>NC_064829.1:52862135-54352135 GCF_024166365.1 Elephas maximus indicus | reverse complement strand
AGAGATAAAAGAAAAGGGAAGCTAGCAGAGAGTGGGGACCTCATACCACCAAGAAAGGTGGGCCAGGAGCAGAGCGCGTCCTTTGGACCCAGGGTCCCTGCGCCTGAGAAGCTCCCCACCGTGGGAAGACTGATGACAAGGACCTTCCTCCAGAGTTGACAGAGAAAGCCATCCCCTGGAGCTGACAGCCTGAATTTGGACTTGTAACCTACTAGACTATGACAGAATAAATTTCTATTTGTTGAAGCCATCCACTTGTGGTATTTCTGTTGTAGCGGCCCTCAATGACGAAGACACCCATCTATACTATAATATCTTCAAAGACTTCTGAGATTCAATATAGAAACATTTTTGGGGGATATACATTAAAAATGAGGTGACAATATAGTCCACCATATCTTATTTTAATGCTTTCATTATCTCATTCATAAAATTCTACATATTCATTTCGACACTTCAATGACTAAATAGTATAATGAAGTGAGCTAACGATTACTGCTATTTCCCAAATGAAGAAATGGCCATTATAAACATCAGGGAACTTTCCTTCCAGACATCTCTTCACGTATATTCACAAGCAGAAAGAGAAAGGACAGACAAAAATAAGTTTCTAGAAACAGGATCATGCTCTATGAGCTATATTTGAAAAGTATTCTATTTAATTTTACTTGAATGTAACAAAAGAAAAATGAATTAAAGTGAAACTAGAGAAACCGTTAAACTTTAAATAAATGTTTATTCATCACAAGAAATGTTTTTTAGTTTTTGTAACTCTCTAAGACTTAGAAAAAAAAGAAAAATTATTTTGAAAAAACAAAGAATTTAGTAACTTCTTAAAAAACCCAGGTTTCTACTTAGGCAGTATTGATTGCCTCCTAAGAAAAATAAGAAAAAAAAACTTTTTTAATACTTTTATCAATTTTTATTAGTTTTATTATTATAGTCACTTTGTCAAGGTTTATGCCATTTCATTCTATCTTTATTATAATTTACAGTTGTTTTTGTATACACACACGTATATAGAGATTATATCTATATATTATTTCTACATATAAAAGAATTCAGTGATCATCCCCAGTTCTTTTATCATAGCTTTTTTAAATGCATTCCTAGGAGACATGGATGTGCAGTGGTTAAGCACTTGGTTGCTAACTGGAAGGTTGGTGGTTTGAACCTACCAGGTACTCTGTGGGAGAAAGATGTGGCAGTCTGCTTCTGTAAATATTTATAGCCTTGCAAACTCTGTGGGGCAGTTCTACTCTGTCCTATAGAGTTACTATGAGTCAGAATTGACTTGATGGCAAGGGGTTCCTAATTTTTAAATTTATTTCATTTTGTGGATGACAAATTTTTATCACACACATGAACATACACGTAATACATAATTCATATATATACATATTTTAAAAAAAGGCCCATAGGTGCTGCATCCCTTGAATTAATACATGTTTTAGAACCTACCATATTTTTTCGCAAATGATGTGCTCACGTAAATAAGGTACCCACACATGAAATGTGCAGCATAGCACACTTACAAAAATAGTGCAGGGGTGGTGCCTAACCAAACCAAAAAGCTATAATGCGTGTGTTATTTGTATAAAAATACAGTATGTCTACTTAAGGAACAAATTCATTCGTTATTTATGTAGTTCTGAGTACCTAATAAGTACACTTTAAAACATTCATAAAGATACTCCCCTGAGAATGGCAACAAGACAAGGATGCCCATTATCACCACTCTTATTCAATATTGTACTGGAAGTCCTAGACAGAGCAGTAAGGCAAGAAAGATAAATAAAGGTATCCAAATTGGAAAGGAAAAAGTAAAACTATATTTATTCATAGATGACACGATCCTATATATAGAAAACCCTAAAGATTCCACAAGAAAACTGCTAGTTCTAATAGAAGAATGCAGCAATGTGAAACGGTACAAGACTGTCATGGATTGAATTGTGTTTCCCCCAAAATATGTGTCAACTTGGTTAGGCCATGATTCTCAGTATTGTTTGGTTGTCCTCCATTTTGCGATTGTAATTTTATGTTGAGAGGATTAGGGTGGGATTGTAACACCACCTTTACTCAGGTTACCTTCCTAGTCCAAGGTAAAGGGAATTTCCCTGGTGTGTGGCCTGCACCACCTTTTATGTCTCAAGAGATAAAAGGAAAGGGAAGCAAGCGGAGAGTTGAGGACCTCATATCACCAAGAAAGCAGCACCAGGAGCAGAGTGTGTCCTTTGGACATGGGGTCTCTGCACCTGAGAAGCTCCTCGACCAGGGGAAGATTGAGGACAAGGACCTCCCTCCAGAGCTGACAGAGAAAGAAAGCCTTCCCCTGGAGCCGGCACCCTGAATTTGGACTTGTGACCTACTAGACTGTGAGAAAATAAATTTCTCTTTGTTAATGCCATCCACTTGTGGTATTTCTGTTATGGCAGCACTAGATGACTAAGACAAAGATTGACACACAAAAATCAGTTGGGTTCCTATACACTAACAAAGAGTATTCTGAAAAGGAAATCAAGAAAATAATACCTTTTACAATAGCCCCGCAAATGATAAAATACTTAGGAATTAACCTAACAGGAACATAAAAGACTTATACAATGAAAATTGCAAAACACTACTACAAGAGACTAAAAGAAACCTACAAAACGGAAGGACATTCTGTGCTCATGGCTGGAAGATTTAACATAGCGAAAACTTCAATACTACGTAAAATAGTTTACACATACAATGTGATCCCAATACAAATCCCAACAACATTTTAACTAAAACAGAAAAACTAATGACCAACTCATATATGGAAAGGAAAGAGGTCCCAAATAGCCAAAGTGATATTGAAGAAGAACAAAATCGGGGGCCTCACACTCCCTGATATCAAAGCACATTATACAGCAACTGAAACCAAAACAGCCTGGTATTGGTGCAATAACAGACACGTAGATCAGTGGAATAGAATTGAGAATCCAAAACTAAATCCATTTATTTATGTACAAATGGTTTTCAACAAGGGGTCAAAGTCCATTTGGTGGGGAAGAAAGTGTCGCTTTAATGAATGGTGCCGGTGAAACTTGATATCCACTTGTAGAAAAATGAAACAGGACCCATACCTGGTACATACACAAAAACTAACTCAAAAGGGATCGAAGACCTAAATGTTAAATCTAAAACTGTAAAATTCTTGGGAGAAAACTATGGGACCTAATTTTTTATAAAAATAGGTTAACAAACATAACTACAAATGCATGGGTGGCAGAAGACAAATCAGACAACTGGGACCTCATAAAAATTAAGCACTTATGCTCATCAGAAGACTATCAAAAGAGTAAAAAGAAAACCTACAGACCAGGAAAAAAAACCTTTGGAAACAACAGATCCCGTAAGGTTCTAATCTCTAAAATATATAGAAAACTTCAACAACTCAACAACAAAAATATAAACAACCCAATTAAAAAATGGGCAAAGGACATGAACAGACACTTCACCAAAGAGGACATTCAGGTGGCCAACAAATACAAGGAAAGATGCTCACAAACATTAGCCATTAGAGAGATGAAAATTAAAACTACAATGAGATACCATCTTACCCCAGCTAAAATGCCACTGATTAAAAAAAACAAATAAGAACAAATGTTGGTGAGGATGTGAGGAGATTGAAACCCTTATCCATTACTGGTGAGATTGTAAAATGGTACAACCACTATGGAAAACAGTATGGTGCTTCCTCAAAAAACTAGAAATAGAATGACCTTAAAAAAAATTTGACTCCTAGGTATATACCCTAAAGAGTTAATAAAAAGACCTGGATAGATATATGCACACCTATGTTCATTGTAGCATTATTCAAAATAGCAAAAAAATGGAAACAGCCTAAGTTCTCTTCAGTGGATGAATGGGTAAGCAAAATGTGGTACAATACATACAATGGAATACTACGTAACCGTAAAGAACAAGTCCATGAAACATATTATAGCATGGGTGTGTCTGGAGGACATCATGCTGAGTGAAATTAGTCAATCATATAAGGACAAATATTGTATGATCCCACTTTTATAAGAAGACAGAATAGATATATACACAGAGACTAGTGTTCATTGGTGGTTACGAGGGATGGGGGTGGGGAGAGGGAATCACTCTCTAGATTGTACGTCTTGTACCATGGATGAATCTGGAGGACATTGTGCTGAGTGAAACGAGTTGGTCACAGCATGTAATAGTTAAGGTTGTGTGTCATCTTGGCTAGGCCATGATTCTTGGTGGTTTGGCAGTTACGATGTAGTTTGGCAGTCATATGATGTTGCGATCACTTCCATGATGAGATCTGATATAATGGGATCACGCCCATGATGGGATCTGCTGTGAGCAGCCAATCAGTTGAAAGGGAGTTTCTCTGAGCATGTGGCCTGCGTCAAATGTAAGTGGACATTCTGGCAAGGCTTTGGGGCTTTTGCTTGCTTTGGATCCTGCAGCTGGCTGCTGTTCATCCGACCTCCAGTTCTTGGGACTTGAGCTAGCAGCTTACCTGTGGCCTTGCCTGCTGATTTTGGGATTTGTAGATCTTTGCAGACTGTGAGCAAGAGCCCTGCTGTCTGACCCACCAATCCTGGGTTCACCAGCTCCTGCAGCTATGTGAATTAGGAGAAGCCTGTGTCCTGACCCGCAAGCTTAGGATGTTCCAGCCTCTACAACTGCGTGAGGCGTTTCCTTATATAAATCTCTCTCTCTGTGTGTACGTATACGCTTTGCTGGTTTGTCTTCTCTAGAGAGCACAGCCTAAGACACAGGGGGACAAGTATTGTATGGTCTCACTTTTGTGGACAGTTGGAAGTAGGTATACACACAGAGGTGGTGTTCTTTGATGGTTGCTAGGGATGGGAGGAGGAAGGAGGAGGAATCACTTACTAGGTGGTAGATGCTTGTTATTTTTGGTGGTGGGAAGGGCAAGACCCAATGTGGGCGATGTCTGCAGAGCTTTTCCAGGATGGGTGAAGACCCTGGGAGGTACAGGTAGGTACAAGTGTGAGTGCACATACATGCACAGACAGAAATATCTATAGGTACATGTTTGTACAGATGTGGGTTTGGGCACATATACTCATAGAAGACAGAGTTACAGATACTTCTCAGACATAACCAAACACGTTGTGAGACTTGTTTTTTAGGTTTGAAGGCTCAGGACTTTAGTCTCATGGGACAAATCAGTCAATTGACAAAATACATTTACAAAGTTTATATTCTGCATCCTAGTGAGATGAAGGAAACCCTGGTGGCATAGTGGTTCAGTGCTATGGCTGCTAACCAAAGGGTCGGTGGTTTGAATCTGCCAGGCACTCCTTGGAAACTCTATGGGGCAGTTCTACTCTGTGCCATAGGGTCACCATGAGTCGGAATCAGCTCGACGGCACTGGGCTTGGTTTTTGGTTTTGTAGTGAGACGAGTAGCACCTGGGGTCTTAAAAGCTTGCGAGCAACCATCTAAGGTACAACTACTGGTCTGTATTCATCAGGAGCAAAAGAGAAAGGAGGAAACCAGCATCTCAGAGAAGAAACTAATCTACGGGGCTGAAAGCCTACAAGAGCCATGGCCTCATCTACCCAGAGACCGGAAGAAACAGATGGTACCCAGCTACCACTATCAACCCTTCTGATCAGGGCCACAATAGATGGACTCTGATACAGTGGGAGAAAAACGTTAACAGAACTCAAATTCTTAAAAAGTTCAGACTTACTTACCGTTGAGACTAGAGGACTCCTGAGACTATTGCCCTGAAATACCCTTTAAACCTTGAACCAAATCTATCTCCAAGGTCACCTTTAGAGAATTAACAGATTGGCACACAAAATAAGGGTATTACCTGTGAGTATGGTGCTCTATTAAAAAACCATCTATATGAGAGCAAAAGGTCAACAATTACTCTAAAGCAAAGATGAGAAGATAAGGGAGTAGGGAAACTAGAGTACTGGAAATGGAACAACAAGAATACAAATTAAAGAGGATGTTGACACATTGTGAAAAATGCAACTAATGCCACTGAACAATTTGTGTAGAAATTGTCAGATGGGAACCTAACGTGCTGTGTAAATTTTCACTTAAAAAACAATAAAATATTATTCAAAAAATAAAGTATTGATAAAGATAAAAGAACTTTACGAATATCTCACAATGTTGTATTGAGGCCTTCAAAATCCCTCCTAAAATCACAATTAAAGTATCTGGAGAGCTAATACATTAGGCTAATATTAGCTGTGGTAACCAGCCTCCAAGGTGGCCCCTAATTATTCTTGCTTCCTAGAATTCACAAAGCTAACCTGTATAACATACGGAACATTGTAAAAATGATGGTCTGTGACTTCTGAGGCTAGGCCATAAAAGACGTTTTCACTTCAGCCTCGCACTCGTAGGTCACTTGTTCTGGGGGAAGCTGCTGCCATGTTGTGAGGACATTCAAGCAGCCTTATGGAGAGGTCCATGGGGTAAGAACTGTGACCCCCTGACAACAACCAGCACCAGCTTGCCAGCTGTGTGAGTGAGCCATCTTGAGAGTGAATCCTCCAGCCTCCGTCAAGCCTTCAGATGACAGCAGTTCCAGCTGACATCCTGATTGTGATCTCATGAGATAACCTAAGCCAGAACCACCCACCTATGCTGTTCCTGAATTCCTGGCCTACGAATTTGTAGGGATAATAATTGCCTCTTGTTTTAAGCTGCTGAGCTTGGGGGCAATTTGTTAAGCATAAACAGATCATTTATATATTAGCCACTAATTCCTCATCAGGGATCAGAATCTCATGGGGCAGGAATCTCTTGGAGAAAAACCTTGACTGGGGATCAATTTGGAAAACATAATCAACTGACTAATGGAGGAACATATGTGTTCAGCCCTGTGGGCACATACCAGAAAAATAATAACTGCCTTGCCTTCAAGGGTATTTAATGCAGAAGCAACACTTAAATGCATTTGAAAAACCAGAGAGCAAAGTAATAGAGCACTGAAACAGTTAAAGAGCTCCATTATTTAGTTATTTGACTGTCCTTAGCAATGACCTCTCATTTGCAAGACTTGTAGCCTTGAAGGATGTGAAATACAGGATCCCTGTCCTCCAGGAACTGAGAAGTGGTGAGACACATTAAAATATGATAGAAGGTATTATGTAGATAATTTTTGCGGTGGAACCTGTAGCTTTGCCTGCCTAATCCCCCTTCTAGGGCATTTTACTCTACCCAAGAGGCTGGAAAGCTAAAAATCAAGTTTCTCAGCATCGCTTGCAGGTAGGGTTTTAGAAGAAAATCATGTTTGTCTATTATATGCACTTAGGCAAAATCTTTAACGTGAAGGTGAAGCAGAGCGCTTCTTCCTGCCCTTCTGGCTGTTTTCTGATGAAAGTAAGGCCATGGATATGCAAAGTTTTTGTAGCTACAGTGACTTGCTCATTCTGGCTTCCTTATTTCTGGATTGCTGCTATGGTGCTGGGCTCTTGAACTCAAGTTTCAGTGGTGTCCTCAGAAGTAGTAGCTCCTCCGGCAGGTCGGTATTGTAGTGTTCCAGGGGCAATTTCTGGCTCAACCTTAAGCCCCTTCTTGCAACCTTGACTTAAATTTTGTAAGCCTTTGAATCCCTGTATTAAATCCCTTCCTGCTTAAAATACCTAGAGTGGTTTCTGTTTCCTGTGTTGAACCCTTGCTGATAGGTGCCATAAAAAAGGAACCAGACGGTATTATATGAGACTGGCTCAGGGGAGGGGAAGTATTGGTAACTAGGAAGGAATTTTTGGAGGAGGTAATTTTTTAGCATAAAGGAGTAAAGATTTCAAACAGCCCAGGAGAGATGAGGGCTTCCTGGTGGGAGTGGTTAAAAGAGTCGCTTTCTCTTTCCCTCAAGTTTGTTACCTCCTCACCACCTTCCACACCCCAGCTGGATGGGTTATGGTTTTTATTGAGACCTGGAGGTGAATGGTAACTTGGAGTTTCTGTTTGTCGTCACTGAGAAATGTGTTATTTCAATATGGGCTTCAACACCCAGAAGATAGATCTTCACAGAGCCCTCCCTTGTGGATCCTGCAAAGACAAATGCACCTGAAAAATGCAAGACCCTTTCTTTCCCATTGCCTTCCTTCATCACCCTGCTGGAAACTACGGGCTGCTGTCCCATGTTCAGCTCCTGATCACCTACCTCCCTGGGGAAGGATGAAATGGAGAGACCAGGTGTTCTCTGACACGGTGAATCAGAAGAAAAATCACTGCATTGGGAATGAGGAGGCCTGAGATCTAAATTTAGCTCTGCTGCCTACCAGCTGTTTAACCTTGGGCAAGTTTAATTAAGAGCCAAATCTTTAATTTCTTGCCGATCTGCCTGCTTCTCTCCATTTTAAAGGCTGCAACCTCAAATCAGACCCTTAGTCATTACTCCTGTTATAACTTTTGCTATCCATGCATCTTTCACAATCCATTTTTCTTGGTGCATCCAGGATAGCCTTGTAAGGATGTAAATATGATCATGTCACCTCTCCTTTAAAACACTTTTATTCTCCCACTGCCTCCAGGATGTCAAAACTCCTGGGCAGGACATTAAGTCTGATTTGGTCTCAGTAGACATCTCTACCCTCTTCTTCAGAGGGGGCTTTATCTTAAGAGTAACAAGAGCTAGTGGTCCCTAAACTGGGCAGCTCACCCGGGGGGGTACACAAGACAGTCCATTGGGGTGTGAGTGGAAATGATTAGAACTTTTATGTGTATTTTTATTTAAAAACATTAAGAAGCAAATTAAGCTTTATCAGCATTTAATATAAAGGGACCTGGCTCAGATCATCTTTCAGGTTGCCACGTTTCATGGATGGTCTTTGTCTACCATGTGGGAAGGTCAGCATTGCAAGGGTAAGGGGTTGGCAGTTGTCTGTGCAGGCTCTGGAGCCAGACAGCCTGGATAAATGCTTTTTTTATTGGTTATTAGTATTATATTATTATTATGATCATGCTGGGGAAGATTGAAAGTCCCACAGTGCAGAAGGATTTACATGAAATGGACAAGTGGGTTAATAAGATTCCTGCAAAGAAGCTTCGAAGAAAGATTGACTAATGCAAGGCCAAATGAATAGCAAGTGGTGGGCTATTGCTTCCCCGGTTCAGATTATAAGCTTGTGACCACCCCCATTATGAAGTAAGCACAATGTCAACCTAATCAGCCACAACAAGACAGTCATCAAAAACATTTCAAAATTCATGGAATCTCCTTTACGCACAGATTAACATTCACTGTATTATGCCTTAATGTATTGGCTGACGTCAGTAAGCAATCAGTTGCTGTTGAGGTTGAGTTAGCTCCTACTCTTAGTGACCTCATGTGTGTCAGAGGCTGATATTTTGGAAGTAGATTGCCAGGCTTTTCTTCCGAGGCACCTCTGGGTGGACTCAAACCTCTAACCTTTTGGTTAGAAGCCAAGCCCATTAACTGTTTGCACCACCAAGGAGTTCCAATTTCAGTAAGGACATGTATATAACTTATAATCAAATATATTGGGGATGCCTGCTCAAAACTGTGTTCCGGTAGAGTTGTATAGTAAGGAAAACTTAGAGAGCACTGAGTTAGGCATGGACTTGGATCTGTGCAAAGACTTGCCCTAGACCCAATGATATTCTCTGATCTAATGCAAGAATGTAGGCACCTTGGTTATTGATATTCCTGACTTATTTATAAAGCAGAATTGTTATTATGCAGTATATTTCTGTCCATTTTCAGTGAGTTTTAAAGGAGTAGGCTTTACGGTTTGGAGTATTTTATCTATAAATCATCCAATCTGAATATTACCAGATTTTCACTCAGAATTTAAAAAATGGTAACTGTTATGTTCCACACAACATTATGTCACTGAAGAATGGGTTATGGTAGCCTGCATCCTCATGACGGTGGATTGCCTCCTGACATTAGGACCAGTTGGATCACACACCAATCCCATTATTTAGAACCTAGTGATGCCCTTTTTGCACCCTGGTCACTCCTGAAGCAATTCGATTACTCCAGCCATCAGAACTCAGCCAATAATCTGTAGGGATTGACAGAGTGGCACTGTACACGCCACAGAGGAAAATCGGAAAAGTGAATTGTAGGTGGTGAGCACCTAGTAATAAATCATCAGCTTATTCCCGTTGCAGAAATGTATGTGACCAGGAGACAATTTGACCTGTGGAAAAAAATGAGTGGGACAAAAGTGGGCAGCTTAATTCCATATGAATATACTCAAGGGTGGCTGTGTTCTGACTCTCTAAGCACTATGGCTTCTCAAAATACCTGGTATTGTTACAATCACCTCTGCTGACACTTTGACCCTCTCCAGTTACCTGGCAACTGAAATTACACCATTAGTGATTCACTTCTTTGGGTTAAGCATTGACATCTTAGGGTATCGTCTTTAGAAAAACAAGCACCCTTGGAAAGAGTCCATCAAGTCAACAACCTCTTAGTGAAACTTGGGCTATTAAATGAGTTCTGGCCTGCTAGAAGAGTTCTGGGGCAGTATTAGGGCTCTGGGCATCTTGGGGAGAGGCATAGTGGTGAGCCACTAAGGGCTAGGGTAAGAGTAGAGAGAGGAGAATGCCAGAGGCCAGTTTCAATGGCTTCAGTTTTGACAGAGCCTGATTTTAACCCTTTAAAAGCCAAGCCAGTTGCTGTCAAGTCAATTCCGACTCATGGCCACCTCATGTGTGTCAGAGTAGAACTGCGCTCTGTAGGGTTTTCAATGGCTGTGATCTTTTGGCAGTAGATTGCCAGGCCTTTCTTCAGAGGTGCCTCTGGGTGGATTCCAGCTGCCAACCTTTTGGCTAGTAGCCAAGCACTTAATTCTTTGTGTCACCCAGGGACTCCTTTTAACCCTCTAGTGCAGGTCTAAAACAGACCACATCAACACTGAACTTACCATCATCCATTGGACTTGGGTAGGAAACGCACATCTTTCAGAATTAGTTCAGTATAATACAACATGCAAGGGACCCCAATGAATGCAGTCAACCCTTATGTTCCAGTGAGCGAATCATCTGCTTGTGGATGGTCGATGGGCAATCTGGGACTCAGATCAGAGCCCTCTCTGGGAAATCACATCCATTTTCTTATCAATTATAGACAAACAAGAGACAGGAAGGGCGAATTTCTAGAAAGAATAGAAAAATGCTCTTCAAAGCACAAAATTGCTGTGACTGGGGGATTAGCTCTCCTACGTTTTGCAGGATCCCATTTCTCATTGTTATTGTGGATGATTGAGCAATGACCAGTCTGATGAAATCTATTTGATGATTTCATTTCTGACGTTCACCTGTCTGCTAGTTCAGAAAACTGACACATCTGTGCAATAATACCCCCTCCCAACAACCGATTGATTTAATAGGCTCAGTGGGGGGAAAAAATCAAAGTAGTTTGCCCAAATGTGCTTTTTGGGTGGATTTTATCAGTTGTTAGCTAAATTGATAGGTTATTTTTAACTTGATTTCTTATTTTTGTTTTCGGAAATAACAAGTTAGCTCTTTTACCAAAAAGACCAGGTGTCTAATCGACTTGGCTGTTTGTGCTGACAGATATCTGATATGACATCAATTGACTAAACTGACGAGAATTTGAATGAATTCAGTCAAAATGTTTGAAGCCATCACCAGGGAGCGTCAACCAATTTTTGCTCTGGGGAAAGCGCTCAAGTGTCTGCATTTTACATCCAGGAAGCCATAAGGCATTTGGCCCAAAGACACAAAAAAGCTGATCCTAGAGGAGAATTCTCTGAAAGTATCTGACCGAATTTTTGAGTCTTCTGATCTCTTGCAAGAACCCATGTTTCTCAAGGAAAGACAAACTTGTGTGCCCCATCGCAGTTAACATTTTTCAAGAATCTGGGGAAGACATTATATCAGTGACCTTCCACTAACCCCATCCTTGGGGCAGCACAGAGCCAGCCAATGGAAAAGCCATGCAGTAGGTAAAGTGGAGTCCCTGGGTGGTGCAAATAGTTAATGTGCTCAGCTGCTAACTGAAAAGTTGGTGGTTCAAGTCCACCTAGAGGCACCTCAGAAGAAAGTCCTGACAATCTACCTTAAAAAAAAATCAGACATTGAAAACCATATGGAGCATAGTTCTACTCTGACATACATGGGGTCACCACGAGTCAGAGTTCACTTGACAGCAACTGGATGGATGGGTGGAGGTAAAGTTGGCTGTCAGTATTCCATGATCGATTCTTCTGCCACCCTGTCCTACTTTAAACCCCTTTCTGATCACCAGGGTATCCAGTGCCCTCATATTCTCCCTTTCAAGGGCAAATATCCCCTGGTTCCCCTAAGGAGGGAGTGATGAGTCACTCTACTCACTAACTCTCCTCAAGAGAGATTAATCAGATTTTTATAGGAACTGACACTTGCTATCTACCAGGCACTGTGCCGAGCATATTACACATGTTACCTCATCTAATGTCCATAACAACTGCTACTCACCCTGTGGCTATTTACAGCCTTTTTGATATTTCAGGAACTAAGTTTTCTTAGGAAACCCTGGTGGCGTAGTGGTTAAGAGCTATGGCTGCTAACCAAACGGTCGGCAGTTCAAATCCACCAGGTGCTCCTTGGAAACTCTATGGGGCAGTTCTACTCTGTCCTATAGGGTCACTATGAGTCTGAATTGACTAGACGGCAGTGTTTTTTTTTTTTTTTTTAAGCTTCCTTGGCTGAAGTTTTGAGCTGAAGTTTGAGTGGATTTTTTGATGGATTGGCTTGATCTGGTTAGTGAATTGGCATGCCTAGATCAGGATGTTGATGGCAGAAAGATGGAGGGCCCTCAGCATCAGGTACAGCAGTGTATGTCCTCACCTCACATACATACGGTAGTGCAGTGGACGATGCCAAGGCTCTGACTGTTCAGAACGTTTAGCCTGTCCTTCCAAAGCAGAAGCTTCTTGGGTAAGACCAAAGGAAATGCTCCCAACCTTGTCTGAGAAAGCACAAGCCACTGTTATTGTTGTTAGCTGCCATCAAGTCTACCCCTGACTCATGGTGACCCCATGCAGGGGCAGATTACCCAAGAAAGCACTTGCTCACTTGCTCACTAATCTGTAGTGACCAATTTCGTATTTTTTAACACCATCAAAGATTCTGCTTCTAGGTTTGGCTGGCATCTGTCTCTCTCCCAACCCCACGGCACATTCCTACAGAATCAGTCTCTTTGCAAATTTGCAGTCCCTGACAGGGATGGATTACCCAGTAAGCAAGGTAAGCATGGGCTTGCTTGTGCTTATTTACTAATCTGTAGTGAACAATTTCACTGTGGTGAAACCCACATGAAATTGTTCACTAAAGATTAGTAACTAAGCACAAGTAAATCCATGCTTACCTTGCTTATTGGATAATCCTCCCCGACCCCAAGTACAACGAAACGAAACACTGCCCAGCCTTGGGCCATCCCCACGATCAGTCATGAATTGGATCTTTGTGATCCATAGGGTATTCACTGGCTGATTTTCAGAAGTGGTCACCAGGTCTTTCTTCCTAGTCTGTCGCAGTCTGGCAGCTCCGCTGAAACCTGTTTAGCATCATAGTAACAGGCAAGCCTCCACTGACAGATAGGTGGTGGTTGCGCATGAGGTGCATTGACTGGGAATCGAACCTGGGTCTCCCACATACGAGGTGAGAATTCTACCATTGAACTATCAATGCTCCCACTAATCACTCTAGTTCAGCAGAATAGACTAAAAGTTGGAGTGTCACTAGCGTGTTGCTTCGTTGCACTATAAGCATGGGTCCCCTCAATTCGTGGGTCAATCTGATCAATTCATTGAGGAGAAAATGTCATGCAGAGTTTTTCTGTAACAACACTCATCCAGCAAAAATCTGCTAAGTGTCTGTAGTGGTGTAGCTGCCAGGCTGGGCCAGGGGACTCCTTAGGACACACTGGGCTGAACAGATGCGGGGAACAACCACTGGAATGAAGACAAGGAAACCAAAGCACTATACATAGACCCAGAAAACATCCCAGCCCAAGAGACTTGAGAGGTGAACTGGTCTAACCTTGTTCACCGGTATCGTATCCTATGTGGCCACAGAGCCGTCACATTACAAAGTGTCCATACTGTCCTTCATGGACATTCAGGGCCAGGGTCAGGGGCCAGAGGAGACGGGCAAAGCCTGGGAAAGGAGGAGATGGCAGAGAGGTCTGGGTCTGGTTAGGTGACTTCCCACTAGTTTTCTATATTTTATGTGATTCTGAATGCTTGTATATAAATACACAGTTGATCTTTATTATTTGTGGATTCTGTGTTTGCAAATTCACCTACTTGCTAAAATTTATTTGTAACCCAACACCAATACTTGTAGCGATTCTGTGGTCATTTGCAGACATGCGCAGAGTGGTGAAAAATGTTGAGTGGCCGGATGTTCCTAGACGAGGACGAACCAGGCAATGCTCTTGCCTTCTTGTCTCAGCTCTCATAGTGCGAGACAAGTGTCTTTTCCACGATCTATTTAGTGTCACGTTTTCACATGTTTGTGCTTTTTGTTGATGATTTTTGCTGTTAAAATAGCCCTCAAGCAGAGTGCTGAAGTGCTGTCTAGTGTTCCTAAGCTCAAGGCTGTGGCACGCCTTATGGAGAAAATACGTGCGTTAGACAGGCTTCGTTTCGGCCCGAGTTGTAGCGCTGCTAGCTGTGAGTTCAGTGTTAGTAAATCAGCAATAAAAATTAAACAAGGGCTGTTTAAACAGAAGCACTCATAAAGCAAGGTTATGTATTGATCAGTCGATGAAAATGTGGTGATCAGAGACTCACAGGAATCTAACCCGGTATTTCTTCTGGAACAAAAGCTCAGTATTTGCTAACTCAGTGTTTAAAGCAACTACCTCGAGGGGGCATCAACTGTGCCCCTGACCTCATCTTTTTCCTTTTACAGCGCCGCCGCGTGGCAGGTTGAGTTAAAGCTAAGTGACTTGCCTAAGGTCAGACAGCCAGTGGGTGGCCCAGAAGGCTTGATAGTGCAGGTAGATCTACTCACACATTCATTTGCTTTTCTACCAGACCACTGGTGCTGAGGAGAGGCAGCCAGGCCTGGTGGAACAAGGGGTAGCAGAAGGAAAAATGAAACTCTGGAGCCAGATAAATGGGTTTGAGTCTCAGGCCAACCCCTACCCCCCGCAATGTTTAGCATCATGACCTTGGACAAATGATGGGGCCTGAGTTCTCTCATCTGCAAACCGAGGATGGTAATAAAACCTACCAGTGATCGGCTTCTCTGGCATGCGTGGTTGACATGGCCTTATGCTTAGAATGGCTCTGGGCTTGGGTTTAATTGTCTCGGAATTCTTAACAGTGTTATCTTTGATAGTGTTTGTAAGGAAAATCCCTGAGACAATGGGGTACGGGGTGGGGGGCCAGTTGTCTTGAACCCTTGGCTCCTTGGCTCACACACTGTGGTCCTATCTCCCTGGGACAAGTTCTTGACCACTGACTCCCCCGCCTCCTGGTGGCCAGGGCCACCCAGGCATTGACACAGCAGTTATCACTCACACCCATCGTGGAGACCCTGAGGCCCAGCCTCCTCAAGTGCCTTCTGAGTGAACCAAGTTGAGCCAGCAGGAACTTAGTATTAGGTGATTATTTCCCATATAGGTTACCTCTGCTACTCTTTACCCATCCCAGCGGATTACCTAGAACCCCCTCTTCCCTGTGTGAAATGGTCTGCAGAGAGATAGTTAAAAAGACCTTTAAGAGACTGGGGCTTACAAGGGCCGAGCCAAGGATAGAGCAGAGCATCAGCGCTGTGGAGGGACCTGCTCAGGGGGCTGCCCCAGCGTTTCTCCCACACCTCTCTTGGTTGATCTGTACCTTCAGTGACGCATTATGACTTGTGGGAGCCCTATGCACTTTGCTTTTATGGGCCCCTTCCTCCATAAAACATATTAGAAATGATATTTTATGACTATGTTGGTATCAAGACAAATATAATGCAGGCTGGATTATATGCATTTCTTTCTTCTAATTTTAAAAGAAGTGAAAACATTCACATGGGCCCCTAAAAATATCCTGGGCCCTAGGCACTGGGCCTGGTGTGTATAGGAAGCTGAGTCTGGCATAGCATTTGGCATCACGAGACCCTCATCCTGACATCTGAACAGTAAGCTATGAGACCTCTGACCAGTACCTCTCAAGGCCTCTTCTTCCCCATCTTTCCAAGGAGAGGAGGGACTAGACCATCTCTCAGGGGCCATCTAGCACTAACTCTCCAAGTTTCTAACTAAAGCTTGCAGATCTTTAGCCTCATTTGTAGTTTTCTGACCCCCGGGGAAGGCTCTTCTCCCAACTACAATATTAAACTTGTTTTCCTTTTCTGGATCTCCTTTTCCCATCCAATCACGTGCCCATGTGTGCTGCTGATTTCCAAAACATGGCCATAAAACCACAATGAGTATGGAGATACCAGTGTGAAAATGACAGTGAAAGTTATAAACATTCAAATAAATATATAAATATAAACAAGTCTATAAACCAAGCCCAGAAGGTATTTTAAACGCGTAATCCAGCATTTATATCTCTCACTTTGTGCAGCAGAACTTGCAAAGAAATTCATTTAATTCTATGGCTCATACCCCTAACTCCCGTCCAGGAGTAATCGCTAATAACCAGCACAGTTACTGCCTCTCCCTGATTGAGGATTCACTCAGAAGCTCATTCTTGAATTCATTATCGTGCTGGAAATGAGTTGAATCTGCAGCAAGCGTGGCCACACGACTATCCCCCGTGGACTTCTTCCAGTTGGGTTCAGTGAGATGCCTACCACAGTCCTTGTCCCGCTTGCTCTATTACAAAAGTAGTTACCCCTCAAATTGGAGTCCCTGGGTAGTGCAAATGGTGAACATGCTTGGCTACTAATGGAAAGGTTGGCAGTTCAAGTCCGCCTGGAGTCATTTCGAAGAGAGAGGCCTGCCTGGTGATTGGCTTCCAAATATCAGCCTTTGGAAGCCTTATGGAGCACAGTCCTACTCTGACACACATGGGGTCACCATGGGTCAGAACTGAAATGACGATCTTTTTTTCTTTTTAATCCCTCGACTACCTGGCTGGCTCGGTTTAAGAAAGTATGTCAGAAGTTAGGAAGGGACCAGATAACACCCTATTTTGTTATGGACTTGGCTGGCGGAGGCTCACCTCCCTTGGAGCAGGAAGCAAAGGTAAGCCCCGCGCTCTGCGCTTGTAGCATGGATACAGATGAAGAGAACTGCCCACACGCCAAGCTCTGTTCTGAGCCCTGGGTAATCCTTCAGTTCCTCCTCAAGACAGCCCCTGAAGCAGATACAAGGCCAGTACCAAATTCAAGGGGACAGAGTGCAAAATGCAATGCAGGGTCCTTGTCCAAAGCAGGCAGGGAGTACTATTAAGGAAAAAAATAGAAAATGTTTTTCTTTCTTCCATGGTCTCTATTTTGACCTCTCATGGTGTTTTCATTTGCTACTTAATGTTGCATTCCCTTGGGCATATAGATACTTGTGAGTGCAGACCCTGGTGGGCACCCCAGGCTCCACCCTGTGACTCACCACGCACGTAAGCTTACCCCATTGGCTGCCAGGGTCCCCTCCCACCAACCTTGGGACCGACATACCATGCCCAGCCAAGAGTGGAGAAGCTGAACTAGGTATCTCCCCAGTCCACTATGAAGAGGTGACACCTGGGGGACCACAACTTTTACAACAGGATGCAGTTGGTACCAGGATTGGGGGTGGGTGAGGGTCCCACCTTCGCCAAGTTACTGGCTGAACATGTCCTGGCACCGCCAGGGACAGGGACAACCATTACCATGGCATACTGGAGATGCACCAGGATGAATGAGCCCACTTCCAGCCCTCCTTCTGCCTGTGCCCAGGCCTCTGCCAGGTACTCAGGGTAACAACAGTCACTGGGTGGGATGGTGGGGCAAGGGGGCTGAGAAACCTTCAGTGGCTCCACGGCCTTGAAGTGAATTGCACACTCTGCAGAAAGGCGCTGAGGTGCCTCCTCACCTTGCCCACCTTGTGCTCTTGGGTGCAGCCATCCTGGGCTTTACAATTCCTGAAAGAGGTCCCACTGCCTCAAGCCATAAGTTTTGTAGACCATAAATTATCATGGCACTATTGTTGCTTGCCACAGTTTTCAAACTGACTGGAAGAGAGTGGTAGAAGGTAAAAATGATCTCCCACTACAATAAATTTCCTATGGAACTGTGGGGAGAGGGAGGAAGGAAGTAGGGACTCTGCAAGAGCTGGAGGTAAAACAGGAGAGCGGGGAAGTTTTATTGGTAAAGATTTTGTCCATTCATTCAACCAACATTTCTGCAACACTCATTGTGAGCCAGATGATATGGGGATAAAGACTGGTAGTTCAAGTCCACCTGGAGGCACCTCAGAAGAAAGGCCTGGCAATCTACACCCAAAAGATGCAATGCTTGTAGGTTAGTGTGGAGGCAGGCAGCAAGCAGGAAATTATGCTGCAAGTGATAAGTATCCAGATGAAGGGGGGACCTCAGAGTGCTAAGGAGCCCAGGATAAGGACCCTCCACCCCTGCAGAGCCATGAAGTCTGAGCTGTCTTTGATCATGAGTAAGAGGGAGTGAATCAGAGACACGAGAAAGGCCTAAGGAGAGCATGGACACTGGTGCTGAGAGGTGAGTGGGTGTAGCTAGTTGCAGCAACTAGAAAAGCTGCAGCCAGGAGGGAGAGTGGGCAGGGTGGGAAGACGGGCCGGACGGTGCTCTGAGCAGTATGCAGTTTACCTTGAAAGCTGTGGGGAGCTGCTGGAGGGTTCTTAGCATGGAAATGGTGTGTTCTAACCATAGAAATGCATTCTGTTGGCAATGTGGGTTTGGAGACAGGGAGGCCGGTCAGGAGGCATCTCAGGAATTCACTTGAGAAGGGATAAGGATGTGAAAGTACCCTGGTTTGGAGATCTGTTCAAGGTTTAGATGGAATTGGTGGACTGGGACTCAAAAGAGCTGCTTGAAGAGGGGAGATTTTGGAGGCAGGAGACGGGTGTGACAGCAGAGGAGGTGGGGAGGGGGCTCAGTGGAGAGGGGGGCATGGGGAGGTGATGGGTTTATTGATGTGTCAACTTGGCCAGGCTACAGTTCCCCTTATTCAATCAAACACTAATCTAGATGTTATCTGAAGGTTCTTTGGAGATGTGATGAACTCCAAACCCGCTGCTGTCAAGTTGATTCTGACTCACAGCAACCCCATAGGAATGGAGAACTGCCCCAATGGGTTTTCAGAGAGCGGCTGGTGGATTCAAACTGCCAACTTTTTGGTTAGCAGCTGAGCTCTTAACCACTACACCAACAGGGATCCGAGTAAGAGACAATATCCTAGATAATCTGGGTGGGCCTGATTTAATCAGTTGAAAAACTTTGAAAGTCGAGCTGAAATTCCCTGAGAAAAGAAGAAAGTTCTCCTGTGGACAGCAACTTCAACTAGTGCCTGAGAGTTCCAGCCTGACCTTCCTCATGGTCTACCCTACAGATTTTGGACTTGCCTAGCCAACCCCCACAAACTGCATAAGCCAGTTCCTTGTTTAAATTTCTTATGTATCTCCTGGAATTCCTGGGTAGGGCAAACAGTTAACATGTTCAGCTGTTAACAGTGGTGCCTTGGAAGAAGGGCCTGGTGATCTACTTCTGAAAAACCAGCCTTTGAAAACTACGGAGCACAGCTCTACTCTGACACACATGGGGTCACTGTAAGTTGGAATTCACTTGACGGCAACTGGTTATGTATCTCCTCCTGGTTCTGGCTCTCTGGTTGAACCCTAGCTGGTTTAGTTGAACCAAACCTGGCCCCTTGTCTGGGCAGTGATAGTCACTCCCCAGGTGAAGGGGCCTCTTCCCCTGGCTCCTTTATCCACAGCCTTGTGGAGTAGCAGGCAGCACAGCTAAGTCTCTGTGGGAAAGAGAAGCAGATGCCTGCCTGTCCTGTGTGTGCACAAATACACATGCACACTGTGAGACCCAAACCAATACGGAATAAGTCACCCCCCTCCTCTTGTTCGGCTCCCAGACAATTCCCTTTGGGTTTAATACATCACAGGAAATGCCCACTCTGGCTGTCCTTCCTTCCCTTTTAATTCTAATCTCTCCCTGCTCCCCAATAAGGATTTGAAATACACCCACTGTGTTTTAATGAGGATCCTGCTCTATCTGCATATGCCTCTATTAACCAAAACTTGGGGAGTCCTGGGGGTGCGATTCATTTTGTTCCAGATAGTCGTGCCAATTTCCACTGCTTCCAGTAGTATTTCAAACTCATAGAGAGGACTTGGCAAGCCAAGCATTTCCACATGGTTTACCCACATTAATTAATTTAGCCTCAGGCCACCATGGTGAGACAGGAGGGTAACTGGGGTACAAAGGTCTAGTTCAAAGGAGGGCTAAAGGGGAGGAGTAAATGGAGGGAGAAGAGGATTCTCAGGGTCGCTGCGGCCCCTCCAAGGGCACAAACTTCTCTGACAAAGCACCAGGAACAGATGCGTTCTTCCCACCCTTGACGGGTGGCTTTCTCTTTCTTGGCTGAAATTCCTACCCCACTCAGCAGGAGAGGCTCCCTGAAGTGTGAGCATCTCAGGCTGTGAGCTCATCTCTGCACCGCGTCCTCGTGATTGCTGGGGAGCAGAACCTCCTTAATGAGTGTGCTGGGGCAGCCTGTTCCATCGGACGGTGGCTCCGAAGGATTGAGCCAGGCAGGCAGATTGAGCAAGGATGCTCCCTGCCAGGCTGTGGAGTGTATACAAAAGAGGGGTGTTGGGAAGGGGAGAAAAGGCTGGAGGCTGCCACAAGCTGAGTACATAATGTTGTAAGGAGCCCTGGTAGCACAATGGTTAAGCACTCAGCTGCTAACTGAAAAGTTGGCGGTTCGAACCCATTCCAAGGGTCAGGGGGAGAAAGACTTAGAGATCTGCTCCTGTAATAGATACCCAAAAAATCAAAACCAAAGCCAAAACCAAAACCGTTGCCATCCAGTTGATTCCGACTCACAGTGACCCACAGGACAGAGTAGAATTTCCCTGTAGGGTTTCCAGGCAGTGGCTGGTGGATTTGAACTGTGACCTTTTGGTTAAGAGCTGAGCTCTTAACCACTGCACCACCCTATGGGACAGTTCTACTCTGTGACATGGGGTCACTATGAGTCCAAATCAACCTGAAGGCAGGCTAGACAGGACCTGACAACAACAACTAACAACAATATTGTTGCTGTCAATTGCTGTCAGGTTGGCATGGTGACCCTCATGTTTAACTGAACAAAGCATCCGGTCCTGTGCCATCTTCATGGTTGGTGGTGGTTTGAATCCACTGTTGCAGCCACTGTGTCAGGCCATCTCGCTAAGGGTTTCCCTTGTCTTTGCTGGCCCTCCACTCTACCAAACATGATGTCCTCCAGCAACTGGTCCTTACTGATGACATTCCAAAGTAAGCAAATGAGTCAAAGTCTTGGACAATATTCTGTGATCCATAGGGTTTTCAATGGCTAATTTTTAGAAGCAGATCACCAGGCCTTTCTTCCTAATCTGTCTTAGTCTGGAGGCTCCATTGAAATCTGTCTACCATGGGTGATGCTGCTGGTATTTGAAATCCCAGTGACATAACCTACAACATCATAGTGACACGCAAGCCACCACAGTACAACAATCTGACAGATAGGTGGTGGGAATACCTAATACATGCCAGAAAATGTGTGAGAGTCTTTTTTGACCCTAATCTTCACAGCAACCCTGTGAAGATGATTATTAGAAATAATTATTAGTATTTTATTTTTATAGAAAGGGAAACTGAGGTCCCGCTTGGCTTTACTGTCTTTGCTGTTTCCTTTACACATAACATATTTCCTATGGATAGAGAATCCAGCTGCACAAAGGAAGGTTGAAAGAGGCCATGAGGCTCGGTGGAGGCTTTGAGTAATTTACTTAGTGCCTGTGTGCCTCAGTTTTGTTAATGGTCAAATGGAAAGATAGTTTAGTGCAGTGGAAAAAGTGTGGGGTTTGAAGTCAGACTGCCTTATATCCTAGAACCCTCTAGGCCTCAGCTTTTTTTTTTTAAATGGGATATAAAGAGTACCTACCTTATAGAGTTGCTGATGAAATGAGATATTACATATAAGGTGCTTAGCACAATGCCAGTCACATTGTAAGTGCTAAGTAAATGTTTGCTATTATTAATTCCTCAAAAAGAAATTGTTGAGATAATTGTTTTAGCTCATTTTTATTGAGCCCCTGCTTCTTGCATAACATTATGCTTGGTACTATAACAAATATGCAAGCATATTAAAAGGATATAAATCATACCAATAGTTTTATAATGCAAGGGGATATTTTAAAAAGCCAGTTTTGCAAGTAGGTAAGAATGTTGAGTAGATGGCTGAACAAACAAGATGATCAGATTTTGGGGTAATTAATGCGGAAAGGTTTCAGGGAAGAGTAAAAATCTGGGCAGGTCCTTTACCATGAGACCAGCAGAACTGGATGGTGCCTGGCAACCATTACTAAACATTTTGATCAAATATTCCATGGAAAAGAGCTGATCAAAAGGGGGAAAATGCAGAACAGAATTTCAAATTCTCATGGACTCTAGACTTTCTGGAAGCATGGGGTCTGGATGGACCCTTGAAACTATTGCCCTGAGATCATCTTTAAACCTTAAACCAAAAATATGCCCTGAAATTATCTTTAAACCAAACAGTAGTTTAGCTTAACTAGTAAAAAAGGTCTTCCTTGAGCATTATGCTCTTTTAAGAACTATCTATATGGGATCAAATTGACAACAGCAATTTGAAAGATTAGATAAGAACCTTAGGGAGCAATGAGTTTATGTTAATGAAAGAGGAACAACTCAGAAAAGGCGGGTGAGAATAGTTGCACAACTGGAGGAGTATAATCAATGTCCCTAAAAGGCACATGGAGAAACTGTTGGATTGCTGTATGATTTGCTGTGTAGATTCTCAACAACAACAAAAGAGAAAACATTTAGAAGGAAAACACACACACACGCATGCACGCACGCACGAGATGCCGCTTCACACAGACTCAGAAGGCTATAATTAAAAAGACAAATAATAACAATTGTTGGTGAGGACGTAGAGACACCGTAACCCTCATACACTTCTGGAGGGAATATAAAATGGTACAATCAGTTTGGAAAACAGTTTCTCAAAATGTTAAACACAGAGTCATATGGCCATAACAATTCCAAACCTAGGTATGCCCAGGAGAATTGAAAATGTGTGCCCACACAAAAACTTGTACACAAATGTTCATAGCAGCATTGTTCATAATAGCCCCAAACTGGAAACAACCCGAATATCCATCAACAGATGAACAGATAAACAAAATGTGGTATATCCATACAATGGAGTATCATTCAGCCATAAAGAGAAATGAAGTTTTGATACATGCTACAACATGCATGAACCTTGTAA
The DNA here is from genome assembly GCF_024166365.1 of Elephas maximus indicus. Classification (NCBI taxonomy): domain Eukaryota; kingdom Metazoa; phylum Chordata; class Mammalia; order Proboscidea; family Elephantidae; genus Elephas; species Elephas maximus. The sequence continues at coordinate 54,328,695 of NC_064829.1, read as the reverse complement.
ACATCATGCTAAGTGAAAGAAGCATCATATTGTATGATTCCATTTACGTGAAATGTCCCGAATGGGGAGTTCCATAAAAAAAGGAAGTAGATTAGTGATTGCCTGAGGCTAGGGGAATGGAAGGATGGGGAAAAGTCAGTGTTTCTTTTTGAGGTGATAAAAATCTTCTAAAATTGCTTGTGATGATGGTCGTACAACTCTGTGAACATACTGAAAATCACTGAATTGTACACTTTAAATGAGTGAATTTTATGGTATGTGAACGTATCTCAATAAAGGTGTTTAAAAGAAAAAAAAATCTGGGCAGAGTTTGGAGGAAGGAAAAGGCTATGTTTTGGTAGAAAGAAGCAGGCATTCGTGGAGGGGGGTGAAGACTCATAGAGATGGGAGGAAGTTGTGTGTGTGTGTCATGGGCAGTGGTGCTCAGTGAGGACAGCCATTGCCCAGTGGGAGCCTGTTCTGACTGGGGCGTGACCACTGGTGAGGGTAGTCAAGTCAAGGTAGTGGCGAGCCAGGTAATCTGAGTGTGGGACTTTGGTAACAGGAATTGGCTTGTTACCTAGAATTCCAGAATTTAGAGCTAGAAGACATCTGGTTCCACCTCCAGTCTATCAAGCTAGTAAATTTTACCCCAATTCTTATAAGGAAGAGATAAGACGTGCCAAAAGTTGTGACATTCCCGGTATCATTTGTATTTGAAAGTCTGTCCCTACTTTTTCATTGTCCACCCCACTGTCCTGGTGCCTTCTGTTAGCAGAAGTCAAGGAGAGAGAGGACAGAAGAGTACCAGGGAAGAAGGGAGGGACAAGTAGGACCTTGCAATCCTAAAGATAAAGCAAAAGACAATGACAGCTTGGCAGGCCACCCCCAAAGCAGCAGAGGAAACCTGCAGAGCCATCTTTTGACTGGAGGAGGCCATAGATTGCTCAACCTTTGCTTTTCTCCTGGCCTGTGCCTTGGCTCCCTTGAGCCTTGCATCTAACGTTGAAGTATTCTGTGACGTGTTCTGCACCCAAATCCCCCCCGCTAGAGTGTATCTCCTCATACTCTGCATCCTTGTGCACTATAGCCTTCTACCATGTGCTTGAGTAGTCTGTTCTGTGGTCCTTCTCAGACTCTGCTCTGGTAGTGAATAATCTGTGCCATAAATTATGTCCCCCAATGTCCAGCCTCTGGTTTCTAAGATTCTGCTCCCATGTAGTCTATATTCTACCAGCCCCCTGTGTTCTAGTAATCAAAGCCCAAAATTAAACTAAAAAAAAAAAAAAAATAGCATTAAACGCTTCACTTGTTGGGGGACTCTTGTAGGTGCTTTTTTATGCTGTCTAATTGCTATGAGTCAGAACTGACTCAATGGCAACGGGAATGTCTTTTTACACCGGTCAGTTGTGGCCCCAGAATTACTTTATGGAGGAGCAATAGCCTGGCTAGAAAGTGGGGGTGCTAATGTTTTAAAGCTGCATTTGGATGGCAGGCCCAAAGTCATAACTTAGGCCAAATGATAAAGATCAATAAAAATAGCAAAGTTTTCTGAAAGTCCCTCTGGTCATCCCCTACATAAGATTGAGAAAATGCCTATTTTTTCTTAGGATTTTACTGTTATTGTGATTATTTGGGGATGGCTGGTGGAGGGTTGATGGAGATAGAGGAGGACAAAAGCCTACCTACTCCCCAGCCAGCTTCTGGTGCCACCACGGATGTGGTACCCACTGGGACCTATGTTCTATACCTGTACTCTCTGGTACAGTAGCCGTGAGCCACAGGTGGCTAGTGAGCACTTGAAATGTGGGTTGTCCCAATTGAGATAGGCTGTAAGTATAAGATACACACCAGATTTCAAAGATTTAGTACAAAAAAAAGAACATAAAATATTACATTAATGTATTTTTAATATTGATTACATGTTGAAATGATACTATTTTGTATATATTGAGTATATTATATTCCAATTTGAAGGAGCTCAGCTGGTGCAAATTTTGGCAGTTCAAACTCACCCAGTGGCTCCACGGGAGACAGACCTGGCAATCTGCTCCTGCGAAGATTACAGCCAAGAAAATCCTATGGGGCAATTCGACTCTGTCACATGGGGTCTCTATGAGTCAAAATCAACTCAACGGCATCTACCAACAACAACATATCCCAATTTATAAAATAAATTGTTAAAATGCATTTGACTTTTTACTTTTCTAATAGAATTTAATTTTTTTCTTTTTTTTACTAAAGAACTAAAAATTGTACATGTGACTGACATTGATGGCTCACATTATAGTTCTTTTGGACAGTGCTGGTCGGAACCGTGGATATTCAGTTACTTGAAAGAGTCATTGCAGGTTCTAGGGGTCCCTCTCGGACTCTGTCAGGTTGGAGATTGGATCTCGGGAACGTTGGGTTTATTGCCAACAATTCTCAAAGGAATAGCTTCACCTTGTTGCCCAGCTACTCTGTGCCTCACCCTTATAAGGGGTTACTTCATTAGTCCACAGAATACTGGTAAAGGGCACAGAGGATGAGACTAAGTAACCCAACAGGGACGAGCTAGGGTTGGAGCCCTGCTCTGTTGTTCTTGTGCTATCTATGGAGCCATAGAGCATTGCCTTCCATTGCCAGAGCGAGCCAGACAGAAGAGGCCAAGGGTCAAGTGCTGCCCCTTCCTGCTCTCAGATGCCTGTTTCTCTTGGCTGTGCAAGGCCGTCAGAGCTGTAGGAATACAGTGCAGAGTGTTTTTGCCGTGGAGCAGAGCCCTGGGGACTAGACGCCCGCCTTGTAGTCATGGTCTCAGGCAGGATGCTTGGCCACTGCAGAGAATCAACCTTCTTGCAGCCGTTTCCCAAGATGGGGACTGAGGTTGGAGCTCCTGCGTTCACGTGGAGGCTGTGTTTTTATGTCCCTCACTCTCCAGCTGGAAACGAAACTGGTTCAGTCTTATATCCTGAGATGTGGCGTTACCAACAATGACGTAGGGATATTTAGACATATCCAGACAATTAGCTGGATTCTTTTTTTTTTTTTTTTAATGGGTAGGTTTTTATAAACTCATAGATTGGGGAGGAGTAGGGAGAGGTTGAAAAAATCATCTAATGTAATCTTCTCATTTTACATGTCAAACAAATTGAGCCTGAAAGGTTAAATGTCTGCCCAAACTTTCCCAGCAAGAGCGTGGAAACCGCCATCACTGCCAATTCCTCTTGGTCAGCAATCTTCCCTCCAGGTTGTAAGGCAAGCATTAGGTGCTGCCTGTTCCTGACCCCAGTGATTACTGTACGTTAGTTACTGAATATTGAATATACCGTGGGCTGCCAGAAGAACAAACAAATCCATCTTGGAAGTACAGCCAGAACACTCTTTAGATGTGAGGATGATGAGACTTCTCACATACCTTGGACATGTTATCAGGAAGGACTAGTTCCAGGAGAAAGACATCATGGTTGGTAAAGTAGAAGGTCAGCGAAAAAGAGGAAGACCCTCAATGAGATGGATTGACACAGTGGCTGCAACAAAGGGCTCAAACATAGCAACGATTGTGAGGATGAGACAGAACCGGGCAGTGTTTCATTCTGTTATACACAGGGTTGCTGTGAGTCAGAATCGACTCAATGGCCTATAACAACATCACAAATAGAGAGACTGGATTTTCTGTTCCTGTGTTACCTGGTTGTTGCCAGATGCTGCAAAGGTGCCAATCCAGTGGCCCCAGAGACTCCCCGCCCTTCACCATGTCTCCTGGTGACTGGGACTTGAAGCTTGGAAATCTAGTGGGTCTACTGATGGGCAGTAAGGCTAGCCTGCGCCAAATTGATGAAACGCCTTTGGCCCTCCCAGCCACACGTGCCTTTGCTCTCAGGGTATTATGGATGCCCCTTTTGGTGGAGGAAAGCATTGGGTTAACTGCACAGAACCTTGCTCTAGTGTGGGCCCTGTGGCCCTGCAGCAGCATCTGGGAGCTTGCTAGAAACGTGGAAACTCACGCTCCTCTGCAGATCTAAAACCGGTTGCCACTGAGTTGATTCTGACTCATGGCGACCCCACATGTGTCAGAGTAGAACTGTGTTCCACAGGGTTTTCAATGGCTGATTTTTTTGGAAGTAGATTGCCAGGCCTTTCTTCAGAGGATGCTCTGGTAGCTTCAAACCTCCAAACTTTTGGTTAGCAGCCCAGCATGGTAACCATTTGTGCCACCCAGGGACTCCCTCTGTAGAGCTACAGAATGAGAAGCTGCATTTCAGCAAGATTGCTAGGGGGTTTGTATGCCCATTACAGTTTGAGAAGTAGGCTTTAGGATATTAGTAACAATGTGTTACCACTCTCAGGGCTATTTGCATATCAAAAGGGTAAGGACAGAGTATGAACTACTCAATTAAAAAAATACAACTTCACTGGGGTGGGAAGGGGGCAGTTAAGACCTCAGGGACTGACATTTGATATTTAGTTGGGGGGTGGAGGGGTAGGGACAGTTTTAAGAGCTCAAGCTCTGGAATCTTACTGACAAGGTTCAAACTCTACCCCAGTCATTTATGTCTGCTCTGAAATCTTAGTTGGTTATGAGACCTTGGGCAGGTTGCTTAACCTCTCTTTGCCTCAGTTTTCTCATCTACAAAATGAGGATAATAGTATCACTGCATTGTTGGGTTGTTAGGATGAGATGACTGAATTCAAACCAAACCCTTGTATCAGTGGCTTGGTACGTTGTAAACTCTCGAAGTGAGCTTACTCTTATCACTCTCCATGCATGAAGCTGCTCATTACAGCTGGGTCAGATATGTTGCTGATTGCAAGGTGTGACATTCCCATGTCCACTGCATGGATAACGGGGGGGCCAGATGATCACATTTGCCCTTCCATTCCAGGATTCTGGACTTTAGACCCCTAGGGACCCAGACATATGGGGAAGGAGGGTCTAACTTAGCTTCCTGCAAGGCAAATTCTGTGCACACACATAAGCACTTGTAATTACCCATGTCCTGTGGTGGTTTCCAGAAAACAAAACCAATTCACCTCTAGGGAGTCCTCACCCTGTTCTGTTTGAAAATAAACATGTGATAGTTTTATGATGTGAATTATAGTCCAATAGGAAATGAACTCAGAGTGTCCAACTTCTTTAGGATGAGAGGTTTCATAGCTGAGAGGGGTCTAGGACTATGAGTTCATACAAAAAAACAACGTTGTCAGCAGCTCTGATCTGAGGCACAGTGCCCCCACTGAAAGTCTTCCTCTCAATTCCTCCAGAAAGTGGCAGGCTTTACTGGAAAGAACCAACCTGGGATTCAGGAGACCTGGGTCTCCAACTTGCTAGACCTTGGGCAAGTCCTTCTTTCTCTCTGCCCTTGGCCTTCAGCTTTAAAATAAGGGGTGGACCTGAAATGTCCTGCAAGGGATTGCTGGCATCTTATGCTCTCTGAAACTAATCGTTCTGGCTCAAACTGGTCACGGTTGGATGTGAGCAACTTGACAGGGAGAGGAATCATGGTGCCGCCTCCTTTTCTGAGAAGAGTCAACCCTTGAGAAAGCCTGGTTCTGCTGGGGTCTGAGGGAGGTCTCATACCCAGACACAGACATTTGCAACCACTGAAGAATTCCCACCACTTCTTTGGGTTTGTTCCTCAATAGCCCCTCCTGCCCCCTACCCGCCTCAGCCTCGCCGCCTTTCCCCTTCTTAAGAAAGCTAACCAAATTCTCTCTTCATGGGACAGTTCAATGGAAAGTTAGTTTGCAACGACAGTATATCATATTTCACGAATTTAATAGGGTTTTCATGATTTTACAAAGTGCCTCCACCAGACACTCCCAGCTGGAGGCAGCTCAGCGGGAGCCTGAAACCCTGCATCTGGGTTTTTCAACTCTTGCCAAGATCCATTGAATTTGATCCGGAATGACTACGAATCTTTGGAATGTACAGTCCCTTTTCTCTTGCCTTATCCAAATAAAAAAAGGGGAGGGAGAAGGGGGCTGCAAGGAAAGGTCCTATGAGAATTCCATATGGAAACACTAAACTTGCATTGTAAAGGATTTCCTATAAACAAAATCACAGTCAGAGATTTTGGCCCCTCACCATGTTGAAAACAAAGGACCCTTCTGTGTGTGTTTGTGTGGACTTCAATACATATACATATATTTATTCGGGGTCCTCTTGCAGCCCCCCTTTCTCTTTTTAGCTCACTCTTTCCTTTTCCGTCTGCCCCACCCCCAAAACTAGCCCCAAACTCCTAACGAGAGCAAACCTTAATCGTTCTGCGCAGTAAATCCCCTACAAATAAATATCCAGGGCAACTTCAAACGAGCTTAATTGGAAGCACATGGGAAGAGCTGGGCAGGCCTGGCTGAGGCGGTGGAGTTGTAATTTAATGTTATGATCTGCCATAAATATGCGCCATAATGAGCAGAGTTTGGGTTTCCCTTCCGTGTATCAGAAAACTGCAGGTTTGAAGGATTTCATGTTCTTTTTTTCTCTTTTGCTCTGCTTTTGTTCAGTCATCAAACTTCACATTTAATACCCCCCCTCCACCCCACCAACCCCAAACAAAAAAAGACACCGCAATGCAAACAAACCTTCCTCTTGTTTTAACCTTTCCCTGCAGCTCCCTTGCTCCAAACTGTGCATGACTGTCCTATCTTTCCCTTTGCTGTAAAAGAATTATGGCTTAGGGTTTATAGGGTTTTAAAAAATGTGTTCAATCACCAGAATGGGAGAAATGAGGTTAAGCCACCTCTGGGCCCTCTAATGGTTTTATTGTAGAATTATAGCTGGAGCAGGCTGGAGGGCACTGGGAGAGGTCATGAAGTCCATCCCCCTACCTCCTCATGGTTTTATCTAAAGCACTGAAGTCCACAGGTATTCACCTCCTTAGAGCTCACCCAGAGAGGAGTTTCTGTAAGATTTTCTGACAACTGAACCCTACCTCTAAGCTCACAATATAAGAAGCCTTTCATGGATCCAATGGAAGTCACGTGAGTTAAGACTGTTCCTCCTCATGCCATCCTTGGGGATGGAAGAGACATTTGGATGTCGTCTTCTGGGATGACTTCATTGGGGTGAGTGCCTCCAGCCAAGTGGGTGGAATAAACTTTTTCTGGTTTCAAAGGGAGGGAATCCAATGCCAAATTTTCTGTGCATAGAATTACTGAATATCAGTCTTGGAAGGGACTTCAGAGCTCATCCTGCCCAACTGATTGCCCTTGAAGAGACAGGGCCCCCTCAACAGTGCCCTGACAGGCCAACTTCCAGCCTCAGCCCAAGTCCTTTCGGCAATTGGGAACCAACCTCTCCTGAGCCAGTTGCCTCAGTGTTTAGGGAACCCTAATTATCTGAAAGCTTTCCCTCCTATTGAGCCCAGATCCACGTTCCTGCTGCTTGCCTTTGCTCATTCTTTTTTATTCTCTTGAGCTACATACAAGAATTCAAATCCCTTTTGAATGACTGTCTTTCCATGGTCAAATTCATTCCAACTTTTACCTTTTCCAGGATTAAAAAAAGGACAAACCCAGTTTCGTCACCATAATCTTGGTCTTTGCTTATTCTATTTACAAAATGGGATACTTATGCCATTCTTTCCTACCTTCTAGAATGACAGTGAAGATTGCAATGGGATGAAGAGGCTCCTTCCCTCTGTATTTTCTCCCTCTGCGTTTTTTCTTCAGCACTGACACATGGGCATAGCACTGACTGGCGTTGCCTGTTGAGAGTGGGCACTGCCTCCCATGACTTCTCATCTTCACTTTCTTCTCCTCTTCACCTAGCTCCGTGGCCCTGAGTCAGTCACTTCACCTACCACGTGGTCTCTCTGCCACCACTCTTGTTCCCCTTCAGAAGATACTCCACCCAGCACTCAGAAGGCTTATTTGAAAACTGAAATCAGATCATGTCACTTTCCTGCTCTAGATACTTGAAGACTTTCCATCACCCTGGGAATAAAGTCCAAATCTATGCCAAGGCCTCCAAATCTTAGAAGAGCTAGCTTCTGGCTATCTCTCCTACCTGAATTCCCATGCCTTCTACGTTCACGCCCCACTACACAACCACAGCGACATGCCTGGTGTTCCTTGGACAAGCCAGGCACACTTATGCCTCGGGGCCTTTGTATTGGTTGTTCTCACTCCCTCACTTGACTCGGTTCTCTTCAGTGAGGTTTTCCTTGACCACCTCACCTATAATAGCACTCACTCCCTGCCATTCTCTCCCCGACCTACTTAGGTTTTTTAAAATAACGTTTTATTGTTTTTTGGTAGTTTACACAGCAAATTAAGTTCCTATATAACAATTTCTATACACATTGTTCAGTAACATTGGTTACATTTTTCACAATGTGTCAGCATTCTCATTTTCATTCTCATCGTTCTGTTTCCATTAATCTAGCTTCCCTGGCCCCCTTTATCTTCTCATCTTTGTTTTAGGGTAAATGTTGACCATTTGACCTCATATAGATGATTATTTAAAGAAGCATAGTACCTATGGGTGATATTGTTTATTTTATGAGCCAGTCTGTTCTTTGTCTGAAAGGTGAACTCTGGGAGTGGCTTCAGCACAGAGTTTAAAGGGTATCTCAAGGCAATATTCTCAGGTGTTCCTCTAGTCTCTACTAGTCCAGTAAGTCTGGCTTTTTTTTTTTTTTTTATAGGAATTTGAATTTTCCTCTACATTTTTCTCCCATTCTATCCAGGACCATTTATTGTGTCCCTGGTCAGAATGGTTGTGGTTGCCAGGCACCATCTAGTTCTTCTGGTTTCAGGATAGAGGAGTACTTCACTTTTCTTCATAGTTTTTATCACCACCTGACATTGTAGTACATCTTTATTAGCATATTGTTTATAGCCTATCTCTTTCACAAGAACATCAGCTCCATGAGGGCAGGGTACTTTGTCCCATTTGCCTACACACTCAATCAATACTTGTCAAATGAATGAGTGACTAAAACCTTACTTTTTCCAATGAGGGATGTCATCACAAGGAAAACCTTGAACCTACTTTAGGTGTGAAATAGGGTGTAGCCGACACCCTCTCAGGGAGAGGCGGCCCTGTGACCCACATTCATGTGGAGCATCATCAGAGGTGGTCAACAGAGCATCTTCTGGGAGGAGTGGTGTCGAGGCTTGGAGCAGGCACTGGGAAGGGGGAGGCTGGGGTCATCAGAAGAATGAAGCCACCCTAGTTGTTTCACTTCTGTTCCCTGGGCTCAGAGCTCCAGGAATACTAAGCTGGACCTACCTCACAGGGGAAAAGACAATTCAGGTACAAGATGGAGTAGGAAGGTTTCTAGAAACTTAGCTCTTAACCTCTTTGTTTTGAGTGCTCATTTTTATTAATAGGAAGCCATAATCTCAGTATGTTAGAGCCAGAATAGACTTAGGTCCCTATTCATTCATTCAATTAATATTTGTTGAGTACCTACTCTGTGTTGTTCTGGGCACTGGAAATGCGTCAGGCTAAGCAAACAGAGAAAAGTTTCTGTCTCTATGGAGCTTATATTCTCGAGAAGGGAAATAAACATCAGAATAAGTAAATGATGTATTAGGATAACAAAACACCAAGAACCGGTTGCTGCGGAGTCAATTCCCACTCATGGCGACTCCATGTGTGTCAGAGTAAAGCTGTGCTCCATAGAGATTTCCACGCTGATTTTTCAGAAGTAAAAGTAGATTGTCAGGCCTTTCTTTTGAGGCATGTCTGGGTAGGCTTGAACCTCCAAACTTTTAGTTAGCAGCTAAGGGTGTTAACCGTTCGCACCACCCAGGGACTCCTATATTACGATAACGATAAGAGATGATTATTTCTATGAAAGAAATAAAATATGGAGGGGGGGAGCTTTAATTTTAAATAGGGTGGTCAGGGAGTATCTCACTGAGGAGGTTTCACTGGAGGGAGATGTGAGAGTGGAGGGAGTAGCAAGAAGGCTAGTGTGGCTGCAGCAGAGAGTGAGGGAGAGAGAGCAGGAGGTAGTATTAGGGAGGTGGGTGAGGGTGTTTGCAAGGACTTGGATTTGACTGTGAGGGAGATGTGAAGCCATTGCAGGGTGTTAGTAGAGGATGGCATGGGCCCTTTCATTTTAGTGATAAGGAAACAGACCCAGAGAAGTTAAGTGACTTGAATACAGATGCACAGTCAATTTCTCACAGAGCCAAGAAATGAACACAGGTGTTCCAGTTTCCATTCTGTGCTCCTCTCACTAAGCTCTGCTGCTTTTGGTTTCAATATTCTGGCATTAGACATTTTTCCAGAGCATAACAGCATGTTCACAAACATGATTTTGTTTTATACTCAGAAACAGGTTGTTAGATTCTCATGTAAGATTACAGTAATGGAAACCAAGCTACAGAGATTAAGAGATTTTCTGAAGTTTGCACAGAGCTGGAGTCCGAAGCCTTGGCTTCTGAAGCCCGAGCTACGGCTTCTAAGTTGTACACCTCTCCTTTCAAAGAAGAAGGCCTCGAATTCTTTATCCTGAGACCCCTGTGCTTCAGCTTGCTGCCTTGGCTAAACAACAGATGCAATTCCGAACAAGTCCTACTCACTTCTACTAAGGTTCTGAAAAATTGAGCCTCATTACCTGTGCGCCTGTGCTGTCTCCAGCGGTCACGTGATGGGAGGAGCAGGAAGAAGTGTAATTTCTGATGCTAAATTGCCTTGTGGAACAGAGGAAAAAGTGCAGCTGGGTACTCACTCATTATTTGCCTTCAATCTAACCTACTGAATGCTGGAAAGCATGTATGGTAATTAATAAGTGCAGGCATGTGCCACAGGATCCTGATGGAGCAGGCATGTCGGTGAGAGGAGGTACGAGATCCTGCTAAGGTGCAACAGATCCAGCCTCCTCTTAAATTAATCCAGCCTATGGGACAAGCAAACCCTGGTGGTGTAGTGGTTGAGTACTACAGCTGCTAACCAAGAGGTCGGCAGTTCGAAACCACCAGGCGCTCCTTGGAAACTCTATGGGGCGGTTCTACTCTGTCCTATAGGGTCACTATGAGTTGGAATCGACTCAATGGCAGTGGGTTTTTTGGTTATGGGACAAGCACTGTTTCTGCCTGAAGTTGTAAAAATGCAACATAACTTTAAAAATAGCTGTCATCGACGAAACCATAAAAGTTGCACAACGATCCAGTTACTCTGTTTCTGTGGCCCTAATTCCATGATTTTGTGAATTTTGGACCTGCACTGTCCAACATTCTAGACCTGGCTAGCCACTAGCCACAGGCAGCTAGTCCAAATTGGGATGTTTTGTAGTGTAAAATACACATTCTAATTTCAAAGATTTAATACAAAATTAAAAAAAGCAAAATAGCTCAATAATATTTTAAAATATTGACTGCATATTGAAATTATAATTTTAATATATTGGGCTAAGTGAAAATATTGTTAAAATTAAATTTGGCTGTTTCTTTTTACATTTTTTAATGTGACTACCAGAAAATTTAAAATTATATATATGTACATGTGGCCTGCATTCAATGGTGTGCTGGAGCTGGTTTACACTGGTTCATGAGACTATTTATGCACCTTTCTTGAAGTCAGCTGTGGTAGAAGTTTTTACATCCTGGAAATTGGCAAGTGCTACAAATTAGGGCTTTGTTGTTGCTGTTGAGCGCTGGTTTACCAGCTCCCCATTCCTCTCATTACATTGCTACAGGTCTGTGCTACTCTCAGTGTAATGTTTTGTTTCCTAAGATTTTTGATTGTGGAGGTTCAGTTTGAAAGTTTGGTGTGCTTTCCTCTGTCTCATTTCCCTAGTGCCTAGAATATCTCATTGATTAATCCATTCCTCCATAATCATTCAATAAGTACTATGTATCCAGTATTGCTTTAGAATATGGAGGTTAAGATGAATAATTCACAATCCCGCTCTTGGAACACTCATGATCTAGCAGGGGTGACAGCTGTGACAGAACAGGCATTGAGACAAAGAGCTGTGGCAATGGCGATACCCAAAAAACCCACTGCCATTGAGTCAATTCCAACTCATAGCAACCCTGTAGGACAGAGTAGGACTGGCCCACAGGGTTTCCAAGAAGCACCTGGTAGATTCCAATTGTTGGCCTTTTGGTTAGTAGCCATAGCTCTTAACCATGACACCACCAGGGCAATGGTGATGGTGGGGTCCAGTTAACAGGACAGCTTGTATACCTGAATGGCGGTGAGAAGCAGGGGCAGGAAAGGCTTCAAAGAGGAAGAGAGTACAGAAATTCTGTACGTGGGGGATCAGGAGGGGTGGACCTCCCAGCTGGGAATGAACTTCCTAAGACTGAATACATGAATTCACCTCTTTGGCAACCTCAGCTGATCTGCCTATAAGATGGGAATAGTATTGCCTATCCTGCTTTCCCCGGACCTTTTGAGAACCAAAATGGACAATAGATAATAGTAGTTGAAGGGCTTTGTAAGTGACAAAGGGTTAGGTGGAACTGAGGTGCTGTTAGTATCACTGCCTCTGACGGGGTCTTGCTCTCCATACCCCTCAGAGAACACTTGCTGATGGATTGATTCAGTGTCGCGGAAATTGCTCCAAAGATGTTTCCCCTGAGCTCTTTCTCGACCAAATACGTAAGCAGGAAAAATTGGACATGGGTTTGCTTAGAACTGAGCAAGTGTAGTTTAAAAGAAAAAGGAAGGAAAGACATGGATGATGGGCAGAAAAGGTGATTGCTCTTTGAAACACTTCAGGTGTTGCCAGGTGGAAGAATAGTTGGCTAATTCCCTTTGAATCTGGAGGGTGGAAGCAGAATGAGGCAGATGTCTGAGGGGGGAAAGAAATTTCTCATGAGTAGAGCTGTCCTGTGAGCTAGGAGGCTGTGGGCATCAGAGAACCCAGAGGGTGCCTAGAAAGGGGATGCAGACCAGAGGGCTTATTCACCAGGCTGAGCATAGGGTGGGAAATGAGGGCAGCTCCTCCAGAACGACTAGAAACAGGTCAGACTGTGGTTCTGTTTGGGCACCTTAGAGGGAGTGCTGCTGGACTGAATGTCTGTCCTTTCAGCTCACTGAGGATTCCGGGGCCACTTGGCAACACCACTGATAACAACATAACTAATATCCACTGCTTATGTGGCAAGCGATTCTTCCAACATCTTGTTGAGCAGAACTAGTATTATATCCATTTTGCAGATGAGAAAACTGAAGCTCAGAGAAGATAAGACATTTGCCCCAGGTCTGTGGCAGAGTCAGGACTCAAACCCAGACTATCTGACTGAGAACCTTTAACATTGGTGTGGCTTTTGGCCACCACCCAATATGCCTGGCACGGTGACTTTTCTCCTTCAAACTTGTACCCTCCATTACTCTTCTGAAACCTAGTTTTCTTCTTCTTCTTTTTTTTTTTAGTAGCCTTAATTTTTTAGCGTAGTTTTAGATATACAGGAAAATTGTGTAGCATGTACAGAGAGTTCTTGTATGCCCCCTTTCTCCCTGACACACAGGTTCCCCTATTATTAACATCATGCTTTCCTGTGGCACATTTATTACAATTGATGAGCCAATATTGACACATTATTATTAACTAAAGCCCATAGTTTACATTAGAGTTCACTCTTTTGCTGCAGAGTCTTACGGGTTTCCACAAACACATAATGCCATGCATCCACCATGACATTATCTTACAGAATAGCATCACTGGAGGCCTATTTTTTGAGTGCTCTCCTGGGCTCCATCTCTGTTCTCCTTGCTGCCTTGAATGCTCCTGGCTCTACGGCTTCCCTATGTAGCTTAGATCATGCCAGTGGCCTCTCTCTGGGGCTCTAGATCCCATTGCTCTTAGATCTGTCCCATGCCTGCCCTTTGGCCCTGCCTCCTCCCCTGGGACGTTGAGGTCTGCAGGGTGACTAGTGTCACTAGCAGCCCACACCACCAGGTGCCTATGCCCACTGAGCCCACCACCCTCCTGCCCTCTGCTCTCAGCTCCCTTTCTGTTCCTGTTTTGCTTCTAAACCATCACTGTTCTCTTCATCCCCCCACCCACCCCCTACTCCATCCTCCACGTTCAGGGCCAGGAAATGACAGCATCTCATGCTTCTGGAGAAAGTAGGGAACAGGCCCACATTTCCTCCTCTCCCCAAGACTTTGGACTTCTGTCCTTTCCTCTGGCCTCCGTGCCTCTCTGCCCAGACAAAGGAAGGGGCCGCCTCCTCTCTCCACCTGCCTGCAGCACAGCCCGGGCCTCCTGCCTCTTCCCAGCCAGGCTTTGCCCATCACTCCTTCTCCTTTGCCTCCAGTTCTTCTCTAACATCTCTGTTCTCTTGGCCTGCAAATGTGCTTGCTTCCCTCATCCTAAATGTCAATCCCTTTCCCACTGCCCTCCTTAAATTACAGTATCATCTCTCTCTTTCCTTCTGTCACCACTTTTGAAGGAAGCCCCTGCTCTCTCGCTCAACTTCCTCAGCCCCCAACGCTTTACTCTCAGACCTATGCCTCCAAGTTTCAGCAGACTGCCCTCCCTTTACTGCCCAACCACAGACCCATTTTGGGCCCTCACCCCATTGCCTTTCTCAGCCCTGTCTCTCTTCATCACGGGAGACCACAGAGCCCAGTGGATGATAGCACTGGCTCTTCTGACAGACTGCCTCTGTCTGAATCTCAGGTTTGTCCCTTGCTAGTTTCGTGACTTTAAGCAAGTTACATAACCTTCCTGTGCCTCAGTTTCTCATCTGTAAAATGGGACATGTAATATTACCTGCATGGGGGCAGTGTTTCAGTGGTAAAATTCTCACCTCCTATGCCAGAGGAGTCCCACGCCAGTGCACCTTGTGCACAGCTACCACCCGTCTCTCAGTGGAGGCTTGTGTGTTGCTCTAATGCTGAACAGGTGTCAGTGGAGCCTCCAGACTAAGATGGACTGGCAGGAAAAGCCTGGTGATCTACTTCCAAAAAGAGGCACTAGATAACTAACCAACAAAATCCTACTGATCACAATAGTCCAATATGCAGCCCATTATGAGGGTGGCACAGGACTGGGCAGCATGTTGTTCTGTAGTTGCCACCGGTTGGGGGCCGACTTGGAGGCAGCCAACAACGACAGTAAACAATATTACTTGCAAATAAAGCTACTGTGGGGGTTAAGGAAGCTAACACATGCAAAACCGTTAGAACAGATCCTGGCACATGGTAAGCCCTCAATGAGAATCAGCTAAAGTGGTCATCATCCCATTCTCCCTTAGACTGTTTTCCCCGGCAGCTTCTTGACATCATCGTCTTGCTGCCTTCCCTTTCCTC
This sequence comes from Elephas maximus indicus, assembly GCF_024166365.1. Taxonomy (NCBI): domain Eukaryota; kingdom Metazoa; phylum Chordata; class Mammalia; order Proboscidea; family Elephantidae; genus Elephas; species Elephas maximus. Next base: position 54,313,508 of record NC_064829.1, on the reverse strand, counting down.
AGGCTGAGCTCTCTAAGTCTCCTTTGCAGAGCTTCCCTCCTGAAAGGCTGGCCCTCGCGAGAGCTACCCTCTGTCAACCTTCATCGCCGCAGTCTTTCCATATAGTCTTCCTCAGTGATCTCATCTACTCTATTGACTTTAATGAAGATAGATCTGCTGATGACTCAGTATTTCTTTTTTCAAATTTTGGCATTTTTATTACACAAGTAATCCATGTTCACCAATAAAAAAAAAAATTACACAATAGAGATAAGCAAAGAGAAGAAGAAATATAAATCATGTAACCCTGCCACTCAGAGACGGCAAGTATTTATATGTCTGGTAAAATTCTCTCAGTCTTTTCTCTGTGAATGTGTATAATATATGACACACACCTGATATGAATGGAATTGTGTCCCCCCAAAATAAGTGTTGTAAATCTTAACCCCTATACATGCAGATAGGAGCCCTGGTAGTGCAATGGTTAAGTGCTTCTTGGTGGCTAACCAGAAAGTTGGTGGTTTGAGCCCACCCCACAGGTCTGCAGGAGAAAGACCTGGTGATCTGATCCTGTAAAGAAGAAAAAACCCAAACCAAACCCATTGCCGTCAATTCCGACTCAGAGAGACCCCATAGGACAGAGTAGAACTGCCCCATAGAGTTTCCAAGGAGTGGCTGGTGGATTAGAACTGCTGACCTTTTGATTAGCAGCCAAAAGCTTAACCACTGTGCCCCATTACAAACCCTGTGGGGCAGTTCTACTCTGTGTCAGTATAAGTTGAAAATCAACTAACAGCACCTAACAACAAGGAACGTATAGATGTGAACCCATTTTTGAATAGGGGTTTCTTAGTTGTGTTAATGAGGCCATATCAGTGTAGGATGTCTTAAGCCAATCACTTTTGAGATATAGAAGAGAAGATTGGGCACAGAAGCAAACCCATTGTTTTCTAGCTGGTTCTGACTCAAAAAGACCCTATGAGTCGAACAACTCTATGGCAACGGGTTTGCTTCTGCACCTAATCAGAAGCAAGCAAACAGGAATGGGGGAAGTTAGATGCCATGCGGAGATCACCAAGGAACTGAGGAACTCTGGGGTTACAGAAGCCGAGACAAGAATCTTCCCCTAGAGCTGACAGAGAGCCTTTGCCTAGAGCTGGCACCATAAATTCAGACTTCTAGCCTCTTAAACTGTGAGAAAATAAACTTCTACTTGTTAAGCTACCCACATGTGGTATTTCTGTTATAGCAGCACTAGATAACTAAGACAACACATACATGGGTATTTGGAAACCCTAGTGGCGTAGTGGTTAAGAATTATGGCTGCTAACCAAAAGGTTGGAAGTTCAAATCTACCAGGCACTCCTTGGAAACCCTGTGGGGCAGTTCTACTCTCTCCCGTAGGGTTGCTATGAGTTGGAATCGACTGAACGGCAATGGGTTTGATTTTTATATAGTATTTAAAACAATAAACACAGATCTTTATCATTGGTTTAGGATCCCTGGTGGTGCAATGGTTAAGCTTTCACTAATCAGCGGTGTGAACCCACCAGCTGCTCCATGGGAGAATGATGTGGCAGTCTGCATCTGCAGGCGGCCTGTAAAGATTACAACCTTGTAAACCCTATGGGGCAGTCCTATTCTGTCCTATAATGTCGCTATGAGTTGGAATTGACTCGATGGCAACGGGTTTGGTTTTTGGTTTATCGTCAGTTTATGAGCTGGATAGTACTCCATTTAACCAGTTCCTTGTGGCAGATCTAGGCTGTTCCCAACCTGTTGCTTTGATAAACTTCTTGGTACTTGCAGCCCCATGGAGTTAGTTGCTGCTTTCCTTGAAGAAAGCCCTGGAAGATCTAGACCTGTATTTCTAACTGCTCATTGGTCATCTTCACCACAGGCTCTTCAAACTTAATAAGCTCCAGGTAGAACTTTGTGTTTCCCTCTTGCTCTCCCAGCCTCAGCAAATGCTGCTTCTAGCTATTCTGTCTCTCAGACTAGGTATCAGAGAGACACTCCCACACCTAAGCCACCACACTCATTCCACCTCCTTATATCTGTCTCCTGAACATGGCATTTCCTCCCCATCCCCACTGGTCCTGCTTATGTTCTGGCTCACATTGTCTCGTCTCTTACATGATTGAAACACTCCCTGTTGCTGCAGACTTCTTCCTAAATGAAAGGTCTGATTTAATGGTTCTGTTGACTCCCTCTGCCTAAGAATTGAGGTATTATGGCCTCTGTACACACTGCCCCAACTTATCTCTCCACCTTCAGTATCCCAACACTCTCTCCTATGCACCCCATACTCCAGTCTCAGGGCATACCTCAGGGTTCCCCAAACACTCTGTCCCCTTTCACACTCCATGCTTTTGCACACGCTATTCGGTCGACCTGGCAGACCTTCCTCCAGGGACTCCACATGGTACACATTCCCTCTCTTTCTCTACCACCCAGTTTACTTCTGCTTCAAAGACTCTTCCAACTCTCCCAGGTAAAATTAGTCACTCTTCTTTATGCTTCCTATAGGTTTCTCTTCATACCTCTACTACTTTGCACTATGTGTCCTCCATTAGTCTATAAGCAACTAGAAGTCAGAGATGAGGTCTTATTTATCATTGCAGCCTGAGTGTCTTTGTGAGCCTGGTGCCAAGCTTGTGCCCGGCCTGTGCCTCGTGAATAGGTGAGTGGACCATCTCTCATCTGACACTGCTAACATGAAAACTTAGGAAAGCATGGCAATGGCATATCTAAAATAAGACAGAGCAGATTTTTCTTTTCTTTATTGTGCTTTAGTTGAAGGTTTATTGAGCAAACTAATTTCTCATTACACAACTAATACACATATTGTTTTAGGACATTTGTTGCCAACCCTGGGATGTGATGTGTCGACACACTCCCCTTCTCAATCTTGGGCTCCCCATTTCCATTTGTCCAGCTTTCCTGTCCCCTTCTGCCTTCTGGTCCTTGTCCCTGGGCTGGTGTGCCCATTTAGTCTTATATACATAGTTGAGCTATGCATATTATTGTTTGTTTTATGGACCTGACAGGGCAGATTTCTTTCCTATTTTTTAGAAAGGAACATAATTTAAAAATATTTGAGAATAACTGTAATTAATACACACACACATACACCTTAAAGAAGATGGAAGCAAGTTACCTGTACTGTATGCAGCCCTGTTAGCGTGAACATCTGAATGTGTCTTAGAGCATCACCACCATCCCTAACTCTGTGGATGAAGAAAACTCCGATGATCATATTTATCCCTTGCATAAAGCCATATATTTTTCCAAAGACCCCTACATCCATGATCTCATTTAATTTTCAAAGCCTCCCTGTGGTAGATGGCAAATATGGCCCCAATTCTCCATCCTTCCCTTTTCAAAAAGACTTTAGTTCCTCCCATCAAGTGGTGGAATATATTTCCCCATGCCTTGAATCTGGACTGGCCTCGTGACTTACTTTGATCAATAGAATATGGCAGAAATGGTCTTACAGTTGTTCAGAGTCTAGGTTTCAAAAGGCTATCTCTGTTGGGCAGCTGTGACTGCCATGTCAATATGTTCTGGCCAGCCAGCTGGAGGATGACAGATCACAAAGAACAAGATGAGTAGGCTAGGTCATTCCAGCCAAGAACCCTGACAGGTGGGCAAGCTCAACAAAGTCAGCTGGCAGCTGACCCTTCAGCTGTCTGCAGACATATGAGTGAGGCTACCCTAGACCAGCCAGCCCCCAGCCAACCTTCAGCTCTTAAGCTAAATGAATGCTTGTTGTTAGTAGCATTGCTAGGGTTTGTGTCACGCAGTATGGTAACTCATGGTGTCACTCCCCTCTCCCATGGACCTCCTCCCATACCAGACCATACAGAATCCCTAGTAATGTTTTTTGTACTAATGTTACTTGTAAATTGTGATTTCTGTATCACTCCTTCTTTTCCTTTAATTACTACTTCATTCTCAGAAAAGATATTGATATAGGTTCACAAATACTACTTGTCACAATATTGTAGCTAAAACACTAGAAAATTTGACAAAATCAGTGACTATAAAAACAGTGGCAGCAATGAAAACAACAATGTGTGCTTGTAGCAAGTGCAGATGAAACAATGTGATTCAAAGCATCCTTGTAATTGGGTAATAATGACAGCTCTCACTGGAGTGTTTTAGAAGGTTCAAAAAGTAAATTAGCATAGAGTTTCAGCCTTGTAGGTATATTGACATATGAAAGCTGGGCTTATGATGGGCTGGGCTTACGAAAAATGTTTTTGTTGTTATAACTAACTACAAGGATATTTGTATAGAGATTCATTTCGGTGTCACCCCCTCTGACAGTGTCACCTGGTATGGTCCATACTCCCTGCACCCCCCTAATGACGACACTACTTGTTGTTTCAAGCCTCTAAGTTTGGGGTTGGTTTATTACACAGCACTAGCTAACTGATACACTCCTTATGAGAAAAGTAGGCCAGGATTGGGGTTATTCCCACTCTATAGGTGAGGAATCAGATACTCAATGAATCACAGCTCCAGTTCCTAATTTATTGCTGTTGAATTAAAACCACTACCCACTGCGTCAAGTTGATTCTGGCTCATAGCAACCCCATAGGTTTTCCAAGGCTGTAAATATCTATGAGAGCTGACTGCCACATCTTTCTCCTGCAGAGCTGCTGATGGGTTCGAACCCCCAACCTTTAGGTTAGCAGTTGATTGCTTTAACCACCATACCACCAGGGCTCCTTCAAATTTAAACCAGTGCTTCTTAATCTTTGGTTGAACATAGAGTCTTTCCTTCTGTGAAATTGTCTGGGGAATCTCAGTACGGAAACCAAATACCTACTCCTTCAGCTGAAGCTGGCACAGAGCCCTAGAGCCCCGTACTACCCTCCTTGTGGCTTTTCCCTGCATGGTGACCTCTGAGGGAACCCCTAGAGGAACACAGTCTGACAACCGCTACATGTACACCATTAGTCTTCTACTCTCCAAAATAGACATGGAGTGGCTACTGTATGCTTCAATTTGGTCTTAAGACTGTTGGCAGCCATCAGGGCCAGGAGAATGTGTGGTTTATGGTCTGCAGTAACCTCAATCTAAACCTCTAAGTGTTGTAAAGTTGATTCCAACTCATGGCAATCCCAAGTGTGTCAGAGTAGAACTGTCTTCCATACAGTTTTCAATGGCTGATTTTTCAGAAGTAGGTTACCAGGCCTTTCTTCTGAGGTGCCTCTGGGTGGACTTGAAACTCCATCCTTTCGGTTAGCAGCTGAGCATGTTAACTGTTTCTACCACCAGGGATTCTAACCCCAATCTAATGGTGGAAAAATTAATTAACAAGTTTGAAATAACAAATAGGGACATGTAAGTGAGTGATGGAATTTGTGGTAGAAGCTCTAGGTCTTAGCTAAGGGTGTGGTGGAGAGGGCAATCAGAGTATTCAGAAAAAGGGTCTTAGATGAAGTGGACCCAAAGACAGCACAGGATTTGAATGAGTAACAGGGAAAGGAAAGAAGGGAATGACATGGCTCAGGGGGAGGGAGGAGCATTTTATATTTGTGGGACTCGATTGAATGTTTTACCTACAGGGTTAAAGAGAATTCCAGGCCTTGGAATGGAGGAAGTTAACCCTGAAAAATGGACCCAAGCTTCCTCTAGATGGGACAGTGTCAGAAAGGAGTCTTTTAAGGTCCACATCCTCCATGAAACCTTCTCTGGCCACCCCCAAAAAGCTAATACGTCATTTCTCTGAACTTCATGTGCTTCATTTAATGCTTCAAGATTTTCTCTCCCACCAGAGTGCATGGTCTTGGAGGGTAGAGCTAGTTTCCTCCTTTCTTTACTTTAGCCATGGAGGTGGATGCATATGGAGAGTCTGATATGTGTGCATTGACCTTGACCACGGACATGTTCCTGTGTCTCAAAGCACTGGAATCATAATTCCTCAACATCACCCCTACCCTGCATCTGTCATTTTAAGAAAGAATATAAAGGAGTCCTGAATATTATTCTGACCTGAGTCCATGGATGACTTAAGCAATTAACTGCTTGACTACTAGCTGAAAAGTTGGTGGTTCGAACCCACCCTGGAAAACAGGCCTGGTGATCTGCTTCTGAAAACTCACAGCCTTGAAAACCCTGTGGAGCAGTTCTACTCTGCACACATGGGGTCTCCATGAGTTGGTATCAACTTGAAGGCAACTAACAATGCTACTCTGTCTAGTGTTTTGACCTGGGAACTGCAGTGTTAACAGATGGGCATTTGGATTTAGTAGCTTTTGAGTCTACGGCTCATGGGTTGTAAAGGACGGGGGAAAGGGGCCCATTTGTCATTAATGACATGTTGTAGAAATTATATTATGGGAGACGTAGTAGTTTTAAAATATGTTTGTAAATTCCTTGACATTCCTCCCATCAAAAAATGCAGTCTCATTCCCCTCCTCTTGATTATGGGTTGGCCCTAGTGACTCACTTCTTACAAACAGAAAATAATGGAAGTGATACTGCGTGATTTGTAAAGTTAGGTCATAAAAGGCAATACAGCTTCTGTCTGACTCTCTGTAGACTTGGACATGTGCCTTTGGAGCCCTGAGTCACCATGCAATGAGTCTGGATGCCTTGAAGTCACCATGTTGGAGAGACCATGTGGAGAGACCATATAGGGAGGAAGGAGATGCCCGGGAGCCTCAGCTGTTCTAGTCCCAGCTGTTGAAGGCTTCTCAGCCCACGTGCCAGATGTGTGAGGAAGCCTTTGAAATGACCCCTGCTCCAGCCACCTTTTGACTGCAACTGTGTGGAAGACCTCCAGTCAGAACAACCAGTCAAGCCCCAGAACCATGAGAGATAATAATAAACGACTTCTTGTTTTATATCACTCTGTTTGGATGGTTTGTTACACAGCCATAGGTACACAAAACATGAGGGATGATCAAAGTTACGGTTCCTGCTGATTTTGGTTCTACTCCATTAGTTTGCCAACTCACTGTTTATACCTTTTTAGGATCTAATTCCTGAAACTTGAAATCCCTTGTTTTCAGCGAGGTACCGTAGATTGTCGCTACCCCCTCCACATACCCAGGGTAACAGTAATAACCCTCTTGTATTGCTGGGTGCACTGCCTCAAGGAAAACATCTAAAACAATTTAGAAATATTTCTAGGGGCACCAGGTTGAAATTCAGAGCTCAGCATGGCCAATCAGAAAAAAAAGAGGAAAAAATAATAATAAAAAAGAAAGAAAACAAGACAAACTAGGCTTTGAAAGAAAATTGAGAATCTGGAGAGCCTTCAACTCTTTTGATTTATATTTAAACATTTCTCGAGATTGAAGTCTTGATTAGCCCAGTCCTCTCAAGTTCTGCCTCAGCTCTGATTTATGGAAAGGCCTGGCCAGAGCAAAATGAAAGCAAAATGAGGTGTTCTTTAAAATCACCTCAGAGCACTTGAAGGAGGGCACAAGTGCTAACATGAAGATTAAAAAGGAAGTGATGCGATGGGCTTCCGAAGGCCCAGGTCTGCAGGCACCCCGCCATGTGGGGAGGGTAGCAGGTGAAGGATGGGCTACAATCTCTTCAGGTGAAACCCATACAGGATGCTTTGTTTGGCTTGGTTCCCTGTGGACTGAGTTCTCTATCAAAGGGTGATCTAAAAGCCCAGGTTGGCATTTTGATTTAGTGATCCTTCCATCACCAGTTGGAGGAAGAAATATCTGACATGGTGAGAATGATGGGGGGGTGGGGGGCAGGGGAATGGCAATGGAATATGATAATGGAATCCAGATTCACAGAGGCTCCAGGGTTGAACCTCCCTTAGACTCAAGCAAAAGAAGCCCCTGACACAGGCTCCCCACTACTCTGGTCCTCCTCCAGCCATGCCCTCAGCATAGGATAAGGGATTCATGGAGCCAGAAGATGTGCTCACTTGGAGTCCATGGCTCTTTCTAGACCTCACTATGGGTATCTGGGATCTGTAATTCCCTGACCAAATGGCCCCAATCCTACTTCCAGAGCCTGTGTGGGCCTCCTCCTTGGTCCATCCTTTTGAGGACAGACCACCCTGCTACTGTGCACATCCCAAGACTTGGTGGCCAACTGGTGGCAGGAGGCTATGGAGAAGTGTGGACACAGGATCTGAGATGTTCACATTGCATGTGGTTAAGGCCCTTAGATTGTGGAATGGAGCTAAGGACAGGAAGAAAAGAGAGGTACAGGCCAGACACTGGGACCTACACTCCTCATGCCTCCAGGTTTTAGTACAGAAAGGTGAGAATTCTGAGAATTTTAAATTCAAACCTGGTTTTCTAGGTCAGTATGAAGGTGTATTTGCCAACAAAGGAGGGCAGAGCATAATGTATTTGTTATTTTGATTTTTAACTCTTGTATAATTAGCCATATGCTATATGTGGACCTCCGTATGTACTCTTACTTTAGGCCTCACAAATGTTAGAAGATGGCCTGTGCAAAGGGCAGAGGCAGACTGTGTCAGTCTGTTGTATCAGCTGCAGAGAGCTCAGTCTTTCTCTAGCCCTGTCTTGAGTGTGGGATGGCATTTGTGAGATGGTATTACCTTCAACTTTAACTCCCTTCACAAGAGTCTGCAATGGCTGATCTTGTCTATAAGAAGAGCCCTGAGAACCCATGGGATATTCTGACCCCAATCTACTGTCCTAAACCTACCTCCCACCACTATTTTCTTCCCCTCCATGAACTTTCTGTGTGATTGGGAAAATATCTTCATTACTCCTCCATGCTCCTTTCCCCTCCTTCCCCTGCTCCCCCAAACACACACACACACACACACACTCCAGGTATGTGGATTCCTACCTCTCAATTTACTCATGACACTTATCTAAATCCTGCCCATTTATCTAATAAGTTGAACTTCTTAGATAAACTTTGTTCACTCATTCATTCATTGAAACTCTGGCATATACCAAGCTCTGGGTTACAGCAAACATTAGACTCTTTTTTTTACTCTGGCTCACCCCAGTCTTTGTTTTTTTGAATTTCTGCTTCATGTAACATCAATACTACTAAAAAAAAAAAAAAAAAAAGCCTGACATAATTTGAACATTGTTCACCAAATTTTCTCAGTTGTATGATTTGTCTCTAAAATTAGATGATATATTTCTTATGAGCAGGGACTCTGTGTTGGACCACTTTCGTATTCCACTCATTGGCCACAGAGTTGATAGCATAGAGTTGATGTCCAACAAAGACCTATTAATTAAGTGATAGGCAGATTGATGGAGGAATCGGTTGATTTGCTGCCAACCCTCTTTCCATGTAAGGGAATTCACAAAGAACTGGACTGGTCTGGCTTCCATTTTCTCCCTGCCATTTTCATCATTTCACTGGATTATTTGTAATCCATTATGCTCTATCATGGTGAATTTATTTCAACCCATTCAAACATATTGATATTTTGGCCTGAACTCCTATAAAAAATGATTTCTCTATTACAACTCTGAGCTTGTATTTGTAATTTATAACAAATTACTTTTGAGGACATGCATTTGTTGAAATAAATAGGTTCCGTTATTTATTATTTTTTATTATTATTTCCATATGACATTTGGCTTGCTTTTCTAACATCTCTCCTTGTAGGCCCGGAATCCCTGTTTCTATCTCTTTTCTTTTAGGAAATAGCTTGGATTAGAGAAGCAGTTCTCAAAAGTTCGGTCTCTGGGCTAGTACCAGTGGAGTAACCTGGAAACTTTTCACAAATGCAATCATCAGGCCCTAGCCCAGACCTACTAGTGTAACATGCCTCCAGGTGATTCTGATGCACGCTAATTTTGAGACCCACTCTAGTTGTTGAAAAAACACTCAGCTGGCAGTTTAGATGATGAATTTTAGCTCTAGTTCTGTTATTAAAAGACTGAGTGACTCCAAGTCTTAGTTTCCTCATGCTTGTTTTTCTCTCCATCTAGGTGTCCTTGGGGGTAAAGATGAACTATTCTCCTTTTAGAGATTTTTGGACTGGTGATACGGGGAAAATAACTTACTTAACAGGCTTGTTCTAAAGATCAAATAATTCGTTTCATGCACACCGTTATAAGATTTAAAATAAAAAAAAACTCAGAGCAGCCATGTAAGATACTCCACTGGTCTCGCCCCTTCAGGAGCAAAGAAGAATGAAGAAACTAAACATACAAGAGAAAGATTAGTCCAAAGGACTAACAGACCACATCCACCACAACCTCCACCAGACTGAGTCCAGTACAGGTAGATGGTGCCTGGCTACCACCACTGACTGCTCTGACAGGGATCACAGTAAAGGGTCTTGGACAGAGCTGGAGAAAAATGCAGAAGAAAATTCTAACTCACAAAAAAAGCACATACTTACTGGCCTGACAGACTGGAGAAACTCCAAGAGTCTGGCCCCTGGACACCCTTTTAGCTTAGCAATGAAGTCTCTCCTGAGGTTCACCCTTCATCCAAAGATTAGACAGGCCCATAAAACAAAATGAGCCTAAAGGGGCACATCAGCCCAGGGGCAAGGACTAGAAGGCAGGAAGGGACAGGAAAGCTGGTAATAGGGAACCCAAGGTCGAGAAAAGAGAGTGTTGACATGTCATGGGGTTGCTAACCAGTGCCATAAAACAATATGTGTACTGTTTAATGAGAAATTAGTTTGTTCTGTAAACCTTCATCTAAAGTACAATAACAAAACAAAACAAAACAAAAAAACCCCTGAAAACCTCTCATAATTCTCAAGGGGGCCCAGATTCTCATTATTTTACACAGGATTGCGTGATTAAGAAATCTTGGTTTCCACCATATGTAGGTGCTACATACAGCCCAGTAAGGAAAGCACACACACTTTCTCATATTGTGTATTTGTTGTGTTTGAATAAATGATACATATGATGGACAATGAACTCAGAAGAAGAAGCAGCTTCTGAGAGCTAAGTGGACAGGAAGACTACACACTGAAGGTGGGTTTTGAGTTGGAACTTAAAGAATCTACAGACAGATGGAGAGTGAGGAAGGGTATTCCTGGTCAGCCCAGATACGTGAATGCCAGGAGTAAACGTGCAGAGCAATATGGGGGTACAGAGAGGGGACAGTGAGTAGACCAACTACCAAGCGCAGTCTTTGTTGAGGGGTGTAGTGACAGAACAGTTTGAAAGGGATACTGAGAACAGGAGTCAAGAGTCTTGATAGTTGGCAAAGGGACCTGGAAGCTCCAAGTGAGAATATCAACATAAGAGGTCACTGGTCACGCTACAGATTTCCTCAGGGTTGGTGGGACATTTACCTGGTGATGAGCCGGGGGCATCTGATCATATGTTTTCAGGAAAGAAGAGAGAATCTGAGCCTTGAGCCCTTGAAACTTGCTTAGATTATTTTGGGAATTACCTTGGCTGGCTCAGTGGAGCCAGTCTAAATGCACAGGTGTTAATTAACCCCTAACAGCTTCAGCAATTAGCCCAACTGCAACATTTCAGATGCCCACAGGAAAGGAAGCAAGTTTTTCCTAGCAGTAGATCTCATTTCTGGCTACATATTAGAAATTTAATTTAGAATCATTGAGGAGGTTTAAAAAAATCCATATCTGGACCCTACCTCCAGATGATTTGATTGCTCTGGGGTGGGGTCTAGGCATGGGTATATTTTAAAAGCTCTTCAAGAGATTCTGATGTGCAGCCAGGGCTGTGAACCACCACCCCTGAAGGATCCTACAGATATAATTGTAGGTGTCAGATAACGTTCAGCCAACCCCACAGACTCATAATATATTCCTCCTAATGAGGAAATGTTTCTGTTTTCTCAGAATTAGTTACCCCTGATTTTTGCTGATTCTCCAAATAATGGAGCAGGATGACATGGCCTTGGCAGATGGGGGTTGTAGGGGGGAGTATGGCAGACAGGAGTGATCCAGGCTCCCACGCTCAAAAATATGGACCCAGAAGAGAAAACATAAGGTGTGGATTCCATTTTGTATAGCCATGGAAAGGGCTCTGGGTGCAGGCATCTGAAGACTTCTGCATAACACCCAGCAAGGAGACAGGAACTACAGATCAGGACCATAACTGTAAAAACATTGTCTGATTTTGTAGACTTTTATAACCATCCCGTGTTTGTTATTTTTTACATTCCCCTCTGTAGCCCCGTAGCAATTACCAGTAAATCCTTGACATTGAAAAAGCTGGCATGCTTGTTGTCAAGGCCTAAAGGAAAAGTGGAGGGCTTTGTGGCGTAATATCTTGGAAGAAAGGAACACCCAGGCCTGGGCGTGGACAGCTTTCAAAAGAAAAGAAATCAGGGCTGTCAGGAAAAAAGTCACTGGGAGCAGGGGTCCCTTGTGGCTCTGTCATATATAAATGTGTAGCTAACTGAACACTCAGCACTCCAAATTTATGAAATAAGTGTTTGTCATATAGACTTGTGTTCTAGTCCTGACTTCCATTCCTATGGGTTGTGTACCCTTGAGTATGTTTTTTATTCACCCAAAGCTCTGGTCTCCTCCTTTGTAAAATGGGGTAATGATATCCTAACTTCCTGAAAGCAGTCTTCAGGAAGTGTCCCCAAAGCAGAAGAAGATGAACAGATAAACTTTAAGAATCTGGGGTTACAGACCAAAGTGACATGTCTCTGATGATATGTCATTTTTTCCCAAGGATCAAGTTTTAGCTTAAAAATTCATTTGTGATGTGCATTCATTTATTCAGAAAAGCTTTATTGAGTGCCTACTATGTGCATGGTTCTACTGTAGGCACTCGGGACCCCACAATGAACAATAAAAAAGACCTAGTCTCCACGCTACCTGACCTCAGAACCCACTATACAGCTACAACAGTTGAAACAACCTGGTACTGGTACAATGACAGATACGCTGATCAATGGAACAGAATTGAGAACCCAGATGTAAATCCATCCACCTGCAGTCACCTGATCTTCGACAAGGGCCCAAATTCTATCAAATGTGGAAAAGACAGTCTTTTTAACAAATGATGCTGGCAAAACTGGATGCCCACCTGTACAAAAATGAAACAGGACCCATACCTCACACCAGACACAAAAAATAATTCAAAATGTATCAAAGACTTAAATATAAAATCCAAAACTGTAAAGATCATAGAAGAAAAAATTGGATCAATGCTAGAGGCCCAAATACACAGCATTAACAGGATACAAACCATAACTAACCACATACACACTCCAGAAGACAAGCTAGATAACTGGGATCATCTAAAAATGAAACACTTAATGCTCATCAAAAGAGTAGAAAGAGAACCTACAGACTGGGAAAAAATCTTTGGCTATGACAAATTCAACAAAGGTCTGATCTCTAAAATCTATAGGAAGATTCAACACCTCTACAACCAAAAGACAAATAATCCAATTAAAAAATGGGCAAAGGAAATGAACAGACACTTCACAAAAGAAGACATTCAAGTGGCTTAACAGACACATGAGAAATGCACCCCATCTCTAGCCATTAGAGAAATGCAAATCAAAACCACAGTGAGATACCATCTCACCCTGGAGTTACGGGCACCAAAAAAAAAAAAAACAAACCCAGAAAATAACAAATGTTGGAGAGGCTGTGGGGAGATTGGAACTCTGATGTACTGCTGGTGGGAATGCAAAATGTTACAACCATTTTGGAAAACGATATGGTGCGTCCTTAGAAACCTAGAAATAGAAATACCATATGATCCAGCAATCTCACTCGTAGGAATATACCCTAGAGAAATAAGAGCTGCCACATGAATAGACATATGTACACACATGTTCATTGCAGTGCTGTTCACAATAGCAAAAAGATGGAAACAACCTACATGCCCATCAACAGATGAATGAATAAACAAACTATGGTACATACACATAATGGAGTATTACTCAATGATAAAGGACAATGATGAATCTTCGAAGCATGTCACAACATGGATGAATCTGGAGAGAATTATCCTGAGTGAAATAAGTCAATCACAAAAGGACAAGGTTTATACACAAAAAGAAACAATCTTTGATGGTTATAAGGGAGGAGAGGGGTGGGGATGGAAAAACACTAAATAGGCAATAGATAAGTGGTAACATTTGTGAAGGGTAAGACAGTACACAATACTGGGGAAGCCAGAAAAACTTGTCCAAGGCAAGGTCATGGAAGCTCCATACCAAACCCAAAACCAAACCCATTGCCCTTGAGTCGATTCCGACTCATAGCTACCCTATAAGACAGAGTAGAACTTCCCCATACGGTTTCCAAGGAGCACCTGGTGGATTCAAGCTGCTGACCTTTTGGTTAGCAACCACAGCTCTTAACCACTACACCACGAGGGTTTCTGGAAGCTCCATAGACACATTCAAACTCCCTGAGGGACCGAACTACTGGGCCCAGGGCTCTGGGGACCATAGTCTCTGGGAGCATTTAGCTCAACTGGCATAATATAATTTATAAAGAAAGTGTTCTACATTCTACTTTGGTAAGTAATATCTGGGTTCTTAATAGCCTGTGAGACGCCATCTAAGAGACTCCATTGGTCTCACCCCTTTGGGAGCGAGGGAGAATGAAGAATACTAAAGATATAAGGGAAAGATTATTCCAAAGGACTAATGGGCCACAACTACCACCACCTCCACCAGACTGAGTCCAGTACAGCTAGATGGTGCCCGCTACCAGCACTGACTCCTTTGACAGGGATCACAATAGAGGGTCTCAGACAGAGCTGGAGAAAAATGTAGAAGAAAATTCTAACTCACAAAAAAAGAACAGGTTTACTGGTCCGACAGACTAGAGAAACCCCCAGAGTCTGGCCCCCAGACACACTTAAAGCTCAGTAAGGAAGTCACCCTTGAGGTTCACCCTTCATCCAAAGATTAGACAAGCCCATAAAACAAAACTAGACTAAAGGGGCACACCAGTCCAGGGGCAAGGACTAGAAGGCAGGAAGGGACAGGAAAGCTGGTAGAAGGGAACCCAAGGTCCAAGAAGGGTTGACATGTCATGAGGTTGGTGACCAATGTCATAAAACAATATGTACACTGTTTAATGAGAAGCTAGTTTGTTCTATAAACTAAAGTACAATAAATAAATAAACATAGGCACATAGAAGAGAAAGTTGAATATACGTCCCAATACCTAAAAAAAAAAAGAGACCTAGTCTCCTGTTGTTTCTATTCTAGTGAAGGGAGACACAATAAACTTCACAATTTATCTGTGTTGCTTTAATATGGGAACAAGGAAACATATTTACAACCTCAAAATTCCTTAACTCCCCCCTTGCCCATGTTCCACAACCTTGGAGTCACATGGTGCTCCTTCTGCTGTGCACTGCCAAAGGCATGTGGTCCCAAATGGGAGAACTGAGAACAAGAATATTGTAAGGATCAAATAAAATGATGGAAGTCACCCTGCTGGGAGATTTCAAAATGCTATATAAAAGTAAGGGATGGCCCTGATTTTTCAAAAATTTTATAATTCCAAGTTGACAATATATTCTGTGCCCCCTCATTGTAGACTCAGTGTCTGTCATTTAGGAATTATCTAAATGTTTTCTTACTCTCCTGTCACTGTCAGGTCCCAGTACTTGGGTTCATGTGGGCATAGGTAGTCTTAGGGTAGAATGTTGCTCAAGCAATAGGCTTCCAGAGATATGGGTGAAGGTCTTCTGTCATTGCGGCTTCAAATCCATCATTTAGGTTAAACACCAACCGTATGATCCAAGAAGAGCTTCATTTCAAGGTGAAGGTTGGGGGAGGATTTGAAGAGACTACAGCCTGGGTCTTAAAGAACTTGTAAGATGTCATAGAAAAAATAGCCATGAAAAAATATGGCCAAAGTGCAGCTTAGAGGGTTAAGTAACCCATTCAAAGTCACAAAGGTAGTAAGGCTTGTAGCTGGGATGAGAACACAGAGAGCTGTGTTCTTTCTCTACTTCCTCCACGTTAAAAGATGCTGAACACACACTGGTCCCCATCATCCTCTTACTGTGCACACATTTGCTGCAGGATGAAAGAGAATTTTTCCTACTTATCTGGAACAAATTGGTACACATCCCAATCGTTTCTACATTCTTTCTGACTCTACAATTTAGTGCAGAAAAGACTGACGAGGAAGAATCAAAGAATTTCGCAGTTGAAAGAACAACGGCAGAGCTTTTACTCAAACTCGCTTGGTTTAGGGTAGGATGTCGGTAGGCTGCAAACTGAAGCCTGAAGAAGGAATGTGACTGGTACAAGGTTACACAGCTGGTTAGTCAATAGCTGGGATGGGAACCCAGGACTCCTAACTTCCATCCAAGGCTCTGTCTCCCACTGTCATTCTG
Source organism: Elephas maximus indicus (assembly GCF_024166365.1). Taxonomy (NCBI): domain Eukaryota; kingdom Metazoa; phylum Chordata; class Mammalia; order Proboscidea; family Elephantidae; genus Elephas; species Elephas maximus. The sequence goes on along the minus strand of NC_064829.1, from coordinate 54,297,264 downwards.
GAGGGCATGGTGGTGTGGACCAGCACTCTTGGAAGACAGATTATCCTATGAGCCAAATAATTTTACCATCATGCCATGCATGTTTCATAGTAAATCAGATCAGTTGTCACTGCAGCATGCCTAATTACCCACATGTGGGCAGCCAACATGAACTTTCCCCCTGAAATCTTTATTTCGTAGAATATTGATTTCCCTGGAAACATTGTCGCGAGAAAGCTAACACTGGCCAGGGATGAGATATGAAGTCTGGACTAAATGCACCTTGAATTACTTTCAAAGCAGCTGACCCCTAAACCTGGAATTTTATTTTATAAAGAAGACGCTCATAGTGGATTCTAAAGGAATATGAAAGTGTATAATGAGTATATTAATGAATCATTTAGACCATAAAAAAGGGGTTGGTTTGAGGTGAAGAGATGACTTCTATTTCAATTACGGAGGCATTTGACAGCATTTGCAAACTATTGGTAAGGAACCAGTGGGGAGATAGGTATAAACACAAGGGAGAGGAAGGCTGAGTCATCGAGGGAATGAAGGCACTGAGGGTTGATGGGATGGACTGGATTTGGACAGGAGGAGGGCACCATAATTTCTCAGACTGGAAGTAAGGGTGGGCAAAGATAGAAATAAATAAAAGATTGAAGGTGTGTGTTGAGAAGCACTTAGATAAGGTGGGGGTCATAAGGGGTGCAGTTGAAGGCTGATGTCCTCTTAACCAATGAAATGTTAGAAGTGTGATTTAGGCTGTAATTGGTACCCAATGTTTGGAGAGAAATGGGAGAGGTGGGCATTTCCTTCCACTTCCATCAACCTAATTTAAATCCTACTTAAACTCTTGGGATTGCTGTTAGACCCTGTCAGCTTACAATACATTTCACATTTTTTACTGCGTCCAGCATTTACCACCAGTTCCGTAAGAGAATATGACCATCCACAGCCTTGTATGATTTTCATCTTGTCTAAGATCTATAAAACCCAAAACCCACTGCCATCAGGGTTGATTCTAACTCATAACTCTATAAGACAGAGTAGAACTGCCCCATAGGGTTTTCAAGGCTGTAATCTTTACAGAAGTAGACTGCCACATCTTTCTCCCAAGGAGGGGCTGGTGGGTTTGAACTGCCAAACTTTTGGTTAGCAGTGGAGTGCTTTAACCATTGTGCAACCAGGGCTCCTTCCAAGATCTATACACCCTCCTTATCTGTATCATTCAGGGTAGGTTAGGTTGTACTGAAGTAACGACTCCCGGAATCTCTGTGGATTAAAACCACCAAGGTTAATTTCTTGCTAATACTAAATGTCTATCATGGTCTATCGTGGTTGGGGGTTGGGCTCTGCTGTACATTGTCATTCAGGGATTTGGGCTGACAAAGCAGTCACCTTCTTAAATGTTGCTGGTTTCATGCCAAAAAGAAAATAATACTTTCTGAGGTCTTACCTCAGCAATTAAATGCTCAGGTCTGGAAGTACTGTGATACTTTTGCTCATAACTCATTGCCCAGCTCTATTATCGAATCTCCACCTAGCATAGTGAGCAGGAGGAATAACCCTACCATATGCCTAGAACGGATAAGAACCATAACTATTTAGTAAACAGTACTAATGACTATGCTCCTTCTTCAGCCAGACAGCACGGTCCCTGAAGGCAATACCAGGTTGGGCCTCCTCCTTCTCTTGGGCAGCCACAGTACTAGTCACAACATAGGCTCCATGTCTTGGATGTGCCCATACAGCTCACCAATTTACACAGTTCTGCAGGCCACAGACCACAGACCACAGAGTTCATGAGGCAGACTAGGCTAAGAATGGGTGAGGCAAGGCCCTGATGGGGAAAGCAGTGGATGGGAAGGGTTATAGAGGATGAGGAACAAGTAGTAAGACACCAGAAAAGAGGTACCTCACAATGATAGGGGTGCTTGTGCTACCATTTTGAGTGATCTAGTTCTTCTAAAGCCTCTAAAAAGTAGGAGTGTGCACTTCCATGAATGTCAGGATGAGGCGATAAGGGTAGCTCAACATCCATACAAGCTCAAGCCCTGCAATACCTCCTCCAACCTAGGACCCTGAGGGACAGATTGTGAGTAACCATGCTGCCATTCTGCATGTCTTCATGTGTCCTAAAACATGTTTCTTCTCATGAAAGATCCTGCAGTGGGTCTGTCATTGGTAAAATTATCTACATTTGCCTTTTTTTAACCTTTCTACAGGTCTGCCCTTGAAGTAACTGATCATTTTCACCTTGAACTCAACAACTCTCCAGTGAAGTGGTCAGCAAAGGAGGCTTAGAGAGGCAGGCAACTTGCCCAAGGTGGGGTGACTAGTAACTAGGAGTTCTGCCTCCTCACACTTCCCAATATTCCACATAGTATCCTGGCTAATTGTCCCTGGTCAGAGTTTAGCTTTTTCAAAAGTGGAGTAAAAATAACTCTAGTCTTCTAAACGTAAGGATAATTTGACTCTCCTCCATTTTTTAAGGCATCCTCGGTATGGAATAAGGCAGAGAAATTTCCTTCTGTACAGGACAACAGCTCAAAGTCAGCAGACAGCTCCAGGTTATCCAGCCAGCTTGCTCTTGAATCTGCCAGGTCCCTTTAAGATGCAGAACTTAGAGGTAGGGGGGTCAAATGCAGGTCAGTGGAAGTTTCCACACTCTGTGTGTCTGGGCCAGCGTCTCTGTCTATCTCTGCTTGGGAAAGGTGGGCCCTGTTCCCACAAGCCTGAGATTTATGAGTTCGGTTGGCGAGGGTGCGTCAGCCTTTATTTCTCGGCATGTACAAGTGGGTTTCTCCAATGGTAAACAGAGCTACAAAGAAGATTTAGAACTGGTACCCCTCAGCCGGTCTCAGGCTAACTCGCTGGCCCTTTCTCTCCTTATGAGTTTCAGGTACGCCTATGTGTGCCCACGCACGTGCACGTGCACACACACACAATGCATGCATACTCAGCTCTAAAATGGGACAGACTGATGGAATGGTTTACATCTAGATCTCCTCACATACTCAGCCAAATCAATCACCAGCCCCCCATTGACCACTTAAAGCTGCAACTTCAATTGCCACCTTAAGATACCTTACACACACACACACACACACACACACACACACACCCCACTTGGAAGTCTTCATCTTACCTCCCAGACCTCACCAGCACCTCTCATAAACCTGACCTTTTGAGCAAAGCTGGAGGTATTCTCAGTCTGCACTGTCCTGTAGTAATTTGTTAGTGGAGATATCATCTCCCGCTGTGAGATCCTTCATTTAATACACTGAAATATTAAGAGGGAAAAGCTGTAATTATTGAAGGTCCACATGGAGATTAAATAGAAGCCAAAGATCAACAACTAACGGGCTAAAGCCTTCATTGTTGGTGCAGGGACAGTCACAGGGAAGGAAGTCTGGTGGGTCAGGGAGGTTGGGGTGAGCAATGATATGGACATGGTGTATATGTGTGTTGGGGTGACAAAAGGGAGAAGACTGCCATCAGGTTTCTATTTAGAGGGCTTTACAAGGTCCAGTGTTTTAGGGGGTTTGGTCAAAGTTCTGTGCTTATGGGAGAATTATCCCACATCCTTTTCTAGAAAGCTGTATATCACAGTGGTTTTTTTTTTTTTAAGAACATAGGCTCTGAAATCAGACTACCCGAATCCAATTCTGACCCTGCTACTTCTAGCTGTGTGGCTTGGCCAAAATCCTTAACTTCTCTAAGCCTAAATTACCTCACCTGAAAAATGTGCATGGTCAGAGAAATGGCATCAGAGTTGTGATTGCAATGTGCCTAGCATAGGGACTGAAATTTGAAGTTACTATTTTTATTCCTCCACCACTCATCTGTAAGTTTGTAGTACTATGGTGGCTTACACGTTGCTGCAATGCTGGAAGCTATGCCACCGATACTTCAAATACCAGCAGGGTCATCCATGGTGGACAGGTTTCAGCAGAGCTTCCAGACTAAAACAGACTAGGAAGAAGGACCAGTCGATCTATTTCTAAAAAAATTGGCCAGTGAAAACGTTATGAATAGCAGTGAAACTTTGTTTGATATACTGGTGGAAGATTAGCTCCTCAGGTTGGAAGGCACTCAAAATATGTCTGGGGAAGAACTGCCTCCTTAAAGTAGAGTCAACCTTAAGAACGTGGTTGGAGTAAAGCTTTCGCGACCTTCATTGGCTGATGCAGCGCAACTCAAAATCAGAAGAAATATCTGCAAATATCCATTAACAATCAGAACATGGAATGTAGGAAGTATGAATCAAGGAAAATTGGAAGTTGTCAAAAATGAAATGGAACACACAAAGTTCGATATCCTAGGCATTAGTGAGTTGAAATTGACTGGTACGGCCATTATGAATTGGATAATCATATGGCCTGCTATGCTAGGAATGACAAATTGAAAAGGAATAGTGTCATATTCATCATCAAAAAGAACATTTCAAGACCTATCCTGAAGTACAATGCTGTCAGTGATTGGATAATATCCATATGCCTGTAAGGAAGACCAGTTAATGTGACTATTGTTCAAATTTACACACCAAGCACAAATACCAAAGATGACAACATTGAAGGTTTTCACAAACATCTGCAGTCTGAAATTGATCAAACATGCAATCAAGATGCATTGATAATTATTGGTGATTGGAATGCACAAGTTGGAAATAAAGAAGAAGGATTAGTAATTGGGAAATATGGCCTTAGTGATAGAAATGATGCCGGAGACCACATGATAGAATTTTGCATGACCAAAAACTTATTCACTGCAAATATAAATGGTGACTGTACACATGGACCTAACCAGATGGAATACATAGGAATCTAACTGACTACATCTGTGGAAAGAGATGATGGGGAAGCTCAATACCATCAGTTAGAACAGAGCCAGGGGCCAACCAAAGATGAGACCATCAATTGCTCATATGCAAGCTCAAGCTGAGGCTGAAGAAAATGCAAACAAGTCCACAAAAGCCAAATTACTACCTTGAGTATATCTCATGTGAATTTAAAGACCATCTTCAGAATAGGTTTGATGTAATGGACACTAATGACCAAAGGCCAGATGACTTGTGGAATGACATCAAGGGCAGCATACATGAAGAAAGCAAGAGGTCATTAAAAACACAGGAAAGAAAGAAAAGACCAAAATGGATGTCAGAAGAGACTCTGAAACTTGCTCTTGAAGGTAGAGTAGCTGAAGCAAATGGAAGAAGTGATGAAGTAAAAGAGCTGAACAGAAGATTTCAAAGGGCGCCTCAAGAAGACAAAGTAAAGTATTATAAAGGCATGTGCAAAGACCAGGCTTTAGAAAACCAAAACAGAGGGGCATGCTTGGCATTTCTCAAGCTGAAAGAACTGAAGAAAAAATTGAAGCCTCAAGTTGCATTATTGAAAGTTTCTATGGGCAAAGCATTGAACGATGCAGGAAGCATCAAAAGAAGAGGGAAACAATATACAGAGTTACTGTGCCAAAAAAAACTGGTCAACGTTCAACCATTTCAGGAGGTTGAACAAGGGCCAATGGTATTGAAGGAAGAAGTTGAAGCTGCATTGCAGGCATTTGTGAAAGATAAGGCTCCAGGGACTGATGGAATACCAATTGAGATGTTTCAACAAGTGGATGCAACTCTGGAAGCACTCACTTGCCTATGCCAAGAAATTTAGAAGACAGCTACCTGGCCAATCAATTGGAAGAGATCCATGTTCATGCCCATTCAAAGAAAGGTGATCCAACAGAAAATGGAGGAATTAATATCACATGCAAGTAAATTTTGCTGAAGATAATTCAAAAACAGTTGCAACATTACATTGACAAGGAACTGCCAGAAATTCAGGTTGGATTCAAAGAGGACATGGAATGAGGGATATCATTGCTGATGTCAGGTGGATCTTGGCTGAAAGCAGAGAATACCAGAAAGATGTTTACATGTGTGTTATTGACTATGTAAAGGCATTTGACTGTGTGGACCATAACAAATTATAGATAACATTGCAAAGAATGGGAATTCCAGAACACTTAATTGTGCTCATATGGAACCTGTACACAAACAAAGAGGCAGTCGTTCGAAGAGAACAAGGGGATACTGCATGGTTTAAAATCAAGAAACGTGTGTATCAGGGTTATATTCTTTCACCATGCTTATTCCATCTGTATGTTAAGCAAATAATCTGAGAAATTGGACTACATGAAGAACACAGCATCAGGATTGGAGAAAGACCTATTAACAATCTGGGATATGCAGATGACACAACTTTGCTTTCTGAAGGCAAAGAGGACTTGAAATACTTACTGATAAAGAAAAAGACTACAGCCTTCAGTATGGATTACACCTCAATGTAAAGAAAACAAAAATCCCCACAACTGGACCAAAAAGTAACATCATGATAAATGAAGAAAATATTGAAGTTGTCAAGGATTTTATTTTACTTGCATCCACAACCAATGCCCATGGAAGCAGCAGTCAGGAAATTAAATGATGCATTGCATTGGATAAATCTGCTGCAAAGGACCTCTTTTAAGTATTAAAAAACAAAGATGTCAATTTGAGGACTAAGGTGAGTCTGACCCAAGCCATGGTATTTTCAATCACCTCATATGTATGTGAAAGTTAGACGATGAATAAGGAAGACCGAAGAAGAATTCATGCCTTTGGATTACGGTGTTGGTGAAGAATATTGAATATACCATGGTCTGCCAGAAGAATGAATAGATCTGTCTTGGAAGAAATACAGCCAGAATACTCCTTGGAAATGAGGATGGCGAGACTTCGTCTCCTGTACTTTGGACGTTATCAGGAAGAACCAGTCCCTGGAGAAGGACATCATGCTTGGTAAAGTAGAAGATCAGCAAAAAAGAGGAAGACCCTCAATGAGATGGATCATTGACACAGTGGCTGCAACAATGGGCTCAAACCTAACAATGATTGTGAGGATGGAGCAGGACCAGGCAGTGTTTCATTCTATTGTACGTAGGGTCACTATGTGTCGGAACTGACTAGGTGGCACCTAAGGAAAACAACTTTATTATTCTTTGGTTTTCTCTCTGAACTGGTATTAGGTTATTCCACATTCTCATTTCCTCACTTGAAGGCCTAAGCCATCTAGAATTCTTAGTTCTGCAACAGAATGACACATACCAACTTTGTTTTCTTAAGCAAGCAGTGCACAGATTGCCTGTTGAAGCAATATGCACACCTTCCTTAACTCATTTCCCCTCCTGACACTCTAGTGCCTTGTAGCTTTCAGTGGGGACAGAGATGGCGCCAAAGGGTCAGGGTAAAAGGGCAAGGCAACTTTCTTCTCTACTGAGTCAGGGCAGGCTGGGATGATTTATAGGATCAGAGTGACCCCTCAGGAGAGGGAAGAGGAGGGTCATGGACTCATTCACTTTCCTTCCTGTGCTTAAAGGGCTCTCTGTCTTTGGAAAAGCAGGTCAGGGTGCACTGACGCAGCCCTGGAGAGAAATGGGAGGCTGTTCAGCATAGGGGCTGATGCATGTGATGTGGTGGAGAACATCATGGACATGGTGTCAGGGGACCCAGGGATGACTCTGTGTTCTGCCACTGACCAACAGCAGAACCCTGGGCAAGTGGTCTCACTTCTCTTAGCCTCAGTGTCCTCCTCATTGGTCAGACAGCTGTCCTTCATATGCCTGGCCATTTCTCTTGGAGACTTCAGGCTGATCCCATAATTCCCTGCTTACACACACACACATGCACGTGTATTCACGTGCACACACAGACACACACATGCACATGTACATCCAATGCACACACAGGCACACACACATGCATAGATGGACACACAGGTACACACATGCAGTGCACACATGCACACACATACATGCACACACATGCACGCGCTCTTTTCCAGCCATCTGAATGATATCCAGTTCAAGTTCTACTGCCTTCCTGGGTCTTCCCAGCCTGCTTGTCTGAACTTTGATGGTGGCTCCACACAAAGTCTCACTTCAATTTCCCTGTCATGTTGGGTCTGTTTGTATTTCTGTGTTGTCTCCAAATGCATAGCTCATTCCCCAGCAGCTCCAGGTTCAAGGCACTCTCCCTTTCCACATTCTCCACAGTGTGCAGAAATGAATTGTCTATGATGCTAACGAGGCTTAAGCTTCAGGGCCTTTCATTAGCACAGATACCTCCCAAGGCCCTGCAATGTGTTTCTGTGATCATGTGTTTTTATGTAATTGGCAAAAGTAAGATATTTTAACCATAATCTGTTAATATCTCTGTTTCTTTCAACTCTGATTTCCCCTGTCATACTCCCTCACTTCATGTGGCCACTTTGAACACTGGCTAAAGAGCAGTTGAGTTGGGGATGTGTTTGGTCTGGGCTTAGTGGGATGTATCTATGTGGTGTTTAGTCACATATCTGTAAAATTAACTTATCTCTTAGCTGTCACAGGAAACCCTGGTGGCATAGTGGTTAAGAGCTACTAGCTGCTAAACAAAAGATGGGCAGTTCAAATCCACCAGGCACTCCTTGGAAACTCTATGGGGCAGTTCTACTCTGTCCTACAGGGTCGCTAGGAGTGGAAATGGGCTGATGGCAATGGGTTTTTTTTTTTTTTTAGTTGTCACAAGGACAATTCCACTGCCCCTGTGCAGTCACACCCTGTGTTGGATCTTGAAGGGACACTGAAGTTGTCTGGAGACATGAAAGTGTCCTATGATGTTGGACAAATATGTGAATAGTGGTGGAGAAACAAAGTTTAAAACGTACAGAGCCAGGAGCTAGTGTGTGGTTGTGTAGTAAAGAACATGACCTTGCCCCCAAAAAGGTTTGGCTTTTGCCCCTGGCTCCTGGGTGTGGAGGAGGGGGACCTTTGTTTGCCTGGGAGCCTTAGGCTAGCCAGACAGTGAATTAGGTTGGGTGCTGGCCACACCTGAGGGTGGAAGCTGGAAATTTCAGAAAGACCAATAATGTGATTTAGGGCTGGGGCTTTGGGTTATGCAGTAATAGTGGACCTGAAGACTGTGATCAGCCACACAGGCAATCATTCAATCATTTCTATGTAAAAAATCCTCAATCAGCCGAGGCTCGGATGAGCTTCCCTGGTTGGCAATACTCTGGGTGTATTCCCGCACATTGATATTAGCAGAGTAACTTCTCCTGCCTCCACGTGGAGAGGACAATGGAAGCTCCAAGTGTGGTACTTCTCCTGTGCTCTGCCCTATGCGCTTGTTTCTCTGGATGATATTAATCTGTATCCTTTCTTTATGATAAACCATAACTGTGAATATAAGAACTTTCAGTGAGTTCTGTGAATCCCTCTAGTGAATGATCAAACCTGATGGTAGTTTTGGGAACCTTCTGAACTTGAAGTTGGTATCAGAAGTGAGGGTGGTCTTGGAGCTGTACCCTCTAACTTTGCAGTTGGCCTAAACTCCTCTCAGTGGGAAAGCCCTCCAGTCATCAGGCATGTAAAATTGTAAGCAGAGGATCCTGTTCTCATCATTGCCTGGTCAAAATGGAAGTTCTCTCTTGTCAGGAATATATTCAATCATGCAAAGTAATACAATTATAAAAGCACCATTCATCTTGTTTCTTTTTTGGTAGGAATTGCCGACACAGAATTTATCAGAATCCCCACGTTTAAATGCTGTGCTGATTTGACAGGAAATACTGACTTGGACAGAGATAACATAAAACTCATTATACACCACTACAATGAGGACATTGATGACAATCTGGTTAATAAGTTTCATAGATTCAAAGAGCATTTTTGATTTGCGACTGCAAAAGAAAACTCGATATGCTCTGTAATCTCATAGCTCATATATGAGAGACGCTTGACAGAGGTTTCCCCAAAGTTGATAATAATCTTGAAAATTCACATGTCGTTACCAGTGATGAATGCTGAGACTGAAAGAAACCTTTCCAAACCATGAATAATAAAATACAAAATTTGATCAACTTGTTAGAGGAAAGACAGCATTATCTTTGTATTCTCTCTCTAAAAGCTATATTGAAAAATTATAGTCACTTAAAGAGATAATCGAAGAGTGTGTGATAAAAAAAAAAGTATAGTGAGATAAGTACCATGGATGTGTGTCAGACTGTTACTCTAGATCTTTTGATGCTTCTGGCATTTGTCAGCTTTTTAAAAACTGTAATTTGCTGTGATTTTTCTGTTTTGAAATAAAATTTCACTTTCCTATGTAATTTTGCGTTTGTCATTTTAAATTAATTTTCTTCAAGACCCCCCCCCCTTCCTAAACTGTGAGAGCTTTGGGCCCCATCCAACCTGGGTCTGCCCTGCCTGTACCCTAAGCTCTGCTGAGAGGCTCCTCTCCTAGCTCCTTGTTGGCCTGTGTCTGCCAGCAGAGGGTTTGGGAGTGGGTCTGGGTGGCACCGACACGGACAAGACCAGGAGCTGGCAGGGAATGTGGGTCTGGCTGACTACATGTATCCTTGGGTACCACCTGATTCTTATCCTAAAAGGGGCAAAACTTTTGTCACGCCGCCGGTGAGGGCCCAAACCCTCCCAGCAACTGTCTCGTCAGGACCTGGCTGGGCCTGCCAGCACCCCCCCGCCCCGCGTTTCCTTTTAATAAAATTTAATGTTTTCATTTTCAAAGACCTAGAAAATCCAAACACTTTTTAAAAGCCCTGAGGAACTATAAAAATTAATAGCACAGGGATAATTTCTTTTTCAGTGGCGACTCAATTAAACCTGCCAAAGTCAGACAGTGTGATTTAAATGCACCACTTGCAAAGGGACCCGGGCGGAGCAGGCAAACATGTAATGAAACAATAATATTTACCAATTACCCTCTTGGATGTTTCCCACCCGGCCCCTTGCCCCTAGGGAGAATTTTTTCCTTCTCTCCCTCCCCTTCAGGGGCCAGAGCTCAGCATCCCTAATTGTTTTCTCCTTGAATGGTCACATTGCTATCAACAAGTGACTGAACTGCTTCTCTGCTCAGGGTAATGGAAAAATACCACCCGGGCTGGCTGCCCAGGGCACCAGGCCACATGGACAGCGTCCCGAGTGTGGGGCTGAGATCCACTGTGGAAATGCAAGAGTAGCTCCAGACTCATCTCAGCCAGGTTCTCCAGCCAGACCAGACCTCTCACCTTCCATGCTTAGTCCTGCCGCAGGGCACTTGTTCCTGGCTTGCCTCTGCTGGGACTGACCTTTCTCCTACTCATTGAACACTTACTACTGTTCACTTAAATCTCATATTTTCTTTGAGGCCCCTATCAAGATCAAATTCTACTCCAGTGGCCTGCTTTTGCTGTGATGCTGGAAGCTATGCCACTGGTATTTCAAGTACCATCAGGGTCACCCATACTGGACAGGTTTCAACAGGGCTTCTAGACAAAGACAGACTAGGAAGACATAGAAATCTACTTCCAAAAATTAGCCAATGGAAACCCCATGGGTCACAGCAAAATATTGTTCAACATATTGCTGGAAGATGAATTTCCTAGGTTGGAAACCAAAAACCAAACCCATTGCTGTGAAGTTGATTCTGACTCATGACCAACCCAAAATTAAAAAACCCGTTGCTGTTGAGTCAATTCCGTTGCATAGTGATCCTCTAGGACAGGGTAGAACTGTCCCACAGGGTTTCCAGGGAGCAGCTGGTGGATTTGAACAGCCAACTTTTTGGCTAGCGGTCAAGCTCTTAACCACTATGCTATCAGGGCCCCCATGGTGACTCCATGTTTTAAAAAGTAGAACTGCTCCATAGGGTTTTTTTTTTTTTGCTGTAATCTTTACTGAAGTAGATCACCAAGCCTTTCTTTCCTGGCACTGCTGGGTAGGTTTGAATCACCAAACGTTAAGGTTAGCAGCTGATCTCAAATCATTTGTGCCACCCAGGGACCTTTTCGGTTGGAAGGCACTGGAAATACACAGTGACCACAACAACGAACTTGAGCATACCAACAATCCTGAAGATGATGCGGGGCCGGGCAACTTTTATTCTGTTGTATATGGAGTTGCCGAGAGTTGGGGTGGACTCCAGGGCAACCAGCAACAACCACACCACGATAAAACCCACATTCATGCAGATTTCCCCTTTAATCTGACTACTTTCAGTTCTTCTATATGGAGTCAGCTGCCTACCATCTCTTAAATGTGTGTGGGAAGTCTGGGCACAGTCGTAGGGCTCTTAGCATGCAGGCCAAGTCAGACTTATCTCCACTGCTAGACTGTAAGCTCACTAAAGGCAGGGATTCCTCCTCCGCATCCTTTGCACTATTCATTGTATTTAGTTTAGTGCTTTGCATGTGATGAAGGTTTAATAATTGCCCGACTCAAAATGGCGGCTCAACATTTTCTCTGTGACAGGAGAGTTAACTGTGAGCCCCCGAAAGCAGGTAGTAGGATTTCAATGCAGCATTGTTTACACAGGGGAAAAAAAAGGCCTGACCTAAATGTCCAAGTCTATCATTGGCACTGGATTAAGAAAATATGGAACATGACGGCAGGCTACAACCAGTTGTCATTGAGTTGATTCCAACTCATGGCGACCCCATGTGTTGTAGAGTAGAACTGTGCTTCGTAGGGTTTTCAATGGCTGTGACCTTTCAGAACTAGATTGCCAGGACTTTCTTCCGAGGTGCCTCTGGGTGGACTTGAACTTCCAACCTTTCAGTTAGTAGCCAAGCGCTTAACCATTTGTGTTACCCAGGAACTCCTATGGCATGCTATAAAACTAAACCAAACCCATTGCCGTCGAGCAGATTCTGATTCATAGTGACCCAATAGGACACAGTAGAACTGCCCTATAAGATTTCCAAGGCTATAAATCCCTATGGAAGCAGATTGCCTCATCTTTCTCCCACTGAGCGGCTGACGGGTTTGAACCACCAACCTTTTGGTTAGCAGCTGAGTACTTAACCACCACCAGGGCTCTTTGGCACGCTATAGAGCAATGAAAAAAAGGAAATAGAGTTGAATTATCATTACGTATAAATCTCAAAAACAGAAATGTTGAATAAAAAAGGCAAGTTGAGGAATAATATGTTTGTTAAGACACAATCAATGTAAAGCGAATATTCCCTATCAACCAATACTATATAGTGTTTTGGGGATCTAGGTGAATATACCAGGTCTGAACACATGAATGAGAAAGAAAAACTGCAACTCCTGGTAGTGGTTGCCTCTGGAGAAGGAGGGAGGGGGATGGAGAGTGGGACCCAAGACTCTTTAATTCCTCCTGGATATTTTTTCTTTTCATTATAAAAATCTGAAGCAAATAAGAACATGTCAGTGTTTGCTAATTCTGCTTGGTGAGCACTTGGTGTCCTAGCAATAGAGACTGGCAAGATGTCAACCCAAGGACTGCCCCCTCCTGTTCCCTGCTGGGCCTCATTTCCCAGCCTCCTGTGCAGTGAACTGCAGCCATGTGACCATGCAGGAAGGATGAGGATGTGCATGGGTGTGGGGGTTCCTGAAATGCCTGGCCTGGGTCAGCGGCCCTAGTGGTAGGCAGACACATTCTGGGTTTAGCTGTTGCCCTCTGCAGTCAGGTTCTACAGGCTAAGTGGGACTGCCGGGAACAGGAGGAGCTAAAATGACCACTGAGCACAGTGTCAGGAGCCTTCTGCTGCCTACAGGATAAAGGCGAAGTCATGCATTGCCTGCTGGCCCCACACACAGACACTTACCCTTTAATTATTCTTGGCTGGTCTCCTCCTCATGGTCCCCCAGTGCTCATTTCTGATCTTCTCCCTACCAGAAGGTCCTCCCTACGGCTCTCTGTTTTTACAGTGCACATTGTTGGGTGTGTCAAATCAATTCCTACTCATAGCGACCCCATATGACAGAGTAGTACTACCCCACAGGGTTTCCTAGGCTGTAATCTTTGTGGAAGGAGCCCTGGTGGTGGTTCAAATCTACCCAGTGGCTCTGTGGGAGGAAGACTTGGTAATCTGCTCCCATACAGATTACCTACAGAGCAGACAATCTGCTCTGTCACATGGGGTCACTATGAGTTGAATCCTACTCAATGGCACCCAACAACAACACCATCAATCTTTAAGGAAGCCGATTACCAAGTTTCTCCTTCAGAGTCTCTGGGTTGGTTCAAACTGCCAAACTTTCTGTTAGCAGCACAGTGCTTCATCACTGGGCCACCAGGGCTCCCTTTTACAGCACATACTCAACTGCTAAACACTTCTGCCCAACTCAGGCTGGTGTCCTCACTCCCCCCTCCCGCTCCAGTCCTCAGAACTCTTACCTGTACTGCTTGTTTTGGCTTTAACCATGCACTGCCCTGTGTTGTTGCTTATATCTTGGTGACAGGGGCAATGCCTTATCTCTGTATCCTTCTGTGAGGGAAAGACTCAAGTTGACTTTTTCTAAGTGGAGAGGACAAGAACAACAGATTCCAATCTGGTGTTCTCTGTTGAGTCTGATGGGTTCACAACACATTGTTCAGAATTTAGACAGTCAGGGTAAAAGGGGGGGGCTTCCTGAAGAGAAATAGGGGGCAAGCAGGGCTGCCAGCCCAGGACTGTAAGGGACAGAGAGGACAAGGACATGGAGGCCTCCCTACAAGAAGCTATTAGGGAAGAGGGCTCTGGACCTGACCCGAGTTTCATTCTCATTGATGGGAAGACCAAGGCTAACTTCAGACAAGGTTTCTTAATACTGCTTTAAACCTCATGACTCCACCTGCACATCATTTTTGTTTTCACTTTTGGTTCTTCTGTGGAAACTCCAGATAAGTCTAGAGTACAAAAAAAAAAAAGTCTAGAGTGTAAAAAAAAAAAAAAAATTTTTTTTTTTGAAAGGTGTTTATTTCAGTGGCAGTTTGTTCAGAAGTCCAGGTGGAAACCAGCACTGGATCCCTTAGCTGGCCTTAGAGGAACAGAAGGCTCAGGAGGGAGAATCAAAGGTTGGGGCAGGAAAGGAGAGAGGTAACTGGGCTAAATCTCTGAGGTTTGTGGGTAGAAAGAAAGTAGTGGGGGGCTTCAGAGTGGAGAGGAGGTCTTAGGGGCAGGGATGGGGTCCTTGTCTGAGATACAGAAATGACTACTTATTGATCTTGTGGCCTTTACAAAGCCACTTAGCCTCTGGAGGCTCAGGTTCCTTCTTTTTAGATGAGGGATGATACAACCTTGCTGGGCTGTTTTCAGGTTTAATTGAACAAAACATGTGAAGACTTTATCAACTCATGAGTGTTATACAAATATACGCCATTACTGTGGTATTATAATAGATGCCAGATAGATGTTGGCTATGCAGAATGAATAGGCCAATGGATGAGTGAGTGAATGGATGAAGGACTGAGCTCCCTAGGGGTGGGGCAGAGGCTCACAGGTGGTCTGAGGCCCAGAGTATAGACATGTAGGCAGAGTCACTACCTAGAAAAGGGCATTTAGTTGGGACTTGGGGCCACACCTAGGAAGCCCCTGCTCCATGACCTTGATTTGGCTTATCCCTTATTTCCTAAAGGCCACCTTGGGTCAAGGCATCCTCTTCCCCAGGGGAAAGCTATTGGGCCAGAACTTGGTGTTTGAGGTTAACGAAGGGTTCTGTGGATTCCAGCACCATAGGCGGAGCCCAGAATTGAGCCGACTCCAAAGAGGCCATGGGAAACAAAGCAGTTCCTCAGATGTTAGTAATCTGGTCTTTACAGAGTTTAGCCAAAAGGCACACAGAGCACAATAGCCACATGTTTAGAAAATGAAGCGACAACTAGAAAGGAAATTAGGGAAGACCCTGACACAAATGCAGGACACACATACCTTGGAGAATATAAGACCATACACGTTTTATCCCATAGGGCTTTGGCTACTTGAGAAAACTAACCCCCTGATTTCCTGGGAGATGAAGTCTGAACATCCTTGTCTGACATTGGAGCTGTCTGCACACTGGCCAGACCATCTTCCCAGGGTTCTCTCCAGCTTTGGCTGCCTTGCACAAACTTGCACTCTGCCAAGATCTGAGTACACCAAACCAAGTGAACATGCTATTTTGTTCCTTTCTTTCTAGCCAGTTGCACCACGTCATCAGTGCTCCCTCAAATCCCACCTTCTTCCCGCTGGATCAAGGGGTTTGCCCTCAACTCCACCTTTCGATTTACCTGTCTCCCATGTGTCACCTCCCTGATCTCTGAGTGCTCTGCTCTGTGTTTGACTCAGCGTTCCCTGCCTAGCACTGTGGCTGTTTAAGTGTCTCCTCTTTTACACTGTGAACTCCCCTGAGGGTACGACTATGTCTAGTCTATAACTCCTTACATCTCCCACTTCACCTACCATAGTGCTGGGCACATAAGGAACTCAGAGATATTGGTCACCTGGTTGGGAAGGCAGAGTCTTTAGTAAGCTAGTAATACCTTTTTCCTTAGCATCTCTGGACAAATGGACATTTGTGGGGAATTAGAACTTTTCATGCTTTCCGAGGTGAAAACATTAACAGATGACTAACACCTAGCTAGCTTTAGCTCACCTATCCAACCTGCATATCCTCCTGCCCAATTACCTCCACCCCAGCAAGGCTAGACTTATTATTATTCTCTACACAACATACCCCAAGCCCCGAACCCATTGCTATGGAGTCAATTCTGACTTGCAGCAACTCTATAGGACAGAGAAGAGCTGCCCCACAGGGTTTCCAAGGAGTGACTGGTGGATTCCAATTGCCAACATTTTGGTTAGCAGCCAATTTCTTAACCACTGCACCACCAGGGCTCCATACAACATATAACACACAACACCTGTGTATTCCTGCAGGGGTGCTGCTGCTTTTGTGGTTTCTTGTCTGCTCTTTATCTATTCAGTTCCTAACCGCTTCCCTTCCACTGCTGAGGTAGCCCAGTGTGGCCTCCCATGAAACCTTCCTCACCAGTGCCATTCCTGTCTGATTTCTCCCTTAGAGTCCATTTAGGGTAGGGTGGGATACACCAGATTCAAAGATTAACACATGAGGCAGGGTTATACTAGTGATATAAGGGATGAGATTTCGGAGTTGGTGGGCTCCTTTCCAGTTAAGGTCCTTAGGGATTTACGGAGAAGGTGGCATTTTAACGGAGCCTGGAGGACAGTAGGGTTTGGACTGGCAGAGGAGAAACACAGATGAGGAAGCAAGGGGACCAAGAGTGTTGGAGACAAGTGAATTGACAGAAAGCCTGGAAGGGATGGATATGGAGATGGGCAGAAAGGTAGAAGAGGGATCTGGAAAGAGAATTATTCGATAGGCTAACTAGCATACGGCTTGGTAGGCTCTCAAATATGATCGAAGCATTTATACCTGAATTGGTTTCTGAGTATCTGTGAGTGCCCAGCCTTGTGCTAGGCCAGGGACAACCAGGTTGTCTCACACTTGTGTCACTCACAGAAATGCCCAAATCCTCAGTCATGGGTTGAATTAATGAAGGGAGCCCCTCATGGGTCCACATTCATGCAGGTTTAGGGAAGGGCTCTCGTAAGGTTCTAACCTACTTTAGGGGTGTGACTAGTCTCTTTGTTGTTGTTGTTAGTTGCCATCCAGTTTTCTCCTACTCATGGTGACCTTATGTATCACAGGATGTAACATTGCCCAGTCTTGCGCTATCTTCATGGTATTTGATTTGTTTGAGCGCGTTGTTGTGGCTGTTGTGTTAATCCATATAATTAATCTCTGGGCAAGAATAACTAAATGGGCAGAAAACTACTGCTAGGTTCCTTGTGCTTCACAGACAGAGAGAGCAAGAGCTGATGATTTGGGACAGGAAAAAGTAAGAGAGGTGACCACACTGGGAAAGGATGTTACTCACAGACCTGGACCCAATATATGGGGGCTCTGACATGCCCTATGCCCTATGAAGGAGATAGCGGCCCGTGGCCATAATCCAACTCCAGGGAAGCTTGGTACCTTGAAAGAGGCAGAGTTTAGGGACATTTTTGGAGGAAAGTCACATAGACGTCAAACCCACCTGCTCAAGGCTATTTCCAAATACCTTTTTCCTGGAAAGTGCAAAAGCACAGAGCCCACAGTGTGGCAGGACAGTCAGAAAAATAAATAAAATTTAGACACATGATGGGGCCTGACAGCCTGGCTTGACGCCCCTTCTTACGAGAGACATTGGCAAACCAGAGAGCATCCAGACTAGGTTGGCGGGGGGAGATGAGGCCTCGTGCAGGGACTGTTAGGGAAGGAGCGATAGTAAGTATGGGGAAGAGATGATGGGAATGGGGGTGGTAGAGGGTACAAAACAGCTGTTGTCAAATATCTGATGAACTGCCATCAGGATGTCATCCGATGAACTTTCGTGGGTAGTGCTTCCATGTGGGCAAAACTAAGAATTTTAGAGAATATTGGTTTTCAGACGATGAAGGCTGTACTGAAGGGAGGATGCTGCCTGCGCTAGAATTACCTGCTGTTTCTTGAGTGCTTACCCTGTGCAGGGCCTGATGCTAAGCACATTTCACCGTAGCTGAAAGCTGGCTGTGCTCAGGTTTGCAGACATGTCATTGTTATGGGGTGAATTGTGTTCCACAAAATGTGTGTTGAAGTCCTAACCCCTGTGCCTGTAAATATGACCCTGTTTGGAAATACAGGTTTTCTTTTGCTGTGTTAATGAGGTCACACCAGAGTAGGGTGGGCCCTAAACCTAATCACTTGTAAGTGGTGTCTTATAAAAAGAGCAGAATAGATACAGAAACACACAGGGGGAAGGCAGACACCATGTGAGAACCTGCTTACAAGTAAAAGGGCACCAAAGATACCCGAAACTAGGAGGGAGGCCCACAAAAGGAATTGACATTGCTGAGATCCTGATTTGGACTTTTAGCCTCCAAAACTGTGAAAAAGAAATGTCTGTTTTTTAAAGCAATGCTGAGGACATAGCATTGGATAGGCAGAAAAGCAGGCACAAGGCAAGTGGGGTGAGAAGTTTGTTTACATCCCCACCATCGAATCTGTTTCCTTTATAGCTTGTCCTTGCTGTCCCATTTAAGGGTACCTAGCCCTTCTAGTTTTTTAGCCCTTGGGGAAAGGAGCCCTGGTGGCTCAATGGTTAAGAACTCAGCTTCTAACTGAAAGATTGGTGGTTTGAGCCCACCCAGTGGCTCCATGGGAGAAAGACCTGGGGATCTGCTTCTGTAAAGATTATAGCCACAAAAACCCTAAGGGGGCAGCTCTACTCTGTTACATGAGGTCTCTACGAGTGGAAACATCCATCTGGAACCACAGGCAGCTGATTTGTCATGACCGAGGAACATGAAGGAGCCAGTTGGAGTAGATGGAGCTGGGGAGCCTCGTATTCATCTACTCAGAATTTCCCAGCCTTTTTCAACCCCTGAGAAAATATATTCCCCTCCTCCCTTAGGAGCTCCAGAGATGCCCTGAGTTTTGGTGGGATGGGCAGTGTCCATTGTGAATTCTAAGGTCAGTTTATGAATCCTCACCAGCCAATAAGATTCTATTGAGCTTTTCTTTCTGTAGATTGTACTAGGAAAGCCACAGACATACTCTTTGGTTTTCCGAATTTAAAAAACTATATTAGGCTATATTATGAATTTTCTTTTTCAAACTGGAATGTTCCCCTCTCCCCTCCCTTTCCCTCAGCCCTCACAGTGGAGAATCACTGGTCTAGAATAACTCTTGGAGTTATATAAAATGGAGAAATGAATTAATTTGGTCACAATCACAAAATAATCTGATCCCTTCTAGTCAAACATTTATTGAGCAACTTCTAGGTGACTGGTATCCTAAAGGTAGCAGGTACATTTACCTTTTCAAGGCAACCTCAGGAAAAGGGACCACCTGACCAAAGGACAGAATGTTTAAGGGTAGAATTTAAGTACTGGTCGGGTATAGAGATTTTTAGTTGGGAATTTTTCAGATAGTCCTAAAATCATGTGATATAGACAGACTGTCTGCTCAACCAATGCAAAAAGGGCCAGCCCTGCCTGGGTGCCTAGGTTTGAAGATGGCAAAAATGAGGAAAGTTATTTAGAGACCTCTCCTTAAATTAACCACATCTCCCTGCTGCCCCTCTCTTGTCAACACCTTCTTCTCCCGGGCTTGGGTCTTGTACCCGGCCTGCTGTTTTCTTTGTCGTATTTTCATCCTCACCAAGTTGGGCAGAAGGACGCCCCTCCCCCGCTTCCCCCGCAGCCCCCCCACCCTTCACAGCACAAGGTTCCATTCTTCATTAATGCTGTTTTAAAGCCAGCGCCGAGCTGTTTTCCAGATGTGGCCATGCGCAGACAGTAATTGTGCTCTGTGATCCCTTCCAGCTGCTCCCGCCGCTTGCCAACAAACTCCCCGCCCCCACCTTGCAGCCCCAGGAGTCCATGTTTGGGGGCTGCAAATTAGGGCAAACGTTGTAAAATGATCATGTGCTACACACAGCCTTCCCCACAAGAATTATGGACTTTATAACTGAGCTAATTGGCATCAGGTCTTGCCTGAAAGGTCAACAGAATGGCAGAGAAACAGGATCTTTGTAAATTGATCGGTTGATTTCCCCCTCTTTCCCCAAACTCCCTTTCCCATTTTGAAATATGGCCTACCTGCCCTGCGGAATTGCTGACGCTTGTAAATTACTGCTTTGACTGTACGGGACTGTGACACATTGTTTCATATCATGTGGAAGGCAGTGGGGATGTTGAAGGGGTGCATAATTACACCCTGCAAATTCTTCTACCATACCACAGGCTGCAGCCTTCACGCACTGCCATGAAGCGGGGCATTGTAATGCTCTTGACCTTCAAATCAAGCATGATTTATCAGAGGAAAGCAGACAGTCTTTGGATTTTTTTTTTTTTTTTACTCCAAATACACGAGTTCCTTTTGAATGATCTTTCGGCACAGTGTACCCTTGCTTTCCTGTTTCTCAGATGGGAGCCCTTGTACGGCTGTGTTTTTCATTCCTAACTGATGAGGTTTGAACCCACCCAGTGGCTCTGCGGAAGAAAGGTCTGGTTATGTGTAACACACGTGTTGCCATGAGTCGAGGGTCCAACTTGATAACAGCTAACAACAACAATAACATATGTAATAGGGCGTCCCTTTCTGCTTGGGGTGAATTGAAGTATTACGGTTTCAAAAATGTCTGTTGACTCCGATCTGAGGCTCACTGTTTGGGGTTAAGTATTGAATGCCCAGCTACCACCAATGACTGCCCTAACAGGGTAAACACCAGAGTCCCTGACCGAGCAGGAGAAACGTGGGGTGCGGAGCTCAAAATCTAGTAGAAAGACCAGACTTAACGGTTTGACTGAGACTGGAGGGACCCCGGAAGAAATGGCCCCTGGACTCTCTGTTAGCCCAAAACTAAAACCATTCCTGAAGCCAACTCTTCAGACAAAGATTAGACTGGACTATAAGACGTAAAATGATACTTGGGAAGAGTATACTTCTTAGCTTGAGTAGATACATGAGACTAAACGGGCAGTTCCTGTCCGGAGGTGAGACGAGAAGGCAGAAAGGGACAGGAGCTTGTTGAATGGACTTGGGAAATCAGGGGTGGAAAGGTGGAAAGTGCGTCACATTATAGGGAGAGCAACTAGGGTCACATAATAATATGTATATAAATTTTTGTATGAGAGACTAATTGGAACTGTAAACTTTCACTTAAAGCACAATGAAAAAAAGTATCTGGGAGGAATAACTCATTAAAGTTATGGCCCTTACCCCTCACACCTTTTTTCCTTATTCAGAGACCCTTCAAGAATCTAAGGGAAGTTGACCACACCACACACACACATACTTTGCCTACAATTTCACGGTGTTCTTAGATCTTTTGAATTCCAGCCTTGGATCAATTCCAAGTTATGAACCCCTGCTCAGTTATTAATATTACCCATTGACAAACTAGCCCATGTGAGCTCATTAGACACCTTCTAGCAGAGAGGTGAGGAGGCAGCTCTTGCCCTGTCATCTTCTGAGTGCCTTCCAACGTAGGGGGCTCATCTTCCAGCACTATATCAGACAATGTTCTGCTGCTATTCATAAGGTTTTCACTGGCTAATACTTTTCAGAAGTAGACTGCTGGGTCCTTCTTCCTAGTCTGTCTTAGTCTGGAAGCTCAGCTGAAACCTGTCCTCCATGGGTGACCCTGCTGGTATCTGAATACCAGTGGCATAGCTTCCAGCATCACAGCAACATGCAAGCCCCCACAGTACGACAAACTGACAGACATGTAGGGGTGGATGGAGTAAAGCTTTCAGGACCTTCCTATGCTGATGTGGCACGATTCAAAATGAGAAGAAACAGCTACAAACATCCATTAATAATTGGAACCTGGAATGTTCAAAGTATGAATCTAGGAAAATTAGAAATCATCAAAAAAATGAAATGGAGCACATAAACATTGATATCCTAGGCATTAGTGAACTGAAATGGACTGGTATTGGCCATTTTGAATCGGACAATCATATAGTCTACTATGCTGGGAATGACAACTTGAAGAGGAATGGTGTTGCATTCATCGTCAAAAAGAACATTTCAAGATCTATCCTGAAGTACAACGCTGGCAATGATAGGATAATATCCATACGCCTACAAGGAAGACCAGTTAATGGGACTATTATTCAAATATACGCACCAACCACTAGGGCCAAAGATGAAGAAATAGATTTTTATCAGCTTCTGTAGTCTGAAACTGATCGAACATGCAATCAGGATGCATTGATAATTGCTGGTGATTTTAATGTGAAAGTTGGAAACAAAGAAGAAGGATCGGTAGTTGGAAAATATGCCCTTGGTGATAGAAACAATGCTGGAGATCGAATGATAGAATTTTGCAAGACCAATGACTTCTTCATTGCAAATACCTTCTTTCACCAACATAAATGGAGACTATACACATGGGCCTTGCCAGATGGAGCACACAGAAATCAGATTGACTACATCTGTGGCAAGAGATGATGGAAAAGCTCAATATCATCAGCCAGGGGCTGACTGTGGAACAGACCATCAACTGCTCATATGCAAGTTCAGGCTGAAACTGAAGAAAATCAGAGTAAGTCCATGAGAGCTAAAATATGACCTTGAGTATATCCCACCTGAATTTAGAGACCATCTGAAGAATAGATTTGATGCATTGAACACTAGTGACCAAAGACCAGATGAGTTGTGGAATGACATCACGGACATCATCCATGAAGAAAGCAAGAGGTCATTGAAAAGACAGGAAAGAAAGAAAAGACCAAAATGGATGTTGGAGAGACTCTAAACTTGCTCTCGAATGTCGAGCAGCTAAAGCAAAAGGAAGAATTGATGAAGTAAAAGAACTGAACAGAAGATTTCAAAGGGCGGCTAGAGAAGACAAAATAAAGTATTACAATGACATGTGCAAAGAGCTGGAGATGGAAAACCAAAAGGGAAGAACACGCTTGGCGTTTCTCAAGCTGAAAGAACTGAAGAAAAAATTCAAGCCTCGAATTGCAGTAGTGAAGGATTCTATGGGGAAAATATTAAATGATGCAGGAAGCATCAAAAGAAGATGGAAGGAATACACAGAGAGTCATTATACCAAAAAGAATTAGTCGATGTTCAACCATTTCAAGAGGTAGCATATGATCAGGAACCGATGGTACTGAAGGAAGAAGTCCAAGCTGCTCTGAAGGCATTGGTGAAAAACAAGGATCCAGGAACTGATGGAATATCAATTGAGGTGTTTCAACAAACGGATGCAGCGCCAGAGGTGCTCACTCGTCTATACCAAGAAATATGGAAGACAGCTTCCTGGCCAGCTGACTGGAAGAGATCTATATTTATGTCTATTCCCAAGAAAGGTGATCCAACTGAATGTGGAAATTATTGAACAATATCATTAATATCACATGCAAGCAAAATTTTGCTGAAGATCGTTCAAAAACAGCTGCAGCAGTATATTGACAGGAACTGCCAGAAATTCCAGCTGGATTCAGAAGAGGATGTGGAACCAGGAATATCATTGCTGATGTCAGAGGGATCCTGGCTGAAAACAGAGAATACCAGAAGGATGTTTACCTGTGTTTTATTGACTATGCAAAGGCATTAAACTGTGTGGATTATAAAAAATTATGGATAACGTTGCGAAGAATGGGAATCCCAGAACACTTAATTGTGCTCATAAGGAACCTTTACATAGATCAAGAGGCAGTTGTTTGGACGGAACGAGGGGATACTGATTGGTTTAAAGTCAGGAAAGGTGTGCACCAGGGTTGTATTCTTTCACCATATCTATTCAATCTGTATGCTGGGCAAATAATCGGAGAAGCTGGACTATGTGAAGAAGAACGGGGCATCAGGATTGGAAGAAGACTCATTAACAACCTGCATAATGCAGAGGACACAACCTTGCTTGCTGAAAGTGAAGAGGACTTGAAGCACTTACCAATGAAGATCAAAGACCACAGCCTTCAGTATGGATTACACCTCAACATAAAGAAAACAAAAATCCTCACAACTGGACCAACGAGTAACATTGTGATAAATGGAGAAAAGATTGAAGTTGTCAAGGATTTCATTTTACTCGAATCCACAATCAACAGCCATGGAAGCAGCAGTCAAGAAATCAAAAGACGCATTGCATTGGGTAAATCTTCTGCAAAGTACCTCTTTAAAGTGTTGAAGAGCAAATATGTCACCTTGAAGACTAAGGTGCGCCTGACCCAAGCTACGTATTTTCAATCTCATCATATGCATGTGAAAGCTGGACAATGAATAAGTAAGACCGAAGAAGAGTTGATGCCTTTGAATTGTGGTTTTGGTGAAGAATATTGAATATACCACGGACTGCCAAAAGAACAAATAAATCTGTCTTGGAAGAAATACAACCAGAATGCTCTTTAGAAACAAGGATGGCCAGACTGCGTCTTACATATTTTGGACATGTTGTCAGGAGGGATCAGTCCCTGGAGAAGGACATCATGCTTGGCAGAGTACAGGGTCAGCGGAAAAAAGGAAGACCCTCACAAGGTGGATTGACACAGTGGCTGCAACAATGGGCTAGAGCATAACAACGATTGTGAGAATGGCGCAGGACCGGGCAGTGTTTCGTTCTGTTGTGCATAGGGTCGCTATGAGTCGGAACCGACTAGATAGCACCTAACAACAACGACAACAAGCAGAGAGGTTTAAGGAAATAGGGTCTAGCCTGGGCAATGTAATGGGGAAGGTGAGAGAAACAGTTTCAGGGGCCTATTTTTGGGTCACAACAGGTCCGAAAATCTTCTACTCATTAAATATGCAGTCTTCAGACTAAGTAAATGATGCAACTTGCAGACCTATGTGCCCAGTCTTCTTTAAATGTATGTAAATGCTATTGTGATGCCAAAACTGTGCATTCTTTTAGAAATGTAGACATTAAGTGTATGCCCAAATCAACAGGTACTAAAATGGTAACTTATCATGGAGGAAGGAGTTTGAGAGGTTATTTAATGCAAAAAAAGGAGTCTTTGAGAAAGCTCGGGAACCCCTAGTCCACTGGACAGCAGCTAACAAAAAGAAGTCTATTCTAAGGAATTCCTGGGTGTTGCAAATGCTTACGTGCTCGACTACTAACCTAAAGGTTGGTAGTTTGAGCTCAACCAGTGACACCATGAAAGAAAGTCCTGGTGATCTGCTTTCACAAAGACTGTAGCCAAGAAAACCCTACGCAATACAGTCCTATTTTGTAACACACGGGGTTGCCATGAGTTGAAGACGGCTTAATGCGTGACTCCTAACTGAAAAGTTGGCAGTTCCAACCCACCCAGAGGCACCATGGAAATGCTCTGCTTCTGAAAGTTTACAGCTTTGAAAACCCTGTGGAGTACAGTTCTATTCTGCAACGTACGGGATTGCCATGAGTTGGGATTAACTCAATGGCAACTGGAAAAAAGTCTACTTTAGCACTCGAACCCATCATCTCTCTTCTAGGTTACTACAATAGCCTGTGCACACATCTCTCTCCTTCTGCACCTACCCCAGCCTGGTAGCCTGAGTGGTCCTTTTAAAATGTTAGGTCCTGCTATGCTTAAACTCTCCAATAGTTGTTGTCATCTTGCTCACTCCAAGTCAAAGCCATATGCTTGCCATGGCCTCCCTACTTGACCTCATCTGCTATCTTTCTCCTCTTTGCTCCCTTTAAGGAGCCCTGATTGAACAGTGGTTAAGCGCTTGGGTGCTAACCGAAAGGACAGCGGTTCAAACCCACCAGCCACTCCGGGGGAGAAAGAAGTGGCAACCTGCTTCCATAAAGATTTGCAGCCTTAGGAACCCTATGGGGCAGTTCCACTCTTTCCTATGAGGTCACTACGAGTTGGAATTGATTTGACAGCGATGGGTTTGATTTTTTTTCTTTTTTGGTTTTGCTCATTTTATCCCAGCTCCCTAGCCTCTGGCTCGCTTTTTGTTCCTCCCATCTTTTGTACTCACTGCTACCCTCTGTCTGTAAGGCAACCTGCCCCAGGTATTCCACTGGCTGGCTCCTTCCCGCTTCCAGGTCGCTGCTCAAATGTCACCTCATCAGAGCCACTTTTCTTCTAACTCTCTCCAACATAGCTACCTCCTCATCATTCTTGATCCCTCTCCTGTTTTATTTTTCCCCACAGCACCAAACCTTACCTAACTTCATATTTGTTTTTGTCTGTATCCCCCCACAAGAATATAAGGTCTTTGGGAACAGGAACTTTGTGGTGTCCACTGCTGAGTCCACAGTGCATGCTGCGCACATAGTAGATCTTCATGAGATAAGTGAGTGCCCCAGTTCCGGGACTGGGTTACCAAGAAACAGGAGGGAAAACTATACAAGTACAAGGAGAGGAAGCAGCTAGGGTGCGAGAGCCCAGAGGCACCCCCTCCTCCTTATTGTGGTAAGGACATTGGAAGTCAGAGAGTGGAAGCTCATTCGCCCAAACTCATCTGTACTATGAAGATAATACTCCTCCCCTCCTACCTGGCTGAGTTGTTTGCAGAGTTTGCTTTGGCCCTATTGCTCTCTCCTCTGTCAGTTGTATCTTTCAGTCCTAAGGAAGGACTGGGCTAATGATAGAGGACATAAATGAATGAGCACTTCATACTGGGAGTACATAGCCTGGTCGCAGATCTGCTACTAACAAATTATTTCACTTCTCTGGGATGTATTTCTAAAACTATGAAATGAAAGGTTTGTCTAAAATAACTCAAAATCTAAGTGCTTGATTCTATTATGAAAAGGCCTGCGAGATGCAAATTAATTTCAAACCCCTATAAGAATACTATGCAGTGCTGGCCCAGCAACAGTTAAACTCTTGCTACTAAACGAAAGGTTGGCAGCTTGAACCCACTCAGCAGCTCCATGAGAGGAAGACCTGGGATCTGCTCTCATAAAGGTTACAGCCTAGAAAGCCCTATGGGGCAGTTCTACTCCGTCACATGGGGTCACCATGAGTAGCCAATGGACTCGATGGCACCTAACAACGACAACAACAACAACACTTACGGCAATGTCAGGTGCATTCGAGAAAATCCCAAATCAGTGACTGTGCTCCCCTTTCCCATCCTGTCCAAAGGTCACCTTGGTGCACAGGCCATGGAAGTTCTGGCTTCCCCACAGAGCCTACCTGGCTGCCCCTGCCACTCCCGCCCCTACTTTCCCTGAATTCTCTGGTTGGGCAGATTTAGCTCTGTACCTTCTGACTTGGGCTTAGGAGGCAGCTTAGGCCATACTCCACATTCCCATAAGATTCTCTTCACTCATGGATGGCCTCCTCTGCCCCCAACATTACACCTACTTGGCATTTGGGGGCAGAAGGTACTGGATCCTGTTAGCAGGTGCTCCTGACTTTGGGAGGACATCAGGGAGAGAAGGCATGATTGAAAAGGGTATGTAACTGCCATGGGGATAAGATGAAGAGATTGACAAGGGCGGAGTGGTCGCAGGGGACTCCTAGGGAGTTAGGCCCTACCTGGGCATGGCAGACCAGGAGCGTGAGAGCAAAAGAAGGCAGAGAGCACCAGGGCAGGCTGACAGGAAGGAGTTGGACACAGACGCTGCCACTATGGGAGCTGGCTTGGTGGGCAGTAACCCACACCTCACACCTCCAACATCCATCCCTCCTACCTCACACAAACACAATTAACCATTTGGGTCTCTGTCTGTACCAAAATTTCTCTGCCTTGCTCTGAATGATCTAACGTGTAAAGAAAGGCACACTCTGGTCTTCCCTGGGCCAGATTTGGGCCCTGAGGCCCAGTCCAGTCCAGTCCATAGGTCAGGTCCTAAATCAGTCCTATCACCTACTTCTCATTGGGGTTAGTCCTGACTCCAGAGTCCCTTGACTCCATTTGGAGAGAACTCCTTGCCACTGAGAATCACCACTGCTTATAAACTTGTGGTTGGACCCCCGTAACCCCACTACCTCCAAGCAGGGAGGCCAAATTGGATGGAACTCAAGTAAACTATTCCCTTCTGAAGCCCAGTTTCCCCTGATGCCCCATTGCATCCCTAATCTTTCCATTAAGGTGGTGTGACTTGTGCCCTCCTCCAGGCCATATGCACCTAGCATGCCACACAGCCAAAGCCATATTGTCTGGGAAGTCGCGGTGTATACCAGTGCGGGAACACAGTCTATCATCACCAGAACTTATAGGAAAAAGCAGAGAGCACTCGTCTATTCTCTAGGGTCAGAGGTCTCCTCAGGGTCTGCTCTGCATCTTTGACCTTCTGGACCCTTGGACCAGAGACTAACTATACAATAGCTCTGTCAGGCACTCTTATGCTAGATGATGTCTTTGGAACTTAAGCTAGTGATTTAGATGCATGTCCTGGTTGTGACCCACCAGCCTGTCTGCTGCCTGCATTGGACCTCTATTGGACCTGATTCATTGTGCCAGCTCTCAGTCAATGGCCTGGCTGAGCCCCTCACTGCTGTGCTCAGTTCATCCTTGTAGCCCCTATAGCTCAGTTTGACAAAGGTCAGTGTTCCAGAATGTGGCCCTCTCCAGTCAGATGGACAAACTGCGTTTCCACATTAGTTCCCTCTTCCATCACTGGGGTGTGGTATAGAACCACAAAAACCAAACCTGTTTCTGTCCAGTCGATTCCAACTTATGGCGACCCCAAGTATGTCAGAGCAGAACTTTGCTCCATAAGGTTTTCAGTGGCTGATTTTTTGGAAGTAGATTGCAGAGCCTTTCTTTGCGAGGCACCTATGGGTAGATTTGAACCTTCAATATTGCTATTAGCAGCTCAGTGCTTAACTGTTTGCACCACTCAGGATTCTAGGGCGCGGTGTAGACAGCAGTAAATGTGGGTAAAACCAGCCTGCTGCAGTGAAGCCAGCGTGGCAACATCTGCAGCCATTGGATCCCCAAAAGCGCAAACTTTCCAGAAAGGGCCACATAAACCAGAGACTACATCAGCCTGAGACCAGAAGAACTAGATGGTGCCTGGCTACAGCGGTGACTGCCCTGACAGGGAACACAACAGAGAACCCCTGAGGGAGCCGGAAAGCAGTGGGATGCAGACCCCAAATTCTTGTAAAAAGACCAGGCTTAATGGTTTGACTGAGACTGGAAGGACCCCAGAGGTCATGGTCCCCAGACCTTCTGTTAGCCCAAGACAGGAACCATTCCCAAAGCCAACTCTTCAGACAGGGATTGGACTGGACAATGGGATAGAAAATGATACTGGTGAGGAGTGAGCTTCTTGGATCAAATAGACACTTGAGACTACGTTGGCATCTCCTGTCTGGAGGGAAGATGAGAGGGCAGAGGGGGTCAGAAGCTGGCTGAATGGACACAAAAATAGAGTGGAAGGAAGGAGTGTGCTGTCTCATTAGGGGGAGAGCAACTAGGAGTATATAAAAAAGGGCGTATATAAATTTTTGCATGAGAGACTAACTTGATTTGTGAACTTTCACTTAAAGCACAATAAAAATAAAAAAATAAAACAAAGTGCAAACTTTCAAAGTCACCGCCGTGTTCTTTGGAGTCACTCTCCCTCCAACAAGCACACACTCCCCACTCTCCCCTTCTGTATGTTTTCTGCTCCTCCATGTTTTCATCTTGCAACCCCCACACAGAGCCCTTGCACTGACCCATCCCACTTCCCTTCTCCCACAACATAGAGGAAGAAGCGTGGAGAGCCTGGACCTGGCGGAAATCATGGGCCAGCCCTGACAGAACCTGGCGAGAAGGCAGCTCTTAACTGGTCCGGCGCCTTGGCCGTTCCAATAGCGGGAGCTATTTTCTTGTTGGTGTGCTCCCAGCCCTCAGCCCCCATCTGCTGCAGCTCTGTGCTTTGAGCATCACACTGCAGCTTTTCCTTAAGAGGTTTTCACAAGTTCAGAGCAGTCCTGGGTATTGGGGAGTTGAAATTATTTTTACCCATGTGCAGCTGAAATAGCCATCTGCCATCACGCCGCCCAATTCCCCACTGTGTTTAAAATCCATCTGGAGTTCTTTCTTTTTTGTTTTAATTCTCTGTATTAAAAAAAAAAAAAAAAATCAGTGTCTTGGTACAAAGGAAGGTATCATAGCTTTCCCGTCTGCAGCAGAACCTGTCCTAGAGTAGAGTGTGGACTTAGGGTTACTTGCTGCTTGTTCCAACCCATATTGATTAATTACTGCTTCTGGACCCAAGGTTGTTCTTTATGTCAGGGACATCTATCTTCCTGTACCTAAATGTAAGGTAGTTCTGAAGCCCAGCTATGTCGCCTCCTCTGTGAAGGCTTACTGATTACTCCAGCCCTCACTTCTGGGAAATCTCCATAGCAGAAATGGGAAGTTTCTTAGTACTTAGTCTTTGGTTTTCTTCCGGTTGCCTCAGCTGTGTTGACTTTGTATTTCTCAGCTCTGTGGAAATTACCTCATGTTGATCTTGTGATTGCCACACAACCAAGCCCAGAAGGGACACCCTCAATAGAGTCTTGGAATGCTCCCCAACTCCTTCTCCTCCTTCAAGTCTCTTTAGATCTTTCCCTGAGGAACTCCTATTTTCACATAGTTGGACTCCTATCATGTCAGTTAAATTCTCAGAGTTCAATGTAGTGCACACGTTCTTTCTGCTTTGCCAAAGGTCTCCGTGAGCTGAGCCCCAAAGTGTGGGGACAGTACCTTACACCCCATTGCCTACATATTGACCAGCCTAAGGAAGAGTTCAATAAATGACTTTGATTTAAATTAAGATGGTCATGATGATTGAAACACTCATTTAATTAACATCTATTAGGATCCTAATAGTGGGGGCACTGGTGATTCAGTGGTAGCATTCTCATGTGGGAGACTGGGGTTCGATTACTGGCCAATGCACCTCGGGCTCACCACCACCCATCTGTCAGTGGAGGCTTGCATGTTGTTATGATGACGAACAGGCTTCAGTGGAGCTTCCAGATTAAGACAGACTAGGAAGAATGACCTGGGGATCTACTTTCAAAAATCAGCCAGAGAAAACCCTATGGACCACAATGGTTCGATATACAACTAATTACGAGGATGGCACAGGACTGGGCAATGTTTTGTTCTGTTGTGCATGGGGTCGCCAACTAACAACAACAACATAGACTATAATAAATGCCAGGCACCTTGGCAGATGCTGGAGATTCAGCGATGAATAAGCCACCATCCTTACCCTCAAAGAGCTCACTCTAGTGTAGGAGAGAGATGGGGGGAAACCAAGAGTTTCATTGTGATTTCAGAGCAGGGAGCAATTAACGGCTTATGGGATTTTAAAGCTTTGATGTTAGAGCTTGAAGGTTTAGTAGGGTATGGGCAAAGGCACAGAGGTGAGAAGAATCTAGCAAATTCAGGGTGGAACTGTAGTTCTGTGTGGCTAGGGCATAGGAGACATGGGCAGGGCTGAGAGGTCGGCCTGGATGTTTTGCAGGGCAAAAGCAGGGAGCCCTAACTTGTTGGACCAGAGACTTCCTCTAAGGTTTTACTCAATCATTTGTTCAGATGCAACACATACATTTACCTTAAGTTTTTTTTTGGTAATGAGTTCTATGAGTTTGTCTTCCTCTGTGCAAAGTGGAACTTCTTTTGATTCACCTTAATTTGTCCATTTCCATGTTTCCATAAAGTTTAGCATAGTTGATATTGCTCAAGGCCCCCCATGGTTCCCTCAGTCCAGTTGTGTGACTTTTTTTTTTTTTTTAAACAAAAACAAAAAAAGACATCTATAGAAGAACATTTGAAAAGTAGAAGTCAGAAGATACACCCACTTAATACCTCCATGGAGAGAAAAGGGGGAAATGTTCCAGGTGTAACAATGCTCACAAAACCAAACCTTTTTTTATACATCAGAGACTCTGCAGATTGGAAGGGGTCTCAGAAGTCACCTAGTCTGGTGCTTTACAAAGGGCAGAGCATGTACCACTAGCAGTATGCAAGATGATTTTAGGTGGTATTTGGATGAATATTTTATATTTTTAATACCTATGTATTTATTTTTACATCTAGTTAAATATAATATAAATATACATGACAGTATTTTTATATGTTATATATAATGTAGTTATATATACATATATATTACATTTATACATTGTATGTAAAACTCTGATACTACAGATATTATTGCTTAGGATAAGGCTAATTTTTTTTTTTTTTTAATGTGAGTCTATTTAAAGACAAGTATTAAATCAATAAAGACCTAGGGCTCCAAGGTCATGCCCAATCCCTTGAGGGCAATATGGTGAGCAAAGGGCCCATGTTGCTTAGCCCACCCTCCTTCCCTTTGCAAAAGTCCTACTACATGTTTTTACTTTTGTTGTGGAATTTCCAGGTTTCATAGGCTTCATCTATGACGTAAGAGACTTGAACTATATTACCTCTAGACTACCGTCTATATTGACTAGACAATAGTTCACTGATTCTTTGAGACCTGGTAATACAAGTCAGTGGAAATATGGAATTCAATCTTTACTCAATATTTTCAGAAATATTTTTTTTTTTTGCATGTGTGGCTATAAAAACAAGATACCCCTTTATAAATATTATCATTGTTTATTCACTGCAGGAAGGGCATGGATAAAAGAAAATACACGAATCACCCAGAAGCTTCCTGTTGTACACCATTTTCAGCATCTTAAATCTAACTTCCCTGTGTGTTCATTCCTTCAGCAATTTCTACTCCAATACCCGTTATACTAGAGACACTGGCATTCTGAGTTAGCCTAGTTCTCTGGTTTCCCCTTGCCCACACTTCAGATGGGGCCATTCTCAGCTGGCAATGTGTTCGTCCTGACTGTCCATCCTGGGTTCCACTGGGACCTCCAAAGCCACTGACTGCAATTCTGAGTCATAACCTCCGAGAATGTCAAGCCCATGGAGATCGGAAAGTTGTTATTAAGCAGGAAAACATACCTTTGCAATAGTCTGTTTCAGGCAAGAGAGCCAAAAAACCTAAGCTAGGTGTTCTGATTGTCAATGCCTAGGGACCCACAAGCAAAAGATCCTTTTTTCTTTCAGCTAAGAAGCCCCCTGGATAGATGTATCTCATCATGTCTGTCAAAGAAGTTATCCTGTTGTCAAGTAGGGGTATCTGGCTTTTAACGCTATTAATTTATTCAACAAATATTTTATGTAAGACCCTGTTTTGAGAACTGAGAGTTCAGCAGTCAACATGGCCTTGGTTTCTGCCCACATGGAGACTATGTTTCATTAAGCCCCAGCCAAAGGCAAGGTAGAGCAGCCTAATGACCCCACATGCTCTCATCTGTCCTCTACCAATTCTTTCTCCTTCATTCACATCATACAACATCTCAGGGAGCTGAAAACCTAGATCCAAAAGGAATCCTAGTGACTCACTGCCATCAGATGGTGCTAGATCTGGCTTTTAGGCTGGTCACTTTCTTCAGTCTAGAATCACACTCATCTAGCTAAACTTGGAAAGAGTCCCAGGGTGGTGCAAACAGGTAAAGTGCTCTGCTGTTAACTGAAAGGTTGGAGGCTTAAGTCCACTCAGAGATGCCTCCAAGAAAGACCTGGCAATCTACTTCCGAAAAACCAGCCATTGAAAACCCTATAGAGCACAGTTCTACACTGATACAAATGGGGCCACCTTAAGTCAGAGTCGATTCGACAGCAATTGTTTTGGTTAGGGCAAGCCCTGCTCCAGCTGAGAGGAGACCTCTGTGCCCCTGGCAGTCAGGGGCAGGTGCCTGGAGGAGTGGCCTGAGGGGCTGGGATATTCAGCTGGGTGAAAAGCAGTGGAGAGGATGTCCTAGTTTATGGAAAACAGCAAGAGTAAAAGCTTTAGGGAGGGAATGATGTTGGTCAACAGGGGCCAGGGAGGAGAGTCGGAGTGGGGGGCTGGAGGGTGGGGCTTGGTTTGCTCTGTAGTCCTTACCCTGTTATTAAATCTTAGGATGCCAAATGTGTGTGTTAGTCAATGCGCCCACTCAGTCACCTCATCAGGCATGAAGTGCCCAGGATTAAAAAGAAAAAAAAAAAAGGAAAGACCTTATTATATGGTTGGAAATCCTCATACCAGAGATAAAATTTTACGAGTTGCCTATAGCTCAGCACCCCATATTTTTGACATTCCCTGTTTCATATGCAGTATTTTAAACATGAGACACAGACATTACTGTTTTTTTTTTTTTTTTTTCCATTTTTTCATTTTTTTTATCCTTTTTCTTTTTCTTCCTGTCATGGCTTAGTGGGTAGTTCTGAAGTTTTTAATACTGAAGGGCCCATTTCGTGTTATTTATTACCCTGCTTGCGTGAAAGCTGAAGCCTATAAATCGTCAACACAGGCCGTCTAATTCCAGCAACAGCAAGGTTTCGTCACATGTAATTAAAAGATCCCAAAACCATTGGAATGTAATGGATTTGGAAATGACACCACTGGGGCGAGGGGAGCAGGCCCAGGAAGAGGTGGCCATATTTCAAAGGCGCTCCTGCGTGGTCTGGGGATCGATGGGGCTGCTTTGCTGAGCTCCAGCAGTGCCGGTGCTGTGAGGACAGAGGCGGGTCTGGGTTTGATCTGACCCTCAGCTCTGAGACCACACCAATAACATTCCCATCTGTGTGGAGGTGCCCCAAGGTTTTGGCCTCAAACTCATTAGCCTAGCCTGCCAAGGTGGCCATCTCTGATGCCATGAGCATCCTGTGCCCTGACAGGACAGTTTCTAGAAGCACGGAAGTGACATGGCCTTGAGGACAGAGCCCAGGATAGGCGAGATAGTGGATGTCTTGGTGTTCACCTTCTCCACAAGTACAACACCCTTTTATTCCTGGTCCCCAACTTCTCCCTTGAAGCTCTTCCCAGCTGTTCTGAAGCCCCATGATGGCTCTTCAGTGACTCCACATTCTGCCAGAAGTTTCTCTGAATCTGCACATTGAGCTACAGTTCACTGCTCCTTCCTCCGAGCCCCCAGAGCACCTTGTTTGTGCAGCTGTTGGGGCTTTACAGAGCAGGGTGTGGCTACTCGTTTACTTGGCTGCCTCACCTTTCCCGTGCAAGTCTCAGGAGCAAGGACTGTGTATAGTATGTCATCTCTGACCCTGATGGCATTACATAGACCTGACACATAGTAGGTGGTCAGCAACTGATATGAACCAGGAAGGAAGAGAAGGAGAAAGGGAAAGAAAGTAAAAAGGTCAAAACAAAGGAAGGAAGCGGGGAAGAAGATAAGGAGGAAGAGAAGGAAAGAAGGAAGAAAGGAGGGGAGAGCAGAGGGAGGGAGGGAAGGAAGGAGGGAAGAAGAGATGGCAGGAGGGAAGAATGTAAACAGGAAGGGAGGGAGGGAGCAACACTGTATGAGCACTTTTGCATTGTGGTTCGAACTGATGTTAAGTAGATGCAGTTCCTCTCCCCACCTAGACTGCAAGGCCCTTGAAGGCATGCATGGAACATCCCCCACAGCACTCAGGACGCTGCTGAGACCAGGATTTAGGAAATATCTTTGACTGCTCTGCCTTTGGCAGCCCAGGAGCCCCTCAGTTTTGTCGCCCTTATTATCAAGTGAACTTGGGTGTTTTCACTAAGACTTCCCCTCAGAGCCTTCTCTTAACTCCAACAGACTACTAGAACACAAGGCTTTGATGCTCTCCAGAGTGTTTTCTCTCTCACACACAATACAAAAAATTCCACTTCCTCCAAGAAGTCCTCTCAGACAGCCTAGGGAGAAGGAAGTCAATGCTGTCAGCATCCCTGTGTTTGAAGGTTAAAACTGGGAACAACTGGTTTCTTTACTCATAATTCATGTGCATTCTACTGGTTTGAGAGAATGGGGAGGTCCATCTTATCCATCTGCTCTGACTTACAGTTCAGTCATTGCCATGTTGTCTCTCTGATTAAAAGGTCCTCAGAGGACAAGAAACAGATCTGTGTCCTTCCTAGCCTGTAGTTTCAAGTCCAACTATATAGTTCAAGCCCACCACCACGCCGCTGGTGGATAAGGACTGTTTAATAAGTAGAGGCTTGGCTCTCTCCTCTTCTTTTCCTAGTTTACAGATCAGGTAACTGAGTTCCAGGAAGAAAGAGTGACCTCCAAAAGGAAAAAAACAAAAACAAAAAACACCAAACACTTCCATTTTGCTTCCACATACTATTGTTAACATTGTAGCTTTTGCTCAAAGTCAAATAGTCGTTCCCCCACCCCTAACCTAGCGCCTTGCAGAGTCATTGTTAACCACGGACTCAGCACCACGTTCAGATCCCAGCACATTACTCTTTATTTGTATGCTCTTCGGCAGGTTATTAATCCTAAGCCTCAGATTCTTTATCTGAAAAATGAAGATAGAAATATCTACCTCCCAGGGTGGCGGGGAAGATTCAATTAGAATGTCACCGAGGAACTGAGCCTGTGTGTCATGGGAGCTCAGTGAACCTTAATTCCTTAACTTTTATTCTCATCACATAAAATCCAGACTAGAAAAAGGTAGAAACAAATCACATTTTCAACAAAATCTTTGTCTATTTGTCACATTCAGCTCAAGTTTGAGAAGTTGTCAGGAATAATGGAAGTACGTAAAATAATCTATTCCAGCCTTGTCATTAATAGCAAGTGTTATATGGTGCTAGCAAGATCCTTCATCAGCAAACAAAGACCCAGTGATGTTCACTAGACTTCAACAGACTATAAAAAGGAAAATGGGAATCTGACATTTTGAAAATATTTCCAAAAACCAGAGCAGAAACAAAAAAGCTCTCTTGTTGGCTCTTTGTGAAGGATCAAACATCACGGCGGATGGGCAAGTGGGCAAGAATTACAGATACAGAGCAGACCTTAGGTCTCATTAACCATCTAATTCATTTAACCAGGATGCCTCATTCACAGGACTCCAGTGAACTGAGATTTTGCAGTATGCTAATGTTTGGAAGGTATATATATTTTTTCCCATCAGCGACTATAAAGATGTCCTGTGGTACAGTGAACAACAACAACAAAAAATCCATTGCCATTACATTGATTCCAACTCATGGCGACCCCATGAGTTACAAAATAGGACCGAGTTCTATAGGGAATTCTTGGTATAATCTTTATAGAAGCAGTTTGCCAGCCCTTTCTTCTGCAGAGCTGCTGGGCAGGTTTGAACTGCCAAGCTTTACGCTGGCAGCCAATTGCAAACTGCTTGCACCATTTAGGAATCTAAACAGCACATAGGGCTGAGAATAAAAGCATCAGGGTTTAGGTACCAGCTCTACCATTAATTGAAGGAGCTCCGGTGGCACGGTGGTTAAGTACTCAGTTACTAACCAAAAGATCAGCAGTTCAAACTCACCAGTCACTGCACTGGAGAAAGACGTGGCGGTCTGCTTTTGTAAAGATTATGGAAGTGGAAACCCTATGGAGAAGTTCTACTCTGTCCTGTAGGGCCACTATGAGTTAAAGCCGACTTGATGGCAATGGGTTTTTTTTTGTTGTTGTTGTTGTTTGTTTTTTTGGTCTACCATTAACTGACCTATGAACTAACCAGTTTCCCTCTCTAACTCTCAGATTTCATTCTTCATCTAATGTGCAGTTGCACTAATGATTTCTGAGGTTCCTAAATGTATAATTCTATGCATTTCTACTCCATTTTCAATCCTTTGCCCAGGTCTCATATCCTCTATGAAGGTCTACACTCATCCTTCACTTGACCTTGAACAAGTCCTGACCTGAGTCTGAACCTGTATTTACAGTATAGGTAAAATGTGAAGATTGGACTAGACAAACTCTAAACTTCCTTTGAGACCTGACATGCCCTAACTTTATATTATTATTATCCATTA
Organism: Elephas maximus indicus; assembly: GCF_024166365.1. Taxonomy (NCBI): domain Eukaryota; kingdom Metazoa; phylum Chordata; class Mammalia; order Proboscidea; family Elephantidae; genus Elephas; species Elephas maximus. The sequence continues at coordinate 54,259,196 of NC_064829.1, read as the reverse complement.
AAAAAAATTTTTTTTTTTTTTATTGTTGTTGTTGCTAGGTGCCATTCAGTTGGTTCCAACCCATAGTGACACTGTGTACAATGGAATGAAACACTGCCTGGTCCTGTGTCATCCTCACAATTGTTGCTATGCTTGAGCCCATTGTTGTAGCCACTGTGTTAATCCAACTCATTGAGGGTCTTCCTCTCTTTCACTGACCCTCTACGTTACCAAGCATGCTGTCCTTCTCCAGGGACTGGCCCCTCCTGATAACATGTCCAAAGTACATGAAGCAAAGTCTCTCCATCCTCGCCTGGTAAGGAGCATTCTGGCTGTATTTCTTCCAAGACAGATTTGTTTGTTCTTCTGGCGGTCCTTGATGTGTTCTATGTTCTTCACCAACACCATAATTTAAAGGCATCAATTCTTCTTTGGTCTTTCTTATTCACTGTCCAGCTTTCTCATCATATGAGGTGATTGAAAATACCATGGGTTGAGTCAGGTGCCCCTTAGTCTTTAAAGTGACATCTTTGCTTTCCAACACTTTAAAGAGGTCTTTTGCAGTAGGTTTACCCAATGCAATACGTCATTTGATTTCTTGACTGCTGATTTCATATGAGTTGATTTTGGATCCAAGTAAAATGAAATCCTTGACAACTTCAATCTTTTCTCCATTTATCATGATGTTCCTTATTGGTCTAGTTGTGAGGATTTTTGTTTTCTTCAGGTTTAGGTGTAATCCATACTGAAGGCTATAATCTTTGATCTTCATCAGTGAGTGCTTCAAGTCCTTTTCGCTTTCGGCAAGCAAGGTTGTGTCATCTGGATATCGCTGGTTATTAATAAGTCTTCCTCCAATCCTGATGCCCCATTCTTCATACAGTTCAGCTTCTTATTAGAGGATTCAATTGACAATGTCTCCACTCCAAGTGTTCAAGGCGAAATAAAATTAAGACTCCCATGAAGCTGTATTTCACGGTGTGGTGGGAAAACCACTGAGCTTGAGTTTTAGTTTTGACCTAGCCACTGACCAGCTTTGCTGTCCTAAGCAAGTCACTGACCCTCACCAGATTGTTTTTCCATCTATAAATTGAGGTGCTTGAACAAGTCTTCGGACCCCTTCCAGCTCCCTGATTCTAGGACTAGCCACTGTGTTATAGAATTATCTGTTTAGCTTCAGTAAGGGCTAATAGACACGCTCTGCAGGGATGAGGTGCGGAAGTGGGATTAATGGAGGGAGTGCATATAAAAAGAGCCCTTAAGGTCGTCTCTGGGTCATACAAATGGTTAACATGGTCAGCTGTTAACCAAAAGCTTGGCAGTTCGAGTCTACCCAGATGTGCCTTGGAATAAAGGCCTGGTGACCAACTAAAAAATAAGTTATTGGAAACTCTATGGAGCACAGTTCTACTCTGACACATACGGGGTCACCATGAGTCAGAATTCACTCCATGACAACTGGTTTTTAATGTCTCTCCCAGCTCTTAAGTTGTAGCTCTGAGTCCTTATACTCAAAGTGCTTTCCTGAGTAAAGGTTACAATGTCACCTCACCTCTCCCTTCCTTCACTGTGAAGCTCAAGAGCCAGCGACAGCTCAAGCCCCCTGAACAAGGACGTTTCTTCCTTTTCCACTTTCTTCCTGATCTGGGTTCTTGGGTCTGGGTGAGATTAGGTCACTGCCCCTGACTCACTGGCTGTCATCATTTGACCTCTGCTGAAACCCTCTCTGACCTTCGCCTCTGGACTTTGAATGAAAGGAAGGTGGTTTCCAGTGAAGTCGTCCTCATGAGGGGCAAGGCAACAATTGAGTGCATTAATTCACGGAGACTTTGAAACTAACCATGAAAAATGAGTGGAGCAACAATCTTTCAAAGAACACGTCTAAACTTGAAATGGTTACAGTTTTGTAGAAACTTCTACACAGCAGAATCCTTGGGCCTTCTCTGTCTGTGGTGACCTGAATGCTTTATCTTAGCAAGAATAATGCCAAAACAATTTATTCAGACTAAAAGTGATGTAATTTCTTAGATTTCATATGCAAATAAAAAACCTTATAACATCCCCATGATTTGTTGTGGATCGGGGTGTGGTGATTCATAGGGTTTTCAGTAGCTGATTTTTAGAAGTAAATCACCAGGTCTTTATTCTTATCTTCTTAGTCCGTCTTAGTCTGGAAGCCCCACTGAAACCTGTTTGGCATCATAGCAAAACGCAAGGCTCCACTGATAGACGGGTGCTGGTTGTACATGAGGCATATTGCTGGGAATCAAACCCAGGCCTCCCACATGGAAGGTGAGCATTGTACCACTGAACTAGCACTGAGGACTTAATGGTAGCTTGCAGTGACAACTTTTCTGTTTAAATCTAGAACCATCCTATCTTTTATAGATAAAAACATACCTTTTGGGAGGAACTCCTGGGATGTTTTCGAAATCAGAATACCTTTGCATATAGACATAGACTGTGGAAGTGTATATGTGTGCATGTGTGAGTACACACACATGCACACACACACGGCTGTCATGAACAGTTGACAGCTACACACCTGGCTGAGGGAAAAAATATAGACCAAAATGATGGACCAAAATGGAGCCTGTGTATTTCAGGTCAGGGTGGGGCTACCTCCGCCTGGAGGAACAAAACCCAAAACCTGTTGCCTTCAAGTTAATTCCAGCTCATAGCAACCCTTTAGGACAGAGTAGAACTGCCCCATAGGGTTTCCAATAATTCCCATGAGAGTGCTTTAAGGTCCTTTTAGGCTAATTTTTTGGTCCTGCACAGACACAAGGTTTTCCACATTGATTACAGGGTAATATTCCCTGGGGGACAGTATCAATGTCCTCTCTCAATAAGCAAATTTTTTCCTGGAAATTGTTTGCCAATTTGGCCACAAGAATAGCTTTCTAGGTGAGAAGTTGTGGGTGGTGAAGAAGAGTCATGAACTGTGATCATTTCACATTTGCACATCAATTTACAGTTCTTCAAAGCTCTCTCAAATGTATTATGCGTTTAATCCTCACAGTGCTAGGACACAGATATTGCTATCTCCATTCTTCCAGCTGAAGAAGTAGACTCAAATAAGTGACTTGCCCAAGCGGACACTGCCAGAAGTGTCAGGGTTAAAACTGAACCCAGGGCTTCGGGTTCCAAATGTCACGTCCTTTCTATACCATGGATCTCTAAAAAAAAAAATAACCTTTTTATATTTATATATTTTTTCTCTAAACATTGCAAATCTTGTGAAAATTATGAATAAATGCAGGTATGATTTTGGTAATTTATGTAATCTTAGCAAGACTGCTTATTTTAGGGGAAGCATTGTCTTTTTTTTTTAAACCTGTTTTCTCTGCCACCACCACCATCATCAACAACTAATAATTTTTTTTTTTACTGTTGAGATTTTAGAGATAAAAAATGAGATCATAAAGGTGACTTTGCTTCTCATCATCTCAAGTCTTGAATTTGCCAGTTCTGTTTCATTAGTTGAGAGGTGCCATCTAAGATTTAAGATCTTATTGTTTAAAAGAACCTTGATGAATCTGTCAGCCAGGCCCTATCATCAGGACACGAAATGTCTAAATCCTCCAGGATAGAGAGCCAAGCTTTCCTGTCTTGAAGGGTTCTTGGGAACAGATACTAGAGCACCTCACCTCTGTCATTCACCAGCTGTGTGGCCTTGGGCAATTCATACCCCTCTCTGGGCCTTAGTTTACTGGTCTCTAAAATGAAGCCTTTGGGAGATTATCACTAAAATCCCTCCTTGCGGTTCTGACATTCTATGTTTATAACTTTCCATTGCAACTATCATCTATTATTCTGGTTTTAAAGAATCTTCTTCCTGTTCAATTCCTTCTCTTTTGTTAAGTTCTGTTTCCTCTGTTTGGTTGCTGTGTGGGGTCGTGGTGAATTTCTTTAGCAACTCCCTCCTGCCTTTGCAATCTTGTTCCATCCTGCCTGTCCACCATGTATTTCCCTCTCCTCTTTAACATGAACTTTCTGTTCCAGCTAAGTCAGATAGTCTGTCCCCCCGTCCCACCATGGCTCAATTATCTAATATTATGTGCCCTATGGCCCCTCACTGGCCCTTCCATTTCACTTCAATATCTCTTCTTATCCGAGTCACTAGCTGGGCCCTACTGCTCTCCATTTACTGGATTTTCTGGTTAGTTTCTTTATCTTCCCAAGTAAATTGCAAGCTTTTGACTTAGATATCCTGTGACTCTTTCTCCTGCGCTCCCACAGTGCCAAGCACAGTTAGCCTGGGTTTATTGATGGATGGAGATATCCGACAGTATCCACCCATTTGTTAACACCTTCAGAAGAGCCCGCCTCTCAATTAGGCACCAGAATTAGGACTTATCATTTTGCTGCAGTGTCGGGACACCCAGACAATGACTCTGATGCTGTCACTCACATTTCTCTCAGATTACACCAGCAAAGAGGATTTTTTATTCTCTTCTCTGGATGAGAATCTCAGTGACTGTAAACCATGAGGGGTCACTGTTGGGAAGAGAATGGTTGTGCAGGCTAAGATATGCTACAATGAAGACCCTCCGTGTAAAGCCCAAATACTTAAACTGCTGCAAGTTAAGTGCATTTTCTCTGAAGCTGTCCCTCATATGGAGAACTTCTCCATACCATGCTGCCTTCTCTCTTTAACCAGATAAAATGATGCTTTTACTGACCATTGAGCACTTTTCAGTTTCCTGTCTTTTTTGCTTACAAATGTCCTTTGAACTAGTGGGTTGATTTTGATGAGATTTGTTGCAGAGCTTCAAGGGCCCTAAGATACACCTCGAATTCCATCATGTCTCAGTGAACACCTAGAAACAAAATGGCCACCATCAACTGCTTTAAAAAATGGAGCAGCTGCTATACATTTGAATTTGTACTATTATAAGTTTGAAGTTGCTATTGCATGGGCCAGAGTTCATCTAGGACACTATCAGAAAACATACACACCCTCTAAGGAATCTCATCTAAAATGTGAAAATACTTCTTGAGCAGATTTACAAAATGCTCATTGGAATGGACAGCAAAAAGATCAGTGAAGTTTGTGATGATTTTGAAATCATCGTGGTTGATATAAGCATATTTTTATCACCAGTGTTTAATAAGAGACATTTCTGTGTCCAGTTCCAGGGCTTTGGTGCATGTTCAGTGTAAGTCAAAGGAGTTAATAAAGAGTAATAAAGAGAAACGGAGCCAAGGAATATCTAAGCTGTGTGTCCCTGGGGAGCATGGAAGTGGCAGAAGGGACATTCCTGAGGACATGCAGGATGGACGGTGTCAGCAGCCCTGTAATCGCTCACTACAAGCCACATCCATCCTGACCCTTCCCAGGAGAGGGCGATGGGACAGAGTATGCCTGGGCTTATCACATGCAGTCCTTGTTTCATTTCCTAATTTCCATTATCAAGCTATTTCCTTTGCTTCTTTACCAATAGAAACTACAGTTAAAAAAACCCCAGGTAGGTCAGAGGGAGAGTTTAAAAGATGAGGAGGGACAGAGGAATGATACTGTATGACATTTCATCCTGATGATAAAGAAGTTCCCTCTCTCTCTCTCACACACACACACACACACAAACACGTACTCAGTTGCTCAGTTGTCTGCCTTGGACCTTCCAAATCGTTCCATCTTTGATGACCATGTGTGGTCAGAAGATGAGTAAGAGTCTGTTAGTCCTATCAGAAATCTCACTGAATTCTGAGAAAGCTTTCCTTTACTTTAACTCCAGTGCCAGGGTCAGAACAAAGGGCAGAGGGCTATCATCTCAAGATTGGGCAGGGCTTGGGGTGACTTTCAGCCTCAGGGAAAGGAGAAATGACAAGAATCATATCACACAGACTCCTAGTGTCTTATATTATTTAAAACATTGTATATGGTTATATATATGTATGTATATAGACATGTATATATACACTAAACCAAACCCTTTGCGGTCAAATCAATTCCAACTCAAAGTGACCCTATAGGACAGAGTAGAAGACCCCATTGGGTTTCCAAGAATGTAATCTTTACAGAAGCAGACTGCCACATCTTTCTCCTATGGAGCTGCTGGTGGGTCCGAACTGCATGCCTTTTGGTTAGCAGCTGAGCACTGTACTGCTGCAAGGGAGCCCTGGTGGTGCAGCAGTTAAGCACTTACCTGCTAACTGAAAGGTTGGTGGTTTGAATCCACCAGCCACTCTTTGGAAACCTTATGGGGCAGTTCTACTCTGTCCTATAGGGTCTCTATGAGTCAGAATCAATTTGATGGCAATGGATTAATTATTTTTTTATATATATGTATGTATATATATATACACATACATACATACACACATACATATATATTCTAGTTTAATCATTGCAAAATTCCTGTGTAATAGGGCTAGGTTCATTTCTTCCAGTTTGAAAAACAGAAAATTCTGAAATTCAAATGAATCAGGTGATGTGTCCAAAGACACCTCATGGGTGGCAGCCTTGTACCAGAAGTTGCTTCCTGATGCCACACATACGTGGCTCTAAGCCAGATTGTATGACCTTGTGATACTTGCTGTGGGCCTCAGGGTTTCAGGAAACCTAGTGGGGTGGCAGACAGAACCTGAGACCAGGTTCTCTTTCTGGTCCTGCCACATCTGTGAGCAAGGGATTCACTGATTCCTTAGCCTGGGTTTCTCTATCTGCTCACTGGTTAGTGGTGATGGGGTGGGGTGATCACGCCACCCTCTGGCTCCCAGGGAAAGTGTAGGGATCAGAAGGAAGGAGCACATCAATCCTTGAGCACTTGTTTCTGGGGCAGGCACTCTAATGTGTTCTCTGCCTTGACCCTGACAACAGCACTTTGAAGTGAAGAGTATCTCTGTTTTATAGAGAAGGAAATAGATCTCAAGGAGGTTAAGTAACTTGCTCAAGATGTGAGGTTTAGTAAGTGGCAGGAGCCAGGTTTTTAACCCAAGTCTTTGCTGTTTTCACTGTACTGCAGCCTCCAAAGGAATGATGGCCGTGGTAGCTGTTAGATGTTCTGAAAAGTTACCCTCAGGTGACAGGAGATGGTTGGTGGTTTGAGCCATGGGGGAGCCATGGGGAAGGGGACCAAGGTGAGACAGGAGAGAACCTAGAGAGCTATGCTAATTACAGCAGGGCAACACCCTGCCCCAGACCTCCTAAACCTTCTGTTACATGTATTTTGAATGTTCTAGATTTATTTATTTATTTATTGAACAAATATTTACTGAGCACCCACCAATGGCCAGGTGCTATGCTAAGAGCTGAGGGTGCAGAGGGAGAGACAGAGAAGCAAACAGGTGATTAGAGTAGACATGACAAAGACTCTAAGAGAAGAAATATAGAGAACTGAAAGACTTTAGTATCTAGAAGGAGACTAGAGTGCAAGGGGCCTGGAGGCACAGGAAAAGTCTAAAGTGATACCCAGTAGCAGGTGCCATGGCTGGAACCAGGCACCTCCCGTCGAACCTCAGAACCACCCTGGGCATGGCCAGGGCCTTTTCAACAGGTGACACAGTGAGGACAGACAGAACCTGTAGATGTGGAAGCCAAGGGTCAACCAGCCTGTCCCTGAAATGGCCACCTAAGAAAATGAGACTTCTTGATGACTCCTGGTGGGAGTACCTTTGTCATCTAGAAAGACCAGCTAGAAAGCCAGTTGTGGGCACCTTCCTGCTTAGCAACTACTGGGAACAGAGTGAATGCCTGCAGAGAAAACCACGGTAAGCTGTTTTCCTCCCTTGGCCTACATGCCCCCCTGCCCCTACCTGCTGTAAACTGGTTAGCCCCAGCAACTCTTGTACAATGGGGCTCACAGGTGGGGCCAACTCAGTCGTGTCTCTCTCCAGCCTCCTGCACCATGCAGGGCTCCAGGAGAAGGGTGTGTACCAGGGGTGCCCAGCTACAATCAGGCTTGGGCCATCAGGACTGCTAACACGTGGACCACACATGAGTAGTTAATGCCACATTGACCTCGCTCTTCAGCAGTGTTTTCAGGAGTGTCCTTCTGGTTTCCATACTAGATTTATACTTCCTGAGAACAGGGGCTTTGTCCTTTTTTCTCCTCTTTTATTTCCCACAGTGGCTAGCATAGATCTGGGCACAGTGTATGTGTTTATTGCTAATTGATGGAATGTTAACTGGTGCACAAGTTGTAAGGAAAGCCACTCTGAGCTACAAGCTGCATTTGGAGTCACAGAATCATAAAAAGCAGGGGCTGGCAGGACCGTGGTATCTACATCTCATTTTACAGGTGGAGAGACTGAGGCTAGGGAAGGCAGGTGAGTTGTTTAAGGGCCTAACAGAATCAGGTCTATGCCTGTGTGTTTTCATTTCCCGCCCTGAATTCTTTTCACCAAAGCATCACTGGCCTACTTTGCTAAATAAGCCCTGAACTCAGAATGAGTGTGCAATGGCAACGTTTCATGCACACTTGTTACCTGTTGGCCTCTCATGTGGGTGTAATGGGGCTGGATGAGGACTGAAGTCAATGGGCCTTACCTACCTGGTTGAACAGACTGTTCTGAGCTTCTGGGAGGTCTATGGCCAACCTTTCATCTCACCTCTATCCCAGCTGTGCTCTTCCCACATTGGGTCAAGGGCACATACTTCTTTCTGTCTTTGTCTCCTTTTCTTCCCACCCTATTCAAGTCCTGCCAGGTTTTCAAAGACCAGTTGAAGTCAGTTCAGTGCAAGGCTATTTAATAAGCTCTTATTGAGGACCTCACGAATGCAAGGCATTGCATAGCCAGACACTTTCTGGGGGAGCTGAGGACACTAAGGTAGATAAAACACATTCCCGACTCACGGCTCAAGAGAAAGACAGAACCATAAACAACCAAGACTTTTAGCCCAAGGCTGAGAGTACTAGTAATAAGGATCATTAATTAAGCACCTACAAAATACCAGACTCTGTCCCAGACACTTTATATGCATTTCTGCCAACCCTCACAATGGCCAGGGAAGACAGGTATTAGATGCAACTCAGTGCATTCAGAAGATATTCAGTCTTATAATCAGTCCTGACGTTAAATTCTAACTCCACCTCTTACAAATCATATGTCTTTGAGCAAATTACCTAACCTCTCTGTATCTGTCATCTCCAAAATGGATAACAAAACCATCTTCACAGGATGGATGTAAGGATTAAATGATGAAATGCAGACAAAGGCTCTAGTGTTGAGTAAGTGTTTGCCAAGTGATGGCCGGAAGTGTCCTTAACAGGAAGCTCCAGGAATAGTGTGCCTGCCAGTGAAGGAAGCCCTTAGGGGTGGTCCAGTCAGGCAACACACTGTGGCAAGACCTAGACAGACGGGGGTTGGTGAGGGCTATAGGTAGCAAAGAGCTCTGGTGGTGCAAAGGGTAAGCGCTCGGCTGCTAACTGAAAGATCAGTGGCTCGAAATCACCCAGTGGCTCTGTGTGAGAAAGGCCTGGTGATCTGCTTCCTTAAAGATCACAACCTAGAAAACCCTATGGGGCAGTTATACTCAGTCACATGGGGTCTTTATGAGTTGAAATTGACTCGGGGGCACCTAACAGCAACGACAAACCTGTTGTTGTTAGTTACCTGCGAGTTGATTCCGACTCATGGCGACCCCATGTGTACAGAGTAGAACTACCCCATAGAGTTTTCAAGGGTGTGACCTTTTGGAAGTTGATGTGGCAATCTGCTCCTGTAAAGATGATAGCCTAGAAAACCCTTTGGGGGCATTTCTATACTGTCACATGAGGTCAGTAGGAGTCAAAATCAACTCAATAGCACCTAAGAACAACACAGGCAGCATCAATTGAGCAGGGTTTCTAAGGCCGGGGGGATTCAGAGTGGGGTAGAGAATGGTGAGCAGCAAGGGATTCTGATTTCTGCTGCTGGAGTGACCTGTCTTCGTGATCTTTATCCACTTTTGTGGGACGTCTAGGCTGGGTTATCTAGACTCCATGTAAGTATCAGACGTTGGAGGGACTTTCTTGTCATTTTTTGCCTTTATTTATTTGAATACCTTCCCCCAATTGAGTGTAAGCTACCATCCTCACCAGCTTGGCAAGTGGAAACCCCATCACCTTAGGGGTTGGTGTCTTAGGTGCACAGCCTACTCCAGACTATCTATTGAGTCTTGGTAGGACAGTGGACCACTCCTGACTTGAACACTGAATAGACCAGTTTTTTGGGCTGTAGGTGGTCATCCTGTGCTCTGCACTGAAATTTAGCAGTTATAGGAATCCTAAGCAATCCAAATGATCTAAACCAGGTATCCTTAACAGAAAGTCCTCAGGTTTCCGTGGCCCAAGGGAATGGGGTGTAGGTGTCAGTTAATACAAATTTCCAGTGATCTACGTGCTGGGGAGAATAGGGAAATCAAATGAGGGGCCAAGGAAAGCAAGCAAGTAAACAAACAAAAATCCCCACACAGTAAATAACAACAACAGCAACAACGAATGCTCTGAAACATCGATAAATGTTTGTCTCCACGAGTTGGAATCGACTTAACGGAAACTGACTTGGTTTGTTTTTTAGAATGAGTGAATGAATACATGAATGGAATTTCCTGAAGAAAGTCCTATTACCAACAGCATCAGCTCATTTGAGAGCATGATGGAGAACTAGGCCTGATTCCCAGGAGCTGTCAGTGCAGAATTGAGTGTGCTTTGTGGAGTTTCCATTGCGGGCGTGAGTTACGCAGGAAGGTTTTGCCCTGAGCTCAGGGCCATCGAAAGCAGAGTGAGAAACAGGGACTGAGGGATGTTGCCGGGAAGTTGCTCCACCTAAGATGGCAGGGTTAAAACTCATCCTGGCTTGAAATGCTAAAGCAAGCCTGCTAGGGCTCCCTTCTAGACTTTATCACTGCAAGCCAGGTATTTGCTCATGGGCTCCTGGTGTTTATGCTTCAAGGGCTTAGCTGCTTTGGACGACAAGGCTGAAGGTAAGAAATGCTTCCTGTTCACAACATATCATGCCCAGAACGTAATGATGCCTGTGTTTCTACAGCGCTTGGTACTGCCTAAGGCACTTTAACATCCATCTTCCCCTGTGAAACACACAATAACCCTCCGTGGGGGATTGTTATCCATTGATAGGATGTGCACATGGGAGGTGTTGTTGTTAGGTGCCATCGGGTGGGTTCTGACTCACCATGGCCCCATGTGACAGAGTAGAGCTGCACCATACAGTTTCTCAGGCTGGAATCTTTTCGAGAGCATATCGCCACGTCTTTTTCCTGTGGAATAGCTGGTGGGTTTGCATAGCAGCTTAGTGCTTAATCATTGTGCCATCAGGGCTCAAACGGAGGGCACCAAAAAAAACCAAACCTGTTGCTGTCAAGTCAATTCCGACTCATAGCTACCCTATAGGACAGAGTAGAACTGCTTCATATGGTTTCCAAAGAGTGGCTGGTGGATTTCAACTGCCAACTTTTTGGTTAGCAGCCAAATGCTTAACCACTGCACCACCAGGGACCCAAACGGAGGGTAGAGAAGGTAAATGACTGTTTTAACATTGCTTAGAGATAGTCAAGGCAGAATTATAGCTTGTGTGTCCTGACTACAGCCCAATGCTCTTTGTTTCATGACAAAACTAAAACAAAACAAAAACAAACATTGACATTAAATTGATTCTGACTCATGGCCACCCCATGTGTTACAGAGAAGAACTGAGCTCCATAAGGTTTTCTTGGCTGTAATCGTCACAGAAGCAGATTGCCAGGTTTTTCTTCTGCTGTGCTGGTGGGTGGGTTCAAACCACCAACCTTTTGTTTAGTAGCTGAGCGCAAACTGTTTGCGCTACCCAAGGATTTCCTCCATAATGACAACAACAACAAAAACCTGTTGCTGTGAAATCGATTTCAACTCATAGTGCCCCTATAGGACAGAGTAGAACTGCCCTATAGGGTTTCCAAGGAGCCGCTGGTGGATTCAAACTGCCAACCTTTTGTTTATCAGCTGTATCACTTAACCATTGAGCCACCAGGGCTCCTCTCCATGACAAGGTGCCCCCAAATGATACATCTGCTCAATGTGAAAACACAATGCTCAAGGCCGCTTACGCCAGAGGCCTCTAGGTAAATGCCTTCTGCCATCCAGGGGTGCTCCAGCTCCTTTTCCAGCAAACTCCCACACTGGCCCCTGCCTCCCTCCACTTGACTGGAGCTGTGTTTCCCAGAGATGAGGTCCCCAGATCACCTGGCTGCTTGTTTCAAATGCAGATTTGAGGGCCCAACCTGAGACTCTGGTTCCCTAGGAATCTGCATTTTTGACACCCTCACCAGGTGATTCTGATGCACTTGCTAGTTTAGGGAATACAATGCATTTTAAAGGTCACTTGAGCCAGACACATTCCATATGTAAATCTGTTTTCTTAAGAGGTAAGTTCAAAAACAAAAACAAAAACAAAAACAAAAAAAGGAAAGGCCTTCTTTTCCAACGTCATTATTGCTATCTTAAATACCCTCTTTCCTCCTTCCTCTTCCCCCAATCTTCTCAAGCTTTTCCTGACCACTCTCCTGAGCTCCCTCTGTACTCTCTGATTCCTGAGCTGTATGGTCCTTACCTTACTACGTAGTTACTAGGTTCTGCCTCCTACGGTCCTCCCTTCCTAACCCAGCTGAGCATGCTCTGAGGGCAGTGTCTTCCCCTGAGTGCCTAATAGTCCTTGGCACAATGCCGGAGACCAGAAGGATGCTTTATCCATAATCTTGGAATGAGTCATTCAACCCTGTTGGGCTCTGCCTAGCACTACTCCCCTCCATCAGTGTGAACAGATGGTTGTTGAGAGCAAAGTGAATCATCAACTAGGCATTGAGGCCCTATCAGGGGTAAAGTCCCAAGTAAAATCTCAAAAGCTCACTTCAAAAACATGCATATATCACACATGACTGTTGACGGATCACCTGACGAAGAACTGGGGTGATAGGTGGTGCCGGTTGTGGGTCCAGCCCACAGGTGGGCCTGTCACTTGGTCACACACATCATTCTTGCCTGGGGCAGCTGCTCAGAACTCAGAAGAACTCAGAGGAGAGGGTGGGGACCATGCACACCATGACCATTGCTGGAAGAAACACTCAGAAAGACAAGCCTTGCTCGTGAGAGGCACTAGGATTGTCTTCATCATTCAAAGGATTTCCTACAACAATCATGATATTGACAGCTTATATATGCGCACAGTGCTTTGCCATTTACTAAGATTTTCCTCTTATCTTCTGATAATAACCTACAAATTAGGAAAATTTTTACCTCTAGTTTTGTTGTTAAGGAGCCTTGATGGCACAATGATTAACCACTTGGCTGCTAACTGAAAAGTTGGTGGTTCAAAACAACCCAGTGGCTCTACGAGAGAAAGGCCTGGTGATATGCTCCCCTAAAGACCACAGCTTAGAAAACCCTGTGGTGCAGTTGTACTCAGTCACATGGGGTCGTTATAAGTTGAAACTGATTTGAGAGCACCTAAGAACAACAATAAACCTATTGTTGTCAGTTGTCTGTGAGTTGATTCCAACTCCTGGCAACCCCATGTGTGTAGGGTAGAACTACTCCATAGAGTTTTCAAGGCTGTGTGTGACCTTTTGGAAGTAGATCACTGGGCCTTACCTCCAAGGTGCCTCTAGGTGGGTTTGAACCACCAACCCTTTAGTTAGCAGCTGGGTGCTTAACTGTTGTGCCACTAAGGCTTGATTATTCACACTGATGGAGGGGAAAGCCCAACAGGGTTGAATGATTCATTCCAAGATTATGGTTAGAGCATCTTTTCAGTCTCTGTCGTGGATTGAATGGTGTCCCCCAGAAATACGTGTATCAGTTTGGGGCCACAATTCCCAGTATTGTGCGATTATCCATCATTTTGTCATCTGTGCGATTTTCCTATGTATTGTAAATCCTATCACTGTGATGTTAATGAAATGGATTAGCAGCAGTTATGTTGATGAGATCTACAAGATTGAATTGGGTCTTGAGCCAATCTCTTTTGAGATATAAAAGAGAAGCGAGCAGAGAGATGTGGGGACCTCAAAAACCAAAAAAAGCCCAAACCCACTGCCATCGAGTCGATTCCGACTTATAGCGACCCTATAGGACAGAGTAGAACTGCCTGATAGAGTTTCCAAGGAGCGCCTGGCGGATTCGAACTGCCGACCCCTTGGTTAGCAGCTGTAGCACTTAACCACTACGCCACCAAAAAAGCAGTGCCAGGTGCAGAGTGTGTCCTTTGGACCTGAGGTTCCTGTGCAGAGAACCTCCCAGACCAAGGGAAGATTGATGACAAGGACCTTTGTTCTGTGCCAACAGAAGCAGAGAGAGAAAGCCATCACCTGGAGCTGACACCCTGAGTTTGGACTAGTAGCCTATTGGACTGTGAGAGTAAATCCCTCTTTGTTAAAGCCATCCATTTGCGGTATTTCCATTACAGCAGCACTAGATGACTAAGACAGTCTCCAAGGATATACCAAACATGTTTTCCACCCTCTAGGAACTTAAATCAGGGGTATGTACAAGGCATACCAATTGGCCCAAGGAGCTCTGAGTGTCAGAGGGGTGATTTCCAGCATGCAAAAGTGGCAGTAGCTGTCAGCTCTTATCCATATATGATGAGGACTGCTAGAGCCCAGAGGGGTTGGGTGGGTAGGTAGCTTGATGTTACCACTGGCTTGGAGCACCAACCAGCCTCTTAAGTTGCTAACTTAATTTTTTACGGAGTCATTAGCCAAGAGACGTTTTGGTTTGACACGTTTTTAATCACCAAGCATCCAAGTTGCGGTTTATAAATTTTCTTTTCCATCTTTGTGTTCACCCCTACCCCGCTAGCCCAATTAGTTCTCTGGCAGGGACCCTTCCCTCAGCTAGCAACTAACAGTAAATTATGTGTCTGGGATTCCTCCTGGGGAGGGGGTATGAGCAAGTAGTGTGTGTGCACGTGTGCGCACATGCTAACACATGTGGAGGTGGGAAAGGATGTTCCAAGTTCAGAACTAACACTGGGGACTCTGCGAATGGGCAGATAAAGCATGATTTCCCCTGAGGGCCGTGCCCAGCCTCGAAACATTCCATCTCCTACGAGAAGCCATCAAATGGAACAATGCTCAGTTTGGGGGTGGCTAATCTGCAAGGGATATTTTTTTAGTCCACACCCCACCTCGCCTTAGGTTGCTTTGGTGGATTTCAGTTCATTTATACATGGATTCAGCTGCTTGTTAGTGTGCTCTGCTGTGCTTCCCTAAGGATATAACTCTGCAGATGGACGACATTTTTTATTTTATTTTCTTAATATTATTCTTGGCTTTTTGGAGAGGATTTTCTTTTAATGATTATTCCTCCTGGTATTATTTTAGTTTCCAATTACAATGTGGGCACACTCTAGCACACTGCTATTTTGTAAATGGATGTATATGCTTATTGTTAATTGATTCCCCAAACAGGCACCAAACGTTTGCATTTAGATTGTGTATTATATTACTTGCATGCCACCGGGCTGGCCCCCTGCCAGCTGGGGCTCTTAGCCTGCCAGAAGCAGGGCGGACGCATCTCGTTCTCCCTGACACCTTTGCGGACTGGCTGGTTTACCCTTGGCTTTGCTCTCCACGGAGAAGGAGCTAAGGCGGTACTGTATTGTAGAGATATCCAAAAGCTTGAGATCCTCCTGTTCTTTTTCAGTAAGAAAAGAACTGGGAAAATAAAAAAATTCAACTCTAGTACCCTAGACTATCCAACTTTTCGTGAAAACACAAAGAAAGGGTGAGGGCTGGTCACGGTGTCTTAATCCCTGACCATCAGTGGCTGAGGCCAGTCAGCAGTTGCTTGAGCTGCTCTTCTGGGATGATTTTCCTGGTGTTCCAGGCAAGTTAGAGTTCCTTTCTCTGGATCCTCTCCGTTATAACTCAGTCTCAATGGTTATCAGGCAGTTTACTTACTAACATGACTATTTCACCTCCAGACTGTGAACTTGGGCAGGGACTTTTTTTTCCACCCCATATCCTAGTGTTTAGCACTGCACTTGGCATGTGGCAGGCAGTTAGTTGGTAAATAGAGACTGAAAGAATATATGAATGAATACAAAGAGAAGTCGTTTGTTCTTAGTTGCCATTAAGTTCACCCCCAACTCATGGGGGCCCCATGTGCAATGGTCCTGCACCATCCCTGTGATCCACTGAGGATCTGATTGTTGGGATACATTGGGTTTTCACCGACTGATTTCGGAAGTACATTGCCAGCTTTCTTCGGAGTCTTGGTTTGAGTTCTGTGGAAACCTCTTCAGCCTCATAGCGATAGGCGCGCCTCCGCTGGCAGATGGGTGGGGGTAGTACATGAGGTACATTGACTGGGAATGGAACCAAGTAGAAGGTGAGAATTTTGCCACTGAACTGCCACTGCCCCTAAAGGAGTTATGCTGGAGTTTACCACTGGATACATCTAAATCATGCTAAAATAATTTTTTAAGAATAATTTTTATTGTGCTTTAAGTGAAAGTTTACAAATCAAGTCAGTCTGTCACATATAAGCTTATATACACCTTACTCCATACTCCCACTTACTCTCCCCCTAATGAGTCAGCCCTTCCAGTCTCTCCTTTTGTGACAATTTTGCCAGTTTCTAACCCTCTCTACCCTCCAGACAGGAGATGCCAACAAAGTCTCAAGTGTCCACCTGATCCAAGTAGCTCACTCTTCATCAGCATCTCTCTCCAACCCATTGTCCAGTCTCTTCCATGTCTGATGAGTTGTCTTTGGGAATGGTTCCTGTCCTGGGCCAACAGAAGGTTTGGGGACTATGACCGCCGGGATTCTTCTAGCCTCAGTCAGACCATTAAGTCTGGTCTTTTTATGTAAAGTAATTTTTAAAAGATTATTATTATTTTTTTTGAATCATGATGTTTAACAAATAACGGGCACTTTCATGAATGTGTAGCTCTTGCTGAAGTAAGAGGAGCCCTATTTGTGTCATTTGTGAAATGCGATGGATGATCTTGAAGACGTCTCAGAAGTCTTGTAGTAACCAGGGCTGTGACTCACACTTTGACAGGTAACAGCCCTTTTAAACCAGGGGATAGCAATTGGGAAAATATACATCTTATTCTGTATTCTACATAATGGGGTAGAAAACAGACTGAACCTAGAAGATGTTGTGTTTATTATTATTTGGGGATTAAGATAGCTAACTTAAGATGTCAGAGTTAAGATACGCTATTAATTTGGACATTCCGGATAAATGATTTCTATAACAGTTGCAATAAAACACATTATTCTTTTAGCACCTGCACTGTGAAGCCAACTGTTCTCTGTAACTAGTGAACTTCTGTGCAGTGGTTAAGCATTTGGCTGCTAACCAAAAGGTCAGCAGTTCAAATCCACCAGCTTTTCCTTGGAAACCCTGTGGGGCAGTTCTACTCTGCCCTATAGGGATACAATGAGTCAGAATTGACCCGGTGGCAATGGGTTTGGTTTTTTGTTTAAGAACCTAATATTCCCTCTCAGGGAAGAGAGACTTATCTTATCGTCCTAAATTGAATGCCCCAAATCCCAATGGTAGAATTTCAGGCATCAGCCAACAGGTGAAAAAGATCTAGAAGGGAAGGTCAGGGTATGGAGCTCACTGAGTTCCAGGATTTACAACTGCCTATTACTCCGTCCTATAGGGTCACTATGAGTCAGAATTGACTCGAGGGCACTGGGGTTTTGGGTAGCCAAGAATTGCTGGGTGCCTTCACCTCTGGGTGAGACTGGCCCTGGCCCTGATAAAGCCTGTCAAAAGAAGCTAATTCAGCAAGTTGGACAGCAGCATTGATGTTTATGTAATGCTAGCCCGAGGTTTAATGCCACAATAAAAGAATAACAAACTCTCCTGCTGAGAAGCCTTTTGGTTACTCCAGACTCTTTAATTCCCATGAGAAAAAAGCATGTCACTTCCAAGAGTTACCCACTCTGGGGCTTGCTTTGGAGACCTAAAGGCATAATTATCTATTGGGAGAGAGAGGGCTGAGGTCACCCTGGCTGGGGCGAGGGCTTGCCCTTTGTGCAGATACTGGAATGTCTCGGAATCCCAGCCAAACCGAATCAGCCAGGGCTGTGTCTCATGAGAAGTTACTTGGAGAGGTCACTTTGTCTGCCCTGCTGCCGACTCAGGCAGCCTTCCTCAAGCTAACTAGAGTCAGATGAATTCGTGGGAAAAGCTCTGTCCTCAACATGAAGCCCACCAAATCAAGATGGGCCCTAAGCCCACTGTGTTCTTTGTAACTTACGCACATCTCACCAAACCTTAAGCCTCACGAGAGCAGGAACCCTGCCTGTCTTGTTCTCTGTGTCCTTGGCACCCAGCTGTTTGTCTTCTAACTACTAGGCACACAGTGAGAACTGGAGGAGGGAGTGAATAGCTCTCCCTGTCTGCAGTGTGCTCGCCCCTCTCCTCTTCTAGAACTGCTCACCTTTCAAGGCTTGACTCAAGTTTCACCCTTCTGTGAAGCTTTCTCTGCTCATAACAGCCCTCGCTGATCTCTTCTTTCTCCGAGTGCTGTATCTGGGTGCCCCCAACACTGACTTAACTGCCATGGCTAATCATGTCATTGAGTGAGGTCTGTGGAGCCATGGACATGTCTTTCACCTCTCCTGTCTTTATGTTGCAGCAGTGAGCATGGTGTCTATGATGTGACAGAAACTCACTAGTTAGAAACCTACAATCTGAAAGTCCAGTTGGTTTCTAATTGCAAAGCAGCAAAAATACCCCTTTGTTTTTTCAAAGGAACGATTATGGAGACACTTCCTTCTGTTAAAGAATCAGGTGTCTTGGTTATCTAGGGCTGCTATAACAGAAATGCCACAAGTGGATGGCTTTAACAAAGAGAAATTTATTCTCTCACAGTCTAGCAGGCTACAAGTACAAACTCACAGTGTCAGCTCCAGGGGAAGGCCCTCTCCTCTGTCTGCTCCAGAGGAACATCCTTGTCATCAATTATCCCTTAGTCTAGGAGCTTCTCTGTGCAGGAACCTCAGGTCCAAAGAATGTGCTCTGCTCCCGGTGTTGCATTCTTGGTGGTACGAGGTGTCCATGTCTCACTGCTCGCTTCTTTCTTTTATATCTCAAAAGAGACTGGCTTAAGACACTATCTAATTTTGTAGATCTCATCAATTTAACTGCCACTAATCTATCTCATTACATCATAGTGATAGGATTTACAACACATAGGGAAATCACATCAGATGACAAAATGGTGGGCAGTCATACAATACTGAGAATCATGATCTAGCCAGGTTGACAGATATTTTTGGGGGACACGATTCAATCCATGACACCAAGTAAGAAGTTAGCCTCTTTGCTTAAGGAGAGTACCCATAAACCCATTGCAGTCGAGTCAAGTCAAACTCACAGAGACCCTATAGGACAGAGTATAACTGCCTCATAGGTTTCCAAGGTGCAGCTGGTGAATTTGAACTGCCAACATTTTGGGTAGCAGCCATAGCTCTTAGCCACTATATCACCAGGGCTCAGGTTAGAAACTGTACCCCTTTTCTTTCTCTTATCCCCACTCTGGTCCCTAAGGCAGAGTTTGAAAAGTCATTGCTCTATTCAGACCCATCATTTTACAAATGAGGAAGCTGAGGACAAGAGAAAAAAAGTGACTTGGCCAGGTTCACACACTTATTTTAGTGAAAAATTTGGGAGAACCAAGGTCTCTGTGGTATTGCAACCTCTCCATTTTACCGTATTGCCTGACATTGACTGAAAGAGGATGGAACAGAGGGAGAGAAAGGAAAAAAAAAAAAAAGACAGTCAATATAGTTTGTTTGAGTTTAAGTGAATTTTTATTTTCTCCTTTCTGACCCCGGAATTAGCACAGCCTCACACTCGGTATGTCACTATGCCTCCCAGCTACCCCCTCCCCCAAAGTCCAGTTTTTAGGTTTTGTTAAAATTTCTCATTATCAATTAACTTTGAATTTTACAATTAAGAATTCCCATAGTTAGTTGAAGGAGACCCAGTGGCACAAGGGTTTAAGCATTCAGCTGCTAACAGGGAAGTCAGCAGTTCAAACCCACCCAGTGGCTCTGAGGGAGAAAGACCTGCTGATCTGCTGCCGTAAAGATTACAACCACAAAAACCCTATGGAGCAGTTCTACTCTGGCACATGGGGTCACTATGAGTCGAAATCTTCTTGACGACACACAACAACAGCATAGCTGTTGTTGGTCTAGGCGTGTGAGGCTGTTGTTGGTCTAGGCGTGTGAGGCTGTTGTTGGTCTAGGCGTGTGAGGCTGTTGTTGGTCTAGGCGTGTGAGGCTGTTGTTGGTTTAGGTGGATAAAGGAGAGGTGCAGAGCATGCCCTGCTTGTTTCCAAGACCGGTCTGTCTTAATGCCCTCTTTCTCTGGGTGCTGTTGCCTGTGATGTACAGTTCGGTGAACTACAAACCCAGTGGTCACATCAGCTTGTGCCCTTGCCCCAGGTCTGCCCTCCCAGGCCCTGCACAGTCAGCTGTCAGCAGGAGTGAGCTGTGGGGAGCTCCAAGCCTGGCTTGGACTGTCCTGAATTGTTTCTTTCCTCAGCACTCCCCTTGATCCTGCTTGTACTCCATTTCCAAGTCTACTTCATGGGGAAACAGAGGCTTAGGAAGATTAAAAGACCCACCCAATGCCAACTATCTAGTTAATATGAATCAAGTTAGAACCCAGGTCTTACTGGTGTCACTATTTTACCAGTTTGAGTGAAGTATAGAAACCCTACCTCCCTTTATATGCCTTTTCCCTCCCCCATTTATAATACAGTTTTCTCAAATATTTTCTCTAAATACATTTAGAATGACACTCTTTCCACACTCTCCATGATCACTCCTTAAAATTCATTTCAACATGTCGATGCTATAATCATTATGACAAGGCAGTTTCTTTAAAAATCTTAATATCCAGAATCCATATTTGCAATAAAAGCACCCGAAAACACTCCCATTTTAAATCCATCATTCATTCGCTGAACAAATATTTATTGACAAACTACTTCTTGCTATAGCCTTGAATAGTATGCCAATTCTGCTCAACGGGGAAGATGTTCATGAAGCCATTTTGACACTTTCACGTCCTCAACATATTCCAGGAGAAATCAGTGCCGTCATCATGCTTAATGGATTCTCACTGTTTTTCTGTTGGATTTTCAAGGTAATCACTGAATTTTCAGTTTGTATTGGTCTTTTGTGTTTCTGATAAGTTGGGAAATGTGGAGAAGAAAGTAGCCATGATGTGTAGGAATAGATCCATTGTTTAAATATACCAATTAACATTATAATGAACACATATGTTTTTGAAAGATGCCCTCTTGTGCTACCCCTGTGCATGTAAACGTTAAGTAATTCATGTTACGTATTTTGGTGGTTTTATTTTAGGGGTGTAAGTTAGATATTTCATAGGGAGTTCCCACCTAGACCTTGAGACCAGGGACTGACCTTTATTCATCTATGTATTCCTCATAAAATCTAGCTTTGTATATCACAGATGCTGAATTAACATTGTTGATTGACAGGTATGCTTCCCAGTATCACAACGAACAAGTACTATAAGTCAGGTCCACCTCAGAACTCTCACTTAAGGCACCAACGGCACTTTTATAACATGGCAAGTTTATCTACAAGGCCCGTTTTACATTTTATCAGAGTTGGTATCTATCTTCATGGTATCATTCAAGAGGGAAATATTTTTTCCCCCATCTCCTGACTCATGCTATTAGTTTGAATAGGATCAAGTTTTTAGTACCAGAGATGACGGTAGGAATGGTAGGGTAAAAAGGATAGGATCCCTACACAAGGAGGGATGTGAAGGGCTAGGTTCCCCCCGCCCCCCGGCAGGACACTAGGTGGAAAATGTAGGTGGGGATATTCTCTTAGTCCATAGAGTTTCCATGGAAATTTGGTCCATCCTCAGCTGGTGTGATAGTGAGAGTACCCTACTCTCACAGGCCTAAATCCTAGAGACACATCTTTGGGCCTTTACTGTTTATGGGGCCAGTTGAGTATGGTCCTGAATCTTACTGAGACTGCTCAGGCACCTGGGGTTAGATAATATAGGCACAAGTTACCCATCAATTATTTAAATATGTGATCTAGACACTCTTATCTTTCAACCCTTGTTTTGGACCTAGATTCAAACAGTTGGTATTATAATTAAGTGTATCCATCAACTATTTGAGCCCTATAAGCCTTAACTAATTTAGGGGATGGTGTTGTGACCAAAGAAAGGAAGTATTATTCAATGGTGGTATTACAAAGTGTGATTTGTCCCTGGAATACATCCTTCCCTCCTCCCTCCCTCCCCAACACATCTTTATGGAAATTATTTTATCAGAGAGTTAGTGATAAGGTTAAAATGAAGACTCCTCTGGGAAAGAAAGCATAATGATTTATAGTTATAACTATAAATGACAGGTTAAATGACGGGTTTGAGAGTTTGTCCTAGAGAGTTTGTCCAGAGACGCAAGGAGATAGTCAGAGGTAAAAGTTGGGGGTGGGTGGTATTTAAGATCAGGACATGCTCTGACTGGTGTTTGTAGTAGGGACTAGGTGTTTGCTAAAGGCTGACCCTGCTGACCTCTACAGTGGCCCCATGATGAAAGCTCCCAGGGTACTACTTTGCTGAGGCTGTGGTGCGGCCATAGAATAGTGGCTAGTCTATCTCTTTGTTTGTGACCACACATGCTAATGGTAAGTTTCTGGTGCCCACATACAATGAAGGTTAGTCAGCAGAGACCCTCAAAGAATCACCTGCTCTGATCATAACCCAGAGTAGATAGACTCTTGGCAATGGATTTACCTAAAAGGTACTGACAGGAAAAGTCCTTGAAAGCATTCTGAACTAGACATGGTCCTCTTTGTTGAGAAATGATGTCTGGGAATTCCACTCCACCTTCCCCACCCTTCCAGCCACCAGCTACTCCAGTAATGGGCTGTGATCTCATCCTCTAAGACAAACTTTGAAGGCACAGAGAGCCTGATGTATGTAAATCTTGTGCCCCAGCCAGGCTCTCCCAGAAAGGCTGCCCTGAAGAAAATCTATTGCCCTAATCAATTACCAAACATCCAAGTGAAATAGATTGTTCTTTCTTGCTGGAAGGCCATCAAGCCATCATTTTTCTTGGTAATGAGCAACAGTGCAGAAGGGGAATTGCACTTTCTTCATGGCACTGGATGGAGGGTTCCAGTAAAGAGGGCCTGGCCAGGAAAGCTGGGTGTTACCTGCCAAGATGATGGAAAGGTATCTGGAAGCCTCTTTCAGACCTAAACTGCACTCCAACAAATTTCTCTTGACTGTTTTGTATGGATTAGGCAGTATATTGGGTATAGGATATATAAAATTGCGAAAGGACTCTTCTCCATAGCCTGGGTATCTCCCCATCTGGCTTTACTTCCCTGCTCCCTACTCCTTCCGTGGAAGTCCAGGCTACCCCAATTCCTGAGCTACCCATAACTAGGAGAAGAACTCTTTTGAGAGCCTCACCTTCACTATCTACCAGGAACTGGAATTAATCTTGTTGCTGGATACAACCCCAGAGATAATTCATGGGTACCGAAATGTGCTCCAGGACCTATATCTGAGCTCCTGCCTCAGTTTCCCTGCCCAGCGTTCTCTTTCCCTTCTGGGCTTGGTGCAGTGTTCCAAACCTTAGTCTGCTTGGCTGGGCTTTTGCTATGCTGCTTTCCAAAGAGCTGAGAGCCCGTTTTTTTCTATGTCCCTCTTCCTGTGAGGGTCCTGCTATGATGATTTGAATCTGGATGCCATAGTCTACCTGTCTCCAAATATGGTTCGTCCCCTAGGCATTTTCTTGCAGTGGAGCTTTGCCTGTCAAAGTGAACTCCTGACATACAGGTGGAGGCCTGAATCCTATGTGATATCATCATATCCTTTGGTGCCTACACGGTCCTTCCAAGGGTATTGCTTTGTAGAAGAGCTATCCTTCCTGGGGTACTACTTGACACAAAAGGGAGAATTATTATTGGTAGAATTTGGGCAACTTGGATTAGTCTCTCCTTCCTTTCCCACCTAGCTTCAACTTCTTTCTCCCTCAGACCCATGTACCTTAGGTCCTAGCTTATCCTGCAATCTCTTCTCAGTTATGGCACTTATCAGCATGCTGTTCCTCTTCTAGATAGATGCTTAACAGACAGATATGAACTGCTATGATAGTAAAGGTGTATTCAAAGTAGTATTATGGGATGAGCGCAGGGGAGGGAACTACTAATTTTACTTGGAGTAGGAGATAGGGGCAGGGATCTCATGAAGAAAACATTTGCAATGGACCTTAAAAGGGGAGTAGCAGTGACTTGGTGGGCAAGGAAAAGATGGTCCTAAGGGCTTCGCTGCTATTAATGGTAGAAGAGAAGTGGAAAAGAATTTTTTTAAGTACTATATACATTTTTTTATATACATTCTAGGAGCCCTGGTGGCTCAATGGTTAAGCACTCAGCTGCTAACCAAAAGGTCAGCAATTTGAACCCACCAGCTGGTCAGCAGGAGACAGACCTGGCAATCTGCTCCTGTAAAGATTACAGCTTAGGAAACCCTATGGGGCAGTTCTACTCTATCCTACAGAGTTGCTGTGAGTTAGAATTGACTTGACGGCTGTGGGTTTGGTTTTTGGTTTGGAACAACATAGAGTGATTCCTGGGTGGTGCAGATGGTTTGTGCTTGACTAGTAATCTAAAGATTGGTGCATGGAACCCACCCAGTGGCACCACAGAAGAAAGGCCTGGTGATCAGCTTTCATAAAAATTGTAGCCAAGAAAACACCATGGAGTGCAGTTCTACTCTGTAACCCCTGCAGTTGCCATGAGTTGGAATCAGCTGATGGTAACGGCCTTGGTTTTGGTTGGTACAACATAGAATTTGTCAGGTTTAAGTATGAGACTAATTATAAAAAATACTTGATACTCTTTAAAGCCCTCAAAAAATACTTGTTACCACACCTCCTAATTTTATGGATAAGAACCCTGAAGCTCAGAGAGATTAAGTATGTGACTCAAAGTTTCCCATCAAACACAGGAGCAGAGACTGGAGCCTGGGAAGTATGGTGAGGAGACCGGTGGAGATGCTTCTGGACTTGGCTCTGTCACTAGCTGTGGGATTTTGGACAGCCCTTTCTCTCAGGCTTTAGTTTTCCCCATCTGTTAAGCAGCAGGACAGACAAGACCTTTCTTTCCGAAGAGCCTTATTATGGATTGAATTGTGTCTCCCAAATGCTTATGTGGAAGTCCTAACCCCTGTGCCTTATATGACCCTGTTTGGAAATAGGGTTTTTCTTTTTATTATGTTAATAAGGTCATACCGGAGTAGGGTGGGCCCTAAACCTAATCCCTCTCAGTTGTATCTTACAAAAAGAGCAGAATAGACAGACACACATGGCCAGGAAGGCCAAGGATTGCCAGCAGCTACTAGAAGCTGTTCAGCTGCTATTCATAAGGTTTTTACTGGCTAATTCTTTTCAGAAGTAGACTGCCGGCTCCTTCTTCTTAGTCTTAGTCTGGAAGCTCAGCTGAAACCTGTCCTGCATGGGTAACCCTGCTGGTATCTGAATACCAGTGGCATAGCTTCCAGTATCACAGCAACACGCAAGCCCCCGCAGTACGGACAAACTGACAGACATGTGGGGGGATAAGGTACTCCTGACTCACATCATGGTATTTTCAGTCGCATCATATGCATGTGAAAGCTGGACAATGAATAAGGAAGACCAAAGAAAAATTGATGGCTTTGAATTGTGGTGTTGGCGAAGAATATTGACTATACCATGGACTGCCAAAAGAACGGACAAATCTGTCTTGGAAGAAGTACAACCAGAATGCTTCTTAGAAGCACGGATGGCAAGACTGTATCTTACATACTTTGGACATGTTGTCAGAAGGGGTCAGTCCCTGGGAAGGACATCATGCTTGGTAAAGTACAGGGTCAGTGGTAAAGAGGGAGACCCTCTATGAGATGGATTGACACAGTGGCTGCAACAATGGGCTTAAGCATAACAACGATTGTAAGGTTGGCACAGGACCAGGCAGTGTTTTGTTCTGTGGTACATAGGGTTGCTGTGAGTTGGAACTGACTCAACAGCACATAACAACAACCAGAAGCTGAAATGGACAAAGAATGACCTTCCCCCAGAGCTGACACCCTGAATTCAGACTTACAGCTCCAAACCTATGAGAAAAGAAATTTCAGTTCTTAAAAGGCACTCATTTGTGGAATTTTGTTGTGGCGGCCGTAGGAAACTAAGACAGCCTAGTGACATTAAAGAAGCATGACTCCTTCCTCTCTGCAGCAGGGGCCCAGCCCATGGCCCATAATGCTCTGTGTTCCATGGAGAAGCAACCCTGTGGGCTCCCAGTCAGACGCCTCTCCGAAGAGAATTCATCACGATGAAGCTTCTTACAGCCTTCCCCCAACCTCCACAACTTCTAGGAGAATAACCCAAGCGAGGAGGGGCAAGGGTCCACAGGACACCGAGCGACAGCCATTAGGATAGCAGATTGCTGACACACGGCGTAGGCTGGTCTTCCTGTTTTTAACTTTTCCATTATGTCTAATTTATTTTTCCTTGCCTGTCCCCTCAGTGACCCGAAGTGCAGTCACAACCTTATCTTGGCTTTCCTATAAACAGTCTTTTCCTCTGCTTTTAGACCTTTATCTCCTCCATGCTAAAAAGCTAGAGCTGAGGCTTACTGTGACAAGGTAGTGGGTTTCCCCAGAAAATATAATTGTGTGTACATAACATAAAGAGATAAGAGACTGAGATAGTGAGAGAGAACAACATGGAGAGAGGGACAGAAAGGAAGCTTGTGGAGAATTTGAGAGAGAGCAAAAAGGAGAGAGACAGACAGACAGGCAGGTACTGAAAGCCAGAAAGACCAACAGGGAGATAGGGAAGGGATGATAGACAAGGTTAGGCAGAGACAGGCAGATTGGGCAATCTCTACGTTGTGTCTCTGCCTACAAAGAGGGAAGTGATGGAAACTACCATGCTTGTTGGGTGAGACTGGAAGTGTGGAGTCATTGTTTTCCTTATACTTTTTGGACTTTTCAAGGAGACTGCAAGGCCATTGGCTATACCAGAGGCTCCAGGATAGAGTCAGGTCCATCCACATTCCTGGGTCAGTGCTATGGGTCCTCCATGCCAATATTTTGTCTTGGATTGACCAGAAGGCACTGGTCTTGGGGGATGGCATTACCACCATGAAATCAATTCAAAGATTATTCATAACCCCCAAGTATATTTAGATTTTGTGATTCTATTTATATTTTTATATGTTTATTTCTTATTTCTTCAACTAAATTGTAAACTCCTTGAGGACAGACGTTTTTGCATGAGCATGATGCTTTGACCTTCATAGGCTCTTAATAAAGTCTTGTTGAATTTCTGGGCCTGTACCTTCATATAACTTTCAATGGTCCATACAAATGGAGGGATGCCAGATAAACACTGGCTATTTCTAGAGGAAAACTTTGTAGATGGTTATGTGTTCATGAGTGGCCTGGCCAGCAAAGAAAAGATGAAGGCCTTGCCTTTGAGGAACTTAATACCTGCTTCCAAAGTCTAAGAAGGAGATAGAAGAGTAACACAAAGAATATAAATGAAGGCTAGCCAGTAAATAAGTCAACAGAGGACGACTCAGAAGGCCAGCCCCAGCTTGGAACAAACATATCTACCCAAATCAGTTTTCCCGAGAGCTACCTCTGCTAATTGTGTCAGACGATGGTATTTCTGAAAAGTGTTCCAGTCTTTCTTACCTTTGAGAAAAGCAGAGCATGCTAAATTTATTTCCAGTTTGTTTTATAGGTTTGAAATCATACCTGGAAGGCTCTTGGTCTGTGTACAGATATTTGCCCCTGTGCCAAATGGCCCCAGATTGCTATGTTTTTCTAGTCGATTATTCTTTTTACTTTTTCACACTGTTCTTACTCACTGCTGTCGTATGTTTCTACTTAAGTATGTTTACACATACTTCAGTGAAGGAGAGCTAACCAGAAGCTCTCACCATTTCTGCCAACTGTCCAACTTTTATTCATTTCTCAGGTAGCTTAAAAGTCACTTCTTCCAGGAAGAATTTCCTGGCCTCCCAAACTGAGGTTGGAAACCCTCTGAGTTATCTGTTCGTACCCTGTAGATTCTTGACTAAAAAGCTCATAGGTCTACCTCTACCATCAGACTGCTTGCTTGCTAAGGGTAGAGACCATGCTCATCTCTGACCCCTGGTGCCCAGTACACTGTTGGGTGTACAGTGAGGGTTCATCAAGGGCCTGTCTTATGCAGGGGTATGTGTAAGCTAAGGGGCGGCGTGATCTCTCCTGTGAAGCAAAGCACTTCCCTTGATGCTGGGGCTCTGGCTGTAGGTTGCAGGTAGAGGCTCCTCAAGCCCAGCTTTCCAGTGAATGGGGATGTGGTTTTCTGTGTGGTCCTCTCTGCTCCAGCCCAGGTCATTTCCTCGTGTCACCCACTCATCCAATTTTGTGCATTTGCTCCTTCCTGCCCTGAGCCCCAGACAGCCTCCTCTGGGGGGCCTTCCCTGACCCAGTCTGTGATGGCCATTAGAATCTGCATCTCACAGCCTGGGGTTTGGGACTACTCTGCCATTGTCCTGTGTGGCTATCACCTCCCTTTCTTACAAAAAACATTTCATACTCAGGCTGCATGGTAGCGTCGACATTGTCTTATCTACCTCCTCCAATGTACAGGTTAGTGAGGCCCAGGGGCCTGAGTGACCTCCCAAGAGGACACAGCTATTGTGTGGCAGATCATGGAGGAAAGTTAGGTCCCCTAGCTTCAAACCAGGGCTCATTCCAATCCCCCTTGATTCTAGAATCTTGCACACCATGTCACCGTAGCCCAGGGCTGGGATTACAACACGAACACAACATATGCATCGGCATATTGATTGATAGCAGCACTGCTGGGCATGTAATCAGGCTAGGTTAGCCAACTCTAGCAGGTTTTGTGAGGTGACTGGGGTTAAGGGCTGATGGAGAGAAGAAGGGTAGGTCTTTAAGTGAAGGATAGGGTCTCGGATGCTGGAGGGAGCAGATTTGTGGGAGACTTGAGGATGGTGGCCTCTGCTAGTGAGTGAGTCAGACTGGAGGGATGCACAGGCTGGGCCTGGTACCAGGAGAGGTCCCACTACAGGCCAGGCTCCTGCTGTGAGGCTGACGGAACCTTCCTTGGGAAAACGTAGGCCTCTTTCCCTGAAACATGTATTTTCCCAGGAAGGTGATTTTCTGTTCTCAGCTTGGCCCTCCCCACCTCCAACTCTGCTGAGAGAAATCCACATCCCAACAGACTGGGGGTGAAGGCAAGTTGGCCCCATCACGTGTCCCAGTCACTGCTTGAGAAGAGAATTGAGGGAGGAGGCAGTGCTGGGCTGAGTGTCCCGCCTCCTGTGAAACACATAGACAGGTCTGTACACAAACATGGGCTCATACAAATAAACCAAACCTGGCCAAAAATAACAGAAAAGGCAACAGATGCTTCCAATTAAAATGTCAGCGTCTGCCGAGAAGCCGTGCTCTCACGTGGTGTGGGTGCTTGGGGCCGAGGACTACTGGAAGGGACCACATATGGAAATCTGTTTGCATTATTCCACGTCCCAGATGCCACGTAAGACACTGGCCTGACCTTGCAATTAACACGTCGGCTGTTTCTGGGGTGCAGGATGTGGATGCAGGGAAAATAAGAAAGTTGTGAAACAGAGAGCGATTGTTCCCACTGAGTCCTAGAGGAAGTGAGGGACCCAGGAGCATTCTCCCGAATATGACTCTGTGGGCTTCATCACCATCTTCTCTCCTCTCCCTCCTGCCTCTGTTTCCCCTGGTTTTCAACATGGTTATAAAAGGAAAAGCAGTTTGCATGAATAATTGGAAGTCTTAATGGCTGTCAGAAGGATGCGTTTGTGGGGGAAAGGGATAAAGGAGCCACCCCTAACCCCACCCCTGAGCCATTGTAATGGTGGTAGTGGTGAGGGTGGATAAGACTAATCATAGGTACACCGAACTATGTTAATAGTAGCAGGCAGAGTCACACCCTCCCCCTACCTCACCATTGTTCAAAATCGTTAATAAAATTGTTCGTTTCCAATTTGCTTTGCTATTTACTGGTTAAAACAAAATAATTGCTGTGAGTTGACTCCAACTTATGGTGGCTCCATGTGTGTTAGAGTAGAACTCTGCTCCAAAGGGTTTTCGATGGCTGATTTTTTGGAAGTAGAATGCCAGGTCTTTCTTTCTAGGCACCTCTGGGTGGACTCCAACATGTTAACAGTTTGTACCGCCCAGGGATTCTGTTTACTGGTAGTAGGTCTTCATTCCCTTTTCCTTGCAGGGCAGCATTTTGTTGCTATTGTTTATTTTCTTCTCTTTTTTCAAACTCTTTCTTTCCATCCTCAGTTGGGTAATGACTAAGGAAACCAGTGAAGGAAACATGGGAATGACAGAGGAGCAGAAAGAAAACCAATATGATTTTTTCCAAAATTTTACTGTCTCATCAAACCAACAGGCAGTGTGTGCTTGAAAGAGTGCTTTATTCTGAAAAATGAATCTCCTTCTCCTAATTATTTTTATTATCTTCACTATTATAATAAAACCCACATTTTATAGCTAAAGACCCAACCAGAGTAATGTCCACAGAAAGAAAGAACAATGGGGAAATTAATGAACTGAATCCTCATTTTCATTTCAGTGGGAAAGTTGATAATTTGTTGCTTTTAATAACTCATGGATTGAGTCGCTACCACAAGCTATGAGGGCTTGGTACCCACTGGGTAGTAATGTAAGACTTGAAACTCAAATATTTTTATGTGAACTCAAACACATTTTCATTTCTTAATGGTCACTCTTACTAACCAGATAAGAGAAAGACCTATCCACATATAACAAACACATGATTAGTTTTGACAACAGAAGCTTAAACAGGACATTAATTAGCAGCCATAGAGATGGGAAGGTCCTGAATGGGAACGATTACGCAGACAAACCCACAGTATGGCTACAATGTGCCAGGGTCCCATCCCTCACCATATGGCTGCAGTCTGGAGAATGGCTCGTTGGCAATTCATTACCATATCACTTGGAACTCAGGAGCAGATCGTTTATGATTAGCCAATTCATTATGCTATCCTTGGTACCTCAGGGGGATTCTGGGGGCTTGCCTCCCCCGTTGTGTTATTTTAAGGACATATGACAGGGAAAGCACAGCCCTCCTTTCCCCAGCTGCCTTAAAGTACTGTTTGCTGGAAAGTTTGCTGGAATCTAGATAGAATCTTTCAAAAGAAAATAAACAAGCAAAAAATCCCCGCAGTCATGAACTGTAGCCACAGCTGGACCCACTGGAACATTCCAGGAGATGAAAACAAAGATTTCCTCCTCTTTCCCTTCCACCCTACTGAGGACACATTGGTCAACCTTGTGAGTAGACTTTAGTTACAACAAGAATATAATCAGGGACCAATAAGGACTAAAGACCATTAGGCCAGGACACAGGAAGGCATGGTTCTGGAAAGGGATCTATTACCAACTAACTTTGGCTTTGTCAGTTTGATCCTTGGTCCTTAGCTCCAGAACCTGCAAAATGGATACAATCTTCTCCGTCTTACCTACTTTTCAGGGGTGTGAGGAACATCATGGGAGAAGGGTCTTTGATGGAGAAAGTTACTCTGAATCCATGAAGCTGATTCAGCTCAGCAAATCAGCATGTGAACTACTAGAGAGATTTATTTTCAAATCATTAGCACAGGTGGGCAAGAAAGAAAGGGGTACAACCTCTCTCATTGAGATTCACTACCGATGTGGTCTGCCCACACCCAGGGGCCTATCTACAGAAAATAGCACCTATGGCAATTAGTTTTAAATTACCGAATGTTCTCTCACAGCTGGCAATGGACAATGTGATGGCCAATAGAAACTGCTCATTAGGGCCCCTCAAACTGCAACCAGGGCACACGCCCTATCTGCCATACCTTAGTTCCGCTTCTGCTGACACCTCTGTAACTAAGCATTCTAACTAGAGTTGGTTGCCAAGAGAAGATGTATGGGGCTTTGCATAAGGGGAAAAGGTGGAAGCGAGGCCTGAGAACTGACTAACAGGAATGTATTTCTCAGAGACTAAAGCCTGCCAGAGTAGCAGAAAAGCTTGAGGAAGGTTACAGTGAAGAATAACCCAAAATAGAAGGAACAGAAAAGTGAAGAAGGACAAGAACCAAACATTGAGTTAGTTAAGTGAGCGTGATCTGCTGAGCATTTGGCTGGGAAGGGATGAGGCACTGCAGAAGGGAAGCCCACTCTGTGAGTGTAGGACTACATTTTGGTTAATGTGCACAACATGGAAAGCCCCTTTGTGGAGCTTGTTCTATGAAATCGATGCAACCCACCTGGCTTCCATCCTATAAAACTTGCCTCTATCAATAATCCCAGGATCGAGACAAGGGTCCCAATAGCCTACAAATGTACAAAACGGTCACAAACACTATCATTCCCCCAGTACATAAATCTGGCCTAAAAGAAACAGGCTTGCCACAATCAACAGTAATTACACATTTAATTAACTCTATTTTTTTTCTCCTTCTCAAGAATTCCAAGAGGCTCTGGGGAAGGCTTTCCATGTCCCAGGTCTCTGGAAAGAGCTGTCCAGGGGACATTAAAATGATGCCTTCTTCTTGTGATAAGTTTCCCTGTAGCAGTAGAGGCATTAAAAAAGATTTTATTGATCATTCTTAAAAAACAAACAAACAAACAAATAAAAAAACCCAGGTCCTGAATCTTGTGGTTTGGAAGATGTACTGACCAGAAAACCCAGAGACCTGGGTCTGAGTCCTGGCCTGGCCCTGATTAATGGTGCAATGTTGGGCTTACCAGTTGACATCTTTAGGCCTCAGTCCTCTCCTCTACAAAATGACTGTAGGTAGACTTCATTACATTGCTTAGGCGATCTCCAGTAAAATGTTTCTGAGAGCATCATCTCACAAACCCAAATCATTGCGGAGATCCAGAGTTGAGCCTTTGCTTTTATGAATATTAAAGAAGCTGGGTACTTTTCAGCTCTATCATTCTAGCATTCCAGGATTCAATGTTGTTGCTCATATTTATGATCTATGGGGATACAGTGACCCTTGTCAACAACACAAACCCTAGATATGAAATTGTTATTTTGGAATGAGATATGTTTTGCAGTCAGCCTCCGGGCCAGCTGGTCCTAACCAAGCAACTAGATATACCAGGTGCTCTGCTAGGCAAGAAAGAATCCACATTAATTTTGCCAGTTTGTCTGCATCTGTTCCTGACCCTCAACACCCAGAACCTTGGCTGGGCCCAGAAGAACACAGAAGAAGGGGCTGAGAATAAGGAACACACAATTCTAGCAGCCATGCTCTTTCCTGAGGAGCTGGAAACCTGGGCACACCTACTGGAGGCTATGAACACCCATGCATCAGGGAAAAGGCTGAATTTCAAGTCAAGAAGTATTTTCTAGCAACTCAGCTTACCAGAGAGACACCAGCACTCCTTGGGGGTGGGTTGTCTGCTTTGAATATAGGCCAAATGGCCAGAAGCAGTGATGTTTATCTACTAAGGGTAGTCTTTCTCACACACTGTCTTCTTCCTCTCCATGTTCCCTTTTTAAAATCAATAAGTAGCAAATTATTATCAGTTTATTTGCTGCTTCTTATAATTACACTTTTCATGATTAACTCACTGGAGTCTAATTTGACTGTAGAGCTATTTTGTAGGGACACACCATCACTGGGCACCGTGGGACTCTTGAGCGCACAGCCTCACTGTTGGGCTCACGGAGCTTGATTAATGCATATGAAGAAGGACAAAGAAGAGGATGAAAAACGGCAGCTGCCTCAGTCTTGCCGGGCTGTAAACTCCTCCACATTCATTATTTCATTTCATGCTCACCCTAGCTCTTCAAGGTAGCTAGAATAGCTATTACTGTCCCCAGCTTACAAACTGGGTAGCAGACCCGGGTCAAATCATAACAATGTACCCAACATAGGTTCAAAACCCATGTTGACACCCAGCTTGTCCTTCTCTCACAGCACACTGAATCTCTGAAGACGTTAATCGGTGGTTGTAATGGTAATCACCATTTCTGCAGAGCTCTGCAGTTTGCAAAAATGTTTTCAAATTCGTGATGCCATTTGATCTTAACTACAGTGCTGTGAGGCGCAGGAGAAATTATAATATCACTCTTTACAGAGGAGGTGGTTTTGGTTTAGAGAGGTGACTTGTCCAAAATCACACAGCCTTAAAGTGTGGGAACTGGGATGAGAACCCCGGGATCCTGACTGCTGAATTCTTTATTATAGTGCCCCCTGGAGACCAAGGGCTTACTGCAAACATGTGCCTTAAAAGCAGCACAGAACAGTCACCTGACATAACTGCATCTCGTACAAAGGATTATTCTCTGGGACGGAGGATTTTAACTTAGGGACTTCACAAACCTCCTGAGATAAGTATTTGTACTTATACATGTTGTGTATGTGTGTGTGTGTGTGTGTATTTGTTGTTGCTAGGTGCTGTGGAGCCGATTTCGACTCATAGTGACTCTATGCAACAGAGTAGAACTGTCCCACAGGGTTTCCTAGGCTGTAATCTTTATGGAAGCAGATTGCCAGGACTATCTCCCGAGGAGCGGCTGGGTGGGTTTGAAACACCAATCTGTCAGCAGCTGAGCGTTTAACGGTTACGCTACCAGGGCTCCTTACGTGTGTGTGTGTATATATATATGTGGAGATTCTATGAAACTTATCTCAGATTCTCAAAGGCATCTGTGACTCCCAAACAAGCAGCAATCTCAATGATTCCAGTCTGTTCTCTACCAGTGGTGGATGGATGGTGAGGGGTCGGGGGTAGGGGGTGGGTTGAGACTGGGAAAAAGCTAAGGTATCAGCAGAGACCGGGGGGACAGGGCCATGCAGGCCAGATGAAGTGAACATGTTAAGACGTTGGGCCCAGGCAATGGTTAAACAGTAACAAATAGTGCTGAGGCCAAGGGCTTGGACAAATTGGGTATCTGGCAATTAGAGAAGTTTCTGTGGAGTGGTGAGTACAGAAAGAAAATTACCGGAGCAAAGGAAGGTGGAGTTAAGGAAGGGAAGACAGTTGAATGTGGAAATACTTCTTTAAAAGTCTGGCAATTAAGGAAAGTGGAGAGATGGAGTGCTAGCTTGGAGGGGGGAAGTAGGGCCAAGGAAAGTTCCTTTTTTTTTCCCCCTTAAAAATGGGAGATGTTGTGTTTGCTGAGGAGGGAGCTAATTGAAAGGGAGAGACCAGGTGAGAGAGACAGCACCTAATTAGGTGACTGGAGGGGATGAATCCCAAGTGGAGACGGAGACGGTGGGTTAACTTGAGAAAAAATTCGAGACTTTCTGGAAGCAATAGTGTTGGTAGGAGGGAGAGGTGGAGATACAGAGAAAGGGTGAGTTTCTTTCATGTTCACTACCAATTTCATCTACTGCACTACTTACGGCACTTACAGTAAGCAGCAAGGTACGCCACCCAATCAGGCTGCTTCCTGCCACCCCTGGGCATAAGCCCATTGACTCTGGGCATCTAGTATCTTTTTGCTGCCCTTCCCCAGTCTCTTCTGAGTCTCTCTAATTCCCAGCTCCAGGCACTGACCCTGTCCAGGGAGCTCTCCAGCTGTTCTCTCTGCTCTCTCCCTCAGCCCCCAGCTTCACAGAATTTTCTTGGGGATCATTTCAGCAGTAAAATACAGAAATGCATTTGGGGAATTGTTTTCTTTGCTGCTGATTTATTTGATTGCTAAACCTTTTAGAAAACTTGCACTACATAGTATATAGACATATTACTTACATTTATGAAACAGGTTATATTTGGAAATTTGTGTGGGAAGCTTTTCTTTCCTGAGCTTTGGTCAAGATTGGACTTCCATACTGTTCTGACGGTACAATCAGAGCCTTCTTCTTTTTGTACTTGTAGAGTCTGTCTTAGAGACATGGCCCCCTAAGTCTTTGTTGGAAACATTGATGTTTTAGTTGGGCACATCGCTGCCTGGAATAAAGAAAACATTTCCTAGCCTACCTTAGGCTAGGCATGGCCACTGAAATGTTCACTGAAGTTGAAGACTTCCAGGAAAGATTTTTCAGAGGGGTACAGACAGCCAACAGGAGTGATTTTGCTCTCCCTACACCTACTGGAAACCCTGGTGGCATAATGGTTAAGTGCTATGGCTGCTAACCAAAAGGTCGGCAGTTTGAATCCGCCCGGCTCTCCTTGGAAACTCTACAGGGCAGTTCTACTCTGTCCTATAGGGTCACTATGAGTCGGAATCGACTCGATGGCAGTGGGTTTGGCTTGGTTTTACCTCTACTTATTCCTGCTTCCTGCCTGGATGGCTTGGATCATGAAATGACCTTGGAGATGGAACCCATGTGATGAAGAATGACAGAGCAGAAAGTGAGAAAGAGCCTGAGTGCTGGGGACATCGTTCAGCCACCATATTAGCATCGGGCTGCTTACTTCTGGACTCCTTTTAAGTTGGGAGAAATCCATCCCTAGCGTATTTAAGCCATTGGTATTTCTGGGCCCTGTTTGGAGCCCTGGAGGCACAGTGGTTAAGCGCTATCGCTGCTAACCTAAAGGTCGGCAGTTCAAATCCACTAGCCACTCCTTGGAAACCCTATGGGGCGGTTCTACCCTGTCCTATAGGATAGCTGTGAGTCAGAATTGATTCAACAGTATTGTTTTTTTTTTTTTCTTGCCATAGAATGCTGTTTCTGATATCCTGTCAGAGCTGGGGCTGGCCTGGCACCCCTGTGCTCCTTCCATGATTCCTCTGCTTCCCTGTATGAAACCATCTTAGTGTGTGTGCATGAGCAGAGATCCAAAGCCAAGATGATTTTCAAAGCTGTCAGCTTTGCTTTCCAGCAGACTTCTGCTCCCCACTGCCTTCTCATTTCCACTGAAAGAGAGCGAGGCTGCTAGGAATTACCTTTTTCTTTTCTGAATTGTTTACTATAGCGATATAGTAAACACTCAATACCCACAGCCCAGAATGTTCAGTGCTAACTTGTGCTGAATTTATTTCAGTTTTTTTTAAGTTAAAGAAATAAAATGTTAAAAACACAGTGAATCCTCTTTGTGCTCTCTCTGAATTTATTCTCCTCTTCCTATTAAGAAATCCTTCTCCTGAACTTGTGTGGCTCCTTCTCTGTATTTTTATGATTTTAGTACATACGTTTGAATCCATAAGTAATGAATAATATTGTTCCGTATGTTTTAAATATGTACATAAATGATATATTAATATAAGGGGAATGAAGAAGAACTGATACCTTTGAATTATGGTGTTGGGAAAGAACATTGCCGGAAGAACAACAAATCTGTCTTGGAAGGAGTACAATCAGAATGCTCCTTAGGAGGAAGGAAGGTGAGACTGTGTCTTACATACTTTGGACATGTTATCAGGAGGGATCAGTCCTTGGAGAAGGACATCATGCTTGGTAAAGTAGAGGGTCAGTGAAAAAGAGGAAGACCTTTAACGAGACGGATTGAAACAGTGGCTGCAACAATGGGGTCAGGCATAACAAGGATTGTGAGGATGGCGCAGGACTGGGCAGTGTTTTGTTCTGTTGTATATAGGGTCGCTATGAGTTGGAACTGACTTGACGGCACCAAACAACAACAACAACCGGAATGACTGTGCTCATTTCCCAAGAAAACTTGGCATTGTTGAACTTTATAATTTTTGACAACTGTATCCACATGAAATGGTGGCTCTTTGCTATAATTGGCATTTCCCTGATTATTAATGAGGGAAGCCCTCCTTTCCTATATTTGTAGGCCATGTTGATTTCCATTTCTGTGAACTGTCTGTTTTTATATTGGACTATTTGTCTTTTGTAAGGAGCCCTGGTGGTACAGTGGTTAAAGCAATTGACTGCTAACCAGAAAGGTCAGTGATTTGAAACCACCAGTGGCTCCCGGGGAGAAAGATGTGGCAGTCTGCTTCCGTGGAGACTTATAGCCTTAGAAATCCTATTAGTTATTGTAGATTTTTTTTTCATATATTTTAGGTATTAATTCTTTGTTGGTTGAATGCATTGCAAGCTCCCTTTCAAAATCTCTCACTTTTCTTTTAGCTTTGCCGAACTTCCTTAGTCACATAGAATTAAAAAAATTTAATGTAATCAAATTTATTCATCTTTTTCTTTTGTGTTTTTAATAAAAAAATTATAAAAATAAAGCATAAAAATGTTTTTCTGAAATTTTTCTAGTAGTTTAAAATTTTTAACCTTTAGTATTTATTCTATCTGCAAATTATTTATTTTGTGTATGGTGTGATAAAGATCTAATGTGAATTTCCCAATTTGGAGAGTCAATTGTTGTGACACTAGTGTCAAACGGTCAATCCTTTGCCTACTTAATGGTAATCGCCCCTGTCATGTATGAAAATTCCAAAAATGCACGAGTCTCTTTCTGGACTTTCTCCTTTATGCCATTGGTCTCGTTATCCTGCACTACCATGATACTGTTTTACCGTATGTTTTGACATCTGTAGTATAATAAGTTCCCCTCTTTTTATTCTTTCTCAAAATTATTTCAGCTATTCTTGGCCCTTTTTAACTTTCAAGTGAATTCTAATTAATCTTTTAATGAAATGTTTTCTTCCTTCCTCTTTAAGCAGATACTTCTCCCCAGTCCCCATTCAGATTCCAAATGCTGCTTCCATCAAAGACCCAGGTTCCAGTCCCACCTCTGATACCGAATGGTTGGGTCACCTAACCTCTCTGGGTTTCAGTTTCCTCTCCCCTGCCTGTTTCACAGGGTTGCTGAGCTGATCAAATGAGAGAAGCATGTGAGGATGCTGGGAAGAGTTAAAACACTGTCCAAATGCAAGTTAGAGCAATAGTCTCAGGACTGGCTTGAGACAAAATGTGAAATTTGGAATTTTTTTTTTTCCCTCAGCTTTTTGCTTTTTCTACCCTTCCTGATTCTCCTCTCTCCCAAACTTCTAGTGTTCTGAGATGCAGAGGTCTTCTGTCAGGGGTGAACTTATGAGAATGTGTTAGAGGCAGCTTGGATTCATAAAAGCTCTGGGCCCAATTTTAGGCTATAGATGTGGGACTTAAGGTAATTCACTCAAACTCTTGGAATCCCAATTTCTTCAACTTTACAAGGGGCATAATAATTCTCTCCCCCAAGCAGTATGGTGAAATTCAGAAGAGATAATGTAGGTGAAAGTACTTGATAAAATGTGAAGCCCTCTGAGGATCATAAGGTATTATTTTTATAGTTCTTGCTGACATTTACATGTGGAAAATGACTTAGAAGAAGGCAGTGATGGTTAAGTGTGTTGAAACTCTATAACTCATCACTTGAATCAAGACATGTAGGAGAATCAAACTCAGTTTGTCTACAAGTATGGTTGACCCAGTGCAATGGCCACCTACACATTATTCTAGAAGATGTGGGAAATCCCATCCTTAAATACCTTTCCCTTTAGACGTTTTGGAGTCCCTGGGTGGTGCAAATAGTAACACACTCAGCTGCTAACCAAAAGGTCGAAAGTTCAAGGCCACCCAGAGGTACCTCAGAAGAAAGTCCTGCTAATCTACTTTTTTAATTTATACAGGAAACTTTATTATACTCATTAAATCATAGGGCTGATTAAAATAAACACATTACTATTAAAATAAAAAGAAATTGGTCCACAAGCCACCAAAAATCATCTGTGAACCAACAGGAGTTTGCCTGGCACTCATGGGGAATGCTGACGAATACAAATGCCTGGGCCAGAGGGTATGTGGCTTCATCAGGCCTGAAAGAGCAAAACATACACCGGAAACATCCAAATGTAAGACTGCTCGAACTGAACAGGAACCAGTGCTTCTCAGGCTGACAGTGTTGATGTCCACTGTCTTTGCTTATTTCCCTAAGGCGCACCAAATTGCCTGGCTAAGCCCAGGTATCCAAGGAAGCCTGAAGAACACAAAGAGGTAGGAATGGCTGCTACTCTAGCCCGGGAGAGCACCTGTGATCCTGAGTCCCCCTTGGCCATTTATTTTATCACCCACAGCTGAGTTGTATGTATATTTTAATGTGCTATTGCTATGCTTTGAGATATGTACCAAGGCACATTTTTAACCAAATGCCTTTTGGTGTTCTGGTAGCTTTCATTTTCAAGCCCTTGTCTTCTTTCTTGTTCTGCTCGCATAGCTTCTCTCTTTCCAACTACCTCCTTCCACTCAAGGGACGTAGCCCTTTCCTGTTTGTGGAGAGGCTGTTACAGAGACATTAGCAAGGAAGACAGGCTAGCAAGAGGTGGCTGGGGTTTATGGTCTGCACTGCATCCTCCTCCCCTACCCCTCTTATCCCAGTTGTTGTTAGCTGCCGTTCAGTTAGCCCCTGATTCATGGCAGCCCCATGCACAATGGAAGGAAATGCTGCCTGGTCCTATGCCATCCCCATGATCAGTTGTGGATTTGGCCATTGTGATCCATAGGGTTTTCAGCGGCTAAGTTTCAGAAGTAGGTCACCAGGCCTTTCCTCCTAGTCTGTCTTGTCTGGAAGCTCTGCAGAAACCTGTTTAGCAGCATAGCAACACACAAGTCTCTGCTGGCAGACGGGTGCTGGCTGCACACGAGATGCACTGTGGTAATCTACTTCTGAAAAACCAGCCATTGAAAACCTTGTGGAGCGTAGTTCTACTCTGACACATCTGAGTTGCCATTAGTCAAAATTGATCTGGTGGCAATTGGTGCTGGTTTTCTGGAAATTCTGGTGGCGCAGTGGTTAAGAGCTATGGCTGCTAACCAAAAGGTCGGCAGTTTGAATCAACCATGCTTTCCCTGGAAGCCCTATGGGACAGTTCTACTCTGTCATATGGGGTGGCTCTGAATTGGAATCGACTCAGTGGCAACGGGTTTGGTTTGTTTGGTTTGGTGCTGGCTTTAGAATTTGCAGCCTGGACATGTGGAGAAGTGGAGTTAGGAGGGGCATGGAGGTAGGAAGTCCATGATGCCTGTCTGTACAAATAGGCAGAGCTATCCTTAGGCACGTGCTAGGCTCAGCACTAACCTGAGGAAGAGAGAGCCTCAGGAGCTCAGAGCTCAGAGCCTTTGACCCTACTCGCTAAGCACACATACCGTTCAATTAAAAGGAACATTGAGGTCAGCCCTAATATTATGTGAAAGGACCTCCCCTGGAGTCAGCATATGGCAGTGGCCCGACACCTCTCTAACTGTTGCTACTCAGGCCACCAGAGCAGCTTGCTTCTGTGCCAGGATCAGTCTTGGGCTTGAGCCAAATGACATGCCTGGGCCAGATGACATGAGGCTGTAGCCCACCTGCTTAGTCTAATGCAGAATGCCCTTTTTGCTGGTAATTAGTTTCTTGCCCTTTCCCCTGCTCTATTGAAACAGGGTTTCTTACCTTTGCTTCACAGTCAACTCCATGGCTGACCCTTGACTATTCTTTTGACCATCAGTCCCTGCTAGAAGTTGTTGGAATTCTTAAAGCCAACACCAGCCACCACTATACCTGCCCTTAGCTTCTGTCAGTGGCCACTTCCCTGTTGTGGTTTGGGCAAAGGCAGGGATTTCTGACTTGGGTTCAGATCTTAGTCCCTGGAACTCATGATCTGCCTGTCCTTTCCCTTGGGCCCATCCCATTTCTGACCCATTCTCATTCTCCCAACCCCACATGATCCTTGCCTGCTTTTGCTCTCTTGTTCATACAACCTCAAGGATTCAACTCCCCTACAGCTAATTTACCTAGTTCTACACTGTGGATGACACTTATGATCCCTTTCCTTTGATTCCTAGGTTCTGAGTCTGAAACCAGTTTGTGATATCTACCAATCAGGTTTCATTCCAAACATACAACTGGCTGTTTTTTCTTGCATGTAGACACTAAGCTTAGGAACAGGTGGTATAGTAGATGCTGTGATTGTCTGCTCAGATCCCCCTTCAGGAATGAAGGATGCATTCCTCTAGCCACTGAGAATAATACTTGCAGAAGTGAGCTGACTTGCTGAAGGACACACCCTTTCCTGGGGCAGCCCACATTCTGTGACTGCTTGGTGTGGTGGTAGGAATCAGAGGCGAAGAGTTTAATGGCCCAGCCCCTTATAATATCTTTGAAGAGCTATCCCATTCTAGGGCTGCTGATGGGGTCAGCTGAGGCCTTGTGACTACTTCAAAGCTGAGTTCCTCTCTTTGCCCTTCTTTGCCTCTTCCCTTTCCCTGCAGGGGTTGATCCTGAGAGCACTCTTACTTTACACATGTAAGCCCACCTCAGAATCTGATTCCTGGGGAGCCCAACCTGCAAAAAATGTCAACAAATTTTTTGTTGCTAAACCAACAAACCCTTTATTGACTCATCTTCTTTCTCTGCCCTGTGGTAGGCAGAATAACAGCCTCCCCCAAAGATGTCTGTGCCCTCATCCCCGGAATTTGTGAATGGGTTACCTTACATGGTAAAAGGGACTTTGCAAAAGTGATTAAGGTCAAGACTTTGAGATAAGGAGATTATCCTGGATTATCCAAGTGGACCCAGTCTAATCCTATTAGTCCTTAAAAGCAGGGAAACTTTCCTGGCTGTGGTCAGAAAGAGAGATGTGATGACAAAGGAAGGGTTAGACAGGCATGGTGTGTTGACTCTGAAGTTGGAGGAAGGGGCCACAATCCAAGGAATAAGGGAAATTTCTAGAAGATGGACAGGGCAAGGAAATGGATTCTCCCCAGTGCCTTCTAGAAAGGAATATATCCCAGTTGACCCCTTGATTTCAGTTCAGTGTCCTACCTCTGACCTATAGAACTATAAGATAATGAATGTGTATTGTTTTAAGCCATACATGTGTGGTAATATGTTATAGCAGCAACAGGAAACTAATACATTTCCCTTAGGAGTCATCTTAACACTTTTGTACAACCTTGGGCATGGAACCTTACCTGTCTGGGCCTTAATTCTCTCATCTGGAAAAATGGTCATTTTGGACAATATGCTTTCAAAGCCCGTTTCAACTTCACATGGTTTGGTCCTACTATGCTGAAAGTAATTTGTTAAAAGTTGTGGGTACCAACCTTAGAGGTGAGACCAAAGGGGCAGTATTCTGGATTCTGGTGACAGTTAGCTCAGCCTTTAGGGAAATCTACTATTTTTAGAATATTTAAAAGTATTCTTAGCTTGAATTTTGTCAGGAGCATGTATAATAAAATGCCACAGTGATTATAATACGCATAAGCC
Organism: Elephas maximus indicus; assembly: GCF_024166365.1. Taxonomy (NCBI): domain Eukaryota; kingdom Metazoa; phylum Chordata; class Mammalia; order Proboscidea; family Elephantidae; genus Elephas; species Elephas maximus. Next base: position 54,216,036 of record NC_064829.1, on the reverse strand, counting down.
TACTAGACATAACTATTGTGGAAGAAAAACAGGAAACTAAAATAGGATAAAAATAGAGCCTCATCTGGCTTCTTCACCCTCCTAGTGGGTAACCAGTGCAGTTGCCACTTCATTAACTGATCTGTGTTAAGAAAAGCTGAGCTGACAACAAAGTAATAACGGCCATAGCATAGTGATAATGATGATTCGCTGCCACATTTATCTAGCACATTATGCTTTTCAAAGCACTTGCTGTCTCTTTGCTTGTTTGAGCCTTAAGTTCTCAGAATTTTCATAAGAAAGTTGAGAAGGTAGGGAGGGTGGGCCCCATCCACCTGACTTGAGAGATGTGGACAGATAACACAGCCCAGAGTATAAAGGACCCCGTGTCATCACACAGGAGGCAACAGCAGGTCTGGGGTGGGCTCTGGTCTCCACATGGAGGCCTATCTACTACACCTCATTGCTTGTGGCAGGTGGAGTTACCCAAAGGAGAAGTCAAACACTGTCCCCAGAGAGTTTATACTACTAATGGAGGGCTATAGAAAAAAGTTATTTTTTACTCTCAGTAGAAAGAATAAAGCCAATAAAGAATTAGTCACTAAAGTTAGCTGGGAAAAGGTCAAAGAATTGAGTGGAAGAGAAAGAAAGCCATGAGAAATCTAGAAGTGGATTCTAGCCTGTTACCCACCTCAGATGAGATGCTGGCCACAAGGTCTCCAGATAAGTAAGAGAGGAGAATGCTCCCTTTTCCTCTCTCCTGGGAACCCACTTAGGCTCCTTGGGGGCAATTTCCAGAGGCCCTCTGCATTATAGCCTCTGTAAAATGACAACACCAACCTCAATGTTACAGCTCTCCCCTGCATCCCCCCACTGAGGTGCAATTGCAATGACCAACCTTGAAGGCCAGTGATCTGTAAGGGCATAAAAAGGAACAATTCTTCCAGGCATCCCTAGCTCATGTGAATAATGAGGGGGGTGAGACCAAATCTTGTTAAGATGCCATTTTACAAGCTAATATCTTGACAATCCAGTGGTTTCTGCTGACTTCTAGCATTGGCAGGCACACCTAACACTTCCAAGTAGAGAACAACCTTGTACCCTTAGGGCCTTGTTAGTGGCTTGCTGTCTTAACCATGAGAAGGTGGTGTGGTTCGTATTAGAAGTTCCTTCATTCACCAGAAAGATTAACCATTCAGAAAGAGTCATTCAGAACCCAAGTAATTCCTGCGCTGTGATAGATGTATGGATGCCCACTAAGAACTTCCTCAGCAAGAACTTTCTAACACTATGATTTTTCCTGACAGAGCCCATGGTGTGTGCTACCCTTCCACAGGGTAGAGTTGTTTGGAAGAAACTGCCCAGCCACAATGACCTCAAGCCATTTTTCATCAAGGAGAGGCCATGTGACTAGTTCTCACCAACAGATGTGAGTGAAAGTGTTGTGTGTCAATTGCAGGCCAAGGTGGGTAGGAAGCAGGTGTACCATCTTCACCTCCTCCTCCCCCATCAACCAGCTAGTTGCAGAGGATCCAGCATAGAACCCGAGGCCCTAGAAGATGGCAAAGCCACAAAATAGGAGGCACCTGGGTTCTGAATCACCACTTGGACCAACACCCATTTGGACTTTAAATGAGGGGAAAATGATCTTCTATGGTGTTAAGCCCCTGAGGTTTGGGTGTTATCGGTTACTACAGTAATTGTACTATAGATCCCAATGAGAAGAGGTCTGCTAGCATTTCAGATCTGGTCCTAATCCCATGCCCTCACGGAAACTGTTGCCTTCCCTCCCCACTGATACCACCTCTGAGCAACTTTCTTCAACTCTATATAGGTGTAGAACAGCTGGTCTGCTTGTCAAACAACCAATAAATCTGTGTTTGGCAAAACAGTAGTTTTCATCAGTAAGTGACCTTAAAATAACATTTGTATTGCTGCAGAAGTCATTCCAGCCCTGAACCAGAGGCATCCCAACTCAGACCCTCCTGAGGTGTGAGGCAGGAAAACTTTTGAAGTGTGCAGAGTATTAATGGCTTTATCGTCTCTCGTTTATCTTCCTGTTTTCAAACCGGCAGATATGTTCAGCAGTGTCAGATCTGCTCATCTATTTTTGACGTATACATAGAACCTATCCCTTTAGAATTTCGCATGTCACCATGTTAGCTTGTGTCTGGAAGCAGCCAGAATTGAGCTAGGAAGACCCTGGCTCAAGGGACAAAGGTCTTCTTAGGAACTAGCCCTCACAGGTCAACTGCAGTTCCCCCATGATCCCAGTGACCCCAGAGGAGAAAAAATAATTTTAGTTTTCCATAATGGCATTATTGGTGATAATAATTGTTTTAGAGGACATTTCCCATAATGGCATTATTGGTGATAATAATTGTTTTAGAAGCCATTTTCTAGAACATACTCACAGTTTCCTCGGTCACACTGGTATCAACAGGTTCTATAAAGGGTCTTGCGAACTTCTATTTAGTTGACTTCAAATAGTAAGCAAGAAACATCCCTGTAAAGATAGATAGTGGAGGTCAGAAACAAGTACCCTAGGGGGTTTAAATTGCTTTTTAAAAAATAATTTATTTTATTTATTTGTTGCTGTTGTTGAGAATATACACAGCAAAGCATACACCAGTTCAGCAGTTTCTACAAGTGCCATTTGGTGACAAAATTACTTTTTTATTTAATAACTTTTAAAAATTGTAGCTAATACCTGTTAATTTCAGAAAAGATAAATAATACAGGTTAGGAAACAGAACATAAAAAATAATCCCTTATGCCCCCATCCAGATGATAACCACTGTTAACAGATTGTTTAATGAATACTCATGTGTATGTGTGTATATATTTTTCTATTGTTTTAATTTTAAAAGACTGAGAGCATGCTACACATAATGTATTATAACCTGCTTTTATTCACTGAATAACATATCAGGGTATATTTGGCCAATAAATCAACTACAAATGTGTTGTAGACAGCTTCTAAGATGGCTCCCAATGATCTCTGCCCTCTGGTGTTCCTGCCATTGTGTAACCCACTCCCTTTGGGTATAGGCAGGACTTGCTTCTGGCCAGTAGAATATGATAAAGGTGATGGGATGGCACTGCAAGATTAAGTCACAAAAAGACTCTGGCTTCTGTCTTGCTTGCTCTCCCTTGCTTGCTTAATCTGATGAAGCCAACTGCCATGTTGTGAACTGTCCTATGGAGAGGCCAGTGTGGCGAAGAACTGAGGGAGGCCTCCAGTCATCAAGCCATAAGGGGCTGGATCCTGCCAACAACCACCTGAATGACCTTGAAAATAGATCCTTTCCCACTTAAGCCTTGAGATGACCGCTGTCCTGGCCAATACCTGTATTGTAACCTATGAGAAACACTGAGCCAAAGGACCTGTTTGAGGCATGCCCAGATCCCTGACCTATAGAAACTGTGAGATAGTATATATTGGCTGTTTTAAGCTGCTGAGTTTTAGAGCAATTTTAAAGCAAATTGTTACGTAGCTGTAGATAACTAATACAAACAATATAGTTTTTAAAAGTTACTTAGTATTCCAATGTAAGACTGTACCATAGTTTACTCAATCTTTCATTGCTGCACATTTTGGTAATTTTATTTCATTTGTTTTGCTATTATAAATGGGGCTACGAGAAATATTATCATAGGTAAATTTTGGTACACATCCTTCATTCTTTCCCAAGAATAAAATCCAGGAATAGCTGAATTTCAGAGTGTACATCTTTTAAGGCTTTTGACACACTATTTCCCAGTTGCTTTCTGCTAGGACTGTACCCACTGACATCCTTGCTGGATACATTTTGGAATGCCTGCCGGTACATACCAAAGGGTTTACTTTTCTGAAGTATATTTTCTTTGGTTAATTTCAACTGCTCTGATTTGAACTATGTCTCCATGTAAACCAGTTAGAAAACAGAAACAAAAACAAAAACCCAAGAATGAAAACTGAGGTTGAATTTTGAAAACTACTAGATAATTCAACAGTTTCACCAAAGAACCGGTTGCTTTGAAATCAGCCAAATGAGTTCAACCACCCTCAAATTGTTATTCTTATCTTTCAGTGAGCACTATAGTTTTGAAAATATGATGTTGCTTACATTTCCCCAAAAACTTTGAAAGGGAAAACATCAATACTGGTTGAAGTCAATATAACAAAGGCTCTTTTGAAAATCTTAGTTAATTTAATCACACGAAGGGTTGTCAATAAATTCAACTTTTAAAATTACTAAGCTGGATTGACTGAATTCAATACCTAGATATTTTTGGAAGCATTTTGCATACATATACACCACTACCATTTCCAAATTGCAACCTTCACTGTTGGGGAAGAATAAATATTTTAATGAATGCTATATATTTTAACAGGCTCTGAACCCTGCGGTTGGTTCAAGCTAAGGGTGCAATTTCAGGCATCTAAATAGTAAATAAATGAGGAAGAAAACCCATGTTAATTGCGGTAATTTGCAGTACTTTCAAATTCTTAATTAAGAAATAAAATAGGATTCATTATCCATGCCCACTATAGATGGCATACATAGATCAGCATTATGACCAGAGGCAAGACCTGAAGTCATTGCTATAAATGAAATAATAAAGAGAAATCACTGGCACATTATTGGCCAAAATGTGCAGGCACTAGGAAGTAGGGGAGAGAGTGGCACGAAATGCCCGTCTTCCGTAAATGCCCTTCTTTCTGGCCTGTGGATTGCTTTAACCCAAGAGGCCTCCTCTGAGCCTGGAGTCCTGCCCCTCCCTCCTAATCTCTTGGACAGGTTCTTCCCTCCACCCTCACACATAACTTCCGTGAGCCTGTCTAGCAACTCTGCTTCTTCATCCTTTTCCAATCAGCTGCTAAACCAAAAAACCAAAACAAACCCACTGCTGTCGAGTCAATTCTGACTCATAGCAACCCCACAGGGTTCCTGAGACTATAAATCTCTATGGAAGCAGACTGTCACATCTTTCTCCTGCGGAGCTACTGGTGGTATTAAACTGCTGACCTTCTGGTTAGCAGTCAATCTCTTTAACCACTGTGCCACCAGAGATCTTAATCACCTACGAAGGTCATTTTTGGGCCTGGACTTCACTTCAGGTCCCTGTCTGCCTCATTCTTCTGGTGAGCCCTGATGTTATTCTACAAAGGTGGGAAAAAGAGAAGAGCTTTTCTTTCTTTCTTTTTAAATATTTTATTTTTTGTTTTTGAAAATATACACAGCAGAACATACACCAATTTCTACATGTACAATTCAATGACACTGGTTATGTTCTTCAAGTTGTGCAGTTATTCTCACCCTCCTTTTCCAAATTGTTTCTCCCCCACTGACATAACCTCACTGTCTCCCAAGCTTCCTATTTAATCTTTTGAGCTGCTATTGTCAATTTGATCCCATAAAGATGGTTCTTTGAAAAAGCGTAGTGCTCAAGGCAGACATTCTTTTTTTATTGTTTAGTTTGAAGAAACTTTCAGGGGATATTTTTGGTTTAATATTTAAGGTTTAAAGATAGCTCAGGGCAACAGTTTTAGGGGTTCCAGACTCAATATCTCCAGAAAGTCTGGATTCCATGAAAATTTGAAATTCTGTTTTGTACTTTTCCCCCTTTTAGATCAAAGATTCTATAGAAGCTTTGATCAAAATGTTCCATAATGGTAGCTGGGCACCCTCTAGTGAAAACAGCTGTTCTTAGAAATAGTAGCATTCTGACTCACATTGCCCTTTAAAAAGTTAAGCATTAAACTAAACTAGGGTAAGTATATAATTTATCATAAAAAATAAATCACCTTTGACTGGGACAAATGCTAAGTTGGACAGGAGACTGGGACTGTTGAGAGCAAACCAAACCCATACAGGCCCCCAGGGCAGGGCTAGGGTGGTGGTGGGCATAAGTTTTCAGGCATGAGAGATTGAGCTCTGTTTTAGTGATGTGGACTTCGGGGGTAATATCAACTGATGTCTTAAGAAAGAACATTGATATATCTGGCTGTGGGCAGAGACAGCTGATCATGTACTTCTGGTGAAAATGTTAATATGGACTCTGGGCATGTATCTCTGGGGCCCTCCTTTTCTGATGTCCTGGCTTTCTTAGTCTTGCAGGCAGTCATGAGCATTCAGGGGAGACAAGAATGGACAGGAGTGGGCTGCCAATTGCGGTTGGCTCAGCAATGAGAAGGGTACTGAGCATGAGCAATTTGGAAGAGTCTGAAGCACTCAAGACAAAAGAAGGAAATAAAGGAAATAACCCATTACAGATCTCTAAAAGGAATGAGGAGTCTTGTCTGGGATTAGACCCTGAAGTGTTTTGAGCTAGTAGGACAATTTTAGTTTCACCTGTAGACCCAAGGAATTTTAGAAACTAACATACGTATTTCAACTCCTATTGTATCTCCATGTGGAAGGCATGAGAAAAGTCTGAGGCATACTCCTTGTTTTCAGGTGGCTAAAGAAGTAAATTCCTTGAGTTGAGGGCTCCTTCTCTCTTGAAAGTGCAGATGAAGAGAAACCTAGACTCCGGTAGCTCTATGGACTGAATCATAGTCATCCTTTCTTGGGGAGACCTTTGGAATTCCCATGCTGAAGACCCCAATGGAATTCACAAAGGCTGACACAGTTGTCCACATCTTTCTGTGCTCCATTTCTCAAAGGACCCTACCTCCCTGGGTGCATCTGGACAGAATCCACACCATTGTGAGACCTGGAGGCCTGTTGCTGTGGGGAATATGAATGATTATCTCCATTCCTTATCAACACAAGGTATAGAATGGAATCATCCTGCCTTTATTTTTTTGCGGCAAAGAAGACACAAATTTTTCCAATTTCAGAAATGAGGCCAAGGAGGAGCAAACTCCAAATGTGTCCATAAAAAGTGAAGCTAGATACCAGGCTAGGAAGGAAAAAAAAGCAGCATTATATAAAGTGTTCTTGTTGAAGTCACTTGTTTATGTGTTCTAAGTACTCTGACTTGGCTCATACAGTGAGTGAGAGCAGAAGGCTAAGGAGATATAACAAAAGATGGGGGACTGTGTGCAGGAGATATCTGAACCATGAGAAACTGCTCAGGAAGGGTAAGCCATGTTGCACTGATATAAGGAGCAACAGCGAAAATTAGTTGCTGAAGTTCTTTTGAAGAGAAGCGTTACATGCAGTTATGTCTCAGCTATGACATTTGAGAATTATTTGTTCATTTTTTTTAAAATTGATTAATTTCATTCGACAAATAATCATTGAGTATTTTCTCTTTTCCAGATAGAGTACTTGTTGTTGGGTGCCGTCAAGAAATTCTGACTCATAGTGACCCCACATGACATGATAGAACTGCCTTTTGGCTGTGAGCTTTATAAAAGCAGATCACCAGGTCTTCCTCCCATGGAGCAACTGGGTGGGTTTGTACTGCCAACCTTTTGGTTAGCAGCCAAGCACTTAACCGTTGTGCCACAAGGGCTCCTTGATAGAGTACTAGGTGCTGTAGATTCATGGGAAGTAAAATGGGAGTTTATAACCTTTTAAAAGGGACTTCTACTTTTAAGATGGAAATGTTAACACAGCCCTGCCTACTTCTTTCTGAATTCATTCTGAAACAACAAGAAAAATGAGACACAGAAATGAAAACTTCATCTCTTTTGAGGATGGGCTGCCAAGAGCAATAAAGTTCCCACTAAGAGTAGGCAGATGCTGAACTATGTCTGCTGCCACAGGCCTCAAACAAGGTGGCAGAGCACAGAGTTCTTCAAAGAGGGCAGAACCAACTCTGTCTGTGGGGGAATGAGTGGCATAAGGTGAATGGCTGTCTGTGAGAGTGACCCTGGACCCTGTTTGGCTCCACAGAGCATCAGGGGAGGTGGGATAAACAAGGAAACACAAGGTCATACCACCTCTGCAGGAAGTAGTCTGTTGGACAGGCAGGTTGGAAAAGATAGATCAAATACTAGTTAGTCTTGCAACTGCCAATCTCTAGCCACTGCGAAAAGTAAAGGCTAAGTCAACATTTAAAATCTCCCACACACACACAGTCCTGTGTGTCATAAAGCTAGTCCATCCCAGAGGGAGACTTTCTGCTTGATGGTGACGTAGCCTGGCCCTTTTCCCCCTTATAAACATTCTGCAAAATATCTGGTCAGGCAAGGGCTTTTCTCAGTCAAATATGAGTCAGAATAAAAAAATGAATCATCTTCAAATGGACAACAGCAACTGAAAAGGACAGATGAGAAGCTTAGGGGGGCAGTGAGTTTGTATTGATGATTGTGAAATAGCTTGGAAAAAGATGTCGAGAAAGGTGGCAGAACTGGAGAATGTAGCCAATATCTCTGAATTGTATGTGTAGAAATCGTTGAAGTGATGTGTGATTTGTTGCATTTATTCGCACACAAAAAAATTGTTCCATGGAACTAAAAAACAGTAAAGTAGTAGTTATATCTGCATGTGTGTGTGCTGATTTAAAAAATAAAGAGAAATGAATCATCAGAAGAGCTCTACAATGATACTGCAAGGAAAAAGGGAAAAGATCAGAGAAAATAGAATAGACAAAGGATATGTATCAAATTGTGTTGCCATCAAGCTGAAAAAAACTTTGCCAAGCAAATTACCATAGACAAGAAAGCAAAGAAACAAAAAACAAACCTTAATGAAACAATCATTTATATAAAACAAGGAAGAAATGTCAAGACAACTGAAAGGGGCAAAAAATGAGCTAGCAGTGCTCAGGAAAGAAACCATAAAGTCATCACAAAAATTAGGGACTCCTCAGAGTCAACAAAAAGATGAACAGACACTGCTAAAACAGACAAAATAAGATTAAGAACTGGATTGATAAAGTGAGCAAAACAAAATGGAAATGAACAGTTAAAAAGGATTAGAGAAAGAACATGATAGACATGGAAGACGAAATAGAGCCAATAGATCTATGCATATGCATAAATGCAGTACTTGCTGAAAAGCACGTAAAAAATAGAATAGAACATGTATTTGGAGAAATGTAATTCCAAAACATTTTCCAGAAACAAAATATTTAAATCTACAGATGAAACAAAACTAAAAGAACATAAAGCATGTCAGGAAAAATTGATACAGAAAGATCAACACAAATGGTAAAGACAGACTCTTTGGCCATCCAAACAAAACAAAACAAAACAAAACAAACAAAACCAAAAAATGAAAACAAAATTTGAATCTAACAGGAAAAAAACTAGGTTGGTTTCAGAGTTTTCCATAGCAACATGCCATGCTAGAATTTAGTGAAACTGTGCTTACAGAAACCTCATTAGGAATGAAATAAAAAAACAACAAAAAAAAAATTTATGCCTAGCCAAACAGTCGTATGAGTACAAATGATGCTCAGTACAAATAACCCAGAAAACGTGATTACCAGGAGCTTGTCTTGAAGATACTAGATGCTGAACTTTACCCAGCCAGGAGAGTTTGGAGAAACTATGGCAGAAGGACTGGCGGTGAGTTTTTACTCATTTAGTTTAGGATTAAGACAAAAAACAAACAAACAAAACCTATGGCAAATGTGGTTAGAGAAAGTGTTGTAAACTTTAATGAACTACGACAACATAAAAACATTGAAATGAACCAAATTCAGATGGCGAGGGAAGAGAGAAGGCAGGATTACTACTTAGGGCTAATTAACCAAGTAATAGAAATAAATGTATATTAAAAGTATAAAGTTAAGGTTAGCAGATTATCGTCATCATCAACTAAAATTGGGTGAGGGTAGGAAAGTGAGAGGCAGGAGAAGAGGAAGTATGTTAATCTTATCACCTTGCAGAGTTGAAGGTCACCAGCAACTAAGGATATAGAACATCCCTGGGTGGTGCAAACAGTTAAGCACTTGACTACTAACCAAAAGACTGGGTGTTCAAATCCACCCAGAGGCACCTCAGAAGAAAGTCTCAGTGATCTACTTCTGAAAAACCACTCATTGAAAACCCTCTGGAATGTAGTTCTACTCTGAAACACATGAGGCTGCCGTGAGTTGGAACTGACTTGAAAGCAACTGTTTTTTATACAGTATTTATAAAAATAACCACTTCAAAAACAAAAATGTTAAGACTTCCTAAATTATCACTGTGACCCTACACACAAACCAAATAAATAAAAAACCCAAAGAAACCATAAAGTGAAAAATAAAAAAAGAAGCAATAAAAGTAGAAAACATACGATGTTAAGACTAAGTCAAAAGTATCTCCCATATCAAGAAAAATAAAAGTAAAAGTGCAACAATCAAAGGAAATGGATTCTGTTTAAATTACAAATTAAAAAACAATTATACGCTGTGTTAAGAGATTCAGTTAAAACAAAGTGACTGGAAACTTGAAAATAAAAAGGATCAGCAAAGGCCTAACCAGCAAAGCCAAACGAACACACAAACAACAAAACAAAAACCAAAGATCCCAATTTTAATATCAGATATGGAGCAAACAAGGTTGAGTTCAGGGCACAAAACATTATATGAGGTAAAAATGGGAACTCTATTGCCATCCACAGTGGCAATATTTATGTGTCAGAAAACACAGCAGCAACATTTATCAAGCTGAAATACAGTACATGTAAAAAGAAAAGGCAGAGATACATAAATAGAAATTAATACAATTCCCTCAGTTCGAAGAAATCAGAGAATGCTTTCAGAGTCACATTCCACTTCATTTTGGGATTATCTACACTTTGCAACTCCCTATATTTGCACAAGCCCTGGTGGCAAAATGGCTAAGCACTTGGCTGCTAACCAAAAGGTCAGTTGTTCGAACCCACCAGCCACTTGAGGGAGAAAGACGAGGCAGTTTGCTTCCTTAAAGGCTATTGTTGTTAGATGCCATCGGGTCAGCTCTGACTCATAGCGACCTCATGTACAACAGAAGGAAACACTTCTTGGTCCTGTGCCATCCTCACAATCATTACGCTTGAGCCCATGGTTGCAGACGCTGTGTCAATCCATCTCACTGAGGGTCTTCCACTTTTTTGCTGACCCTCTACCAAGCATGATGTCCTTCTTCAGGGACTGATCCCTCCTGATAACATGTCCAAAGTACGTGAGATGTAGCCTCGCTATCCTTGCTTCTAAGGAGCATTCTGGTTGTACTTCTTCCAAGACAGATTTTTTTTTTTTTTCTGGCAGTATATTGAATCAATATTCTTTGCCAACACCACAATTCAAAGGCATCAATTCTTCTCCCATCTTCCTTACTCATCGTCCAGCTTTCGCATGCATAGGAGGTGATTGAAAACACCAGGCACACCTTAGTCTTCAAGGTGACATCTTTGCTCTTCAACACTTTAAAGAGGTCTTTCACAGCAGATTTGCCCAATGCAATGTGTCTTTTGATTTCTTGACTGCTGCTTCCATGTGTCTTTATCGTGAATCCAAGTAAAATGAAATTCTGGACAACTTCAATCTTTTCTCTGTTTATCATGATGCTGCTTACTGGCCCATTTGTGAGGATTTTTGTTTTCTTTATGTTGAAGTGTAATCCACACTGAAGGCTGTGGTCTTTATCTTCATGAGTAAGTGCTTCAAGTCCTCTTCACTTTCAGCAAGCAAGGTTGTGTCATCTGCATGACACAGGTTGTTAATGAGTCTTCCTCCAACCCTGATGCCCCGTTCTTCTTCACATAGTCCAGCTTCTTGGATTATTTGCTCAGCATACAGATTGAATAGGTGTGGTGAAAGGATACAACCTTGATGCACACCTTTCCTGACTTTAAACCACTCGGTTTCCCCTTGCTCTGTCCAAACAACTGCCTCTTCATCTGTGTACAGGTTACTCATGAGCACAATTAAGTGTTCTGGAATTCCCATTCTTTGCAATGTTATCTATAATTTGTTATGATCCAGACCGTTGAATGCCTTTGCCTAGTCAATAAAACACAGGTAAACATCCTTCTGGTATTTCTCTGCTTTCAGCCAGGATCCATCTGACAGCCGCAGTGATATCCCTGGTTCCACGTCCTCTTCTGAATCCAGCCGGAATTTCTGGCAGTTCCCTGTCCACACACTGCTGCAGTTGCTTTTCAATGATCTCAGCAAAATTTTGCTGGCATGTGATATTAATGATACTGTTTGATAATTTCTGCATTCAGTTGGATCACCTTTCTCGGGAATAGGCATAAATATGGATCTTTTCCAGTTGGTCAGGTAGCTGTCTCCCATATTTCTTGGCATAGAGGAGTGAGGACCTCCAGTGCTTCATCTGTTTGTTGAAACATCTCAATTGATATTCTGCCAATTCCTGGAGCCTTGTTTTTTGCCAATGCCGTCAGTACAGCTTGGACTTCATCCTTCAATACCATTGGTTCCTGATCATATGCTACCTCTTGAAATGGTTGAACATTGACTAATTCTTATTGGTATAATGACTCTGTGTATTCCTTCCATCTTCTTTTGATGCTTCCTGTGTCATTTAATATTTTCCCCATGGAATCCTTCACTATTGCAACTCGAGGCTTGAATTTTTTCTTCAGTTCTTTCAGCTCGAGAAATGCCTGGTGTGTTCTTCCCTTTTGGTTCTCTATCTCCAGCTCTTTGCACATGTCATTATAATACTTTACTTTGACTTCTCGAGCTGCCCTTTGAAATCTTCTGTTCAGTTCTTTTATTTCATCATTTCTTCTTTTTGCTTTAGCTGCTCGATGTTCGAGAGCAAGTTTCAGAGTCTCCTTTGACATCCATCTTGGTCTTTTCTTTCTTTCCTGTCTTTTCAATGACCCCTTGCTTTCTTCATGTATGATGTCCTTGATGTCATTCCACAACTCATCTGGCCTTTGGTCATTAGTGTTCAATGCGTCAAATCTATTTTTGAGATGGTCTCTAAATTTAAAAAAATTTAGGTGGGATATACTCAAGGTTGTATTTTGGCTCTCGTGGACTTGGTCTGATTTTCAGTTTCAGCTTGAACTTGCATATGAGCAATCAATGGTCTGTTACATAGTTGGCCTCTGGCCCTGTTCTGACTGATGATATTGAGCTTCCTGTCGTCTCTTTCCACAGATGTAGCCGATTTGATTTCTGTGTATTCCATCTGGTGAGGTCCATGGGTATAGTTACCATTTATGTTGGTGAAAAAAGGTATTTGCAATGAAGAAGTTGTTGGTCTTACAAAGTCAATCATGTGATCTCTGACATTGTTTTTTTTTTTTTTATCACCAAGGCCATATTTTCCAACTATTGATCTTTCTTCTTTGTTTCCAACTTTCACATTCCAGTCACCAGTAATTATCAATACATCCCGATTTTATGTTCAATCTCTGAGGCTCTTTATTTTGTTTGTTGGCAGGTGATTGTTACCTTTAAGACTTCACGAACATGTCACGTCCTTGGAAGCCTTTCTTTCCCTTCAACCACCACTAGGCACGAGACACAATGAATACCCGATACACTCTGTAACTAACCCAGTTCTTTAGATTTGAGATAACTGAGATATCTTTACTCTGACTCAATCCTCATTCTCCACATGTAATTAGGAACTAAGTCCTGCCAACTCTTTCCCTATTATTTTTCACTCCCTCTGCAGCACCTCTGCCCCTCTCCCTGAGCCCCTCTTCTCTGGGTGTTGTACCATCAGCCTTGCCTCTTCTGTTGATTCAGCATCCTGACCCTGGTTCCATCTTCCTAAAACACCACTAGGTCAAGCCACCTCCTCTGCTCCAAGGTCTTCAATGGACTCCCTTCCCTTTGTGATCTGTTTATTCATCTGATGTCAAGGCTTTCTGCAACCTGAACACGATGACCTTTCCAAAAGTATTGTCCATTACTCCGATCTTCAACACTGTTTCTTTGATGCTGACAAGCACTCCAGCCATGCCATGCACACTTACCACCCTATGCCCTTCCTGACCTGTGCCTTAATTATCTTCCTTGTGTTCTTGCTCCTTTTCAACCCTTTTTCTCTACCTATCCAAATTCCTGCTTCAAGAGCAAGTACAGGGGCACAACTCCCAGGCCCGCCAGCCCATGGATCTCCACTCTGAGCTCATTTGACATTTATTATCAATAGCCCATCTTGGCTTTTATCTTGATTCCTGCTGTGAGATTCATTTTATTTGTCCATGTGTTATCTCATCAGATAGACAGTAAGCCTCAAGGATTATATCTTGTGCTTCTTCAACGTTATCCTGGACGTCTTAAAAGGACTGACAATATAGTAGGTGTTCAGCAAACATATAGTGGCTCTTTAAAAAAAAAAATCTATTGCTTCTATCCATGGCATTTCACAAGATGCCAACTGGTATACCTGAGTTCTAAGCCTAAAACAGTCTCATTCCTTGCCTCCCCTCTTCCAGGGTTCTAGTGACCCACTTTCTGTCATTTTCTAATTATTCAGCTAGTCCAATTAATGACAGTAGAGCTGCTTAAAGTTTTAAAAACTTATTTCCAATCCACCATCTCAGTGAACCTGCACATGATACTGTACTGCATGCAAGATGGGGATTGTCAGCTCACCTTACAAATGGGGAAATAAAGTCAGGGTCCAAGTCCAAACAGTAAGTCACAGCTAGGCACCTGGCATCTGCTACTAATCCAATATTCTTTACATCAGACCAAGCTGTGTCTCTTCCCTAAGTTTCTAGAACTTCTCTCTGAAAGTGTAAATGTGTGTTTTTAAAGGCATTGATTTTTGCTAAAATTTCTCTTTATTTTGCTTTTGATTTCTTCTTCCTAGTGTAGATATTGCCTTCTTCCCTGATGGTAAGCATTCTTTTTCTTTTGGTCCCCCTTTGGTTCTCTTCGCCTGAGTTTTCCACTTAGCCCAGCCACCCCCTGGAGAACCATTCTGGCTTAATGCCTCCTACATCCTTTCAAATTGTTCTTGTTCCTCAGCTCGGGATTTCCTGCAGGGCCGGCCTTCTCAGCTAATGAAGAGCCTCTAGCTAAAGGCACTGTTCCTGACCAAGTTTCCCAACCCTGCTGGGAGGTGGGGGTGGTGGCTGGTGGGAAGGGGGTGGCAGTCCTGCCTCGATGCTCTGGGAAGGCACGCAGGAGGCCCTGTTAATGCGGCTCTGTGAGCCCTGTCCTCTGTGGTACTTGGTTTTGTTTTGATTGACCCACCTTCCTCACCACCCCTCCCCCATCTTTAAAATGATCCACTTTCTCTTCCTCCAGGAGAGCTCATTCATAGTGTGCTTCTTCTTTCTCTGAATTGTCCAATGCTATCACATTTTTTTTTTGTCACATTATAATTTGGGGGGTGAGAGCACAATTTACACCCCCAGGTTCATTGAGTAGGCTCTTATTTTTAGCTGCTACAGTCTCACTCATGGTGACCTCATACACAACAGAATGAAACACTGCTTGGTCCGGAGCCATCCCCATGACTGATTGCAGATTCATAGGGTTTTCACTGGCTTATTTTTTTTTTTTTATTTTTGGAAGTGGATCACCAGGCATTTCTTCTGAGTCTGTTTTAGTCTGGAGCTCCGCTGAAACCTGTTCAGCATTGTAACAACACACAAGCCTCCACCGACAGATGAGTGGTGGCTATGTGTCAGGTGCATTGGCCGGGAACTAGGGTCTTCTGCGTGGAAGACAAGAATTCTACCACTGAACAACCACTGTCACTTCGCTGAGTACAGTGTCCTTTTAGTATGTATTTTTGAGACAGGATGGGGTCACCTTTCAGCCTAATTGTCCATTGTGTAAAGTGGGTTTTTAGTTGTCTCGGTCCCTATAGTGAATATCCATTATTTTTGTTCCCTCTCTTCTGTCCCCTATCTGTCCCCACTGCCCATAAAGTGGAACAGGTAATCTAGCCTGGAGCATCATAGAGCCTCACCTCCCTGGCCACTGATTGGCCCAAGGGGTGGACAAGCGATGCAAGCTGGCCAGAGTCCTTCTCTAGGAGTTCCAAAGTAGAGCTGGACTGAGGATGCCATCTTTCCTCTCTACCTGTTAGGATATGAGGCTCCTCTATCTGTTAGGATATGAGGCTACTGGGGCTGGTGCCAAATTCTCAACAACATGGCAGGAGCTAATTTGAGGAAATGACATAAGATCCACTGAGAAACATAAACGGGGACTGAGGGATGGACGGCATTAAAATCCCCAATTCTAGTTAGTTATTCACGAGGCCAGCTCCCACCCCTGTTTTTTCAGGAGTCCGGGGACATGAGCCTATAAATCATCTTTTACTGTTCAACCTAGTTTGATTTGTTAATTGCAACCAAAAGAATCTGGCTAATATAATCCCTTCTGTCTGTGACTTCTTCTACCCCATGCCCTTGTACTATTTCCCACCTGCCCAAGACCCAGGTGTCCTTACACAGAGACAGTGTGGGCTCATAGGGGAATGATCTCTGCCTGCTTGTGACCCCTGAAAGTCCCACCCACACAGACACTGCTCCATTTTCAGCAGATAAGGGGTAAAATGCAGAGTTATCTCTTCCTGCTTTGCTCACTGATGTGCCCAAGTGCCTAGACGGTGCCAGGCACACAGTGGGCATAGGACGAATATTTGCTGAGTGAAAGAGTCAGTGAATGTGGCCATTCACTCATTCACAGGCAGTGCAAAGGATGGAGCTACCGCTCCTTTCTGCTCAGAAACTCTGGTGACTGCCCACTGCATCCTGAATTTAACCCTCTCCTTAGTTCAAACTCAATCAATCCACCTGTCTAGCTTTGTCTGTTATTCGTCCCCTACTTGTTCAAAGTGCCCCCTAATGTGAGGTAGGAGACAAGTCACTCAGACCCCTGCCTCTTCCTGTAGCCTCAGTGCCTTTGCTTGGGCCTCTGTCCCATCCATTTACAACACCTTCTCTCTGCATTCCGTGGTTGGAACTCATGCCTCAAGGTCCAGCTCAGATGGAACTCATGCCACCATGCTGGCTCTGCCCTCTCACTTGGAAGGAATCTTCCTGGTAAATTTTGTAGCACATTCTTTCACTCTTCACCCTTTCCAACTTTTATTAATGCATTACTGATGCGCATGCCCTTTTTTCTCCCAACACACTCCAGGCTCCTTGGGTGTGGCTTGCCTTCTCTTTCTCTGTCTTTGTCCATCGTCTTTTCCTTCTGTTCACCTCTTCTCCACCACCCACTGCTGAACCCTCACTATCCCCCAACCAGGTCCTAGCAAAGTGGACATCCAATGACTATTTGAATGAATCAGACATGAGTAAATCCATGCACAGCAGTGAGTCCTGGCCTGACCAGGACAAGCACATGCGAGCAGATTGAGTGGCTCATCTGCAAAATGGGGATTATAATACTGTAGACCTAATCAAGGTATTGCTGATAAGATACATTATGCAAAGTGCTCGACCAAACACCTGACACAGTGCTCAACGTTAATTATCATTGTTGTTGTTTCTATTGACATGTTTGGGGTATCTAGAAGGCCAGGACACTTTTCCTTCCCTTTTCTGATGCAGTAAAAGTCTCTTACAACCTGACAATTATTTCCATTTCATGTGAAAATAATGTGGCTTCCTGGAGTCCCTGGGTGGTACAAAGGTTTAAGTTGCTTGGCTGCTGCCTGAAAGGTTGGAGGTTCAATTTCACCCAGAGGCACCTTGGAACAAAAGCCTGGCAATCTGCTGCTGAAAAGTCAGCCATTGAAAATCCTACGCTGCATAGTTCTACTCTGACACACATAGGGCTGCGATGAATTGGAACTGACCTGAGGGCAACTGGTCTCTTGGTAATGTGGCTTTCCACACGTCTGCCCACTTTCAGGGTCCTCCCTGTATGGCTGCCTTTCAGCCAGCCAAACAGTCAGCTTCTCCCCAAGTCCGCCCCTCACCACACCTGCCGCACTTCAACCAAAGTATTTCCCGGACAAGGTGAGCACTTGGGCTGACCAAACCTAGGAACCGGAGTATCCCAGGCAGCTTTTCATGGACCTCTGAGGTGGAGCACTGAAAAAGAGAGGAAGGGGAGGAAGGAGAGAGGGAAACCTCCATCCCAAGTCTCTGCTGAGCTGCTTTCTGCTTCAAGAAGCCAGAGGAGGAGGGAAGGAAAGATCACCTCACCAAGGACTCCAAACCCATCTACTGCCCTGCCCCAGGCCTCTGGAAGATGGGACAAAACTGGAGTGCAAAGCAAGCCTGGTTGCTTTCATGAAACTCCCTTTGTTACCAGAGTGTTCAGTAGTGAGGACCTGGTAGAAAATGGAACTAGTTTGGGCACTTTCTTTTCTTTGCTCCTCTGGGCATATATGTCCTTGGCTTTGGAGGCCCCACTTTTCTTGGCTAATCCTCATAGAGCTCCAGTGGTTCACAGTGGATGAAGCTTCGATGGAAGTCATTTTCTCTTTGTCTTCCCTTGGGTCTCTGCATTTATTTCTCTGTCTCTGACTCTCCTCTCTTTATATATCTCTGGGTTTTTTTTTTTTTTCTATCTCTATAGCTGATAGCTCAGCGATCCTCATCTCTTGTCCTGTTATCTGTCTAGCTATTCCTTTTATTATCTGTCTCTGTCTCTCTCATTTCGCTTCTCCCTTCTTTTCTCCTGCCTTCTCCCTGCTCCCTGGCTCCCTGCATATATCCCCATCCTTCCACTTCCCTTCTTGCTACCATGGTGCTGCAGCTGTGAGAGGGGATGATCTATCTGTCAGAGACAGGCTCTGCCAACCTCGACCACCTCTCTCCCACTGCTGACAATTATCTGGAGGTTGGCACGGGGCCCGGAAACTGCCGTTTGTACTGCCCTGTGGCTCAGGGCCTGCTCCTCCACACCAGCCCCCTCCAAGGATTGCTTGGTGCTGCGCCCAGGATGTGACAACCTGCAAAGGTCACACACACTCCAAAGAAGATGGACTGCTTTGTGAGTGGAATTGACATTGGGCAGATTTGCAAATGTCCCTCCAGACTTTCTAGCATTTCGTGGAGGCAAGGAAAGAGCAGCAAAAAATAGAAACTACCCAGAGTCACCCTACCCACATACACACACACATGCACGCACACACGCATGTACACACATGCACATACACACACACCATTTGCCTCACATCCCAATTTTTGATTTGTTTCTTTTTTTAAAGGGTACCTTTTGAATCTACTTTGTTTGAAATATTATAAATAATTCATCCACAAGATTTCACTGGAAGTGGACAATGTGCCTGAAACTGGACTGGGAGCCTACCTTGCCTTTATACGATGCTTTGTAGTTCTGTGAACAGTCAGAGCTATCGTCTAACAATATCTCTTTCAGGAGATGATAGATTTCAGAGCTGATAGGGGCTCATGAGGTTATTTATTCCAAAGATCTCACTTTGGAGATGGGAAATCTAAGGTCCAGAAAGGCTGAATAAGTTACCCTAAGTCAGATAGCTAGTTGGAAATAGACGGCAGAAAAGAATTCATTTCAAAAGAGTGGAAGTGCTCATTTTACTCTTCATCCCAATGTTCCTGTTGGCTAAGCTTGATGGAATTATTATCCCTTAAAAGGAGGGGAATCGTCCCTGGGTAGTGCAAATGGTTCAGGGCTCATCTGATAACCCAAAGGATGGAGGACAGAGTCTACCCAGAAATACCTTGGAAGAAAGGACTGGTGATTTGTCTCTGAAAAGTCAGCCATTGAAAGCCCTGTGGATCAAAATTCCAGAGACTCTACAAGAAAACTACTGGAACTAATATGAGGATTTAACAAAGTGGCAGGTACAAGACTAACATACAAAAATCAATCAGATTCCTCTACACTAACCAAGATAACTTCGAAAAGGAAATCAGGAAAACAATACCATTTACAATAGTCCCCCAAAAGATAAAATACTTGGGAATAAACCTACCTAGGGACATAAAAGACTTATACAAAGGAAACTACAAAACACTACTGCAAGAAACCAAAAGACACCGTCAAAAATGGAAGAACATACCATGCTCACGGATAGGAACACTTAGCATTGTGAAAATGATAATACTACCCAAAGCAATCTACAGATAAAATGCAATCCCAATCCAAATTCTAAAAACATTCTTTAATGAGATGGAGAAACTAATCACCAACTTTACATGGAAAGGAAAGAAGCCCTGGTTAAGTAAAGCATTACTGAAGAACAAAGTAGGAGGCCTCACACTCTGATATCTCAGAACCTACTATACAGCCACGGTAGTCAAAACAGCCCGGTACTAGTACAACAATAGACACATAGACCAATGGAACAGAATTAAGAACCCAGAAATAAATCCATCCACCTATGGACACCTGATCTTTGACAAAGGTTCAAAATCCATTAAATGGGGATGAGTTAGTTTCTTCAACAAATGGTGCTGGCAAAACTGGATATCCATTTGCAGAAAAATGATACAGGATCCATACTTCACACCATACACAAAAACCAACTCAAGATGGATCAGTGACCTAAATGTAAAACCTAAAACCAGAAAGATTATAGAAGAAAAAAATAGGGGCAAACATAAGTGCCCTAATTTATGGCATAAATAGACTATCAAACATAGCTAAAAAAACACAAACAGCAGAAGATAAACTAGACAATCGGGACCTCCTGAAAACAAATACTAAAGCTCAACAAAAGACTTATCCAAAAGAGTAAAAAGAGAACACACAGACTGGGGAAAATGTTTTGGCTGTGACATACCTGACAAGGGTCTAACCTCTAAAATTTATAGAAAACTCCAACAACTCAACAATAAAAAGACAAACAACCCAATTAAAAAACAAGCAAATGACATGAACAGACACTTCATCAATGGAGGCATCCAGGCAGCCAACAAATACATGAAGAGATGCTCGTAATCATTAGCCATTAAGAAGATGTAAATCCAAACTACAATGAGATACCATTTCACACTGGTAATAGTGGCACCGATCAAAAAAAGAAACAAACAAACAAACAAACAAAAAAAACCAGAAAGAAAGAAATGCTGGAGAAGCTGTGAGGAGGTTGGAACTCTCAGGCACTGCTGATGGGAATCTAAAATGGTACAACCACTATGGAAAACAATATGGTGCTTCCTCAAAAAACTAGAAATAGAAATATATGATCTAGCAATCCTTCTCCTACACATATATATATATATATATCCTAGAGAAGAGCTGTGACATGAATAGACATATGCACACCCATATTAATTGCAGCATTATTTACAATAGCAAAAAGATGGAAACAGTCTAAGTGCCCATCAACGTATGAAGGAATAAGCAAAGTGTAGTACACACACACAATGGGATACCACACAGTGTTAAAGAATAATGACAAATTCGTGAAACATCTCACAAATGGGTGAAGTTGGAGGAAATAAGTCAATCACAAAAGGACAAATATTGCATGAGACCACTATTTAAAAAGTAAAGAAAAAGTACATAGACAGGAGCATTCTTTGATGGTGACCAGGGATGGGGGGGTGTGGTGGGAAGGGAAAATCACTAATTAGATCATAGACACCTACTAACTTTGGTGAAGGGAGAGATAATACAAAATATGGTGGAAGTCAGCACAACATAATCAAGGTAAAGAAGTCACTGAAAGGTACACAAGAGTAAAAGGCAACGACAGTAAATACCAACACATATACAATCTTGAATCAACAGTAATAACAAACAATAATGTACAAGTGAATACATAGGTAGAAATGTGAGCTGAATGCGGGGGGCGGGGGGAGGCCTAAAGAAGTACACCCGTGTACGTATATACTTGTACATGCTGCAAGTACACCCACATATGGAAACCCTGGTGGCATAGTGGTTAAGAGCTACGGCTGCTAACCAAAAGGTTGGCAGTTGGAATCCAGGTACTCCTTGGAAACCCTGTGGGGCAGTTCTACTCTGTTCTATAGGGTCGCTGTAAGTCAAAATTGACTCAATGGTAATGCCTTTGTTTTTTTTGTTTTTTGGCATACAACCATATGCACAGGGGACACAATCACGAAAACTTCTTAGCCACAACCATACACCTCCCGAGATTGAGATACTGGGCTTAAGGGCTAGGAACCATAGTCTTGGGGGACTTCTAGGTCAATGGGCACATCATAATTCTATATCCCAACTTGGTGAGTAATGACTGGGGTCTTAAAAGCTTGGGCTTGGCCATTTAAGATACAAGTGGTCTCTTTTTGTCTGGAGCAAAGAAGAGTGACGAAAACCAAAGACTCAAGGAAACAATTGGTTCAAAGGACTAACAGACCATATTTATCATGCTCTCCACTAGCCTGAGACCAGAAAAACTAGATGGTGCCCTGCTACCACTACCAACCAAATGGGATCACATTTGTAGGTCATGGAAAGAGTGGGAGAGAAATGTAGAATAAAATTCAAACTCATAAGTAAGATCAGACTTACCAGTCTGGTAGAGACTGGTGAAACCCCCAAGACTATGGCCATCAGGCCCTATTCAAACTTGGAACTGAAACCACTCCCGGAGATCACATTATAGCCATACAATAGACGGGCATACGAAATAAACAATAACACCAGTAAAGAATGTATACCTCAGAACATGGAACAATTCTAGATCTTAAGGGCAGCATTTGCCCAAAAGCAAAGTTCAGAAGTATGGTAGGGGCAGGAAAGCTGGGCAAATGGACATGGGGAGCACAGAGAGGAAGGGGGGAGAATGCTGACACATTCAGGAGTTTGCAACCAATGTCATGAAATAAGTTGTGTATAAATTGTTGAATGGGAAACTAATTTGCTTTGTAAACTTTCACCTAAACAACAATAAAATGTTAAATAAATAAATAAAACAGAAGTGAAAAGAAAAAAATGTAAGATTAAAGCCTTGGAAATCCTATGGGGCGGTTCTACTCTGTCCTATAGGGTTGCTGTGAGTCGGAATCCACTCGATTGCAATGGGTGTTTTTTGTGGGGATTTTACGTTAATGGTAGTGGAATGATTTGAAAAAAGATAGCAGTAGTAGTGGCACAATTTGAAAAAATGTAACCAATGCCATTGAATTGTAAACGTGGGAGTTGTTCTTCTGGTCAAAGTTTTGGTGTGTATACTTTCACAACAATTAGAAAAAAAAAAAAAGACAGAGAGAGGGGCAAGGAAAAAACAAAAAAACAATACCCTAGAGAGCACTGCCCTACTTTGACACACATGGAGTCACCATGAGTCAGAACTGACTCCGGGGGAACTGGTAAAGAAGGTAGGGGCTTTCTGCTCTGAATCAGGACTGGGCTTACAAGAGGAGGGGACAGTAGAGTCACGAGATGAGCAGCCGGGGGGTGGAGGGGTGAGTGAACCTGTCTATATACCTTGTGGGCTCCCAAGAGCATTACAGTATCACAGCACATTATAAAAACAGATCTTTATCAAATATAATCCCCCTGAGGGAAACAAAATTTAATGACCATTAACATGTTTTGTTTTAAAAGGGAAGGGATAATCATAATAATGTTGATGATTGTCATGGATTGAATTGTGTCCCCTAGAAATATATGTCAACATGGTTAGGCCATGATTCCCAGTGTTGTGTGGTTGTCCTCCATTTTGTGATTTTCCTATGTGTTATAAATTATAATCTCTGTCAGAATCGACTCGACGGCACTGGGTTGGGTGGTTAAAGAGGATTAGGATAGGACGTAACACCCTTGCTCAGGTCACATCCCTGATCCAATGTAAAGGGAGCTTCCCTTGGGTGTGCCCTGCATCACCTTTTATCTTATAAGAGATGAAAGGGTAGGGAAGCAAGCAGAGAGTTGAGGACCTCATATCACCAAGAAAGCAGTGCTGGGAGCAGAGCGCATTCTTTGGACCTGGGGTTCTTGCACGGAGAAGCTCCTAGCCCTGGGAAAAATTGATGACAAGGACCTTCCTCTGGAACCGACAGAGAAAGCCTTGCCTTGGAGCTGAAGCCCTGAATTTGGTGTCTTCTAGCCTACTAGACTATGAGAAAATAAATTTCTCTTTGTTAAAGCCATCTACTTGTGGTATTTCTGTTATAACAGCACTGGATGACTAAGACAATGATAATGTTATCAGGTGATACTCAGTCAATTTCTGACTCAGAGCAACCCCAGGTCACAGAGTAGAACTGCCCCATAGGGTTTTCTAGGCTGTAATCTTTATGGGAGCAGATTGCCAGGTCTTTCTCCTGTTAAGCTGTTGGGTGGCTTTGAACTGCCAAACTTTAGGTTAGCAGGTGAGTGCTTAATCACCAGGGCTCCTTATTGATGATAATACCAAACTTGACCAAACCTGTTGCTGTCAAGTTGATTCTGACTCATAGCGACCCTACAGCAACCCTATAGGACAGAGTAGACCTGTCCCACAGGGTTTCTGGGGATGTAAATCTTTACAAGAAGCAGCCTGACACATCTTTCTCCCATGGAGCAGCTAGTGGATTCGAACCACCCACTTTTCGATTAGCAGCCAGGGACTTCACCACTGTGCCACCAGGGCTCCTTACTGATGATGATACTAAAAAAAACCAAATATTGAGTGCTTATTAGGTGACAAGCGGTTTGCTAAGTGCTTTACATTCCTCATCTCATTTATATTTTGCGAAAATCTGCAAATTGGGCATGATTCCATTTTGCAGGTGAAGAAGTTAAAGTCTGAAGCTGTTAAAATAAGAGAGAGAGAAAAAAAAATCCCTCTGCAGGTTTATTCACATTTTAAGTGCAGAACTGGGATCCTAATGCCAAGCTGCCTGATCCCAAAGCTTTTCCACCACACTGCTCTCAACGAAGTACATATGACAGCTTAGAAAGCTTTCCTACTAAATAATTAGAAAACGTCAGCATTGTCCCAATACTTGAAGGGATACGTTTCAATTATGGGGAACAGTCACTGAGGGAGAACAACCTCTTTTTCTGTGCTCTTCCTCGGCCCTGTTTCAGACTGTATACCTTGGAAAGCTCAGACTCCAGTGTGCAATATATACTTCCTGCCTGGCAGTGTCACGAAGTGGCTGTAAAACGCAGGAATTTACAGGCCCTGAAAGATGGCCTGCAAGCCCCTGCCTGCTCGGAATGCAGGATGCGGCCAGTGGGCTCTCCTCGGAAACTAGGACCTGGTTCCAGTGACTCGGATGGCTCTAGAAGGCTATGCCTTTGGTATTGAGGTTTTAATTTCTTTTTCAATGTGTAATGTGGGACAGTTGAAAAGGAAATTCCCTGCAGTTCGACAGACTCTAGATTTATGGAGTAGTACGAAAATATTTGTCCTGTGTTTGAAACTGCTGAAGAGGGAGAAAGAAATGTTGTTTTCTACAGATTTATGAAAACAGAAACATTGATTTGTTTTGCTTGGGGTTTGTCACTCTTTTAATGAGAACTTGATGTTTCCTGGTGCTTGGAGAGGGCCAACGTTCCTTCCAGGTAAGACTGGCCTCTGGGAAAATGGTGAAGTTTGTTTCTTGCACTTTTGCCTCCATCCTGTGCACACCCTACCACATGTTCCCTTTTTAATTCCCACCTGCAATGTTGCAGGCATCTCATGTCACCTCAGACTTTCCCGGGAGGAAAGCAATCTAACATTAATTCACAGTAAATATGAAGAATTCGTGGGTCATAATTCCTTTTAGATATTTGTCTTCTAAAAAATGCTGAAGATGAGCAATGTGCCTTAACCCAAATATATTATTAGTCTCAAATGATATAATTTTAGGCACTTGTGAGTGATAAGTTACACGTGGAATCTGGGTGGGATTTGAAGGTCTTTTTGTTGTCCTTTAGCTCAAGTGTATTATGATTCTCAAATGATGAAATTTTAGGCACTTGTGAGAGAAATATGTTTTGGGTGAAATTTGCAGGTCTTTTTGTTGCCCTTAATGTCGTACCAGAGGCACTGAGGGCTTCTGCCTAAATATAAGGCTGGTTCTGTCTAAAAATATGGATTTTGCTTCAGGACCACCGCTTTCCAGAGCCAAGACTATTCTAGCCTCTTTGACCTCAAATACCTGTCTGCAAGCCTTTCTAGCAGAGTTGAGAGATAGATCCCAGGGCCAATGATAAATTAGAAGAGCTCTTAAAAAAAGGAGCTTAGGCTGGTTGTATTGAAGGATGGCTCAGGATGCTGCTCCTAGAAGCAGAGGAAAGAAGAGAAATGCAGTTGTCTTTAATAAATTGTTTGATTGCACACAACCCAGACAACTCCTGGCAATGGCCCTGTCACCTTGGTTCATCTTCACATGGTCCAGTGTCCCTCAGGGCAAAGGAGCATTTGAGTAGGAACCAAAACAATGCCTTCCCCAGTGTCAGTTCCCCTTCACATATTTGCTCGATGACCAAGAGTCACTGTGACCAGCAGGTTGTCAGTGTTGGGAATAATTAGAAACAGAAGAACCTGAAAAGGCTGTGGTGGTTGTTGTCAGGTGCCACTGAGTCACTGCCAACTCGTGGTGACCCTGTGTAGGCTGTGGTGGTTGTCGTCAGGTGCCACTGAGTCACTTCCAACCCGTGGTGACCCTGTGTAGGCTGTGGTGGTTGTCGTCAGGTGCCACTGAGTCACTGCCAACCCGTGGTGACCCTGTGTAGGCTGTGGTGGTTGTCATCAGGTGCCACTGAGTCACTGCCAACCCGTGGTGACCCTATGTAGGCTGTGGTGGTTGTTGTCAGGTGCCACTGAGTCACTGCCAACCCGTGGTGACCCTGTGTAGGCTGTGGTGGTTGTCGTCAGGTGCCACTGAGTCACTTCCAACCCGTGGTGACCCTGTGTAGGCTGTGGTGGTTGTCGTCAGGTGCCACTGAGTCACTTCCAACCCGTGGTGACCCTGTGTAGGCTGTGGTGGTTGTCGTCAGGTGCCACTGAGTCACTGCCAACCCGTGGTGACCCTGTGTAGGCTGTGGTGGTTGTCGTCAGGTGCCACTGAGTCACTTCCAACCTGTGGTGACCCTGTGTAGGCTGTGGTGGTTGTCGTCAGGTGCCACTGAGTCACTGCCAACCCGTGGTGACCCTGTGTAACAGAGCAGAACTGCCCCATAGGGTCTTCTTGGCTATTATCTTTACAGAAGCAGATCACCAGGCCTTTCTTCCACTGAGCCACTGGGTGGGCTCAAACCACCACCTTTTTGGTGAACAGCCAGGCACTTAACCATTGCACCACCAGGGCTCCTTGGAAAGATGGGATGGAAAATAGGGGTAAAGTGAGTGGAAGAGAGGGACAGAGCTTTGGGGGGGTGGGAAGCCTATAAAGATGAACTGGAAAAAAGGCCCTTGGCCTTGATAGCCTTTTTAATGGGGTAGAAGGTGAAACCTGGTAGGAAGGATTGTGGCAAGTGCCTAGGGACAGGGACGCTGGGTACCTGGAAAGAATCTGAGAAATGCCCATTCAGCTTGACCAAATAATAAAGGCTAGCCAAAGCCTTTTCTCTCCAGCTTCCAAGTCACACAGTGAGACCCAGGAGGCAGGAACCTATAAAACCTTAAAGACACCTGAAGGCCAAGCCCACACATTTCTAATGTTTTTTAGGGTGAGTATTTTCTGCCACAAAGCAAAATGAATTTACAAGTATCTCATTTAAACTTCAGAGGAGGGAGAACACGAAAAGTTTCCAGGGACAGAGGAATTAATAGTACAGAACTCCTAGTACCCGTTATTAGTAATTTATGTGAAATGTTATTTTCTTTACTTAGTGCATTGTCTTTCTGGTTTGGTTGAGTGAACTTTGTTGGGGCTTTCTTAGCATCTCCTACAACCTAGACCCCTCAGTCCTAATTTCCCATAAGTCGTAACTTTCATACAGAAAAATTCTCCTATTATGGAAGACTTTTAGAAACAGTAAGGAGGTTCCCTGAATCCCAAGATGCAGGGGGCAATCCCAGTGTCTAAGGTGGGGTCAGTCCTCCAATAGGAAGACCTAGGTAGGAGAATACAGCTAGGAGGTGGCTATGGGGAGAACGGGTGAAAAGTGAGCATGTGACCTGCAGAGCACCGTCAGTGAGGATCCTCAGCCTCAAAATTCCCTCCTTTACTAGACCATGGCAGCTGCCAGAGATGCCTCCATGTCAGAAACATCACTGGGTTACCAGTTGCCATCGATTTGACTCTGACTCATGGTGGCCCCATGTGAGTCAGAGTAGAACTGTGCTCCACAAGATTTTATATATATATGTTGTTGAGTCCATAGGGTTTTCAAATACTGATTTTTCAAAAGTAGATTGCCAGACCTTTCTTGTGAGGCACCTCTGGGTGGCCTTGTACTTGTAATCTTTTAGTTAGCAGCTGAGCACATTAACTATTTGCACCACCCAAGGACTCCATCATTGGGTTGTTGTGATGATGGCGTGCCATTGAGTTGATTCCGACTCTCATAGCAACCCCATGTGACACAGTAGAAATTTCCCATAGGATTTTCTAGGCTGTAACCTTTACGGGGCAAATCTAAAGCAGCTTTATTTCCTGTCAGATGTGAATGCGCTTGAGAAGGCAACAGAGCATTCACATCTTCATGACAATGGTCTCTCAAAGCTAGTGGCTTTGTCTTAGAGAGAAGTTTTGAGTATTCAATGAATAGAGAAGTGTTCGGAACATGGGGTGCTGATCAAAGAGGGTGGACTTGAGGGCAGACTTGAGTGAAGGTAACACAAGGACACTGGTTGGGAAATGGCAGGAAGTAGCTGAGAGTTGGAGAAAGGAGACCTGGTGAAGGGGAGGACAAGGATGCCCAGCCTGAAAGTAGCCATCTCCATGTCTCAGCTGAGTTCCTCAAATTCAGTTTTCCTGTCTCATGATTGGGGCGCTGGTAGCACAAGGTAAGCCCTCAGCTGCTAACTGAAAGATTGGTGGTTCAAAGTCACTGAGTGGCTCCTCAGGAGAAAGACCTAGTGATCTGCTTCCATAAAGATCACAGCCTGGAAAACTGTATGGGGCAGTTCTACTCTGTCATATGGGGTCACTGTGAGTCAAAATTTACTCAATGGAACCTAATAACAACAACATCTTATGACTGGCTCAGGGTAGACTTTCAACACACATGCATAGGTTCTTCCAGAGGGGACCTCCTCCCTCAAAGCCATGATCAAAAGCACAAATTGAAAGGAAGGAGGTCATGGCGTGAGTGCTTCTGGCTTCCAAATCTAGCCACTAAATGTCAGAACTGGAACGGCTATGGATTCACCAATCCTGAGAATGTTTTCTGAGCAGCCTTGTGTACCAGGCACTGGATGAGGCCTTAGGAATAGAAGGTCGAATGTTTCAGTGCTGGCCATCAATATGCTTTCAGTCTAGCTGTTCACCTCTCTCTTTTTACAGTTGAGGGAACTGAGACCCAGAGAGGGAGGCAACATGTTCAAGATCATCTTCTTGTTTGAGGCAGAGAAGACACATGGCAACTGCTCCCATTGTGGCCAAGTAGGAAGTTCTCCAAAGGGCAAACAAAGAGAGATGTGAAGACACATGCAGACAGGATTTTTCTCCTTCTTTATACCAACTGGAAGGAGTCCCTGGGTGGCTCAAATGGTTAAGCACTCAGCTACTAACCAAAAGGTTGACAGTTCAAATCTACCCAGAAGCACCTAGGAAGATAGGCCTGGGATCTACTTCCAAAAAACTTAGCTGTTGAAAACCCTATAGAGCAGTTCTACTCTGACACACGTGGGGTCACCATGAGTCAGAGTCTACTCGATGGCAACTGGTTTGGTTTGGTTTTAAAGCAACTGGAAACAAGGTCAAATAAACTGACGTCTTGTAAAGATACAGATGGAGCTCAGAGAAGGCCTCAATTGCTGGCAGCAGCCTCTCTTTGGCAGCTGACAAGACATCCTTCTCTCTGTCTCCACCCAAAGATATTCATTTGCTTGGAGTTTGGGAGCCCTGGGGAAATGAATAGCAAGTTAGCTTCCACTAACTGAGCTGGTGCCCTTTTCATTCCTGGAGGGAATTTGGATTCAGCAATTATTCTTATGGAGTCACAGCAGACCTGTTATGCTAACAAACTGAGGGATTTCCAAAAATCAACCCAGAACTGACTGCCACATGGTCCTCCTATCTCTGAACTTCCCCCACTACATACTACTCATTATACCAAAACCAGTTGTAGGCCAGTTGATTCTGACTCATGGAGACCCCATGTGTGTCAGAGTAGAACTGTGCTCAATGTGGCCTTCGATGGCTGCATTTTTTTGGAGAGGGGAGTAGATTGCCAGGCTTTTCTTTTGAGGCATACATGGGTGGTCTTGAACCTCCAAACTTTTAATTAGCAGTTGAGCACATTAACCATTTGCACAAACCAGGGGTGTACTTTAATATACTTCTCCCAATTTATAGACTTATTCATTGGACAATGAATACTGAAGACCAAAGAAGAATTGATGCCTTTGAATCATGGTATTGGTGAAGAGTATTGAATATACCATAGGCTGCTAAAAGAACAAACAAATCTGTCTTGGAAGAAGTACAGCCAGAATGATTCTTAGACGCAAGGATGGTGAGACTATGTCTCACATACTTTGGACATGTCATCAGTCCCTGGAGAAGGACATCATGCTTGGTAAAGTAGGGGGTCAGAAAAAAAGAGCAAGACACTCAAGGAGATGAATCGACACTGTGGCTGCAACAATGGGCTCGAATATGACAGCGATTATGAGGATGGCACAGGACTGGGCAGTGTTTTGTTCTGTTGTATATATGGTCGCTGTGAATCGGAACTGACTCGATGACATTTAACAACATGACAGTCATTGGTACCCCAAAGCATAGCTTTCTGTACATCAGTATAGTCACTTGCAACAAATATTTCATAAAATTTATAATTTTACCAAAAATGTGAATGTCATGAGGAAGGATTGCTACACACACCACCCACACATCTGTGAACATCTGACCCCCCTCTGCCACTTCCACCTTCACCTTCCTGGAACAATGGACACATTCTTCCTCCAACACCTGCAGACCAGTCACACACACACACACACACACACACACAGACACTGGGGTCCAGAGGCACCATGTGGTGAATAAAAATGCTCTTGGGGACTGCTATGGATTGAATTGCATCCTCCCAAAATATATGTCAACTTGGCTAGGCCATGATTCCCAGTAGTGTGTGATTGTCCACCATTTTGTCATCTGATATGATTTTCCCATGCCTCAATGATGTTAATGAGTCAGGACTCAATCTATAAGATTAGGTAGTATCTTGAGTCAATCTCTTTGAGATATAAAAGAAAGAAGTGAGCAGAGAGACAGAGGGTCCTCTTACCACCAAGAAAGAAGAACTGGGAGCAGGGGTATCATTTGGACCCAGAGTCCCTGAGCTGGGAAGCTCCTAGACCAGGGGAAGATTGATGACAAGGACCTTCCTCCAGAGCTGATGGAGAAAGAAAGTCTTCCCCTAGAGTTGGCACCCTGAATTTGGGCTTCTAGCCTCCTAAACTGTGAGAGAATAAATTTCTCCTTGTTAAAGCCATCCACTTGTGGTGGTATTTCTGTTACAGCAGCACTAGATGACTAAGACAGGTGGAAGGGAAATCTCTCTGGGCCCTAGTTCCCATTCTCTGGTCCAGCAGAGGTTTTGGTGAAACCAAACGGATCATTTGTTGATCATTTCATTTTCAAGCAGAACTTGAGGAACAAAGACTCTTTAGCAGCGGAGTGGAGAGGTTGGGGGCTGTGGGCTCCTGCAGCGTGGAGGAAAGGGCTCGCTTCCTGAGTGTAAGCCTCTGAGGGTGGGGTTCCCTGTCCAGAAGCTTCCGGAACACTCTGGGTTTTGCTATAATGCCAATTCCCCTTTCCTAATGTTCCGGGAAGAACATTTTCATGGAAGACAAATCACTGGCTCTTGATCCCTGTGACAGCAAATGGAGACTAATGATGGCAACCGGGACCAAAGAGATGCCTTTACATTAATGCCTGTCACTACAGACTCATTCCAGAAAGCTCCTGCACTTCTTGGCGCCTGGCCTGAGGGCCCCAGCCCAGCAGCTGCAGTTACCTCTCTCCTACAGGCATCTCTTGTACATCTATCTCTCTTTAGGGCTGATGTCTGAAATCCCCACGCAGGACCTTTCTGGCTCCCTCACATCCTGAGGAAAACCCCAATGTCACATCAGCCCCTCAGTATTTCTGTCAACATCATCCTCTGTCCTCCACCCTCTGAGAGCTCACACAGGTCCTCAGCTTTCCTGCCACCTCTCCTGCGGACTTTTGGCTTCTGATCTCCAGTTCCCCATCGGACAGCCTTTGAATCCAGGACGCGCCTTCTCCTCCCACTTCCTAGGAGGTGGTTGTTTTTGTTAGTTACCAGCGAGTTGATTCTGGCTCATGGCACCCCACGTGTGCAGAGTAGAGCTACTCCATAGGGTTTTCAAGGCTGTGACCTTTCCGAAGCAGATGGCCAGGGCTGTCTTTCAAGGCGCCACTGGGTGCGTTTGAACCTCCAACTTTTCGGCTAGTAGTCAAGCCCTTAACCATTTGTACCACCGAGGGACTGCTTCCTAGGATGTAGCTACTCTCGTGGTCTCTATTTTAGAGCCAGGAAAATGGAGGCAACGTGAGGTAAAGTTACTTAACCAAGGTCACAGACACAGGTGGCAAGTTCAGGATTTAAAGCCGGGCAGTGCAGCAGCTGCCTGTGTCCTTACCACATTGCCCTTCTGCCTTTTTTCACCTACACCACCTTCCTCACTCTTCACTCCTTCCAGACCCATGCAAGTCACTGCCCAATGACCCTCTTAGCCTGTTGACTTTCAAACAGTGCTCCCAGGATTCTAGAAGCCTCCAAACTGCCTATAGGCCTCGGGAAGATAGGGCAAAACCCCAAAAGAAGCCTGGTCACTTTCATAAAACTCCCTTTGCCATCAGAGTTGCCACTGATGAGGCTCCGTTAGGAAATGGAGCTGGTTTGGGGGCCCTCATTTCTTTGTCCTCTTTGCACATATATGCCGTTGGCTTTAGACACCCCTGCACAACAGGGGAAGGGAGGCATTTGTTTTTCTTTTCTAAACCCACCACCAGGGACACACCTCAAACCAGGGATGCTGCATCCGGAATGTGGTAGGGGCTTTCAGAATTTCTAAGAAATTCTTTGAGAAAGGGCTATCGTTATTTATTCCACTGGTGGTGCAGATTAACGTGCTGGGCAGCTAACTGAAACAATGGAGGCTCGAGTCCACCAATAGGCACCTTGGAAGATAGGCCTGGTGATCTAATTCTGACAAAATCAGCAATCAGCCACTGAAAACCCTGCTCTATTCTGACACATGTAGGGTAACCATGAGTTGGAGTCAACTTGACAGCAACTGTTTTTTTTTCTTTTTTTCTTTTAAATTGGTCCAGTTTTAAATAAGAGAAACCTTGGTGGCACAGTGGTTAAGAGATAATAAGCAGCTAACCAAAAGATTGGCAGTTCGAATCTACCAGCTGCTCCTTGGAAACCCTGTGGGGCAAATCAACTCTGTCCTATAGGGTTGCTATGAGTTGGAATCTACTCGACAGCAACGGGTTTTTGGTCTTTTGGGTTTAAATAAGATTCAATCTTATTCGATAGCTGAATCTGGGACTCAATGAAATTAAATATGTGAAAAAATAGACCCTCTGTAAATTGCAAAGCACTACGGAAGATGTGCTTTGTTATGACTTATTAATATTCTACTTTCACCAAAAGTGGAATTGATTTTTTAAAATTTGTATTCATGCATGCTTCCTAACTGGGGGGAGCTCCTGGCAGCCATGGGGCCTCCAGGTCCCTGTGTCTCACGGGTCTTGCAGGCACATCCTCCATGAAGGCTCCCTCCCCCGACCCAAAACATCTTGACTGGACTAATAAGGCATTTCCCCACATTCCTCCAACCCCACTGACCACGTTGTATTTATTCCAAAGACTGTCTTTACCTCAGCTTTGAAAATCTACAACAGCTCTGCAGCCGGGAAGAGAATATACCATTTGGCTTTTTGCCTAGAAAATAAGATGCTTCAAAAAGGTCATCAAAAAAAGAAGTCTCTTGGGGGAGAGAAGGAAAAAAAAAATAAAACCCTCTCTCTCAGGGTTAATTGAGTGGAAGGTGAACTTTCATCACACAAAGTCCCTTTGTGAAAGCTGCACACCCTTCAGTATGTGGAGGGGTGATTCATGGGAGAACATGGGCCAGGCTGTGGCTTGTGAACATATTGTTTTCCAGAGTTGGCCTGTGCTTGAGCCCTTGGAGAGGGCGTCTCCATCATGGGTAAGAGGACGGAGAGTGCACAGACACATGCCACTACACTGAGGAGTGGTGAGGTACGTGAGATACAGGAGGAGTGACGGAAGGACGCTGCCCCCAGGTAGCTTCTGGGCTTGTGGATGAAGACTGAACAGCCAGACAGGAATGAACCAGAGGATAAGCAGTGTCAGGTGCTGACTTGAAGGCCCTGGGTCCTTGGGCTGGCCGGGATGAATAGGCAGCAGACAGCACTGTTCCGAGTTCCAGGAAGCCTGACTTATTTGGGGTCTGTCATGGATTGAATTGTGTCCCCCAAAAAGTTATGCTGAGGCCCTAACCCTTCTACCCTTGACTATGACCTTGTCTGGAAATAGGGGACTTCTTTTGTTATGTTAACGAGTCCATGCCTAAGTAGGGTGGGTCCTAAACCAAATCCCTTCTGAGTGGTGTCTTTCCAAATAAGCAGAATAGACACAGGCACACACAGAAGAGACCATGTGAAGAACCACCTATGAGCCAAGGAATGCTAAGGAGTGCCTGGGCCTACTGACAAGGAAGGACTTGACCCCAAAGCCGGTGCCCTAATTTGGACTTCTAGCTTCTGAAACTGTGAGACAATAAAATTGTCTTCTTTAAAGCCACTCATTTGTGGTATTTCGTTATGGTGGCCCCAGGAAACTGAGACAGGATTATTGCACTTGACTCTCCCTCTACCTAAAACCATGGTTCTGTACTGCGGACAATTTTACCCCTCAGGGGACATTTGGCAGTGTCCAGAGTTGTCACGACTGAGGGGGATGTTACTGGCGTCTAGTGGGTAGAGACCAGGGATGCTGCTAGTCATCCTACAGGGCACAGGAGAGCCCTCCACAACAAAGAATTACCCAGTGCAAAATGTCAATAGTGCCCAGGTTGAGAAACCCTGGTCTAGGATTCTCCCCACACCAAGTCCTCATGCCTTCCTCTTACCTTCACTTTATTTAGCTGTTTGTGCAAAGCCACTTATCAAAAAGTCCTTCATGACCACCTTACATGAAATAAAACCCACATCCCATTCCATCAGGTTTTCCTCTTACCCTGCTTCCCTTTTTTTCGTAGCTCTCAAGCTTGTCTGATGTGTGTGTTTAATTGTTTATGAACTGCCTTTCCACCTTAGAACGTAAGCTCCATGAGAGCAGGGACATTGTCTCTTTTGTTTCTTACTTTAATCCTTGTATTTACAACGTGGTACGTAGTAGATGCCCTATAAACACTTGTTGAGTCAATGAATGGATGCTGGTCCCAAACAGCTGCATGTCCCTGGGCCAGTCCCTTAACCACTCTAATAGGCATTAGAAGTCTCACATACAAAGGAACGCAGGGGATGGGTCTTTTCAGTTCTAAGCTTCTTTGGTTTTATAAGAAAGTGGAAACTGACTTGGGAATTTTGGATGAGGAAGAGGGCAGGTTTCAGTAAGGGAGCACTGTGAAGGAAAGTATGAAACTTCTTTAAGCTGTAAGGTAGGTGAGAGGGCTCCTACCTCACGTGAGTGCTATATGGATTACACGAGCAAGGCACTTAGCACAAAGCCAGGTTTATACCATGTGTGTAGTGAGGGGCAGCTACTGTTACTCAGAACTCAGGGCAGGGACTAGCGTAAGGCAAGTGAGGCCCAGGTCTTGGGTGTAAAAATTAAGGGGCACCAAAAATATCTTTAACCAAGATATATAATATTTTAATATAATATTTTTCTTAAAAACGAAAATGGTTGCAAAAATCTATAATGAATGAACCATCGAGATTTTAACTGGAGACGAGATGACTATAACTGATTTTCCCTTTTCTCTCAGGCTCTAATATGGCTTGGCACAGCACTGTTACTGATCCTGTCTTTATTTGAACTTTTGATATTTTGTTCATTATGGATTTTTTGCATTGAGTTTGACTTTTGAAAACATTGTGTTAAAATATTATTTATCTTGATTACTGAGCTTTTTAGCACCTTCAATTTTGCATTGAGATGAATGCCTTGAATGCCTCACTCACCTCACCCTAGTCCTGGCCTGAGATAGCAAATGTCTGAGAGCAATGGGCATGTCTAGAGGCAGTGAGGAGCCTCTTGAATTTCATTTCTAAGGAGGAGAAACAGTGAGGGAGAGCTTTTGAGACAGCTGGAAGGGCCTTAGAAGTTGAGGGCTGGACTTCCCAGGCAGAATAGGGCTGAGTAAACGGGTCTGAGTTTCCAAGTAAAAAGGAAGAAGATATCCTTGGTGCTGGGGAGACAGCAGATCCTGGTCTGCCTGGGAGGATCTTAGTTGCACCAGTTGCTGACTCATTGTTGTTATTAAGAGTGCCTGCTGAGCCACTGAGGCCACATGATCCCCCCACACTCCGAAATTATTACCCTGAGGAAATCTTTAAACCTTCAACCAAAACCACCCCCTGAAGTCACCTTTGAATCAAATAATAGTTTAGCCTAATTAAAAAAGAATGTCTGCATTAAGCATTATACTCTTTAAAGAATTATCTATATGTGATCAAATTGACAACAGCAACTTGAAAGGATAGATGAGGAGCTTAGGGGGCAGTGAGTTTGTGTTAATGATGGTGAAATAGTTGGGAAAAGTTGTCAAGAAAAGTGATACAACTTGACAAGTATAACCGGTATCACTGAATTGTACATGTAGAAATTGTTAAAGCGGTGTATGATTTGTTGTGTATATTTTCACAAAAAATAAAATAAAGTAAAATGCATCATGTCCTTCCCCTCCCCCCCACCACACACACACACAAAAAGTGCCTTCTTTTGCTTTCTAGCATGTTCAGAGCTGAGCAATAAGTACTTGGTTACCTGGGTCAGGCTGCTGTCCAAGCAATTGCTGCAGGGGGCCTCTCCTACCCACTACAGAGGAGAAAGATGCTGCCCCCCGCCCCTACATGAGTCCTGATCTCTGATGAGCTCCGAGGCTATGAAAGAACTTCTCAGACACCACCTTGGACCCTTAGCTGAGCTCCAGAGCTCTTACTCTTTGCCCTGTAGGCATTTTTCTCACCTTGCCCTTGCCCTGGCCTTGCCAGAGTCTTAACCCCTGATGGCCTTGACTTATGACCTGCTGCCAGCGCCACAGATTAGCTATCCCACGAGCAACATTCACAAAGAAGCACAATGTTTTTTTCAGTCCATGGCATTGAAGAGGAAAATGCAAATGATAAGAAAGACAATAAATAAATAAAATTAATGTTAGATTTTTATAATCCTGATTTCCGACATGTTTGCCTAAACTTCTATTGCATTTCTATTGCACTGCTTGAATCTAAAATGCATGTATTGACTAAAATGCAAGGTATCCAGTCAGAAACACCAAATCCTCGTCTTATTCACCAATGGGAGTCCCTGAGTGGTGCAAATGGTTAAGTACTCCACTAATAGCCAAAAGTTTGTTGGTTCGAACCTACCCAGAGGTGCCTTGGAAGACAGGCCTGCTTCTAAAAAGTCACCCAGCCTTGAAAACCCTATGAAGCAGTTCTGCTTTGCACACGTGGTGTCACCATGAGTCAGAATCAACTTGAAGGCAAGTAACAACTCACATGTGGTATGTAAACTAATAAAAGCAAAGGACTTAGTGCATAGTATGTAAATCAAGGGACACAAAGTGCTGAAACCAGAAGGTTGTGCACTCTTTGATTATTGAAATAACGCACATTTTAAAAATGCACTTGTTTTTCATCATCATTTTATATTGGGTTGCTCACGCCTCAGGCTCTGGGCTGCATACATTACAGGCAATGTTCTATTTAATTTGAATTCCTACAATAACTCTGATAAGTGGATATTACCTCCATTTTAGAGATGAGCAAACTGAGGCCTACAGGGGTCAAGCTGTCCCAAGTCATAAAGCTAGCAAATGGCAGACCTGGGATTCAAACCCAGGCTTCTCTGAGTTTAAGCCCTCAGTTTAACCCCTGCACGGGTACGATTATAGGATGTGAGTGAGGGTGGAGGCAGGTGGATGGGAGAAACAAGGTTCCATGAAAATGGGGCAAGGTTG
This sequence comes from Elephas maximus indicus, assembly GCF_024166365.1. Classification (NCBI taxonomy): domain Eukaryota; kingdom Metazoa; phylum Chordata; class Mammalia; order Proboscidea; family Elephantidae; genus Elephas; species Elephas maximus. The sequence continues at coordinate 54,178,049 of NC_064829.1, read as the reverse complement.
GGTTCCCTTTCTTCACTTGCCTCCCAGCTAGGGTCAAACAAGAACTTGATGACTTCTTTTACACATGTATCCTATCCTTTGTCAAATGGGCGTGTGACCAAACTTCTCCCCAGGCCTCCTCCCCTTACTAGAAGCATCCCCCCAAATCCTAAAGTGTTCTGGTTAACTGAGATTTGGCTTGCTGGGTGGGCAAACAGATAAATCCTTCACATAACCAACAAAATGATTTTTCCAACAAAAATCTTTCAAAATAGAGTGCAATTGGTCCTTTGAACAATTAGTTGATGACTTGTGATTCTTAAAATAGACATGAAAGGGACTTTAAAAGTCATCTGATCATACTCTTTTGGGCTGTTGAATTGAGACGCCAAGGAACTTAAAGAAAAATGGTTGATTGGAGCTTGATCGAGGATTTTGGTAAACAATCTCTGAGGTTATAATGTGAACTCATAGGAGAGAAAAGTGTTCATTGGGTTCAATTTGATGATTTTTTAATTTATTTTTCAATTTAATTGCTATCCCCAATGTTGAGAATAAGTAAATTGTGCCCCATCCCTTCTTCCCCTCTGGTCTATCATCCTACCCGTTCTGGACGTCCTAAAATTCAATTCTAAAGTTTTTCATGGAACTTTCCCAGTGGTTGAGTCTTTATCTTTTCCTTTTTCTGAACTTCTAACTTCCTCACTCTTCACAGTGACACTTAGTACTTGATTACTGGATTTCTCTTGAACAGTTTTAGCCTTCCAAATTGATTGCATGAAGAAAATAGTGTTATCTTCAAATTCTTGTTTCCTCAGATCTCTTTCACTTATAGCTAGGCCAAGGAGATATTCTATAGCAGGGGTGCTCAGTGTCCTGTCATATTCCTTGGGCCCTTAGTGGGTTCCAGCTAACTTCCAGTTAACAGTATCTGAATCTCTGTGCCTGAAGGCTCTCTTTTCCCCACCCCTAGTTGGAAAATTTTTGCTCTTTGTGTAATGGCAGGTCAGAGTTTCAAAGATTTATCACCCCTAGGAGCCGCATTCAAAGCAATGACTCTTAGGAGTTGGTGTTTATCTCAGCTCCTTCACCCCTTGGGATAATTTGTACCATTTCCCATGGTTTCCCCATAGAGTCAGGCCCACAGCCATAGCTGATGATATACCCTTTATTCCTTGCCTTTTCTTCCCCACATCTCTCCTAGTGCTACTAGAAATTCTGAACTACATGATTGCTCTCAAAACCTATCTCAGGGTCAGCTTCAGGGGAGCTCCCACTAAGGCAGGCATGGAGGGCGTGGTCAAAATTACTTGTTGATTGGAGGATTAACTGGTAACTGTCAGAGGGTTACCTGGTGGGTATAGAGATTGTGTATTCTCAATTTAGAGAGCCCATTGCACAGTGTTATTCTCCCCAGTGGTCCTCATTCAATCCCACTCCAGGCTCATCTACTCCTGTTCAGTACTCCGCATTTGTGATTTATTACTGACTTTGGTAAATGGTGAAGAAATGAGCCAAGGGGAATTGTGTCAAACCCCTATTACCCCTCTCCCATCTCTGCTGCTAGCAGCTGTATATAATTATCAAGTTGTATTGTCTTCAGACTGATTATCTTTTGACAAGGCCAAGAAGAAATGTGGCCCTGGGTCACAACTAAAGCAAAGACCCCTTCTCTTTGGAAACACCAAAAGAATGGGAAAGTGCACAACAGCAAGATGTTTCCTAGCAGGGCTATGTCAAATTCAGAGATAAATAAAATATCAAAGATCAAATGAGGCTAGATCAGCAGTTTGGACCTCTCCCCAACCTAGCAGAGAATATGCTGTCTGACTGCCTTGAACTGCTTTCCAACTTGGTGATTCACAGCTGCAGCCAAGCAGAGCATGGCCAATAATGCTATTTGTTTTCCATTTTAAAAAAAAGGCTGGGGAAATATATAAATGGCTCATAGGAGATGAGGACATTAGCAGACAGTCAGTCTGACCATAGTGAGACAGGCAGATGTTCGTGGGACTGACGCCAGGGGGTGTTTCCATAAGTGACTGCGTATCTCCTCTCTGAGCCCTGCACTCAGCTTGATTAAGAGGCCAGGTGAAGCTGCCACAACGCGAGGTTGGAGCGCACATGATATACTGCCAGCCTGCTGGTCACCTAGAAACAGCTTGGTAAAGGGGCCCAAAGACAGATCAATTTATAAACCTACACATTTGGGCCCTGTCACACTGGCTGTTATTAAACACAACGTTTTATTTTTTGGATTTTTTCCCTAAATGCCACTCTGCCTTTCGCCTCTGACCCTACGCCAAAAGTCATATCTCATGATAAGCGACAACACCTTTCAGGTGGGATTGTGGGAAGTGAGTAAAAGTAGAGGCAGGCAGACGGAAGGGAGAGGGGTTCCATGAAAACTGGGCGAGGTTCCCCTCTCTTCACTTATGGAGCTCTTACTGTACGCCTGGCCCTGTTGGGAAATAGGCAAAGGAAAATACACCATCCTCTCTTGGAGAGTCATGTGTATGAAGCAGAGCAACCCAGGGACAGAAAGGGTCAAAATGAGAGGCATGGACAATACAGGTATTTTAAATGGTAAAAAAAATGGCCAGGACACTTCACCAAAGAAGACATTCAGGTGGTTAACAGATACATGAGGAAATGCTCATGATAATTAGCTATTAGAGAAATGCAGATCAAAACTACGATGAGATTCCATCTCACACCAACAAGGCTGGCATTAATCCAAAAAACACAAAATAATAAATGTTGGAGGTGTTGTAGGGAGACTGGAACACTTATACACTGCTGGTGGGAATGCAAAATGGTACCACCACTTTGGAAATCACTTTGGAACTTCCTTAAAAAGCTACAAATAGAACTACCATAAAACCAAAAAACCCAGTGCCATCGAGTCGATTCTGACTCAGCGACCCTATATATTTGTTTTTGTTTTTAGAACTACCATACGATCCAGCAATTTCACTCCTTGGAATATGTCCTAGAGAAGTAAGAGCCTTCACACAAACAAATATATGCATAGCCATGCTCATTGCAGCACTGTATACAAGAGCAAAAAATGGAAGCAACCAAGGTGCCTATCATTGGATGAATGGATAAATTGTGGTATATTCACACAATGGCATACTACACAATGATTAAGAACAGCGATGAATCTGTAAAACATTTCATAACATAGAGGAATCTGGAAAGCATTATGCTGAGTGAAATTAGTCGGTTGCAAAAGGACGAATATTGTATAAGACCACTATTATAAGAACACTAGATAAAGTCTAAAACACAGAAGAAAATATTCTTTGATGGCTACAAGGGTGCGGAGGGAGGGAGAGGGTTATTCACTAACTAGATATTAGACAAGAATTACTTTAGGTGAAGGGAAGGGCAACACACAACACAGGGAAAGTCAGCACAACTGGACTAAACCAAAAGCAAAGAAGTTTCCTGAATACTATAAAACTCTTCAAAGGCCAGAGTAGCAGGGATGGGGGTCTGGGGACCATGGTTTCAGGGGACATCTAGGTCAATTGGCATAACAAAATGTATTAAGAAAATGTTCTGCATCCCACTTTGGTGAGAGGCATCTGGGATCTTAAATGCTACCAAGTGGCCATCTAAGATGCATCAATTGGTCTCAACCTACCTGGAGCAAAGGACAATGAAGAGCACCAAAGACATATGGTAGTAATGAGCCGAAGAGACAGAAAGGGTGACGTAAACCAGAGACTCCACCAGCCTGAGACCAGATGAACTAGATGGTGCCTGGCTACCACCCATCACTGCCCTGACAGGGAACAAAACAGAGAATCCCTGATGAAGCAGGAGAATAGTGGAATGCAGAGCTCAAATTCTCTTAAAAAGACCAGGCTTAATGGTCTGACTGAGACTGGAGGAACCCTGACAGTCATGATACCTGGACCCTTTGTTGGCCCAAGATTGGAAACATTCCCAAAGCCTATTCTCCAGACAGGGATTGGACTGGACTATAAGATAGACAACGATACTGGTGAGGAGTGAGCTTCTTGGCTCAAGTAGACACATGTGGGCAACTCCTGTCTGGTGGCAAGATGAGAAGGAAGAGGAGGGCAGGAGCTGGTTGAATGGACAGGAGGAATACAGGGTGGGGAGGAGGAATGTGCTATCTCATTACGAGAGCAGCTAGGAGTACATAGCAAAGTGTGTATAACTTTTTGTATGAGAGACTGACTCGATTTGTAAACTTTCACCTAAAGCACAAAAAAAAAAAAAAAAAAAAGGCAGCCAGGAAAGATTTTGGAGAGAAGTTTGAACATGGGGTAGGTGGGACTCGCATAGATGAAGACGCAGGATTTGCAGAGATGCCCCTAACTAGGTGGGTGTGAGGAAGTCTCTTAACCTGTCTACACCTAGGTAGTTTTTATCCATGTTTGTCAGAAGAGCATAGGATGTAGAACTTTCCAGATAAAAGACTCAGAAAACAACATCTGAGCGTAATACTGGAGGCCTGTGAGGCACTGGCCTGCCTAAGTGGGCCTGGAGCCTTTGCTCATTGATTTGCCCAGTAAATCCCACTATCCGGTGATTCCCAGGACACATCTGAATGACCCTTGGGGTAATCACCTCCTGGCCACACCTTCCTCTGCTTATGTCCGCTCCACAGGCCCATCTGCTCAGTTACAGGTTCTAGTCAGTAATCTTAGACTGAAATTCACTCTCACTTCTGATCGGAATGACAAGGGATTGTGTTTCTCAACTATAAATTATTCAGTAAATATTTACGGTATGCCTACTTTTAGCAAGGCACCAGCATAAGAATGTTGGAAGAACTAAAAACCTACACAGTCTGTCTCTTTCATCAAAGAGTTTGCAGTCTCTTCATGGAGTGAAGTTAGAAATGAACACATAAACAAAGATGTTGCAGCCAGTGGAATATGCACTGAGAGAGGTGTAAGCAACGAGGTGGGAGTTAGCCAAGGGAATGGTCACTTCCGGTTGAGGGACCAGGGAAGGTTTCCTGGGGAAAAAGATGTACAGTCTAAAGTTGGGTGAAACTGAGGGAAGGCAGAGATGCGGGGTCTTACCTAAGACAATGTGGTGATGGCAGTCAGGAGTTGAACCTGATTCTCACATTCACAGCCTGGCAAAAGCAACCCAGATGGATGGACACAGGCCATGTTAATTTTAGGAGGGTCAGTCTCTGTCCCAGTTTGCTTAGAACCTCCCCAGTTTGCATGTTATTATTAGTAACACTCTTTTTTATTCTAAAGATTGCTCTGGTTTGGACAATTACTTATATGTTGTTAGTTGCTGTCAAGTCATATCTGACTCATGGTGACCTTATGTATAACAGAAAGAAATATTGCCCAATTCCTCACCATCTTCTTGATATTTGGAGTCCATGTATGTTTGAGTCCACTGTTGTGGCTGTTCTCTCATACCATTGCCGTCTAGTCGATTCTCACTCATAGCGACCCCACAGGACAGAGTAGAACTGCCTCACAGGGTTTCCAAGAAGCACCTGGTGTATTCTAACTACTGACCTTTTGGTTAACAGCCTGTAGCTCTTAACCACTATGCTGCCAGGGTTTCCATCAGTCATCTTAATTACAGGTAATGTTTTCAGCAGTCTGTCAAGAAATTCCAAGATGGAATATGGGATCAAACTGACAGCAGCAACTTGAAAGATTAGATAGGAAACTTAGGGGGCAGAGAGTTTATGTTAATAGGGGAGGAGCACTTTGGAATGGTTACATAACTTGAAGAATGTAATCGATTGTACATGTAGAAATTGTTGAATTGGTGTATGTTCTACTAAGTATATTCTCAACAAACAAATAAACAGTAATAATAACAAAAAGGTTGCAGGAGGAAAGGAAAGAAACAGAGATAGCAATGTTGGGTCAGCCATTTTTAACTGCAAGCACCATCGTAGACTGTGGATGTTGGCTTGAACCAAGCAATCCCCTTTACTTTGGCTTCTGAATTGATAATATAATCATTAGTGAAAAAAAGCCAAGGCATTTCTCCAGAATGAGCCAAAGTTCTGAAGCAGATGGGTGAAACCAGACACATACCCGTGGGCCAGGCACACTAATAACACACCAATAATCACGAATAATCTATTAACACACTTGAGCCCCACTCAGTCTTGCTTTGCAGATAAACATGGTCTGTGATTTATTTTACAACACTGCTAAGGTGCTGGGGGTTGTCCCTCATTTATTACTTGACTAATAAATACTTTAATTACACTTAATAAATAATGTAAGCAGGGCTCACTGAAGTGGTAATTCTTTAAATTAATTATTAACTGCTTGCAAAAGGCTGCACTGCCGGTATCACTAAAAGAAAATCCAGGCTTTAATCTAAAGTGATGATTCATTATCTGGTATAAAGGCTTCATTTGCATATTATTAGGGAAATAAACTTTGGCCTCTTTGGCAATACAGATAGACCTCGAAGTCTGTGCATTGTGAATCTCCAAATACTAAAGCAATGATAAACAAGGTGTAATAAAGTCTCCAGTTTATAGCTTTATAACAGCTGGTTTTTGATTTTCCAAATATATTACCATGATAAAGTGACCAGTTAATGTATAAGCTCTTTGTGAAAGGTGCTACCTACAGATGGTCCACTGATAAGAAACGGTAAACGTGCAAACTGCTCTTTTCCCTTGAGATTGGAGTCATAAAATGATCTCAGTAAGCTATGAGAAGGAAGTCTCCATTTAACCCTTTTCTCTGCTGCAACTCAAAAGTGGCATAGCATTTAGTGTTTTTGTATGTGTCTCTTTCTCCGATCCTCTCTATCCCTGCCTCGCTCTGGGAAAAGCAAAGGTAGGATATCTGGATATCCTGAGGTCATGGTCTTCAGACATTGTGGTGTGCTTGATTGGAGCAAAGTGGCAAGGCAAAGCTCCAGTGGGAAGAGAAAGGTGATTTCTAAAGTCAGCAAAGGACTAGAATTCATGTGCACTTTTGTCCTCAAGGAGCCCTGGTAGTATAGCGCTTAAGAGCTCAGGGGCTAACCAAAAGGTCAGCAAGTTCAAATCCACCAGCTTCTCCTTGTAAGCCCTATGGGGCAGGTCTGCTCTGTCATATAGGGTCGTCGGACTCAGAACTGACTCGATGACAGTGATTAAAAATTTTTTTTTTATTGTACTTTAAATGGTTAACAGAAGAAACTAGTTTCTCATTAATCAGTTAGGACCCATATTGTTTTATGACACCGGTTAACAAACCCACAACATGTCAATTCCCTCCCTTCTCAACCCTGGGCTCCCTATTACCAGGTTTCCTGTCCCCTCCTGCCTTCCAGTCCCTGCCCCAGGGCTGGTGTGCCCCTTTAGTCTTGTTTTGTTCCATGGGCCTGTTCAATCTTTGGCTGAAGGGTGACCCTCTGAAGTGACTTCATTACTGAGCTGAAAGGGTCTCTGAGGGCCATACTGTCAGGGTTTCTCCAGTCTCTGTCAGGCCAGCAAGTGTGGTCTTTCTTTTTGAGTTAGAATTTTGTCCTACATTTTTCTCCAGCTCTGTCTGGGGCCCTCTATTGTGATCCCTGTCTGAGCAGTCAGTGGTGGTAGCCGGGCACCATCTAGTTATGCTGGACTCAGTCTGGTGGAGGCCATGGTAGATGTGGTCCATTTGTCCTTTGGACTAATCTTTCCCTTGTATCTTTAGTTTTCTTCATTCTTCCTTGTTCCCAAAGGAGTGAGGCCAGTGGAGTATCTTAGATGGCCACTTACAGCCTTTTAAGACTGCAGATGCTACTCAACGATGGGTTTTTTATTTTGTGTTCTCAAGTTTGCCACTTCCTCCTTAATCCTGAGCATCTCCCAAGGACAGTGACCTGTCCTAGGAGCTATGGACAGGAACAAGGCCCAGAGAGCAGTCTCCCAACATCTGAGCTACCGGATGCTGGGAGCAAATAGATGAACTGAAAACAGAGGTTTCCAGAAGAGAAGGAACAATCTCTTCCCCTCTGCTCTCTTTGGCACAAAGTGGGGTAGAGAGTGGGAAAGGAGTGGGAGAGGGGAGGGGTAGAGACAGGAAGCCAGGGGCTCATGAAATGGTGGCAGTCACAAGGAAGCAGGATTGACCTCTCTCCCCATTTCCCACTCAATCCTAATCACCTCTCTGAAACCCATTTAGGGACCCCCTCTTTCAAGCAACCTCCGCTAACCCTCTGACCATTCCAGCATCATTCATATGCAGTGCGGGCCAGTCAGAAGGTTTAGATTTTGGATCAAGGAAACTTTAACAAATATTTTCCAAAACAGGCACATACATAAACCTTTGTCAATATATGGCTGGCCCATACATATATTGACATTGTGTAGATACAGCCTGGAGTCCCTTGGAGGTACAAAGGGTTAATGCACTCAGCTGCTAATCAAAAGGTTGGAGGTTTGAGTCCACCCAGAGATGCCTCAGAAGTAAAGCCTGGGGATCTACTTCAGAAAAATCAGCCATGGAAAACCGTTTGAAGTGCTGTTCTACTCTAATACACATGGAACCACCATTAGTCTGAGTCAACTCAATAGCCATTGGAAAGGATGGAGCCTAAAAGTTCCTGCAACATAGCAGCCCTTCTCCTACACCAAAAACAAAAATAAAACCTGTTGCCTTCGAGTTGACTCCAACCCACTTGTAGTGACCCTATAGGCATAAACATACACTGGATAACCTAGAAGACATAGTTGATGTATATGGCCGATGATTTTTCCAGCCATCTATTCTAGCTGCGAGCCCTGGTGGCACAGTGGTTAAAGAGCTTGGCTGCTAACAGAAAGGTTGGCAGTTGGAACCCACCAGCCTCTCTGTGGGAGAAAGATACGGCAGACTGCTTCCATAAAGACTTATAGCCTGGAAACCCTGTGGGGCAGTCCTACTCTGTTCCATAGGGTTGCTATGAGTCAGAATAAACTCAGTGGCAGTGGGTTATTCTAGCTAAAGGTGAATCTTCCAGTAAATGAAGGTTTAACAAAAAGTAACAATAGATTCCTTTATTGATCACTTACTTTGTAATGAGGACTGAATTAAGTACTTTATGTACACGTGTCATTTTTAATTCTTACAACAAGTCTTTGAGCACTACTATTATCCTCATTTTAAGGAGCCCTGGTGGTGTAATGGTTAAGCATTTGGCTGCTAACCAAAAGATTGGCAGTTTGAACCCACCCAGCTGCTCTGCAGGAGAAAAGACCTGGGCATCTGTTCCTATAAAGATCATTGTTGTTGTTAGGTGCCGTTGAGTTGACTCTGACTCAGAGTGACCCTATGTACAATAGAAAGAAAACACTGCTTTCTTTGAGCCCATTGTTGCAGCCACTGTGTCGATCCATCTCCTTGAAGTTGTGTTCCTCTTTTTTGATGATCCTCTACTTTACTAAGCATGATATCCTTCTCCAGAGACTGATCCCTCCTGAAAACATGTCCAAAGAATGTGAGGGGAAGTCTTGCCATCCTTGTTTCTAAGGAGTATTCTGGCTCTACTTCTTCCAAGACAGATTTGTTCATTCTTCCGGCAGTTCATCGTGTATTCAGTATTCTTTGCCTATAAAGATGACCTCCTAGGAAAGCCTGTGGAGCAGTCCTACTGTCCTATAGGGTCATTATGAGTCTAAATTGACTCGACACCACCCAACAAAACAACATCCTCGTTCTGTGAATGGACAGGGAAGCTGAGGCTCAGAGATGTTAAATAACTTGCCCAAGGTCACATGGCTGGTCAGAAGCAGGGCCAGGATGCAGACTCAGTGCTGCCTGCTCTGAGGCTTTTACCTGCAAGGCTGTGCTACTAAAAGAGTATAAAGGCCAAGTCTTCCCTCTACGACAAGCTGGGCGTGATATAAGTTCTCTCTCAGCCTGGGATATGGCAGTCAGTTCTCCTGGTTCGTATCCCCAACACTAACTCAGAACCCTGAGGCCAGCCCTCTATTTTTTCCATATTTCTCCTCTTTCAGCAATTAGCAGAACCCCAAAGCAAAGGCCAAGGGCTGACATTAGAAAACTAAAGTTTCCCCCTTCGATCTTCTCATTTTATTTTATTTTATTTATTTACTTTTTGTTTAGCTCTAGGAATCCATTTGATACCCTGAAATGCATGCTGTTTTTGAAAGGGTGAATTCCTAAACTTATCTGGAATGAGAAGAAAAGTCAAACTTAAGACTCCAATGTTCCCCCATTCCTGGTCTCTGTGGTCAGAGGCCCATCTTGCCTCCTGGTATCCACCCACTCAGCCTTCAAATATACACACACGTCCGAAAGTTGAACTTGGCTCTTTTGCTGAAGCCAAAGAGACCAGATTCCTCCAGGGCCTTCTCATCTTACCATCTATCCGACACTAATCACTACTGGTCCCACCCTCACTAGCCTTCTTCCACCATCTGTCCTGGAGCCAAGATCCCTGGTGGTCCTGCTTCAATGTCTATGGCACCTGAGGTGCTTCAAGGGTTTGACTGGGTAGAGAAAAAGGGAGCCCCAGGGCAGTGAAATGGCCACCAATTTGAATTTGATTCCATTTCCAAATCATTTTAACCTAGTGCCCCTCAGCAGGAGGGACACTTGCAGACTTATCTTTGGAATCTATGCCTGAAAAGGCCTCTTCTCAGCATTTCTCAAGCAGAGAAATTATGTAAAATTACATTTGAAAAGAGAGACCTGTTACCGGTCCAACCAGTTAAGCTGGGCCATGGGCATGATTAGGATGCAGACAAAGAGAGCCAACATGCAGGAGGAGAGGACACTGATGTCCACTTGACAGTATAGTGCAGGACCAGAGGGAGCAGGGGCAGATGGTTCCAAGCCAACAGTCCAGACTCAGAGATCAGGCAAAACCAGAGACCAGAAATGGGGAAGCAGATCAACAATACCAGATCAAATGCACCACCAACAAGGCAGCCTTGACGTTCCTCAGAGAAGAAGTTCTTTATTCTCACAGATAGAGTGGGAATCAACATCTGGCTTCCAGGACAATGTCAGCCTGAGGCTGACTCAGAGTGTCCATCACCCTCTACTGCTGGCACGCTCTTATCTAGGGCTCTAAAAAACAGTAATAGCAACTGTTTACATTATTCTACATCATCTTTGCATTCTTAGTTGATCCAAATATCTTATTCTTGAGGAAGGTTCTCTTACTCTCTTCAATTTACAGATGACAAAGAGGAGATTTCAAGTGTCTAGTTTGCCAAATGTCATACAACTAGTAATTGATAGTGCCAGGAGTTGTGTCTCACTCTTAGAATCTCAGAATTCTGTCTACCACATGGAGAGAGCACTTTTAAGGGCTGTGGTCTTCAGTCCCTGTCCTCTTGTAGGTTCGCCTCCTACTTCCTAGGCTTACTAGCTTCACCTCCCATTAAATTACTGATGTGACCATGTGGGCTAGCACCCAGAGAACCCCTATGATTTCCAACAAGCTGGAATAATTCTGCTGGTAAGGAGTGAAAGGGAAACCCAGGCTACCCAACTTCTCTACTTATGGTTTTGGAGTGCTCATTGAAGAACCTGGCTGGGGGTGGGAGGTGGGAGCAAACGGAGTGGTGAGGACAACCACATTGGATTCAGTGTATGTGTTGGCAAGCAGCATATAGAAAAGCTTCTGGATTTAGTCCATGTTGGCATGAATTAATGGCTAACAGAAATAAAAGAAAGAATTTGAAAAAAAAATTCTTAAAAAAAGTGTTTGCTTGGAAATAAGCTAAGGCCAAGCTTCCTGGAGGAGGTCTATACCCAGCCATCCATTTTCATTAGTTTTATGATTTGATCAACTTACAAAGGTCACTCTTTAGCTTCCTGTGAAACGCAATATTATGACTAGACTTAAATAATACCAAGGCAATTCATTGAAAAGGGAAACATTCACTTAAACCAGTTGCTGGGCACTGAAACAAGCTTTCCAAATCCGAACTGGTCCCTTGTAAGAGACTAGTCTTGCTTATGGGAACAAAGCACAGAGTCTCCAAGCCTTGATCTACGCAGAGCAGAGCCTGGGAGGAACCTCTCCAGGTACAGAGGAGCCACGTCACTCCCCTAGTGGTCTCTTCTCCTTTGGGTTTTCTTGTACTGTGATTCTTGCACCTCCCCTGTCGACACTGTGCTACCGTGGACATGGTGCCATCCTCTTTAAAACTCTGCACCAAGTGTAGGCAAAAGTCCTTCCTGTGTTTTTCCTTAGCACAGCAGAGCAGAAACCAGTTTATAGTTACTTAGTTATTATACGTTATTATTTCATTAGCATCTCTTCGTTAGTGGACTCCAGGTATGATAAGAAAAAGAGCCAGGTCCAGTGTGTTCATTCCTGATCCCTGACATCTATCACAGTGCTAAGCATATAATAAAAATAGAGGCTCAATAAATATGCTTTAACTGACTTATTTTTTTTTTTTCAAAGAGAAACCCAAAAAAGAACATTCCAGAAAATACAGGGAATCTGTGACGTATCTTCAGTTTCCTTACAGAACACTCTGCTGAGCACCAGATCCCTTACCCTAACCCAACTTAACAACATACTGTCAACTGATAAACAAACCAGCCACCTTTGACTGGGTTTCCATGTCAGGTCTGCCTCTGTCTTCCCTGAATCTTGAGAGGCCAGAAACCCCTCAGCTAACATCAGAGTTATATAGGCTTGTTGGGAAGATTAAAGGAGAGATTGTACAGAAAATTGCTGACTCCAGCGCCTGGAAGCGGAATAGTGGGCTACATATAGGGAGTATCAGAAAACTTCTCGTGGATTCCAATCTGGGAGACACAATTCATTCACAGCTTGTTTGAGTGGCAATGGTATTGTTCATCCTCCAGCTGAATTTTTTTTTAACAGTTGCTTTGACTATTATAAATCATCTTAAACAATTAGTCTTAAAAAAAGATCTCTTTTGTACGTGTGCATGCATGAAAACACACACACACACAAGCACACACACACACAACCTTTCTTTAAATTTGCCCCTGGATTCTGTCAAACTAGTTTGTATGTGTAGATACAGATAATAGGAAGGAAATTTTCTTAGCTGTGGGGCCAAAAATACATCTTTGTGTTTTTTCAGGCAGGCTTGTGGTTGCAATAGTGATAGAAAGGTACCCCTCCACCCAACCGCCCCAGCCAGTCATGTGGAAAGACCTTGTTTTGCTGCCTCTCAGGGGAATGATTTTGAAGGTTTAACTCAAGTGATTTTGTTTAATCAAATTCAATAAATACGAATTGAGTACCTACCACAGGCAAAGACCTGTTTTACACTGACTGAACATCTTTAGTTTTGTCTCTCTGTGTGCTTGAGGTCACCAGGATGCTGTTCATAGCCATAGTTCCCATGCCTAGCACAGTCCCTAATATATAATCAATGCTCAATAAATGTTTTTATTTTTTGTATGTATGCCTGAAGATAGAAGGGCAATAGAAACAAGGGTATAAGTGTATTTATAACCCAAGATTCTCAGGCCCTCCGCAGGCAACAAAGTACCACATACATTAAGAGTGTGGGTTTTGCTTTCAGTCTGAGCATGAGCGCTCCTTCTGGGAATTATTAGCTACCAAGAAGTTAGTTATCATCTTCAAATCTCAATTTTCTCCTCAATAAAATGGGAACCAACAGGGTGGTTGGGAGGGCTAAACTACGGAGGGTGTGCTTAGCAGTGTCTGGGACCTAGTGGATACTTAACATGCAATTACAATGGCCTTGCTGCTGGTGGTAGGGTTGGGATGGGGTGGCCAGGTTCCTTAGCATGGTGAGCACTTAACAACCTCCAGGTGTAGGTTGGTGGCACGGGGTTCTGAAAGATAGGCAGGGCCACATGAGATGGGGTACTTAGGGGCTGGAATATGTGTGCCAGGTGGGAGGTTTCAGTGCGGTGGGGACCTTTGCAGTGTTCCCATGATGGCAGGGGTGCCTGGCTCCTTGAATGGGAAAATAATTTAACTTCATTGTCTGGCAGTGGGGTCCTGGATGAATGATTCTCCATGAAGTGTGTCTCTACCATCCAGAAGCAAGGATGTGCCAACCCTATGGCTCTGCTCTGGTTCTATTCCCTGGGTTCTGGAGGCACCAACAGTGTCTTAGTTAGTACCCTCTCTGGTGACTTGCTACAGATTTTGGAGTCCAACTACAGCCCTCAAGGACCATCAATAAAGGAGAATAAGCATGGGAAGGACACAGAAAGAAGATGAAAAGAAAGGGCAAAGCATAGGTGTGTGTGTTTTTTTGTGTTATGTGTGTAAGGGTATGTGTTTGTGTGTGTGTGTGTATGTAAGGCAGACAGAACAGTGTGAAGCACTTGTTCAGAAGGACAGAAGAGTCTACCCGGACCTGGGGTTCTGAGCGTGGAACCACCATATTCTGGGAGAAAATACACAGGAAAGTTCAAGGGACCTTTCCTCTCCATTTGCATCTCAATTTAATTAAATCAAGTCCCCTCTCCCTTGAGTCCATCTTTGCTGTAAATATGCACTGTTTGGTTTTCCTTGCTCCACTTCTATAGTTTTTGGATAATGGCTTCTCCCAAATAAAATTTCCAATCACTCTGACTTTCTCAGCTTCTGGCTCCATTGGCATCACCATTTTGCTATAATTATCCAATTACTAAAGCCATTTAACCTATATATTCAGGCAATCAAGGCTTTAAATGCGTGGATTTATCATCACCCCAAATCACCTGTCACTGCAATTGAACAAAAATAGGAAAGGTAGCCAGGTTGCCTGCAAGATGGTCACTTCATTATTTTCAACAGACCTGTATAAGACCAATGCGATAGGTGAGAAGAAAAAATTGGAGGGGGGAGCTGCCAGGGGAGCGGAGAAGGAGACAAAAGTTATGCAGGGAAAGTGAAAGGAGACAGTTTTGATGGATTTTGTTTCTGTTCTTATAAGGATTAATGTTTAGTGTTTTCTTGATTTTTCCCTGAATTCCCTTCTGCCCCAGCTCTCTCCTCTGTAGAGGGAGCACCACCAACATCACTGCTGCGCCTCTTGGTCTTCTGTAGAGATGTTGTGAGGACCAATGCAAAGAGACAGGAAAGGCTCGGGGAGCATCAGAGAACAGGGAGGGTGGTCCATCCAGCTAGGCTTACTGGAACTGCTTCTCATGGAAGAATATTAGAAGTCTGTAGCATGGGCCAGTGTCCTTGTTAAAGCACGTTCATTGAGGCAAGAAGAGCTTCTAGGACAGAGAGGTTAAGGAGTCTGGCTGAGGGTACACTGACATACGGACAGGACAGTGTCCTGGCTTTGTGGCTCCATGTACATCCACCCCATGCATGGGAATGCATTGTGGCTGGGTACCAGAGAAGGGTTGGAACAAGTGTTCCAATATTTCATCCCAATTTTTCTTCTGTTTCAAAGATAAGATTTATGTATAGTTCTTTCTCTATACTTTCTCTAACTTTTAATGTTCACCTTTAGCTTAATGTATTTGTATATCGCACTCCATGTAAATCAACACCCGTGAAATCTGTATGTACTCTGTAGGTTCAGAAAGGGGGCATATGCAAAGGGGGGTGGGCGGCAATGGTGACACTCACCATGAATCTGCTCTTTTAGCTCTAATCCAACCAGCTCTTAATGTGGAAACCCTCACCGTAGCATTCATCTTTTGCCTGAAAAATTCCAGGGCTAGGGAGATGACTACCTTCTATTTCAGCTTCTCATTTGAAATCTACTCTATTACTATTGTGCTTAATATACTGTGACAGGGTCGTGCAGGCAACTTTTTCTTACAAGCTGAGAAAAAACAGAAGCTAAGTCCTTAACATTATAAACAGGACATAAGAAAGGAACATGAATTTTTTCCCAACCCTTAAAATCCTAGAACTTTGAAGTAGTTTGTTGAGGGAGGTAAGTTGAAGACAAATTCGAAACCATCTTCCTTCATTGCAATAGTCAATTTATAAATTCACTTTCTCCAGAAGTAGTGGAAGTTGCAAAATGAATGTATTTTTACTAGTTTGGATTGCAACATATCTCCCAATATGTTTACTTTTATTTAAACTGTAGTTTTTGTGCCCTCATCCTAGTTATTAAGGCCACTGACCAGAACAGGATTGATGTAGAGCCCTGGGACAAACCACCAGACACCACCCAACAGGCTGATATTACTCCATTAGTCACTGCTTTTTAGGTTTGCTTTCCCAGACAGAGGCAGACTCCTGAACTAGAAGGTCCTGGGGGCTCAGCCATTTCTGATAGTAATCCTGTTGTTATTGTTGGGTGCCCTCGTGTCAATTCCGGCTCATAATGACCCTACATGACAAAATAGAACCACCCCATAGGGTTTTCTAGGCTGTAATCTTTACGGGAGCAGTGTTTTCTCCTGCGGAACCGCCAGCCTTTCAGTTAGCAGTTAAGTGCTTAACCATTGTACCACCAGACCTCCTTCCTGATATTTGTATAAAAATAATACTAACGAAGCAGTCTCATCAAAATTTTCTTACTGCAATGCCAATTTAAAGGAAGACTCAATTGAATATAGATCAATCCATGACCTCACAATTTGTGCTTTTTTGTGTGGGGGCCGGTGATATGATAATACTGGCTGATGACATACTCTTTCATACAGAAATTTCTCAATAAAACACTGTATGATAGCAAATGGATTTGATTTATTTCATACACTTTCTTCAAAGTAATTTTAAACACTCTCACTTCCTTTGTCTTTGAGTTTGGCTAATGCCCTCATGCTAGCACATTTCCATCTGTGAGTTTGGTCAAAGCAAGTTTATGTGCAAAATTTTGAAGAATCAACTTCATCTCCACTTGGTGACATGTGGTAAATGAAGGTAGTCCTGGTAAGATTTATTGTATCACCTTCCAGGAAACCCCAACTCCAGAGAGGACCAGATTGCAGAGAACTGCATATTAAAGCTCTTCTTCCTATCTCTGGGCCCAGGTGGAGGGGACAAATGGATTCCTACCTGACTGCAAAATATGATATATTATTATAAACGGAGTATAGAAAATACTAGTTAGCATAATTACATTACCATATCTTTATGTGGAGATTATTATTCAAATACCAAACAGGCAATCTTCCATTGGAAAAACCCAATAAACACTCTCAATCCAGACTTTCACTGTTATGTATGTCATAGTACAAAACAATTTTAAAGTTTAAAACCCATTACATTACGAGAGCTATTCACTTCAAGTAGGTGGCAATTTGCTTCTTTTTTTTTTCACCCCACGTTTTGATAGCTATTCACCTCTATCAATTCTTATCTTGCCCATTCTTTAGAAACCAATTGCAGTTTAAAAAGTGCCCATCTATTTCTGAATGAAAACTTCACATGCTGGTTTTTTAAAACTATTTTTCAATCTCTTAATAAAATAGATTGTCTCTCAGCTGCCAGTTAGTAAACCTACTAACAATGCAGTGATTCCAAGGACTGCCCTAACCTGTGGGCTTTCCTTGCTCTTAGTTCTGCCCAAGAAATTCCAGATTTCCACTGGTGCTGCCTGTATGTATAGAACAGATGAATGGATTAAATTTATTTCAAATTGTACATGCAAAAACAACAACCATCATCTGCAAAAAATTCCTGGTTAAATTCAGTTAAACTTCCAGCATTTTTGATTCATGAAATATAAAATTGCTCTCACAACTCTTTACTTGTCAACAGTTTCTGCTGTTGACATCCGAGAGTCGTCAGACTGAAAAAGCCTCTCCCCATCACTGAGGACAACCTCAGTTTGTAGGAGGCACTCTCAGTCCATCAATCTTGGAAGAAATACTTCTTAAGGGCCCACCCAGTGGCAGATACAGCTTTTGCCCCTGAGGCTCACCCTTCAGAGAGAGAACAACAGGTGACAATCTACAAAGTTATAGGGAGAGGCTCAGACTATAAGATCACCTGGGATCCAGAGATGGTAGAAATGAGCGGATAGGAGAGTGGTCACCAAAGCCAAGGAAGGTCCCAATGTTGAGGGGAGCCGCAGAAGCCAGGGATATGCATTCTGATTATGAGGTATAACAAAGGCAGTTAGATGTTGGCCAGACTAACCTCCACGCTCTCCCTACCATCCCCCTTTCCTCTCTGAGAGGAAAAGCACCACACTTTCTTTTCTTTTTAAACTATGTCATCCTTAGTGCCCACTCAGGATCTTCATGCCCATTCCAAAGCCTTGGTCTTGTTATTACTCAGGGTTTGAACATCCTGTGACCTTGAACAATACCCACATCCTCTTGGTTTGAATTGGATTAAGTTGAATTTCCTCTTCCTAGACCCAAATACAGATATCAGGGAACATAAAGGTAATGTAACTCAATGAACATGTTCTGATCTCATACCAGGGGCTGGACATTGCATATTCCCAGCCTGCTAGATCCTCTTAATCCAGTAGCAGGTACAAGATGGAGAAGTGTGCTGCAATAAGGTAAGTGCCATGAGAACAGTATGGAGTGTTCTGGAGTTTCAGAGCCAAAGAGAGCACATCTGTTTGGAGGATCAAAGCAAGTTGAATATATTTGAGATAATTCTTAAAAACAATTAAGGCTTTCATATTCATCATAGAAGAAGGTCTAGGAAGATGAGGAAATAGTGAAGACAAAGGCATGAAAGTAGCAAAGTTGAGATTACATTCAAGGAAAAAGGGAATAGTTCTGTTTGGCTAATAGTATTGATGGAGCCCTCACAGCGTAGTGGTTAAGTGCTATGGCTGCTAACCAAAAGGTCAGCAGTTGAAATCCACCAGCTACTGCTTGGAAACCCTATGAGGCAGTTGTACTCTGTCCTATGGGATTGTTATGAGTTGGAATCAACTTGATGGCAACAGGTTTTGTTTTTGATTAACAATATCAATAATATAATTTTATTAATTATAAAATAACATCACATGTTCTTTCTAACAGGCACCATGTTACACTCTTTACAGACAATCTTTTATTTAACCCTAACATCAGCATGTGAGGGAAGTGCTACCGTCTTTAATATACATATGGGGAAACTGAGGCTTACTTACATTAAGTACCTTTCCTGCAGTCCCTCAGAAAATAAATCTTGGAGCCAGGACTCAAACCAATGTCTATCTAATCCATCCAGTGAAGGATATAGTTGAGGGGAGGTAAATATGTATTTTGAGGAGGAAAAGAGAAAGGCTGATAAAGTTCAACTCCAGAAAGTGAAGGACGATGAGGAGGGGTTAGAGAAGGAGAGGAAGAAGAGAGACTGGTTAGAAAATCTGCCGTGAGCAAATGGCAGCCTTTGGGAAATGTGCAAAAAGGATTTATTTGCTAATACATGGGAATCAAACTCTTGCCCTTAAGGTAGGATTTGATGACTCAGGGTCAACCCAGTAGACACTTGGTGACTGAAGCTGGGTCTACACAGCCATCAAATCCCAGCTTGGAATCAGAAGTCTTCCACTGACCCTGTGCTGGGGAAAAGAAAGCACTGGGTGGATGCAGTCCCTGGCCCGTGCAGGGAATGGTGCAGGAATCATGAACTCGTCACAGCAGACTCACAAGGCCCAAGTCAGGGTTGGAAGCCAGGGCTTGGGTGCTAGAGCAGCAGGGAAACTGGAGTTGGAGACTTCTCCTGGACGCTGCCTCCTCTGGGTCACTTTGGTTATTTTCCAGCACAGAAGTCAGAACCCCCAGGGTCAGGAAGCCTGTCCACAGCTGACTCCCTAGGTTGCAGCAATCTGTGTGCCTCAGTGAGGGTGTGATCAGGGACTAAATATTCCAGGCCACTTGCTAATTAGTCACCCTTTTATTCATTTGTGGAAACCCTGTTGGTGTAGTGGTTAAGCGTTTGGCTGCTAACCAAAAGGTTGGCAGTTCGAATCCACCAGGTGCTCCTTGGAAACTCTATGGGGCAGTTGTACTCTGTCCTATAGTGTTGCTACGAGTCGGAATTGACTCGACGTCAACGGGTTTGGTTTTTTGATTTTGGTTTATTCACCTAACTACTTTCTTTGGAGGAAGATTTTATAATGGCAGTTTTGAAAAAGCTACCGTAGAAGCATCTTTCAAACTGTCACCTGGGTCCCACCTGCCCCTGTGACCTTATCATTCTGCACAGGAGTGTCTGTCATTTTCATTTCTCAGTTGCCATGCAGAACGCTGCACAGGGAGGGTGCGTGCTGAGGAGTGTTGTTATCCTTCTTAACGCTGCTATTTTTATTATAAAAGATTGAGAAATAGTAGGAGGTTAATGGCTGTTCAGAATAAAAACAAATAGTGACTAAGAACAAATATTCAAACAAGGCATTGTCTTGCTAGGGGAATGATATTCAACAGTGAAGCTTTGTGCTCAGTTTTCATCTCCCTCTTTGACTACATAAACCAGGGGCTGTGTGTACTCAATTACTAGCATTGTACTCCCTTCCACTGTCAAACAACCCAACAAAGCAGACTCTGTTGGAAGAACAAGAAGCTTTGAAGGGTCAAGGGTTCTAACCAGCACAGCTTTTTTTTTTTTTTCCTTTCCCCATCACACTTCCCTTTTCCTTCATTTTATTGAATGAATCATCCCTTCACACTGATTACTCCGGGCTCTTTGCAAAGCCCAGTCCCTGGCTTCAAGGGGAGTGATCACAGAAGGCCATCAGCCCTAGACCACAGTCACTGACCTGTAGGTACTGCTTACTTTCTCCGTCTAAAGCACAAAGTACACACATTATTGCTCCTTGTTTGCCCAGGACTTCTAGTTTCTATCTGGACTGTCCCTTCAGGCTGAGGTAGCACTCTAAACTGCAGCCATCTGTGCCCCATGCCCACACCCCTTCCCCAAAGTCTCACTCTCCGCTAAGTAAGTGTGGATAGAAAAGAGGAAAGAGAATTCGTATTACCTGGGTGCATTCTATGTACTAAACACCGTGTGAGGTTTTTTTTAAAACTTATGTACTTTAAAAAAATAACCTTGCAAGGCAAATATCATTACCTTTATTTCACTGTAAAGAAACTAAGGCACAAAAAGGTTTAGTAAATTGCCCAATGTCACTGAACTTACAAATGAGGGGCCAGGATTCATTTGTTAATCAGACAGACTGTATACACACACACACACACACACACACACACACACTCATTCACTTGCTAGACATGTAATATGTTTTTCCTTACATAATATCTTAATTTTTTCAAAATGTACTATCTTCAGAAATTCCCTGAGGAGAGAGTCTAATGGTTATTGACAGGCTTTAGCACAAATAATATCATGTAGGGAGATATTACTTCTGCCCACCTGTAGGCCTACTGCTATCAAGTTGATTTCAACTCATAGCAGCCCTATAGGACAGAGTAGAACTGCCCCACAGAGTTTCCAAGGAGCGGCTGGTAGATTTGAACCACTGACCTTTTGGTTAGCAGCCGAGGCCTTAAACACTGCGCCGTTAAACCTTGTCTATTTACCTACCCAAATGAAATATAATTGTTTCCAAATAAAAGGCAAGGGATCGAAAGTAGTCCACATAAGCTCTTCTAACTCCTTCCTCAACCTTCTTCAGGTCCTCCTTATCTTATGCCTGTGTCCTAAACTCCCTCCCTGACTGTTTTCTCTTCCTTCTAAAAAGTCATCCACAACCGGTCTCATCAAACATGGCTTTCACATTACAAAAACCAAACCTGCTGCTGAGTTGATTTCAGCTCATAGTGACCCTATAGGAGAGAGTAAAACTATCACATAGGGTTTCCAAGGCATGGCTGGTGGATGCAAACTACCGAACTTTTGGTTAGCAGTCGTAACTCTTAACCACTGTGCCACCAGGGCTCCAAGGCTCTCACATTGGGCAAGGCTAAAGGTCTCTCTGGGTTCCCATACACCTTTCAGCTCCATGGATTCATGAATTTCCCTGTCCTTTGTGGCCAGTGATGGACTCCCTTATTACCACCATGACAAGCCTGCTCCCCTCTGCTTAATCTCCCAGTCCCTTTGTATTTGGCTTTCCTTCTGCTTTCCAACCTGCCTACCCAATCTTTACTCTTCGTTGTCTGCCTGATATTATAGTTCCCTCCCATAGTTGGAGCCAGTCCAATTATTTCAACCCACACCAATCTTCTTTTTCTGAAAGCCTTTGGTCAGTCCTATATGGGTTATCACAAAAGCTCTCCCATTTCTCTTGTGTATGTTTTGTCTATTCAAATTGATTTATACCTTTGAAGCTAGAGGCTATGTCTTATGCTTCTCTGTAACCTCTCATGGCAAATGTTCAGCAAATACCAAAACCAAAAATCTGTTGCCATCAAGTCAATTCTGACTCGTAGCGATCCTATAGGACAGAGTAGAACCACCCCATAGGGTTTCCAAGGAACTACTGGTGTCTTTTTTTCAAACTGCTGACCTTTTGGTTAGCAGCTGAGCTGTTAACCAATGTGCCACCAGGGCTTCATCCAACAAAGAGAACTGCTAAATTGAAGAAGTAGAAAGAACACAGGATTACTAATTTGGAAACTTAGACTTTTTTTTTTCCCCTCAGCTCTTCTACTAATTACCTATGTGATCTTGGGCAGGTTGCTTAACTCTCGAAGATTATACCTCCACCTGCAAAAATGATAATATTTGAAGCAAATGATTTCTAAGGCTTTTTGCAATTTTGCAGTTGACAAAGCATTTGAAGAGGAAGTTGGAAAGGGCCATCCCAAACCCTATGTGCTCAACATATAAGTATTGGGGAATTGAGGCTGAGTGGGAAATGTATGACTGAAGGAGCAAAAGACAGCACAATCAATTAAGTAAGGCAGGTTATTAAGTTTCCATAATGCCTTAAAAACTCATTGGGCCAAAGCAACTTGCTCATTTTTAAGTGAGCAACTCTGATTCAACAGGGAGTAACTAAAAGAACCTCAGGAGTAAAAAGGATCAGGTTCTTTCTGTTCCCATGGCCCCCTGCTTTTAGCTTTTAAAAATGTAACAGTGTTTATTCATGTAATAAGTGTTTTTTTTTTTTTTTTTGCAAAAATGAGATCATACAGGACATATTGTTTTATAAGGTAATTCTAAGTTTAATGGTATATTATGAACATCTCTTCATGCCAATAAAAGCAGACCACTGACATAATTCCCCTCGTCTTTCTTGTCCTCCATTGTTGTTCTCGTGTGTCACAGAATTGATTCTGACTCCTTGTGATCCTATAGGACAGACTAGAACTGCACAGTAGGGTTTCCTAGGCCGTAATCTTTGAGGAACAAATCGTCATGTCTTTTCTCCCGTGGAGCACCTGGTGGGTTTGAACCACCGAGGTTTTGGTTAGCAGCCAAGTGCTAAACCATTGCACCACCAGGGTTCCTTTGCCCTCCATTACATAACTTCATTCTTGCTCAAGGGCAATGTTCCTCCAAGTATATGAAAGAATAAATTTGACTCTTGATTACCCTCTCATGTCTCTGCTCAGCAAGGCATCACCTGCCACTCAGCCCTCTTGTTCAAATAGGGACTTGTGAGGTGTGGTTTTAATGCTTACAGGAAAAATATGCATATTCCTCCAATAAGTGCAACAGATCCCCATCTCTTCCCAGAATTCTAGAACCAACAGTAGGGGACATGTTAAGGGCTCTTCAAGAATCACCATCTAATCATCCTGAATGTTTTCAGAGAATTTCTATGTGTCTTGAGTTTATTAAACAGAACCCAAATGGAAATTTTAATTAGTTTTCCTTCTTTTGACTTGGGGTGTTAAGTGGGGCAGGGTCTTTTGTAAGTGGGGCAGGGATTGGTTCATTCAGTTTTTAACCCGTTAACCCGTTGCCGATTCTGACTCACAGCGGCCCTATAAAACGAAGTAGGACTGCTCCAAAGAGTTTCAAAGGAGGGCTGGTGGATTCAAACTGTCAATCTTTTTGTTAGCAGCTTAGCTCTTAACCACTGTGCCACCAGGGCTCTGCTTAAGTCTGCTATTCCCTTCTGCTCACCTCTGTACCCACGCTCATCATGTGACCTTGGAATGGTCCCCTCTTCTCTCCTTTTCCAATTACAGTTCCTGCTTCAGGGCGATCTTGGGTGGTACATATTCTGGGGGCCCCCCATGAGCTCCATCCCACAGAGATTGCCCTCTCCCAAGCTCTCTGCTTTGTATTCATGTTAACACCAACTCTCCTCCATACTTCTAATATCAGGTATATTTTTTCTGCAAAGCAGGTTTTTTTTTTTTTTTAAGTTACGGTTTGCGGTAACCATTTTATAGCTTCTTAAACATGGATCATTTCTGTCCAACAATCCAAAGAAGTGACACCCTGCTCTTGAAGGGTGCTGTTTTATTTGAGCTGACTATAATACTGCTAAAATACATGCCATCCCAAGAGACTGGCCACATCGTGAGTTTTCCCTATAAATGTGTAGCTTCCATCTTTAATTCCCAGGCTAGTGCTCCTTGTGTTGAATGACACATTTTCCAGAAGTAATGCAGGTGCAGTAGCTGGGAAACTTACATATATTCTTTACCTCTGGGACTCCCTTTTAGCAGAGTGAGTTTCTAACATGGAATGAATAGACTACAATCCAGATAGTCTTGCTGAACACAGCAAATTCTTACTTGAATACAGTGATATATACTTGTCAATGCTCTTTCATTCTTATTATTTCAGATCTTCACTGTGCCCTTGTGAGAAAGGTAGGGCAGTTATTCTAATCCCCATTTGACAGATGAGGAAAGTGAAGCCCAGAGAGATCTTACAACTTGCCTAAGATTACATAGTTGGCCAGAACAAAACGCCAGGTTTCCTGCTTCTATAGCCCTCTTGGCAACACATACGATGATACTCTGACAACCATTTGTTTCTCTACATCATTTTACTCCTAAAATATGGTCACATTTTGAATCACATTTAATTCTCACAACAGCCCTGGGAGGAGGGAGTTATTGGGGTCATTATTTCCAACTTACAGAGACACAAGCAAAGAGACTTAAGAGACTTCTCTGGTCACACATGGATCAGTGGAGCAGTTGGGACTGAACTGGGTTCTCAGACTCACCAGGTGGAACCATGACACCTTTCTGCATGCATACCTCAGATGCTGGCCTCCCTGCTGCCAGTAATTTTAAGTACAAAGCCTGAGTGTCAACAGAAACTCCTGGGTGGTCTTTAAAGGAAACACTGCCACCCAAATGAGCCCATCGCTTGGTACTAAGTGACAGGCAGGTGTGCAAGTGGTGTGGTCCCCCGGAAAGAAAGAGGGGGAGGAAGGCTTGGGCGCTCAGCCAGGGTGAGAAGCCAGGCCTCCTGATTTCCAGGCCAGTGCCTTTTTTTCTAACTCCACTAATAGGAGAAGTCAACAGCATTAACCATGAAGAAAAATTAAGTGAATGTCAGAACACAGGTTCGGTTTCCCCTCTGACAAATAAAAAGAATCACTCCCACATTCTTCCAGTAAAATGGTGTGGGGTGTCCATTTCATACTACTTATATCCCTCAGCATGTATCTCGGAATGACTCGGTCACTATTAAGTGAGTAAAATGACCCATAGTCTCAACTCAGCCAATACTAATATTTCCCCAACACTGGGTTGAATAAAAAGGGAAAAAATTTGGCATCTTAAGAGGTGAAAGGAGATGGTTGCAATGTAGTCATTCCCCAAGAGAGAATAGCAGCTGGATGGATTTACTGTTGATGTGATGGGTGGTCCAACATCAGCAAAGAAGGGGTTTCCTCACTCAGGCATGTGTGACCAATGCATGTTCCTAGGCGCAGAACCAGAGCCCCAGGACAGCATTTTGATTCCCTTAGAAAATGTCCAATCCTGCTGAAGGGATATTTATATATATCTTGTTCTCCGTTGTTGTTCTTGTGTGCCATAAAATTGATTTCAACTTATAGAGACCATATAGGATGGAGTATATATATCATTTAGTTTTGATTTGTGTTATCAGGGCCAAAATAAGGGTGGGCTCCAGCAAAAATAAGAGAAAGCCTCCATGAGATGGATTGACACAATAGCAGCAACAATGGGCTCAAACATACCAACACTTTTGAGGATGGCACAGGAGGACTGGGCAATGTTTTGTTCTGTTGCACGTAAGATTCCCATGAGTTGGAGCCAAACTAACAACAAAAACCCTTGAAAGTTGATTTTTAAACCAAAAAATAAATAAATAAAAAATACTGTGTGGCCATCTAATGAAAGTACAGCCAGGAACAGAGAGATGAGGGAAGTATACGTTTTGTCTTCAGGGAGCCTACGAGCCACCTGAAGAGTAAAAATTGTACACTTGACAAGTTAGCAATCAATTTGGGGCTAGTAAAGGCAATGAGAGGCAGTCAATGAGGAAAAGAAAAATGAGTTCTGGTAGCCCAAATATGAGGGTCCCAGTACGGTGGGATGGTCTGAAAAGCCTCAGAAGTGATGTGGTTACTTGAGTTTGATCTTGACTGCTGGGTACTACGGGATAGGAGGAGTGGTCAGGGAGGCCTGAGAGAGACAAGAATAGAGATGTGGAGGCAGGACCCAGTCTGAGAGTTAGCTTGGCTCACTTTCCAGGACACGGACTTCCACTTCGTGCCTGGGGACCTGCTCTCTCGTAATCACAAAGGAACTAGGCAAGGAAGTGCGGGTGGCTAAGGACAAATTTATTTCCACTTCCAGAGGCTCAAAGAACATCCTGGTGATAATAAGTGAGAAGCACCACTTCTGAAGTGGAGGAAAGGCACAGTTTTTCAAACAAATGAAATTCCCTCTTTTAAAAACATGGATGGACCTTGAAGACATGATTATAAGTAAAAGCAGCCAGTGACAAAAGATCACTAATTGTATGATTCCATTGATCTAAAATATCCAGAATAGGCGTGTTATGGATTGAATCGTGTTCTCCAAAAATGTGTATCAATTTGGGCAGGCCACGATTCCCAGTATTGTGTGATTGTTTACCATTTTGTCACCTGTAATTTTTTTATGTGTTGTAAATCCTGCCTTTATGACATTAACGGGGCAAGGTTAGAGGCAGTTATGTTGATGAGGCAGGACTCAATCTATAAGATTAGGTTGTATCTAGAGTCAGTCTCTTTTGAGATATAGAAGAGGGAAGTGAGCAGAGAGGAGAGGGACCTTCTACCACTGAGAAGGCAGAGCCAGGAGCAGAGTGCATTGTTTGGACCCAGGGTCCCCGAGCTGGGAAGCTTCTAGACCAAGGGAAGATTGATGACAAGGACCTTCCCCCAGAGCCGACAGAGAAAGAAAGCCTTCCCCTGGAGCTGGTGGCCTGAATTCAGACTTCTAGCCTCCTAAACTGAGAGAGAATAAAATTGTCTTTGTTGAAGCCATTTACCTGTGGTATTTGTGTTATAGCAGCACTAGATAACTAGGACGGAGTGTCTATAGAGACAGAAATTAGGTTAGTGGTTGCTTAGGGCTTGGAGGGGAGAGATTGGGCAGGGAAGGGGGAATGACTACTAATGGTTACAAGATTTCTTTTGGGATGATAAAGTTCTAAAATTAGATACTTGTGATGGTTGTACAACTCTGAAAATTCTAAAAAGAGTTAATTGTACTTTAAAGTACAATTAAACATTTTGTTGACTATGTGGTATGTGAATCTCAAAAGAGTTGTTATTAAAAACAAACTATATGTGCGTATACATAAAAAATCCATCGCTATCAAGTCAATTCTGACACATAGTGGCTTTCATGGATTGAGTTGTGTCCCCCCAAATTGTGTCATCTTAGCTGGGCCATGATTCTCAGTACTGTGTGTTTGTCCACTATTTTATGTGATTTTCCTATATGTTGTAAATCCTATGAGTATGATGTAATAAGATAGATTAGCAGCAGTTATATTGATGAGGTCTACAAGATTAGGTAGCATCTTAAGCCAATCTCTTTTGAGATATAAAAGGGAGAAGTGAGCAGAGAGACATGGGACCTCATACCATCAAGAAAGCAGTGCCGGGAACAGAGGGTATCCTTTGGACCTGAGGTTCCTGTACTGAGATGCTCCAGGGAAGACTGATGCATCACAAGGACCTTCCTCCAGAGCCGACAGAGAGAGAAAGCCTTCCCCTGGAGACAGCACCCTGAATTTGGACTTCTAGCCTATTGGACTGTGAAAGAATAAACTTCTTTTTGTTAAAGCCATCCACTTGTGGAATTTCTGTTATTCAACACTAGATGACTAAGACAGTGACCCTACTGGACAGAGTAGAACTGTCCCATAGGTTTTCCAAAGCTGTAATCTTTACCTAAGCAGACTGTCACAGCTTTCTCCTGCAGAACAGCTGGTGGTTTCAAACCAACTGACCTTTAGGTTAGCAGTCAAGGATGTTTAACCACTGCACCACCAGGGCTCCTTGTGTGTATACACACATACATATGTATATACATATACACATTTAAATTATATACACATTAATTAATACAACAAATACACTAGTGCTGCATTACCTACCTACTGAAAAGACTTGAAGGAAAATGTGATAACTAAAATTGCTTTGAGAATCTGTAGAAGGTTAATTCAATGTTTGTAAACTAGAAAGCACTGGGCAATCTACTACTACTTGGAGGCCTGAGTGAAGGACTGTCTTCCAGGGGAGGGTATGTTATTAGAAAATAAGGTGATATGTCCAGTGAGTCCTTAGCGGCAGAGAGGACCACAGTGTAGTCCAGTCCAAATCCTCTGCCCCCCCCACCCACAGAACTCTCTCAGAACCATCTCTAAGGATTGCTCATCCAGCCTGTGCCCTGTGACAGCCTATCCCATGAATGTCCTGGTGACCCATCAGACAGGATTAGCAGCAATTGAACCAAGGACAGGGTTCTTGGTGGGGGAGGCTGTGGAATCAGGGTGCTGAGAAGGCAGAGAGGAGACAGCATTGGGAGGCTGGGTAGCCCTGATACATGCTTTGCCTATTTCAAATCAAAATTAGGCCAGGACCTGGTGTCCTCATCAACCATTATTATTGCCCTGTCATATCTCTAAGTATTGTTATGTATTTCCTAAATTGTTATGCCTGGAGCTGGAAGGCCATTCTAAATTAAGAGTGGGTTGCAGCATCCTTGAGGGATGTGGGGTGAAGACACTGTGAGATCAAAGTCAGCTTTGCCATTAGGTAACAGTGTCTGTGATGTGCCTGCTGGGTCATGGCGCTCAATAAGTGTTTGGTGAATGAATAGGAAACTCAGGGAAAATCACTTAATTTCACTGGGTCTCAGTTTCTTCATCTCTAAAACAGGAAAAATAGTCCCTACTGACAGGGCCGTGTTGAAGATAAAAATTGGGTAATGGTTTTTCGGTACGCTTTAAAAGTAAAAAGTTCTGTAGAAATATAACTGGTTACCATAGGAAACTGAGTTGGAAAAGACCTGTGGCCAGGATCTAGGAAAGCTTAGGTTTTGTCCAACTTGGCCCAAGCAATAAATCTTGGGAAGTATCTTACCTTCCTGGAGCCTCAGTTATCTCATTTGTCAATGGGCCCTAGTAGAATCTATTTACTTCACCGGGGGTTTTGAAAGTCCACAGCCATGATTGTGAATTCCTCCTCTCTGATGAGCCATGAAAAATGAGTTATGAGTGTCCCACTTTTCATGCTGGGGCTCAGTTGCCACGTTGGAAACAGTTTGCCCCTGGAGAAGTTAAGCCTTTATGGGGAGCCCCTGGGCCTGCTGATCCTACCCATTTTGTCCTGGCTCTAATCGTCCACATCATGTGTTTCCCATTAGGCTTTCCTCACCACTCCCCTTCCGGCCCCAGGTTCCAGGCACTCCTTTCTCACTAGCTCTCAAAGGCAAAATCTCCGTGGAATCCCAGAGTGCTAGGGTTGCATGGGGTCACTGAGCCTATAAATCCAACCCCTTTATCTTATACATGAGAATATGGAGGCCAAGGAAGGTCACGCAGCTATTTAGTGGCTCACTCAGAACCAAACCTGGGTCTTCTGCCTCCAACTTCAGTGTTCTTTTTACTGCAATTCACCTCAGGTCTTTTAAAATTTTTACTTCCCAGCCCTGTTTCATTACAGGAAATCCCACCTGCCCAGGTTCAGCTAAGCTTCATAACTGACTCTGTTATGGGGAAATCTTTGCCCGCCCTCCTGCCCTCTGCTCATCTCAGCGATCTTCCCAAAAGCCAGCCTCAAGTGTGGTTAGGGTTTCCCAAATGCATCGAGAAGAAGCTTCTCCTCTCAGCTCCCGTCATTTCTCTCTCTTGTAGAAAAACAAAAGAGAGATGAATAAGGGATGAAAAAAATAAAATAAATAAAAACTCGACATCAACTCCATAAATCGAGGATGAAATGATACAGTCTGACAAGGTAAATACAAAATGGCGCACTTGAGCAGCAGCACAGGATGAGAGATAAATGCATGCCAATTACCAGGACTTCTGCTTGCTTGTTTCCTCAACATAAAGCATCAAGTTAGAATCACTGTATGTCATCATCTGTGAGTTTTAGTTTCTACTTAGGACATCAAGTGGGCATGCTGGATGTCAGGTTGGTGATGTCCTTAGCAAAACAAGAAGTTTTTAGAGGTTTTTTTTTTTTTTTTTTGACTGTCAGAAATCTCGATTTCTAGTCCGAGGTTGTCACTGGAGGTGTGCCTTAGTCAATCACAGGTCGTTCTGAGCTTCAGTTTCTTCATCTGCAAAATGGATGGGATACGCTAGGCACTCACCAAGGAATCCTCCAGTTAGAATACTTTCATGTGCCTCTTCAGATTGTGCACGCTGTCTCTAAATGTTGTTGGCTCCCAACTCTTGGCAATCTCATGCACAATGGAATAAAATGCTGAGCGGTCCTGCACCATCCGCATGGCTGGTTGTGGATTGGATCATTGTGATCCACAGGGTTTTCACTGACTGATTTTTGGAAGGAAATCACCAGGCTTTTCTTCCTAGTCCACCTTAGTCTAGAAGCTCCACTTAAACGTGTTCAGCATCATAGCAACACACAAGCCTCCACAGAAAAGATGGGGGGGAGGTGGCTGCAGATGAGGTGCTTTGGCTGGGAATAAAACCCAGGTCTCCAGCATGGAAGGTGAGAATCCTACCTCTGAACCACCACTGCCCTCCTGCTAAACATTGTTGTTACTAGTTGCAGTTGAGTAAGTTCTGACTCATGGTGATGCAGTGTGTGCAGAACAGAACTGCCCCATAGGGTTTTCACGGCTGTGACCTTTCAGGAGCAGATTGCCAGGCCTGTCTCCTGAGGTGCCTCTGGGTGGGTTCGAACTGCCAAACTTTTGGCTTGTAGTTGAGTACTTAACTGTTTACACCACCTAGGAGCTCCGTCACTAAACATTAGAGCCTTTTTAAACATCAGGGGTCACCCTGCCCCACAACTGGGGCTCCTCAGCACAGGAACCCCCAGAGAAAGGCCTCTTACCAGGGCAGAGTTATGAACTCCCCATTAAGCAGTTGCAGATTACCCTGTCTTTCAGCTCCTGTTTCCTGACAATTCACATAACCACCTTTTAGAGGGACATGATAACACAGCGTCTGGTTTGTAAAACTGCTCATAAAACATTATGGGATTGTGGGATGTGTGGGTTCCTGTAAGCATGGTGCTGGAATTCAACTTAAGCCTGAGTGGAAAATAAATAATGAGCTATTTAAAACCTTCATTTTTTCCCTAAATGGAGCATAGAAAGTGAAGATAAATGGAAATATCATCAATTACTGTTTTTCCCAATGGGAAAGTGATAAAAATATTCAAATGATGTGTGACAGAATGGAGTGTGAGTTCTAATGAAGGGCCGTTGTCCTTAATGAGAGAGGGATTTACGGTAATGGAATGACTAGAAAATTACGAGGCAAGAGCAGAGAAGGGACAGAAATGAGAGACTGGAGGATCGGGGCGGAGTCTACACAGCAGGACGAAGTGAAAATCTGACTGGATTTAAGCACATGCTTGTATAAGGTCTGGAGTCCCTGAGTGGCATAAGCTGTTAATGTGCTCAGCTGCTAACTGAAAGGTTGGGGGTTCAAGTCCACCCAGAGGCCCTTGGAAGAAAGGTCTGGCAATCTACTTCAGAAAAACTCAACCATTGAAATCCCTACGGAGCAGAGCTCTGCTCTGACATACATGGAGTCTCCATGAGTAGGAGCAGACACGATGACATTTTTCTGTCTAAATGGAGACCCAGAAAGGGAAAGACAGAGGCTGAGGCCCCAAAAATAGGGAGAAGGGGAAAAGCAAGGGCAGGAAATGTAGGTTGTAAGGTCTTAGAAAGCAGCACCTCTAGCCACCTTTTCCATGTGATGAAAGCACTTGCAAACTACTCTAACAGCCCTTGCAAACTGACCTTGGCTCTAGTGTCTTCCCACCTGAATCTACCCAGGGTCCTTCTGCCATGTTGACAGTCCTCAAACACCTATTGGTCATGCTACTCCCCTGCTCAGAGACCTGCGATGGCTCCCTGCTTCCTATGGTGAACTAAAACTCTGGACCTGTTCGGCCTTACCTTCCCAGAGAGATCACGTTCCGAGCTTTTCCAGGTTCTCCTTTTCTACAAATGTTCCTATCTTCCCTCTCATTCTCACTTCTGTGGAATAACTATCTCTCCCATTGGAAGTTTCATGTCCGATTGAAGGCCCAAGTCAAGACACCCACTCCTCCAGGAAGCCTACGCTGACTACCGAGGCTGCTGCTGCTGCACTTATTGCCTAGCTATTGCCATCCAGCGTTGGATTAGAGACTAATCCTCATTGTCCCCCCTAAGATTTGGGATCAAACATAATTCACTCTTAGACATTCACTTCTCCATTCCTCGAGGTCTTCATCACACCTCTCCTGCTTGATGAGGAGAACGTTATAGGTTCATTGACAGTCTGTGGTTGTCTGATCAGCCAGTGCAATTATCTGCACAAATTTTCTTTTTAAGAAAGGAATGCAAATAAAGATCAATCATTTCAATGCATATTTTAAGTGAATGCAAATGAAGTAAAAATATTTAGCATAAACACTATCTTAACAAATGACCACTTAAATAATGGCATCCAGACATCTGAGGAACCTTTGGGGTTAGTTTACTCCTCTCTAGGAGGCTGGAAAACTCCAGTCCCACTTGGTGAGATGTGTGCTCCCCAAGAATCCACTGTGTTTGTTCCCAAACCTTTTTATGCTGGCTGTCATCATAATCACACAATTTTTTAAAATATGAATGGAAACGGAGTTGTTGTTTTGATAAAAATCAAGGTCATTACTTTGGAAAGAGTCAATAAATGGGGAATTGATTAAAAAAAGGAGAAAGGAATTGATGCTGAATTGAGTGTGGGTGAGACAACTCTGAGAGATAGTCAAATATCACCAAGGTTTCAGCAAGTTTTGTACTCAGATTACTCGGAAAATACATTTTAAGTTCTTGCTCCACTTTGAAGAAACTAAAGCTGGGTAATGTAACTGATGTATCTGGGAATGATTTGGGGGAATGATGTTACAGAACTCCAGTTGGAAGACCCTTATCAAAGAAAAAGCATTGGTCCTACATAAAGAGATTGGTACATGAATATACGTTTATGTAAGTTTAAGTTAAAAGACAAAGCTTACTGTTTTTATGCAGGTTTAAAATAATTTGACCACCATTTCCTCTTATCTATCATTATTCCAGGTTGTGTCAGATTGCTCTACTGAATCTTCTTCTAGATTGTCTCGGACGCTCCACGTGCATTTTACTCATCCTTGGAGCCCAGCAGCTCCAGTGCCACCTGCTACAGGAGCCCTTGCATTGTGATGTCACCTCCAGGCTTCTATGCCACTCACAAGGCATTTGTTTCTCATTCAATAGTGTAGGGACTGTGTATGTTTTATCTCCTCTTCAAGTTGGTAAGCACCTACAGAATGAGAAGCAGGTTTCATACATTCCTCTTTCTCGCACATCACCTCTCAGTGTCTTTGGCACTTACCATGAACTTAATATATAGTTGATGCATAAATGAATTAACTGTGTTCCACTACTACCCTATATTCTCCCTCTTCCAAAACCCAGCTTACTATCTGCCCTCTATATACGTTTATTTCAAAGGGAGAACCACAAAAAGTCAAGATCAGGGATGTGACATAGGGTAGACAGTGCCATCTCCCTCAATAGCTTCATCCAAAATCTGCTCACTTAGCGATTCATCATCTCTAAATCTAATCATTTAGCTTCATTTGATTGGATTGACTGCAGGTCTTTCTTATAAAAGACACTCTTAAGACTTGATGAAGTTGGTAGTTACCCAGGAGGTATGATTTGATAAACCAAACCAAATGCGTTGCCACTGAGTTGCTTCTGACTCAGTGACCCTGCAGAACAGAACAGAACTGCCCTACGGAGTTTCCACAGGTATAATCTTTATGGGAGCAGATTGCCAGGTCTTTTCTCCCTCAGAGCGGCTGATGGGTTCAAACCACCAACCTTTTGGTTAGCATCCAAGTGCTTAACCACTGTACCACCAGGCTACCTTTTATGATTTGATAGAAATTGTAAAATGTTCATTTCATCCTCTGTCCATCACTTAAAAAAAAAATCTTTTGCTGATTTTGGAAATTCTTCCTTTCAAGAGCCAATGTTTAAATTTTTTTTTTTTTAAATGTAGCTATTCTTGGAAGTGGTCATTCTTAATGTGTGATGATTACTACTAACAATAGTGATAATTTTAAGAAATAAAAGGTGCCCGAAGGTGCAGTGGTTAAGCACTCAGCTGCTAACCCGAAGACTGGTAATCGAACCCACCAGCTGTTCCAAGGGAGAAAAGACCTGTGATATGCTTCCATAAAGATCACAGCCTCGGAAACCTATGGGGCAGTTCTCCTCTGTCCTACAGGGTTGCTATGAGTTGGAATCGACTTGACAGCAATGGGTTTGGTTTTGGTAAGAAATAAGACTCAAGAGTGCAGGGAAGCGCAAAAAGAAGGAGAAAGGGACAGAGTCACTGAAAGAGGAGGTGCCCAAATGAACTACAAGTTGTTGAATTTTCTGAAGTTTGGTCCATACGTAGTAGAATTTTCCATGGCAACCATTCATGGGCCAGGAAATGCTTCCACTGATGAATAATTATAATCCTGACTTTTTTTTTTTTTTTACTTACCTGCCCTCAGTTCTAACATAATTGCCTATGATAGAGAGCCAGCTGTAATCCTGTGTTGTAATTATTTTCTTTCTAGAGCCTATTGTGTGGGTTCATGTACATGCAACATGCACCTGCATGTGCATGCACACACCATACACACACACACAGACACACACACATGTGTTGTGTAGGCACTGGGCCAGTTCACTGATTCTTTACACCCCACTCATTTTCCTTTCTGAAATGAAACATCAAAAGCACACTGGGATTTCTGGGTGTGTATTAAAACATGGATGTGTGGAAAATAAATTAACCTAGTAAAATCTTATGTCCTGTAAAGGTAATTCTAGAGGGGAAAAAAAATACACTGGTTTTGAAGGCAGTTTCAAACATCCTTTATTTCTTATAAATAATCAGCTAGTTTAAAATAGCCATTTTACTTATGTCATTGTAATGACTTCTCCATGCTATCCCCAAATCCTCATCATTCTCCCATTAAACCTTCCCAATAATAACAAAGACAATAACAATAACAACAATGATCATATACAACAAAGAGCGAAGATCGTTGGGAAGTTTTCTCCCCCAGAGGAGGGATTTTTGAATGGCTACGCTCTGTGCCTTGAATGCATGATGGTTAATTTCAGATTCCGAGGATGATTAACTCTGACTGGTGGAATAAAAGGCCACGACCAATTATTATTCAGAAAAATCCTGCTGTTTAGCCGAAGAGTGTACAGTGCAATCCAGTCCTTGATGTTCCTGTGATAAATGCTCACATGACAAGGTTATTTGGTGTAGAGCAGCCAGAGTGGTTGCTATGGCAACCTGTTCACAATGCCCATAAATCTGAGGTGTAGTTATCCTTGCTGTGTATGCAAAAAAAAAAAAAAAAGGAAAGAAAAAAGAAACCTACAAAGCCAACTCAAGCGGTTTAATTTACAGCACTGCCTCAAAAAAAGAAAAAAAAGGGTGAATGAATTCTAAGATAATAGACCGCTCCATATTATATTCTTGCACAATACAGGCACTTAGTACTCAAAATGCTCTCTTCAAAGCCAAAAAGACTTTTAAGATAATCATTATGGTAGAGAATATAGGTCATCATTTAGCACCAGGAGTGACAAAAATAAAAGAGGTGGTTGGAAATTTGAGTTTGCCGGCATCAGTTGTTTTCCCTGGGCATGGTTAGCAATGCAAACTGCTGTTGACAGTGCATCAGGACAGGTACATTCGATACGGAACAAATAGCTTTTTTAGTCACTGCTTCCCAGAAACGATGGGCTGTGAGTCTAAGGGGCCAAAGGCCAAGCAGACAATGATGAAATATCCCCCACAGACCCAATGTCAGGTGGTTCGATGTGAAGATCGCGCTGATATGGTCTCTCAGCTTCCATTTCAGCTCCACTCAAGCCCCATTAGAAATAAGGGCAGCCTATTAAACCAGCAGGTAGCAAGGCTTTTCTCAACTTGGGTATAAGCTCCCCGGCCACCTGGCTCTTTGACCCCCTGTGGCTTATTTCAACTATTATCAGTTTTCTAAATAAAATTGAGGAAGAGTGGAATCCTTTGAAGGGGCAATTCTTTGACACGTGAGAGCCATTGGCTCTGCCTTTGTGTAGAACGACAGTGAAGTCTAATATGATAATGATCTAGTGAAAAATTAAGACTAACATTTGTCCTGTTCAATATACCGGTGAAGATGGCTCAATTAGAGAGCTCTGATGGTCAAATTCGGGTATGTGATCAAGTCCCAGCGTGTACACACATGTTGACTGGGGCATTTCAAAGAGTGCAAGAAACTACACATTTGCTTGAGCAACTCTAGAAATGCTTAGTTGTATAAAATTGAAGAGAATGATGATAGAAACACAGCCTCAGTCCCTGGGCCTCAATTCTGATTCAAAGCACACGTTTCTCTGCTAGTTTGTGAAAAAGGGTGATAAAACCTGAACTCTAGGCCAAGGAGGATCCTGATCAAGGCATATTTGGCAGCTGGCTTATTTCAGGGTTAGCAAGTACATATAATTTATAAAAATTTGCTCTACCCACCTTTTCAATTTTACCTAAAATTCTATCACATGGTATAACCCATTTTGGATTAAGACATATCATCTTTTAAAAAGCAGATGCCCTTGGAATTTGGAGAGGTGTGAAGGGTGGTGTTACCAGCTGTGTAGACCTCTACACAAAGTTGATCAGACTCTTTGCTGAGAGCACGTTAATACTTTGGGCAGGAGGATGGGAGGAACTCTGGAAGAGGAAATGGGAAAGCTGGGGCTTTACAAAGATCACCTTACCTCCAAGACTATGGGATTTTTGAGGGTACGGATTGCATTTTCCAATTTTTGTATTTTTTTTTTTTTTTTTTTGATGACTAGCACAGAGCCTGGCACGTGGAAAGGCCCAATGAATTGATGAATTGGTGCAATTATATAATTCTGCAGAGGGCTAACTTTCTTCTGAAAAAGTACATTGCACATGAGCTCAAATGTTTTGATTTAGATCCCATTGAATACATGGATGAACAGGTAGATAAAGAGAAGAGAGTTAAGAGAGAAGAAGGGACAGGAGAATGAGGAGAAGAAGAAATTCCCTTCCTCTTAAATTGTTGGAAAATAGATAATGTGTGAACTAAGGAACATATAAATCACAGAAGACTCCCCCCTGCGCCTAAATTCTAGAATTAAAAAAACCTTGGAAAATTCTCAAAGTGCTATTGGTTATTATTTATCTAGGGTCCCTTTCTACTGAGAACTTCCCAAGATAGGGTGTGGGGTTGGTCACTCAACTTGGTCACACAGGGCTGCATGCTGAGCACCTG
The DNA here is from genome assembly GCF_024166365.1 of Elephas maximus indicus. NCBI lineage: Eukaryota > Metazoa > Chordata > Mammalia > Proboscidea > Elephantidae > Elephas > Elephas maximus. The sequence goes on along the minus strand of NC_064829.1, from coordinate 54,140,356 downwards.
GCCTGGAACCAATGGCCTGGAGTGTGAAGGGCACACTTCTCCACTGGCTAAGTCAAAGCTCACCCAGAACCACATAATACTACATCTGGGTTTGCTAGACTGGCCTGCTTCATCTGCAGTACATTAGAAATTACTCAGATGTGTACATATTTGGACATGTTGTCAGGAGGGATCAGTCCCTGGAGAAGGACATCATGCTTGGCAAAGTACAAGGTCAGTGGAAAAGAGAAAGACCCTCAGTGAGGTGGATTGACACAGTGGCTGCAACAATGAGCTCAAGCATAACAATGATTGTAAGGATGGTGTGGGACCGGGCAGTGTTTCTTTCTGTTGTGCATAGGATTGCTATGAGTTGGAACCGACTCAATGGCATCTAACAACAACAACAACAACGTACATATTCTCGTAACACTCTCCAGCCAGGGATTATTAATGTCCCCATTTGGTAGTAACACTGTTGACTGTCTTTAACTGTGCACTTCTTTGTGCCAGACACAGGCCTAATGCTTCAGATACAGACCTATACCTGATCCTCTTTCTTACTGTTCTGTTAGAATACCTGTAGGGTCAACATGTATGATTTTATTTGGTCCTCATAAAACACCCCCAGAAGTCGGTACTATTATTACCTTAGTTATAGAGGAGAAAGCTGAGGCATAAGGAAGTTAAATACCTTGCCCAAGGTCACACAGCTAATATGAGAGGGAAGAGGGGCTGGAATCCAAGGAAAGGATTTCAGAACACCACGCAAAGACTATGACTTAGAGTCGGCAGGAACAGTGACACCCTGATCAACTTGCTGAATGACAACGTTCTAGCAAAAACAGCCATATTTTGTAAAGGCATTGGAATTTTGAATCTAAAGTGTTGGCACTTCCTCATAATTCTGGTTACTCCTTCTCAAGAGGCAATGCTGTGGAGAGGAGAGAGTGTCACACCAGAAGTCAAGGACTTATGTCAGAGTCCAGGTGAAGAGAAAGACAGAAGGAGGAGGAGCTGGAGAACGCCAGGCCAGTACTACTGTTTAATGTCTTAGTCTTAGCTCAGGCGTGTGTTCCATGGAACCACCTTCATTTGCTTTCTCACCATATTGCCACACAACTCTACAAGCCCTGGTTTAGCAAAGAGGCTCCATTGACAGGAGAAGTTTCCTTGTCTGGGGGCAGAAACAATTGAGTTTCTTGTTATTGAAGAGAGGGATTCTCCTCAACAAAACTGTCTAATAAAGCTTCCTAACACTAACTCTCTGTGGGTCGTGTGGATAATTATATTTCTATGCATAAGTTTCACTTCTCCCCTTTGACCATCGACTCCTTTAGGATGGACGCAGGTTCTATTTATCTTTATCTTTCTCTCTAATGATTGACACAAGGCACTTCAGAAATAAAAAACTGACAGTCTGGGGACGGAATACCAGATTTCTGCTTTCTCTCAAAAAATCAGGAGATCTGGCAACACTGGTTCTGAATGCTTGCGTGGAGCTGAGTAGCAGCTGCCCCCTTCAGACAGGGCTTGCCACAGTTCTGCCTAGCCAGCTTCACTTCATTACCCGCCTGGCCACATGGACATTTGAGTTTTAGAGCTTACAACAAGGAGGTAAGCCACAGGAGAAGAACAAGGCCTTCTGCCTCAGAAGCCTCCCAGCGTCCTTCAGCCATCTCAGGGCTGGCCATCCTGACCCTATCCTCATCTGTGATTCATGCCAGTGACTTTGGTTCCATTTGTGTGTGCTTTGGCTCACTTCTCTTACCCACAGAGAAGAGGTCTTCATGGCAAGGGAATTAAGGAGACTGAGGAGAAGTAAATGATTCCTCTGCGGGTGGGATTCTGGGCAAATCTCAAGCTCAGAACCGGAAGTAAAAGATTACAAGTGCAGGCAGTCAAGCCCCCTGCCCACATGTGCAGCCCCCACCTTGAACCAAGAACACAGGTCAAGCTTCTGGTACCAACAACTGCATTCAAGAATTAAAGGACCTGAAACCTTTCTGTTTTCTCTCTTTTCAGGTCTAGTTACCACAAATTTACCAAATGCTAGATCAAAGAGTTAAGCAATGAAAAGCTTAGAGCATTACCTATGCTCTCGGATAAATACCTATGGAGTACACCGATAAACCAGCTGCTGTCATGATAACTCCAACTCACAATGATCCCGCGTGTGTCTGGGTAGGGCTGTGCTCTATAGGGTTTTCAGTGGCTGATATTTCAGAAGATGATCCCTAGGCCTTTCTTCCGAGACACCTCTGGGTGTACTCAAACCTCTAACTTTTAGGTTAGCAGCTGAGCATGTTAACCATTTGCACCTCCACACACTCAGTTGCTAACCAAAAGGCTGGAGGTTCGAATTCACCTAGAGGCATCTCAGAAGAAAGGGCTGGCAATCTATTTCCAAAATATCAGCCATCAAAAGCCCTATGGAGCACAGGTCTACTCTGACATACATGGGGTCTCCATGAATCGGAGCTGATGAAATGGCAACTTTTTTTAATGGGGTGTACACTGATTCCCCAGGACAAACCATTTTTCCATGTGGGAAAAATTCCCACAGTATTGCAACCTTGCAAAATTTCCCAGCAAAGCTGTCACCCAAGAGATAAGACTTCAGCCTTCCTCTTCAGTCTGTATTCAGCAGCTTATGCCAGGTGAGGTACAAGTCAGTGGGGGATTCAACAGTGACAAAAACATACCTGACCCCTGTTACCAGACACTCTGTTTGGGGAGACATGTAAATTAAAATAAGCTCCAGGACAGAAGAAGAGAGAAGCCTTATGAAAGGATCCTTGCCTAGTGTCAGCTGGGGAGTGCATGTGTACATGGAGGGGAGGTGTCTTCAGGCAACTTCCTGGAGAAATAGGCCTTTGAAGATGCAGGCTTAGTCACCTTCCTGTCACCCATGATGCCTGCCCTTGTGTCTTGCACAAAGTAGGTGCTGTGCATTCTTGTACCAGGGAAGTCCTCTCAGAATACCCTCCCCACCGAGGCTACCATGTTAACTGCTCCTTGTCCCTCAGTTCAGGCCTTTTTCCCTCTGGGCAGCTTCCACCGACCTTTGCCTACTACGCTGGGCTGAGTTCCCCTCAGCATCTTCCTACATTTCCCTCTCAGCTCATCACTTACGGTGGTAATCGTAAGACAAGGATTTGTCCTCTGTGCTATCCTGACCTCAGAATCTGGGACCTAATATGGCCTGGGTGAATGTTTCCTGCAGAGATGAGGGGTGATCTATGAGAGAAGAGAGGTGGCATAGCGTGCAGTGTGGGTGTGGGGAACTGAATTGGTGTATGCTCACAGAGACGAACAATGAGATTCCCTTCACTCTGCTTCTATTGTACATTTTCCTTGATTAGAGCTTTTTAACACAGTGGAGTTTGGTTTCTGAGACTGCTTTGTTTTCTAAGACTGAGCTGACTGGTTTACATTTATCCTAATAAAAGCAGAAGCACTCATTTAAATTAGCAACTTCTGCTGAGACTAACAGTCTAAATAGAAAAGCATTGGATAAATTTGCTAACGATGTTTCTCTCTAGTCTGTGTTTAAGGAACCCTGGTGGCACAGTGGTTAAAGTGCTCGGCTGCTAACCAAAAGGTTGGAGGTTTGAACCTACCAGCTGGAAAGATGTGGCAGTCTACTTCTGTAAAGATTTACAGATGGAACCCCCCTGGGGGCAGTTCTACTCGGTCCTATAGGGTTGCTGTGAGTCGGAATCAACTTGACGGCAATGGGGGATAGTTAGTGTCTAGTACTTAACTCAGTAACACACATACCCAATATAGGCATACAGAGAGAGATAGAGAGCAATATCTATATACATAAATATATTCTTCAGCAGAGTACCTGGCATGGATTAAGTGCCCAATAAATACTTTTTGAATGAATAAATAAGATTTGTTATTTAATATAGTCATAAAGTAAGACATTTTTGGTTAAGAGAGTCCATACATATCACATGACCTTAAAAAAGTTGGTGCAATAGTGCATATTTAGTAATAAAATGCTACTAAATATAGTCTTTTGCTTATATGCCTCAAAGATCCACGTAAAGACTATCCCAAATGACCTGCCCAGCAAAGTTTGTGAAGTTCAGTTAAAGTTAAATAACATTTCTAGGATATACTGCTCATGATCACTTGGGGAAAAAACACACAAACGATTCTTTACTTAATCCTTTTGCTTCTCCATTGTCACCTAAGGACAAGTCTTCTCTGGAAAAGGGGCGGTGGAAGGAAAGCTCACACTGAAGCTTAGTGGGTTAGGTTCACTCTGGGACAGGCAATGCAGTTGTGTGAACCTTGAGGGTTTTCTTTCTGTTTCACTTTTACTACCATAGTCATGAAAAGAAGGAGCCTTGGTGGTGCAATGGTTAAGAGTTCATCTGTGAACTGAAAGTTTCGAGGTTCAAACCCACCTAATGGCTCCATGGGAGAAAGACCTGGCAATGTGCTTTCCTAAAGATTATAGCCAAGAAAACTCTATGGGGCAGTTCTACTCTGTCACATGTGGTCGCCATGAATTAGAACAGCACGTAATAACTGTCTTGGAAGAAGTACAACCAGAATGCTATTTAGAAGCAAGGATGGCGAGACTGTGTCTTACATAATTTGGACATGTTGTCAGAAGGGATCAGTTTCTGGAGAAGGACATCATACTTGGTAAAATACAGGGTCAGTGGAAAAGAGGAAGACCCTCAATGAGATGGATTGACACAGTGGCTGCAACAATGGGTTCAAGCATAACAAGGATTGTAAGGAGGGTGCAGGACTGGGCAGTGTTTTGTTCTGTGGTACATAGGGTAGCGATGAGTCGGAACTCACTCGACCGCACCTAACAACAATAACAACATAACAACAACAGCACTTATAAAAGGGCCTAATAATAGTTTGGCAAATGAAAAATTCTGGGTACCAAAAGGCTCGTTAGCAAATAGTTTGCTTTATATTTAGAAAAAGAGAAACAGAAGAATGAACATTAGGTAGGAGAAGAAGAGAAGAAAAGTAAGAGAGGAAGGGGCCATAGGACTGACATGACTCCCAGAACCAGCTGTCAGTGACTCTTGGTGATGACAACACAAACAAGAATATCAGCTTACATAGACTTGGCACTTTCTGGCTTTCCTATAAATTATCTTACTTAGCCCTCATTAACAACTCTTTGCAGTAGATTCTTACATCTACATTAATGGTTGAGGAACTGGCATGTTGACTTCCAAATTCTCACCTATAATAGCAGAGCAGGAAGTGGGGCTGCTCTTCCACCTCCTCTTGGCAGCCTATAATTGGAATGGCTGGAGTTCTGGGCCAAATGTTTGATGAGCAGAAGTCAACAAACAGATATATGAACAGCTCAAGTAACTGGAAAAAAAAAAAAACTTGTTGCCATTGAGTCGATTCCAACTCATAGCGACCCTATAGGATAGAGTAGAATTGCCTCATAGGGTTTCCAAGGAGCAGCTGGTGGATTCAAACTGCCGACCTGTTGGTAGCTGCCAAGCTCTTAACGAGTAACTGGAGCATTCTCAAAACCCATGTAGATAAGTTCACAAACTCAGAACGTTGCATGTAAAAGAACTCTTAGGAACAATGCTATATAACTCCTCATTCTTTTCAAATAAGGAAACCAAGATGCAGAGAGGTAAGGTGGGTTACACAAAGTCACACAGCTGGTTAGTGGCAGAGCCTGGTCTTGAACCAAGGTCTCCAAGTTCTGGGTCTCCTTACTGCCAGCCTTTTGCTATTTTGATTACTATCCCACTCTCTTTATCCAACAGCTTCACAATTTTGAATTTTCCTGATGGAGTTTCAAATCTATGGTGTGGGAAAATCCTCTCTGTGGTCCGTAGATAAGAATTGCAGACTTCCTCGCTGTATTAATTAATGGCCTCATTAATCCACATTTAACTGTTCAATTAAATGTTTAATGTAACGCTTAGAGGTGCCATCAATTACCATGTGTGAAGCAACTCTTGGAGATCCCAGACTGGAAGCTGCTATGTACATGTGCAAAATTGCTGTCATTCGGACACACCATGTTATCTCATCGTGCTCTATTCAGGGAAGGTACGTTACAGCTCCGGCTTAACTCAGGGCGGATTAAATCAGTACATGGGAAAAGAATGGAATTAAATGCTTTGCTGTAATGACTCACATCTTCACAAGTACCACTCATTAATTGTAGGTGCTACATGACATGAATGTGCTAGGGGATGGAAAATATAATATTTTGAATGCTTTTCTTTCCTAGAATTACCCCAGAGAGAGAGAAAAATGATCTCAGTGGTGGTTACTGAAAACATATGCCAGTTTGATTTCCCCAGCAACGATATTAACAGTGAAGAGTAAAGCATTTGTGCCTCAGCTCAAAGAAAGGCGGCTCGATTTCCACCAAATGTATTTCAACCTGACCTAGGTAATAATTAAGCGAGCAACATGGGGAGGCTCATAATTGGAATCGCTTGTTCTATGAGCTAAAATGGTAAAATTTTGCTTTGGTGGCAGAGTTTTTTTAGCAGGCCTGTAGATCAGAGCATGCGGTTACCTCTTTGGAAAGCCACTAGAGGCATGCGATGTGGTGGCTGAGAAATCAATGGAAGAGAGGTGCTGTATAGGAGGGTCAGGTCTATGTCCTGCACCAGTTTGAGAGAACAAAGGATTTTAAAAGCTGAGATCAGGCAAGCAATGTCGTGGTTGTCCTCGTGAGGTCACATGTTTCGCTCTGTAACCGTGGTTGGGGTATTGTGGAGACAGAGTCTTTGTAAGAAGAGTCTTGGGAGTGAGAGGTGAAGAATTACTGACCCCTGGCTTCTCAGGGTCTACCCCCTTAAGCCTGATCTATCTGGAGTTTTCTCCAGAGGACCTGGATTGAGTAACACTGGGAATGAAGTCTGCTCAGTGTCAGGGCAGGAGAAGACAGGGTGGATGTGGGTGGCAGGAAGGGGCAGGCCCAAACCAAGCAGAGTCCAATAGCAAAGCTCAGCATCCAGAAAGGAATCTGTGCTAGGGAGAGGATGCAAACATACCTCTTTTAAATGAGAAACTGGGCAAAAAATTATAAAGTGGATTCCACTGAAAGGAGAGAAACTCAGGAATGAACTTGAGGTAGGCATGAACATGGAGCCACAAGGTGGAGATACAGATACTTTGAAAGCTGTTCAGGGTCCCTGTCAGACAAGGAGGTTTTCAGCTGGGTGTTGGGTGGAGTCAGGAAATTGCAGTGGAAAATGAGGAATTTCCAGAATGAAAAGATCCTGAACACCTTCTGTAGTACCTTACAAGGTCCTTTGGAATTGCCGAACACAATGATTTTAAGATTCTTTTCCTTCTAGCCTCCTAGATAGGTTTTTAAATGTTGACAAGATCTACTATTTGCCAGATAAACACACCAACGGTATAGCTATCTAGAGGTGGCCCACTTGCAATAAACCTGATTGGGGAAAGAAATGGACAATTAATTTTAGGCAAATAATAAAAATATACGAAAATTAAAGACGTAGAGAAACTAATAATGACAGCGATGAGGGCTGGCTCTGCCTTTATTAGCGTCTTTTGTGTTCTTTTATGAAACATCTATTATCGGAGAACTGGCTGATTATTCTCTCATAATTACTTCATACGGAATAATTAAATAAAATGCAGACAATAATCTTTTATAGACAATTACAAAGAGAAACATTTTTGCAGGAAGCAAGAAAGGGAGGGGTGTTGGATGGGAAGGATGGAATGTGTTTTCTCGCTCCTGGGCTTGCGTGGAGATTTCTCTGCCAGCTCTCAGGTCTCTGCTAAGACCTCCAAAGGGACTGTAGGCACCATTTTCAGTGCTGAAGGCTTAGATCATCACTTGTTTGGCTGGAGGGGGATTTGGCTCCCTGGTAGGCGGGGAAGTGTGGACAGATTTTACAAAGTAACTCTTGATCCAAATCTTTACCTCCAATGCCTTATTCTCTGTCTTTGGCCATCTGGGGATGCCAAAGCAGTTATGAAGCCTGACGGGTTTAGTTCTATTCCCTAGTCTTCAAACTATAACCTGGGGATCATGATTGATATTTCTCTCTTCCTCACTTCTCATATTTAATCCATCACTAGCAGGTCTTAGAGAGTCTGTCCCCCAAATATTCCCTATATCTTCTACCATTACCTCTACAGCCACCACACTAGACCATATCAACTCTCTCTTGGACCATTGCAACAACTTCTGCGCCAGTATTCCTGCTAAAATTCTTGACCCCATGTAATTACTTGTTCTCTCAGTAACCAGTGTGATCTTTGAAAAATACAATGTGGATTAGATAGCTCCTTTATTTAAAACTCTGCCAGTGCTTCCTGAAGCACTTATAATGAAATGCACCAAACCCTTTTGCTGAATTACAAAGCCTTGGATGGAGTGGCCTCAGCTGGCTTCTCTGCCTTTATTTACACCACTCTCATTGAATATGGAGCACAGTTCTACTCTGCACACATGGTATTGCCATGAGTTGGAATCAGCTGGATATCAACTAATAAAAATAACCCTCTTGGTTTCTTTTCTCCAGGGGGGGGCATGATAAAGTAAACATGTCAAGGTATTTATAATATCATATGCTGATAAGTGATAGAGAAGAAATAAAGCAGGAGAGATGGGTGGGAGGTGGTGTCAGGGGCTGCAATTTTAAATAAAATAGACAGGGGATGGCCTCATGAAAGTGATATTTCAGTAAATATCTGAAAAATTGGGGGAGTGAACTGTCAATGAAGAGTTCCTGAGAGCAGCAACAACCCAGTAGGTCTGAGCACACCTAACACCTACATCTTGGCTTCTAAAGGCCATTCTCCACTGAAAAGAATTAGAGATCATTGGAGAAATGGCTGGCTTCACAGCTGGGGCAGTGGAAGTGAAATTCAAAGGAATTTCTCAAAGATACAGCTAGGTCAAAAGGACACCGAAGCCAGGTAGAATGGGGTTCCTCCAGGCCAAATCCAGGATAAATCTGAGCATCAAAATAAATGATGATAAATAAATCAAAATAAATAAATTCTATATGGGGAATTGATGCCCTATATAGATAGAAATAAACATATGAATAAAAACATGGAGAGAAAAAAGCTTTTCTTTATGGCAGAATGTCAACTAATGCGTGTAGAAGAAACGATGGAATTAGAGAACTATAACTTGGTAACTGTCATAGTAGTAATTAACTCAAGCAAGAAACATCAGTGAATGCTAAAACCAGGGCTTCGAACCATTTCTGCCTGGTTCAGTCATGGCCAAGGAAGTGTCACCGAACAGACCTGGATTTTTAAAGTTATGGTGAACCAGAAGAGTTGTGGTGAATGAGAAAAATTACGAGTTGAAGCCCTGCTAGAAAATCTCCTTCTTAGAGAACGAGGGCAGCATAAGCACTGCATAGCAACCAAGTCGTTTGCCCTTGGATTTTGGGCACAAGTCTGGAGCATTGCTGTTGGGCTCAAAGATGGCAGTGCCTCGCCCAAAGACGGCGGCACCTCACTCAAAGGTGGCAGCCAACCAAGCTACTTTGAATGTATGCAGCTCTCTCACAGGCCTGTAAATAATCCAATCTCATGTATCAGGCTCCTGAAAGGGCTCAATATGCCTCTTTCACGTCCTTCCATTTCAGGGCTTCAAACTAATTTTTCCCATTCTGGGTATTGTGCCAAATCTGTCAAGTTGTAAAACTTTGGGCCTGTTCCTGTTTTGTTTCGTTTCATCGGCCATGTCTGATCTGGTTTGAACCAGTTCAAAGCCCTGGCTAAACCTAGTGGGTGAAAGTGAGATGAGGAAAGGAATCTCTACATTGTCTCTACAAAGAATGCTTTTTAAGTACAAAGTGAAACAGTAATTTTATATAGTGGAGAAACCTGGAAGACACCATCTTAATTAAATGATTAAAGTTATCATCAACATTAACGGGACAAATTAGTATTGTGTGCCACCTGAGAGTATGTAATAAATACACAGCATCACTTCTGAGATATTCCTGCCAAAAATGCATAGCCTGGGTCTAGTCATAAGGAAAGACTGGGCCAGCCCAAGTTGAGGGAAATTCTACAAAATGACTGCCTTGTAATCTTCAAAAAGGCCACTAGCATGAGACTGAAAAACTTAAGAACTGCTCCATATCAAGGGAAACTAGAGAGACCTGACCACTGGGTGTACCCATGATCCTGCATTGGGGTATATTTGCTATTAAGGGTATCACTGGGTTATTTGGTATAACTTGAATGGAGTCTCTGGGCACAGAGTAAATGAAAGTTCCTTATATTCTTCTTGCAACTTTTTTGTGAGTTTGAACTTATTTCAAATAAAATTACATTTTAAAAATGTATCCTCAACTTCCATACTTCAACTCTTACTAGTGACAAGCTCCTTGCAACAAATTATAACTGACAGTGATAAGGCCATGAATCATGACAAGATGGACTCGGGTTTCAGGACCCTTGGGACCTCAGCCAACCCTGATAGAAAAATAAGGAAGAAAAGAGGAAGACGGTGCTGATGGGATGGCTATGTCACTTGGCTCTTGCCACCAACTCTGATTTGCAAATTCCTCCTCAGGAATAGTAGCATAATCAAAACCAGAAAATCCATAATCAGGGCCCTTTTAACTCCAAACCTAATCTCACCAGTTGTCTTCCTGTGTGGTTGGGACTGTGTGGGTAGCAGCAAATAGAAGAAAGATCTAAAAAAATAGAATCAAATGTGGGAAAAAAAACCCTCCAAATATATATTCTTTCTCTCTCCCCCACAGCCCCATCAAACAGAATAATGAAAGACGAAGAAAAAACAGAATTGAACCACCGTCAGGAAACTTCCCAAGCTTTTCTGTGCCAAACAATAGCGGAAGCCAAGAAGCAGCATTTCACCTACACAGCCTTCTTGTCGATGGACTCTAGGTGGGTCTCCCATGTCTCAGACAATTATGAGGCTCTGGGAAGGCATTCTGAGCTGGAGACTGACACTGCCTCTCGGAGAAGTGTGGTGGTGCTTCAAGGACCGTGGTTTGGCAGCTTCTCATCTGTCAGTGCAAGTGTTCACAACCTGGACAGCTGCGCTCAGGACCACAAGCTGGCCTCATGTGGAAGCTCTTCCACTGCCCAGGGTATGTGCTCATCTACCTAAAACCTAGATTCTCTACGGAATCTAGATCAGCAGTTTGCTTTGCCAATTACAGCACGGAGGGTACGAGCTTTAACTCATGAGCCAGTCTGCCTGGGCTCAAATTCTAACTCCAGCAAGGTCAGTTTCTTAACCTCTTTCTGCCTCATTGTCTTCAGCTCCAAATTGTGGGCAATAATAGGAGACTGTTGGGAGGATTAAATGAGATAAAACTTAGCATCTGATAACTTTTGTTATACTACTGTCGTATGTGGAAACTTTGTCCACCCAATGTCAGCTGCTTCTTGGTAAGAACCTGGTTTGAGCCCTGTGACAGCCCGGAAGAGGCACGGCCATCTTATTTCCCTCAGGAACCTCAGCTTTCATAATCTGATTTACGTAGGAAATTAACAGCCTTGCCATAGGTCTTAGCTACATACTTAAAGCCAAGAAGCCAGAAGGAGAACGGTTGATGGAGAGGGCAAGGGCTTTGGACTTAGAAGCAACTCCTTGAGACTCCTGGTTCTGATATCTTAAAGCTATGTGGGCCTTGCCTAGTTCATTTGATCTCCATAAGCCGCAATTTTCTTACATATATAACGAATTCGGTGTGTAGATTATCTACTTTTTTTTGTGAAAATTAATTGAGATGATATATTTAAGTGTGTGGAGCCCTGGTGATATAGTGGTTAACAGCTCAGCTGCTAATCAAAAGGTCAGCAGTCTGAATCCACCACTCCTTGGAAACCCTATGGGGCAGTTCTACTCTGTCCTATAGGGTCGCTATGTGTCAGAATCGACTCAACAGCAATGAGCTTGTATTTTTTTTGTTTGTTTTATGTAAGTGTGTAGCATGAACCAGTAGTAGGCCCTCAATAAATGTTTCTTCCTAAACACCCTGCTAGGATTAATGTCACAAATAATACGTGCTGGCAGTTAGATAATTTATTTGATTAAAAATAATTATTATCACAATAATGATGCCTCATACTTACTGAGAGCTACCCGTGGGCCAGATATAGTACTAAGTTTAAAAAAAAAAAAAAATTTTTTTTTTTTTTTATATAGAATTTGTTCAATTCTCTCACTGTACCTTTGAAGAGGGATATTCCTGTAGCTGTCTATTTTACAGATGTGAAATCTGTGGCCTGGAAAGGCTCACTGATTTGCTTAAGGTCCTACAGCTAGTGAGTGATGGAGCCAGGACACAAATTAATCAGTCTGACTCCAGAATTGTATTCTTTCCCTTCACACTCCAAGCCTCTACGAAAATAAATAAATAAACAAATGGATAAATAAATATAAAAAAATACAACTAATAGAAATTAAAAGAAAAAAGGGAAGAGATTATGACATTCTGTGAGTATGTGTGGACAAGCAAGGAGAACAACTCATAGGGATATAATGTGATTTTTTTATACTATGAGAGTATTGTAGGTGAATAGATTTCTGAATAAATGATTGACCTCAAGGGTACATGTTAATGGACCAATATAAATATGAAGAAAGGTCTCTAGTAGAGCTCTATAGGACTCTTTCCTAGATAAAATCAGCAGTTTTATTTTATCAATGGCTTGTATGAAGGCATAGAAAAAGGATTATAAAATCTTATGGGTCTGGGAAGGCCAGCTACTGAACAGCAAAATGTTCTCAGTAAATGAAATAGATGTGGAGTCAACAGCATAAGTTTTAGATGTGATAAATACAAAGATTGAACTAGGTTAAACAAAAACAAAACAAAACAAAGCTGCAAAACTGGAACACGGATGCACTGGTTTGCCAGAAGTTTGAAAAAAAAAAAAAAAAAAGATCAGGAATACTTTATTTGGCTAGAAATGCAACATGTTCCAGTTGGGTGATATGCGTACCAAACACCTAATGTTCCCATAGGCTCTGCAATTAGTAGTGTAGTATCCAGGCGAAGATGGGAACTATCACGTAGGTTTGATCACATCTATAAAAACCGCTTTAGTACTGGAAGTCCTACCTGAAGGAGGGCCTGAACAAACGAGCTTTCCCGTGGAAGAGAGCATAAGAATGGTCAGGACGAGAGGAGACCTGGAAACCATGTCACACATGACCTGTTAGTTGAATTGCCCAACCCAACAGTGAAGATATTTAACTTGGAGAAGACTTACAAGGGCCTAACAGTTGTTTCCAGATATTTGAAAGGGTTGGGTATGGAAACAAAGAAATAGTTTCTTTCTTTGTAATCCGAAGGACCAGAATAAATGAGTGAAAGATATATGAGTCACAATGCAATTTTATACAAAAAATAATTTCCTATTATTTATCATTGTTCAAGAATGAATGAGTTCCCTTGCCAATTCTGAGCAGCTTATCTTTTTAATCAGGCAGAAGTTAATAGACCAGAAAACAGAGATGTTTTAGGAGACACTCCCATATTGGGTAGAAGGTTGCATTCAGTGGCTGTTGCTACACGGCCTTTCCAAGCCCAGATTAGTGAGTCTGAGTTGTAGACGTGTGTGGGTTCAAGCCTGGCTTTCCCTAATTAGATTTGTGATCCCAGAAAGCCGCTTACTCTCTCTAAGCCTCATTTCTTTCATCTGTAAGGGTTTGGATTAGCTAATTTCTTAAAAATAACTTCTACTTTGTCAGTCTGTATTCTACATTTAAAATAACCCAAATACTATGAATTACAAAATCTTTGATGCTACCAATGTCATGCATATAATCTCACAATAACCAGGTAATTATGTATGTATATATATGTATGCGTATGTGTGTATATATAATTTGTCGTGGAGCCTGGGAACTTGATTCAGTCTCTTTACTTTCAATTTACACACAATTCTAGAAAGCATGATCCTGTGATTTCCAATCCCCTAACAGATTATCCGAAAGCAATTAAGAGGGAACGAGGATGTCCAAAGTAGCAAACTGATGACAGTGCAAAGTGACTGCTGACAGCCTGGCATGCAACAGCACAATGAAAAAAAAGTAGGCATGAGAATTAAAGGAATGCCATCGACTGGCTCATGTAATGCTTGGGCCAATGAAAGCATCACTGTACGAGCCCAGCATGGTAATCATTGTGCATGATGTACTTTTTATTTATACGTTTTTTTTTATTATCTCTCTCAGATAATAAAATGCAAGCTCCATTAGGGCAGTGATTTTTGCTTCCTTGTGCACAGCTAGAACAGCGCCTGGCATTTAGTAGGTGCTCAATGAACATGTGTTTAACAATGAATGAATGGGCCTGGGGTGTATAGGACCATGGCTGCACCATTGCCACCATGACAATTAATGGGTTGAAAGATTGCTTAGCTCACTCTTAGTGTTCCATCCTTGGAGCCCTACAAGCCCTTGAGGCAGGGAAGCGATACTGCCATAGATTGTTCACTGGGTGCGTCATGAAGCCCAGTGAGAGAATCCAGCACAGGACCAGAGGAAGCAGGAAAAATGGAGACCCCTTTTACCACCAGCTGGACATGTCAGTGCCCTGCGTAGGACTTGGATTTCTCCCAGCTCTCATACTTGACATTCTTAGACAAGCGTGTGTGTGTGTGTGTATGTGTCTTTGGGGGGTGTCTGCAGTCTTGTGTGTAGGCAGAATAAAGGACCACCTATGCTCTGCAGTTTCAGGGTCTATGGCAAGGCCATTTTCTCAAAATTCTCTTGGCGACACCAGCCAGCTTTTTGCATGCAGCAGCTACCTTCTTTGAGCTTAAAGCTTGGAGATCTATCAAAATGCAAAGATCTTTTATCAGAGTCAACATTTTTACTTCTTAGAGTGAAAATGGGATCTAATATCTACAGATATTTCAGAATGAGGATGAGCGTGGGTCACTAGGCTCAAGGAAAAGGAAGCAAAACAAAGAAGAAAACCATTAGGCTGGGCCTGCCAAACTGCCAATTTTCTTATTTTGCCTAAGGTCTATCCTGCCTTCTGGCACCTATAAGCAAATATTCTCAAATATAAAGCACTTTTCATTTTTTTTAGTGGCACAACTGGCTCAGAGCTCTTTTGCAGGAAAATTCTAAAAGGTCACACTTTTGCAACGTTTACCCATTAATTTAATCCAAGGGAGGTAGAGAATCAGTTGGTGTTGATTTGGGATCCTGAGAATAACTGAGAGAACAATGCTTATCATACTGCCAAAAACTCTTTGAATAATAGGAATAGGATTATAATTTGATGAAGAATGAGACCATCCTTTTGGAAAAGCCTCATTTGGCCATTGGTTTGAGCATTATTTTTGGAGAAAGAGAGGCTGCGTTACATGGTCCAAGAAATGATGTAGTTGGACTCTGTAGCCCATGTTTATGAGAAAGAAAAATTATAAGGCAGCAAACCAATATCAAAATTTAGTCAAGAAAACAAGTTCCAAGCCTGCTCTGGAGTCAGGTCACATTCATCCCTACCCTTCAAGCTGTGGGCTTCTACATTCTCCCAACAACTGGCCAGAAAAATCACTGTTACCACCAGCAAATCGTTTCATAACAGTTTCCTCTCCACACTAGAACTCAAACATATGTCATATGCTTTAGAAATATTTCAATCAAAATGATTTGAAATCGAAAGGTTTTGTCTGTTGAACGGTTAGCTCTTATTCTCACCCATCCTAGGTTACTGTGTATCTACTTAGATGCATGTACTTATATATGAAATCTTACACTCCTGTCTTCCTTTAATTATTTATTAAATACTTTTTTATCTTCATTACATGCCATTGATCCATCAAAATGCCTTCTTTGAAGGAGCCAACACACGTGTGGATATACAGGAACCCCTTTCTTTGCAGTCTTATTGCACACAAGTACACGTATATGTGCACCTGTAGCCTTCACTCCCTCTCTGTATCCATGGATCAAAGTGGAGGAGATTGTGATTCTTGCCTCTTTTTCATACAAGTGCTAGGACACTTTTTTACTACCTGGCATCAGCGATGAAAAACATGGAGCAGAATTTCTATTCTTAGGTGTCCTCTTGGGGCATTTGTGGGAGGATGGTGGAGATGAAGGTTTAGAGATTGTGCATCTCAAAATATAAAAATTATACCTTAGATTGGGGCAGTGAAGGGAACTGGCCCAGAGTGACCCAGCTCCAGGAAGGAATGCAAGACATTCTCAAACCAGGTTGTGCTCTCTCCTTTCTAACAGCTCTAACCTTAAGAGTTCAAGAGCCAAACTGTTCTCCAGCTCAGGTAAAGTAAGGCATCACTTCAGGCTCATGGTTTCTTTAAGAAATAGGCAAAGAATATCTAGGACTTTTTCTTCTCCTCTGAGCCTTTCCAAGCTGTACACTGCCTTTAATAATCAGGCCAGAATTATTTCTTCCCATATAACCTCAAGGAGTCCTGGTGGCATAATAGTTAAGCACTCTGCTGCTACCTGAAAAGTTGACAGTTCGAACCAACCCAGTTTTGAGGGAGAAAGACCTGGTGATTTGCTTGCAAAAAGATTACAGCCAAAAAACACCTGTGGGAGTGTTCTACCCTGTCACAGGGGGTCACTATGAGTTGAAATTGACAGCACCCAAAACAATAACATATAACCTCACCTTGTGATGGATTCCCCTATTTTTCAGTCCCTCTTATGGGCACAGTGTATATCAACCTTTCACAAATCTTCTACGTGTAGCTTTGGAGGCCTTCCAGCTATTTTGTGTATGAATTAACTTCCTAAGGACAAATAATCCTCCTAATAGTCATAATAATTCCTACTTTCTACATTTAAAAACACATGGTGTGGATATGAAGGAAACAAAATTCTGCCCTGTATTCAAACACCCTCTCTTCTGACTTGCTCTGAGGACACTTGCCATTTCTACTAGCGCTCATTAAGAGATTTTTAATTTAAACATACATTTCAAGGCATGAAAATATATTTACATTTACATTTCTACTGTGCATTTATTTGTGTATAAGACACACTGCTGGGTAAACGTGGGAGGGGGTAGGTGCAAAGTGGAGTGGAGCTAGAGAGTGCATTTGCTTTCCAGGTGTGTGGGAGTCATCAGTCATTCTCACCAGTGTCTAGTTCTCTGCAGGGGTGTGGGGGCACATGGTCTGGAGTTACTGCCTCCTTGAGTTGGGAGCAGGACATACGATTAGTTCTGGCCAATGAGCTGTGGCAGGAAGTGATATGTATCACTTCCAGGTTGGAACATTTAAGTGCTGGTGGGAGACTCCCAGAGCTTTCTTTCCTTTTTCATGGTGACCACCAAATTGTGAGATGGTGGCTGCTCCGTTAGCCTGGCCCCTGAGTGACTGCCAGGAGCACAGCCCTGTAGCTGATGGACAAGGGGCATGAGTGAGACAAAAATCTTCACGTTTTTAAACCTTTGAGATTTGAGGGTTGTTTGATTATGCAGCATGAACTAATGTATTTTGACAATACAAGGAGCTTACCTTTTTAAGGTGGAAATAATACATGGGCATAAAGGAGTGTCATATAAGGGTGAAAGCTGTAAAGGACCTATAGAAAAATTCTTATGGAGACAGATTTCCTCAGTATGTAGAGTACCAGTGCTATAAGCCTAATGGAAGAGATGTCAACTGGGCTGGGCCCCACACAGAGAAAAAATAGTAATTCGGAGAACATTCCAGAAACGGTTTGAGCTCAGGTCTAGGGGGAGAGAGTAAACATTTAAAGAATGTTGGTAGAGCTGAATTCAGATTGAATCGTAATTATACTACTAACAACAAGCTGCTATTTACTGCATAGGAGTGATGATGGCGCAGTGGTTAAACCACTCAGCTGCTAACCGAGTGGTTGGCGGTTCAAACCCACAAGCCTCTCCATGGGAGAACGATGTGGCAGTTTCCTTCAATAAGGATTACAGCCTTGGAAACCCTATGGGGCAATTCTACTCTGTCCTATAGGGTCACTATGAGTCAGAATAGACTTGATGGCAACGGGTTTCGGTATTTGGTTTATTTATTGCGTGCTCACCATGTGCACGACTTTGTGCTAAGTGGTTCGCATGCATTATTGCCATTAACCTTCACAACACCCCTGAGAGAGAGGTACTATCATCAACCCTATTTCACATTTGAGGAAAACGAGACCTCAGATGGTTAAAAAGCATACTCAAGATCCCATAGCCAGTCAGTCACACAGCAGAGACAGCCGAGCCTGACCCCCAGAGCCCATGTCCTTAACCACAGTGCTGTTCTGCTTCCAAAGCAGGCACCTTAGCAAATGTTGAATGGAGGGGAAATCTGGGGCAATGTGCCCACTGCCACTGAGCCAGAAGAAAGTCTTTTCAGGAGGGACCCAACAAGCTGAGTTACAATCAAAGATCAGGGAGAAGCCAGGGTCCATTAGGGGGCGCTGTGTGCCTTTAGACAACAAGGTTGTATTTGGCCCTGGTTTTCCGAGACCCTCTGAGGTCTTTGAATTCTAGAAGATATTACAGGATACCAAACTCCAACTCCAGGAATCAAGAAAACTGAGGTCCTTGTCAACCAGTTCTCACTTGGTCCAATCTTCCCCTCGGCTTTAACGATATCTCCCCTCCCAGCTATGGATTTTGCATGAGAAATTTCCATGAGACATTCGACCTTTCGGTCTGGGTTTTAAACACTACCCAGAAGTAGTTTCCAGCTGCAGTTTTTGAACCAACTCCAGCCAGACAGCTGTAATTCCTCATCTGGGCCCCCTCACTCACCCCAGAATAACTCACCACCATCCCTTTCACCTCCATAACTTGACTTATGTTCTTTTCTCTGCTGATGTGACTCATACTTGTTCTTCAATGCCCTTCCTCCATGAAGCTCTCAATTCTGAACCCTATAGCTCCTCTCATTTCTGGACCAATCTCCTCTCTTTCACATAGATCCTAAGTTCCTTGAGGGCAGGTGTTGTGCCTTCTGCTTCCTCTCTTTACTCAGAGCACTTAAGACAGTTCTGGGAACATGGCAGGGGTGTGTGAAGACTTTAGCTAACTCAAGCTTATTTTATTTCCATCACTTCTGATGCCATTCACTGACTTGTGTTCTACCGTTTACTTTTCTGTATAACCCTAGGGAACCCTAACATCTGTATTATATCATTTGAACTCCTATTACTTCAGAATTATTTACTGTCAAATGGATTACAGTCCTGGGTTCAAATGTAGGTTCCAGAGTTTTCTAGCTAAAATATCTTGGGCAAGTCTCTTTCACTGTCTACACCTCAGTTTTCTCATCTCCAAAATGGGAAGATAATAATGGGTACCATGAGTGTTTATGGGAGGGCTAATGATATATAAACATACAGAACCTGGCATGTATTGCATATGAGATGGACATGTAATCTTCCACTCCCCTCTAAGGAGCCCTGGTAGTGCAATGTTTAAGTGTTCAGGTGCTAACCAGAAGCCTGGTGGTTTGAACCTACTCAGCTGCTCTGTGGGAGAAAGAGATCTGCTTCTGTAAAGACTTCAGCCAAGAAAACCCTACAGGCAGTTCTACTCTGTGCCATGGCTTCTCTATGAGTCAAAATCAAATCTAGCAATGATACTCCCTCTACTCCATTTTCAAGCCTCACTGGAAACAATCCAATTCTTTCTCATCTATTAAATCTCCATCATCTTACCCCTGCCCAGTTCCTTTTTCTACCTGTTTGAACCCAGCATCTCCACATACTGGGAAGAGGTGCTGGCGTGGCTGTCTTGCCCAGCTCCAGTGTGCAGCCCTGTGAGCCTGCGCACTCACAGGAGTTATCAAGTTGCAGCGAATTCGGTAGTACTAATCAAACATTTGCTGTGCAACACCTGGAACTGGTGTGTACTTTAAGATAATGTCTGGCTTCAGATTGGATGCTGGTGATTAGAGCAGTAAATTAGACCCACTTCGTGGCTGCAGGTTTTCTTGGCCCACTTAGCGCATTGGAGCACATTTCAGCATGCAGATGTTTTTCTGCTTCCCTTTCCATCTCTGAGGAGAACAATTACAATATCCTGATGTTCCCTTGCCATCCAATTATTCCCATTTTGCTTCTGTGTTAGAGCTCATTGATAATGAAAGGCAGCAGAAGCTTGAAAGTCCCCTGCTCATCTTTGTTTGATGGCGCCATCATGATGGTAAACAACATGTGGCTTTAAACTGGGAGAAACCTCCCTGAAGGTCTCACTGAAGTCATAGGGGGCCTTTCCCCTAATCACGGGTAACTGGCCATTTGGATTTACACTCACCTGGCCATTTGCCCCCAGCATGCACTCCTGGGTGCTGTTTCCTTGTGGTATTCTACTTGTACCAGGAAATGTAAGACAGTTCACCATCAGGGGCTATAAGGGACAGCCACTAGACAGCTGTGGGGGATGGAGCACCACGTGGGGCAGTTGGCTACATACCATCCAGCAGAGGGCAGCCGTGCCTAACAATCCATCCCAAGTCCTCCCTTCATCCAGAAAAAGGCCAAGGCAGGTTGGGGTTGACTTCGGGAGTCTCCTGCAGCCCCAAGAAAAACAGGAAGATCTCCCTTTTGAAGTCAGAAGACTGATTCTCACTGATGAACATAGAATAATCTAGAGCTTGGAAGCCCTTTAGGGCCCGACCCATTCATTTTACACTGAACAGATTTGTTCATGGATTCCCGGGCTGGTCCTGGAGGGTGCTTTCCGTGACACCAAGCTCCTGATCACTTTGAAGGTGAAATCATGGACTGCTGGAGGTAGGACCAGCAACTAGCAGAGGAAAGGGTCTCTGTGGATCTCTCAAACTCTTACTCCTCCGTTTAATGCAGTGGCTTAGGTCCGCATGGTTCAAGAGAATGTACAAGCTCCTTTAACGTCTGCTCTCTCATTTTCAAACAAATGAAAATTACATGCAATCCCCACTTTCCTGTGTAGAACCTATGTTAGCATATCTTGCATCAACTAGCAATTCTCTTTCTCTGCTACTCAACCTGGGGACTTTCCTTGGCTCTCTAAATTTGTTCATTTTCTGGGGATTTTCTCTTGATATTGGTCCTTCTCCTCAAATCTATCCTGCAAATAGATCTCAGATTAACCTCTTTCATCCTTCTCACCTTGCTTCACTATCAGAGGTCCCTTGGGGACTGCAGTCAGGAAAGGAGAGGGAATCAGTCATTCAGAAGTAGAGAAAATAGGAAACTAGAGAAAGCAGTGCCCCAGGCAGATACCCACAGATATTTTTCAGATTACTCTCCTACAGCATAAAATTGGGGTAGTTGTTCAGAAATTTTGAAGCTTGAAAAAATTTGGGGCAAGATTAGGCTGGGGTCTAAATTGGACCCAGAGAATCATGAGGGTATGAACACTTGGAACCCAGTGAAAGAGCCCAGGGCAAAGGGAAAAAGTAAAGAGGGCAAGGGAGGTGGGGGATCTAATAAATATAAATCTTGCATGGTCGCACAAGCAGTTTGTGTTAAGCACTAACGTAAAGGTTGGAGGTTCAAACCTACCCAGCGGCACCATGGAAGATAGGCCTGGTGATCTGCTTCTTCTAAGATTATAGACAAGAGAACCCTATGGAGAGGTCATATTCTGTAACACGTGGGGTTGCCATGAGTTAGACTCGACAAGATAGCAATGAATAACAACAATTGCAACAATATCAAAAGTTTGTTTAAGGCCATCAGGAAAGCTGTAGAAAATATTTCTGCACTAGCTTGGTGGTTGTACTGGATGACTCAGATGGTTGAGACACCCATTTCAGCTCTTAGTCTCAAGAATTCTCTGAGTTGGATGAAGTTTTGAAGCATCTTTGACCAAAGGAGCTTAAATATGGTCACAATGTCTCGGACCTAGAGTTGGGCTGTTTTAGTATCCAATGTCTAATTTCTTTACCTTTCACAGATGAGCCCTATAGAATCTCTCAGGTGCTTCTGGGAACTGCATGGAACTGTAGGGATAACACTATACCTGGAATCAGAAGTCATGGATATTGGTCCTAGTTTTCTCACTAACCCATTGTGTGATCTTGGGCAAGACATTTTCCCACTCTGGTTTTTAGTTTGCTTTTCTGTAAAATGTAAGGGTTAGAATATATCGGGAAAGATGAATGTGTAACACAAATGAAGCCGGGCCATTTCTGTGCAGAGCACACATTGCACACATCTCTGTGCAGAGCACACAGAGTTCTTTCTTACTGAATTAGGCTCAGAATACTTCTCAACGCTGCATTTGAAACAGCCGTTATTAACCAAATAGAACTTTTTCTTGAGATTAAAACTGTTTGCTATCACCAGACCAGAAAATTTTAAGGGTTATTTACAGTTCCAAAATAAACTTTTCCCCTGCCATATATATTACCCACTATTTCAGTATGACAAAACAGGATATCTACAGATCTCTCTTAAAGAGCTGTATGACGTATCAAAAAAGACATCTGAAATATCTGTGTCAATTAATCAATTATAAGTATTTAATAAGTCCCCAGAACTTTTATAAGTTCCTTCTAGACAGATCAGACCTAAATAACATATATTTCAGGGACAAATAATACTTGGCTTAAACCTACTGTGGTCCACAAGGGCATATGATTCTTTCTAATAGTGCAGAGTTGGAAATCCCTGAGTCTCCAGGCACCAAAAGTAGAGTGGAGAGAGTCAGGTACTGTAGGAAATTGGTTGCAGATGGGAGGCATAAGGTGGTGGCTGGGTGTATTGCAGACCAAGTTTGTAGACTAACATGGGCATAAATGCCTGTTTTGCATAAAGCCTTCCCCTATGCTTTCAAGTAGAATGAATGCCCATTGTCTTTGACCCCAGTATAGCACTCAATACCTCTGCTGTATACTTTCTTTCCTGTAAAAGTACAAGATCCTTGAAGGTAGAGATAGTCTTAAATTTCTCCTTATTATCTCCAGCATTTAGCATAAATTTTACTCCCAAATGTGACTTCAATTTTGTTGAACCCAAAATTTCATCTCTAGTCAGTCTCTCCCTTAAGGAGCTTACATCATCCCAATAGCTATGCCCAAGACACATTGAAGAATAAAGCAGGAAAAGGACTCACATGTTGAACCCCTCAGTCGGCTCAGGTCAGGATCTAACAGCAAAGGGAATATGTCAGAACCAGTCCTGTGTCTTTGTGGCTTATGCAGTTTGGGGTGACTATGGATAAGAAACCACAGAAAACTGAGCTCAAAAGATTTTCCCCTCTCTGATCCTATCAATTTCTTCAACCATAAAAGAACAGGCTTGGTCAAGAATATGTCTAATGTCTTCCAAATCTAGCATATAATGATGTTTTTATCTGAAGAGTCTACAATTTCTTTTTTAACAAAATATACGCCAAGTTTTGTACAGCCAGCTGTATTACATGAGAAGATGGACTCAGATCTGCCAGGTTCTGGTCTACCGGAGAGCTCAGCTCCAGCTGGTGGGGGAAGATAATTCACTGGCCAACGAGTGCAGAGCGCTGGCTGGCTTCTTCTGTGGAGGGAGGTTGATCAGAATGGTTCAAGAGCAGCTTCCTCAGAGGACTCAAGATATCAAGCTATAGGGAAGATTTCTCTTCTGAGAGGTAACAGCCCAACAGTGCCAGAAAACTGAAGAACATCTACAGGCCATAGATCCTAGAAACCAGAGCTGGGCAAGGCAGCTCCATATTTATGAAACACTTTAGAGCTGAGAGAGCATTTCACAAGTACTATCACTCTCGATCCCTGAAACAATGCTGAGTTGTTATTGAGGTAACTGAGGTTCAAGGATGTTAACAAATGGTTAAATTGATTTCAAGAAAGAAAAAAAGAACAGCCCTTGCATTCGGTAAGTTGGGCTGGCATTCACAGCTGGGCCTTGCTATTCTTCTATTGGACATAAATAATCTCATGAACACCAACCTCAGACAAAGGTACTCTAAGACCATGATGAAATCAGACAACACAAGACCACTCATAATTGTGTCTAAGCACAGACAAAAACAAGGCCACTATACCACCCACAAAATACCAAACACCTCCCTCTTGGCTAAAATTAGAGACTTCTACTTCTTTAACAATCACAGATTTATCCTTATCTTCATTACGTGTAAGATTTATTGAG
Source organism: Elephas maximus indicus (assembly GCF_024166365.1). Classification (NCBI taxonomy): domain Eukaryota; kingdom Metazoa; phylum Chordata; class Mammalia; order Proboscidea; family Elephantidae; genus Elephas; species Elephas maximus. Next base: position 54,116,313 of record NC_064829.1, on the reverse strand, counting down.
TTGCCCAGTCAAAGAATTGCCTCCGCTTTCTGATAGCGTCCCATCTACGGCAAACCTTCCCTTCCTTAGATCCTCTTCCAGATCACCCAACCAAAGCCCAAATCCTATAATAGGCTCTTTCTTACACTCTCTTACTGGGTGCACCATGCTTCCCCACAGTGTGGGTTCATTTTCCTTTGCTGTAAAGAGTAATAAACCCAAACAGTTCAACTACAAGTGTGTTCCTGCTGGTCTTTGCTGGAGTACATTGATAGTGTCCATATGGTTAAATGGGTTGCCATGGTCACATGGTTGGTAAGTGTTGGCCTTGTGGTATCGTAGTCCTTTGTTCTTTCCAGGGTACTACACTACTGAAGGAAACACCCCACTCCTGCCCTCACCATAAGGGAGAGGCCTGGGAACATAGTGGTAGCTGCGAGGAGATAGTTACAAGGCACTGAGGTTTAAGGAGAATGAATCACCTTAATGATTTTTATTTGATTCTCTTTTTTACTTTTTTCAAATTCCTTTCAAATCCAATGACCTCATTTGAGCCTTATATTACTCTAATGAGGAAGGTGGGGTGGGTAATACTGTAGCATTTGGCAAGTGAGATATAAAATGATACACATGTGGACCCTAAGCTAGTTAGTGGAGACCTCCTTTCCTTATCTACCTTACTTCTCCTACAGGTCGGTGGGTACCTGGAGTACATTTAGACAAGCGTAATGATTCTGAAAGGAGCCCTGGTAGTGCAATGGTTAAGTGCTTGGCTGCTAACCTAAAGGCTGGTGGTTGGAACTTCCCAGCTGTCTCACAGGAAAAAAGATTTGGCAATCAGCTCCCATAAAGATTACAGCCTAGGACCCCTATGAGGCAGTTCTACTCTGACTTATAGGGTCTCTATGAGTCTGAATAGACTCAACAGCACACAACAGCAACAACAATGATTCTGAAAAATGGTTTTGAAACTGAGTCATAGGAGGAATGTTTGAAGAAATGGCGGCAGGGATGGTTTGCCTCGAGAATGGTTCACATGGTGGAGACATGACAGCTGTCTTCAGACATGGGAAAGACCATCACATAAAAGAGAAAATAGTTTTTCACTATGTTACTTTGGAGGCAGAATTAGGACCAGTGGGTGGAATTTACAGGAAGCCAGATTTCGGCTCAGTATATGAATTGTCTTTTTAACATGGAGAGCGGTCCAACAATATAGAGTTGTCACCTTACTGTTTCTGAGGACAATTAAGTTGAACCTGAGGACATTCATTCATGGCCACTTGACAGCAGATTTTGTACTAGGTAGATGCTTGTATTCCACAGCACTTGCGGTTGTTCTGTCTTTAACATGTTCACCTGAGATGTGCCAGGCACCATGTTAGGCTCTGGCGGGGGTGGGAGTGAGGGGAGGAATTCATGGATTAACAAGAAACAAGTTCCTTTTCTATCGCATACGTTTCTTATTTGGTCATTCACTACCTTAGGTTTTAATTTCTTTAGTTTTTTTGGTCAGGTATCATCTCCCTATCAGGCTTATTCAATAAAAATGAGCACTTACATGTTTCAGGCTCTGTGTGTACTCTCCTTGTAGGGTTCCATCAAGCAGAAACTGTATCAAAATCTAGTTATTTATTTTTTACTTCTCATAGTGCATTAGTAAAGTGTTGGCCCAATACATGGCTGCTTATGAAAGGATAAATTACAATTCAGAACAATCGATTTCTGGCACCAGATACCTTCTGCTGAACCATCTATCATGAACCTCTATCATGTTATCTCAGGGTTTTAAAAAAAAAGTAACTTTCAGAAGCCTTTAAAGTCAATTTTTACTACAGGTAGCAGGCTGCCATCCAAGCTCGATTCTAAATGCTCACCATGCCATACATTTCTTCTTCTCAAGAAGTAGTTTTCCAAAGACTTTACTCTGGAGACTAGAAATAAGATGTCTTCAGACTTCTTTACCAGTAATTCAATTCAGTTCAGTCCAATTCAATTCTTAATGGGAGCCTTTAAGGCACCATGCTAAATACTCCAGAGAATTCAGAAGTAGATAAGACCTAGCCCATAGCCTTAGGAGCTTACTGTCTCTTCTGGAGCCCACAGTTAAATAATAATAAATTTAAAGTAAAACATGCAAATGCCTTAGGGAAGAAATGAGGAGATAGAGATTAGAATGGTTTTTGGGTTCAAGAAGGAAAAGGTAATTTCACATGAATTTTGAAGAGTGTGCAAATATTTGATGATGATTATAGAGGGTAGGGTTTTCCAGGAAAACAGATGAGCTTGAGCAAACCACAGAGATGGGAACATGTGAGATGTGTTCGGGAAACAGTAAAAAATCCCTGTAATTGGGTTGTTGAGTCAGTAGAACTCAGAGATAAAGCTGGAAGATGGGAAGACAGATGCCTGAATGCCAAGATGAAAGATTAAAGTTTAGTCAGTATTAGAGAATCATGGCAGGCTTTCACCTAGAAAATAGAAATGATCAGAGGAATAGCGTAGAATAGATGCCTCTGGTAGTAAAGTTTTGGATGGATTGGAAACAGGAGTAATATGGCAGGAGTGATATAGAGGATAACTTAACCAAAGGGCAGGCAAGTGAAATGGAAAAGAGGGGATGAATCAGAGATGCTGAGGAGGGAGAATCTACCAGGCTTAATTTTTGGAATAAATGTGGTTGGGAAAGGGGGTAGGAATGGGTGAAACAGGGAGGAAGAGGTAGATTGAGAGCAAATAGACAGGACTTGGGTTTAGACATTGGTTTTGAGGTGCTATTAGGCCTCCAGGGTGAGAGTTTATTTGGCAGTTGGAAGCCTGTGTTTAAAGATTGGGGTAAAAATTAGGATCAGAACCAGGGATTTGCAAGTCATCTGGGTAGAAGTTGATGTTATATGAAAAGATGTTATCATTGAAGGATTCGGTATAGGGATCCTCAGGAGGTTTTCGAGGATAACTGTGCTTAGGGAAGAAAAGGGAGTAAAAAAGATGCAAAGTACGGGATTCACGATGAAGTCACTGTTGAGCAGACCATAGAAATCAGAGGTAAGCCGGTGGTCGATAGATCAAAACGTGTTAGAAGTAGGACCAGGAATGAGAAAAGGATTTTGGTTCCTGCAATTACAGATGTTTTGGTGGCCTTTAGAAAGCAGCATCAGCACTTGGTGAAAGTGAAATCCAGATTGCAAAGAGGCTTTTCAAGCAATGGAGGCAGTGACGTAAACCACATTTTAAAGACGTTAGGAGATGGAGGAAATTTTTAAGACAACAGCCAAGTTGACAAAATATTTTATTAAGACAGGAGAGATAAGAGCAATTTTTAGGAAGAAGTGTGTAAAAAGTGAGAGGCTAAAGGTATGATCAAAAGGAAAAAACCAAAAATCTGGTTGTCAGTGTCTTTTCTTGAATCAACAGTATGAAATCGGGACCCACAGCTCCAGAGGTTACTGTTCCCCCTATCCAGATAACTGTTTTTAGCCTAGTCCCAAAGCTATGCCTTGGCTTATGTACTTACCTCATCTTGGTATGCTCTCATCCTAAGTCCTTCCCACTGCCAGTGAGAACTACCTTCAGATGCCCCAGCTGGTGGCAATTTCTCCTTTCTCAGAACTCTCGTTGCATCAACTGTTGGGATCACCCAGTGTCAGGGCGAATTAACCAGTAAGCAAGGTACACATGGGTTTACATTAAGCAAGGTATGCACTGGCTTACCTGGGCTTACTTACTAATCCGTAGTGCACAATTTCACCTTTTTTCATCACATCAAGAATGTGGTGAAATCCATGTGAAATTGTGCACTACAGATTAGTAAGTAAACCCAAGTAAACTCGTGTGTACCTAGTTTGTTGGGTAATCCGTCCCTGCCCAATGTAGCCCATAATTTTTTTTTTTTTTTTTTCCTGAGTATGTGTTTTTCTCTCCAACTAGACTCCTGAGGGTGAGGAGCAGGTTTCTTGCTCCACTTGGTTCTTAGTAACCCTGAGCACACAGCATATGCTCAATAGTATCTTAAAGTCATAGAATTAAGTTGAGAACGTCTAGCTACTTCATATTCCTGATGTGGAAAATGAAGTCTGGAGAGGTTTCTATGACTTAGTTTACTCATTCCATCATTTGTCAAACATTTGTTGAGTATTTCTTTGTGGCAGATACTCTGCAAGGTGCTGAGGATCTCAAGGGGACAAAGAGATTCACAGTCTAGCCTAGAAGAGAGACATGTAAACAGATAGCAAAATACAAGCTGAACGAAGTAAAGTGGTGGTGTGCACGAGCTGGAGCAGGAGAAGTGCTGTTAATTACATCTGAGAAGTAGTTAAGCCCAGGGGAGGAGCTATTTGCCTTGTACCCTAAAGAATGATCAAGGACTTACAGCTTGTTAGTGTCCACGCCAGGGTTGAGCCCAAACACCCCAGATCCACGCCGATGGTTTTCCTGCTTAGGCAACGGTTGACTGCCTGTCTAATTAATTGTCCTATAGCAGGCCATAGTTTCCTACCCTGCCCTGGCCAGCAGGCATATGGATGTGCACAGGTGCTGGTTAGATTTTTTTTTTTTCCAGTAGAAATATATATGTATTTTTTTTATTGTACTTTAGATGAAGGTTTATAGAACTAGCTTCTCGTTAAACAGTTAGTACACATATTGTTTTATGACGTTGGTTAACAACCCTACAACATGTCAATGCTCCCTTCTCAACCTTAGGTTCCCTATTACCAGCTTTCCTGTCCCCTCCCGCCTTCTAGTTCTCGCCCCTGGGCTGGTGTGCCACTTTAGTCTCATTTTGTTCCATGGGCCTGTCTAATCATTGGCTGAAGGGTGAACTCAGGAGTGACTTCATTACTAAGTTAAAAGGGGGCCGTGCTCTCAGGGTTTCTCCAGTGTCTGTTAGCCAGTAAGTCTGGTCTTTTCTTGTGAGTTAGAATTTTGTTCTACATTTCTCTCCAGCTCTGTCTGGGGACCTCTATTGTCATCCCGGTCAGAGCAGTCAGTGGTAGTAGCTGGGCACCATCTAGTTATGCCGGACTCAGTCTGGTGGAGGCCGTGGTAGTTGCAGTCCATTAGTTCTTTGGACTAACCTTTCCCTTGTACCTTTAGTTTTCTTCATTCTCCCTTGCTCCTCAAGGGGTGAGACCAGTAGAGTATCTTAGATGGCTGCTCATAGGCTTTTAAGACCCCAGATGCTACTCACCAATGTAGAATATAGAACATTTTCTTTATAAACTATGACATGCCAATTAAGTTAGATATTCCCTGAGATCATGGTCCCAACAGCCCTCAGCTGCTGGTTAGTTATCTGGTGACAGTGGGAGTCACAACTGTCTCTGGGGAGAGGCCTGATGGAAGTGGTAACGTGGCCTGGGGTTGACTAGAGAGTGAGGGATGAAAGGGAAGAGGTTGGAGGAATCCAGTCACTGATGGCTCACAGAGCTTGTCTGCACTGCCCCTGATGCTGGTGGTCTAGTAGGATTACCTTTGGAAATCAGAAGTTTTATTTATTCATGCATGCGTGTAGGTGTGTTCAAGAGTGTCTCTACTTCCGGAGCAAAGTCAAGCGGTTCAGCCCAACCCAGGGGTTGTGTCTTTAGCCTAACACTCAAATGGCCACCCTGTTTGGGACTAGATGCTTCTGTCTGAGTTCCCAAGTGCTTCTGTCCTCCTTCCCTAAAAAGTTGGTTCTCTTGGATAGAAGACCAGATTAGCAGGAGGAGTTCAATCTAGAGGGTGGGAGAACAGAGGAGGGAGAGCAAGAGACAACTTTACATGGAAGGCTACATTTTCTTGCAGCAAAAGCCTGTTCAGCCGGAGGGACGTGTCAGCATCTCAGAGTGAACTTGAAGCTGTTGAGTGGCTGGTGACCTTGGTTCTGCCACGAACAGCACAGTAACTCTGAGGAGCCTCCTTGCCTCTCTGGACTTTGACTCCTCATCTTTAATGTGAGAGATGGGGTGGGGGTTGAGCCACCTCTGAAATCCATTCCAGCCCTCGTTGTCTCCAGATTTCTAACTGGAACCCCAAGAAGACAGCAGCTTGTAATTCTTTCTTCTCACCTCCAGAGAAGTCAGAAAATATTTGGCTCTGGCTCTTTAGCATGGGAAGTGGTGGCCCACAGACATCACAGTCGGGATATTAATAGATTATTCCAAATGTTATATTTGCATAGATGCACCACTCATTATGCAGATTGCCAATTATGAATTATTTGTCCTTCCTTCCAGGGGAGAAGTTGTTTATTTGCAAACTGCACAGGGTTGACTTGGGGCAGCAGAGAGATGAGCCCCTCACTCAGCAGGTCTCTTTGTGGAGCTCCCCCAGACTCTGTACTTGCACAGGTTCTTAAAGAGGCAGATGAAGGTAGCCAGGGAGTGCCAGGTAGTAAGGTGATGAAAGGGAAACTGGAGACAGGATTTTAAGAGGACTAAAAATAGGAGGTCTTGAGGTTAAAGTGATCCGATGTCTAATGTGAAGTCGAAATAGTTTTGCTCTAAGACACAACCCAAAATGGACTCAGGCTTTTTTAACCTCAGTATTTCTCCTGGCTGAACCATGCAGTGGAGGTCAGGCCCTTCCTCTCAACTCATAAACACCAACGCCAATGATAATCTGACACTTGTGAAGCACTAACTATGTGGGGCACGGTCTTAGGTCCTTTACTTGGATCGTCTCATTTAGCCCTCCTGGCTACTTTGAGAAACTGAAGCTTTGAGAATTTACATACTGCTCCCATGCTGAACTGGTATTTGATCACAGGCTGTCTGATCCCAGAGCCCGTGACTTAATCACTACACTATACACTTCCTTAGACACTTACTACTTTGACCGTGAGCCATTTTTTTCAGGGCCATATAAACCCAAGGCTGGATTCTGTGGGCACGTAAAAACGGGAGCATTTGATATAGTACCCCCAATTGTCCTCTATTAGACTCCAGTGTTCCGCTTAAGCCTCTAAATTTGAGAGTAGCATGAAGTTGGCTCTGGAGGGAGGGCATGAAGGTGATTGATAAGTTTTTAACAGGGAAAATGAGGGAGGGATGTAGAAATTGTTTGCTAAGAGGAGAAAAAGGAGGCTGAGGGGATATCTGGGTTAATACTGCAGCTAATGTTGGAATGAATAAAATCGTAGACCCTTGGAAAAGGAAAGAACCTTGGAAGTCACCTAATCTAACATTGTACCAATGCAGGAACTAAGCTAAAGATCTCTGAATAATGTAAATATGTGAAGACATTGAGGAAAGGCTATTTTTTTCCTCCCAAGAGAGCAGGGCAAGAAGAAATTAACGAATAATCATTCATGGATTATCTGCTCTGTGTATGTTACCTGGGCAGGACATTGCAGGGCATACACAGGCATGAGCCCTGGTCTTAGGGAATTGCTGTTCTAGCTGGCTTCCAAGACTACAAAGTGAGAAGGACTCCACAAGACCATCTACAAGTGACAGAAATGGGGTCTAGGGCTGCACTGTCCTAGGTAGTAACCACTAGCTGTATGTGGTTCCTGTAGGTTTGGGAAGCTCCTAATCTGAACTCTGCTGTAAATTTAAACTACATGCTGATTGCAAAGACTTAGCGTAAAAAAAGAATGCAAAATAGTTAATAATATATTGTTTGCATAGTGAAACAGTATTTTGTGTATATTAGATTAAGTGAAAGATTTTGAAATTAACTTCATATGCTCCTTTTTTTTTTTTAATGTAACTATTAGAAAATTTAGAATAACACAGTGGCTAATACTAGATCCTTGCTACCTAAGGTGCAGTGCATGGACTGGTAGCATGGGCATCACCTGGGAGCTTGTTAAAAACGCAGAATCTTAGGCCTCACCCTGTCTACTGGATCAGAGTTTGCATGTTAACATGACCTGCAGTTGATTTGGATACACGCCAAAGACCGTGAGAAGCACTAGACTGTACCAGCAACATCGTGTCTTCTTTGCGGGCTGGTCTTTCCTAGTCTTCACATTTAAACAATGTCCACTCTGATAGTAACCACCTAAATGACCAATGACATCTCCCCTCTCTCTAGGCCTTAGATTTCCCATCTCTAACAACAAAGTGTTGCACTCTACATTCTCGGGAGTCCTCTCCAGCTCTCTCTAGGACAAGATGATCCTAGGATTATAAAGCAGAAATTTTGTATCTAGCAGAAGTCAGCTACCCACTGCAATGTTTAAGAATATCTAGTTCCGAGCCAAGGCTTTATCTAAGAAGGCAATACCCTTCTAGCTCTTTTCATGAATATTTGTGAACTTTTTACCAGATAGCCCTGTCCTATGTCTTTTTTGGAATCCCTGGGTGGTGCAAAGAGTTAATGTTCTCAGCTGCTAACTGAAAGTTTGGAAGTTCGAGTCCACCAAGTGGCACCTTGGAAGAAAACTCAGCCATTGAAAACACTGTGGAGCATAGTTCTACTCCGTCACACATGGGGTTCCCATGAGTCGGGATTGACTCTGACGGTATCTTCTTTTTAATGTCCTTTTAATAGCTGCATTCTGGTGTTCACACTCATCAGTGAATTTAGTTGTAAAGCAAGTAAGGGAGAGCTTAGTAATTGTGATATAGACGTGAGCAAAGGCGTCAAACCTTTACAACTGCCTTTTTAAACATCCTTTCTGGGTTAGATCTGCAAAATGGGTATTCATCAATTTTCCCCTTAATAGACGAATAGTAAGCAAACACTAAGCGAAGGAGAAAAGCACAATGTTTAAGAACATTGCTCTGGAGTCAGAAGGAACAACGTTTTTATCCAGGCTCTGTCCATACGCATAATCTTAGAGGAGTAATTTTACCTATCTGTGCAGTCCTGCTCTGTCCTATGGTGTCACTATCAGTTGGAATCTACTCGACAGCAATGGGTTTTGGTATGCCTAGTTTGGAGCCCTGGTGGTGCAGTGGTTAAGAGCTCGGCTGCTAACCAAAAGCTCAGCAGTACCAATCCACCTGCCGCTCCTTGGAAACGCTATGGGGCAGCTTTATTCTGTCTGATAGGGTCATCGTGAGTCGGAATTGACTTGATGACAAGTTTGGTTTTATTTCGATGCCTAGTTTATTCCTCTGCAAAAAGGGTTAAATAATGTCCCTGTTTATTCACTCAGTAGATTGTTATAAGGATTAAATTAGTTTAGCATGGTGGTAGAACTCAAGATTAATATGGTACACGGGGCTAGGTATTATGTGGGCAAAAAGATTTATAGGACAGGGTCTACTAATTGTATTTGAACACTGCATGGGGAAGGTAAAATTTGAACTGGAGAGATGGACAAGAGGTAGATAGCATTCCAGGTAGAAGCAGCACCTGATTTAAGGAGTATGAAAGTCCTAGCCATGTTTGGAATGAGGCATTGGTGGTTTAGTGGTAGAACTTACACCTTCCATGTGAGAGACCCAGGTTCGATTCCCAGATAATGCACCTCACGTCACTACCCATCTGCCCCTGGCGGCTTGCATGTTGCTAGGTTTCAGTGGAGCTTACAGACTAGGAAGAAAAGCCTGGCAATCTACTACTGAAAATCAGCCAGTGAAAACCCTACGGATCACAATGATCACAAACATATCATGGGATGGTGCAGGACCAGGAAGTGTTTCATTCTGTTGTGCATGAGGTCACCCTGAGTTGGGGACAACGTCGAAGCAGCTCATAACAACAGGTATGGTAAATTTACCATTGTCCAAGCATGCCTGTTGTTTAGCAGACAGGAGGGCATGGGTGCGATTTGTGGTTGAAAAGACAGGGTCCTCAGCGGTGGAAACTGAGGTAGAAGAGGTATTTCATGGCTACAGGATTAAACTTTTTTATTAAGGCTGAGATAAGGGGTGTCTACATTGCCAGGGTACAGAGTCCCTTTACCTTTGGGGTTGCTGTTTTGTTTTGCTCTGGGGACAATAGATTATTCCATCAACCCCACCTCTGTGGCCTGTCTTCCCCCATCCATGCCAATGGCATTTGGCTCTCGCTCCCACGCTGACATTTCCCTGAGACTCATTTCACGCTATTTCTTCACGGGGGCATCTGGGCTGACAATGCAAAGAGACTTTTCCCACATAATTGAAAGGAATTTCTGATTATGCGCGGGGATGTCAGCCATGATGAGGTCTTGGACTCTTTCCAATTCCAGCCGCTCCTGATGACAGTGCTCCAGTCTCCTTCTCTCGACCCCTCCCTGGCATTCTCCTTGTGAACTTTTTGCTCCCTTCTGGGAGTGATTTCTCAAGATAATATGTTGTTTTCAAGCTTCCCTTTCTCTAGCCAGATTGATGGGTCCCACGTGAAGTGCACTTTTTGGGGGGGTGGGGGCTGCTCCTAAGCGCTGCTATTTCACAGACCTGCAAAAATTTCAGACGTAGTTACCCTGTCATTTCCATATCTGGAACCCTGCACCTGACAGGAAAAGGTTGAGTGAACACACATATATTTTGGGTCTTTCTTTAGAGAAGTCCTTTTGAATATGCAGAACAAAGTGAGGGCTGCATTTATCTCTGACCTTTTCCGGCTCTTTTTCTTGCATCTGTTAAGGCAAAAACAGGCCTCTGAGCTCATCAGCCTCCTCTCCCACGGAGCAGATGATCGAGTTGCCTGGATTCACTTTCTCGCCAGCCCTCAGTCCCCAGTTCTGCCTGAATCTTTCCCTGTGGCTAATTCTCCTCGGGGTTTCTGGGGGATCTCGGGGGGCGGGGGGGTGGGGGGAAGAAAACAAGGGCCTTGTGGGAAGGTTGTCACGGGCTAGACGTTGGAGTCCTTGGTTTATCTGATGTGTTGAGCCTTTAAGAGCCTTTTTCTATCAAGGGGATTAACCTCATTGCTATCCCCTATGTGTTTCTTAGCAGGATCCTTCTTCTCTGACATGGTAAAGACTGCTTGGCAAAACAGGGGAGGGAAAGATAGAGAAAGCATCACCTCACCCCTTCAGTGCTGATCAGAGAAGATGACTTTGCCTGGAGCCTTGAGAGTTCTGACGAACCGCCTGTAGAGTCTCGGGGTGCCTCTGGGAGGAATGTACCAATATATGTTTTTGCCATATATTTTTATAACTTCCTTGGGAAGCAGCTACAACATATTAGAAAGAATTCTGGACTTGGTGCCTGGAGGCTTGGATTTGATTCTGGCTAGTTTTTTTTTTTTTTAGAGGATATGTGCGTTAGATTGTAAGCTTCACAAAGAGTCGCCATGTCTACCTGACTTCCCATTGTGTTCCAAGAGATTAGTGCTGTGCCCGGTACACAGTAGGTGCGTGATAATGCATAGTAGGTGGTTCATAATGAAAATACGAACTGGAACAAGTTATATAAATATATGCATATGTATACATACATATACACACGTACACATATATTTATATTTTATAATATGTACATTTTATGTGTATGTATATATATACATGCATGCAATCATACACATACAGATTTACCTTCCTCACAGAATTGCGTCGATTTTTTAAGAGATTAAATAAAAGCACTGTAAAACAATGCTCCTAGCAAAAAAATGTTTACGTACATAAAATTAATCTTAGCTTATCCACCACTTGAACACTATCCTTTGGTCAATCCTCTGTGACCCACTCATGTAAAAAATACTCACCTTGGGTCCCTGCAATTTCACCCTTAAATATATATTTCTTTGGATTAAGTCTTACTTTTACTAATGATGTCCTTTAAAATGTAAAGACTTCCGGGTTGGGCATCACATTAAATCATATGTGTGAATTAGTTTGAAAAACAGCTTTCCTAAGAAAGATGGAAGAGACAAATACCCTTCTTGTTTAGTCCCAAAGAGGAATGGATGGGTAGTAGGGTCCTGGAAGAGAAAGCCAGACACTGTCTTCTTTAGCGATTGAGTTGCCCACGCTTTTCTGCTATAGGTAGTAAGGCTTAACTCCTTCATGCATGGTGGCGGTTATGGGGAGGGGGGCGGAGAGGAAAGGTGAGCAGTGACACTACTTCATTATCTGCTTTTTCTATAGTTGTTTTGACTGAGAGCTACAGAGAATCTTAGATGCTCAGAGGTAGAAGGATTCCAACTGCCCATTCAGTTCAGGAATCCCCACTGCAACATCGTAACGGCCCAAGTGGCTTGGCTTCTTCCTGGCTGAAGTTGATGAAATTCACTGTTTCTCAATGCCTGCCATTCTACTCTTGAATGGCTAAAACATTTAGGAAAGCCTTAATTTAACGGATGATTACTATTTTTAGTATTTATTGGCTATTAACATTTTACTTGGAACCCCTTAATGTCCAATAGGCCTGATTTCTCATTGGTGTGAGAGGGGTAAGGCGTTAAGGCAAACCAAAGCAAAATTATGACGCTTAGATTTGGCCTTAAGCCCCGTCCATTTGCTCTTTATACCTCTCTCACTTGTCTGTGTGGCCTTTCCTCTCTGACCTCAACACTGGAGGCCCAAAGAATTTCTGGGCTTGACACTTGCTCAGTTTCATAGATTATTAAATGGAGATAATAAATCTGACTTCACAAATGTTTAACAAGGGAAACAACACTATAAAGTCATATATCTCACGTGACAGGAAATATTCTACAGGTCCTTCCTTAAATCTTGCCACGGAAGTAACCACTAACTCTACCCACATCTCAGTCTGGCTTTATATCTGATTTCTAGTGGCTGTTTTTTTGTTTTTGGTATACATAGTGAAAAGCTAACAGTGATTCTAATGGACCAAAATTTCGCAGTTCTTGGTATGCAAGGATGTAGCTGTTATTTTAAGTATTCTGCTTTCACTCTGACACCCACACCCTCAATTCATGCTTCTTCTATATATTCTAATATCATGAAACTCAACAGCAAGAGGCCAAAGTAGACACTCAAAGGAAACACATAATTATGTGTGGCGATGTCTCTATTTTGGGGGTCCCTGCTTTTAAGGGCTGCTATTTCACAAAATGCTTTCAAATGGCCTTTATTCAGAGAAAGTGACAACATCAGAGTGTGTCTTTTCATACCTGCCAAAGCTAAATCAGCTCAGAGACTGTATCTGTTATCTTCTGTTCTCTTGGTTCCCCACAGTAGGAATGAGGAATGACTAGGCACAGAGCAGCAAGAGGACATGAAGGATCACACCACCCAGATGTTCCTGTTTCCAGTGCAAGGTATCAACCTGTGAGCTCAGGTTTTGCCTTTGATTGATCAAAAAACCCACTAAGACTTCAGTGTGCATTTTCTCTAGATAAATAAATGTCCCTTTGCTCTTATCACAATTCCTTAACTTGGGGCCTTGGGTAAGTTGAGCCAAGACAACCTCCTACAGCAGGGTAAATAGAGGCTCTGGAAGAGGAAAAAGCTGGTAAACCAGATGAACAACAATAACAAAAAGCTCTGTTTTGTAATGTTTGCTCATTTCTGTGGTGTAAATACTCCCTCCATGGCAAATTCTAAGCTACCAATGTGAGGTTAGTGGACAAGGAGTTGGGGAAAGATGCGCATAATTGGCTTGGTGTGAGTTGCTCTGCACACCACTGGGAAAGAGTGACCTTTGCAAGGTCAAGGGTCACTAAAATGTTGAGTCCACAGCTTGACTGGCCGTTCCATGGTGACATTTACTGATTTGGTCAATTTGTCATTTAAAATGGAATGTGGTAATTCTTTCCTTTCGCTCTTGGACAAAATCATTCCAGATCAAGCTGGTTTCTGAGAACCCAAAAACTAAGGAAAAGGACATATTGAGGCAAAGTCCTTCATTCTCCCCATAACCTACAGGAAACCTTGTTTCATCTTATACACTGCATTTTTACACAAATAACATGTGCCTTTGTGTTAGTTTGCCAACCTCAACACCCTCCCCCCAAGCCCCCAGGTATTTTCGTAAAGCTGCTCTGCCAATTTTTTTTTTTTTACATGTTGCTGTTAAAAAAAAAAAAAATTAGAGCCCTTATGAAAATACCTGGGGGGTGGGGAGTTGAGGAGGGCTTGATTGGCAGAAACACGTAGAAGGTGCACATTATTTGCATAAAAATATGGTATGTTGGTAATTTTCCCCAAACACATAGTCCGCCACTTCGCCATGGACCTTGGTCAAATAATTTCCCCTTTCTGGGTCTCTTTTTCCACATCTGCAAGATGAGGAGGGTAGATTAGAAAATCTCCAATGTCCCTCAGAGTTCTAACATTCATCAAATCCAAAACTAAAGATCCAAAAACTACAAATGGAAAATATAAAATCCAAGTGAAATTTTCCTTTCAAGAAATACTTTCCTCTGTTTGCATGATATTGGACAGTAGGTTGCTTGCCCTTCAGCTAAATAAGACCAAGTTTCTGACAGAGTTTACCTACCAACACCTTCATCGTGCATGGCTTCAGTATGCGTTGAAAGGATACCAGCAAGTCCTGTGTCTTTGTCCTCAAACCATTCTCTCACTGGCCCATTACTTGGCCTTGACATTCTATTTTTACAGATTCCTTCCATTCCATTCTGAACTGCACAGACCACTCTGAAGAAAGCAGATGAAATTTATTGGTAGCCTTGAATACTTTTTTATGGACGTTAGATGGAGCCAGGGCTTCCAACTGGTTCTTTCTGGTTCAACCCTCTGCCGAGAATTCGGATTCCATCCCAGATATACTGAATCAGAACCTACACAAAGGTTCTGATTCAGTATATTCAGGGTGGAAATGCAACTTCTCAGCAGGGTATCAGGCTGGAAAGAACTGGTTCAAAGCCCTGGATGGAGCCTTTCCTACCAGACGTCAGCTGAAGTAAATGTCTCAATAAAGACAGGTACATCAGGCAAAGTGGAGGTGAGGAGGTAGAAGAGAGAGATCCAAATCCATGTCCTGATGTATATAGGTAAGTTTTGGGTGGCAGTGTGCAGCTACCATATTTTTATGCAAACTATGCATACCTTCTAGTTGAGCACTCTCCCCACTCCCCCGCCCCCTAGGTATTTTTGTAATGTGCTATGCTAATTCTTTTTATAGCAACTGGCATAGCAATGCTTATGAAAATACCTGTTGGGGGAGGAAGGCATGGTTGGCAAACAAACATGGAAGGCCCCATTATATGCATAAAAATACAGCAGTTTCCTTGGGCAGCTAGTGGGTGGGAGAAAGAGGAAGATGCTAAAGGAAGACAAAGGATACTGAAGAGGTAGGCAGAAAATGATGGACAACTCTCTACCTCACAGCTTGCTGAGGCATCACCTTGCAAATGTCAAACTGTCTTTGCTGTAGGAGGGAGTGGTGACAGAGGGGTCCATGGCATGAGGTACATTAGTGTCCTGGTCTCTGTGATTGTCAAGATGCAGCTTCCCCACCTCACAGCACCTAGTAGGACAGATCTCAGTCTTACCTCATCATAAACCTTTCCTGCGGCTGGTCCAGTTGGTGCAAGCCAGGGAGAAGACTGAAGTGGAGAAGGATGGACGTGGAGGAAGGACAGGAAGAAGGCCCCAGGTGATGTGGGGAGCTGAGCCCAGAAAGGATGGTGTGATGTGGTGACAGCCATGGCTGGTGAGCAGGGGGTGCTAGAGGAGCCTGGCTGAGGACACGGAGGTGCTGAGTGCAGTGCCTGATGGGGAAGGCAGCTGTGTGTTGCTCTCTGCTCCAGCACACACTCTGCTTCATATTAAGACCTTTGGAGAAGAAACCCTAAAAAATATAGCAGTGTCCACTCCCCACCCCTGCCAGTGACATTTTCTGATTATAAAACTAGGTTTATTGACATTGATTTATTTATTTTTGTCCTTTGCTTTGCTTGTGCCTTAAGTATATACTTAGTCAGCTTATTGGGTAATCTAGCCCCAGCTGCAGCCTTGAACTGGCTAATTGGACAATTTATGTGTGCTGAGTGCACAAGAGAGAGGCCATTCACAGTCCTGGAAAACCAATTAAGAGTAACAATAACAGTAATAATAATACCTAACACATACAGTGTGTACTATGAGCCAGGCGGTAGAGCTGTGATTTGAACCCAGGACTTCTAGCTCTAGTCTGTGATCATAACCACCAAAAGACAGATGTCTCCTCTTCACCAAGATGTCACCCCAGGGAGGCAGGGGAAAGAGCACTGAGGTTGGAGCACGCCTGTTTTATTCATCTCTATTATGTAGCTATGACTATCTAGCACAGTGCCTAGCACATAGTAGGTGCTCAATAAATAATTATTACAAGAATGGATGGCTCAATTGTTTAAGAAGACACCTTATACACATCGTCTCATTGGATCCCACAATAACCCTGTGAGGGGCAGAGAGTAAGAAGCACCTACAGAGGCCATTTTCTAGACAAGATTATGAAGATTACTATGGGGAATGACCTGACAAGGTCACACAGCTAGCAAGAGAGAGAATCGGGGCCTGCACCTTGACTTTCTAACCTACCTCTGTAAAGCAGCAGCATTGGAGGAAAGCAGAGGTTTTCATATAACATTCCTCCGAGCTGGGGGGCTTTGAAAGCCCATAAGTCCCACTAGGGTCTACTGGGGTTGGAGAAGAGTGGAGAGGGGACGAGGAGGAGAGAAGACACCTATGCTCTTCATCCAATCAGAGACGATTCCCTTGACTTATTTACCTTTCTGTGATTTCACTTGAAGGAGTCTATGGCCCAAAAAAGGTTGCGATTCACTGTGCTCCAATTCTGTCACTCTTCACACCTGAGCCTACAGTGGGGCTTAAGATCACTATCAGCCACAAAGAGAAAAGGCGTGAATAGAGAGTGGTGCTTTACTGATTTTCAATAAAAGCTCACCAGTGAGGCCCCATGAATGAATTTCTATTCATAAGAAAGAACCCATTCCCAATCCTGGAAAAATAACTTGAGACAACATTGATAATAAAAATAAGCAAAAAATACCATGCTTGCTAGGCACCAGGCACTATTCTAAAATCGTGTGTTGCTGCTTGTAAAAACCTGCAGATCTTTTTCTTTACCATGAGAGACCATTGACTTCTTCCCAGAAAAAAGTTGTTTCTTCTTATAATTGCTCTGTTAAACCACATCCACTTCTGTTTTATATGTATATATATATATAAAAAAATTGGTGGTTATGATGATATACATATGTGTTCATATATATGTATATAATGTAAATGTGTATACATATATATAATCTATATATCTATATACATCTATATAAAACTATAAAATCAAACCAAAAACCAAAACCACTGCCGTGAAGTCAGTTCTGACTCATAGCAACCCTATAGGACAGAGCAGAACTTCCCCAAAGTGTTCCCTAGGCTGTAATATTTACTGAAGCAGACTGCCCCATCTTTCTCCCATGAAGAGGGCTGGTGGGTTTGCTGACCTTTTGGTTAGCAGCCAAGCAATTAACTACTATGCCACCTGAGCTCACTTTCTCTCTCTACACACACACACACACACACACACACACACACACACACACACATATATACCCTGTAGCTGTTGAGTAGACTCTGACTCATGGCTATCTCATGTGTGTCAGAGTAGAACTGTGCTCCGTAAGGTTTTCAATGACTAGTTTTTCAGAAGTAGACCACCAGGACATTCTTCCAAGGCACCTCTATTATATATATATATTATATAATATAATATATAAATGAAGTTTTATATAATTTATATCTGATATGTACATGTATACCTATATGTATATACATATAGGTATATGTGTATACCTATACTTATACATGGGGCCTGGGTGGCGTAATGGTTAAAAGCTTGGCTGCTAACCAAAAGGTCAGCAGCTTGAATCTACCAGCTGCTCCTTGGAAACTCTATGGGGGAGTTCTACTCTGTCCTATAGGGTCACTATGAGTTAGAACAGATTTGACAACAACAGGTTTGGGTTTTTTTGGGGGGGTATTTTTTTATACATATATATACACATATACATATGCATATACATACACATATCCACCATGCATTTGGCAGTTTGTCGTACTGTAGTGGCTCATGTGTTGTTGTGATGCTGGAAGCTATGCCATTGGTATTTCAAACATCAGCAGGGTCACCCCTGGTGGACAGGTTTCAGCAGAGCTTCCAGACTAAGACTGGGAAGAAGGACTTGACAGTCTACTTCTGAAAAAAAATGGCCACTGAAAACCTTATGAATAGCACTGGAACAATGTCTGACATAGTGGTGGAAGATGAACCCCTCAGGTTGGAAGGTACTAAAAATACCACTTGGGAGGAGCTGCCTCCTCAAAGTAGAGTTGACCTTAATGACATGGATGGGATAAACCTTTAGGAACTTCTTTTGTTGATGTGGCATGACTCAAAATGAGAAGAAATAGCTGCAAACATTCATTAATAATTGGAACGTGGAATGTACAAAATATGAACCTAGCAAAATTGGAAATCACCAAAAATTAAATGGAACACATGAAGACTGATATCCTAGGTATTTGTGAGCTGAAATGGTACTAGCCATTTTGAGTCAGACAGTCACATATAGTCTATTATGCTGGGAATGAAGAATTGAAGAAGAGTGGAGTCGCATTCATTGTCAAAAAGATCATTTCAAGATCTATCCTGAAGTACAACACTGTCAGTGATAGGATAATATCCGTATGGATATAAGGAAGACAGTTAATATAACTATTATTCAAATTTA
The DNA here is from genome assembly GCF_024166365.1 of Elephas maximus indicus. NCBI lineage: Eukaryota > Metazoa > Chordata > Mammalia > Proboscidea > Elephantidae > Elephas > Elephas maximus. Next base: position 54,097,806 of record NC_064829.1, on the reverse strand, counting down.
CACACCAACTACTAATGCCAGGAAGAAAAAATTGATTTTTACCAATTTCTGCAGTCTGAAATTGATCAAACATGCAATTAAAATGCATTGATAATTACTGGTGACTGGAACGCAAAAGTTGGAAACAAAAAATTGGTAGTTGGAAAATATGTCCTTGGTGATAGAAACAAAGCCAGAGAACGCATGATGGAATTTTGCAAGACCATCGACTTATTCATCGCAAATATCTTTTTTTTTTTTTTTTTAAACAACATGAATGTTGACTAGACACGTGGACCTCACCAGATGGAATACGCAGGAATCAAACTGACTACGTATGTGAAAGAGATGATGGAAAAGCTCAATATCATCAGTCAGGATAAGGCCAGGGTCTGACTGCAGAACAGATGATCAATTGCTCACATGCATGTGGAAGTTGAAACTGAAAAAAATTAGAACAAGTCCATGAAAGCCAAAATACAACTTTGAGTATATCCCACCTGAATTTGGAGATCATCTCAAGAATAGATTTGACACATTGAACACTAATGACTGAAGACCAGATGAGTTGTGGGATGATATCAAGGACATCACACATGAAGAAAGCAAAAGGTCATTAAAAAGACAGGACAGAAAGAAAAGTCAAAAATGAACGTCAGAAGACACTCTGAAACTTGCTCTTGAACGTCAAGTAGTCAAAGCAAATGTAAGAAATGATGAAGTAAAAGAGCTGAACAGAGATTTCAGAGGGCAGCTCAAGAAGACAAAGTATTACAATGAAACACGCAAAGACCTGGAGTTAGAAAAGCAAAAGCAAAGAACGCACTTGACATTTTTCAAGCTGAAAGAACCGAAGAAAAAATCCAAGCCTCAAGTTGCAATATCGAAGGATTCTATAGACAAAATATTGAATGATGTAGGAAGCATCAAAAGAAGTTGGAACAAATACAGAGCCATTGTACTGAAAAGAAGTGGTCAATGTTTAACCACTTCAGGAGGCAGCATATGATCAAGAACTGATGCTATTGAAGGAAGGAGTCCAAGCTGTACTGAAAAGGCACTGGTGAAAAACAAGGCTCCAGGAATTGATGGAATCCCAACTGAGATGTTTCAACGAACGGTTGCAGGCAGCACTGAAGGTCCCTACTCATCTATGCCAAGAAGTCTGGAAGATAGCTACCCGGCCAACTGACTGGAAGAGATCTATATTTGTGCCCATTCCAACAGAATGTGAAAATTATTGAAGAATATCATTAATATCACATGCAAATAAAACTTGGCTGAAGATAATTAAAAACGAGTTGCAGCAGTATATCAACAGGGAACAGCCAGAAATATCAGCTAGATTCAGAAGAGGATGTAGAACAAGGGATATCGTTGCTGATGTCAGATGGATCTTGACTGAAAGCAGAAATACCAGCAAGATGTTTACCTGTGTTTTACAGACTATGCAAAGGCATTCGACTGTATGGATCATAACAAATTACGGATACTATTGCGAAGAATGGAAATTCCAGAACACTTAATCATGCTCATGTGGAACCTGTGCATAGACCAAGAGGAAGCCCTTCGAACAGAGCAAGGGGATACTGCTTGGCTTAAAATCAGGAAAGGTGCGCGTCAGAGCTGTATACTTTCACCATACTTATTCAATCTGCATGCTGAGCAAATAATCCCAGAAGCTGAACTATATGAAGAAGAATGCTGCATCAGGATTGGAAGAAGGCTCATTAACAACCTGTGATATGCAGATGACACAGCTTTGCTTGCTGAAAGCGAAGAGGACTTGAGAAGCACTTATTAATGACAGTCAAATACTACAGCCTCCAGTATGGATTACACCTCAACATAGAGAAAACAAGAACCCTCACAACTGGATCAATAAGGAACATCACGATAGTTGGAGAAAATATTGAGGTTGGCAAAGATTTCATTGTACTTGAATCCACAATCAACGCTCATGGAAGAAGGAGTCTAGAAATCAAAGGATGTATTTGAAAATTTGCTGCAAAAGACCACTTTAAAGTGTTGAAAAGCAAAGACATCACTTTGAGGATTAAGGTTTGCCTGACCCAAATCATGATATTTTCAGTTGCCTCATATGCATGTGAAAGCGGGACACTGAATAAGAAGATCAAAGAAGAATTGATGTCTTTGAATTATGGTGTTGGCAAAGAATATTGAACATACCATGGACTGCCAGAAGAATGAACAAGGCTGTCTTGGAAGAAGTACAGCCAATATGCTCCTCAGAAGTGAGGATGGTAAGACTTCATCTCAGGTACTTTGGAGATGTTATCAGGAGGGACCAGTCTCTGGAGTATGACATCATGCTTGGTGAGGTAAAGGTCAGTGAAAAAGCAGAAGACCCTCTATGAGATGGATTGACACAGTGGCTGCAACAATGGGCAAAAACATAGCAACAATTGTGAGGGTGGTACAGGATCAGGCAACGTTTCATTCTGTTGTACATAGGGTCGCTATGAGTCGGAAGGGATTTGATGGCACCTAACAACTATAACACACACACACACACACACACACACACACTGTATTTTACAAAAATAACATGTTCCTTTTAAGTTTGTTTGCCAACTTCTCCCTCCCCTCTGCAAGGTATTTTCGTAAGTGCGCTCTGCTAATTTTTTTTTAACAGCAATATGTAAAGAAAATTGGCATAGTGGTGCTTATGTAAATACCTCAAAAACTTGTAGGAGATGGAGGGTGAAGTTGGCAAACAAATGTAGAAGGCACTCATTTGTTGTGCAAAAATATGGTGTGTGTGTATATATGCGTATATATATGTATGTGTGTATATACGAGTGTATGTGTATATATATATATATATATATACACATATATATGGAAACCCTGGTGGCATGGTCGTTAAGAGAAATGACTGCTAACCAAAAAGTTGGCAGTTAGAATCCACCAGGCATTCCTTGATAACCACATGGGGCAGCTCTACTCTATCCTATAGGGTTGCTATGAGTTGGAATTGACTTGATGGCAATGAGTTTTATATGTATGTTTTTAGTTGCTGTCAAGTCAATTCCTATATATATATATATATATATATATAAATGAATCCTTCTTATAATTTGTCCTTCTTTAACATACTACATACTACAAAAGAACATTTCTCTTGCTCTTCTTTCTCTTCTACCCCGGGGAAGATCAAAATAAATAAATCAACCAACCATTGGAAAGAGTCTTTAAGCATTGTGTAGTAAAGTTTTGAATTATTTTAAGAGTTAGAAGACCTGAAGTACAGTCTCAGCTTGGGTCGGTCACTTGTGACAGGAAGGATGTTTATTAATTTGATATCGTGCATAAGGAATTGCACGATATCAAAAGTACATGATGCAGTCCCTTTTGCATTAAAATTGGCCATCTAGACCAGAAAATAAAATGGCAAAAACTTGTGCTAGGAAGTGAAGGAGCACTGGTGGTGCAGTGGTTAAGTGCTCAGCTGCTAACCTAAAGGTCTGCAGTTCGAACCCACCTTCTGCTCTGTGGGAGAAAGATGTGGCAATCTGCTTCCGTAAAGGTTGCAGCCTTGGAAACCCTATGGGGCAGTTCTACTCTGTCCTGTGGGGTCACTATGACTCCATGGCAATGGTAAGAGGCAAGGGCTGACTCGCTGAGTGAGTGGTGCATAGAGCTATGGAAACACAGAGAGGAGCGAGGGGGCTGGGAAAGAGCTACGGTGAGCTCAGGATGGCTTTATGGAGCTACTGGCTTTTGAACTGGATCTGGAAGGTTGGGTAGAGTTATTATTTCTACATGGTCTGTTCCAGCAAAGGGTTTGATGTGACTGAACTGTAATTGTGGGAAGTCATTTTGGGGACGCTTCAAGAGAGAAGAAGGTAGCCCAGGCTGAGGGGAGCGTACTGCAGTCTCTTCCCCCTCAGAGTCTCCACTTTTCATCTGCTAACTGAGAAGTTAAGTGTGGACTGAGGAGGTGTCTTCCAAGACCCCCGAGCCCCAGCTTGACAGCCCAGGAAATGGTTTCTTCCCAGGTAATTTCCATCCCTATCAGCTCCCTGAGGGGCTTGGTTCCCTTCCTGTCAGGGCTACCTGGCAAAACCTCAATTTACTACTTTCGTCTTAATCCATACCATTCAGAAATGAACCTCTGTGTTTCTCCATCTTCTACTTCTAAACACAGCCTCATTGATATTCAGCAAACTTTCCCGGCCTTCTGCTTTTTGAATTCTGTGAGAAGACATTTCAATGAGTCTGAGCGGGGACAATTGAGAGCGGGACTCAGGTCTCTATTCACAGCCTGGGTGAGTTCTCACAAGGTTTCAGTCAGAAGGCTAAGCTGTTTAGATCCCCAAGGCATTGTCTCCCAGTTTCTCGGGGCCAGGCTGCCAAGTTCACGCGAGGTGCCCATCTCCTTCCTTTCACAGACCTACTTATTAGCAGCTTTCTTTCTTTTTCTTTTTCTTTTTTTTCCCCTTTCCAGGCCTATACATACAATTATTAGAAATTCCTGGTTTTGTGCCCATATTGAAAGAAGGCCTGAATGGGTATGCTAAGGACTCGAAAGTGAGCCACTCTCCCTAACTCCAGCTTCTGTGGTTAATTAGATTTGGATGGCTTCAGAGGAGCAGCTGGAGTTTTCAGAAAATGGATGCGATAAAAAAGGACTATTCAAGGTATTTTGGAGGGTCTGTATAAAACAATGTAGCTATGAAATGGGGTTTGGGAAATACAAGCTCTGAGCAGAGGGGGGTAGGGAGAACAGGCGAGGGGAGACAGGGCTGGACGTGAGCTGGCAGGAAAGTACCAGGCCTGGTGGATTTGTTAAGATGGACGCTGTCGTGCTATGCCCCACGGTGGGTTCTGAACCCCTGGGCAGCTTGGGTTGCAACACCAGCATAGCTGGACAACACAAATTGGGAAAGATGGAAGTTAAACCTTGGCTCAGGGTTCAAGGCCACTCTCCTTTGGCTGAACTATTGAAAGTTTGTAAAAAAAAAAAAGTTTCTGTAGCCCCGGCTTTGGCTGTAGGCAGAGTGGGTGACCACCTACCTGTGGAGTCCCGACTTCAGAAACCCCACACTCTCCCCTCCTTGCTTTGGAGAGAACTTGGTCCTGCCTCCACGTGGCCGATCCCTGAGACTCTCTGCTTTCCCTGGCTTCTTTTAGTGTGATACTTCAAACTTGTTAAATATGCAAAGATCCTAAGCAGACTAAGTTTATGGCTAGCTGTGTGACTCTGGGCAAGTCACTTTGCCTGTCGATAATCTTTATCAAATCTCTTCATCTCTAAGACCAGGGAGTTGGTCTGGATTTGCTCGAAGAGGCTTGCCTGCTCTCATATCCACTTATTCACTCGTGATCATGCAGAATATTAATAAAAAGGTTTTGAAGGCACGTGGGCAGCTGGGCACAGAAGCGACAGTTTCCTTCATTGCACTCTTCAGTGGAGGGCAGCTTGTATCCATGTGTCCAGTGAGCCAAGTTCTACTGTCCAGTGATTAGTGGTCTAAAGTGTTTCTGGGGGACAGCTGTCAGGGGTGCTCCCCGGAGAAAGCAGACATAAGGCAGCAGAATTTTGCTCCACCGAGGAGTAATTAGGAAACATTGCTCTAACCCAGTGGATTTCAAGTCCTTTCTAATTAAAAAAAAAAAAAAAAAATTATTGGAAGCCTTTTTTTCAAACAAAATTCTATATAGAGCCCCAGACTGTGAAGCTCAGAGAAGCATCATGGGTCTGATGGAAGGGGGAGCGGTCAGCAGGGATCTACTTGGCTCATTCCCATTCTCACCTGGAAGGGTCCCTTGGGTCCATCTCCAGCACTCTGGTCCCTGCAGTGTTGCTTAAGGGCCTCTACACACAACAAAGCAGTTTCAGGAGATTAAACTGTCCCATCTATTTTTTATATTAGGTTTCTCTTGAAGGTTCCACTCAATAAAATTGTGAGGTCCCCTTTTTCTTCATTCCTAACTCAGATAACATCAACGTGTGGCAGGGTGTCCGGCTGTGTAGGTGGAAGCTGTGTGGAACTGAGATGTGCTTGTTAAAATCAACAAGTCCAACCAAAAAAACCAAACCCACTGCCGTGGAGTCGGTTGGAACTCAGAGCGACCCTATACGACAGAGTAGATCTTTTACAGAAGCAGACTGCCACATCTTTCTCCCGTGCAGTGGCTGATGGGTTCAAACTGCTGATCTTTTGGTTAGCAGCCGAGTGCTTAACCACTGTACCACCAGGGATCCTTCAATGTGCCCAGGGGCTGTCAAAGGAGCCCTGGTGGTGCAACGCTTAAGAGCTTGGCTACTAATCAAAAGGTTGGCAGTTCGAACCCGCTTAGCAGCTCTGCAGGAGAAAGACCTGACAATCTGCTTCTATAAAAATTAAAGCCTAACGGGGCAATTCTACTCCATCATATAGGGTCACTATGAGTCAAAACAGACTCGACAGTGCCCAACAACAACAACAACAGGGACTGTCAAGGCCAAGAGAGAACCATAGTTTCAAATCATAACTTGCTCCTTCCTTGAGCAAAAGCAGCTGGCCACCTTCTTCTACCCAAATCATTGCACTGTAACCTGTAGGCTACTAGGGGTGAATGAGACACAGCCCCTTCTATTAAGGGGTCTATAATTGAATAAGGAACAAAAAACATGCACACGATGACGACAATCCAGGGCAATATTATCAGTGCTGTATCAGAAGGACATGGAATGTTATTGGGTTTTAAGGCAAGGAGAGGGCGCTGTCAGCTGGGGGCCTAGCAGGAGAGACACCATACGCTATAAAGTTTTAGGACAGAACAGTGCTGATGAGCATAAAGGCTTGCTGCATGCCTTTCTGTTTTCTTTTTCCTTTTTTTAAGTTTAGATATTGGAAGAGAGAGAGTGAAGAGAGACGTAAAGAAATTCGGGGTAGGGGGTGGATAGACAGAGACTGCTTTGGACAAATTGTCAACTTGTAACACTAAAAACCCCCTCTTTCCTGTTCAGAACACTGATATTTTTCAGCACCAGCTGCTTCCGTGGTTATTTTGTGACATCAAGTCGATTCTGCCTTATAGAGGCCTATATCACAGAGTGGAAACCCTGGTGGCGTAGTGGTTAAGTGCTATGGATGCTAACCAAAGGGTTGGCAGTTCGAATCCACCAGGCGCTCCTTGGAAACTCTATGGGGCAGTTCTACTCTGTCCTGTAGGGTCGCTATGAGTCGGAATTGACTCAACGGCGCTGGGTTTGGTTTTTGGTTTTATATCACAGAGTAGAACTGCCCCATAGGGTTTCCTAGGCTATAATCTCTATGGGAGCAGATTGCCAGGTCTTTTCTCCCATGGAATGTCTGGTGGGATCGAACCACTGATCTTTTGGTTAGTGGCCAAGTGCTTAACCACTGCTCCACCAGGGCTCCTTGTCTGCCTTAGTCCTCTTCAGTTGTGTGTGTGCCCTTTCTCTCTGTGGCATATTTGCAGGTTGTTAGCTTCTAAAAGACAAAAATGGTGGGCACTTATTTTAATGAATCAGTCAACAATGCGAGTGCTTGCCTTTCCTTGGAAACCAGATCTCCAGCTGGAAGCATTCAGGCCAATAGAATGCGCACTGAGCACCCACTGTCTCTGTTAGCTGCTGGGTGCGGGGTACACTAGGTAGTACCCAGGAGACATGGCCTCTGTCTTCAGAAAAGAGTTGTTTGGGAAGTCAGTAATTAACCTACCAGCAGCTTTTAGAAAGCAGTGAGTTCCTCAACTCTGTGCTGCTGCCTATGAATATAACTAGCATTGAAGATTTGAGTGGCTAGAGTGGATTTTGAGGCAATGCAGTGAGATGAGCTAGGCTCTGCAGAATGTTGAAGAATTAGGAGAGAATAAGTAGCATTAGTAGCTGATGCAAATGGTTAACATGCTTGGTTGCCACGGAAAGGCTGGCTGTATGTTTGAATCTACCCAGAGGTGTCTCAAAGAAAGTCTTGGCAATGTATTTCTAAAATATCAGCCATTGAAAACCCTATGGAGCACAGTTCTACTCTGAGACACATGGGGTTACTATGAGCTGGAATTGACTCTATGAAAACTGGTTTTTTAGTAGCTACTAAGTGCCTAGGCTTTTGTCCTAGATATTGTGGTAGTAGAAGTCCTAGGTACAAAGAAGTAGAGGAACATTGAGTTACTTTCTGTTATTTTATTTTTTTGGTGGGGTTCGGGGGAAAAAATAAGCCCGGGAAGCCACCATTAACCAACTGAAGGGAGCATATAGGTGCCCTATTATTGGGTTCTGTGTTTTCAGCGATGGTAGTGCAGACAAGGGGGAGACCTGTGTGGGTCTGAGGAGGCCTCCAGATGGAACTACACCTTGATGATGAGGGGGTTGGGAGAAATGGAAAAATCAAGTGGAGGAAGTTTAACTAGAACGGAAGGGGTAGAGGGAAGCTTGGGCAAAGGTCTAGAGGCAGGTTCACAATGTCTGGGGTAAAATGAAGACATCTGATGGGAGTGGAGGGTGGGAGAGGAGCATGAGAGAAATCTGGGCAAAGATTCTGAGTCACGCAAGATTGCACCTGTGTTTGGAAACAGGGGATCTTGAATTTCAAGCGAAGAGATTTGAACCTTATCGTGTAGGTGAGGGAAGCTCTTTTTGGAGGAGGAAGCTGAGGCCCTATCATTTCTTCAGTTGGAAAGCAGCCCTCACGAGTGGTCAGCAGCAGAAATGCACACCAGAGCGCTCTGCTTGATTCTGTGTGGCACAGAAGTAGGAAGGAGCTGGAAGTGCTCACCATAATTTGCTCTTTCTAGGCTGCTGCCTCTTTCGTTCATTCGTTCGTTTGGAGAGATGAAGCTTCCTCTTCTGCACACAGTGATTGCTGGCCCAAAATAGCCCTGCACCTGCTCTGAGATGCCTGCAAGATAATTTCAGCTCCCAAGGAAACTGCCCTGATTGGTGTTGATTTTTCATGACCTCCTTCCAGGCGAACACCTGGAGATATGCACCTGATCACAGAGGTGTGCCCTGGAGAGCTGAGGTATGCAGCCCGGCCTGTCCTGCCCAGGGAGGCCCACTCCTTATCTCCTTCTTGGAGAAGGGATGCCCAATGCTGGGGCCTCCCGCCTCAGGTAACTGCCATAGGGTTAGTCATTAACTGGTTAATGCAGAGGGGCTGGGAAGGAGGTAGTGAGTAGGAGTCCTGAGGAGGCATTTTGGAAGAAAGTCTCAAAGTGTGGACCTGCCTGCTTGCTCTGCTTCACAATCTAATCTCAAACTCTCTTTCTGGCTTATTTTCCCCCTCTGCCCAGTCTTCCATTTCAGCTAAAATCGGCCCTTTAAAAAGGCTGTGCTTTACGCATGCCTGGAATTCTCTTCTTGGTCTGCTCATCTATTCAAGTGCTTCTCTTTCAGGTCAAATATTATCTTCTCCATGAATCCAACTGTGGCCACCTACGTGCAAAAGGATCTGGGGGACTTGAGAGAGGCACAAACAACTGGCTGAAAAACTGGGAGAGGTTACAGACAGATCAGTCACCATACTCATCATATTTTAAGACATATGATTGGTGTCTGCTCTATTAAGACACCGTTAAAAAAAAAAAAAAAGACTTCATGTACATTACCTCATCTGATCCTCTCCAAAACTCTAGGAAGCAGGTGTAGGTATAATTGTTTCCATTTTGTAGGTGTTGAGGTGTTAGGTGTACAGGTGTTAACTTGCCTAGAAGTCCCGGGTGGTGTAAATTGTTAATGCGCTCAGCTATTAACCAAAAGGTTATTAATCAAAACCCGGAGATGCCTCAGAAGAAAGGCCTGGTGATCGACTTCTGAAAACTCAGCTACTGAAAACCCTCTGTAGTACAGTTCTACTCTGACACGCATGGGGTCACCATGAGTCAGGGCCGACTCGACAGCAGCTGGTTTTAATAACTTGCCCAAGTCCGTACAACTAATAAGTGGTAGAAGCTGTGTTTGAACTCAGGATTCAAAACTCGCCCTCTTTTCTCTGTGTTGTGCCATTTGCTCACACATTACGTGTTTAATTATGGGAGGGGAGGTTACTGAAAATCAAGTCAAATTTTATGACACAGTGTTTTATAATGTTCCTCTAGTGGGCGATTGGAGCTCTGAGGATTCTTACCAATATCTACACTTCACGGAGCTTCATCTGAACCCAAGCGGGTTCTGCTTCCAGAAGAGAGTCACATGAGACAGTGTACAGGAAGCCGCCTTTCATGGCGTCTCATGTACAGCAGGCTCCCAGAAGGAGAGGCCCCATAGGAGTGGCCTGTAGGAGCAGTAAGAGGTTTAGGTACTTGTCCTTCATGGAAATGAAGCTCCAGCTGCAGGAACGAAAAGTGGCTGAGGCATCATCTGTCACAACAGTAAAACCAGGCTGATGTCCAAGTGTCATCCATCACTGGCCACATATACCCATTAGAGAGCGTGGCTGCAAAAGTAATCGACGCACATGGTCAACAGGCTTCAGCCAGGGATGCAAAGCTCGTTTCTAGTGTTTCTTCCCTTTCCAAAGCAGACCACCCACTGCAATTCAGTCACTCTGGCCAAGTTTTGGAGATTTAAATGTGAGGAGTTCTTGAATGGTGCAAACAGTTAGTGTGCTCTGCTGCTAACTGAAAGGTTGGTGGTTTGAGTTCACCCAGAGGCACCTCAGAAGAAAGTCCTGGCAATCTCCTTCTGAAAAAAATCAGCCACTGAAAACCCTACAAAGCACAGTTCTACTCTGACACACGTGAGGTCGCCGTGAGTCTGAGTCAATTCTACAGCAACTGTTTATATTTTTTGAAATGTGGAGTCCTCATTTTGGCAGTTCACTGGGGACAAAGGATGGACAACTGGACATTTCTCTCTCTAGCTCTTAACTTCAGAGAGCTTATTTTAATTTCTTCTTAAATGGAAGACATGCACAATCAGCTACCTTGACTGGGGAACTACATGGCCTTTTCCTGCTCCTCTGTGCTGATTCTCACACGTTGCCACGTCTCTAAGGAGAATTTTGTGCATCTGTGGTTGCCACAAGCCCCATGTCTCAGAGCGGGGGCTCTCTAGAAGTCTCTCGAGATGTGGCAGGGTCCCAGGCTTTCACCAATGTGTGAAAACAGCCTCCTCTCCCTGCGACTTTGCCAACCCGCCGAGACAGCCTCTTCCCTGGCACACCTCAGAACCTGAGCCCCAGGAGTGTCAATCTCCTCGGTCAGGTCACCTGTGGTGTCTCTTCCCTCTTCTTGATTGTTTGCTGCAGAGGAGGAGGAGGGATGAAGGAGGGGAAGAACCCAGGTCCACAGACTCTGGGCTATTCTTTTTTTCTTCTCTTCCTCCTCCTCCTAATTCCACTATATTTCCTCCTCAAGTTCTGTCCTAATAGCAGCAAAAGGAAAGTGTGGGTCCCAGGCCCACTGTCTCAGAACAGAGTGTCTGAGGGTTTGAGAGAGAAAACCTGCTCATTCTAGAGCTGTTAATCCCCCGCTCCTTCAGGGTTCTCTTCCCTACTAGGGCAGATTAACCAGTAAGCAAGGTACACACAGGCTTACTTGTGTTTACTTACTAATCTGTAGCATACAATTTCACCACAGATTAATGAATAAACACAAGTAATCTGTGCGTATCTTGCTTATTGGGTATCTGACCCTGCCCCTACCTTTCTAGAATGTATATAAATCTGGTTAAGCAGGCAAGCAAACCAAATCCCCAGGCTGGGGTCACTTGCCCCACATCATTCTTGATCCTGGGTTGTGGCACCTGGTGTCGGTGGGGTGATTCAGCTGAGCGCCAGGCTCTGGGCTCCCATCACCTTGATCCTGCTGGTTAAGTGCTTCTTGCACCTGCGTCCAAGACCCGGTACAGAACTCGGCTTTCCAAATGAGGCTAGCCCATCATCCCAAACTCCCAGGGAACTTTGAAAGCCGTTTGACCCAGACATTACCCAGAGATTCTGATTCAGTAGGTCTGCATTTTTTTAAGCTCTGGCCTAATTCTAGCAACAGCCAGCCAGGTTTGAGGGCTGCTGATCCAGACCACTAATTATTATATCTTTCCTAACCCATACCTTGATCTCTGTGTTTTCAGACTTCTGGCCTATGCTTGATTTCCTTCAGCTATGACCTTAAGGAAAGCCAAATTTGTGGTCCCAGATTTGACCATTTCTCACATGTTTCCTGGTTCTGATCTCACATCTCATTAGTCTAATTTGTCACTGTCTGTGCTAAGGCGACAGATTTCTTCCACAGGATCTATAAGGAGAGCCAATCACACTCTAGAGACGTTATTTAAATAGGGTAAAATTCTGTTGAATGAGCTCTGCTGGTTAACCAGCACCCCTATACAGTGATGATTATTGGAAATATAATAATCACAGTTATAATAGGAGCCTCTCATAGGAAACAAAGCTGTCGTATATTCATTATCACATTTATTACCAACAAAAGCCCTAAAAATCACCAGTGTTACTACCATTGTACAGATTTGTAAACTGAGACTTGGAGAAGATAAGGAACATGCTCAAGGATTCATAGATTCCATCCTACTGGACTTCTTGAGTACCACATTGAGCACAGTTAGGGTTTTGGCACATTTTAGTGTAGTCTGAAGCCTGACGTGTCCACAAAGCTCTTACTACACCCCCCTCAAAGCCACAAACACTCTTGGGTGTCCACAGCAGTCCTGGACATTCCCCGATGCCTGCCCCAGTTATGTCTCAGTCTCCATCCTCTGGTCTCTCTGGCTCCTGTATTCAGCTCCTTCCTAAGACCTGTTTGGGATTTACCCCTGTGGGTCTCCCTGATTCTTACTTCCTAGGGAGATAAGCCTACTCTGCCTCCAGCAGCCCAACTTGGCTAGGCTCACTGACTAGCCCACCCAGTGACCTGAGATGGGGTGGGAACATTGAGACTACAAGGTTTAAGTGTTTGGTAGCCAGTTATTCTGACTGAAGCCAGGGTAAATCTTATGTAGGTCTTGACTTAGTGCTTAGTGAATGTGGGGCAAGGGTCATTGTGCTCCCTAGCTGTTATGGATTGAATTGTGTCCCCAAAATGTGTGTCGACTTAGCTAGGCCATGATTTCCAGTATTGTGTGATTGTCCTCCATTCTGTGATCTGATGTGATTATCCTATGTGTTGCAAATCTTAACCTTTATTATGTTAATGAGGCAGGATTAGAGGCAGTTATGTTAATGAGGCAGGACTCAATCTACAGGATTAAGTTGTATCTTGGTCAATCACTTTTGAGATACGAAAGAGAACGGAGCGGAGAAGACAGGGACCACCTACCACCAAGAAAGAAGAGCCAGGAGCTGAGTGCATTCTTTAGACCTGGGATCCATGTGCCAAGAAGCTTTTAGAGCAGGGGAAGATTGATGACAAGGACCTTCCCCCAGAACTGACCGAGAAAGGAAGCCTTCCCCTGGATCTGGCACCCTGAATTCAGACTTCTAGCCTCCTAAACTGTGAGAGAATAAATTTCTGTTTGTTGAAAACATTCACTTGTGGTATTTCAGTGATAGCAGCACTAGACAACCAAAACATGAACTACCAAAAAATACCTTTCCTCCCCAACCTCCTCTGGTGGTCAGAAAAAGATTCTTTTACATCTGTGTGGGATTAGGGTCATTATCAGTAGCACAGGAGTTGTGCTTTGTTGAACAATTTCTTCAGCCGGGCCTGTGCTTTGCATATATTGTCTCCCCGGAAAGGCCGTAAGATCATCCTCATTTTACAGAGTAGGACATTTGGACTCAAACATATTCATATAGAAATACATGATGAGCACTCTCTGCCCCTGGTCAAAGAACCAGGAGATGAAGGAGTTTTGTTTCTACCTGTCATCTCAAATGTTTCTTCTATGATATTATCCCCCCTCAGTTCTATCAATAGGGAATTTGTTTAAGATAAGCTACTTCTTTGAACCACCATTCATCTGTCAGTTTGTCATACTGTGGCAGCTTGCATGTTGTCATGATGCTGGAAGTTATGCCACAAGTATTTTAATACCAGAAGGGTCACTCATGGTGGACAGGTTTCAGCAAAGCTTCCAGACCGACACAGACTTGGAAGAAAGGGCTGGCAATATACCTCTGAAAATTAGCCAATAAAAACCTTATGGATCACAGCAGAATATTGTACAATGTAGACACATCACACTAGAAGGAATATCATGTTTGGTAAAGCAGAAGGCCAACAAAAATGAGGGAAACCCTCAATGAGATGGATTGACACAATACGCATGGCAATCACTCAAACATAGCAACTATCATGAAGATGGCAAAGGACGGAGCATCATTTTGTTCTGTTATATATTAGGTCACCATTGGTTGGAGCTGACTTGAAGGCAACCTACACCTCTTTGGAAAAAATAGCATAAGAGGGATCAATCACTGACACCCTTAAATGAGTTTTCTTAGTTGATTCTTCCCAGTACATGCAGTGGAAAACCTTTTGGGATTTTGATAGGGGTAATAAGGAGCCCTGGGAGCACAGTGGTTAAGTGCTGGGCTGCCTGCTCTGCGGGAGAAAGATGTGGCAGTCTGCTTCCATAAAGATTACAGCCTAGAAAACCATATGGGGCAGTTCTACTCTGTCCTATATGGTCATATGAGTAGGAATTGACTCGACAGCAACAGGTTTAGTTTAAAGTAGATATAACTTGGAGGTTGAGCCACTTTGTGGAACAGCAGATCCAGTAGTACACCTGGGAGGGAGGGCTTTGGATGGGCAACACACAGCACGAAATCCTGAAAACTTGATCTCCTTTCTAATTTCTCCTCATCTGGCCATACCCACAGAAATCATCTTTTACCAGAGCAGTGGCTTTAGCAGGAATTTGACGTCCTGGCCCTGCTAATAAACTATTGTCTCCAGCTCTAGGGACACGTCTCTGACTCCACCATATAGGGCTCAGATATCCCTCTTAGGTCCAAGGACGTGCTTATGTGCTTGTCTGCTTCACTGGACTGGGAGCCCCCACAAGTCCACAAGTCAAAACTGTCCCTAGTATGGCTTATCTCTTATATTGGTGACACAGTAGATATTATTCAAGACAGTTGAAGTGTTAAATGGAAGGACGAATCCTAGTTACCTTTGCTATTGGCAATAACCCAGAGCCAACACATCAAGACCCTGCTTATTTCTCAAGGTTCGTTAGAAATCAGCCTGCTCCTGCTGTCTAGAAGCTTTGTTGATTGATTCACTGGGAATTCTTGAAGCCTATTGATTAGGTAAATAGAATGCTAACAATTTGGACTGGGGAGCCAAGAATATCAATAGCTTAGATGAGCTTGAATCAGCGACTTCTACTGGTTATAGCTGAGGCAATTTGTCTTTATATTTACCTAGTATTGATGTTAAAGAGAACAATTAGTCATTCACTTTCTAGCTTACCTCATCTCTACTCCCTCCAAAACATTACATCAAGGGAGTTCAATATTCTAGAGAGGAAACTGGGAGTTTTGCCTCTGTTACATACAGAAGGAGATCAATTGAGCACAAATTTCCCCCCATCATCTCTACTTATTGTTTGTGTCTTGGAAGATCCCCATTCATCTTGTTAAAAAATCTTTTTAATCTCAGAAAAGAAAAAAAAAAAAATTAGCAACTTGCTTAACCTGTCCAATGAACATAAATCTCTAGGATTTCAGAGTAAAAACAGACTAAAGTAGCCATGTTGTTGTCATTGTTAGGTGCGATCAAGTCAGTTCCAACTCGTAGTGGCCCAATGTGCAACAGAACAGAACACCTCCCAGACCTGCACCATTCTCACAATCATTGCTATGTTAGAGCCCATCGTTGCAGCCACTGTGTCAATCCATCTCTTGTTTAGGGTCTTCCTCTTTTTTATTTTTTTAAATTTTTTAATTGTACTTTAGATGCAGGTTTATAGAACAAAGTAGTTTCTCAAACAGTTAGTACACATATTGTTTTATGATGTTGGTTAACAACCCCACGACATGTCAACACTCTCCCTTCTGAACCTTGGGTTCCCCATTACCAGCTTTCCTGTTCCCACCTGCCTTCTAGTCCCTGTCCCTGGGCTGGTGTGCCCCTTTAGTCTTGTTTTGTTTTATGGGCCTGTCCAATCTTTGGCTGAAGGGTGAACCGCAGGAGTGACTTCATTACTGAGCTGAAAGGTGTCCGAGGGCCATACTCTCAGGGTAAGGTTTCTCACTTTTTTGCTGACCCTCTACTTTACGAAGCATGATGTCCTACTCCAGGGACTGGTCCCTTCTGATAACATGTACAAAGTACATGAAACCAAGTCTTGTTGCCCTCACTTCTAAGGAACATTCTGGCTGTACTTCTTCCAAGACAGATTTGTTCATTCTCCTGGCAGTCCATGGTACATTCAATATTCTTTGCTAACACCATAATTCAAAGGCATCAATTCTTCTTTGGTCTTCCTTACTCATTGTCTAAGTTTTTCATGCATATGTTGTTGTCGTTGTTAGGTGCCGTCGAGTCGGTCCCGACTCATAGCAACCCTAAGCACAACAGGATGAAACACTGCCCGGTCCTGTGCCATCCTCACAATCATTGTTATGCTTGAGCTCATTGTTGCAGCCACTGTGTCAATTCGCCTCGTTGAGGGTCTTCCTCTTTTCGGCTGACCCTGTACTTTGCCAAGGCATGATGTCCTTGCCCAGGGACTGATCCCTCCTGACAACATGTCTAAAATATGTAAGACGCAGTCTCACCATTTTTGCTTCTAAGAAGCATTCTGGTTATACTTCTTCCAAGACAGATTTGTTTGTTCTTTTGGCAGTCCATGGTATATTCAATATTCTTCGCCAATACCACAATTCAAAGGCATCAATTCTTTTTTGGTCTTCCTTATTCAATGTCCAACTTTCACATGCATATGATGCAATTGAAAATACCATGGCGCACCTTAGTCTTCAAGATGACATTTTTGCTTTTCAACACTTTAAAGAGGTCTTTTGCAGCAGATTTGCCCAAGGCAATGTGTCATTTGATTTCCTGACTGCTGCTTCCATGGCTGTTGATTGTGGATCCAAGTACAATGAAATCCTTGACAATTTCAGTCATTTCCCCAGTTATCATGTCTTTGCTTATTGGTCAAGTTGTGAGGATTTTTGTTTTCTTTATGCTGAGGTGCAATCCATACTTAAGGCTGTAGTCTTTGATCTTCATCAGTAAGTGTTTCAAGACCTCTTCACTTTCAGCAAGCAAGGTTGTGTCATCTGCATAACACAGGTTGTTAATGAATCTTCCTCCAATCCTGCTGCCGCATTCTTCTTCATATAGTCCAGCTTCTGGGATTATTTGCTCAGCATACAGATTGAATAGGTATGGTGAAAAAATACAACCCTGACACACACCTTTCCTGATTTTAAACTATGCAGTATCCCCTTGTTCTGTTCAAATGACTGCCTCTTGGTCCATGTGCAGGTTCTGCATGAGCACAATTAAGTGTTCTGGAATTCCCTTTCTTTGCAATGTTATTGATAGTTTGTTAAGATCCACACAGTTGGATGCCATTGCATAATCAATAAAACACAGGTAAACATCTGCCATAGGAAGACTAATACATACAAAGGGTCAGATAATCCAGGTGCCTATATTTAGTCTTGGAAGATTATTTAAGAAGAAAACCACCAGTTATAGCCTTCACGTGTGCCTACGACACTCAGACTCTCTCAAATACTTTCGTTTTCTTGGTACCCGGTCCCAGAAGGCCTCCAACCCTAATGTGTGCTCTTCTTTCCGTGTCGAGGCTTAACCATGTGGTAGAAAGAAAACCCATTAATGGCCTCAGTCACAAGAGATAATTAAGAGATTACTGCAATTTTAATCTGTAAATTCTACCTGGGGCTGTAGGAGAATTGCATTATAATAGCTCATGGGACATTCCAGTCATGAATATTTGCTATAACACAGTTGAGTGATAAGGTGAATGCTAACCTTTCCATATTCCCAAAGAACTATGCAATATCAGGACTGTAATACTTACAGAAGTCCCATGTTTTCTGTGTTTCATCAGTTTAGCATCATTCCTCCTTTGTATGCCTAATTCAACTATATCTCACACTGTAGAGTTTTTTTCAATTCCTTGCATATATGATCCTCCCTTCAGCTTTGGTTTATGTTGTTTTCTTTTTCTGGGATCATTTATTCCTTCTTCGCTTACATCTTGACCCCCTTCACTGTCACTCCCTTTTACCTTATTACTTTCCCTCAAACTTAGATCCCAGCTCAACTATCCCTCTCTCAGGAAAGCTTGTTCTGATTCCACTGCAGCCTAGATTTGAGCTCCCTCTTACCTGTCCTCACTTCTCCTTTTATTTTCTTTTGATAGCATTTGTAAATAAACATTTGTGACATAACTTTGCTAATGTCTGTCATCCTCAATAGACTGTAAACACCATAAGGGCAGAGACCATGTCTGTCTTTACACATCATTTTATCCCTAGCACCAGCCCTAGTGCCTCCGTAAATAACTCTTAAAAGACAGACAGACAGAAAAATAGAAAGGACAAAGGAAAAAGAAATGAAGGTATCTGCTTTAAAGTTTGGTCCATTTTTGCCTTTTCCTTCTCTGTGGGGAATGGATGAACATGTCATGAGCTATACCTTCTCCGTCTAAAAAGGGAAAACTTGTTCTTCGAATAGAGGATCATCAGATAGAACAGGTGTGTTGGGGGTGTGGGTGCCAGTGGCAGTTGCATTGTCCCATCTCTAGAAGCACCTTCCCCACATGCTTTCTCAGTGGAGCTCTTAGTCAGGACCTAGGTGAACGTTTACCTTTTCTTTGGAGTCTTCCCTGGTGGCTGAAGTCCTCATGAATGAGCATCTTTTACAGACTTTCAAAGCACATCTTTGCCATATCACAGAAACTTGGGGTTTGAATGGCCAGGCTCATGCCTCGCCCAATGCAGAAACTCCTCCACCTCAGTCCCACCCTGAGCACTACACCGAGCACTTGACGCCATCGAGTCAACTCCAACTTATGACGATCCCATGTATGGAATAGTAGAACTGTACTCCCCAGGGTTTTCAGTGGCTGATTTTCTGGAAATAGATTGCCAAGCCTTTCTTCCAAGGTAGGCCTGGGTAGACTCCTACCTCTAATCTTCCGGTTAGTAGCTGAGTATGTCAACCGTTTGCACCCAGGGACTCCTGCTTCACAGACAGCACCCTTTTTGTCAGATGACTGTGTTGTAGATGGGTGGGGGGGTTCCTTATGTTAAACTAACATCTGTCTCCCTGAAGATCGTGTGTCTTCATACCATTCCTGTTTCCCAGATCCCTCACAGGCTATCTACTCCTCCTTTCCCATCACAGTCCTTCTGACATCTGGATACAGTTGTCGCACCTGCTCCCTTCCTCACGCCCCAGTCCCTCCCTACTCCCATAATGTCCTCCATAGTTTTCTATGTCATGTATGTCACATTTCATAGATTGCAGGCTCCTGGAGGGAACAACTTCCCTTCCACCTCTTTATATCCTTCTCAAACCCACTGCTTGTCTGGAAACACAGCAGGCATTAAAGATTTGCTGAACTATGAGCGCATAAGTGGAGCGGGGAGTCCCTGCAGAGTGCAAATAGTTAATGAGTTCTTTGTTAACTGGAAGGTTGGAGACTCGAGTCCACCCTGAGGTGCCCTGAAAGAAAGGCCTGGCGAGCTGCTTCAGAAGTATCAGCCATTGAAAACCCCTTGGAGTACAGTTCTACTCTGACACACATGGGGCAGCCATGAGTCAGAGTGGAATGAAACAAAAATGTTTTTTTTTTTGGAAGTGGAGTAGAAAAGGGCTATAGTGGGAAAAAGGACATTCATTGAGCTGGAAACTAGGAAGGATAGGGTTTCCTTCTTTTCCCAGTTTTGGCAAAGGTAAATCAATCAGTGTCAAGAGTTTCTACTCTCTCATATTCTATATTAGGCCCCTATTTTTTCCAATAAGGAAACATGAAGCATTCAGTTGGTAGGAAAAGAGGAGATTACTTTTCCGGCAACTGGTACTGGAATAAAAGACCAAAGAGAACTCTAATTAGAAAGCCATAGAAACTGAGAAGACAAAGACAATTAGACACACAGAAGGAAAGATAAAGAAGGAAGGAGAATAAAGGTGGAGATGATGTGGGGTTAGGAGCGTGGCCAGGCCAGGAGCACCGAGATTTCTCTGGTATCCTCTGTCTCAGTCCCAGAGGACACATTAGGTTTAATGTAGAAAATAACTGACAAATTACTAGGTCACTGAGTGTGAAATTTATATTTTTTTGCTTCTTGCTTTCTCCCATCCTATAATTGTATCGACCTAAACAGTAAAAATATTGCTATTGTCTTCTTTATTATGGCGCCTCAGAAAAGGGAACTGCTGTGTCTCAGTGGATTTTTTTTTTTTTTCCTGGATAAATCTTTTTCTTGAGATAAATAAATCTCCTAATAGGGTCTTATTTAAATAACTCTGTACCGGGAGTGAGGCAGAAATCACAAGATGAGCCATTAAGCCTAGTGATAGGAAAGTGGTGTGCGTCCGTGGCATCACCCATCCCAGGAAGCCACATCAATTAGGCACCTAATGTGTGACCCATCACATAAACCAGCCTAGCCACACACCCCTCATGCTTCCACTATCGATTGTTGCCCAGATATTTGGAATTAAACAGAGCCTCCTAATTGCCAGGCGCACGGAGCTGGGGCAGTCCTGCTGTCAGCAGACTGAACTGTGCTCTCTTCCCGAGGAATTTCCCTTGTGGTGATGAACGTGCTGTCCCTGTGACCTTGAGCTATGAGTGAGTTTGTTTTATAATCAACCCTATCGGAGGATGGGAGTGTTTGTGGGAATCAGAGGAATCAGAACTAGCAACTGTGTGGTGTATCTCAATGACACATTGTGATTTCTGGGGCTTTTTCCAGGTTAGTTTTTAGTGACATTTGTTCACTTTGGAGAAAATATTCTAAATTCATCTCTCACACATTTCTCTGGCTATTTGGCCATCTCTGGTCGTAGGATCTCTCCTTGCCCTGAACCTTTTAGTATGTTGTCAGTCTCACCCTTTCCCCTTTGTTCCTGGGGATGCATTTTGTCTTTTTACCTCTGTTGTGACTGTCTGAGCTTATTTCTCTGTTGTCTTAACTCTTCTTTGAAGCCCAACAAAGGGTTGGACACCGTAGACCCTAACTGTGGTTGTTGTTGGTAGGTGCCGTTGAGTTGACTTTGACTCACAGAGGCCCCATGTGACAAAGTAGAACTGTCCCATCGGATTTTCTAGACTGTAATCTTTATGGGAACAGATAGCCAGGTCTTTCTCCAGCTGAGTCAATGGCTGGGTTCCAACCGCTACTCTTAAGCCAAGTGCTTAACCATTGTGCCACCAAACGGCTCCAAAGATACTACTGCACAGGTGATAATACTGATTCTTTTGAAGAGTCCTGATTTCTTATACTACTTTACGCAGTCATTGTTTCCCACCATTGATAGATTTATACATCGCCTTTTGCCAAATTACTGAGGTGCATGAAACACTTAGAGACGGTTTGCAGGTCCCCTGGCATTTTCACTTAGTTAAGTTATGCCTAGTTAGCTCTCTTAATCTTCCTCTGTATTCCACTTCTTGCCTTTTAATTTTTTACAACCTAGAGATGACAGCACCTTGGATAATTCAAGGGAAACATTTGGGGAAATGCCCAGGAGAGGAGAGTGCTGTAACCAGGATGGGTTCTGTTTGTGCAGGCTTCCCCTTCTCACTGTGTTCATCGCACACTGTGTCAGAATTGAAATGCCCAGTGCAACCTGCAGACGTCTGTTCTTGCCTGTCTCTGCTTGACCTTTGCCATGTTCTGGAACGGATGTGCTGGTCTACTGCCTAGGAGGCCCAATGATATATTTCCATTTGTACACAGGAGGAGGTTGGAATTTGGCCAGTCAAACGAAACACAGAACAGGAAAAAGGGGATTGTTAGCCAACATTTTTAAACAACAGAATCTGTTTCTATGTCCGCAACATGGCCAATAGGCCCTAAATGCACTTTTGTTACATGCAAGATTCTCATGTGACTGCCAAGGGGGTAGACCTGCCTTAGCACATCTCTCTGCACACCCCACTATGGAACTTTCCTTCCATTTGGTATAATCCCCAAGCTGAATCATGTGTTTTTGATCAAGCCAAGCTTCCCAGTGAACTGATAGTACTTCCAAATATGATCTGATGTGTCCAAATGGACAGGGAACATGCAGCACCTTTTAAAAACAAGAAAATAAAATGAACGTAAAGACATTGGGCATAACACAGTGAAATCCCATTATAAACCATCTCAAGATAGCATGGCTTATACTACAGGTCCAACCTGTTCTCCTGGATCAACAACAAGGTCATCAATGACACAAGAGGCCAGCAGAAGCCAGAAGCAAGTCACAGCCTCTGAGATAGCATTCCAGGCAATTGCTGCTAAATTGTCATCTAAAAGAAAAGCAGAGCCATGCCCAAAACTCATTGCCATTGAGTCGATTCCAACTCATGTCGACCCTATAGGCCAAAGTAGAACTACCCCATAGGATTTCCAAGGCTGTAATCTTTATGGGAGCAGACATTTTTCTCTCACGGAGCCACCGGTGGGTTCGAACAGCCGACCTTTCGGTTAGCAGCTTAGTGCTTAATCGTTTCACCACCAGGGCTCCTTCAAATTTCATTTGCATGTACATAAGTGTGTAAGAACTCTAAACACTGTCAAGACACATTTCAAACCTTGTCAATGATTTCCATAAACATCTTACAAACTGGGATTTCTCACAGAAGTTATGTAATATACAGCTGTCACCTGTTTGGGGCTTTCTGCGGGATCTGTGCCATTGTAGACCCAGGTCCGATGGAGGTCTTGGGCAAACTTCTTCAGGGCAAAAGTCCCCAGTGCCCTGGATAGCTTCTAGACTACAGTAAGGATGACTTAGGGAAGACCGGGGGCTGGGGAAAGCTGGATGATGATGAGTGGGGGGTGAGGATAAGGAATCACTGTCAAGATGATGGCAGAAATCTTGTACTCACTGAAATCTACTTACTGCCTATTACATGCTGCCCACTCAATACTGTTGCTGTGGGAGGACAGAGATAAGACTTCTGGTTTTCAGGGAGCTCCCAGGTGTGTAGGTATGTGGCAAGTGGGCTGGGGCCAACAGAACAATGGGCTATGACCCAAAGCACACCTTAAAAGATGCTACAGTAGAGGTAGAAGTGTTAAAGGACCTGAAGGTTGAAGACAAAAATGCCAAATGGTCTTGTGAGGATCAAGTCCTTCAGACAAGCTAGGCAGCTGTCATGGATTGAATTGTGTCCCCCCAAAATGTATGTATCAATTTGGCTGGGCCATGATCCCTGGTATTGTGTGATTGTCCACCATTTTGTCATCTGATGTGATTTTCCCATGTATTGTAAATCCTGCCTCTATGATGTTGGGGGGTGGTGGTTGGCAGCAGTTATGTTGATGAGGCAGGACTCAATCTATGGGATCGGACTGTGTCTTGAGCTGGTTTCTTTTGGGATATAAAAGAGAGAAGCAAGCAGAGAGACAAGAAAGCAGTGCTAGGAGCAGAGCATGTCCTTTGGACCCGGAGTTCCTGCATGGAGAAGCTCCTAGTCCAGGGGAAGATTGATGAGAAGGACTTTTCTCAAAAGCCAACAGAGAGACAAAGCCTTCCCCTGGAGCTGATGCCCTGAATTTGGACTTTTATCCTACTTTACTGTGAGGAAATAAATTTCTCTTTGTTAAAGTCATCCACTTGTGGTATTTTTATTATAGTGGCACTAGATAAATAGTATAAAATAGCTAGGAGAGGAAGTTTTCTGAGTCTCCTCAGCTATGGCACAGGTGGGACACACATAGCATAAGCTTACCATCCACCTAAGTAGACCTACCTTGCCAAGGGGAGACTGGCAGTAGGTAGGGTCCCATTTAAGCTCCTCACCCATGGCACAAAGTGGGGTGTACATGGAAGATTCATCTTCTCGGCTCAGGCAGCTTTTAAGGGTTATTGCTTGTGATGGAACTTTTACGATTATATGCTGTCTGATTGTATGCTACTTTCCATATGTTCGGGTTCTGACTGGAAGGACGTGATGTTTATGGACCAAGTCATACAGTTATCGGCACCCTTTTTCTAAAGGCCTCCTGGTTATTTAGAAACCAGGTACAACCTGTGGGCACCAGACAGATTTGGAGTGCTGTTTTGCAGGTCTGTTATGGGAAGGAGTATTGAAGTTTAGCCCAGGTCTTAACAAGTGAGTAGATGGTAAGTGGGAACTGGAGCCAGGTATAATAAAAAGCTAAAGATTCAAAGAGCTGAAAAGTAAAAACAAGGTGGGAGGCACCTCCCAGTATCAAGACTTATTGTAAAGCTATGGTTATTATGACAGTGTGGTATTAGCACAAGGATAGATGGAGAATGGGATAGAGAGCTCAAAAATAGACCCTTGTCTTTTCTGTTATTTTGACTGAGGTGGCCCTGCAGATCCCCAGGGGAAGGAAGGACTGACTGTCCGATACTTGGTGTGGAGACAACTGGATATCCACATAGAAAAATAACAAAACTGCATCTTGGATCCTTACTTCACAGCATGAACACAAATACATGCCAAATAGATTAAAGACCTAAATACAAAAAGCAAAAACTAAAATGCTTAAAAGGAATGTCATTATGATTTCTCAGTATTGATAAATTTTTATTAAATTTGAAAACTGTGCATCAAAAGATGTCATTAAGATGGAGAGAGAAACCAAACTCAGAGAAGATATTTGTAACTCATAAAACCAACAAAAGACTGATAATGAGAAAATGTTTTTCTAAACTAGTAAAAGTCAATAAAAAAGACAACCCAGTAGAAGACAAAACATATGAATAGGTAATTCACAGAAGATACACAAATCACCGATAAATATGTGAATCTAAGTTCAACCCTCTATCATCAAAAAAATGCAAACTAAAGTATAATGAGATAGAGTTTCTTGCCCATGTATTGGCAAACATTTTAGAGTCTGACAATTACAAGTGTTGGCAAGGATGCAGGTTGATGGGGACTCTAATCTATTGTTAATGGAAGTGTAAATTTGTACTACCAGTTTGAAGAGCAGCTTGGCAACATCTAGTAAAGTTGAAGATGCATATTTCCAATAGTCCTACATTCCTCTTCCAGATATTTTCCTGAGATTAACACTCATAGGAGAGGTCTAGGAGACACATATAGGAATCATTGGATTGTCTAACATTAGAAATAACTTATGGATCCATCAAAGCAGATTGAGTAAATAAACTGCGGATGGTCCTGCAACGGAGTGATATGGAGCAGTGCAAACAAAAGAACTAGATGACACACATGGGTCAATCTCATAAATTAAGTCCAGAAGAGATGGTTTGTGAGAGAGGTCTACCTGGGAACTAGAAATAGCAAGGGAATGAACAAAAGGGGGAAATGGCTGTGCTTCTGTAGGGAAGTGGAGGTATCATGTGCGTGATGTGATTTGAGTGGGGGTTCTCCCCTGAGCACCTGTCCATTCAATGCCTGAATATCATCCTTATGAGGCAGGGACTGCATTTTTTTTTTTTTTTAATCTCTGTCTTTCTGGCACCTACTAGAGGAAATTCTCAATAACATATTTTAAAATGGATGAATAAAGGCAAGAACCAAGTCTACCCTTCTTTGCAGAAAAAAAGCAGAGTGAATACAGCATGTTCTTTGGGGTTTTCCTTATGGCATTCAGTTCCTGGCCAGGCAACTTTCCCTATCTCCCAGTATTTCTGGGTCTTCGCGCAAAGTGAAATTGCTTGTTGTCACCCTCCTTTTGACAATGGTTCTGGGATTTGCCTCTTCACCGTTGCATTCAAAATGTCTACTTGTTAGTATCTTTGTTGCTGTTGTTAGCTGCCTTTGAGTTACTCCTGATCCATGGTGACTCCAGGCACGAGGGAACAAAATGCCACCTGATCCTATGCCATCCCCATGATTGGTTGTGGATTGGACCATTGTGATCCATAGGGGTTTTCATTGTCTGATTTTCAGAGATAGATCACCAGGCCTTTCTTCATAGTCTGTCTTAGTCTGGAAGCTTTGCTGAAACCTGTTCAGGATCATAGCAACACGTAAGTCTCCAATGATAGACAGGTGGTGGCTGTGAACGAGATACATTGGCCAGAGTTGAACCCAGGTCTCCCACATGGAAGGTAAGAATTCTACAATTGAACCACCAATGCCTCCCCACTTTTAGTATCTTAGGGGTTAAGTAATGTCTCGTGTTATCAGGAGGGACCAATCCCTAGAGAAGGTCATCATAGTTGGTAAAGTAAAGGGTCAGTGAAAAGAGGAAGACCCTCAACAAAATGAACTGACACAGTGGCTGCAACAATGGGCTCAAACATAGCAATGACTGTGAGGATGGCACAGGACTAGGCAACGTTTCATTCTGTTATACATAAGGTCGCTATGAGTCAGAACCAGTTTAATGGTACATAACAATAACAACGTCTCAGTGAATTGATCAGCATATATTTATTGGGAAAGGATATATGTAGGGGACCCTGCTAGGCACTGTGAGGCATAGTAAGAGTAATGATAATAATAATGGCAAAGATAATGATAATTGCTATTTGGCTAAAGGTTTACACAGCAGGCTTTCAGATACATTGATCTTTTTCATTCTAAGCCCCATATTGGAATATTACAGTTTATGGCACTTGCTGGGCCTACAAATTGTAGCTGCTTTCTTGTTCAAATTTCATCATGACTATTTACTTTCTTAGGGGAAAACAGCCTTGTAAGCTCCCCCATTCCCACTCCAGGGACTTTAGTTTTAGGGTGCCTAAGGTCTCATCACTAGATATTGCTGTTGTACAAAATCTGGTGTTGTCATCACCTCACAAATTGTCCCTTCTGGATCGTCTATGCATTTAGTGCAGACAGGGGCTTTAATTTCTCTGGTCTCACGGTACCTGCAATTTCTAATACCCTTTGATTACCCAGAAGGAACTTCAGAGCCACAATATGACCAGGTTAGGGACTCGGGAATACTTTCAAAGACCTCATAAAGGCAAGAGAGCAGCCTTTCAGAAGAAATTAAATCATAGCATTTTATTTTTATCAGATACTCACTATCATTTCCCCCCTCCCTTTGCTGCCATGAAAATTGAGAAACTGGGAATCCAATTACAAAGGCGAGATACAAAGGAAAGATAGTAAAACATTTTAATTGGATGGAAGAGAGCTGAATCGTGTTCTCCCTCTCTGCGCTGCAAACACTCCGTGCCACAGCCCAGGCAGGGATCACTAGGGACAGGAATAGTGAGATGATGGGAGGGAAATAGGGACTACGTGGGGGTGTTTCAATCAATAAGGGACTGTCAGTACAGTGCCCCGACCCCTGGCATTATTGATTACCTGTAGACCACCTGAAACAACATACTGACATTCAGTATGTAGCCCAAATAAAAACACCTACCTCCTCTGCAGGGTTCATTTTGAATGTGGGTTCTCAGAGCAGGGAGAGAGACTGTTTATTACTAGACACAGTCAATAAATGAAGGTAGATTTGAGGGCTTCCCTTGGAGTCGGGTCAAGGCTTTGCTTATGGGAAAAAACAATAGACTCAAAGAAAAAGATTTTCAGCAGCACCGAAGAAAAATGCCCAATGGAACTTGCTCCGGTAGGAATTGTAAAGTCATTATATGATGGGCTCACTACCCATACCTCCCAGATTTAGGTTCTATGCCATTTTCTGGCTCCCAGCTACTGACAGACTTGGCAACTCATCAAGGTTTCAGAGAACAGCAACAGCGTTCAGGGTTTGAAGAAAGACTGATTAAGGGGGTAAGCGGGTGGCCTTTTGGCTGCTAGAAAGGTTGGTAGATAAAGGGATTCTAGCTCTAGAGCCAGTTCTGAATCTAGAAGCAGGTCTTGTTGTTAAGTGCCATTGAGTTGATTTTGACTCATAGTAACCCCACATAACAGAGTAGAACTGTCACATATGGTTTTCTTGGCTGCAGTCATTACAGAAGCAGATCACCAAGGTCTTTCTCCCATGAAGCTGCTGGGTAGGTTTGAACTGCCAACCTTTCAGTTAGCAGCTGACTGCTTAACCATTATGCTGCCAGGTCTACCTTGCCTACTACCAGGTGTACCTGTCTACTTCTCCAGCCTTGACTTTAAACCACACTCTCCCTCGTTTTCTACCTTGCCACACAAACCTGCATCTCTCAGGGGAATCCCTTACTGTTCCTGCTACACAGAACACTCCTCCTTCCCTTCTTCCTCTTGTTCCCTCATTCTTATTTTTCAGATCTCAGCTCAAGCTCTCTTCTCCAGAAAAATCTAGTTCAGTCACCCTAACCTCATAGCACCAGTTATGTTCACAATTGCATTCATTTTCTTATGATTTTGATTAATATTTTATCTTTCATTAGATTATAAGCTCTAGAAGTGTTGTTTGTTTTTTGTTTTCCATTTGATAACTACCAAATCAAAAAACCAAACCCATTGCTGGTGAGTCAATTCCTACCAATAGCAACCCTGTAAACCAAAAAACCAAACCAAACCCAGTGCTGTTGAGTTGATTCCAACTATAGCGACCCTATAGGACAGAGTAGAATTGCCCCACAGAGTTTCCAAGGAGTGCCTGGCAGATTCGAACTGCCGACCCTTTGGTTACCAGCCGTAGCACTTAACCACTACGCCACCAAGGTTTCCAGAAACCCTATCAGATGGAGCAAAACTGCCCAGGTGGGATGCAGACCTCAAATTCTTGTAAAAAGACCAGACTTAATGCTCTGACTGAGACTAGAAGGACCTTGGAGGTGCTGGTCCCCAGACTTTCTGTTAGCCCAAGATAGGAATCATTCCCAAAGCCAACTCTTCAAACAAGGATTGGACTGGACTATAGGATAGAAAATGAGACTGGTGAAGAGTGAGCTTCTTGGATCAAGTAGACTCATGAAACTATGTGGACAGCTCCTGTCTGGAGGGGAGATGAGAAGGCAGAGGGGGACAGAAGCTGGCTGAATGGACATGAAAATAGAGGGTGGAGAGAAGGAGTGTGCTGTCTCATTGGGGGAGAGCAACTAGGAGTAAAGAGCAAGATGTGTATAAATTTTAGAAACCCTGGTGGCGTAATGGTTAAGTGCTACAGCTGCTAATCCAAAGATCGGCAGTTTGAACCCACCAGGCACTCCTTGGAAACTCTACAGGGCAGTTCTACTCTGTCCTATAGGGTTGCTATGAGTTGGAATTGACTTGATGGCAGTGGGTATATAAATTTTGTATGAGAGACTGACTTGATTTGTAAACTTTCACTTAAAGCACAATAAAAATTTAAAAAACAAAACAAAACAAAAAACTACCCTTTGGGTTTCTATGGAGCAGCTGGTGGATTTGAACTGCAGACCTTTTGGTTAACAGCTGAACACTTAACCACTGTACCACCGGGGCTCCTAACAATTCCGGGAAAGTGATAGGCACTCAAGAAATAGACGTCCAGTGAATGAACAAATGTGAGGGATGAATGAATAAATGTGAGGGATGCCTGAGGATGGATATTAAAAGCACTGTTCTAAGCCCTTCTATAATAACCGTTGGTGCCTCTGTCTGATGGGGATGTCTAGGCTGGATGATAAGGAGGTAACTCACAATAGTTATTCTCATGTTCTCGAGCACCAACTTCAAAGGTTGTTATGGCACTGGCCTACCTGAGATCTAATCTACATTGGCAATAGGTGTTCCAGCATGGGCCTCTCCTTGGGGCCATAGGTTGTGAGGGTTGGCTTCACCCAGATCCATGCTATGACTTGCCCAAAGTGATACACATAATGGGCCAGAGAAGGAGCTCAAACTCAAGCTTTGTGACTTTCACACCAGTACTCTTTTCCCCCAACCACAAAATTCCCTTTCAAACTCTGGGTTACAGCTTATATTTTATCACTTTACTAATTAGTGCAGAGCAACACTACTTCCAATTTGGAATTTCTACCCTCCAAAAGACCAAGAAAGGTATATTCTAACTTTTGCCACCTAACTGTTTAAGGACCCAGATCTCACAAACACACCTTAAATTACCTCCGTTGGTGGGACTTTTCCATTAACTATTGCACAGTGGACCTTGAGGATTCTAACCTGAACCTCAGTGCTTCTATTTAAAATATTCTAAACTCATAACAAGGATAACCAATTCTCTGGCTTTTCAGAGAATTTCTCATCTCTTTTTATGTTCACAAACTCTAGGGTGAAAGTCAGGTGAACGTTTTTATCCTCATGTGACAGATAAATAAATCACGTAAACTCTGCCATACTTCCCAGCTCTACTGGGAGGAATGAGATACCATATGGAAAAGCCCTCAGCCAGCACATAGTAGTTTCTCAAAAATCTTGAGCCCAGAGAAGCAACTGCCAAGTCACCTAAGCAAAATAGTGAGGGAAGTGGTTTCTTTACTGTTCTGTAATTGTTTCTGGATGAGCCAAGATCTGGGGATGCAGAACAAGTTCAGGGAACGCTGCTCTGAGAACAGGAGGGCACCATGCTGCAGATGAACGAGTCTGAGATGATTCATCCAAGTGCAGTCAGAGGGAGTTTCCTTACTACATTGCTCTGGTGGCCTACCAACCCCCGCAAATAACCTTTGCTGTGCCCAGGTGAGCCAGAGCAGAGTCCATGCCCTGGCATCTGATGGACGGCTCTTCATAGAATGCAGCTTCCATCCTTATTTCCTGTTCTTGAATCCAATGACCATAGTTAGGTTTACCGTGTGTCTTAGTTTGCCTCAGACAGTACCAGTTTACATCTGTTGTCTTGTTGTTATTATTAATTACTCTCCAAAGTGTCCTGCTTTGGACAATAAGTTACCATCCAAAAGTCTATCCATAGACTACACCATCAAACCTGCTCACCCTAGAATCCAAAGTACCATCCATCTGCCAAAAATCTGCCTATACAACCTGTTCTCTCTTTTCTTCCCAAAATCTATTGCTTGGCTGATTGTCCTTTCACTACCCACAATACATGCCATATTCTTTCTCATCTAGTTATTTTATCTGTAATTTACTTCAAAATGTATTAGCATAGACAGTGTGATGTGTGCGTGCGTGTTAGGGCATGCGCATTAGTGAATCTCAAGCTATACCCTAGAGGTAATTGATGATTGGTTAACATTTGTAGTTTCTTAATCAAGAACGTAGACTCCAGAGGTGGTTAGTTATCATGTGACAGACTAATCAGAAGCCATAACTGCAGGGGCACCTACTGCAGGCCTTCGACTTTCTTTGCTTCTGGTTATGACAAATTGTTTTGTTAATTTCAATAACGGATGTTAGGAACTATTTTTTCATTGGTGGCTAGCAATGTGGGATTGGCTTGAAGTGGCGTGAATCTAGCGGATTTTTTCTTCAAGTTGGAATGGTGTCCCTGGGGGTAAGAAATCCAAATGGGTCCTGTGTCTTTGCTTATCAGACTAGGTGGTTACCAGAATACTGCCACCAGAACATTGCTGCATCTGCTTCAGTGCGTGTTTTCATACCAGGTAGAGGCATGGACCCTTGTTTTTCCCAGCACAGGTTGTGTAATAGTTTTCTTAAGTGCCTGCTAATAAACCTGTATGTGCATGGCAGAATTCAGTACTGCATGGAAGCCTGACAACCTGGCACACTATAATCTGGAATCAAGTTAGCAGGGAAATAGACCCATAGCCTTCTCCTCCCTCTAACTTTGTACCAGTACCTACCAAACATAATAATTGGTTGGAGTCAATTTGCAAAGAGTTTCACGCTCTCTTGGCATGGTGTTCTACCCGACTAGACTGTGCCTTCCTCACATCTTCTATTCCAATTCCTTACCATCCTTCAAAGCCCAGTTCAAGTGCCCCTCATCTCCAAAGGGTCCCCTGACTACTCCAGTCCTTTTAGAGTCCTTGTTCTCAACTATACCACTTAGAGCTGGACCCATACAACCTAATATCTGATTATACAGTCTTATTATCATTTTTTTTAAACTGGGCTATAAATCCAAACCCACCCAGTGCCGTCGAGTTGATTCCAACTCATAGCGACCCTATAGGACAGAGTAGAACTGCCCCATAGAGTTTCCAAGGAGCGCCTGGTGGATTTGAACTGCCGACACTTTGGTTAGCAGCCATAGCACTTAACCACTACTCCACATGGGGTATAAATATCTTGAGTGTGGATATGTGTTCCCCTTTCCTTGGAGCCCCTTCAATACCTAACCCAAAGGATTTTGTTAGCTGCTGTTGAGTTAGCCTCTGACTCATGGTGACACCATGCACAATGGAATGAAACACTGCCCAATTCTATGCCATCTCCATGATCCATTGCAGATGGTAGAGGCTCTGGTGAAATCTGTCAGCATCATAGCAACATGTAAGCCTCCACTGATAGGCAGGCAGTGCCTGCACACGAGAAGCATAGGCCAGGAATTGAACTCTTTCTCCCGCATAAAACAAAACAAAACAACAAAAACCAAGCCCTTTGCTGCTGAGTCGATTCTGACTCATAGCAAACCTATAGGACAGAGTAGAACTGGAACTGGAAACCCCATAGGGTTTCCAAGGAGTAAACTGCTGACATTTTCATAAGAAGCCAAAGCTCTTAACCACTGTGTCTCCTGCATGGAAGGGAAGAATTCTACCACTGCCCAAAAGCAGGCACATACATGCTCAGTAAATACTTGGTGGCTGAGCAACTGACTTATGGGCCTGAACCAACGGCGTTCATGCATTTAACTGGGAGGTAAGGTAGAGGCCAGCTGGTGAAGGACCCTGAGTTCCAAACTGCTGGTTTAGATTTGGAAGTGGAGGAAGCTGGGGACCATCATAGGCAGATATTGTTACACTTCCACGTGAAATACAGGCCAAAGGAATAGTCTCAGAACATCTGTCCAGGGCCGGAGGCCAATGAGTATCCTCCAGATGTTACTCAGGGATCTATGAATGCACTCTTTCTGCTCTGTTGGCCATGAGGTAACAGAGGGAAGGAGGCAAGATCCAGGGGGGAAACCAATGAAATAAAAGAGACATTATAAGGCACACCTTCTGAGACCAGTCGATTTATAGGTTCTGAATATTGCGCTATAAATATCAGCATCTTAGAATCTCAGAATGAGAAAGAGCCCTTAGAGATCATCTGGCCCAACCTCCTGCCCACCGCAGAATTATTAACTATGGCAGGCTGATGTTAATAAGGTTCGCCTGCTGCTTCCTCTGGAAGCTCCATTTTTCAAGGGTCTCTTCCTCACCTTTTATATCCAGTTAGGCCAGAGCCCTCAGGACATTTTCACAGTTCACATACCATGGTTTTTTGTTTATTTGCATTCACTTCTAAATCTATTTTCCTTACAAATAAGGCAACAGAAAAACGACTGTCCAGGTGATGTTTGCTGTATCTCCTTTACTACCCCTGGCTTTTCTAATTAATTGGTCCATTTTCAAAGCTCAAGCTGGCAGGGGCTTGCTCCTTTAGGGTGTCTCTACCCCTGCCAAAAATAGCCAAGTTAAAAAACCTATTTTACGAGTAGGTTTTCCAGAGTTACAGCCTCTCTCATTCCAACCAATTTGGTGAGAAGGAGGCCAAAACACAGATTAAGCCATTTTCTCCTCGTTATCGCCCCATTAAGCTTGCAAAGATGCCTTGGAATCCCAGTGCTTCACCTACCTGTTCTGGCCGGGGAGCCAGCAGAGTTTAACACCTTCCTCTGAAATAAGTCATTTATTCAAGGAGTCAAGGAGCAGCTCCTTCTTTCCTGGCTCGGAGAGAATGCCCTGCAAGTGAAGAGCAGTAGAACCTTGGCTGCCCAGACCCCTGGGGGAATGAGTCATTCTGCTGAGGTGAGTTTTCCAGGTAGCTTAGGGTTACTTCTCTAAACTTCAAAACTCGAAATAATTCTAGCTGTTTGGGAAAACATTTTTATAAAGCGTATTCTGAATTTCCATGTCTTCTTAAATAGGGACTGCCAACCATAATTTGATTTTTTTTTTTTCTTGGTGGCTGAGGGTCATCATTATTGACGCCAATTCTATAGGCTTAAATGAATGATACAAGATGGCAAGACTGGTGTTTGCGCTCAGAGTGCAAATTGTTTTGCATCCTTGTATCTGAATATAATCTTTTTTAGGTCTCTTTCCTCCATGACAGAAACCCTGGTGGCGTAGTGGTGAAGTGCTACAGCTGCTAACCAAAAGGTCAGCAGTTCAAACCCACCAGGTGCTCCTTGGAAACTCTATGGGGCAGTTCCAATCTGTCCTATAGGGTCGCTATGAGTCGGAATCGACTCAACGGCAATGGGTTTGGTTTGGTTTTTGGTTTCCTCTGTGACGATGAACGAATCTACCTGCATATGATGTCCTCAAAAGAACATCTATTTTATACACACAATAATAACCTGTATGACCGAGGTTCACCCTTCAGCTGAAAATTAGACAGGCCTATAAAACAAAACAAGACTAAAGGGGCACACCAGCTCAGGGGCAAGGACTAGAAGGCAGGAACGAACAGGAAAGCTGGTAATCGAGAACCCAAGGTCGGGAAGGGAGAGTGTTGACATGTCGTGGGGTTGTTAACCAGTGTCATAAAACAATGTATGTACTAACTGTTTAAGGAGAAGCTAGTTTGTTCTGTAAACCTTCATTTAAGATAAAATAATAG
Source organism: Elephas maximus indicus (assembly GCF_024166365.1). Taxonomy (NCBI): domain Eukaryota; kingdom Metazoa; phylum Chordata; class Mammalia; order Proboscidea; family Elephantidae; genus Elephas; species Elephas maximus. Next base: position 54,063,215 of record NC_064829.1, on the reverse strand, counting down.
TAATAAAAGAATCAATCAAAACAAACAGACAAATAATAACCTGGATGAATCTCAGAATAACTGTGCTGGTCTCAAGGGATATCTAGGTCAACTGGCATAATGTAGACCATAAAGAAAATGCTCTACATCCTACTTCGGTGAGTAGCGTCTGGGGTTGTGAAAGCTTACAAGTGGCCATCTAAGATACACCTATTGGTCCCATTATGTTCAGAGCAAAGGAGAATGAAGAAAACCAAAGACACGAAGAAAATATTAGTCCAAAAGACTAATGGATCACATGAACCACAGCCTCCAACAGCCTGAGCCCAGAACTAGATGGTGCCTGGCTACCACCCCTAACCACTTTGACAGGGATCACAATACAGGGTCCTGGACAGAGTGGGAGAAAAATGTAGAACAAAATTCAAATTCATGAAAAAAAAAAAAAAAAAGACCAGACTTACTGGTCTGACAGAGACCGGAGGAACTCTTCCTCATTATGGTCCCTGGACACCCTCCTAACTCAGAACTGAAGCCACTCCCAAAGTCCACCTTTCAGCCAAAGATTAGACAGGCCTATAAAACAAACGACACACGTGAGGAACAGGCTTCTTAGTTCAGTCAAATACATGAGACCAAATGGTTAACACCTGCCCAAAAGCAAAGACGAGAAGGCAGGAAGGGACAGGAAAACTAGAGGAATGGACATGGAGAGCCCAGGATGGAAAGGGAAAGGGGGATAGTGCTGACACATTGCAGGGATTGCAACCAATGTCACGAAACGATTTGTATATAAATTTTTGAATGAGAAGCTAATTTGTGCTGTAAACTTTTACCTAAAACACACACACACACACACACACAAACTATGCTGAGTGAAAGAAGTCAGACAAGCATTGAGGTCACACTGTATGATTCTACTTATGTAAAACTCTAGAACACTGCAATGTAATCAGCAGCGGCAGAAAGCAGATTGGGGGTAGGGGTAGGGACTGGTGAGGGGGTTAAGGAGGAAGAGAGAGAGATAGGTGGGAAAAGAGAGAAAGATTACAAAGGAGCACTAGTAACTTTTTGTGGTGATGTATATATTCACTATCTTGATTGTGGTGATGGTTTCAAAGATGTTTATATTTGTTAAAGCTTAAAGCTTATCAAATTGTATAATTTAAATGTGCCCTTTATTGAATATCAATTTTACCTCTGTAAAGCTCTTTAAACGAATACCAGTTTATTGGCTGCCATCAAGTCAACCCACTCATTTCGACCTCATGTGTGTCAGATTAGAGCTGTGGCCCACAGGGTTTTCAAATGGCTGTGACCTTTCGGAAATAGATTGGCAGGTCGTTCCTTTGAGGTACCTCTGGGTGGACTTGAACCTCCAATGCATTTCTTACCAGCCAAGCATGTTACCTTTTGCACCACCAGGGACTCCTTAAAGAACTAGATAAGTGAATGAATGAATGATAAAAACTATACACAACCTCACTCAAGAGCATCTTTGTGTGATGACAAGAGGTGAGCACTTAGTGGGAAGAGGGGGGAGGGGGAAGCAGGCAGAACACAGGGCACACCTAGCAGGGTGGTGTGTGGTGCGTGGAGCCCCAAGTGAGAACATTTCTCACAGTTACCACTTACTGAGCGTTAACTCTGCGGCAGGCAGTCCCAACACACCACACGTATTAACTCATTTACCCCTCACAGCCACCCCAAGAGGTGGAGGTGCTGTTTTTATGTCTAGCTTATAGACAAAAGAAAGGCGTGATCAAGGCAAAGTGGTTTCTAAATGTCAGGGATCATCTAAACAGGACATCTGAAAGATGGTCTCCAAAGTCCCATGAGAAATTTACAGACCAAGGTAGACCCACAGAGGTAACGGCTCTTATGTGGTGTTGTGACCAAAATGCTTGAAGACTTATTTCTTGTAGTAGGTGTAGTAGGAATTTGGTACCAGTTGCCACTGAATGGATTCTGCCTCACGGCGACCTATGTGTGTCAGAGTAGAACTGTGCTCCAGAGGGTTTTCGATGGCTGATTTCTCAGGAGTCCATCTCCAGGTCTTTCTTCCTAGGTGCCTCTGGGTGGATTCAAACCTTCCGGTTAGCCCTGAGCAAGTTAACCATTTGTAGCACTCAGGGGATTTAGTAGCTGACCCATAATAAAGGAAGTTGCCAGAGTTAAAAAAAAAAAAAAGAATCCTACATGGGGATGTCCTTATGGACATGTAATAAGTATCTATTTCACACTGTCCTCAAATATTTCCTATGCCCCCTAGCTCTACTGGCAGGTATTCAAAATGTCTTTAACAAAGGAAAAAAAAAAATTTTTTTCTCATTCAATAGGAAAAGCAAAATGCAATTACTTTTCGGAGTCCTAATATGCAGACTTGCCCTTACACTAAGGTGGCAAAGACTGTGATTCAGTTTTTGTATTTTATTCTGTTGTATCGCTGATTAGACATACAAATCCCAAAGTAAACAGCTTAGTTTTGGCCAGGCCTCAAGGGATGAAGGCTATGCAGGCTCTATGGAATAGGATGTAGAACAAACCAGAAATGTTCGCTTTACCTTATATTATTAGTCTTTTTTTTTTTTTTTACAGTTTTTAAAATCAGATTTATTGCATGCAACTTACTTATAAAAAGTCACCCATTTTAAGTATATAGTTTGAAAAGTTTTGACGATTGATTGTAGTCTTATAACCACCACTACAGACAAGATGTAAAATATTTTCATCATTACCCTATAAAGTTCCCATCAAATTATTAGTTTTTGTAAGAAGAAGCTGAGACTAATGTCAGACCTGCCAGGTATCTCTGTATTGCATTGTATACAGCTAGGTGCAATAAACTACATATAGTTTTCATTTTAAAATTGGGATCAATTTCAACAGATACTTTTGTCAAGTTGAAGACCATCTCAAGCATTATTATTAATAGGTGTTGGGGCTGGATGTGCTTAGTTCCTAACTAAGTGCCTGAAACCCAATAACCACTTTTTAAATTAATGAATGTGAGGTAGTGGTGGTTCAGGGTAGAACTCTCACCTTCCATGTAGAAGACCCAGTTCTATTCTCAACCAATGCCCCTCATGCATAGCCACCACTTGTCTGTCAATGGAGGCTTACATGTTGCTATAATGATGAATAGGTTTCAGTAGAGCTTCTAAACTAAGGCAGACTAGGAAGAAAGGCCTGGCAATCTATTTCTGAAAATCAGCCAATGAAAACCAGTCAAAGTGATCCAACCTGCAACCAATCATGGGGATTGTTCAGGACCAGGCAGAATTCTGTTCCATTGTGCATGGGGTCACCACGAGAGGGGTACCCACTTGATGACAACTAACAACAACAATAACAAACTAATGAATGGGGTCAAGATCCTGGTGCCCAGAATAAGCACAGGCATTGCTCTTTTTTTTCTTTTTTAACAAGACATAGTAAGGACTGGTGGACTACAGGTTGCATAAACTCCTTTAGCCTCTAGCATGGTGTGATACTCCTCAGTGGGCCTCCATAAAGAATCATGGGTTAGGTAATTGCAGTTTACTGACTCCACAATTTTTCTCAAGACCAGTGTTGGGTCAGAGCCTCTGTTATTTTTACATATTTTGTAGAATATAAATTACACTGTCAATGCAAAATAAATGGCGTTAAACTATGCTTTGGATTTACAGAAAATGGCCCTAAAAATGCCTTCTAGATAATGTAGCCCCTCCGTGCATTATTCCTCATTCTCATCTACCTCTTTCCTATTGCAGTCAGTCCTGCAGATTCACTCAGAGATGCTCAGTCCCTGGGTCTCCTGCATTACACAGCTGCTACTACAAATAAGAATTTTTTTTCCCTCTCTATTCAAATATTTTCATCTCTCAGTTCCAGACCACTCCACTTGATCATTTGAGAAGGCAAATAATTTTTTTCTGTCAATGGGTATGATTCCCCAGAAGATATTGATGCATTTGGGAGTATAATTTGGCCAGGGAAGGAGATAACCTGAAACCACAAACCACCCTAAACACTCTATTATTAACAAAGAGAAAACACCAGAATTGAGTTGGAGAAAAGTCTTGCTGAATGTTAAATTGCCAGACCCTGTGTAGCCCAGGAGGTTTCAGCCCTTTCATCCCAGCTGCATTTTTATGAATTCTTGAGGAAAGAACTTTGAAATGGAAAGCTTAATAGTCATGATCTGAAGGGCTGCATTTGCTCCCAAAGGTGGCCTGATTCTTGAGAAAGATGACTGGGAAATTCATTCTGCACATCCCTCCCTCCCCGCCGCACCCTACCCCGACCCTTCATGCTGTTATACTCATGCGAAACTGCATCACCCAGATTGCTGCCAGTACTTTTGTTCCAGTTTAAGCTGTGGGCTTAGTCTAAGAGCCATAATTCCAGAAACTCATCTGTAGACCAAGATAGCAGTGGTCAATCTTTGTGAAGCCTTTGAATTAACCTTGAAAGTTTGCCTTCCTCTTTGAGTTAGGATTATATTTGTCTTATTTCCTTCCTTCTGCCATCTTGGAGGCATCTTGAGGGAATAGGGTGGGCTTGACCCTCTTTGAAGTTTCTACAGCACACATCCCAGTCCTTGCTCACTGTTATTGTTAACTGTAGCAGAGTTGGCTTCCAATTCATGGTGATCCCATGTACGATAAAATACAATGCTGCCTAGTCCTGCACCATCCCCATGACCGGTTGTGGTCTCTAGGGTTTTCCTTGCTCATTATTGAGCGCTTACTGAACAGTGGTTAAGCGCTTGGCTGCTAACCAAAAGGTTGACAGTTCAAACCCACCAGTCACTCTGCTAGAGAAAGACGTGGAAGTCTTCTTCCGTAAAGATTTACAACCTTGAAAAGCCTATGGGGCAGTTCTACTCTGTCCTATAGGGTGGCTATGAGTTGGAATCAACTAGAAGGCAATGGGTTTTAGTGTATGTTTGAGACATGCAATTGACTGCTAATGAGAAGTCTGATGGGATAAAAATGAAGTAAATCTGCCACACTGGCTGTCATGGATTGAATTGTGTCCCCCTAAAATATCTGTCAAAAAAAAAAAATTTTTTTTTTTTTAAATATCTGTCAACTTGGCTAGGTCATGATTCCCTTGTACGATTGTCTACCATTTATTTATCTGATGTGATTTCCCTATGTGTTGTAAATCCTATCACTATGATGTAATAAAATGGATTAGTAGCAATTATATTGATGAGATACACAAGAATAGATTGTGTCTTAAGCCAATGTCTTTTGAGATACAAAAAGAGAGAAGTGAGCAGAGAGACATGGGGACCTCATACCACCAAGAAAGCGGCGCTGGGAACAGAGTGCATCCTTTGGACGTGAGGTTCCTGTGCTGAGATGCTCCCAGATCAAGGAAAGATTGATGACAAGGACCTACCTCCAGAGCCAACAGAGAGAGAAAGACTTACCCTGGGGCTGATGCCCTGAATTGGACTTGTAGCCTACTAGACAGTGAGAGAATGAATTTCTCTTTGTTAAAGCCATCCATCTGTGGTATTTCTATTATAGCAGCACTAGATGATGAAGACACTGGTGAATATTTCAAAAACAGCTACCCTTTAAAGGTGAAGGTTTAGAAGAGAGATGAGAGAAGACTCGGATTTTGAGGGAACAAGGATTGTCTGCTATAAGTAGCTAAGTGCTTCACATCCACCCAGCTGCCCCTCTGTGGGCAGTGATGTTACATCTCACTACTAATCCCACTCACCCTCCGCACAGGGAACCAAAAAATTAAACCCGTTGTCGCCAAGTAGATTCTAACTCACAGAGACCCTATAGGGAAAGGACCTCAAATGTGGCCTGAACCCAAATGATCAGAGGAGGTAACTTCATATTTATAGCCAAAAGGACATGATGTCTGGGATGTGCCTTAAGATGTTCCAGAAAAACAAATATTTCTTGTTTGTTTTTGTGGTTTTAGTGGGGGAAAATAGATAAAATAAGAATGGTAGAATGTTGATGACCATGAAAGCTGAGTGACGGTACATAGAGGTATACGTATATCACTAGATTTTTGTGTATGTTTGAAAGATTAAATAATACAAAATAATTAGACAAAAGTTGAAAAACAGAGAGGGTTACCTCACTATTTTTAGAAACCAGATGAGTAAAGGAAGAACAACTTTCTGCTGCTTGTCAGGATTCTTGTGCAGTTTTTAAATGAGTTTGTTTGACTAAGAGGATATTACATCAGACTTTTCTTTCAGTCTTACTTCACAAGGGCCCCACATTTAAGAAAAAAAGGGAATCTGTATTCATATATTCTAAAGAAGGCTACCTGACCATCCATGCAGAACTCACTAGAATGGTGGCTAAACATCGGTTCTGCAGCCCATAGGCCATCATTCCTCATTTACCTCACCATATAATGTAGGGCCTTAGGAGAGAGAAGGCTGGGGAGAAATTATCTCTGTGGAGAGGGTTTCAGGTAGCTATGGCTTCTCCCCCTCAACTCCCCACATCTGGCTAGGTCAGGGAACTTCTAGAAAACTGTCAGTGAGCTTCACCTTTATCACCTGGATTTTGGAGGATACAGAGCCTAGTGCCTGCTTCCTATCTGAAAATGTCCAAAGACTGCAGCAGTCTGTAGTGGCTAAGAAAGGCGAGGGAACTGCGCTGACTTCCAAAGCTTTCCTGTAGACGAGAGGAAAGGCAAGTGGATTCTGAAGAAGGTGGCTAGGCATAAGCTTTTCAGACAGGACCCAGCCTAAGAACTTTGCCTGCCAGGATGAGGAAGCCACAGCAGAAAAAATTCAAATTCATCTTGTAACTAGCAGCTCGAGCTGAGAGAGAGGTTCAAAATTGCTCAGGTGGAGATGGCATCAATGTTTCTAGAAACAATTCAGGGGTGGACCTCAGCAAGGAAAAGGCCAACAAAAAACATCCACAAAGAGCTGGTATTTTTTCACCTGCCGTAGAAAGGGTCCGACATGGGAGAATGAGAGAACTCACTACTAAAGAATGTGTCCTTTTCCTCAAATTCTTTGCCTATTGCAACCACTCTTAGACAGGTGTGTGCAGAAACAGATTCTATCAAGTAGGAGAGGAGCCAGAATGATAAAGAGATATAAAACAGATTAGGTCCCCCACCTCTTTCTTCCTGAGCACTGGCAAGGTGAAGAAAAACTTTTGACCTGACATTCTAATATCTGAAAATGAGACTATTTGTTGATATCGAAAAGTGATTTGCAAAATGATGGGCTCTGACACATCACCAAAGATGAAGAAAGCCGAGAACAGGAGGAAAGTTAATTTTGGTGTTGTTTGTATGCACCTTAGTCCAGCTTGTCCAATAAACCAATTGCACCTGCTAGTTTCATCTTCTCTTAAATAGTGTAAGGTGCCTAATGGTAAGGTCTATGTAATAATACATGTCTCTAATTATTTCACCCAAATGTCTAACAGAATTTGGGGACAGAAATATCTACCAATAATTTTAGCTAGTTATTTATTTCTATGTTCCTTGGGTTTTATAATATATCACAATTCCCTTCTATTATTTATGTTTATACAAAGCACGGAAACCCTAGTGGGGTAGTAGTTAAGTGCTACAGCTGCTAACCAAGAGGTCGACAGTTCAAATCCACCAGGTGCTCCTTGGACACTCTATGGGGCAGTTCTACTCTGTCCTATAGGGTCGCTATGAGTCGGAATCGACTTGACAGCAGTGGGTTTGGTTTGGTTTGGTTTATACAAAGCATGAAGCACTTCAGTGTGTGTTTGTGTGTAATTTTATCCTCGTAATAATCACGTGAGTTCAGCGAGGCAGAGAGTATCCCCAACTTCTAGCTCAAGAACTGGAGGCACAGAGAAAGAGCTTCTTTAGCTATGAGTGGCAGTGAAAGACTGGAGCCATAACCTTATTTCAAATGCAACACTCTCTTTCTACAACACAATACTTCCTATAATTAGAAATGGCTTGGGGAGGGGACTGAGGGGTTCAAGGGTGAGCAATAAATGATGACTCTCGGTAGGAGAGAAAGGATTTGCCTGGTCTTCTCACACCTGTGACCTCACATTCTGTGTAAAAAAGGGCTTGAAAATGGCTTGTGCATGCTCATTCATGACATCCCTATGCATATTCCTGTGTTCTACTCAGGGTGGGTGGGCATTCTGCCTTACCCAGTAAATCTTCCATCACTCAAAGATGGGGGCCGTGCCTAATGTTCTGTGTCCATACCCTGTCGTCAGACCCAGCAACCACGCACCATCATCACTCACGCCCAGAAATGCAGTTCCCAGCCTCCCATCAGAGGACCATGTACTCTGAAATGCCACTTCAAGTCTAATGATGAATTTTGCCCAAGCCACCCACTCTCTTTTGCCTGTGACCAGTTGCACAATTTCAAGCCCAGCTGGCCGGGCATACGGGTATAGTTGGAATAGTTGGAAGCCAAAAAAGAGTTTTTCTTGAGGCTTTGGCCTCACTGGTCCCTTGCTTGACCCCAGCGAATGTACTGGCTTTGATACCAAGCTTCAGCTCGTATGCAAAGACTATGTCTACTTTCAAGGTCTCAGCTCATACCCAAAGACTCATCAACCAAGCTGGATCTGGCGCAGCTTCTCTGACTAAAATCCAGTTAGTTCATTCTTTGAGCCTCAATTTCCTCATTTGTAAAATGATAGTCATTTCCTCTTTGCAGCATTGTTATAAAGATTAAGGGTGATCATGCACATAAATCACTTGTCATTGTGTCTAGCACACAGTATAACCTCAATAAAGGATGGCCATGACAATAATAATGTTTTTGCTGTTGTGTGCTGTTGAGTTGATTCCGACTCATAGTGACTGTATATGACAGAGTAGAACTGTCCCATAGGGTTTCCTAGGCTGTAATCTTTATGGGAGCAGACCATCAGGTCTTTTCTTCTGTGGAGCCTCTAGTGGGTTCGAGCCACCAATCTTTTGGCTAACAGCTCAGCACTTAACCATTAAGCTACCAGGGCTCCTTAATAACAGTAATATAAGTATTACTTATTGTATTGCAAACCATGCCTGCTTGAAATCTGAACTATCTGCCTAGTTGAGTTTACCTAGGTTTTCTTTAACTCCGTGCAAATTTAAGGAGTTAAAGTATGTCACATGCCCCATTCTACCTGCTTTTTCCTCCAAATCAGCATCTGTTATAGGCCATGTTCTTTGCTGGGCACGGTGGGAGATACAAAGAGGGAGACACACTTCCAGCCTTTTGGAACTTAGACTCTCAGTAGAGACAAGGCACACACTTTAAACTACTGAATAACAATATAGCCTGGTGGCTGGCTCACGGAGTGAAAACAAGCTTTCATTCTAATACCACTGAACTGTCAGTCATCAGCATTGGCCCCCAGTGCCCAAATGTGTTTCTAAGTGGAAGCAACACTGGGACACAGTCTTCTTTATTATATGGGGAATTGTCATCTGCAGACTGATAGTTGCCTAAAGATCTGTTAAGGAGGGGGAAGGGGTCATTGCAGAGGTCTCGGTGCCAACAGCACACACACCATACACACATATCACCTCCAAGCGCGGCCCCCTCCGCCCCGCCCCACCAGCTCAGGCCCTTTGAAACGAATTTGCTCATCATCTTGCAAGAAATGAATAATCGTATGGTTGATTTCTCCATCACAACCTGCTCCATAATACAGAAGAGACACTACCTTGCCAAGAGAAATAAGGAATTGGCAATCAACATGTCTCCCCAGACCTTCTCAAGGAGCCATAGCTGTTACAAAATAAATAAACATCATCAGAACATTTCTTTTCCCTTTCTCCTCTGCTTGTCCCCCCACCCCCCACTTTTGTTTTTTTTTTCATTTACTTTGAATGCTCCATTACAGCATAGAAGATTTCACAGTTTTCTCCAGCTCTGGAAAAATCCTTAGGCCCTTCTGCCGGTCGGCTTTGGAAACATTTGGAACAAATTATCTCTACTTTTGGAATCCGAATAAAGGAATGTGAGCCTCACTGGAGAAATGTAAAATCTAGGGTGGGATTCGCAAAATGGTTTAAGGTTTGCTTTTGCACACATACTTTTTTCGAGTTTGTTTGGGTTTGGAACATATTATAAGAAAAATAGCAGGACTTGCAATGCGCTCTCCATAATTCCTTTGCTTTTCAAAAAACCAAGCAGCCCCTCCCCCAATGGCCTACCATCACCCCTCGCTAGCTTTCCAGCTTTAGTGTTAAGCGTGGGCTCCTTATGTAACATGAACTCTAACAGGGTAAAGCAAGAGGAGCGAGATTTTGTGAGGATTTATTCTTGAACCAATTACAAATTTACACGTTTTGTTTTGCTACCAACCTTGTGATGTCCAAATACCCCTCCAAGAAGTTGACATGGTGCCTGAAGTTGATGCTGAGGTCTTATGAATCTCCATACTGAGTTGTGTTATCTGAGCCCAAGGGCAGCTATGGCAGGGCATAACCTCAGCCCAGCTCAAGCCCTGAAAATGTTCTGGTAGGACTGGTTTTCATCCAGTGCTGCCTTTCAAGGAATTGCCATAGTTCCTGACCCCTGGCCCTGTGGCTGATATTGAGCAACAACAGTGCAGAGAGCCTGGAGGCTGAGAGATGACAACTCACGGCACAGCCATCCGTCCTGGCCCACAAGCTGCTTTCCCCCATGACATTCTAACTGGGGTCTTGGGAGTCACAATACCTTCCAGCTGTCAGATGTGAGCTCCTTCAGGAAGAAAAAGTCCTTGCATATAGAGGACAAACAGATACAAAGAGCCAAAAAAAAAAAACCTAGGCCTGGGAAAAAGGGAGAATGCAGAGGGTAGGGAAGAGAAAGTTCCAGAACCTCTGCTTCAGAGGAGAGTGTGAATCCTTATGGAGCAACATCTTTTCCCTCACTTTGTTCTTTCTGTTACTAAAAGGGCTACAGTGACCACAACTGCTTAATTTTCTGGACATTTTGTTTTTAACATTCTTTTCAGTCATCCTTTTACAAACATGGTATTTGTCCAACTATGACCTTGTTTTAGTTCAGAAAAATGGAGACACTATAATATTTCTATAGTTTATGAAACCTCATCCAGAACTTCCCTCCAAACTCACCAGTCCCCATCATTTACTTCTCTCATCCCACCACCAGAACTTTGGTAAATATGCGATACACCTAATCAATGATTTGATGAAAGTGCTTGGGCTATGGGTTTACAGATTCTTATTACTGGAAAAAGAGCCCCAAAGGCATATTCTTTGGGGAGTAAAGAAATACATCAATTACACTATGGTTGCTACCAAGTAGGTGGAACAGCTCATAATAGAAAATTGAGGTGCTTAGAACCTTACCCCAATCAGAAACATTTTAGACAGAGCATCCTTAACCTAGTGTAGGGCTAGGTAACTCTCTACTCTCTCTTCCATTGGGGATTTGTTAGTGGGTAGAGAAAATAAACCATATAGAGTGCAAAAAGAACAAATAAATCAGTATTAGAAGAAATACAGCCAGAATCTCCTTAGAAGCAAGAATGGGAACATTTTGACTTGCTTACTTTGGACACATTATCAGGAAAGACCAATCTAGAAAGGACATCATAGCCGGTAAAGTAGAAGACCAATGAAAATGAGGGAAACCCCCAATGAGATGGATTGATACAATAGCCACAAAAATGGACTCAAACATGCCAAGGATCATGAAGATGGCACAGGACCAGGTATGATGGTTAAGGTTGTGTGTCAACTTGGCCGGGCCATGATTCTCAATAGTTTGCAGTTACATAGTGATGTCGCTTGGCAGTTACGTAAGGATGTAATTTGGCAGTTATGTCATGATTTAATCATCCTCCATTTTGTGGTCGGATGAAGTTATCCCCCATTTTGTGATTTGATGTGAACAGCCAATTAGTTGAAAAGGGAGTTTCCTTGGGGGTTTGGCTTACATTCAATATATACAGCTGCTCTGGCAAAGCTCACTCTGGATCCTGCATCCAGTCTGTCATCATCTGACCTCCAGTTCTTGGGACTTGAGCCAGCAGCTTGCCACCTGATCTGTTGATTCTGGGATTCACCAGCTTTTGCAGCCCTGTGAGCCAGCAGCCTACCATCTGACCTGATTCACTAGCTTCTGCAGCCCTGTGAGCTGTCGTCTGACCTGCAGATTTGGGTTTGCCAGCCCCTGCAACCACCTGAGTTAGGAAAAGCCTCCGGCCTGATGCCTGGCCCACGGATTTGGGATTTGCCAGGCTCCACAACTGCATGAGCCATTTCCTCGAGATAAATCTCTTTATATATATATGTATATATACCCTTCATTGGTTTTGCTTCTGTAGAGAACCTAACCTAAGACACCAGGTAACATTTTGTTCTGTCGTACATAAAGTTGCCATGAGTTGGACTACATAGTAACTAATAACAACAAAAGGGCAAATGTACAAAGAGCAAACAGAAAAGTGAGAAAAAGTCCCACTCTGCAGGGGCGGTAAGAAAAACCAGCTGTCCTTCTGCACTCCACTTCACCCCTTATGTCAGACCCTCTACTAAAATCTAGATTGGAAAATGTGGTTTCAGCGTGAGGGCTGAGTGAGGCTTCGTGTACCCTGGCCATGAATTGAGAGTAGGAAAGTTTGCATGAGCCTGATGTAGGTCCATTTATCCAACCAGCAACATGGATGAGGCTGCCTGGAGGAAAGTCTGCCTTCATTTGTTAGTACTTGGCCTCAGAAAGCACCAAATAAATAAATAAATAAATAATCCATTGTACTCAAGTTGATTTCAACTCGTATAGGGCAGTGTAGAACTCATAGGCTTTCCAAGACTGTGATCTTTACAGGGAAGCAGATTGCCACATATTTCTCCCTCAGGGTGGCTGGTGGGTTCAAACTACTGAACTTTCAGTTAGCAGCTGAGTGTTTTAACCACTGCACCCAGGGAACCTTCTCAGGAAGCACAAGAACAAGAAGTCTAATCTTTCTCACACAATGACCCTGCTCACTAGTAGAATGGGATAATGAAGGGCTTGTCTTTGAGCAACCCAATGGACCTTTCCTTTCTGTGACTGTGAGGGGTGTGGTTGGGGCTACTAGAAACGGGTTTGACAGAAGGACAGAGAAGTGCAGGGAGGAACACTTTTGCACCTATACCCAGTATAAATCATTAGCTGCCTAGAATGTTTTCTCTTCTTCATCACTGGTTTATTTCAGTTCGTGGGTGATGTGATCCCCAAATTCAATAAAATGTTTCTGTAGTTTAAAAAAGGTACAAAGAACCAAAATTAGTGCCACCAACAGAAAGAGGGAGTTACCATTCATGTGAGTATAAGCAAAATCTTGAGACCGAGGAGCAAAACCTGTTAGGAACATGCATTCAGGTGGAAATACTTATATATATAAAAAAAGTGATGCTTAGAACTTTGCTCAAGTCAAGTATATTTTAGGCAGACTGTCTCTTATCACTTTTTCTTCTGGATAGCAATATCTTGGCAGTCCCCCTCTTAAATTCTGCAAGGTGGCAGGAAGGTGAAAGTAAATACCATTCAACTAGGTCTCGTGGGCCTGGGTGTGAACGCTGGCTTTGCCATTGTGTGTGACCTTTGTGGCAATCACATCACTGCTTTGTCAGTTTCCCTTCGAACAAACGAGGGGCTGGTCTAGAGCAATGGTGTCAACCAGGTATGTAGTTTATGACCAGGATCTCACTCCCACCTCCTGACTCAGACCCTGTAAGTGGGTAATGGGGGAAAGGGGAAGCAAGAATTGAGGAGTTGGAAGGATGGCTCAGATTTTGAAAACAGTCCATCCGATGACTCGGTATGCATTCCTGGTTAGCATTTAATGATCAAAATAACAGCTAAGGTTATTTTCAGTTCTAATACTCCTAAGATTTTTAAAAAAACAGAAATGTAATACCTACCGAGACTATTAAACGCGGCTATTACAAGGATCAAATGAGAAAATAATGCATGAGGATGCCTTAGAATACGGTGCTATACAAATGTGAGCAATTATTAGGGCTTCCATAACACTGTGCATGATCCAAGTAGTTCATCAAATATTAACCAAACCCTCTTAGATTAGAAATTGTACAGCGGCAAGTCTAGGGAACGGAATCTACACTTGGCCCTTTTGCTTGAGTTTCTCCTAGGGAGGGCATTTACCAGCGTCATAATAGCCTTGCTTGTTTTCTGATATAGGCATGTAAGTCAAAAGAGGAGAGCTCTAGAAATTTCCATTTCTCAGCAAAGGTGAGCCACTGGAAGCCTGAACCTATCTGAAATTTACTCATTTTTTCCCAACTCAGAAGCTGTGTGTCCTGACAGCTTCTGGCCTACAGAAAAGGCTTGTGTCATGGATATAGTCACCGGCCTTTCTCCAGAAGCTTCTATCCACCCCATGCTTTGGCTCCTGGAATGCTGCTTGAGGTAGAGTTGTCAGTATGCTACAAAGGAGGGAGATCTTTGCCCAGAAACCTTCATTTCCATTAAGCTAATGAGAACGCTGTCACCTAAATTTTCATTGTTTGAAGAGCAAGTGGAGGCTGACAGTTTCCTTTCAAGCTTGAATGATGAAGAGAAAACATCCCACGGCCTCATCTGGCTGGCTTGCTGCGAGGTAATGAGCCCTGTGCAGCACCCATCTTTGCTAGACTGGGATGACCTTATGTCTAGTGATGCATCAGGGAAGAGTGAAAAACGTGCGGTGGGCCCGCTAACGATTCCCCCAGGATGTACTGAATGTGCCAAACAGTTTAGTAAATAGATCTCGAGTTACCACGTTGAAACATATTCCAACGTATTGCAACAAAGAATGTCTCCATGGAAAGGTCATACTTTACTTTGCAAAGGGCCTGCATGAAGGGGTTGGTGGGGGCGAGGAGTGAGGACAGACACTGGAAAGGGAATGTCATGGAGGTGACAGTTAGGACAGAAAATATTCGTAGTGTTTAAAAACAAATTTCACAACCTTCCCTGGCTAATTGCATTCTATTCTCGGTCCAGACAGGGAATTTTAATTTGCTGCCAGTCTTCGTTCCAAGACTTGCTGGAGTTACTCGGGATAGGATAACAGCATGGGGGAGGGGGCCTGGACTGAGTCCTGCAAAAGCTGGGAGGGTGTAACGTGATGGGACAAGTTCAGGATGGAGTTCAATAGGCTCCAGCTTTCTTGACTTCTTTGCTTTTAGAGGACTAGAACAAAGCGCGAGGAGTGTAGAAGGACTTTAAAATGTGACTCTGGCTTAGAACGGTTGTTGGGGATTTCCTAGGTGCAAAGAAGAGTAAAAGGAGTGAGAATACTTGGATCAAAGCTGGCTTGGCAAGTAGAAGGCATAAGTGGCTGCCTCCACAGCTGATTTGAGAAGAGACATCCTGGGTCCACCACAAGGCATTACCGAACACCTGGGTGATGCAAACAGTTATCATGCTCAGATGCTAACAAAAAGGTTGGAGGTTTGAGTCCACCCAAAGGCACCTAGGAAGAAAGGCCTGATGAGCTACTTCCAAAAAACCAGCCAATTAAAACCCTATGGAGCATAAGTTTTACACAGACACACTGGGGGTGCCATGGATAGGAGTCAACTTGATGGCAACTGGTTTTACTTAGGGTCCTAAAAAAAAAAAAATACCATTTTATTTGGATCCAACAGAAACTAATCAAAGAGCTATTATGTCTCAAGTGATGCATGGCATGGAAAGATCAACCCCTACCTTCAGGAGCTTACTATAATTCGAGTGATGGGCACATTCTAAGCACAGCACTTTTTGTGCTTTCAAATTATGATGTCTCTTTCACAGTTTCTCTTTTGGCCTCCCCCTCACTGTCATTAAACTCTAACTCTCCAGGACATGCAAGAGTGGTGAGTATAGGTCAGCAGAAATCCCTAAGAAAAGGGATGGAAATTGAAAGGAAAATCTGCTACTTTTCAACGCATGTTAGTGTAAAATTTCAAGGGCCCGCGGTGCATTTTTGTAGTGGGAGGTGGAAAGGAGGGCCAGGCTGTGTACTAGTGTATGGAAACTGTCTTGGCCAACAAATCCATTGAGATGAGGACCTTAATTTAATAGGGTGGCTGCTTGACAGGGTCATCCTGAAGAAGGTAGTATCTGGATGCTACGGGACAACCTTAGGACCCAGAAGGCCATCACTGTATAGTACTGGGTTGAAGCCTATGAAATTGGTAATATTTGACTGCTTTTGACCTACAAGAAATGGCAGTTTTATAGGGTTCAAGCAAATATAAAGCAGAATTGGAAACAGTCATAATGGAAGCAAACACAATCAGAAGAGAGAGAGAAATATGGGCTGATTTAGGAATGAGTACTTCTTAGACTGCCAATCTCCTCTCTTCTTTCCCAAATTTATTAAATCTCTTTTGGGCATTTTTTTAGGGAGAGGGAGGTGGCATAGCTGCTGGCTGAGAGTGAGACTCTAAAGGATAATGTTTAACACAAGGGGTTGCTTCTGGGGAGAGAGCTGAGTGGGTATTGGAAAAGGCAAATTTTGTTGTTTCACGATCCTGTAAATCATCAGTCCATTAAGGTGATTGTTCCAACAGTCTCAACATATTTGCATAAGTTGGAACACAGTAAGAAATATACATGGTTTTCATGCAGAAAAATCACAGCTTGGTTCCCATCATGATTCGTTTACCCTGTAGAAACAGTCCTGTAGGTTCACAAGTTCTAAATTGTCCACCCCAAAACCACTATGCATCAGGGTATTGCCAGGTAATATTTTTGTTTGTTTTGTTTTTAAATAGGACCAAAAGAAAATTGTTTCAGCTTGACATCCACCTCTGTTGTCTAAGTTTGTGCTTCAAAACAAAGAGAAAGAGGTGTGAATGATCTCCAGTTTATCAATTCAAGCATTGAGGATAATGGGCTACTTTGGATGACATTTAAGGTCCTTCCAACTCTAGGAGACTCAGTTTCTCTGACATAGTAGAAAAAGCACTGGGCTGGGAGTCAGGTAACTAGGATTCTAGGCCAACTCTGAAAATAACTGTTTGAATTTGAGGAAGAAGCTTGAGAAAGACTCTTATCCATTCATAAAAGGAGAGGCTTGTACAGATAAATCATAACAGTCCAACCCTTAATTCCTTGAGAAGTTGAACAAGAAAAAAGAGAATTTCCTAATTTCAAGTGGAAGAAGGGGAGGAAGTTGATCATAAAATGACATTTGCTGACCTGAAGTGTTACGAATCTACCTGAAAGGTCAAACAAATGCGTAACATTTACCAGATCGATTGCGCTTGCTTTGATGGGAAACTGCACATGTCAGAACATGATACAGAAGTCCCATTCTGCCCCTGTATGTGGAGTTGATGTCATTAGCCAGTTTTCAGTGGACCCACCCTTGGAAATGTTTAAGTCCTCCATAAGTGTTCACTATTATTCCTTATTTGGAAATGGGAGTTGACACTGAGTCACTGATATTGTCTCCAAAAAGCCACAATCTCCAGGCTCTAGGTTCTAACCAACCTGACTTTACTAACATAAGTGCAGCACTAAATGACGTGACTTATCATATTTGTGATTGTAGGGAGTGATGATCCCAACCAGGAGGACATTATTGCAGCTGGGTAAAAGGGACTGAGGTACAAGTATTTGCCATATATTTCTACTTTGGGCTGCTCCAGAATAAGCCCTGGAGCACAGACTGCTCTTCTTTTCTTGTGGAATCAAAATCGTCTGAACTTTTAAGTATGTGTGTGCCATCAAAAACATCACTAATAGTTCAAAATGATCCCTTTATAGTCCCCTTGTTCCTCCACCACCATGTCCCCACTTATCCTCAAACAAACAAAACAAAACCAAAAAGTCAGACTGGCCAAGTTTACAATGGCTCAATTGATAGGGCTTTATAGAATCAGCCAGCCAGAGAGAACATGCCAGAACCTCTCCACCTTCCTTCTGACAGGTGCCCTTCGGGAGCCTCTCCAAACGTCCCTGTGCTTTTTGCAGCAGCTCTAAAAATAGCAGATGACTGCTCAGTACAGGTGCTGTTTGTGAAAATGTTCTCTTTGCATTTAGCCTGCCTGTCTCCGTGATTATTGCGCTACAGACACTCAGCATCCCCTGGACTCTGCTGTGTCAGCTCTTCTTTATAATAGCGCGGGTGCTGGAGGATAATTCTGGGACTGCTGTTTATAGGGACTGCTCACTCTCCCAGAACACAGAACAGGCTTCTTCCCCTCTCACCCTACCGTTAGGGCTTCACACTCCAGAACAGCCTAGAGGAAACTTCGTGATGAGCCTGCAATTTTGATGCTCCCTAGAATTGACTAGCTTTTTCAAATGCATCCACTTTCTAAATAGGATTGGGACACATGGTGGGGAACAAAAAAATCAGGCTAAGAGTAAACTTCTGTTCCTACCTACTGTTCCTCGTTTATCTTGTAGTATTTATATTCCCCAAATCATATAACAATGTCTCTGAACAGAAGCCCAGAGATCATCTGGTCCAGTGGGTACTGAGCCTTGGTATGCTTAAGAATCACCTGGTAAGCTTGTTTTAGTGCCAATTTTCATGCCCAACCCTTAATATTTTAATTCCATAGGTCTTGGGGTGGGGAGGAGCCATGAATCTGCATTTGTAAACACAGACTCAGGTGTTTTAGAGTGGTTGGTCCTTGGACTAAACGGTGAGAATCACTGCTCTGAATCCATTCTTATGTAAAGATGAGGAAACTGAGGCCAAGAATGTAGAAGCAATTTGCTAGCTAGGGCTAAAAAAAAAAAAAAAAAAAAGGGCTACAGCTAGATAATTAGCTGTCTTCTAGTCCAGAATTTTTTCCCCAGTAAACCACATGCTTTTCACTCAGTTCAAGCCCAGGTACGTGGTGATGTGGTATTCATGCAGGTTCCGCTGTAGTCAAAGTTCAAAAGGCACTTTTAGATGGGCAGGCAGCTTCTGCTCCTGCCAGGGAGTGCGTGACATACTCAGTGTCCTGGCCACTGAATTTCAATGGTTCCTTGGGCAAGCTACTGCACCTCTCTAAGCATTATATTTCAATAATAATAAGAACAAGCCAGCTGACCTTTTTATCTTGGGGCGTTGTGATGGCAATTGATGTAATAAGTGCGGGAAGTACTTGAGCTGGGTCCTTACCTGGGACTAAACTAAAAGTCCAGAACATTTCGGCCTTGACACTTCTCACAATTTCTACTGGGCTCAAAAGATCTTATGGGAGAACCACTGGTACAAGAGGCAAGGTCAGGGTCAGGCCCTGCAAGAGATCAGCAGCCCCTGTCTGCGACTTACACGGAAGTAGGAAGACACTCTTGCCAAAGAACACATACCATCATGATGGGAAATTTCTCATGATGGGAAATTTCTCCACCAGGGAGTCATGTATTTGGAGAGTAAGCCTCTTGGGCTTTATTATAATCCCATGTGAATGAGTTTGTCTCTTATGATTCATATGATTGGGATATGTGAGAATCCTCAGCCCCACCTTGGGGAAGAAACCCTGCACAGGGGTCAAAGGTACAAACTTTTGAACTCAAGACCCTTAGAAACAAAAACCTATGCCAAAAATTAGAGACAATTTAGTCCAAACTCCTTGTTAAGAATGATTCTACTACCCTACTTACCTCACAGGTCCCAGGAAACAAGACAGAAATCATATGAATGAGTTTCATACACATTTAAAAGGATGTATTTTTTTATGTGTGGAACCCATTTTTAATAGCTTTGCGATAATTATTAAACAGACTAGAAAACTCAGGCCACTTCAGTGAATTGGCCCAAGGTTCATGGCAATTTAATGGTGGGGTCTGGTCTCCTGAGTCTTGAGACCACACCTTTACCCAAGACATCACTCACAGATGAATAGTCCCAGTTTTACAGAGTACCAGTCTTGTCCCAGGGGATTCCTAGAGTCACCATGACTGAGCTGGAAGGAATAGCTTTCTAGCAGTGGAATAATAACCAGCAAGGAAAAGCAATTTTGCCTTGATAGGCCTTTTCTGGGTGCCTTAACTCTTAGCATCTACACTTACCAAAAAACCTGTTGCTGTTGATTCCAACTCATAGCGACCCTACAGCACAGAGTAAAATTGCCCCATAGGGTTTCCAAGGCTGTAAGTCTTTACAGAAGCAGACTGCCACATCTTTCTCCCTGCCACATCTTTCTCCTGTGAAGAGGCTGGTAGGTTCAAACCACCAACAGTCTGATTAGCAGCAGAGCTCGTAACCACTGCACCACCAGGGCTCCTCACATACACTTAGGGCTAGCAAATAACTTAAGTCACTACCCCTGCCTTCCGAGCACTGATATTCAAGACTAGGGGTTGGGGTGAGGCCTGTACCTCAATCTCTTCAGGTGTCACATGTTTCCAAGCTATCCCTTGCTACAGGGCATCACTGGTGGTTATGACTAGAGCTAGTCATACCTCTCAGGGTGGGAAGGGGTCACTGTGGGAGCCGGTGCATGTGGCCAGTGGTATCTCTAAGGTGTAGCCAGGGCAGAGAATCCCGACTTCGATTCACACATTAAATTCAGCAAATGAGGAGGAGGAGCCTGGATTAAGAGCCAGCAACAGCGTTCCTGCACCATGTCCACACCTGTGCTGCCCTTGTGTATCCAAGGCCTTTCTTAAAAACGGTACCTGTCATGAGTGGACTGCTTTCTCGTGGAGCAATGTACTTGAGTCTCGTAACAGTTGCCAGCTGCACTGAGCCTGTGTCCATTCTTCCCAGCTGAAACCTGTCCCCAAGATAGCAGAGGACTGTGACATATATCCCAATGCTCGGAAAGGCAGCCCCAGCCTGAGCCTTCCCTCTCAAGGGCAGAGAAGGGAAACTGCTTTCCCTAACCATTTCTGCCTGTCCTTTCCGGGGCTCCGGGCCTCCCCACGGCATGTCTGCTCCTTGGGCCTTTGTTGCCACTGTCTCTGCGCTCCTCGCTCCTCCGAGCCAGCTGCCTCCCACTCCTGGAAGCCTGCCAGCATCGCCCTCCAAACAGGCGCGTCTCAATCAAGTTATTTATTCATCTAATCAAAAAGAAAATAATGTATACAATTTACAGACTTCCCGGATCCGAGCGCCCACGGAGGCTGGGGAGGGGGAGACAAACGCGGAAGCAACGCTCTCGGAGGTGAACCAGGGGCTGCATTGTCCAAGTGGCGTGAACCCAAACAGGTAGAGGCTGAGCTCAGGTTGGCGCTGCGGGTGACGTTATTATAAAGAAACCAGGGCCGAGGCGGAGGGGCGCCTCCTGAGAAACTCATGGCATTTCAAGAGTGGGGGGCCCATGGGCGCTAGAAATCCCAAATAGATGGCAAACAATGTATGCATACAGCTGGCTGCTTTGGTTAGGTGTGTTTCTCTGAAGCCCCGTGCTCCTTTCTGCCTTGGGCCTTGCCCCAAAATCACCTCTTCCAAGTTCCACTGCTTACATTTTGCTCACTCAGCTCACCTTTCAAATCTCAGCCTAATGCTACTTTGGAAAGGAGGCCTTCTCTGGTTTTCCAGTCTAAGACGGGTCCCCCTATTATTTTTTCTCATAATATCCTGACCTTTCTCTCCATAACATTTTGCATTGTAAACTATATAGCCATTTGCAAACTTATTAAGGACTAACTCTCTCAGTGGACTGTAAGCTCCATTGGGGCAGAAACTGAGATGTTTCTTGTCCACTAGCACATTTTAAAAATACCAGCTGCTATCAGTTTGTTCCAACTCATGGCAACCCCATGTGTGTCAGAGAACTGTGCTCCATAGAGTTTCCAGTGGCTCATTTTTCCGAAGTAGATCACTAGACCTTTCTTTCTAGGTGCCTCTGGGTGGACTCAAACCTTAAAGCTTTTGGCTAGCAGCTGAGCACATTAACAGTTTGCTCCACTAGATGCCCAATAAATATCTGTTGATATTATGATATAATGAGTGCATATGTGTCCTGTGTTTTAATTGTCTGTTTAAATACTTTATCTGTCTAGATTTCAAATCCCCTGAACATAGGGAATGTGAATCTCGTAGTTCTTTATATTCCCACAGAGCCTACCAAGTGAAGTCATAATCTGAGGTAGTTTTAATATCAAAGCTCTAGGGCACACATGCAGGGCTATATGAGGCAATAGAGCCCAGTGATTTGGAGCCCAAACTTTGGAATCAGGTGGACCTGGACTCAAATTCCTTAGCCTCTTGGAGTATCAGCTTTCTCATCTGTAAATAGGGGAGTGTCCACTTCATAGGCTTACTGTGAACATAAGTGAGGAAAAAGAGGAAACCCATGATTAATGCAGGGCCGCCCTGGCTGGTGCAAAGGGTTAACACGCTTACTGCTAACTGAAAGATTGGCTGTTCAAGTCCACCCAGAGGTACCTGGGAAGAAAGGCCTGGTGATCTATTTGACAAAATCAGCCACTGAAAACCCTATGGAGCACAGTTCTACCGTGACACACATGGAATTATTATGTTTTGGAATTGACTTGACCGTAACCAGTTGTTTAGAGTGGACATTCCACGAAGGGAAGCTTTCAGTGGCTGGCCCTGGGAAGAGAATGCAGAGACTAGTGTTGGCTATTTGGAACTACCTTCTTGGAGCAATGGCCCTGAGCTGGTTCTTGAAGGATGGAAGAGCTAGAAGTGAGGGAAAGGCCATCCTGCCCATCGAAACTCAGCACAGGCACAGAGTGGTTCAGGTGATGAATGTGGTTTATGACCACAGAGCAGAGGGCCTAGAGCATCACTGTTTTCTCCTTGCCACATCACCCTCAGAATTCTCCTATAGGTAAATTTTCAGAAAGGTCTGGGGAGGCCCAAACATCATGAAAAGTCTAGAATTCAGGCCTTCCCAGTTCTAGAATCCCCTACGGAAAAGAAGCCTTTCAGCAGGGGCTCCGGAAGTGCTCAAAAAGTCAGCTTCTTTGGAAAATACACCACCAATCCGCCTTCACATGTTAGAGAATTTTAAATGCCAGACAGGCTGATTCATTTAGTGAAATGACTAGCTGTGTGACCTACACAAGTCACTGCACCCTCCCCAGTGGATGACTTGACGTCTGCATTCCTCCAGCTCTGGTTTTCCCTTTTCTCTGGCTTGTCCTCTGCAGCACTGCAGTGACAGGTAGTCTCTCGGCAGCTGTGATTTACTCTGTCTTGGAAGGTCTTTTTGGACTGAGACATTAGATGGCTCTTCCTTGGGCTTTTCAGGAAGGAAACCTGGAGACAGAAGCCCAATCAGCCTCCTAAAAAGCTGTGTGGTTAGAGAAATTGCCTTTAGGACCCTTTAGAACCCCTATGTCAGTGCCTGTCTCCTCAGGGTTCTCATTTAGCTCCCCAGCTCTCCAAACCAGAACAGAAGTAGGGATGGCATAGGAGGGGGCAAGAGGCACCTACTCGTCCCAGCGTCTCTGTATGTAGAGCCCTACTTGTTCCAGAGGAGCCCACTTCAGAGAGCAGACACAAAGAAAAGTCCAAGAAGCAAAAGCTCTCCTAAATATGGATGGTAATTAGCGTGGTCCCTTCCCGAGATCATTCTCGGAGGGGTATCATCTCATTCCAAATGAGTGATGGGAGACTGTTCTGGGAGGAACCGTGTGCTACTTTTTCCCCCTCCCATCTCTTACCCTCTTTGTCTACATTTTTGAATTCAGACAAAATCAGTTGCAAATAAACTTCAAGGGAAACTTGAAGGAGGAAAAACAAAAAAACAAACCAGCTGAAACCTGTTGCCGTCAAGATGATTCTGACTCATAGCAACCCTATAGCACAGAGTAGAACTGCCCCATAGAGTTTCTAAGGAGCACCTGGTGGATTCAAACTGCCAATCTTTTGGTTAGCAGCCATAGCTCTTAACCACTATGCCACCAGAGTTTCTACCCTTGAAGCAGAGAAGTAGCCAAATGATGCCTCTTTGAAGATTGTAGAGGGCTTATCAGTTATTATAGATTTCACTTCATTCACCTTTTCCTTCTTATTACCAACACACCAGATTTTAGGGAGCCCTGAAGCCCTAAGGTAGGAATAACTGTGTATAACAGGGCCATGGGATGGCTCTGAGATGGGAACATATTTGGTTAGAGAGGAAGCGTTCCTAGTTTCACTCCAGTGGAGAAATGCCCAGCCACGTGTTCTCCATGCCTGCTATGGGTCACTGTGATTCACCGTCTAATCTGTGGGAGCTGGCCAATCTAGGAGAGTCATGAAGAAAAATCAGATGGCGGTGCATTCCTTCAAAACTCCTCCTCCCTTCACTTCCACTGCACGAGACATTATTAAACAACCATCTTTCCCATCCTTGAATGTCAAAGTCACGTGCTGCCTGAAGCTTTCCCTGATTATACCTACCTGCAGCGAGATACACTTCCTCTTGTTAGGCAGCCAGGGATGAGATTCCCTGGGTCATCTCTTACACTGTTCTCATTTTGTATGTCTAACTCCATGCAGCCCACAGTTACAGATGCTAACCTCCTCTCAAATTAAAGCCACATCCAGGCAACACAACTGAGGTAGCAGTTACTACATGGTAACATGAAGTCTTCTTTTATCTCCTGCTCGAGCTTGTGATGCACCAGAAGGCAGGAACAGTATCTCATTCATCTTTGTGCCCCCTCCCCTAACTCTATCCCAGTGTCTTGCATGGAGTAGGTGCTTTATAACTATTAGTTGCTTGATTGATAGCACTATTAATTTTCCCTAGACTCTCTGGTCCAGGAAAGACATGACAACACTGAGGAAGCATTTTTGTTCTCTTATCTTCAGATTACACAGCTCTACCTTGTACTGTCACAAAATGTGCTTTTTTCCCCTCTGTCATTTCCAATAGTCTGTGGAGGAAATTTGTCAGGACAGGTACTCTTTGTCTAATGAAGGGTAAAGCAGAGTGATAGAGGAGAGGACTTCAAGTCAAGAGACCTGGGTTCAAGTCTCAGCTGTGTGACCTTGAGCAAGTCCCTCAATCCCTTGTTATCTTCTTTTTTTAGTTGTTGTTGAAAATATACACAGCAAAACATACACCAATTCAACAATTTCTAAATTTACAATAAGTGACATTGACTACATTCTTTGAGTTGTGTCGTCATTCTCACCCTCCTTTTCCAATTTGTTCCTTCCCTATTGACATAAACTAATTTCCCCCTAAGCTTCTTATCTAACCTTTCGAGTTGCTGTTATCAATTTAATCTCAGGCAGTAAATTCTTTAAAAAAGATCACAATGCTCGTGGCAGACATTCTTTACTAGTTAAACTGGAATATGATTTGGTTTAAAGAAGGCTTAAGGGTTCAGGGTTAAAGATTATCTCAGGTTTTGGGGGTTTATACAGCCTTGATGGCTCCAGAAAGTCTGTATTCCGTGAGAACTGAAATTCTGTTCCAAAATTTTCCACCTTTGATCAGGATTCTTCTTTAGAACCTTTGATCAAAACATTCAGTAATGGTAGTCAGGTACCATCCAGTTCTTCTGGTTTAATGGTAGAATGCCTCATTATCTTAATGTCCTTATCTATATTATAAGAATACTCAAACAGTGCTTTACAAATTGCAGTATGTTCCTCCAATGTAAAGTGGAATTAGTGTGGTTTGATCACTACTTATGAGGATTATGACCTCTTTGATCACAGGCACAGTCTTTGTATTCTCAGTGCTTAGAGAGTAACCAGCACAAGGCAGGGGCTTAATACATATTTATGGAGGCCCAACTGAGAGCACATATAGCCAGCCGTGTCTCTTGGACCAGGCTAAGGTAGCTCTAGCTTATGGTTTAATGACTTAAAATAAGACTGATATTGCTCTTTTCTAAAAAGAAATACAAATCATCTCTTTGATCAAGGAAAGCCGCAAAGACTAAGGAGATTTTTTCCACTGGTTCACTTCCATGGCCTTGAAAACCACATCTTGTGTCTCCCGTCATACTCCCTGGTGGTTCAGTATATATTCAAAATCTACTATGTGTCAGGCCTGTGCTGGTCACGGGGGAGGCAGAGACAAATAAGGCAAACTTCCTACCATTGCAAGGATTTGTGTCAATGACTTTAGTTCTTATGCTTTTCTTGAGACAGATAGGGTTAACTGTGCTGGTGGAACAAAAGAGCTGTTAAAAGATTACCACCTAGAAGTTGGATAAACAGGAACCACACCCTGTCAACGTGAGCTAAGGCTGAAACAACCCATGAATTACTATCTCCTTCTTAGTGTTTTTCTAGCCCATTCCCCATTTACAGGCTCCCACATGTACAGAAGAACAAAGTGTGACAGCGGTTTAACCTCCCTTAGCCCTTCGAAGATGGTGATGTAGTGCCAAAAATCAGTGTGCTTGGGCTATATCCCATAATAAGTGATGCCAAGGGCTGCTGAGAGGACTCCATCTTGAATATCAGCAGGTTCCATCTTGGATTCCAGATGCCAGAGCAACCTAATTAACATGCACCGCCATTCTGAGAAGTATCAGCTCCTCAAAAGAAGCCCACTAAATATTCTTTACTCTATTGCCTCCACTGAACCAATATAAGCCCTAGACTTGCTTTCCTTTTTGG
Source organism: Elephas maximus indicus (assembly GCF_024166365.1). Taxonomy (NCBI): domain Eukaryota; kingdom Metazoa; phylum Chordata; class Mammalia; order Proboscidea; family Elephantidae; genus Elephas; species Elephas maximus. Next base: position 54,036,819 of record NC_064829.1, on the reverse strand, counting down.
GTCAGTCTTTTGGAGAGGCTTAGATCCCTGCTGACTCCTTTTGCTTGACTCAAGCAAAATAAAGCTTGCTGAAGCTAAAGTTTGTCTTTCTCATGTATTCTTACTTGGGAGAAGACAAGGACCCTTTGTGTCAGATTGGCAATTGGTAACATTCTCTCAATTAAAAGGAAACCTCAGGCATTTCCAAAGACTAGAATTTCCCTTTTAGATTTCTAATAGTAAAGCAACTTTACTTCTTCTCTAAGCAGGGCAGATGGAAATGTGAAAGCAAGGGAACAGAACCCCCTTTCTGGAGGAACTGGAAAGTCTGATCACACACACAAAAATAATATAAAAACATGACGGAAATTTAGACTATCCCAAGCAATAATCCTAACAATAGTTAATGTTTACTGAACATTTATATTATGCTAGGCACTGTTGTAAGTAGTTTACATGTATCAGCTATTTTAATATTAATGATAACCTTATGACATATGTAGTATTACTATCCCCATGTTACAGATGAGGAAAGTGAAGCCCTGAGATCCATAAGCAGCTTATGCAATGTTACCTGGCTAGAGCCAGGATCTGAACTCAGACAGCCTGGCTCCAGGGTCCTTGCAAATTGAAAAGGGCCATCTGGAAGATCTACCATATTGTCAATAAGTCATATACTGTAAAAAGTTGAATTGGCAAAAATTGTGTGATAGATGTATTTATAACAATGGCCAAGGGGGAAAAAAAAAAAAGAGAGAGAGAGTAGCTGCTGAGGTTGCTTATGTACAACCAAGTACCTTATGGGATTTGGTTCCTTGTTTTGGAGGTTTAGGGTCATGGTTTCATGGAACATTTCAGTTAATTGGCCTAATAACATGTTTAGTGCTTCTGTTCTACCTCCTAGTTCATTGCATAATGTCTGGGGTCTTAAAACTTGCAAGTGGCCATCAAAGGCACAATAATTGGTCTGTATTCGCCTGGAGCAACAGAAGAAGAAGGTCAGGAATAGGAGGATATGAAATGTGTGGCTAATTGCCTCCAAGAACAGCTGTCTACTTTGCCATGAGACCAAAAGAACTGGAGAGTGCCTGGCTACCGTTACTGAACATTTTGATCAAAGATGCCATAGAAGAATCCTGAAAATGGAAAATGTAGAACAGAATTTCAAATTCTCATGGACTCTAGACTTTCTGGAGCCATGGAGGATGGATGAACCCCTGAAAATATTGCCCAAAGATAATATAATCTTTAAACATTAAACCAAAGATAGCCCCTGAATTCATCTTAAAAACAGGCAATAGTTTAGCTTAACAAGTAAAGATGGTCTGCCTTGAATATTATGCTCTTTTAAGAACTATCTATATGGTATCAAATTAACAACAACAATTCAAAAGCCTTGATAGGAACCTTAGGGGGCAGTGAGTTTATGTTCATGAGGGAGGAACAACTCAAAAAAAGAGGGTAAGAATCGTTGCACAACTCAAAGAATGTAATCCATATTCCTGAATTATATACATAGAAACTGTTGTATTGGTGTATGTTTTGCTGTGTATATTCTCAACAACAACAACAATCTACAAAAAAGAAGATCTACCACTCGTCTATCAGTTTGTCATACTGTGGTGGCTTGCGTGTTGCTATGATGCTGGAAGCTATGCCACCTGCATTTCAAATACCAGCAAGGTCACCCATGGTGGGCAGATTTCGGCAGAGCTTCCAGACTAAGACAGACTAGGAAGAGAGGCCCGGTGATCTACTTCTAAAAAATTAGCCAAGGAAATCCTGTGGATCACAAGAGAATATTGTTAGATGTAGTACTGGAAGATGAGCTCCCTAGGTGGGAAGGCATTCAAAATAGACAGTGGCCACAACAATGGACTCGAACATACCAACGATCATGAAGATGGCTCAAGACCAAGTAACGTTTTGTTCTGTTGTACATGGGGAGAGCATAAGTCAGAGCCTACTTGATGGCAACTAACAACGATCAAGAAGATAATTTCATTCACTTTACAGATATGATGCAAAATGGTGTATGGGAAAGAGCACTGGGATAGGGATGGAGGTCCTTGAGTTTGAGGCATGGTCAAGCTATTGATTCCATCGATGGCCCTAAACAAGTCACTTTTTGGGGGCCTCAGGCCTTTCAGCCATCGAGAAAGAAGGTGAGGGCAGGCTAGCGCCAGTACCTCCTTCAGCTCGGACTCCTTGGATTCCTAGTATGGTGCAGGGAGGGAGGCTGGCAGGGAAGGAGACCATCCCAGATGTCCTCAGACCACATCCTGAAGGTGGCATCTCCTCTAGGGCTTTATAAAGGCACCTCTGCTGCCCACAGCAGAGAAGAATGCCTTCAGTTCACCAGATTAACCCGTTTGATCAGATGCCATCATTTTGGTAGCTCTCTGTTTGCCCCCGAAAGCTGCTCCAGACGAGGCAGTGGCGTCATCAAATATGAGAGCATAAAGCCAGCTGCATGAGACCGGCAGGTGCCCATTTATCTTGGGAGAAAGATCTGAGAACCTTCCCTGGGTGTGGGGCTGGGCTGCACTGCGTGTGTCCTTGGTCACCATCCCTGCCCAGGTCTCTTTGCTCTCCCGAGCCTTTGGTTGTGGAGTGAGAATCCCATACCTGCCATCAGCAAATCTCCCACCCTCTGTGGTCTGCAAAGTCCAGGCCCTCCGCTCCAGAGTGAGAAGGGAGGGGGTGGAGTGAGGCATGAGAGGAGCCGAAGCTTTCTCTTTGGCTAAGTAGACTGGAAAACGTGAAATTAACACACATTGTTTATTTCACGCTCTCAGCCTTGCCTGCACAATAGCACAAATTAAATTCTGCACTAACCAGACGAGCAATTAGCCCACAGTGAAGAAGATCGGGCTTTCGGCTGATTACTGCAGCGTTCCATTCACACTATTTATGAAGGGAACAAACTTACTGAAAATATTTTTGTAGCAATAATTTTTTCTGATACACATTTTCCCCCAATTTGCTGCATTACCCCACACTTCCTGGTATTTGAGATGATTTGGCTAGGTTTTCTGAAGAGGAGTATGTAGTTCATCAAAGAGAAATTCATCTTGGGTCAATACCCAGTAATTAGCATCATTTTGATTGAAAACGAAGCGGCTGTCATTTTAGAAAAAGCACAGTTTTTTGGTTTTTTTTTCCCTTAGTCTGAAGGTAGCCTGTAGAAGGATCAGAGATCTTGCTGCATCTAAGACCAAAATCTCTAAATCTTAGCTTATTGTCGAGGGACACATTGCTCCCATAATCTCCTACCAATAAAAATAATAATAGCTAACATTTATTGAGCACATGTGAGCCAAACTCTGCTCTAAGCATTCACTATGTATGCATTCTTCATTCAATGAGGGAGATGCTATCATTCTGTTCATTTTGTAAATGAGCCAATTTAAGTGCAGAAAGGTTAGGTAACCTACCCATAGTCACCCAGCTGTAAGTGATGGAGCTGGGATTTGAACCTGAACCTACTGTTAAGTATGCCACGATGGTGAACTTTCAGGAGGACTTTCTCAGCCTCTAAGCCTTCCCAACCTGAAGGCATCTGAGACTCTTTGTTCTTTGTAGCTAGTCCTGGCTGGTCTCTGGCATCAGGTGGCTAATTTCATTTCTGTTCTACCATCCTGACCCCTCATTTCCTGTGTCTTGGCCTTTGCACAACCTGGTACTCTCTCGCCACCTCAACCCTCTTGACTTGTTTAGTCTTTGGCAAGCACAGCTGCCAGATGAGCCCTAAAATATTGCTTTGATTGTGACTCTCCCTTGCTCAAAAATTCAACTTTGGGAGGCTTATCAGAAACCCAGTGGCTCCCAACAGCTGGCAGCAGTGGCTCTCAACCAGGTGTGTGCACATGTCAGAATACCCAAGGAGCTTTCCAATAATGCAGATGCTTTAAATCTGAGTTCAGTGATGGGGCCAGGCATTTGGAAATATTTTTTAAAAGCCATGAGCCTTTAACTCACCTCTACTTCAGAACCTCAGGTCCTATAGTAGGAATGGTGGTTTGGAACCCAGACTCTGTAGCCACGTTGCCTAGGTTCAAAGCTTGGCTCTGACACTTAGTAGCTGTGAGATTTTTGGACAAAGAGTAAAGGGACTAGACTGTAAAGAAGTCAGGGGTTGATTTTGAACAGTTTATCCACCTTGGTATCAGTTTTCTCATCTGTACAATGGGAATTATAATGTGCTTTCTATTCACAGAGTGATTGTGAAGTTTAAGTGAGATAATAACTGTTTGGGTGCTTCTGAGAATTATGACCACCCATGCTAAGGGGATCCCTAGAGTATAATGGGAGGAAAACAATTAGGAAACTGAGCGTAATCAACGTCAAACCACATGAGAGGCATTTGAAAGAATTGAGGATGTTCCCCATCCAACAGAGAAGCCTCTAAAATGACATTATCATGGTTTTCAAATATTGGAAGATCTTCTCATGTGAATATCCTTATTCTGTGTTGTTCCAGAGAGCAGATCCTGGCCATATGGGCAGATGTTTCAGGGAAAAGAAATTCATTGGCCTATAGAGGAAGGAAGAACTTCCAAATAAATAAATCTACCACTGGATTGGAGTGGAGCCCTGGTGGCGCAGTGGTTAAGAATTCAGCTGCTAATCAAAAAGTTGGCAGTTCAAATCCACCAGCCACTCCTTGGAAATCCAGTTCTGCTCTGTCCTGTAGGGTCTTTATGAGTTGGAATTGACTCGACAGCATGCAACAACACCACCACTGGATCAGGAACCTCCATTGACTTAACTCTACCTGGCAGAAAGTCTCTAGAAAGAATTCTTGGAGAACAGGGAAGAAAGAAGTAGATGACCTGTGGGTCCCTTCTAAGTCTGAGTCCCTTGTTCAGTGATTCTAACACTCTCTAAAATGCTGCCTTGTGCTATCACAGTTATGAAAAACCCCAAAATAACCAAGCTACTCAAATGACGTCAAGAACTGATAGGAAACAACATATGGCCCCAGTAGCATTTTAAAGTGTTGTGTTTTGGTTATGTTCAGAACAGGGGGAAAGAAAATCCTGAGTATAAACCATAAATATTAGCTTTAGTTAACCAATTATTTTTATAATGAAGTTATTATTTGGCCATCTGGATGAAATCGTACTGCAAAGGATGGCAAGGCAACCTGAGAGGAAGGGAGGAGGTAGAACCAACAGTTCTGAGGAAAATCGCCTCCCAGATTTCAGTACAAAGGCATCCTCCCTCTTGGCAAACTGTGAATGAGGAAAGGAGAGCATATGGCTGGAGGGCAGAGGCAACCTCCTGCAGAGAAAGTGAGTGGCAGCCACACAGTATGCATGATACGGTGGTTTAGGCAAGCTCTCCCAAATATTTTTCCTCTTCTACTTACTGGCTCTCTAAATTTTACCATTCTAGAGGCAGTATAACATGTGAATGACAGCTCTAGAGTCAGACTGCTTGGATTCAAGTCCCAGTTCCGCCACTTAATAGGTAGTGAACTTTGGCAAGTTACTCAGACTTTTTAAGTCTTGATTTCTTCACCTGCACAGTGGGGATTTTAGGTAGAAACACACACACACACACAGTTTAGCACATACTAAACCAAAAACTAAACCAGTTGCCATCAAGTTGATTCCAACTCATGGAGAGCCTATGTGTAGAACTGCACACTGCCCTCCAAAGGGTTTTCAATTCTATGATCTGCCAGAAGTAGATTGCCAGACCAAGGCGACCCTGGGTGGATTTGAACCACCTTTTGGTTAGTAGCCAAGTACTGAACTGCTCATGCGACCCAGGGACTCCTTAAACTAAAAAACAAACTCATTGCTATCAAGTTGATTCTGACTCATAGCTACCCTGTAGGACAAAGTAGAACTGCCCCCACAGAGTTTCCAAGGAGTGGCTGGTGGATTTGAACTGCTAAACTTTTGGTTAGCAGCCGAGTGCTTCAAATACTGTGCCACCAGAGCTCCTTAGCACATACTAAGCATCCAGTAAATTCTGGCTTTTAGAGTTACCAAGGCCTAATTCCTTCAGCTTTCTCTAATGTTAAAAGGTTTCAGTAACTGTTCTTACTTGAAGATGAATGACCAAATGTCCTTATCCCGAGGACAGGTTTTTAGAGAAGGAGGAGAGTATGAAGGAATGTGGCTGTTGAGGGACAGAGTGCCAAAGAGGGAGGCTGGAGGTAGCTCAGACTTTTTTTGGCGGCTTGATCAAGGCTGGGGGCCAGCCCTTGGAAGGATATAGGTGTTGTGTTCTCCATTCCACAGCAGTGATGTTTGCCTCTGGATTCTATGGGCTTTCCCCAGTAGCTAAAGCAAAACTTTATTTTACAGTTGAAGAAACTGGGTCCCAGGGGAGTACACTGGCTTTCCAAAGAGCACCTTAGAGACCTAGTGGCAGAGCTGGAATAGGAGCCCTGCATCTCCTGACCTCGCTTCTGAACTCTTCTCTAGAGCAGGGGTTCGCAAACTATGGCCGCCGGCCAAATCACAGACTAAGAACGGCTTTTACATTTTTAAATGTTTGAAAACAAAATAAAATGAAAAATAATATATTGTGACATAAGAAAACTACATGAAATTTAAATTGCAGTGTCCGTAAATAAAATTGTTTCCTTTAAAAAAAATTGCGTTTTAGGTGACAGCTTACACAGCAAATTAGGTTCCCATTTAGCAATTTTTATATACATTGTCCTGTGACATTGGTTACATTGTCACAATTTGTCAGCGTTCTTCTTATTTCCATTGTTTGTTGTTTCCGCTGATCTAGATTCCCTTCCCTTCCTTGTCTTCTCATCTTTGCTTTTTGGATAAATGTTGACCATTGGGGCTCATGCAGTTGATGGTTTAAGGGAGCACATTACTCAGAGGTGTTATAAGCCAGTCTTTTATTTGGCTGAAAGGTGACCTCCAGAACATAAATTAGGCTTTATTGGCATACAGCCACACCCATTCATTTACAAATTGCTTATGGCCAAATTGATGCTACAAGGGCAGTTTAGTGCTGCGACAGAGACAGTATGTGGTGTGCAAAACCTAGAATATTTACTATCAGGCTCTTTACAGAAAGAAGTTTGCAGACCCCTGCACTAAGCATAGGGAAATGAACTAGAGGTAAAAAGAGGAAACGTGGTACCTTTAGAGCATGTGGATTAAAAGTTCCTTCCTGAATATGGACTGTGGGTCTAATTGCCTCCAGGGACTAATACCTCCATTACCCTCAGACCAGAAGAACAGAATGGTGCCTGGCTATTATCTTGAACATTTAATTAAGGACCCAATAGCTGGATCATGACCAAAAGGAGAAAAAATGTGGAACAGATTTTCAAATTCTTACAGGAACCAGATTTACTGGACCCATTGGGAGTAGGGGAACTCCTGAATCTATTGTCCTGGGATAATCTTTAAGTGTTGAATTAAATCTATCTCACGAAGTCATCTTTAAATGAAACAACAGTTTAGTTCAACTAGTAAAGAATGTTCACCTTTAGCAGTGCACTCTTTTAAAGAATTTTCTACAGGAGATCAAATTGACAGCAGTAACTCTAAAACAGAGAGGATAAGTTTAGGGGACAGGGAGTCTAAATTAACGGTGGTGAAACAATATGGGTAGAGATAGCAAGAATGGTGACACAATTCAAAGAATGTAACCAAGGTCATCGAACTGTACACATAGAAAATGTTGAATGGGTGTACGTCTTGTTATGTATATTTTCACCAAAAAATAAAAAGAAAAATTCCTTCTTGCGCTGTGGACTTGCTTGTTCAGAGAATCTATGCTGTGCTCTTGTGTACACAGTGACAGAAAACCCCTTCTCACTCCAGTGGGAAAGCTAATAAGGAGAGTGGTAATTGCATTCCTGACCAATACCCTGTAATACACTTCTACTCTACTGGGCAATTGAAGGAAGACTGAAAAGGAGATGTGGCTGCTGTACCGGTCATCGAGAGCCACGGAGCTTTAATATCCCAACTCCTCCCTCTCGGAAAGGGTCCTGATCAAATGTTATTGGATATTAAATATGCATTACTGCAAGCATTAATTGAGGATTTAATATGCTCCCTAATTAAAATTTGGTGGAGAGAAGTTCATTATATTTAGAAACAAGGTATTAAAAATCCTCAGAAACTTAATAAAAATATAAATCGGACTATCTCCTCTGAAATTAATGAGCCAAAATATTATAGCCAAGCAGGAGTCAGCCGTGTCTGGAATTCTGAAGGTCACTTGGAGTCATAAAAATGCAGTTTTCAGTTTTATGCTTTCCAAACAATACTAAGGCTGAGGGAAGATCTGGCAGGAAAAAAAAAAAAATCATCTCTGCTACACACAGCAATTAATGCAATAAGATACTGTAAACTGGTGACTTAGGCAGAGAAGCGGGTCTAATGGAGAGTTCTAAATTCCGAGTAGTAGGTGGAAGAGTGATAAGGGGTGGGATCAGGTGGGTCTGGAGCAAGGCATGGTAGGTTGGAGGGAGAGGGTGAGAGGGGAAAGAGTGTGAGAACAGAGGACACAGGAAATTAGGGGGAGGATTTCCTAATAATGAAATACATCCAGAAAGAAACAAGATCCTCAGGAAGTCGTAAGGTCTTGGTCACTGGAAAAATTCAGATGGAGGCTGTCTAGGATCCTGGGATGGAGGTTGGACTAGATGACATCCAAGAGCCTGTCAAGATAAAGGTTTTGTAACTCTGTGGCCTTTGAAGGTACATTCAGCTGGGAAGTGATAATAGCATTACAAAGATCATTGGGTTGACTCAAACTCGAGTGCCCCCAAAGAGGCTCAAGGACCTCGGATGCCTTCCTTAAACATATGTCTACTGAGCTCTGTAGCCTGTCTTCTGAACAGCCAAACACTACCTACAGTTCAACTCGACCTTGCTGTGGCTGCTGCAGTGCTTGGTCCCCCTCCTATCTCCACTGGCTCTCTATACCTGTTGTTAGGCGCCGTCGAGTTGGTTCCGACCCTACGCACACAAAATGAAACACTGCCCGGTCCTGCGCCATCCTTACAATCGTTGCTATGCTTGAACTCATTGTTGCAGCCACTGTGTCAATCCACCTCGTTGAGGGTCTTCCTCTTTTCCGCTGACCCTGTACTCTGCCAAGCATGATGTCCTTCTCCAGGGACTGAACCCTCCTGACAACATGTCCAAAGTATGTAAGACGCAGTCTCGCCATCCTTGCCTCTAAGGAGCATTCTGGCTGTACTTCTTCTAAGACAGATTTGTTCGTTCTTTTGGCAGTCCATGGTATATTCAATATTCTTTGCCAACACCACAATTCAAAGGTGTCAATTCTTCTTCGGTCCTCCTTATTCATTGTCCAGCTTTCACACGCGTATGATGTGATTGAAAATACCATGGCTTGGGTCAGGCGCACCTTAGTCTTCAGGGTGACCTCTTTGCTCTTCAACACTTTGAAGAGGCCCTTTGCAGCAGATTTGCCCAATGCAATGCATCTTTTGATTTCTTGACTGCTGCTTCCATGGCTGTTGATCGCGGATCCAAGTAAAATGAAATCCTTGACAATTTCAATCTTTTCTCCGTTTATCATGATGTTGCTCATTGGCCCAGTTGTGAGAATTTTTGTTTTCTTTATGTTGAGTCGTAATCCATACTGAAGACTGTGGTCTTTCTCTATACCTAGAACAACCCATCTCTCTCAGGAACACTACCAGCCTATGCCGTTCAGACCCCCTTCCCAATTCCTATCACAGGTCAGCTCAGAAATTTGCGTTCAGTATTCGATCAAGCACAGTGTTTACCGAATGATTCCCAGGTGTGGCTTCTGCCTTTTAAAGAGTCTCTTACAGGCTTTCTGAAGGCAAGGACCTACATATGCATTCTCTTCTCTAACAGGGCATCATTTGATTCATGTTGGGCATAACCTATGTATTAATGAAGAGTTAACCTATACTCCTAAATGAAACAGGGTGCAGTAGCCTTTACCCAGGTATTCTGATGGACTATATTATGTCCCCCAGTACCTGTCAATGTGACCTTGTTTGGAAATAAGCTCTTCGAAGATGTTGTCAGTTAACAGGAGTTCCCACTGGAGTAGGGTGGGTCCTAATCCAATCTAGTGGTAAACCTATAAAAAAGGAGGTGAGACGCAGAGAAACATGCAGAGAGAAAGCCAGGTGGCACTGTAGCAGCAAGCCTAGCTTCTCCAGAAAGCTAGAAGTGGCAGAGAAGTTGGGAAAGCCTTAAATATTTCCTCAGACCACTCTAAACATCTCTTCTCAGTGTCAGTTTAAGCTCTGCCCTGCTCATCCCCTCCTAGAGACTGCTTAGAAATACAGACAGAAATAAAACTTCATTGCTGACCACAGCAAAGAAGGACCTTGGTCAGTCTCACCATTTTTATCCAGGGTCGCTATGAGTCAGAATCGACTCGATGGCACTGGGTTTGGTTTTGGTTTTTGCCCTGAGAAACCCCCAAGCAAAAAGTCTCATTTTGTTCTTACACTTTCTAAATTGATTCCTAATATTTTTTAGTATGAAGATTCTTATAAAAAGATTAAAACATTTTTCATTATCATGATCCAGATGATAATATTTGTATTTTTGCTGTGCGTTTGTGAAGAAAATATATATGTACATGTGCAAGTGAAATCCCCTTGCAAATGACTCTTAAGCCTTCCCAGCGGTCAATGGCCCTCAGGTTGGAAACCTCTACTCTAGATCATTAAATTTTCATTTGTAGAAAAAAAAAAAAAAAACTCTAAATAATATGATCTCCAGGTCATCTTTTCCATCTGTAAGAATGTCAAGTACTTAGGGAAATAGTTTGGTCATCAATTAATTACCATATCTGCTTAAAGCTTCTGTGTGCAAGACACTGTGTTGGACACTGGAGGAACAGAGAACACAACAAGCCTAAGACCGGAGTTCTGCCCTCAGTGGGTATTCTAGTTTCCTAGTGTTGCTATAACACAAATACCACTAGTGGTTAGCTTTAAAGAGCAGAAATTTGTTTTTTTGTAGTTCTGGAGGTTTAAAATCCAAATCAGAGTCTCAGCTGTGCTGATTCTTTCTGTAAGCCACTCTCCTAGTTTCTGGGGTCAGCCGGTGATCCTTGGTGTTCCTTTGCTGGTAGATAGTCTTCACATGTCCTCTCTCTTTCTCTGTGTATGTGTGTGTCTGTGTCTATTCTGATCTTTTTATAACTCAGAAGTGATTAAGTTTAGGATCCATTCTACACTGATACGATCTCAACTGATTGGTTGCTTATATTACACTAGATTGCATTATGGAAAGTGATTATATTACATTAGATGTAAAACAATTACATTACATTATGTTATGAAGGTAATCTGCTTTACCCAAGGCCAACTGATTTAATCACACGTAAGTGCTCCATGACAGCAATCAGACTAGTGTTTGGCCAACAACTGGGAATCATAGCCTAGCCAAGCTGACCCATAAAATCAACAATCACATTGGGCTTGGGTCTAGTGGAATCCAGCCAGACACACACACAACATAAACCAAAGTCTGTGGAGAGGACCAAAAGACCAGCACAGAGAGTAGGTATAAAAGAACAGGTAAGGCCACGAGTCTTGGAGTGAAACAGCAGAGAATGACTCGCTGGAGAGAGCTATATTTTAATGTGATCAGTATGTCTCATACACACCGAAAAAATGGGAAGAAAAAAGGAAAACCACCTCAAGTCCCAAAGAGATGGGTTTCTTCAGCACTCAATTTTCACAAATTTTTAAGGAATACATATTTAAATTATAATTAAAATAGGCTGGCGTGTCATCAGAATCTTTTAACAGATGGGTCCAATTTGTTGCTATAAGTACGTGGGCAGATTTCAAGGACAGTGTATTTTTAACATGTCTGGGTCACATCATATATCCTTGGGGATGGATGCATCATTGATTGGTGGGGACAGCCAAACTTCACTCCGACATGAGTGTTCTGGACTATCTCCCTGTTATAAGAACTACACTTAGATTTTTTTGGCCAAATGGAATAAAAATGAAACAATAATCATACACAGATACACAGACACATTTATGAAAGTAGCAATGTGAGTTTCAACTATTTATCTGACCTTTATAAACTGGTAGTCCAAGGTGTTTCTGTCACGAATGTTATTACGACATTTCAGACCCATCAAAATCAAGAACACAAGTAATTATGGAAGAGAGGAGGTGAAGATGCCTCTTCATTTGACATATTTTGGACACAAGTCAAGGCCGTACATGTGCCACAGGGATGAAAGCGGCAGCCAGTATTGATGGCTGTCCCCCAAGATGTCCATCACAGAGGCCCTGTCTGTCCCAAGCTCTCAGTCATGGACACTTCAGTGAAATTTCCTTGATCAACAGTGACATCACACCTTGGCTTTGTCATCTGACATGCAAGCTGGCTTTTACCCAGAGTTACCCCAGCATTGACTCCTATAGGAAGACTCTTTCTGAGGAATTGTCTTGGTGCTGGTTCTTGAGTTAATGCAGTTTAGGCATTTATCATTTACTGCTGTATATTTTCGTTAACATTTTACGTGCACACATCCTTGCTTATACAACATGTATCTTGTAAGTAAAGACTGTTTCTAATATTCCTTAGATTTCCCACAGTGGTTTGTACTAGGCTGAGCATATGAGTTCACAATGAGTATTATTTCTCTTTTAATAAAGGGACCTAAGTTTCCGTTGGCTCCAGAAAGAAAACCCTGACCTGGGGCTTGATAAAAACCAACAAATGGGCACGTAAAGAAGCAATAAAGAAAGTCTCTGTCCCTAGAGAATGTCAGAAAGCCAGACAACTTGGAAGGTTCAGGCTGTGTGATAAGAGATGGGCCAAGGGGAGCAGACAAAGAATCAGGAGCCTTGGGGCCTGGTCCCAGCTCCATCTATAACTTTCGGAGAGAATTTGGACAAAGCCAGTTTCTCTTGTTGGGCTCCAATGCATCATCTACAGAATGAAGTCATCGGAAAAGCTATTCTGTAAGATTCCTGCTAGTGCTGATGATTCACGAATATTAATAGTTCATGATAATTTGATAATTCTATAGCATCCAACGGCCTACAAATGGTAGTCTGGACCAACTATTTACTTATTGTACCTCTCAGTAGCCAGAGACCTCTTCATCTAAGAACAGACATGCTAAGAATCAACCCATACCGTCTGGAGTCAGTTCCCCACCACCAGTTTCATCAGCAATAACAAATGATGACTGGGAGCCCTGAATTAGGCTAGATTTTAAAGACGGGTACCAAGTATAAGTCTTGGCCTCTCCCTCCTTGGGAGTTTCCACTGTGGATGAAGACAGAGGATTCGTAAACACAGATGAAAAGCATTAGGGGGCAGAAAGGGTAAGTACCAAATAGGGTAGCCATTGGAAGATCATAGAACTCAACAGAGGGAATGAGACCTTAGGGCTGGCATTGTAGAGAAAGGTTCCAGGGACAGGAGACCCTTGGGTGGAATTTCAGAAGAGGGCATGACCCAGAAAAGAAGAAGATCGATTTTTAGAGGGGAAAACTGTCAATAAAAGCACAATAGTGGAGATGTTTGCAACACATCCAGGCACTAACAAACAGACCAAGCTGGCTGGAACACATGTGGACATAGAGGAGTAAGAGGAGATTATTCTGGGTGCAAAATCATTCCAACCAACCACTTGGCATTGTGGAGACAAACCAACCTGGTCCGTCTACTGCATTTTCCTTTTTCGAAGCTGTTGTTTTGGCTTCTAGTTTCACCACACAAAACAAACCAGTTAGATTGAATTGAGCAAAAACAAAATATCTGAAATCAGTCACAAATTCTTGGAGCCAAGTGCAGACACAAATGTGGGTGTCTGTGATGCCAAATAACCAGTTTTTCTTAGCATTTCTCAGCAACTCTCTGTTGTTCAAAAGGATAAGGCAGGGAGGTGGAGGCCACTGAACCGTAGGCCTCAGCTGAGCCCACCTGGGCTTCCAGGGACTGCCTCTGCTGCCTGGGGAACCAGAGTTGTCTTTATTCACTGGCAGTGCTTCCTCCCAACTCGGGATGGAAGCTCAGCAGGGCTGAAACTTGCAGCCTGTGCAGCAAACAATGTGCTTGAGACGGCAAGTGGAGAATGACAATGTCAGAATCAAGGTTCTAGTCCTGACTTGACTGCTAACTCCATTATGTGACCTTGGGCAAGTCACTCACCCTTGCTGAGCCTCAGTTTCTGAGTGTCTAAAGTGAGATAATGTTACTCACCTTGCCCACTGTTCAAGGTTGTGAAAATGTTTTACACACTGTAAAGCGTGGTAAGGAAAAATGGCGATTGCTGTGCCTCTTGCCCAGCCATTACGCAGGGGACTTGCTGGTGTAAGAAGTCATATTTCCCACTGTCACTGACCCCAACTCCTACCCATCCTTCAAGGCCCAGGTCGTAATCCTCTCGCATCAACATACTCCTACCTTCCTATTAGTCACTGGATGCTTCTTCTCTGTTGACAGCTCTCCACACTCTATTTTGAAGCAGAGTTGCTTGTGCACAAGTCTGCCTCCTTTATGCAGCTGCCAGTGCTAAGAGAAGAAGCCTGGCGGGGGGAAGAGTCCCATGGGGTTCAAGTCTGTGCTCTACCTGGCACTGGCTGTGTGATCTCAAATAAATCCCTTGCCTGTCTATGCCTCTATTTCTTCATCTGTAAAATGGAGATAATCATAGTACCTACCTCTTAGGGTTGCTCTGGGGATGAATCATACCAATGTATGCAAAATGCTTAGAACAGTGCCCAGTCCATAAGAAAAAGGGGTCCATGTTTGCTGTCAATTATTTTTGTTTCTGAAAAGAAAGGAGAAGGAAGCTTGTTTTGTTTTTAAATCTTCACATCTCCTGTACCACCTAGCCCAGCGTCCTGCACGTTATCGGTGACAAACTTTTGTGCTTAAGTGAGTGAACAACCATAGAAGGCAGTGTTGTCATTAATTTCAGATTAAATAGGGAAGAGAACCTCTGTGGTTTCTCATGGCCATTTCATTTGGGGGAGTTCCGTGAAACAACCTTTTGGTTGGTTATAAGGACTGTGGACACAGACACAGCTGACCTGTACTTAACTAGCTGTGTAAACTTGAACAAGTTACTTAACCTCTCTGAGCCTCAGTGCCCTCAACTGTAAAATGAGGATACAACAGTTCCTGAGTCACTGGTTATGTTGAAAATGTGAAGGAGGAGAAGGAGAGTACACAAAGCGGCCGCTGAAAGGCTCCTTCAGCGGGACAACAAGCGCAACAGTGACAAGGGAAGAAGTGAGGCAGACAGAAGGCCTTGTTTTTCCTTTTGCACCACAGCCTTCTCTTCTGGAATGTGCCTGGCTTGAGCCTAGGCCTGGCCTCAGGGCTTGGGCTCCAAAAGGGACATTGATCAGGGATGTCGGAGGGGCTTCTCCTCTTGCTGCTGAAAACGTGTCAGGAGTATTACAAACTTAATTACCAGACAACTAAATAAAAATAATGAAAAACCTAGAAGTTGTCCCCCTGCTTATCTTCATCCCGCTCACAAGCATTAGCACCCACAGGGACAGCCTTAGAAGACAGGTAAGTATCAGATACCTCCAATTCTCTTAACCTAGGGCTTGAGACAAGAAAGGGGGCAGTAGACGGGATCTTGGTGCTGCTGCTTTTTTCTCTTCAGCAAATCATTGGTCTGTGTATGTGTGAGAATGCCTCTGCTTTTCCTGAAATCTAATCCACCTAGAGGAGTCCCTGGTGGTCCAAACAGTTAACACATTCAGCTGCTAACCAAAGCATTGAAGGTTGGAGTTCACCCAGAGGTACCTCAGAAGAAAGGCCTGGTGATTTACTTCTGGAAATTGGCTATGAAAACCCTGTAGAGCACAGTTCTGCTCTGACACACATGAGTCACCAAGAGTCGGAGTTAACTTGAAGGCAGCTCATTTTTTAATCTACCTCGATAATGACTGCAGCCCAAAGATCCCCAAGAAGACAGTAGTCAACCTGGCATATAAAGATTTGTTTCCTGATTCTTTACCTTTCCAGAGAACACTAGAAAATTGCAAAGAATGCTGAAAACCCTCTAAAGAGAATGGGTTCTTTTCTGCCAGTGGCAGCTTGATCTCGTTGGCAAGGAAGTGGTGCTCCAATGTGCCCCAATAGCTTATGTGTCAGGAGCTGAGCTATTTCCCAGTGAACATAGCCTATTCAGAGCGTAGGCTGAATGCTGTATCTCTTTTACCAAAGTCCTAAGGTGCCAAAGTATCTAATTTGCAAAACCAAACTACCTTTTAGCCAGAAGGCTTTTGGTAGGCTTTATCAATTACCTTGCATTTTTTTTTTTCACAGCTAAACAATATCTCTTCAACCAATGGGTTGAAGTCATTCAACTTTAGACTGTGTCTTTAAAAACACAAAAATTTCAAGAATTTTTTTTTTTTAAGTTGAGAATAAGAACGTTGTCATTGTCATATTAAAAAGCAAGGAATGAAACCAGGTCATTGGGGATTATAAGATCTCCCACTCCTCCCCTGAAATTAGGTCAAAGAATTCCCTTCCTTCCCTTCCAGACAACCACACAGGAGGCCAATTTTGGGAAAGATTTAAATTGGTTTTTTTTTTTTTTTAACTTTCAGTTTTCATAATTAAAACGATGTGAATATACAATCAAACATTAATCGCATTCTGACATGTGCTAACCTCAGTTGAAAGCCAAGAGACAGATGGTCTTTGATCAGGTTTACTATCTAAAGAGGAAGAAAAATTAAGCTATAAAGGGCAAGTATGGGCTGGGGAATAGAAGGAGGTAAAGGGGCCTCAGGAAAAGGACATTTTATTTTGAGGTGATCTGATCAGTAAAGAGTAAGCAGGCCTCAATACCACGCCTGTTCTTGCTATTGCCCTTGGATAGGTGTAGCCTGGGCTCCCAATAGGTTTTTGCATGCTACACTGCTATATTTGTATCCAGGGGAAAACAAAACAAACAAAGCACTTTAAATAAATGGGTATTTCATTAGCCTTTCCTCTAAGTAATAGCAATAAGCCTCGCCCTGGAAGACTTGCTTTCCTGAAGCTGCTCCACCAATTCCTGGGCTGTCTCCTTGAACAAACGATTCCCTAAATTCAGATGATCTCTCTTGCTACTTTATAGGTAACGATACTAGAAGAAAATAAATGATGCGTATGTGTGGTTAAAAGTAATAAATAATCAGAAGATACTATATTAGGTTTATAGGTTTTTCTTGGCTTTTACTATAGCCTGATTAAGTAAATTTGCCTTTGAAGGATTTTTCCACTTTAAAAATGGAGACACAGCCACAGAGTTTAGAATGCCTCTTTGTCTTTGAAGTGAACTAATTTCTACCTTTTGAGTGGCTTGTCACATTTTATCTGTCTCCTAAATGGGACTGTAAACTCACTCCTTCAGGGTGATGCCCAGACCTGGCAGTAAGGAGGCTGACTCAGTCCCATGGGTTGAATATCTTCTACACCCCGAGACACCTAACTTGGACTCTAAAGAAGACTAGTCAAGATGTATCTATTCATCCAACAGGAAATGGTATCTCTGGTCATTCAGGGATGGCCAGCTACCACTTGTTTCACAATTGAAAGTTTACAAAACATGCCTTCATGTACGTTATTCCATTTGATGCCCCCAGTAATTCTGTGGGGCCAACAGAGTGGTTAATCCCATTTTATAGAATTAGCAACTGAGTCTCAAGAATGTTAAATAACTTGTACCAAATGCATAAGCTAGATGTTTCTTACTCATGTTCTTTAGGAGAAAAAAACCAATTGCCATTGCATCAATTCCAACTCATGGTGACTCCATGTATATCAGGGCAAAACTGTGCTTCATAGGGTTTTCAGTGGCTGCTCTATTTTTTGGGGGGGGGGGAGTAGATCACCAGGCCTTTCTTCCAAGGCTTCTCCGGGTCGATTCAAACCTCCAGTTTTGGTTAGCAGCTGCACACCTAACCATTTGCACCACCCAGGGCTGTTGTTGTTGTTAGGTGCTGTCTAATCAGTCCTGGCTCATAGCGACCCTATGTACCACAGAACGGAACACTGTCTGGTCCTGCGCCATCATTACAATAATTGCTATGCTTGGGCCCATTGTTGCAGCCACTGTGCCAATCCACCTTGTTGAGGATCTTCCTCTTTTCCATTGACCCTGTACTTTACCAAGCTTGATGTCCTTCTCCAGGGACTGATCCCTCCTGACAACACGTCCTAGGTATGTAAGACGCAGTCTCTCCATCCTTGCTTCTAAGGAGTATCCTGGTTGCACTTCTCCCAAGACAGATTTGTTCGTTCTTTTGGCAGTCCATGTACATTCAATATTTTTCACCAACACCACAATTCAACGGTGTGAATTCTTTTTCAGTCTTCCTTATTCGTTGTCCAGCTTTCACTTCATATGATAAAATTGAAAATACCATGGCTTGGGTCAGGCACACCTTAGTCTTCAAGGTGATATCTTTGCTTTTCAATGCTTTAAAGAGGTCTTTTGCAGCAGATTTGCCCAATGCAACGCGTCTTTTGATTTCTTGACTGCTGCTTCCATGGGTGTCGATTGTGGATCCAAGTAAAATGAAATCCTTGACAACTTCAATGTTTTCTCTGTTTATCATGATGTGGCCTTATTAGTCCAGTTGTGAGGATTTTTGTTTTCTTTATGTTGAGGTATAATCCATACTGAAGGCTGTGGTCTTTGATCTTCATCAGTAAGTGCTTCAAGTCCTCTTCACTTTCAGCAAGCAAGGTTGTGTCATCTGCAAAACACAGGTTGTTAATTAGTCTTCCTCCAATCTGATGCCCGTTCTTCTTGACAGAATACTTGTCTGGTAGTGTAAGCTTGAGAAACACCGAGCATGTTCTTCCCTTTTGGTTTTCTACCTCCAGTTCTTTGCACATGTCATTATAATAGTTTACTTTGTCTTCTTGAACCACCCTTTGAAATCTTCTGTTCAGTTCTTTTACTTCGTGATTTCTTCCTTTTGCTTTAGCTGCTCGAGGTTTGAGAGCAACTTTCACAGTCTCCTCTGACATCCTTCTTGGGTTTTTCTTTCTTTCCTGTCTTTTCAATCACCTCTTGCTTTCTTCATGTATGATGTCCTTGACATCATTCCACAACTTGTCTGGTATTTGGTCATTACTATTCAATGCATCAAATCTATTCTTGAGATGGTCTCTAAATTCAGGTGGGATATATTCAAGGTCATATTTTGGCTCTCGTGGACTTGTTCTGATTTTCTTCAGTTTCAACTTGAACTTGCATATGAGCAATTGATAGTTTGTTCCACAGTCATCCTCTACCCTTATTATGACTGAAGATATTGAGATTTCCATCGTCTCTTTCCACAGAGGTTGTCGATTTGATTCCTGGTCCATGTGTATAGTTGCTGTGTATGTTGGTGAAAAAGGGTATATGCAATGAAGAAGTCGTTGGTCTTGCAAAATTCAGTCATTCAATCTCTGGCATTGTTTCTATCACCAAGGCCATATTTTCCAACTACCAATCCTTCTTCGTTTCCAACTTTTGCATTCCCATCACCAGTAATTATCCATGCATCTTGATTGCATATTCGATCAATTTCAGACTGCAGAAGCTAATAAAAATCTTCAGTTTCTTCATCTTTGGCCTTAGTGGTCGATGTGTAAATTTGAATAATAGTCATATTAACTTGTCTTCCTTGTAGGCATGTAGATATTATCCTATCACTGACAGCATTGTGCTTCAGGATAGACCTTGAAATGTTCTTTTTGAGGATGAATGCACGTGTCTGTCAGTTTGTCGTACTGTGGGGGCTTGTGTGTTGCTGTGATGCTGGAAGCTATGCCAGCAGTATTCAAGTACCAGTAGGGTCACCCATGGAGGACACGTTTCAGCTGAACTTCCAGACTAAGACAGACTAGGAAGAAGAACTCGGCAGTCTATTCCTGAAAAGAATTAACCAGTGAGTACCTTATGAATAGCAGCAGAACATTGTCTGATACAGTGCCGGAAGATGAGCCCCCCAGGTTGGAAGCATCCAAAGACGACTGGGGAAAACTGCCTCCTCAAAGTAGAGTCGACCTTGATGAGGTGGTTGGAGTAAAGCTTTAGGGACTTTCATTTACTGATGTGGCATGACTCAAGATGAGAAGAAACAGCTACAAACATCCATCAATAATTGGAACCTGGAATGTACAAAGCAGGAATCTAGGAAAATTGGAAGTAGTCAAAAATGAAATGGAACTCGTAAACATTGATATCCTAGGCATTAGTGGGCCCAAATGGACTGGTATTGGCCATTTTGAGCCAGACTACTATGCCAGGAATGATAACATGAAGAGGAATGGTGTTGTATTTATTGTCAAAAAAAAATTTCAAGATCTATCCTGAAGTACAAAGCTGTCAGTGATATGATAACATCCATAAGCCTACAAGAAAGACCAGTTAATACTACTATTTACTACCCGGGGACTCCTCCTAAGTCCAAAGCTGGCAGGTAAGGGAGCGGGTATTTGATCTATTCCTCCCTTTGACCCTGCTGCATCTATCCTTGAAGGTAACATCCACCATGGAGCATCCTGGCCTGGTATACTGACTGCTCACAATTATCAGCAAAATGCTCTCACTCACATTCATCCTTAGAGGACGGGATATTCAAAATGCCATCCCGGATAAGAATCCTGTCAAAGAACGCTAATCAAATCTGGCCTGATTTGATGTCAGCTTTCCTGTTCTTCCCTATTGTGAAGCTAAGCTGTAATTAATACATAAAAGATGGTGATTACACCGCATTAGACAACATATCGAGGGAAACCGCAGTTTTAGACTGTCTTTCAATAGTTGCTGCACCTTGAAGAAATACAATCTTCTAACAAGGCAATTATTTTTGAGTTAATAGACCATCTAAATGTCACTCATGATCTCTCGTATTGATTGTTTATACCCAATATCCTACTTCTTCTTTCCTTCTCCAATAAAACAGGTTCCTATTCATCTTCTTGCATTCTTTCTTTCTTCTGGCACTGTGTTTTTATTATTTTCTTTCACAGGGGAGCATGTAACTTTAAATCAAAATAAGAGGCAGAATAATAGAGGGTCTCACATCTGGCATCCTTACTCAGTATCAAAATATCTTACAAGGCCTCAAAAAGAAGCTATCAAAGAGGCATAAAGGAAACAATAAACATGAAAAGAACAATAGGATATTTGAAAAGGAGAAAAAATATCTCAGCTGGCAGACACTGACACTTTCATGATGGCTACCCTGGGAAAAACACATTCAGAAAAGAAATTGTCTTACATTTCTACCTAAACTGGGGAATTGGAGACCACCACTCTTCAGCAACAAAATTCCCTACCCGACCCCTGAAACAGAGCCTGGGGAATATCCATTTCTACCAGTGGGCCTAGAGGGTGGTCTAGCAGGGGAATAGATGAGTCAGAATCGACTGGATGGCAATGGGTTTTGTTTTTTTGGTTTTAGCAGAGGCATGCAGTACATGTGACTGGTGGGACCAACAGCAAAATTTTGGAGGGAAGGCTGATTCCCTGAGGCTTACAATAGTCCTGTGAGGTCAGTACGAAATGCCATTCTCATTCTTGTTGTTGTTGTTAGGTGCCATCGAGTTGATCTTCGACTCATAGTGACCTCATGATTAGAGCATAAATTAGAGCAGCCACATAGGATTTCCCAGGCTGTAATCTTTTTGGGAGCAGATCTCTAGGTCTTTCTCCCACAGAGCCACTGGGTGGGTTCGAACCACCAACCTTTTGGTTAGCAGCTGAGTGCTTAACTTTTGCGTCCGCAAACCAACCGAACTAAACGCATTGCCCTAGAGTCAATTCCAATTCATAGCAGCTCTACAGGACGGAGTAGATCTCCCCTATAGGGTTTCCAAGGCTGTGATCTTTATGGAAGCAGACTGCCACATCTTTCTCCTGTGGAGTTGCTGGTGGGTTCGAACCCCTGATCTTTTGGTTAGCAGCCGTGCGCTTAACCATGACTCCTTTACTCCTATTTGACCGATGGGTAAACTTAGGGAGAGGCTAGCTCAGTAGCCTAGGGTCATATAACCAAAGTCAGGATCAAGCAAAGTGTTTTCATGATAAAAGACACTAGAGAGGAAAAGCACAGTCTGATGTTTTGGCCACTTTAGTGGTCCTTCAGATAGTCCCCCTAACTAACGCGATTGATGGTGCAGAAATCAGTTATCAAGGCAACAAGGCAGGCCGTGTATAGATAAGGCCTGTAAAAATGGACATAACATGGCATGCCTCACTGCCAGGCCTGATGGAAAGGATTGGGATTGCTTCCGAGAAATGTGCTGATTCTTATCTGGTAGTGACTGGGGCCTGACCTTTTCTAAGGAAACACATGTAGGAAAATGTTTGTAATGGGCCCTGTCCTAGTTCTCCTTTTCAGATGTAGGAAGTCACTGGCGGTGAAAGAAGATGGAGAGCTTCTAGATGAAGATCTTGGTAGCTGTATGACAACCTGTAGTAATGCCCAGAATGGTCACCATTGCCACCACCTCTGCAAGCAGAGGCAGGTGACTTAGAGGGTGTGAGCAGTTACACTTCCATGGATGTCCCCTATTTTTAGGAAATACACTTTAACAAATGCATGTCATTGTTGTTGGGTGCTGTCAAGTTGGTTCTGACTCAGAGCAACCCTGTATGACAGAGTAGAACTGTCCCATAGGGTTTCCTAGCCTGTAATCTTTATGGGAGCAGATCACCGGGTCTTTTCTCCTGTGCAGCGGCTGGGTTGGTTCTAACCACCAACCTTTCGGTTAGCAGCCGAGCACTTAACTTACTTAACCCCTGCACCACGAGGGCTCCTCAAAAAATGTTTAGTAAGGACGATTTTAAGTGAATACCAAGTGAGCAGACAATATGGAACCAAGTTGAAAACAAAAGGCTCATCATTGGCCTATATCACAATCTCCCATTGTTCCGAAAGAGAATGTGAGGGGTTTGCACCTCTGTGTCAGGACTGGTCCTGGGATTCCTTGGCCACACTTACCTTGATCTGTGGGCTCCTGGCACATGACCTGCCTACTGGAGGTCATCGACGTATATTTGACAAATGAGTAATGGAATGAAATGATGGGTGTTGTAGTTCACTGATGAATTACTTTTACTAAAGAATGTTGTGTGCTTTCAAGAAAAAAATAAGTGTTAATTGTTGCACAGCATGATAAACAGAGTTAATGTCACTGAATTGTACCCACAAAAAATGTTGAAATGGCATATATTTTGTTATATATATTTTTACCATAATGAAAAAAACCCAAACATATATATATATATTTCAAATATTTCCTAAAAGTCTTAAAATTAACTGGGTTCCTAAAACTGCACAGCATAGATCCTTTTATGTTTGGCCAGAAATCGGGCTGGGGGTCCTTGATCAATGGAGCTTAGGAATTTAGAGTTAGAGGTCAAATATGGTCTTTAAAATGGGATTCCAGTCTTATAAAGTGCTGATATGCACTGGGTGTCTCCACAAAGCTGTTATATTCTGTAGCGAAATATATTTGTCTATGGAAATCTTTTCAAGTTACACCTATTAACATTTGCAAAGGTCCTCTGCAGAAAAGTTTAGCCTAGTAGTCCCTTAAGAATTTTATAGGGATAAGGCTTGCCATGATGCATATTAGTTATCTTTCCAGAAACTTCCATCCTGCAAACTTCTACAATATCTATAGAGCACTGTTCCAGAAGATAATTGAAGGAGATTGCAAACAAATAATAGCTTGTTCCTGTCCTTAAAGATCTTACAATTGAACAAGAATAGGTACACTATTATCAAAATTAAAAAAAAAAAATTAGCTAATATTAATTCAGAGTTGGTATGGGCAAGGGCAAAGTGGAGGGTGATTTCATTAGAAAGGAAAATTGTGTTTAGAAGAGGAGAAAAAAACTAAATGAATCCAGACCTTATGGTATAGCCTAGAAGTTACTTCCTTGAATAAAAATCTAATTCCTGGTTGATTATTCACTTTATAAAAGGGAAAAACATGTGTGACTATTTGAGATTTTGAAAAATATTTTAATTTCTGAAAAGCGGGAAGATCCCCATCCTCTGTAGATACCATCCTTTGATAAGTCACCACTCACCTGGAAATAGTAAACACAATGACTACTTTAAGATGGCATTTATTTGTCCCACCAAAGGTAAGGCTTAGGATGAACTTGACCCTGGATCTCACCAATTTTCTTTAAATTCCTTGGCCCCTGCCATCCCTTCTGGCCTCAGAATCGTGTGTATATTGCTTCCTTTTATGTGAAATACACTTCCTCCTACTCTCTCTGGCTCACCTCTCCTCATTCCTGAATTTTCAGCTTCAATAGCACTTCTCAGGGACGCTTGCCTGACCTCTCCAATCTAAATTCAGCACCTCTTGTTAGCTGCTCCCATAGTTTTTGGTTCTGTTCTTTAATAACAGCATTTATAATTGCATACCTTTTTTTTTTATACTTAATATATGTCTTCCCCATCAGATGAAGCTTCATGAAGACAAGGACCTTGTCAATTATGTTTATCAGTTTATCCCCAGTATCTAGAACACTTCCTGGCATGTAGTTTATAGAAACTCAATAACTATTTGATGATTTTTTAATTCACATTTGATGAAATTTTTTTTTATACACAGATAAAAAAATTTAGAAGACCATACTAAATTTGAGAGGTGGCTATAAGCTCATATACCTAATCTCACTACTTTGTCACTACTTTTGTATGTCAAAATGTTCCCCTTGGGCAGCTGCCTGCTTTCTCCAGTAATGTAGTCACTGCTTAAAATATGTTTAGAATTCCACTTTTGGAAGGATCTTTAGAGTCTGATTCAGGATGTTCTGATTTCGTGAAACAGCTAGAAATCATTCATAACTGAATCTGGGGAGTTTAGAGCAAGTTGAATCATATTTTTGGGGGGTCAGACCACAAAGTTCATCACTTGGAGAACAATTTTCAAAGTGAAAATCTTGTAGATGACATCATTTTGGGGTCATTAATGAGACGCCAAGGACGGACATAGTAGGGGTGATGTTCATCGTGAATATTGGTTAAAAAAAAAAAAATAAGTCTCACGACTTTAAAGTTTTGTTTCTTAGCTTACAGGGTTAATGAGACATCGGAACAAAAATAACTGAAGATAAGGTGAAGAAAAACCACCCCAGGATCCTCAATGGTTTCTAACTGCACAGGCCACACGGAAGCTAATCTAGCCTGTCCTACCACCAAGGTTTCCAAAGTCATAGTCATTGTACCGAAGAGTTATCAATTACCCATAAGACTTATTTGGGGGACCCTATTTAAGCCTTTTTTTAAAATTTATTTAAGCCTGGTGGTGTAGTGGTTAAGTGCTACAGTTGCTAACCAAAAGGTTGGCAGTCCCCAATCCACCAGGCACTCCTTGGAAACTCTATGGGTCAGTTCTACTCTGTCCTGTAGGGTCTCTATGAGTCGGAATCGACTTGACAGTAATGGATTTGGTTTGGTTTGGATTTAAGCTGCAGCAATGGGCTTAAACATAGCAACGATTGTAAGGATGGCGTGGGACCAGGCAGTGTTTTGTTCTGTTGTACATAGGGTCGCTATGAGTCGGAACCAACACAACGGCACCTTCCAACAACAACAACGACATTTAAGGAGAAAGAATAATAATTGGATGGCATAATGGAGATTCATTTGGTCTGGGTACAATTGCCCCCACAACCCAGTCCTTTCTTGCTCCGTAATGAGATCATGTGTAAAAGCCTAAATTATGTAAATGAAAAGACTCCACTAATACCGCTGAAATATTCCTGGAGTGTTACACTTGACAACCTCAAAGTACACTTCACACTGCTAATGACTTCATCACTAACACAACTGCCATGAGTCAAGCAGTTTCCATGGCAACGCCCTAGTACAGCTGTTTACCCCGATAAAATATTGCACCTACTTAGTTACATATACAGACAGATCACTAGATTCCTAGGTACTGAAATTGAAATAATTCAATTTTCAATGTCTCTCTTTATGAAGTGATTCTGCCAGCTATAGGGATTAGCATATCAATGTGACTTTGACAGGGGTTGCTGCAAAAGACATATTTTGCAGGCACTTCATGTCAATTAGAGCCCTAACTGTTTCATGGAATAATCATTCCTGCCAGATTAAGGTCGGGCTGCAAGGTAATTTAATTGGTGCCATTATATGTAGAAAAAAAATGCTCTAATAGAGTGCATACACTGTCTCTGCCAGGAAAGGGGAGTGCTGCACAAAGCAAATGACTGAGAAGAATTGCCTGCTTAGCCATTAAGAAAGGATTTTAAAACACCACACATACCAAGATGGGGACCTCTGAGATGCTATTTCCTGAATTATCTAGGAGGAGAACTTTGAAGGAGAGAGAGGACATGGGTCAGTTCATGGTTTTCTCCAAAGGGTTTTTTCTCCCCAGAGGGACCCAGAATAGCACAACGACAGTTCGATTGATTCATCGCCGCAAGTTCAGCGCAAGCTTCATGAAATACTACAGTCACGTCTGAGGTGGGGCACTCGTCCTTGGGTAGGGTGGGAAGAATGCTGCAAAGCAGACTGGGACAATCCCCAATGTGCCAAGGAGTGATATGCAAGCACTACTTTCTTCCTCTCCTCAGAGTGTGAAAGCCTCACACCTTTACTGTCAGGAGTCCCTAATATTATCTCCCATTGCCTTTGAAAAAGGTCACATCATATCTAGTTTCCCATGCTTGGGGGTTGGGAAAAAATGGCTGAGGTTCTAAGTGACCAGGGGCAATGTGTAGTACCACCCAAGTTTCCCAATCTTGCTGGGGAAAAGTAGGGAAAATATTTTTAAAGGGAGTGATAACGGATGGAGGGCATAACTAAAGTAGGGGATCAGGAAGACAGATGAGGCACAATTGGGAGTAATCATTTGGTTCTCAGTGTCACCGCTATGGCCTCTGCTTCCCACCTGAAATTCCATAGTGTCAGAATTTGGAAGAGTAAAGTTCCAGGCAGTAAGTCCAGGAGAGAATCCCTTTCTCTCCTATTCCCATAAACTTCCCTACAATCTAACAATGAGTTGTCTTTCTATGGGCCATGAGTTGTTGCTTCTCTAGGTGTTTATGTGGTGGTCCATCCCTTAGGGCTTTGGCCAGCATGCTCTTTTCCCAGCACTCACATCCCAAGTCCAATTAGTCCATTTGGTCCTCTAAGGTGACATGGGTGGCAATCAATATGCTGTTCATCATGTAAGCTGCAGTCAGTTTTTCCGGGAATATTTACCAGGTCCCACCTCCTCCTATTTAGTGCTAGCAGGTAATCCCCCTCCCATAAGGAAACAATGCCTTTTTCCAAGCAAGTGTGTAGTTATCCTTCATCCATGGCAGCTTAGTCACAGGCAAAAAGGAGTAACAAGTACCACTTTCCAGAGGCTTATTCAGGGAAAGGTCTTTCTTTTTTCTTTTAAGTCTCTATGGGATTGGCTTGTTTGTTTTAAATGAGACAGTGTGCAAATGGCTTTCCTTAGAAGAAGGGAGTTCTAACGAACAAGTGTGGTCCATTTTCCACTGGGTAATGAGTGCACCCAAGTAGCTGCCGGGAACAGTGATGTATTCAGTTGTCACCCTGATTTTACGTTGGGGCTGGGTGGCCTGTTTAATACATGAACATAAATCTATCAGCTGCTTTTACAGGTTCCCATTTGGAAAGCCAAAGTCTTAGGATAATGCATGCTTGGTGTTTGTGAGGTTGGCATAGCCCTTCCATCATTTCCATAATATCCATGAGCATTTACAGGTACTGTATATTATAGGGAAAACCTGGTGGTGTAGTGGTTAAGCGCTACAGCTGCTAACCAAGAGGCTGGTAGTTCAAATCTGCCAGGCGCTCCTTGGAAACTCTATCGGGCGGTTCTACTCTGTCCTATAGGGTCGCTATGAGTTGGAATCGACTCAACGGCAGTGGGTTTTTTAGGTATATTATAGACCCTAGTGTGTGTACAAACACACACACACGTACAGAATCATGCATGCATTAGAACCATGAATTCCAAGAAAAAGAAAGACACTTGTGAACACTAGAATCCTCCTCAGTCCTTCAGGTTCTGGGAGTAAGAGGTAGAGGTGAGAGATGAGCAAAGGCAATATTCAACCTAAAACTCGAGGATGCTCTGGTCTTCTACAAAATGAAGGCATATGTGGTCTCTTAGTTTTGTCCTTCACCAACATTCTTGGATTCTAAGATTTGGTGTAAGTAAGAAGTCACAGTATAAATAAGAAATCAAAAATTAAGTTTTAAGAAAGGAGAGAAGAGATAACACAATCAGAGCATTGGAAATGTGTGCTCATGACAAGTGGCACAGAATGAGGAGGCTGGAGTTGGCAAAGATAACCTTTAAAATTTTGACATATTACTGAACCAAAACAGATCTGAGCATCTAATCAAAGTCATGTAATCATATGAACAAATATGGAAATTAAAGTGAGATACTGAATTGTATGTTAAGAGTGATAAAGGTGAGTAGAAAGTCCCCAAGTGAGAACTTGAGTGTTTCCTAGGAAGTTTGAAAGGCAAGACCTGAAAAGCTCCTAACCAAATACAATGTACATGGAATTTTACTCTCAGAGACGTGGTCAGCTGCCCAGAATAGCTGGGGGAATTGTTAAATCAGAATGTGCCAACTTCTAGAGCTACTGGACACTCTAGGTCAGTGGTTCTCAACCCTGACCATACATTAGAAATAGCTGAGGAGCTTTTTAAAAATACCAATGTCCAGGCTCCAAACAGACCAATTAGATCAGAAGCTGGGGACTCCACGCTAGCATTTTAAAGCTGCTCAAGTGATTCTAATGGGCAGCTAAGGCTAAGAATAACTGCTCTGAGGAAATGCGAGCACCTGCTGATCCCCTAAGTTAGTGGCTCAATCTGGTGCCCCAAGGAAGAGACCTGCACTGATCCAGGCCATGAGAAATCTCATACATAAAGCCCTGACTGTGGTTTCCTGATGATAAATATGGACATCTGCCTCAAGAACAACATGGTGGCTGATGGAATAATCCTTGGATTGCAAAGAAGAAGGTTTTAGCTCTGTTCTCAATTCTTCCACCAAATGGTTGAGTGATCCTGGTCCCACTATAGTCTGGTGATTGAATTGTAATACATATTTATTGAATAAATAAAAATCATTTACATTTCCTGGACATTGGATTTCTTATCTCATAAAATGAAAAGATTAGATCACATGATCTCCAAGACTCCTTCAAACTCTAAAATCTGGAAACTAGTATTGATCCTTTATAATCTGTCTCCATCCTACCAATAGAAACTTATCACCTTTCACATTTAAAATAAATCATCTAAGGTGCATAACTGAAGCTTTAATATTAGGGGAAGCTGGGTGAAAGGTATACAGAAACCTCTATACTAACATTGCCACTTTTCTGTAAACCTTGGCTGCCCAAAGTTATTCCAAAATTAAAAGGCTATTAGAAAAAGAAAACACCCCCATCCCATCAGGATGGTTTACCCCTCTCTTTTGAACCAAAAAACAAAGAAAAAGAAAAACCAAACCCATTGACATTGACTTGATTTATTCCGATTTCGAGACTTCCCCTGAGCTAGTATCTCTATCTGAATTTTTCTTTCCTTTCTCTCTGTCCCTTCCCCTACCATTCCCACCTAAACTTCATGCCTCTAGTCCAAAAGATGTACTAGGTCACTTCTGAGGCTTTTCCAGCCCTCATACTCTTGCTTTGTATTGCACCATGTCATGGATCAAATTGTGCCCCTCCAAAATATCTGTCAACTTGGCTAGGTTATGATTCCCTTGTATGATTGTCTACTATTTTATCATCTGAAATGATTTCCCTATGTGTTGTAAATCCCACCACTATGACGTAATAAGATGGATTAGTGGCAGTTATATTGATAAGGTCTACAAGACTAGATAGTGTCTTAAGCCAATCTCTTTTAAGATATACAAGAGAGAAGTGAGCAGAGAGACATAGGAACCTCATACTACCAAGAAAGCAGTACTGGGAGCAGAGCCTGTCCTTTGGACCTGAAGTTCCTGCGCTGAGATGCTCCCAGAGAAGGACCTTCCGCTATAGCCTACAGAGAGAGCCTTCCCCTGGAGCTGATGCCCTGAATTTGGACTTCTAGCCTACTGGACTGTGAAAGAATGAACTTACCCTTGTTGAAACCATCCACTTGTGGTATTTCTGTTGTAGCAGCACTAGATGACTAAGACACCTCATCGCCTCCAGCCCCTACTCATGTCTTCCTTCACTCAGGTTTTGTATTAATATTCAATCAGGAAAATAGAAACAGAGGGAATTTCTGACACAGAAACTGAAAAGCCAAATAAAGGACAGTGAGGCAACCTGGAGATTAAAACAGCACTCTTGGTTGGAGGGATGAAGGGAGAAGGTAGTGACACCAGAGCTTAGGGGCTGGATAGCCCTTTACCTGGGGGAAAATTGGAGCTATGGTGGGCCTGTCTAGTGGGGAGCTGGGCCCATGGAGGAGACACAGTGTGATGGTTAATGTTTTGTGTCAACCTGGCTAAGCTATGATTCTCAATGGTTTGACAAACACTGGACTAGCTGCTCTTTCATAATGTGATACAATAAAATCATGTTCCACGATGTGATATGATGTGATCAGCCAATCAGTTGAAAGGGGAGTTTTCTTGGGGGTGTGACCTGCCTCCAGTATATAAATGGATATTCTGGCAAAACTCACTCTCTTGATCGTGCATACTTCTTGTCGCTTGACCTTTGACTTTCTTGGGACGTAAGCCTGAGGACATCTACTGCCTGCCACCTAACCTGCAGGTTTTGGATTTGCCAGCCCCAGCAATCCCATGGGACAGCAGAGGTCTCCAGCCTGCTGCCAAACTTGCCGGCCCCCACAACTGCATGAGCAGGTTCCTCGAAGTAAATCTCTCTATATTTATATACATGTATCACTGGTTTTGCTTTTCCAGATTACCCAGACTAAGACATACAGCACCTGCCAAAAGACTGCCTGAGCAGAGACGGGGGAAACACACTGGCTTCTCCTTTCTCCCACCCTCCAATCTCCCAGTAGTGCCTCCCATTGGCCAAACCCAGCTAAAAGCCAGATGTCATGAAAGCCTAGGAAGCAGTAAGCAGGAGTCAGCTCTCTTATATGCAGAGTAAAGTGGAGACTGGGCAAGGAGTGCAGCTGAGGGTAAAAGGCCAAAAACCCACCTGTAGTTTGTATAACACAGTCTAATGCTTCATTGTGCCCTGTTTGTATACCTGTCTAAAATGGAGCTGTCCAATAGATATATAATGCAAGCTATAAATGTGAACCGCACAAGCTATTTTATTTTTTTTTAAGTAGCCACATTTTAAAAGGTAAAAGGAAACACATGAAATTAATTTAAATAATATTTTTATTTAACCAAATAGATCCAAAACATTATAATTTCAACACACAACCAATATTAGCTGGTTTAATGAGATACTTTACATTTTTTTTCATACTAAGTCTTTGAAACCTGGTGTGTATTTTACACGCACCAAACCCAAAACCAAATCTGTTGCCATTGAGTTGATTCCAACTCATAGCGACCTTATAGGACAGAGTAAAACTGCCCTATAGGATTTCCAAGGAGTAGCTACTAGTGGATTTGAACTGCTGACCTTTTGGTAAGCAGCTGTAGCTCTTAACCACTGCCCACTAGGGCTCCTTTACATGTGACAAAAAAAAAAAAAAAAAAACACACCAATCCAAACCCGTTGCCACCAAGCTGACTCCAATTCATAGCGACCCTACAGGACAGGGTAGAACTGACCCATAGAGTTTCTAAGGAGCACCTGGTGGATTTGAACTGCTGACCTTTTGGTTTGCAGATGTAGCTCTTAACCACTATATACCAGGGTTTCCTTTACATGCACAGCACATCTCAATTCAGACTAGCTCCATTTCAAGTGCTCAATAATCACATAGGGCTAAGCACAGCTTTAAGGGTTTCAAGTGATTTCTTATGGTTTCAAGTTTTGGGAGAGTGGAAGATACTTGATGTTAAACAAGAATCCACCGTGAAGCAAATATAACCCCCTAAGAGAGACCTCACCTGAGTAAAAGTTCCAACAAATTCTTATTGAACTTAGAATTGAAAAAGGAAGAAAACACAGCGGAAACATGTTGAAAGTCTTAGAAATCTGGGAAAGACTGTTATATACGCCATGTTTCATACAATTTAAAACCATTTCACACATCATATTAAGTAGCTTCAGAATCATAAGCTGTGTTGTTGATTTGGGGTTTCTTTTGGATGATGTTGAATAATGATAATTAGTTTTTAATATTTTCCACAGTTATTACTAAGAAGGAGACTGGAAGAGTTAAAAATCTTCCCTTTGGGGGGAGGAGCCAAGATGGCGGACTAGGCAGACGCTACCTCGGATCCCTCTTACAACAAAGACACGGAAAAACAAGTGAATCGATCACATACATAACAATCTACGAACCCTGAACAACAAACACAGATTTAGAGACGGAGAACGAACTAATACGGGGAAGCAGCGATTGTTTCCAGAGCCTGGAGCCAGCGTACCAGTCAGGTACGGCACAAGCACAGAGACCTGCTCCACCCCCCTGAACTTACCCCGGGAGGGGGACCAGCCAGTTCCATGGGCGGCGTGGGACGCAGCCGGTAGGAGAAGTCCCCGGGAGGCAGTGACTGGTCTTGGAGCAGAAAGAGCAGCGTCCGAGCCAGGGAACCGTCCTGCAGGGATTTGGACTGGACGCAGGTACGGCATAAACACGGAGAGTTGCTCCACCCCCCTGAACTAACCCCGGGAAGGGGACCAGCCGGGTCGCGTGGGCGGCGTGGAACGCAGCTGGTAGGAGAAGTCCCTGGGAGGCAGCGACTGGTATTGGAGCGGGGAGAACAGCGTCCCAGCCGGGACACTCGGTCACGGCACAAGCACGGGGACCTGCTCCACCCATCTGAACTAACCCCGGGAGGAGGCCCAACTGGTTCTCGAGGGCGGCACGACCACGTGGCTGGAGGGACGAGAAGTCCCCGGGAGGCAGCGACTGATTTTGGAGTCGAGAGTGCACCGTCCCAGTAGGGGAGCCTTGACGCTGGGCGTGGGGCTGGAAGCGGAGGATCGGACCGTGACTCCAGCGAGCCAGACCCCCCCCCCCGGGCAATCTCCACACAGCCAGCACACATAGGCGACGCGCCCTGCGGGAGTCTCAGATATAATAGTCATTCCAAGCAAGACAAGCAACTCTGGCTATATTCTGAGGTGCTACTCTCCTATCTCTCTGTTCCCTCCCCCACCATCCCCAGGCGGCTTCATTAACATCTGAATAGCCTGAGCCAGAGGGAGAACTCTGATAGGGATCTGACTGCATTTTTTTTTTTAGCGGATTTTCTGGAAAAACTAGTTTCCCAGTGATGGCTCAGAGACAACAATCCATATCAAACCACTTAAAGAAGCAGACCATGACAGCTTCTCCAACCCCCCAAACAAAAGAATCAAAACCTTTCCCAAATGAAGATACAATCTTGGAATTATCAGATACAGAATATAAAAAACTAATTTACAGAATGCTTAATGATATCACAAATGAAATTAGGATAACTGCAGAAAAAGCCAAGGAACACACTGATAAAACTGTTGAAGAACTCAAAAAGATTATTCAAGAACATACTGGAAAAATTAATAAGTTGCAAGAATCCATAGAGAGACAGCATGTAGAAATCCAAAAGATTAACAATAAAATAACAGAATTAGACAACGCACTAGGAACTCAGAGGAGCAGACTCGAGCAATTAGAATGCAGACTGGGACATCTGGAGGACCAGGGAATCGACACCAACATAGCTGAAAAAAAATCAGATAAAAGAATTAAAAAAAATGAAGAAACCCTAAGAATTATGTGGGACTCTATCAAGAAGGATAACCTGCGGGTGATTGGAGTCCCAGAACAGGGAGGGGGGACAGAAAACACAGAGAAAATAGTTGAAGAACTCCTGACAGAAAACTTCCCTGACATTATGAAAGACGAAAGGATAGCTATCCAAGATGCTCATCGAACCCCATTTAAGATTGATCCAAAAAGAAAAACACCAAGACATATTATCATCAAACTTGCCAAAACGAAAGATAAACAGAAAATTTTAAAAGCAGCCAGGGAGAAAAGAAAGGTTTCCTTCAAGGGAGAATCAGTAAGAATATGTTCTGACTACTCAGCAGAAACCATGCAGGCAAGAAGGGAATGGGACCACATATACAGAACACTGAAGGAGAAAAACTGCCAGCCAAGGATCATATATCCAGCAAAACTCTCTCTGAAATATGAAGGAGAAATTAAGATATTTACAGACAAACACAAGTTTAGAGAATATGCAAAAACCAAACCAAAGCTACAAGAAATACTAAAGGATATTGTTTGGTCAGAGAACCAATAATATCAGATATCAGCACAACACAAGGTCACAAAACAGAACGTCCGGATATCAACTCAAATAGGGAAATCACAAAAACAAATCAAGATTAATTAAAAAAAAAACACACATAACAGGGAATCATGGAAGTCAATAGGTAAAAGATCACAATAATCAAAAAGAGGGACTAAATACAGGAGGCATTGAACTGCCATATGGAGAGTGATACAAGGCGATACAGAACAATACAAGTTAGGTTTTTACTTAGAAAAATAGGGGTAAATAATAAGGTAACCACAAAAAGGTATAACAACTCTATAACTCAAGATAAAAGCCAAGAAAAACGTAACGACTCAACTAACATAAAGTCAAGCACTATGAAAATGAGGATCGCACAATTTACTAAGAAAAACGCCTCAGCACAAAAAAGTATGTGGAAAAATGAAATTGTCAACAACACACATAAAAAGGCATCAAAATGACAGCACTAAAAACTTATTTATCTATAATTACCCTGAATGTAAATGGACTAAATGCACCAATAAAGAGACAGAGAGTCACAGACTGGATAAAGAACCACGATCCATCTATATGCTGCCTACAAGAGACACACCTTAGACTTAGAGACACAAACAAACTAAAACTCAAAGGATGGAAAAAAGTATATCAAGCAAACAATAAGCAAAAAAGAAGAGGAGTAGCAATATTAATTTCTGACAAAATAGACTTTAGACTTAAATCCACCACAAAGGATAAAGAAGGACACTATATAATGATAAAAGGGACAATTGATCAGGAAGACATAACCATATTAAATATTTACGCACCCAATGACAGGGCTGCAAGATACATAAATCAAATTTTAACAGAATTGAAAAGCGAGATAGATACCTCCACAATTATAGTAGGAGACTTCAACACACCACTTTCGGAGAAGGACAGGACATCCAATAAGAAGCTCAACAGAGACACGGAAGATCTAATTACAACAATCAACCAACTTGACCTCATTGACTTATACAGAACTCTCCACCCAACTGCTGCAAAGTATACTTTTTTTTCTAGCGCACATGGAACATTCTCTAGAATAGACCACATATTAGGTCATAAAACAAACCTTTGCAGAGTCCAAAACATCGAAATATTACAAAGCATCTTCTCAGATCACAAGGCAATAAAACTAGAGATCAATAACAGAAAAACTAGGGAAAAGAAATAAAATACTTGGAAAATGAACAATACCCTCCTGAAAAAAGACTGGGTTATAGAAGACATCAAGGAGGGAATAAGGAAATTCATAGAAAGCAACGAGAATGAAAATACTTCCTATCAAAACCTCTGGGACACAGCAAAAGCAGTGCTCAGAGGCCAATTTATATCAATAAATGCACACATACAAAAAGAAGAAAGAGCCAAAATCAGAGAACTGTCCCTACAACTTGAACAAATAGAAACTGAGCAACAAAAGAATCCATCAGGCACCAGAAGAAAACAAATAATAAAAATTAGAGCTGAACTAAATGAATTAGAGAACAGAAAAACAATCGAAAGAATTAACAAAGCCAAAAGCTGGTTCTTTGAAAAAATTAACAAAATTGATAAACCATTGGCTAGACTGACTAAAGAAATACAGGAAAGGAAACAAATAACCCGAATAAGAAACGAGAAGGACCACATCACAACAGAACCAAATGAAATTAAAAGAATCATTTCAGATTACTACGAAAAATTGTACTCTAACAAATTTGAAAACCTAGAAGAAATGGATGAATTCCTGGAAAAACACTACCTACCTAAACTAACACATTCAGAAGTAGAACAACTAAATAGACCTATAACAAAAAAAGAGATTGAAACGGTAACCAAAAAACTCCCAACAAAAAAAAGCCCTGGCCCGGACGGCTTCACTGCAGAGTTCTACCAAACTTTCAGAGAAGAGTTAACACCACTACTACTAAAGGTATTCCAAAGCATAGAAAATGACGGAATACTACCCAACTCATTCTATGAAGCCACCATCTCCCTGATACCAAAACCAGGTGAAGACATTACAAAAAAAGAAAATTATAGACCTATATCCCTCATGAACATTGATGCAAAAATCCTCAACAAAATTCTAGCCAATAGAATCCCACAACACATCAAAAAAATAATTCACCCTGATCAAGTGGGATTTATACCAGGTATGCAAGGCTGGTTTAATATCAGAAAAACCATTAATGTAATCCATCACATAAATAAAACAAAAGACAAAAACCACATGATCTTATCAATTGATGCAGAAAAGGCATTTGACAAAGTCCAACACCCATTCATGATAAAAACTCTTACCAAAATAGGAATTGAAGGAAAATTCCTCAACATAATAAAGGGCATCTATGCAAAGCCAACAGCCAATATCACTCTAAATGGAGAGAACCTGAAAGCATTTCCCTTGAGAACGGGAACCAGACAAGGATGCCCTTTATCACCGCTCTTATTCAACATCGTGTTGGAAGTCTTAGCCAGGGCAATCAGGCTAGACAAAGAAATAAAAGGTATCCGGATTGGCAAGGAAGAAGGAAAGTTATCACTATTTGCAGATGACATGATTATATACACAGAAAACCCTAAGGAATCCTCCAGAAAACTACTGAAACTAATAGAGGAGTTTGGCAGAGTCTCAGGTTATAAAATAAACATACAAAAATCACTTGGATTCCTCTACATCAACAAAAAGAACATCGAAGAGGAAATAACCAAATCAATACCATTCACAGTAGCCCCCAAGAAGATAAGATACTTAGGAATAAATCTTACCAAGGATGTAAAAGACCTATACAAAGAAAACTACAAAGCTCTAGTACAAGAAATTCAAAAGGACATACTTAAGTGGAAAAACATACCCTGCTCATGGATAGGAAGACTTAACATAGTAAAAATGTCTATTCTACCAAAAGCCATCTATACATTTAATGCACTTCCGATCCAAATTCCAATGTCATATTTTAAGGGGATAGAGAAACAAATCACCAATTTCATACGGAAGGGAAAGAAGCCCCGGATAAGCAAAGCACTACTGAAAAAGAAGAAGAAAGTGGGAGGCCTCACCTTACCTGACTTCAGAACCTATTATACAGCCACAGTAGTCAAAACAGCCTGGTATTGGTACAACAACAGACACATAGACCAATGGAACAGAATTGAGAACCCAGACATAGATCCATCCACGTATGAGCAGCTGATATTTGACAAAGGACCAGTGTCAATTAACTGGGGAAAAGATAGCCTTTTTAACAAATGGTGCTGGCATAACTGGATATCCATTTGCAAAAAAATGAAACAGGACCCATACCTCACACCATGTACAAAAACTAACTCCAAGTGGATCAAAGACCTAAACATAAAGACTAAAACGATAAAGATCATGGAAGAAAAAATTGGGACAACCCTAGGAGTCCTAATACAAGGTATAAACAGAATACAAAACATTACCAAAAATGATGAAGAGAAACCAGATAACTGGGAGCTCCTAAAAATCAAACACCTATGCTCATCTAAAGACTTCTCCAAAAGAGTAAAAAGACCACCTACAGACTGGGAAAGAATTTTCAGCTATGACATCTCCGACCAGCGCCTGATCTCTAAAATCTACATGATTCTGTCAAAACTCAACCACAAAAAGACAAACAACCCAATCAAGAAGTGGGCAAAGGATATGAACACACACTTCACTAAAGAAGATATTCAGGCAGCCAACAGATACATGAGACAATGCTCTCGATCATTAGCCATTAGAGAAATGCAAATTAAAACTACGATGAGATTCCATCTCACACCAGCAAGACTGGCATTAATCCAAAAAACACAAAATAATAAATGTTGGAGAGGCTGCGGAGAGATTGGAACTCTCATACACTGCTGGTGGGAATGTAAAATGGTACAACCACTTTGGAAATCTATCTGGCG
This sequence comes from Elephas maximus indicus, assembly GCF_024166365.1. NCBI lineage: Eukaryota > Metazoa > Chordata > Mammalia > Proboscidea > Elephantidae > Elephas > Elephas maximus. The sequence continues at coordinate 53,998,519 of NC_064829.1, read as the reverse complement.
TTATCTTAAACAGTTAGAATAGAACTACCATACAACCCAGAAATCCCACTCCTCGGAATATACCCTAGAGATACAAGAGCCTTCATACAAACAGATACATGCACACCCATGTTTATTGCAGCTCTGTTTACAATAGCAAAAAGTTGGAAGCAACCAAGGTGTCCATCAACAGATGAATGGGTAAATAAATTGTGGTATATTCACACAATGGAATACTACGCATCGATAAAGAACAGTGACGAATCTCTGAAACATTTCATAACATGGAGGAACCTGGAAGGCATTATGCTGAGCGAAATGAGTCAGAGGCAAAAGGACAAATATTGTATAAGACCACTATTATGAGATCTTGAGAAATAGTAAACCTGAGAAGAACACATACTTTTGTGGTTACGAGGGGGGGAGGGAGGGAGGGTGGGAGAGGGTTTTTTATTGATTAATCAGTAGATAAGAACTGCTTTAGGTGAAGGGAAAGACAACACTCAATACATGGAAGGTCAGCTCAATTGGACTGGACCAAAAGCAAGGAAGTTTCCGGGATAAAATGAATGCTTCAAAGGTCAGCGGAGCAAGCACGGGGGTCTGGGGAACATGGTTTGCGGGGACTTCTAAGTCAATTGGCAAAATAATTCTATTATGAAATCATTCTGCATCCCACTTTGAAATGTGGCGTCTGGGGTCTTAAATGCTAACAAGCGGCCATCTAAGATGCATCAATTGGTCTCAACCCACCTGGAGCAAAGGAAAATGAAGAACACCAAGGCCACACGACAACTAAGAGCCCAAGAGACAGAAAGGGCCACATGAACCAGAGACCTACATCATCCTGAGACCAGAAGAACTAGTTGGTGCCCGGCCACAATCGATGACTGCCCTGACAGGGAGCACAGCAGAGGACCCCTGAGGGAGCAGGAGATCAGTGGGATGCAGACCCCAAATTCTCATAAAAAGACCAAACTTAATGGTCTGACTGAGACTGGAGGAATCCCGGCGGCCATGCTCCCCAGACCTTCAGCTGACACAGGACAGGAACCATCCCCGAAGACAACTCATCAGAAATGAAAGGGACTGGTCAGCGGGTGGGAGAGAGACGCTGATGAAGAGTGAGCTAATTATATCAGGTGGACACTTGAGATTGTGTTGGCAACTCTTGTCTGGAGGGGGGATGTGAGGATAGAGAGAGAGGGAAGCCGGCAAAAGTGTCAAGAAAGGAGAGACTGAAAGGGCTGACTCAAGAGGGGGAGAGCAAGTGGGAGTAGGGAGTGAGATGTATGTAAACTTATATGTGACAGACTGATTGGATTTGTAAACGTTCACTTGAAGCTTAATAAAAGTTATTAAAAAAAGGAGGGCGGAGCCAAGATGGCGGACTAGGCAGACGTTACCTCGGATCCCTCTTACAACAAAGACACGGAAAAACAAGTGAATCGATCACATACATAACAATCTACGAACCCTGAACAACAAACACAGATTTAGAGACGGAGAACGAACTAATACGGGGAAGCAGCGATTGTTTCCAGAGCCTGGAGCCAGCGTACCAGTCAGGTACGGCACAAGCACAGAGACCTGCTCCACCTCCCTGAACTAACCCCGGGAGGGGGACCAGCCGGTTCCACGGGCGGCGTGGGACGCAGCCGGTAGGAGAAGTCCCCGGGAGGCAGTGACTGATCTTGGAGCAGAAAGAGCAGCATCCGAGCCGGGGAACCGTCCCGCAGGGATTTGGACTGCACGCAGGTACGCCATAAACACGGAGAGTTGCTCCACCCCCTGAACTAACCCCGGGAAGGGGACCAGCCGGGTCGCGCGGGCGGCGTGGGACGCAGCCGGTAGGAGAAGTCCCCGGGAGGCAGCGACTGGTATTGGAGTGGGGAGAACAGCGTTCCAGCCAGGACACTCGGTCGCGGCACAAGCACAGGGAGCTACTCCACCCATCTGAACTAACCCCGGGAGGGGGCCCACCTAGTTCACGGGGGCGGCACAGCCACGCGGCTGGAGAGACAAGAAGTCCCCGGGAGGCAGCGACTGATTTTGGAGTTGAGAGTGCACCGTCCCAGTAGGGGAGCCTTGACGCTGGGCGTGGGGCTGGAAGCGGAGGATCTGACCGTGACTCCAGCGGGCCAGACCCCCTGGGGGCAATCTCCACACAGCCAGCACACATAGGCGACGCGCCCGCGGGAATCTCAGATATAACAGTCATTCCAAGCAAGACAAGCAACTCTGGCTATATTCTGAGGTGCTACTCTCCTATCTCTCTGTTCCCTCCCCCACCCTTCCCAGGCGGCTTCATTAACATCTGAATAGCCTGAGCCAAAGGGAGAACTCTGATAGGGATCTGACTGCAGTTTTTTTTTAGCGGATTTTCTGGAAAAACTAGTTTCCCAGTGATGGCTCGGAGACAACAATCCATATCAAACCACTTAAAGAAGCAGACCGGGACAGCTTCTCCAACCCCCCAAACAAAAGAATCAAAATCTTTCCCAAATGAAGATACAATTTTGGAATTATCAGATACAGAATATAAAAAACTAATTTACAGAATGCTTAATGATATCACAAATGAAATTAGGATATCTGCAGAAAAAGCCAAGGAACACACTGATAAAACTGTTGAAGAACTCAAAAAGATTATTCAAGAACATACTGGAAAAATTAATAAGTTGCAAGAATCCATAGAGAGACAATATGTAGAAATCCAAAAGATTAACAATAAAATAACAGAATTAGACAACACACTAGGAAGTCAGAGGAGCAGACTCGAGCAATTAGAATGCAGACTGGGACATCTGGAGGACCAGGGAATCAACACCAACATAGCTGGAAAAAAGTCAGATAAAAGAATTAAAAAAAATGAAGAAACCCTAAGAATCATGTGGGACTCTATCAAGAAGGATAACCTGCGGGTGATTGGAGTCCCAGAACAGGGAGGGGGGACAGAAAACACAGAGAAAATAGTTGAAGAACTCCTGACACAAAACTTCCCTGACATCATGAAAGACAAAAGGATAGCTATCCAAGATGCTCATCGAACCCCATTTAAGACGGATCCAAAAAGAAAAACACCAAGACATATTATCATCAAACTCACCAAAACCAAAGACAAACAGAAAATTTTAAAAGCAGCCAGGGAGAAAAGAAAGGTTTCCTTCAAGGGAGAATCAATAAGAATATGTTCTGACTACTCAGCAGAAACCATGCAGGCAAGAAGGGAATGGGACGACATATACAGAACACTGAAGGAGAAAAACTGCCAGCCAAGGATCATATATCCAGCAAAACTCTCTCTGAAATATGAAGGCGAAATTAAGATATTTACAGACAAACACAAGTTTAGAGAATTTGCAAAAACCAAACCAAAGCTACAAGAAATACTAAAGGATATTGTTTGGTCAGAGAACCAATAATATCAGATATCAGCACAACACAAGGTCACAAAACAGATCGTCCTGATATCAGCTCAAATAGGGAAATCACAAAAACAAATTAAGATTAATTAAAAAAAAATACACATAACAGGGAATCATGGAAGTCAATAGGTAAAAGATCACAATAATCAAAAAGAGGGACTAAATACAGGAGGCATTGAACTGCCATATGGAGAGTGATACAAGGCGATATAGAACAATACAAGTTAGGTTTTTACTTAGAAAAATAGGGGTATATAATGAGGTAACCACAAAAAGGTATAACAACTCTATAACTCAAGACAAAAACCAAGAAAGACGTAACGACTCAACTAACATAAAGTCAAACACTATGAAAATGAGGATCTCACAATTTACTAAGAAAAACGCCTCAGCACAAAAAAGTATGTGGAAAAATGAAATTGTCAACAACACACATAAAAAGGCATCAAAATGACAGCACTAAAAACTTATTTATCTATAATTACCCTGAATGTAAATGGACTAAATGCACCAATAAAGAGACAGAGAGTCACAGACTGGATAAAGAAACACGATCCATCTATATGCTGCCTACAAGAGACACACCTTAGACTTAGAGACTCAAACAAACTAAAACTCAAAGGATGGAAAAAAGTATATCAAGCAAACAATAAGCAAAAAAGAAGAGGAGTAGCAATATTAATTTCTGACAAAATAGACTTTAGACTTAAATCCACCACAAAGGATAAAGAAGGACACTATATAATGATAAAAGGGACAATTGATCAGGAAGACATAACCATATTAAATATTTACGCACCCAATGACAGGGCTGCAAGATACATAAATCAAATTTTAACAGAACTGAAAAGCGAGATAGATACCTCCACAATTATAGTAGGAGACTTCAACACACCACTTTCGGAGAAGGACAGGACATCCAGTAAGAAGCTCAACAGAGACACGGAAGATCTAATTACAACAATCAACCAACTTGACCTCATTGACTTATACAGAACTCTCCACCCAACTGCTGCAAAATATACTTTTTTTTCCAGCGCACATGGAACATTCTCTAGAATAGACCACATATTAGGTCATAAAACAAACCTTTGCAGAGTCCAAAACATCGAAATATTACAAAGCATCTTCTCAGATCACAAGGCAATAAAACTAGAGATCAATAACAGAAAAACGAGGGAAAAGAAATCAAATACTTGGAAAATGAACAATACCCTCCTGAAAAAAGACTGGGTTATAGAAGACATCAAGGAGGGAATAAGGAAATTCATAGAAAGCAACGAGAATGAAAATACTTCCTATCAAAACCTCTGGGACACAGCAAAAGCAGTGCTCAGAGGCCAATTTATATCAATAAATGCACACATACAAAAAGAAGAAAGAGCCAAAATCAGAGAACTGTCCCTACAACTTGAACAAATAGAAAGTGAGCAACAAAAGAATCCATCAGGCACCAGAAGAAAACAAATAATAAAAATTAGAGCTGAACTAAATGAATTAGAGAACAGAAAAACAATTGAAAGAATTAACAAAGCCAAAAGCTGGTTCTTTGAAAAAATCAACAAAATTGATAAACCATTGGCTAGACTGACTAAAGAAATACAGGAAAGGAAACAAATAACCCGAATAAGAAATGAGAAGGACCACATCACAACAGAACCAAATGAAATTAAAAGAATCATTTCAGATTATTATGAAAAATTGTACTCTAACAAATTTGAAAACCTAGAAGAAATGGATGAATTCCTGGAAAAACACTACCTACCTAAACTAACACATTCAGAAGTAGAACAACTAAATAGACCCATAACAAAAAAAGAGATTGAAACGGTAATCAAAAAACTCCCAACAAAAAAAAGTCCTGGCCCGGACGGCTTCACTGCAGAGTTCTACCAAATTTTCAGAGAAGAGTTAACACCACTACTACTAAAGGTATTCCAAAGCATAGAAAATGACGGAATACTACCCAACTCATTCTATGAAGCCACCATCTCCCTGATACCAAAACCAGGTAAAGACATTACAAAAAAAGAAAATTATAGACCTATATCCCTCATGAACATTGATGCAAAAATCCTCAACAAAATTCTAGCCAATAGAATCCAACAACACATCAAAAAAATAATTCACCCTGATCAAGTGGGATTTATACCAGGTATGCAAGGCTGGTTTAATATCAGAAAAACCATTAATGTAATCCATCACATAAATAAAACAAAAGACAAAAACCACATGATCTTATCAATTGATGCAGAAAAGGCATTTGACAAAGTCCAACACCCATTTATGATAAAAACTCTTACCAAAATAGGAATTGAAGGAAAATTCCTCAACATAATAAAGGGCATCTATGCAAAGCCAACAGCCAATGTCACTCTAAATGGAGAGAACCTGAAAGCATTTCCCTTGAGAACGGGAACCAGACAAGGATGCCCTTTATCACCGCTCTTATTCAACATCGTGTTGGAAGTCTTAGCCAGGGCAATCAGGCTAGACAAAGAAATAAAAGGTATCCGGATTGGCAAGGAAGAAGTAAAGTTATCACTATTTGCAGATGACATGATTATATACACAGAAAACCCTAAGGAATCCTCCAGAAAACTACTGAAACTAATAGAAGAGTTTGGCAGAGTCTCAGGTTATAAAATAAACATACAAAAATCACTTGGATTCCTCTACATCAACAAAAAGAACACCGAAGAGGAAATAACCAAATCAATACCATTCACAATAGCCCCCAAGAAGATAAGATACTTAGGAATAAATCTTACCAAGGATGTAAAAGACCTATACAAAGAAAACTACAAAGCTCTACTACAAGAAATTCAAAAGGACATACTTAAGTGGAAAAACATACCCTGCTCATGGATAGGAAGACTTAACATAGTAAAAATGTCTATTCTACCAAAAGCCATCTATACATTTAACGCACTTCCGATCCAAATTCCAATGTCATATTTTAAGGGGATAGAGAAACAAATCACCAATTTCATATGGAACGGAAAGAAGCCCCGGATAAGCAAAGCACTACTGAAAAAGAAGAAGAAAGTGGGAGGCCTCACCTTTCCTGACTTCAGAAACTATTATACAGCCACAGTAGTCAAAACAGCCTGGTATTGGTACAACAACAGACAAATAGACCAATGGAACAGAATTGAGAACCCAGACATAGATCCATCCACGTATGAGCAGCTGATATTTGACAAAGGACCAGTGTCAATTAACTGGGGAAAAGATAGCCTTTTTAACAAATGGTGCTGGCATAACTGGATATCCATTTGCAAAAAAATGAAACAGGACCCATACCTCACACCATGCACAAAAACTAACTCCAAGTGGATCAAAGACCTAAACATAAAGACTAAAACGATAAAGATCATGGAAGAAAAAATTGGGACAACCCTAGGAGCCCTAATACAAGGTATAAACAGAATACAAAACATTACCAAAAATGATGAAGAGAAACCCGATAACTGGGAGCTCCTAAAAATCAAACACCTATGCTCATCTAAAGACTTCACCAAAAGAGTAAAAAGACCACCTACAGATTGGGAAAGAATTTTCAGCTATGACATCTCCGACCAGCGCCTGATCTCTAAAATCTACATGATTCTGTCAAAACTCAACCACAAAAAGACAAACAACCCAATCAAGAAGTGGGCAAAGGATATGAACACACATTTCTCTAAAGAAGATATTCAGGCAGCCAACAGATACATGAGAAAATGCTCTCGATCATTAGCCATTAGAGAAATGCAAATTAAAACTACGATGAGATTCCATCTCACACCAGCAAGGCTGGCATTAATCCAAAAAACACAAAATAATAAATGTTGGAGAGGCTGCGGAGAGATTGGAACTCTCATACACTGCTGGTGGGAATGTAAAATGGTACAACCACTTTGGAAATCTATCTGGCGTTATCTTAAACAGTTAGAAATAGAACTACCATACAACCCAGAAATCCCACTCCTAGGAATATACCCTAGAGATACAAGAGCCTTCATACAAACAGATATATGCACACCCATGTTTATTGCAGCTCTGTTTACAATAGCAAAAAGTTGGAAGCAACCAAGGTGTCCATCAACGGATGAATGGGTAAATAAATTGTGGTATATTCACACAATGGAATACTACGCATCGATAAAGAACAGTGACGAATCTCTGAAACATTTCATAACATGGAGGAACCTGGAAGGCATTATGCTGAGCGAAATTAGTCAGAGGCAAAAGGACAAATATTGTATAAGACCACTATTATAAGATCTTGAGAAATAGTAAACCTGAGAAGAACACATACTTTTGTGGTTACGAGGGGGGGAGGGAGGGAGGGTGGGAGAGGGTTTTTTATTGATCAATCAGTAGATAAGAACTGCTTTAGGTGAAGGGAAAGACAACACTCAATACATGGAAGGTCAGCTCAATTGGACTGGACCAAAAGCAAAGAAGTTTCCGGGATAAAATGAATGCTTCAAAGGTCAGCGGAGCAAGCGCGAGGGTCTGGGGAGCATGGTTTGCGGGGACTTCTAAGTCAATTGGCAAAATAATTCTATTATGAAATCATTCTGCATCCCACTTTGAAATGTGGCGTCTGGGGTCTTAAATGCTAACAAGCAGCCATCTAAGATGCAGCAATTGGTCTCAACCCACCTGGAGCAAAGGAAAATGAAGAACACCAAGCCCACATGACAACTAAGAGCCCAAGAGACAGAAAGGGCCACATGAACCAGAGACCTACATCATCCTGAGACCAGAAGAACTAGTTGGTGCCCGGCCACAATCGATGACTGCCCTGACAGGGAGCTCAGCAGAGGACCCCTGAGGGAGCAGGAGATCAGTGGGATGCAGACCCCAAATTCTCATAACAAGACCAAACTTAATGGTCTGACTGAGACTGGAGGAATCCCGGCGGCCATGCTCCCCAGACCTTCAGTTGACACAGGACAGGAACCATCCCCGAAGACAACTCATCAGAAATGAAAGGGACTGGTCAGCGGGTGGGAGAGAGACGCTGATGAAGAGTGAGCTAATTGTATCAGGTGTACACTTGAGACTGTGTTGGCAACTCTTGTCTGGAGGGGGGATGGGAGGATAGAGAGAGAGGGAAGCCGGCAAAATTGTCAAGAAAGGAGAGACTGAAAGGGCTGACTCAAGACGGGGAGAGTAAGTGGGAGTAGGGAGTGAGATGTATGTAAACTTATATGTGACAGACTGATTGGATTTGTAAACGTTCACTTGAAGCTTAATAAAAGTTATTATAAAAAAAAAAAAAAAAAGTTATTAAAAAAAAAAAAAATCTTCCCTTTGGTAAGCTCCTAAGTGTAGGAGGGAAATCCTCCTTAGAGAAAGTGGTAACTCAATCTTTGGGCTTATTGAAGTCCCATTAGCCATGAGAATCAGAAGTCGGATACACAGAAAATGTTGGGTGATTATTATTTCTTGTGGTGGCGGGAATAAGATCGGGCCTTTAAGTTGTGGCTATGTTCTATTTCTTTTATTCAGTGATTGGCCCATGTGTGTTGACTGTATAGTTAGTCTTCATATCCTACACATATTTTATACATCTTTTTATATTTATTTGATATTTAATAAATTCACAAGTGGCAATTAGACAAATGCACTCAAAGAGGAAGAAACAAAGAAGGAAAAAAGGAAGGGAGGGAGGGAGAGCTGGAAGGAAGGAGAAAGGAAAGAAGGAAGGAAAGGAGGTAGGGAGGAGGGAAGGAAGGAAAGAAGAAAGGAAGGAAAAGCAGAATATACAACTAGTGTAAGTTGTCCTGGAGCCCTGGTGGCACAGTGGTTAATTGTTAGGCTGGTAACTGAAAGGTCAGTGGTTTGAACCCACCAGCCACTCTGCAGAAGGAAGATGTGGCCGACTCCTCCATAAAGATTTACAGTCTTGAAACCATGTGGGGCAGTTCTACTCTGTCCTATATGGTCGTTACGAGTAGGAATTGACTCAATGGCAATGGGTTTGATTTTTTTTTTTTTTTTTAAATAAATTGCCCCGGCCCAGAGCACACTAGCCTGGCAGATGGCTTGTTGTACTTTAACATCCTGTCTTTGTGGTTCACTCCATTGTCCAGCTTCACATACTTAGGGCAGATCTCTCTTAAGTATAGAGACATGCTGTAGAGTATGTGGGCATGGGCCTTGGCATTTCCCTCTGGCAGAAATCTATTATCTTTTGAGAATTTTGTGCCCTCAATGAGAGGGTTCTTTGAAGATAGACCTTTGGGTTGGCTTTTGTGAAAGTAAGGACCGTCCTACAATTTGCAAAAATTGAGACAATTTTGGTGTGGTGGGAAGGCCACAATCTATGCTCTAATGCCAGTTAAGCCCACAGTAGATCAGGGAATTTCTTTCCCCTGACTTTTGGTTGAAGAAAACAAACCACAGAGTTAAGCTGGGATCCAAGTAACTCTCAAGTACCTTCTGACTCCTAACAGAAGCACCCCTGCTGCTGGGTCTTCTCCCATTCACAGTGTACTCTCCACATACACTTCCCAAGCAGAATTTACTAAAGGAGGTAGGTGGACTTCCCTTCTGGAGCAGTCAGAAGCTCTCCAACCCCATATCTGAAATCAGCCTTGGGGGGCAATGGTTCAACAACCCATTCTGCCTGCATTAGTCCAGTGGTATTAACCCCTTGATGGCCAAGACAGTCAGGTCCAGGGACTTGGCTTTACAGGCAAAGATTCAAGGAGAGAGGAAGACTTATGTCTAGGTGGGAAAGGAGCTACATCAGAGAGAAGCAGGCAGCAAACAAGGGCCAGGTCGAACAGATGCCAGGGGAGGTGGGCAGGTGGCAGGGCTTGAGGGGTTCAGAGGCTGAGTCCCGGAGCTCTGGTGAAGAAGATTGAATTCTGATTCCAGAGTGGAGACTGTTTGCCCTTTCTCTGTTTTAGGCTCTCAGATGCATGTCAGTGTTGTTGGACCTAGAAGTGCTTAACGTTAACAGAAATGCATCAGATTCTATGAGGCGATCCTGCTCCTGACAGGGGCAGGACCACTTCACCTTTCCCGGACATGAAGCTGTCTTGTTCCTATAGGTAAGTAGAGAAAGCAATGGGTGTGTTTGATTTACTGGGCAATACTTGTAAATTCCACCCCCGCCCCCAGCATCTGATTTAGGAAAGACAGAATGATGACATGCTTTCTCAACATATTTCAACAGAGAGAGTTACATGATTAAATTTTGATTGGAAAGAGTCTGAAGAGGTAAACAAAAATATCTAAACTTATTCCATATTTCTTTCCCTTGTCCCCAATAATTCAAATTGTCTTTGAATGCAAGACCAATCTCAGACATTTTGCTGTTTATGTAACACAAAAAAAAGGACAAACAAAAATCAACAACAATAACAAAAAAACAGTTGCCGTCCATACAGCCCTGATTCATGAAGGACCCTGTGTGTCAGAGTAGAACTGCCCTCCATAGGGTTTTCAACTGATGACTTTTCGGAACCAAATTACCAGGCTTTTCCTCTGAGGTACCTCTGAGTGGACTTGAACCACCAAACTTTTGGCTAGCAGGGAGTGCATTACCCGTTTGCACCACCCAGGTTCTCCTACGCAGGCAGATAAAAAATCTGCCTGATGCCTACAGCAATGATGGTGAAGCCGAGAAAACGCCAGCGAGTCTGCGCATGGGCACGCACGTGTGTATGGAGTGCACATTTGTGTGTGTGTTAAGTGTGTGTATGTATGATATCAGGAGCATACGAATAAGGTGGCTGAGTTGGAGATGTAGTGAGTAAACTCCCAGAATAGCGGGGACACTGTTAACCCCCAGAAAAATGATTTGGAATTTAAATAGCAAGTGTTCAGAAGTGATAGGCAAAATAAACCTGGGAGACTGTTTGCGATACAGATGGGATCTGATGCTCTCCGTGTGGGGAGAAGGGCTGTCAGTATTTTGACAGACACAGAATGACTGTTTAGACTGATGTTCCGCAGGACAGAGCCAAGGAGGTGCCGGTTGGCGGGGCATGGGGGCTGGAACCTCCGTGACAGATTGACAAGCCTGCACAGGAATTTTCTTCAAAGTGGAGGCAAGGGAGAGAGGGGATTTGAAGATAAAGGTGCAGCAAGACTGGGATGCTGGTGGTGGGGTGAGGTGTGAAGGGCAAAATTGTATTTACCACATCTGCCTCTTGGGGGATTATTAAGGAAGAAAATGCAGGGGCAAAAGCCAGACCGCGGGAGGATAAGCATTACTTCCCAGCGTTTTATTTCTCTTCAGTCTGTGGAGTGGTCAGGCTTGCTTAGTGCTTGGGTTAGGGAAACCCCAATGACAAATGCCTCCCAGGAGGGCTGCGGGTCAGGGAGCAGAGATCAACCAGAAGCGACCGTACAGAACGGAAGTATCCCTCTTCCAGGACCTGAAGAGACATTACCCAGAAGGGAAATTAGAGTCTGGAGGGATATAAAAGCCTCGGAGACCCCAGTGCGGCATTAAATGCTTAGTGATGGAAACATCAGCCTATCTGGGAGGTGTAAACTGTTAACATAACCCAGCTACTAACTGAAAGGTTGGTGGTTTGAGTTTACCCAGCAGTGACTCTGAGAAAAGGTGTGGTGATCTACTTCCAAAAAGTCATCCGTTGAAAACCCTATGAAGCACAGTTTCGCTTTGACATACGTGGTGCTGCCGCGAGTCGAAATCGACTAGACGGATACCTGTTTGGGTGGAAACATCACTCTACCCAACTGTGTGGCCTCAACCCACCCACACCAAACTCATCTTCCCTGCCCCCTCCCACCCTGCTCTTGACCCTTGAAAACCTTTGTATGCACTGAACCAGGACTGTTCTGCCCGCCCACCTGTCTCCGCTAAGCGCCCCCCACCCCCGCCATGCCCAAGCTCTTTAGGTGGGGTTTCCCCCAGCACACATCTCCCCAGGGCCCTTGGTGTCCGAGCCAGCAGTGTGGTGGTGATACTAAAACACTAGTTGAAAGCATTAAGGCTTCATTCAAATCTGAGCTCTGCCCCTCATTAGCCATGTGTTCCCAAGCCAGTTATCTACTTTCTCAGAGACTCAGTTTCCAAGTGTGCAAAGTAAAAATTATGCAGCATGACCACCAGGCATCTAGACCAGGGGTTCATCAGCCAGGGGGAATTTTGTCTCCAGGGGACAATTGCCAATGTCTGGAGACATTTTTGGTTGTCACAACCCGGGGCGGTGGGGGGAGGGAGTTTTATGCTATTGGCATCTAGTGGGCAGAGGCCCCACGTGTTGCTCACCGTCCTGCAACTTTCAAGATGTCCTCAAAAAATAATTATCTAGGTGCAAATGTCAATAGCACTAAGACTGACCTGGAGCACAACACATTCTCAGTGAATGAAAGCCTCTGTAGTTGTGGACTGCTTTTATTTTTTTTACCTACGTGTGTTTTTGCAAGATAGTAAGATCCTCAAGGGCAGAGGTGGTCTAAAGCCTCTATTTTTTCATTCAGAGCTTGGACAGGGAAAAGGCTAAAAAAACAAAACAAACAAACAAAAGACCCATCAGCTGCTTGGTAAAAGGCAAGGGGTAGGAATAAAATCATACACTGGATTTTGTCTACCAAACCCAATATTAGAAGACCACTCTGTAACCACATCCAGGTCACTCAAAAACAATTCAAGAGAGAAAAATGTACCCAATCACTGCTTTCTAACAGGTTGACAACAAGAGAAAGATTGTTTGACTAAATTCATCTCTTTTTTACTGCAAGCCACCAAAGTGATATAAAAGAGGGGGGCCTGGCCAGAGTGAAGAAACTTCACCTTTGCACGTAAATTAATCAGAAATCTTTCAAGTGACCTGTTTTTTGTTGGAAAATACTCTAGATGAATTTCAGGATCTTCCTATCGCTCGTTCGTAATTATTGTAAAATATTGCAGACAAGTGGGTACTGCTGCCACCTCATTCTCTTCTGTTGCCTGGTGCCCAGCACAGTACCTGGCACACTGGGCATTCAGCAGATGTGTGCTGAGGAACAGAGGAACACGTGGCACTTCCTGAAAAGGGACCAGAGTCAGGCTCTGGAGCCAGGGTGCCCTGCAGCCTCAGGTAAATTTTTATTGTCTATAGTTCTGTTTTCTGTGAAATGGGCTCCTATATTGGCTTTAATTTATAGTTGTTATGAGATAACAAACACAAAGTGAACAAGTAGCATATAGTACTAACAAATAATGTGGGCCCTCTGCATTTGTTCGCCAGCCGTGCCCTCCCCTCATGAGACACTCTCACAAGTGCCACCATACCAATCCTCTCCCACATGTTGCTGTAAAAAATTAGCATAGGGAGCTTACGGAAATACCTCATGTGGGGAAGGGTGTGGCCAGTGAACAAACACAGAAAGTGTGTGTTATTTGCATAAAAACCTGGTAAATGTGCAATGGTAAGCATCGATTAGCAAAACAAGCAATGATTTCTCTCCAGTTTTGATGATGAGATCAAGAATGATGAGTATTTGTACAACACTTAATGAGTTCTAGCCCACCACAGTGACATGTGTTATTATTATTCCTTACCCAGGTCAGGTGTTCAGCAAGGTCAGGGACAGAATTCAGCCTCCGATATTCTAATACAGTGGATATTAAGAAGGGATGACTGTGCCTCCCAAGGTAAAGTGGGCAATGTCTGGTAATATATTTTTTAAATTGTGGCAAGTATATATGCAGCAAAATATATGCCACTTCGATATGCTTCACATGTAGAATTCAGTGACATTTATTATGCTTGTTATGTTGTTCAACCATCACCATCATCTAATTCCAAAATTTTCCATCACTTGTAACAGCAATGAGTTCTCTTTTCTCACTCCTCCCACCCACCCCTGGTAACCACTAGTAAACCTTGGTCTCTATACACTTGCCTATTCTAGATATTTCATATAAGTGGGACCATACGATTTTTATGATTTTGCTGGAGACATTTTTGATAGTCACATCTGGAGGGGGGCATGCCATTGGCATCTAGTGGGCAGAGGACAGGGCTGCTGCTAAACATCTTATAAAGCACAGGACAGCCCCAACATCAAAGAAGTATCCAGCTCAAAATGTCAATAGTGCTGAGGTTGAGAAACTTTGTCTTAAGGGGAACTCTCATGTTCCTCCTACCAAGCACACTGATGAGAAAAAAAAAAATATCAGGAAACCCCATACAACCCCATACTCTACGAGGAAGTCACTTAATCTCTCACAGGCTGTGTATTTTAATGAGAAGCTTCTAGAATTAGTCCTTTGTCTATTACTGTATATTCACTAAACAGTAGAATCACAACGGTTATTAAAGAATTTAGGGGTGTGAGATCAAACCATCTGAGTTTGACTCAGATAAAATCTCCCTGCACTTAGACATTTATAGGGAGCCAGTTTTAGCATGGAGGAAGAGGGAAGCAAAATCAGATTTTACAGAGAGGAATCCATAAAATGAGACTTCACGTAAATGTTAAATATGTTCACAAGGCGGAAAAGGCGCAGCCCTTTAAAAAGACAATAAGAAAGGATGGGAACTTTTTGGCCTCTGTGCACATTTATTGAGTGCTTCTTGCATATCAGGCCCAGTGTTACATGTGCTATCCCATTTATCCTCAAAATAACCGTATTAAGTAAGAACTGAGGATCATAAAAACAATATACGTATTTTATAAATTTTAAGACAAATCTATTTTTCTCATTTTAACATTTCTGGAAGAGATATGCATCTTAAAATTGATGGCATCTTATAATCAATCAATATAGGTCTTTTTTCATATTTTAATACATCTGAAATCAATGTACGTCTTATAATCATTGACTTCTTAGATTTCTAGGTTCATAAAATATGATCATTTGTCTAAGATCATACAGCTAATACATGGAAGAGCTGGAAACGTTACGATGTTTTATGTTATTTATTTCTAATGTAGTAAAGACATTCAAGCGGTGTGCAGCAGCTTTGCTGTTGTTGGTAGCTGCCAGTTGAGTCAGCCCCCAACTCATGGCAACCATATGCACGATGGGCTGAAATGCTGCCTGGTTCTACTTCTACCTGGCGGTAGAAAGCAAAATGGCAAGTGTCATATTCCTAGAAGAAGTCACTTTTTGGCAGACCTAATACAGCCAGAAACTGTTTTAAGTCCTTAACATTTGTTATCTCATTTATTGCTCACAATAATCTTAAGATAGAGATACCATCATCTCCGCACCCCACCCACCAATTAAAAAAAAATAAGAAATCATTGTGGTTCTTTCAAATCCCACATACTTTATTTTATACCCTATTGTCTTTACACTATCTTACTGTCGAAGGCAAAGGAGGAGCAGTGTATGAAATACGTGGACTTGAGTAGAAGTAGCTTGCTTTGTGTCCCATTGCCTTTATTCCACAATTCATTTAGTATTTGTTGAGTTTATCCTATGCTTCCATTATCAGAGATACATAAAAGCTTTTATCTTATAGGGGATTATATGACACATCTTGTAAGACTGTTATCTGAGGATTTCCAAGGTAGTGGTAATGTACATGGAAAAAAGAAACTTAATTGGTATAACAACAACAGACACACAGAATTGAGAACCCAGATGTAAATCCATCCACCTTGGATCAGCTGATCTTTGACAAAGGACCAAAGTCCATTAAATGAGAAAAAGACAGTCTTTTTATCAAATGGTGGCAATATTGGATGTCTATCCATAAAAAAATGAAACAGTACCCATACCTCACACCATACATAAAAACTAACTCAAAATATATCAAAGACCTGAATATAAAACCTAAAACAATAAAGATCACAGAAGAAAAAATAAAAACAATGTTAGGGACCCAAACACATGGCATACATAAAAAAAAAACATAACTAATAATGTACAAACAACAGAAGATGAACTAGATAACTGGGAGCTCCCCAAAATTAAACACTTATGCTCATTAAAAGACTTCACTGAAACAGTAAAAGGAGAACCTACAGACTGGGAAAAATTTTTGGCTATGACAAATCTGACAAAGGTCTAATTTCTAAACCATAAAGTTCTTCAATAACTCAGTAACAAAAAGACAAATAATCCAATTAAAAAATGGGTAAAAGATACAAAAAGGCATTTCACCAAAGAAGACATTCAGGCAGCTAATAGACACATGAGGAAATGCTCATGATCATTAGCCATTAGAGAAACACAACTCAAGCTGCAATGAGATACTATCTCAACTCGACATTACTGGCATGAATCAAAAAACCAGAAAATAACAAATGTTGGAGAAGTTGCGGGGAAATTGGAACTCTTATGCATGGTTGGGGGGAATGTAAAATGGTACAACCACTATGGAAAACAATATGGCACCTTCTTAAAAAGCTAGAAATAGAAATACCATATGATTCACTCTTAGGAATATATCCTAGAGAAATAAGAATTGTCACTTGAATAGACATAACGCACACCCATGTTCACTGCAGCATTATTCACAGTAGCAAAAAGATGGAAACAATCTAAGTGCCCATCAACAGATGAATGGATAAACAAATTATGGTACTTTCACACAATGGAATGCTACACAATGGTAAAGAACAATGATGAATCCTTGAAACATCTCATGGTATGGATGAATCTGGAGGGCATTATGCTGAGTGAAATAAGTCAGTCACAAAAGGACAAATATATGAGATCATTATTATGAAAACCCAAGAAAAGTTTTATGCACAGAAAAAAACAGTCTTTGATGGTTATTTTGGGGGGAGGTGAGGAGGGGGAATCACTAATTAGATAGACAAGTGTTAACTTTGGTGAAGGGAAAGACAACACACAATATAGGGGAAGTCAGCACAACTTGACCAAGGAAAAGTCATAGAAGCTTCCTAGACACATCCAAGCACCCTGAGGGATTGAGTTATTGGAGATGTCTCCCATGGTCTTGGGAGATAGCTAGGTCAATTGGCATAACATAGTTCATAAAGAAAATGCTGTACGCCCTACTTCGATTAGCAGCATCTAGGGCCTTAAAAACTTGCGAGCAACCATCTAAGATACATGTATTGGTCCTATTCTATTCGGAGCAGAGGAGAATGAAAAACTTGTGAGTGGCCATCTAAGATACATCTATTGGTCCTGTGCCACCTGGAACAAAGGAGAATAAAGAAAACACCGAGAGAAAACCAAAGGAAAATATTAGTTCAAAGGACTAATGGACTACGTAAGCCATACATACCCTCCACCAGCCTGAGCCCAGAAGAAGTACGTGGTGCCCAGCTATCACCACCTATGCCTCTGACAGGGACCACAATAGACGGTACCAGACAGAGCTGGAAAAAAATGTAGAACAAAATAGATGAGAAGCCAGGAAGGGACAGGAAAACTGGAAGAATGGACACGGGGAACCCAGGGTGTAAAGGAAAAAGGGGAAAGTGTTGACACATTGTAGGGATTGCAACCAATGTCACGAAACAATCCTTGTATAAATTTTTGAATAAGAAATTAATTTGTCCTGTAAACTTTCACCTAAAGCACAATAAAGTTAAAAAAAGAAACCTAAGAGGAAATTCAGGTGTATTAATTTCTTCTTCCTATCTTTATACATACTTTTTAAATTATTACTTACTCTCATCCAGCAATGAAGTCACTACAAATGTGACTTTATAGTACAACATATTCTTTGAAGCCTGAAAAATACAGTGCTTCATTTGTCCCCATTCACTGCCACTCTTTACCAGCTCCTAGCTACTGTAATATTTTGGTTTAAATGAAATATTGCAAAGAGACAAAATCCTAAAGAGAAAATGCAAGATCATAACTAGGAAAGGAACTTCATCAAGAGAATTTGGTTAGTGCAACTCAACAGCTTCTCGCTGGAAGAACCCTTCGCATGCCTTCAGCAGACAGAGAATCAAGTCTGGAAAATCTGTTTTTGGAAGAGCTGTGCTTGAGAAACACACACCAAGAATAACATTCTCAAGGGAGCCTGGGATGTGTTCAACGAGGGAAAATGATGTTGAAGAGGACAAATGAGTTAAGTTCCCAAGAAAGTCACAGAGGATTCAGTGAGCCAGACTCCCTCAGGCAAGCCCAAAATACTGTTACAGAAGTAATTTTAAATTCAGGTCTGAGGACATTGCCCTAACTCTCTCAGGCTATGGTGGTCCTACTCAGGTACATGCTGACTGGCAGTGTCCTGCCCTGAAAAAAAAATATGAATTTGCTAGGACATGGATTTCCTAAACATCCTATGGGTGACTTAAAGGGCAAAGGCAGCTTACCAAAATATCACATTCAAAACTGGGGAGAAAACAGAATTTGAAAAACCTGGGGCTTGTGAAAGCTTGGACTACAGCCAGGGACAGATTACTTGATAAGCAAGGTACACACAGGACCACTTGTGTTTACTCACTAATCTTTTTTTTTTTTTAAATAATTCTTATAGTGCTTTAAGTGAAAGTTTACAAATCAAGCCAGTCTGTCACATATAAACTTATATACACCTTACTACATGCTCCCATTTACTCTCCCCCTAATGAGTCAGCCCGCTCCCTCCTTCCAGTCTCTCCTTTCGTGACCATTTTGCCAGTTTCTAACCCCCTCTACCCTCCCATCTCCCCTCCAGACAGGAGATACCACCAATTTACTAATCTTTGACGTGGTGAAAAACAGGTGAAATTGTGCACTACGGCTTGGTAAGTAAGCATTAGTAAGCCCGTGCGTATCTTTCTTACTGGTTAATCTGTGCCTGAATTACACCTATAAGGAAAGGTAATAAAAAACGTACAGCCAGGTCTTACCCGTGGCAAGCAATGGCCAAGACATCATCTAACCCCAAAGACTCCCCCGCAAAAAAGGACTTCAGATTAGTATATTGTTCAGGTTCTGTTATTTAAGCAAGTAGCTGGCTAAATTTTCTCCTTACACCAGATGTTTAATCTCCTTAATGAGCACAACACTCATCTGACCTGAATTGCCCTAGGAATCATTACCATGGGTAAAAGAGCCCAGCCCAGACAGCTGATCAAATTACTTTGGCTCAGCCCAATAGTTATACAGAGGATCTCAGAGTAGTGGGTGACACTATTGGTCATTAGGTTGTATTATCGCCAACACAAGGGATTCCTGGCAAGCCCATTACCACATAAACAGAACCTAAAGACATGAGAAAATAGTGGTGCATTGTATTTTTTTTTTTTTTTTTTTTTGCATCTAATTCTCATTAGTACTTTCCTGGGGTTATAATTCAAATTAAATAAAATTTAGTTAGCATCAAAAAAAAAAAAAAAAAAAAAAAAAACCCCAGTGTCGTCGAGCATTACAATGTCACAAATTTATAGAAGAACAGAACCTTAGCGTTCAGTTGCTCTAAAGCCTCTTCACATTTCAGTGTCATTTTGCAGATGATCATACTGAACCCAGACAAGAAAAGTGTCTTGCAGAGGTCACAGTTAAGTTTTATTTTCCAAAAGACAAGAGGATTCTGTTTCACCCAAAGGTCAACTAATGCCAACATATTGAATCTGGCTTGTTCTCCTACTTGGCTTACATCTTGCCCCCCATCTCCTCATTAATGCTTCCTTTATGCACTATCAGACATTTCTTTGGAGAGCAGTTATTCTGCTCACCTGCTGGTGCCCCACCTTTCTCCTCTCCGCCCCTTTCAATGTAAACACACAGTATTAGAAAAAATCTGAGTATTTGAATATTGAACCTAATGCTGATACTTGATGCATTTATTTCACACCATGCATTTCCTCTACAGCTGGTTGGGGAAAAACCTCTTTCTGTCCTGGGAAATCCTCCCTCCATCCATTTTAGCCTGGTTTGAATGGTATCTTGATTTTACCCCCATTTACAAGAATAGGAATGTGACTTGCACCTAGGCAATCACAGCATTCCATTGCCCTGGCCAAGTGACTGTTCAGGGATGAGAACATGATCCAATCAGAGCTAATGAGGTAGTCACGAGACTTCTGCCGTGACCATTAGAGAGAGGCATTGTCTCTTCACCCTGACTTTATAGCTACTAGGATGCAAGCCTGGAACTGCTTGATGATCATTTTACTTCCACAATGGATAGAGCCTACGCATGCTCATCCAATCAGCTGAAATGCCAGGATCCTGAACCTGTTACCACCTTCCTACTACCCCTGAGGCTAGACCACACTGCTCACAACTGCATATATGTGCTTCTGATCTGTCACATGTTACACACTTAAACTTAACACATTCATGTGGCTATCTTGAAAGAGACAACAGGATAAAGGGAGGAAAGATAAACAGGAGCATTGCCTTTCCCTTTCGATAAAAAGACAATCTTCTGTCATGTTGAGCCTGTTTATGAAACAATGAACTCACAGTCATTATACATGTCATATTGTACCATTTATTTGGTTTGCATCAGAGATTGCTTTTGATTTTTTTATACTATATTATTATTATCATGTATTAGTGTATAGCATTGTTATGTAACTTTTATATGAACATTAACTACTTGTGGGTTTTTTCTACTTCTCCTATACTTTGAGGAAAAGACATATTCTCCAGCTCCAAGAATAGGACTTAGATATTTTTATTAAAATAATCCATAGTTTATCAATACATATTTGTTGAGCACTTGGTATTTGCTTCAACTTTGTTCTAGATACTGTGGGGTTTATAGAAGAAAACTTTGTGAGACTCTCCCTTTCCTGGAGATTCATGAGTTTTTTTTGTGCGTGTGTGTGGCGGGGGCATGGGTAAGATTAATGTACCTGAAACAAATACAGATGAATACAAGGCATTACATGGTCAAGTGCTGCACTATACACACAGGGTGATGTTTTCTACAGGAGTTTAACAAACAAACAAAAATCCCTGAGAAAGTAAATTTTTACAGTCATGGACTTGAGATGGAAGAACACAAAACAGGCCCATTCTTCAATCCATGTCAAACCACTCGTTACAATTTATCTCTTCCAAGCTCTGTTTAGTCTAGTCTTGAATGCTGCTAGGGATCCCGGTTTCCATCATAGCCATTGGGAAACACCTTTGGAATCGAAGTGTTCTCAGTCTCAGGAAGTTTTCTCCAACACCCAACTTTTATTGCTCCACCTCCTACTGTAACATTCATCCAGGGCTTCAAAGTGGTTATTCCCAGTTCAGTCATGGCTGAGGGAGTGAAACTGGAACAGACCCAAATTTTCAAAATGTGAGTGAACTGCAACGATAACCAGAAATGGGAAAATTACAAGTCAAATCCCTTCTGGAAACTTAATCTCACTCTTAGAGAACAAGGGCAGCGTATTGGTTGCATAGCAACCAAATCTCTTGCCCTTTGGATTTTGAGCAGAGTTGGAAACAATGGGGCCTGCTCAAAGAAGCGGTTGACTCTGCTGCTTTGAATGTGTGTTGTTCTCCACAGTCTTGCCAGTAATCCAATGCCAGTAATCCAATCTCATGCACCAAGCTCCTGAAAGGGTTCACTATACCTTTTCTGAGTTTCATATTGCAGAGCTTCAACCTATAACTTTTTCCATTCCAGTTTTCATTCCTTGTCACCTAAATTTTAAACTTTCAGGTTTGTTCCGGTTTTGCTTCATCGGCCACGATGGAACCAGGTTGAAGTCCTGCTTTCACTGCTTCATTTCATAATTTCTCAAGCCACGACTCTTAGAACCTTGGTTTTCCATCTCCTTGACCTGGTTGGGCCAGAGTTCCACGTATCTCATAGCCATTGTCCTTCATCCTTTGGTGTCTTTCCTTTCTATTTCCCCTAACAATCATGATCATATCTTGTCCAGGAATGTCTTCCATATCAAGTGGTAAGTAAGAGTGTGATTCACAGGATCCAGAGTACTTTAGAAATAGCTCTGGTTTATTTCCACATCAAACATTTCCGGTTCATGGTTATATCCCCAGTGTCATTGTTAGACACGTAGCAAGTTTTCAGTAATAGTTGCTGAACGAATAGATTAGTTCAAGCTCCTTGATATGCCTATTTTCCCCTAACAGTAGCTTTCATCAGTCTAAAGGGGATAATAACACAGTGTTTGGGGCACAGTATCTCCATGCTCTTGGGTCTGGGAAGAGTATGTTGTTGTTAGGTTCTGTCTAGACAATTTCAACTTGTAGCAACCCCAGGTGATAGAGTAGAACAGCCACATAGGATTTCCTAGGCTGTAGTCTTTGTGGAAGCAGATTACCATGTCTTTTTCCTGCAGAGCTGCTGGGTGGGTTCAGACCATCGACCTTTCAATTAACCGTTATGCTTCCAGGGCTCCTTAGAAAGAGTTATAAGGGAGGGTAACAAGAGAAGGGTGGTAGCTCAAACAGCATTGTGGAATTGTCAAAATGAGGCAATATAGTATGGAGACTAAAAGTTTGAAACTGGGAGACAGGAGTCTTGGGTTCTCAGACCTGTCTCCTGCCAGGTGCATAAGGAAGAGCAAATCTCAGTGAACCCCTGAAACACATCCACTGAATTCATGTTTGAAAAAGTGACCCTGTAGGACAGGCCTATGTTTGTACATGTTGTGAGAATTTTTTCAGTTTAACAGCTGGCATTTTGGGGAGAATGCTGAATACTAGATGTTCCTAAACAATTTGTCATTGGAGACAACACAATCACTAGTACAGCTGGAAAATCTCCCAGTGCCCATATAAAAGCATCCATATAAACGCATATACTGTTTATCTAGAAGGTACGGGATGAATGTTGGGCCGACTGAGAGGAAAAATCATCAGGATTGGGTGTATGGGGGAATTTGTATATTGGGCTAGGTGCAAATAAGGAAAGGTTGCCAGATGTTACTCAGGAGAGTAATGGATTAGTTCTGTGCTTAGATGAATCCCTTGGTGTGATGTATGGAAGATGACTATGTTGGTAGTGTAGGAGTCAGTGGTAGTGTTGTTGCAGGTAAGATACAATGAGAACCTGGACCAAGGCAATGAAGTAGAGTCGCCTTACTCAGAATTCCCACTGTATTTGTTGCACATCTAATATATGTACCTTTAATCGTCTGTAGCAGTATTTTATAAGGGATATGCACAGCGGTAAGTATGTATAGTGGTTAAGGACCTGGGCTCTGGGTTAGTATTGCCTGGTTCCCACCCCAATGCCACCACTTACTAGCTGTGCCACAATTTCCTAAGCTCTAAAATGAGGATAGAGATAACACCTGTCTCATAGAGTTATTGTGAGAATTACAGGAGGCAATATTTGTCAGACTTTAAAAAGCTGCCTTACGCATGGTAAATGCTACATGAATGCTTGCTCTCAATGCAACTTTAAGATCTTTTTTTACTGCCATTTTATGCCATTATTCAGAAGACTCTTAAACTCTCCTGGGTACATAATTCCTGCCTCCCTAACTACACTGTAGTTTCACTGAGGGCAGGGGTGTGTGGGCCTTCTACTTCTGTTTTCCAGAAGAGGAGATCAATAAATATTTGACGATTGATTAGGCCCTAAAGCCAATGTTCTCCAACTTCACAATTTTGCTTCGGGCTAACTTATTGTCCATGTATATTTAAACAAACTTGGAAAACAGAATTCTCTAGTGCTAGAACTGGTCTTTCCTAAACTCTGTCAGAGTTTGTTATGGGAGTTGTTAGCTTTTTTGGCATCTCTTCCTCCTACCCACCTCCACCAAAAGTCAGCACCACATCTGAGAAAAGGACTCAGAAACAGCGATCCCAGACATTCAGTCTCTGAATATGCTCAGCCCTTCTTTTTCCTTGAGTCTAAGGGGGGTGGGGGGTGGGGGGGGGAATCCTGCCATCCACTTTCCCCGATTATCTCTATTTATTCTTTTGTTCCTGTTTCCAAGAATACATCTTCAGAGTCAACCCAAACTTCAATGCTTGGCAATTACTAAAGAAATAAAATACTACTCTCCTCATTAAGCATTTTTGGCCACATTCTTCTTGGCACTTCTATTTTCAATATCTAAAGTGCAGCACTCACTACTCAGTGCCCTTGAAGTCGTACTTGTTTCCTTACTGAATGTATTATTCCATTGAAGCAAAAAATATCATCTTTCAATTTATGAATCAGTCTTATCTTTACTCTTCACCTTTCCTTCTCTTTGTGTTTCTCCCACTTACATAGCTCTAAATTATTTCTGCCCAAACACAAGGCAGCCAAGTTGGAATCCTGGGTCTATATCTTTATGATCATTTCTTTGCTGCCATTTGTATTAAACGAAGTCCCATAGATTCGGGGCACACTGCAAATCCCTTTCATTTTTGCAGACAGCAGTGATTGTACTCTGGAGAATTACCCAAATGCTGCCCCTCCCCTCCTTGGATTGCCATTCCTCTCCAATGTATTATGTCCTTATGTCTTGCTTCTGTATCCCAATAAGGGAAATATTTCATGATTCCAAGGAGCTTTAAAGCTCTCCTGACACTAAAAATTGTCCCAGAACCATGGTGTCCTTCCCTATCCTGTGGTGGGAAAGGAGAGAGGAGAGGATAAAACATGAACACTGATGTTCTCCAAACCTCCACTCCTTTCTTTTCTTGCCTGACTCCTGGCAGCCAAAACCAATGGCTTCTCTTCTGAAGAGACAGATTGTGAGAGCTTAGAAGGCCATTCAGTGTGAGAGCACAGGCGTACCCACCTGTGTGTATGTGTGTGTGTGTGTGTGCCTGCGTGTGTGTGTGCACGTGAAAGGTGCATGATTCAATGAGAATGAAAACTCTAAATCTTATGCAAAATCCTTGGGTGGTGCAAATGATTAACGCACTCAGCTGCTAACTGAAAGGTTGGAGGTTCAAGTTTACCCAAGGGCATCTTGGAAAAAAGGCCTGGCAATCTACTTTCTGAAATTCAGCCTTTGAAAACCCTATAGAGAACAATTCTACTCTGATGCACATGAATCACCAACAGTTGGAGAGTTGGAGTCAACCTGACAGCAACTGTTTTTTTTTTAAACACAAATGTCATTTATTTGTGGTGATGTGGAGACCAAGGCAGCTGAGTGAAGACGCATAAGGTCTGGATTGGGAGAACCTACAGCAAGTCCCAGTTCTACCACTTTCAAGGTCTATAACCCTGACCAAGTCCAATACCTGATTCACTTTAGACCATGAGAGATACCACTCACATCTACCTAACTGTGCTGTTATGGAGATCAAGGAACTCAGCGCTTCACAAAGTACCATGCTGTTGTCAGTTGCTGTCCAGTTGATTCTGACTCATGGCTACCCCGTGTGTGTCAGAGTCCTACTTGGCCCTTGCTTCCTGCATAACCTCGGTGGTCTTAGACTTCTTTACAGAGCACACTTTGGAGGACCTACTCCATGGGGATGATAAAACGGAGGAAAACTCCAATTTATAAATATTTCAAGCTTAGCAAAGGGCTATACGACAGAAATAAAATCAATTGAAAAATAATATTAACCACACTACGGGTGTTTTTTAAAAGTTGTCAAAAATATTTTGAATATTCTTATTTAATTATTAGCTCCTTATTCAATGGATTAAAAATGACTGAAATATTGACTTTTCTCTCTGGCCGTAAGCTGACCTGCAATTTTATAAAAACAAACAGAACATAAGAATTATCATACTTGGCCTCACTCAACTTTTCAATACAGCAATGTGTTGAAGAATATGTGTGTCTCACCCACTCGCAAGCAGAAAAGTTAGTAATAACTCTCTAGGCAATTTAAGTTAACCTATTACACGGAAACTTACTTAAAACTCTTCAGCGTGCATTATCCCTGGAATGACAAATCCTACCTAATTGCCACTTTATAAATTAGGGCCAGCGTAGCCAGCTACAGTGACCAGCTTAATGTTCACCTTCCATCTCTTTGAAATTGTATCATCATTGCCCAGCCTCTGCACAAACCCACCTTGACTATGTTGCCACTTTTTTAGAAGATATAATCTTTAGCAGAATCTTTCAGGAAAGAAGGTAAGTGTCTTAGTCATCTAGTGTTGCTATAACAGAAATACCATAAGTGGATGGCTTTAACAAAAAGAAGTTTATTTCCTCACAGTAAAGTAAGCTAAAATCCAAATTTAGGGTGTCAGCTCCAAGAGGAAGGCTTTTCTCTCCGTTGGCCTTCTCATCAATCTTCCCCCTAGACTAGGAGCTTCTCTGTGCAGGGACCCCAGGTCCAAAGGACATGCTCTGCTCCCAACACTTCTTTCTGGGTGGTATGAGGTCCATCTGTCTCTCTGCTCACTTCTATCTTTTATGTCTCAAGAGAGTACCTCAAGATACAATCCAGTCTTGTAGACTGAGTCATGCCTCACTAACACAACTGCTGCCCATCCTCCCTCATTAACATCATGGAGGCAGGATTTACAACATAGAGGAAAATCAGGCAATATCAGGAATCATGGCGCAGCCAAATGGATACACACATTTTTGGGGGGGCATAATTTTGATATTGTCTCTAGAGGTATAAACAAATACAATTTTTTTTCACATTGGAGCATGTGGAATAAAGACTATGGCAAAATTGGTGCATGTAAAATGAAGTATAACCATTTCAGGGGTTTGACAAAACCAAAGTAGCACCTGAGCCCAGGCTTTGATGGACCCCACAGTGTACCTGATATTGGATGATCTCGAAGGATCTTCCCAGTGCCGACATTCCAATGCCCTAATTCATTTTACAGGAGCCCTGGTGGTGCAATGGTTACTTAAGCACTTGGCTGCTAACAAAAAGGTTGGCAGTTCAAACTCACCAAGTTGTTCCATGGGATTAAAGACTTGGAAATCTGCTCCTGTAAAGATTGTAGCCTAGAACACTCTGTAGGGTTGTTCCACTCTGTCACATGGGGTCGCTATCAGTCAAAAATGTCAGCATCTAACAACAACAACAATTCATATTATACCTGTGACTTAACCTTTTCCCTTTCCTTTCCCTGACAGCCAAGAAAAATAGTTTTGAGAAGTAAAAACTGCTAAATGTTAGGTTCCTATTTTAGCCATCAACTGGTGATAAAAAATTTTCCTGTTGGACTTGAATTTTCTACTATCTGTCTTAATGATAGTTTCACGATTTGGTAAGTTCACCTTTGGTAAAATGAAGCTACTGCATCAGGGGAGCAACACAAAAGCATGTTCAGCTAAGATGCCTTCATTCAATTGAGTTTCCTGGTTCCTTAGCAGAGGACAGAGTAAGAGAGAATAAGACTTCAGACTGGTAAGAATCACTGAGAAGGAGAGATAGGACACAGAGAGCCATTGCTCATCCTGTTAGAACATAGCTATGGGGAGCTTTGGCAGTTGGAAGTTTATAAAAAGACGCTACATTGAGTTTCTGTTCATAGCGGTGGAAAATTTGGCAATGGGTATTGGTGATAGTTATACAACACAGGTAATGAAATTGATTTCACTAAATTGAATGCATGAAAGATGTTGAATTGACAGATGTGTCATATGCATGTTTACAACAATAAAAAAAAGATGCCAACTTCCACTGGAATTCAAAGAGGTAGAAAGCATGGTTGAAATAGAGGTTTTTAGCCTAATTGTAGGAGCCCTGGTGGTACAGTGGTTAAAGCACTCACTGTTAACCGGAAAGTCAGAGGTTCAAACCCACCAGCTGCTCTGTGAGAGAAAGATGTGGCAGTCTGCTTCTGTAAAGATTTATAGCCTTGGAAGCCCCATGGGGTGGTTCTTCTCTGTTCTATAGGGTGGCTATAGCTTTGGTTTTAAACCAGTCAGACTTAGTGGTTTCCCCATTATTTGGCTTTTAGCTGGTTTTGTCTTTGACATCTCATTCCTACATAACAGCCATAATTCTTCTACTTCTGTTCCTTTATTTTGACTCCCGGCAAGGAGCTGACTATATCCTTCAATAAGAATTTTGTCTGAAATCCAGCTAGGGAATTTTAGATAGACGGTGCCACCAGTCTCTTCGTCAGGGAAAATCAAGGGCCCCAGGGGCAGGGGGAGGAATTTGTTCAGGCTCCCCCAGCACAGGGAGTCATGTAACCCAGGATACAACCAAGTCTTTCAGCTCATCAGTGGGTGAGACCAAGACAGGTGTCAGGAATCAAAAACCTAGAAGGAATATCCAAAGTGTGAAAGGCTGGAGTCAGTTCAAAAAGTTTAGTCTCTTAAGAAGGAGCCCTGGTGGTGCAGCAGTTAAATGCTCAGCTGCTAACCAAAAGGTTGGTGGTTTGAGCCACTCAGTGGGAGAAAGATCTGGTAATCTGCTCCGGTAAAGACTGTTGTTGTTATTAGGTGCCATAGAGTCAACTTCAGCTCATAGTTACCCCATGTGACAGAGTAGACTGCCCCATAGGGTTTTCTAGGCTATAATTTTTACAGGAGCAGGTTGCCCAGCCTTTTCTCTCCTGGAGCTGCTGGGTGGGTTTGAACTGCCAACTTTTTGGCTAGGAGCTGAGTGCTTAACCACTGTACCACCAGTGCTCCTTCCCCAGATTATAGCCTAGAAAAACCAATGGGGCAGTTCTACTCTGTCACGAGGAGTTACTATGAGTTGAAGCTAACTCAATGGCACCTAACAACAGTCTTTTAAGATCCTTGGAAAGCAGAAGCCTTGGTCTCTCTATCCTCTCTGAGATGCTTGTGTCTGCAAGTATCTGCCATTGAACAGGGTGGTGGGTGAGGCTAGTGGCGTATGTTTCCTTTTTAAATGCTATATCTTTTTTTTTTTTTCCTGGTTAAAACCACAAGTATTTGAAATACTCCCAGAGGAATGAAATCTCAGACCTGTGGAATGTCAGTCGTGGAAACTAAATGGCCACCACGTGACCCAGCAAATGCCACTGTGGAAAATAAACACGTGATGGTGAGCAGACCCGCTGTTTACTTGAACATTTTGAAATGACAGGCAATCACTTTCCAAAACCACGGCCAGAGGTAGAGCTCTCCAAAGGCTTAAATCAAGAGTCTTTTAAAGCAAATTGACTATTCGGCTGTGATTCTCCAGCAAATTAAAGATCTGCTCTTGAATGGTGGACAATGAAACCTCATACAAAGCTGCTAAACACACACAAGCTCGCTCTTCCTTTTCGGCCACAAAAGACCATGCAGCTAAGTACCGTCTTGCTCAATCCCATTTGCAGCTGTGCAAAACGCAAATCTCTTTATCATAAAGGAGCAAGGACACAGCTTAACTCTGCTGTGATGCTAGGAGGTAACATGAGCCCAGGCTTGGAAGAGAAAACACCCCAGCGATTGAGGAAACCAAGCAGGGTGGGGAGGGAGAAAAGAAAGGGAGAGTAGGTATAAATGGAGAGCTGAAAAAGATTCAGAGACAGAAAGAAAGGGTGGCTAGGTGTATGGGGGAAAACGGGAAGCAGAATGAGGGTGAGCCAGATGAAAAGAGGATGGAAGGTGTAAAAAAGAAGGGAGAGAAGAGAAGAAGTGGGAAACAGAAATGAGTATGGAAGACAACCAGCGAGATAGTTAACACGGAGGCAGGGGAGTGTGCCCCACACTGAAGCCCTTTTCCCTCCCTTCATCTAGCATCACTAATGCAGAAGGCTGGCCAGCCTTGCACCAAACAGCTGGAATCAATCGAAGAGACTGTGGGCGGCAGCCCAGGCACCCGGAGAAACAGTGGGAAGCCCTTCCCTCTGGCTTGGCAAGGCCAGTAGGGAACTTGCCAGCACCACCAGCCTCCTCCAGGCAGTTGCCTGAGCAAGAACCTGGCAGCCCGGAGCCTGCAGAACTGAAAGCCAGGCCTGTGCCACAGCTCAGCCCCGCCCGCATTTTCGCCACCATTACTGAATCAAGAACTCAATTAGGGATAGTTCTGTCCTCAAAGGGAGAGGCCAAGGAATGTTGACTCTTCCAGAGAAAGGGCAAAATGCCTTCAGCATTAAAATGGAGATCCATTGTTTCACAGTATCTGGATGCATAACTGTCACCAAATTGTGCAGTTGGATGGTTAGTATTTGCACCTCTCTCTTCCTCCCATCTTTTTCTTTTTTTCTTCCTCCCATCGGGGCCTCCTTCCAAATTTTAAGCATCTCAGCTCATTTGGTTAAAATATGTGTGTGTCCCACAATGTGTCTGGTCACATTGAGCTGACAATGCCAACAGTCCCAGTGCCTGTCTTCAGGTTGCTTACAAGCTGAAGTTCTTGTGTCTCTTCCAGTGCCCAGGGCTTGGAGTTAAAATCCAAAGAGCAAGGACATGGAAATTTGCCCGGCTATCAGCAACAGGGTTCTATTAGTTCTTTGAGGAGACAAGATGGCTGATGGAAAGAGGGTGTGGACTGTGAGTGAGAAAACCTGGATTATATTCCCAAGAAATACACTAACTGGCTGTGTGACCTAGGACTCATGGATTCCTCTCCTGGGACCTTGTATTCCCCACTTGCCAAATGAAGCTGTGAGACTGAATGACTCCTATGGTTTCTCCGTTGTTGTGGTTAGCTGCTGTTGAGTTGGCCTCGACTCATGGCTACCCCATGCACCACAGAACTAAATGCTGCCCGGTCCTGCACTGTCATGGATTGAATTATGTCTCCCCCAAATATCTGTCAACTTGGCTAGGTCATGATTCCCAGTATTGGGTGACTGTCTGCCATTCTGTCATCTGATGTAATTTCCCTATGTGTTGTAAATCCTATTACTGTGATGTAATGAGATGAATTAGTGGCAGTTATATTGATGAAATCTACAAGATTAGATAGCATCTTAAGCCAATCTCTTTTGAGATATAAAAGAGAGAAGTAAGCAGAGAGACATGGGGGACCTCACACCACCAAGAAAGCAGTGCCGGAAGCAGAGCACGTCCTTTGGACCTGAGGTTCCTGCGCTGAGATGCTTCCAGACCAAGGAAGACTGATGACAAGGCCCTTCCTCCAGAACCGACAGAGGGAGACTTCCCCTGGAGCTGGCGCCCTGGATTTGGACTTCTAGCCCACTGGACTATGAGAGAATAAATTCTCTTTGTTAAAGCCATCCCCTTGTGGTATTTATGTTATAGCAGCGCTAGATGACTAAGACATACACGCACCATCCCAGGATTGACTGTGGATTGGACCATTGTGATCCATAGGGTTTTCACTGGCTGATTTTCAGAAGTGAATCGCCAGGCCTTTCTTTCTAGTCCATCTTAGTCGGAAGCTCCACTGAAACCTGTTCAGCGTCACAGCAACACACAAACCTCTACTGAGAAATGCGTGGTGGCTGTGCATGAAATGTATTAGTCTGGACTCGAACCCAGGTCTCCTGCATGGACGGTGAGAATTCTACCACTGAACTATCCGTGTCCCCATAAGATCCCCCTAGTGCCCCAGTTTTGTGATTCTCCTACAAAATCTTCTCACTTACCCACACGACCACCTCTACCAATTTCCAACAAGCCTGGATTCAAATAACTTATGACATGGCCAGATTTCTTTTTAGGCATGTAATAAAATTTCCTCACCCATTCAGACACATTAAAAATGCTATGATAAAAAATTATTCACTATGAAAATTTAATTTAGGAAATAGGAATTAAATATTTCTTAAATCATGTTAATGAGTTTACAAAATTGAAATAAATCTATTGGTTCTCTGAAGATAAGACTTGGATCTAGAGATTCAGTTTCATCTTTCAAATGGCTTGGAGTGGGGGAGAGGGGAAGTGTATTCATATCTGAAAATGATTAAATGAAAATTTAATCCTTAATTATCCTCCTAACAGCTGCTGATGGAAAATCATGCAGACTCACCAAATTTTAAAGTGCCTGGGCTCTGTGCTTTCAAATTAGGATTTTTTTTTCTCAGTCATTTGACTTTTAAAGTTAAAATGAATAGCTGTTTTCAAAGCGTCCAGCATAGTGCAGACAGAAAATGCTTTAAGAAGTATTATGAAAAGTAATCTGCTCAATTCCCCAAATCCGAAGACCTTTTTGAACGTGCCTTGAGCTACTTCTTAGTTTGCATTTTATGTCTCAGTTACTTAGTGCTGCCATAACAAAAAGTATTGCAAGTGGGTGGCTTTAAAGAACAAAAATTTATTTTCAAACGGTTAAAAGTCCAAAACAGGGTCTCAGCCATCTTGACTCTTTCTGTGAACCTCTCTCACAGTTGCTAGTGACTGCCAGCAATTCTTCACTTGTAGATGATCCTCACATAGAATCTTTCTTCTCCGGTGTATCTGTGTCTATTCTGCTCTTTTTATAACTCGGAAACGATTAGGTTTAGAACCCACCCTACATTGGTATGACCTCATTAACATAACAAAAGAAACCCCCTGTTTCCAAAGAGAACCTCATGCTCAGGGCCCAGAACTTCAATACATATTGTTGGATGTGGGTGTGTGGGGGCGCATAATTCAATTCATAACACTCTCTAAAGTAAAGGGTCTTTCCTCCAGTGTGCCTCAACACTTCCTTTTTCCTGCTTTTGGTGCTTGGCCATCAGGATGCTCCACTTCTCAGACTGGGCTACAGCAGAAGTTCTCAAAGTATGGCCCTTAGGCCAGCAGCAGAGGTGCAAATACCAGTCATCCAAGTTCATGTTAGCATCACCTGATCTTATTAGCAATGCTGATTTGTGGGTCCTGCCACAGACCTCTGGCATTAGAAACTCTGGGCCACGTGGCCCAACAATTTGGTTTTAACAAGTTTTCCAGGTGGTTCTGATGTTCAGTCAGAATTTGGGGTGAAAGGAAGTGGTTTAGGGATTGAAGCAGAGAAAGTTGTAAGGTGAGAAACCTCAGCCTTTCTATTTTTCATTGATTTGTTTTCTGATTATCCCAACCCCCATTTTTTTTTTTTAAATAATGAGTCTCCTTATTTAAGCCTATCTCTGTGACAACTGACAGCTGCCCTGGAGTCAATTCCAACTCATGTGTGTCAGACAGAGTAGAACTGCTTCTTAAGGTTTCAATGGCTGAGTTTTTGGAAGTAGATTGCCAAGGCTTTCTTCCAAGGAGGTTTGGGTGAACTCAAACCTCCAACCTTTTGGTTAGCAGTCAAGCGCATAACCATTTGCACCAGCCAGGGACTCCAGCCTCTCTGTCTGAATGTTTAAATCTTGTATTTAAGTATGCAATGAGAAGAAACATGTATCTTTTTTGTCTTTTGATGTATTTCGGCCTAATTATACTTTCAAGTTCTCCAGTCCCTGGAGAAAGACATCATGCTTGGTAAAGTAGAGGGCCAAGAGAAAGAGGAAGACCCTTAACGAGATGGATTGATAGAGTAGTTGCAACAATGGGCTCAAATGATTGTGAGGATGGCAAAGGACCAGGCAGTGTTTCCTTCTGTTGTACATGGGGATCTCCATGAGTCAGAACTGACTCCATGACACCTAACAACAACAACGATTCCTTTTGACCTCTTTTGCTTGAGCTCTCTCATCTGTAAAAAGAGTTCCACTTCAAAATGGCTCATGAGAATGTTGGACCAAGATAAATCCTGAAGTGACAACATTTCACTGTGAGTTTAATGTTTCACAAACTGGGCTTGTAGACAGTCTCAAAGTTCTCAAGTTTGGACAGCGTTGATCTAGAACAGTGGAGGTCCCAAACACCAGGCCTTAGGCTGCTCCTTGTTCACGAGCAAGTTCTTGTTGGAATGAAGTAAGATGTCTAAATGATAGGTTTTTAGCTTTGATTTGTTAATAAAGCTTTATATTCAATTTAAATGACTATTTTGGGGTTGTTATGAGCCCTGGTGGCATGGTGGTTAAAAAGCTTGGCTGCTAACTTAAAGGTCAGCGGCTCCAACCCACCAGCTACTATGTGGGAGAAAGATGTGGCAGTCTGCTTCCATAGAGATTTACAGATTGGAAACCCTATGGGGCAGTTCTGCTCTGTCCTATAGGGTTGCTATGATTTGGAATCAACTCAATGGCAATGGGTATGTCCTTCAAACTTTGTTAATATGTGCTTTACTTTTTTTTTTTTAATGTCTATATGAAAACTCTCAGAGCCCCCGCTCCACTTAAAAACTTATTGGTGGTAAAATATGAAAAGTCTAGGAAACACTGATATAGATAATTTCTAAGGTCCCTCTATACTTTTCAAAATTCTATCATCTGATCTTCATTTCTCTGCTATATCAATTTTAGTAGATGAAAACAGATTTCCAATTCTCTGTGGATTTCTTTTATGATAGAATTGATTCCTTGGCTTTTTCTTGAGTAAAATAAAAAATTCTATGGTTCTGGTATGGGAGGCTCATAGGGCAGGATTTGTCCAATCCAGGGCTGGGCATGAGGCTCAACACTTCCTCGATATTCCTTTGCTCCAGGTAATTTCGGTTAAACAATGGGGATCAAGGGCTTTCTATTGCAGAAACAACTTGTTTCAGTAATGAAGACTTCTGAGGCAGGTTGTTGCATTATATCAAAGGACTCAAAAATATACATGTTTCTTCTACCATGTTTTAAATGATCTACAAGTTAATACTTTTCCTTTTGTTCAAACTTTAGACCAAGGGAGACTCTGCCATCATAGTTAACTGGAGACGGCCATTTGTGAAGACAGTCTAATCACTGCCAATTCTGGGAATCATAACACATGGGCAAGGAACAGTCTTTTTTTGATAGGGGGAGTAGTTTGTGTTCCCTGAGTACAGTGGGAATTCTCTCATAGCAAAATTCTTCCCTAACGTCTATGACTGAATTAAGAGGTTTTCTGTACCTGCTTTCGTAGGAATGAGCTTGTAATCCTTTATATTCTGAATCAATAAACACTCCTTCCTAGAAAAATGGAGCTGAAGAGATTTTAGAGATCATCTGGTCCATCTATCTTCTCTACCCTCTGTATATAGAAAGAAAGCTGAAGTCCTGAAGTCATATTTTGGTCACTGGTTACTTACTGGAAAAGGCAGAACTTAGTCCAAAGCCTTGACCTCAAACCTAGTCTCTTCTACCATATCAAGCTGCTTTGATTCTTTTCCTGTAAAGATTTATTGAATACCTACTATGTGCAAGTTGCTGTGTTAAAGGCTTTAGATTAAGGGCAGTTGTTCTTAACCAGGACTGTACAACAGAAACACATAATGAGATTTTTCAAAGTGTGGATATCAGGCCTCTATCCCAGACCTACTGAATCCAAATGTGCTAGAGTGTGTTTGACAAGTGGAATGACTGAATCATATGCTAGATGCATGTTTATCTTTTTAAGAAACTGCCAAATTGGAAAATGTACAATTTTATGTTCCTACCAGCAGAGTATGAGAGTTTCTGTTTCTCCACATCCTCATCAACACTTGGGATGATCAGTCCTTTTAATTTTAGTTATTAAATGGCTTAAATTTTAATTCTAGCCACAGCTGTATAACATTTTTTTATGTCTGCATTTATTTCATAATTTATTTAACCAATTCCTTATTGATGAACATTTAGGTGATCCCAATCTCTTTCTATGACAACAATGTTGTTCACCTCTGTGCATTTAACTTTATCCATTATGCCACTTCATTGTAAATCTCCAGGAATCACCACTCCCACTGTAGTTTATATGAACGACAATTCCAAACTTGTGGCATTGCAGTATTCCAATTTTTAATAAGTAGGAGAAAATTCCTAAAAGCTGAATTACTGGGCCAAAGCATATACACATTTAACTGTGTCAATATATTTGGATGGATTTTTATCCAGACAGACTAGAGCAGGGGAATGAAGAGTGGGTAGACTCAACCAGAGATAATTTGAGAATTTGAAAGCTGAAAAAAGAACACGTACAAAGGCAGAACCCTGTGAAGTACCAACATTCAAGGTGCAGACAGAGGAAAAGGAAAAAGCCAACAGAGGCTAATGAAAGTGTTAGCATGAAGGGCAAGAGGAGAAAGATAAACGGACACTCAGGGCAGTTAAGCAACTTGCTCAGGACTGCCCAGCTGGAGACTGGCAAAGTGAAGACTGTATCTGACAATGTCCTATTGGTGCAGTTTTCCTTCTGGTAATTTCTGCAATGGAATCTCCCTCTTGATTCTTCCCCTGCTTTTCTCTCTCTCCCTCTTCCCCCTTCTCTCTTGTTCTCCATATTTTTCTGCATATTCGTGTATCCTTCATCTCTTCCCATAGCTACTCCCTTTCTACCTAATTTGCTTGTCTGGAAGAAAAAGCAGGAAACTCAAGTCTTTCAACTTCAACTGGCTCCTGTCCCAACATGTACAAGCCATGGAGATGAGATGTTCTTCGAGGACCAGGTGTGAGTATGGGTATCCGGGACACAGAGGTATGATCTGAGCCAGGATGGGAAAGGATGCAGAGAACGTGCCTCAACATCTCTAAAACCAAGAGACAATTGACCCCACAGTACCCTGAATAGACCAAGCTTGACAACATGTTGCAGAAGAGGATGATGGCAGTGACAATGACATTCCTTTTGATAATGAACTCCAGTTTTTGCAGGATTTTTTTTTTTTTTTAAATTAACCTTTCAGGAAACCAATACCTCACATTTTCACCTTCCGTACTGCATTCTTTAGAGCCTAGTTCAAATGGCTCCTTCTCTATGATGCCTCCCACTCACCACCAGTGATCTCCCCTACTGGGAATGCTTGGTGTTCTACCAACACATGTACTTAGCAGAACAATTAAAACAATTTTTGCATTTTTAATTAATAGTGTTTTTAATTTAGTATTCACTATAAAAAAAAAAAATTTTTTTTTTTTTTATTGAATACTTAGCCTGATGGTAACAATGGCTGGCTTCAGAGTAGCACCCCAGTAGGAGGGCAATGCCCATTCTCAATAAATGGGAGCACACATTTGGGGAGGGATATGGAAAAGGCAGGATGTTTAAGTACTCTGACTTTATTGTATGGAAGACTACATAGTTTCCATCTGCATGAACATTTAGTAGGACAACACCAAGGTAACCAGAGCTCATTTCTAACACCACCCCACCCATCTGCCTCACTTGAAGGCACCAAAGAATCTCTGAGCTGAAAGTCAAGATTAAGTGCCATGCAGCCTGTGTTTTAGGGAAGAGAGGTCATTGTGCCACCTGAGAGCCAGAAGCTGGCTCACAGCTGCATGAATGGGGAGGTGGAGGGTGTTTGTATGTATGTGTGTATATTAGAAAGAGAGAAGAAGGGAAATCTTATGCGAACTCACTTTCTTAGTCTCCTGGGGCTTCCGTATGAAACCTTTCTCTGCATCCTTCCCATAATTCTTTCAGAGGAGCTGTGAACATTTCTAGTGGGCCCTACACATTTTCCCAGTTAACTTGCCTCAGGCATCTCATCTTCAGTATTTCCAGTAATGTTCATAACTGGGTTTCCATTCAGGGAAATAGGCCTATAAAGATAACACTTCCCCAAGATGTCTCAGAGTCAAAACATAATCAGCCAGAGGGTTCAGTTGTAGCACAAGGTTTCCATGGTTTGTGCAAGTGGACTCAGCCCTTTTGACTCCCTGGACTACCTCTCAATCTTAGGCAAGCCCCATACAATGCGTTTCCCACAGGCAGTCCCGATTTAACCCTCTTTGAGATAGGTGAAATAGGAAGGATGTTTAGAAAATAGGAAGAAGGGGAAACGTCTGCAGCAAGAAAGATGGAGAATAAAAACTCAAGGTGAAAGAAGAGACATCATAAGCAATAGAAAAAATATAAGGCAAAGGCTACATACGAAAATCAAGCATTTTAAAGTAGTCTGGAATAAAAACAAGATTAAAACATCAAATGAGGACTCATTAAAATGCACTTTCACATGTGTGCATGCATGTGTGGGTGTTGTCAATAGTACCCATAATCTAAAACCCAAAGATCGAACTGGAGCTACTGTTCTGAGCAGAAAAACATTCATATAGATGTTCATTAGGACTTGTTTAAATGCCTAGTGTCAGTTTTAGTCATTTGCTTCTTTAAAGTGGCCATACATTCAGCCGAGTTATTGGTGCTTATTAGTAAATCATACTGTTCAAATGTCCGCATGTAGCTTTACATTCCATTTTCTTCCATTTCAAATCCAGGATCTGGGCTTAGTAAGGATTCTTCTTTTCTTCCCGTGGGTATTAGACCTGTTTGGTATTTAGTTAATGACTCTGATTCATGGAACAAGTTCGACATTTTCTAAACTAGTTGTGAATATCATTGTTGCTGACAGCTGTAGCTGGAAGAAAGGAGATAGACCATCCTTGGGGCAGACAGGAAACAAAAGACCAGAGAGGTGGATGTTTTTCTGGAGGTACCACACTCAGCTCTGCCTCTCACTGAAACTTAGGCAAATTATTCAACTTCTCTGACCTCAGTTATGTCTTCTTTCAAAAGAGCCTTATATTTGTTTCAAGGATTTTTGAGAAGATTAAAAGAGACCGTGGCAAATAGCACAAATCCAAAGTAAGTCCTTAGTAAATGGTAAACACGTGCACAACACATGCACACAATTAACAGCACCCCACCCCTGCACGTACATGCAGGCCAGACGAGAAGTAAGGCTGGACTATTGACTAGAACCTTAGTGTTCTTGTTGGGGCATCACAGCGGAGTAGCTAAGTCCAAATATACGATAATAGAAAAAGCGAGTGAGAGAATGAATAAATGAATTAAAGTTACTTCCCCTCTGTAGTTAAAAAATATGTAAAAAGATTTTTTAAAAAATCCTTAAAAAAGGAAACAAGTATCTCAAAATATGTTTATGTAAAATATCTCCTCCATTGATGCTGTGGCAACCAAACTGATAAACGGAGTTTATCAGTTGCTCCCAAGTGAAGGTTGTTTGCACATGTGTACAGACAACTGTATATATACAGTCCTCTGTTGACTATTTTGGAGGCAACCCCCCAAAGGATACTGGGCCCTTTCTTCTATTTCCTTGAAAAGACAGTAAAGGGAATTTAAAAGAGAAAAATTATGGAAAGTGGACAGCAATGAAAATATGATTTCACTCAGGTTCATAAATCATTTAAAAAATTCTTCTCTCATTTCCCGCCACACAGCAGATTTATTGAAAATTTATCACCGGTCCTTTCAGGGAAGCTTTCCTCTCTTCAGAGAAGAGGATTTTGACCTAAATTGCCTAAGAGTTAAGCCAGAATACCGTTGTAGTTTTGTGGCTCCATTTCAAAACTAGCCTGTGTTTTACAGAATTTCAAATATCCAAGTCACTTCCAGTCACAGGAGCTAAAATTGGCCAGGGTGGAACTTGTGGCTGTCAGAACTGATAAACATTTCCTGAATGCCAATTGGTTGGAGAACCACATCTCTGAATACCATTAAAGAATCTGAAGTCTACCTCAACACGTAACCCCAAGTTTCAATTGCTTGTCGGGAAATTGAGACTTTGTTTGAACATGCTCAGCCAATTTTTCAGGCCTGCATTCTGTGGTCCAGGGGTCTTGTGAGGGCAGAGATCTTGGATCTTGGCGGGGGCGGGGGGGGGGGTGGTAGGGAGGGGGGCAGGCAAAGTTCTCCTCTTCACATTGGTATAAGAATAATAAAGCTCATACCCCATTCTCCTGGAAACCAGGGTCTTTCTGCATCAACTTGTGCCTCCCACGGGCTTCAAGAAGTCTCAAGAAGAAATAAAAATCAAATCAAAGTAGCCAATATTTGCAGTGGTAGGACAAAATGGGTTTGACAATGGCTAAGACCTTGTTCTGTCTTGGAGATTTCTCCTCTAAGGCCAAGTTTATTCTTAGCCAAACTGGAAAAGGATGTTTCTTTTTAGCCACTCCCTTCCCTTCCCTTCCTTTTCAATGCAGTGCCTCCTCTCAGCTAAATAGGAGGGGGTCTTTTATTCACAATGGATAAATCCAACCTGAGCTAGCTTAGGCACAAAGGGAACTTATTAGCTCACCTGCCTGTAGGAAGGGCACAGGTGTCATGGGCTTCAGGGCCACTCTGAATCAGGGATTGTAATTCTACCA
Organism: Elephas maximus indicus; assembly: GCF_024166365.1. Lineage (NCBI taxonomy): Eukaryota > Metazoa > Chordata > Mammalia > Proboscidea > Elephantidae > Elephas > Elephas maximus. Next base: position 53,958,417 of record NC_064829.1, on the reverse strand, counting down.
GCTTCCTCGTTCTCTCTCTCTCCCTCTTTAATTCATGCTTCTTTCAGGGTCAGCTCCATTCTCTCCTGCCATAGGCTGGCTTCTTTCGCAATGGATTTCATGGGCGCACAAGTCTAATGCCTCTTACCTCCCACGAGTCCGGTGACTCATATCTCATTGCCAGGGAGTTACTTCTCTTTTGGAGCCTATGTTCAAAAATGCTGAGGAAGGGCTTTGATTGGCTTAATATAAGTCAGGTGCGTGTTACCAGACCAACCAACTGAAGCCGGGAGAGTGAGGTTCTATAACTTGCCCAGCTTGATTCAGGGGGCAGGGTCTATTAAAAGATGGCAGTTCCCATTTGAACAAGTTGAAAGAGTAGGGGAGGAAAAGTATTTCTAAAGGAAGGAAGGAGTAGACAAAGTTGTATGTGTTTGGTAGAGAAATCTACAAATATTTGTAAAGCAAACTTCTCTCTCAGATTAAAGCCTTGATACAGATAAATTGGAGTCCCCAGGCAGTGCAAATAATTAACGCATTCAAGTGATAATTGGAAAGCTAAAGTTTTGAATCCATCTAAAGGGGCCTTGGAAAAAAGGCCTGGAGGTCACCTTCTGGAAAATCAACCATTGAAAGCCGTATGAAGCAGAGTTCTACTCTGACACATGTGGGGTCACCACGAGTTGGAATCAACTCAATGGCAACTGGTCCTGATACTGGTCCAGATAAGTAGCTGAGGCCATAGCCTAAGGATGTTCAGTCACAGGTTCTAGACTTCCACAACCCACTGAACGAGGCCAGCCCAGGGGCAAGGACTAGAAGGCAGGAGGGGACAGGGAAGCTGGTAATAGGGAACCCAAGGTGGAGAAGGGGAGAATGTTGACATGCTGTGGGGTTGGTAACCAATGTTACAAAACAATACATGCACTAACTCTTTAATGAGAAGCTAGTTTGTTCTGTAAACCTTCATCTAAAGTAAAATAATAATAATAAAAATGAACAACTGGAAAGTCACATGTAAAAAAAAAGTGACGGTTCTACTTACAATGTTAAAATAGGCTTAGAATGTACCTTTTGTTTGAATACAGATTTTATATTGGGTTTACTTCAAGTGGAGCAGAATGAGGTCAGCACGGGAAACACCTACACATTTACCTTGATATTCTATTAATCTAATGTTCTGGAAAACATTTTTTGGTTGTATCCCTAATGAAACGATCCTGCGAAAAGCACTGGTAAAACCAAGCAATTAGATTATTATGGAACCTGAGGAAATAAAGGTAAGAGAAGGACCACACTTACAGTGACAAGGAACCAAGAATGCATGATTCCTGCAGTACAGAGGACACAGTAGAGACCTCCAAGACTCTAACTGCCTTGAGGTCCTGGAGAACATGTCCAACTACATTCCTAGAGCTGTTCACGCCAAGGCAAGCTGGAACTATGACGAATCACAGGAATTCCCAGTCCTGAACCTCAAACACTCCCATCAAGCTGGAAACGTCCATTAGAGCCTTATTCTTCCGCCCTGCACTTGAGCCCCTATAGAAAGGAGGCACAGGACAGGTCTGGGATGTAAAGAGTCACGGGCATTTGAGAGAGGCATTGAAAAAAGACACACTAGCTACCCACGATACTCATCATATAGTCTATGTGATGAGTATATCTGAGCATGACACATGGCATCAAGTACTTAGCAAGAAGAGTTGGATTGCCTCAGTAATAGATCACTACCTGCCATCTATGTCCACTGTTCCAAGACAGTGCTTAGCACATGACAGATTCTTAATAAGCATTGGTTTGAATGAATGAATAGATGAATGGGTAGATGGATGGATAAATGAATAGATGTAGGGCAATTAGGTTGGCCTTTGTCAAATATTTAGAGAGAGTGTTTGGCACTGTCTCTCCTATTTTGTAAGCTTCTATACACCATAGCTTTCCTGTACCTTATTCCTTCAGGACTCTGTTCGCAGCAGGGTGCCATATAATCCCACTCTCTCTACTCCCACCAGTGGGTTTACTGATTTGAGCTGTTCTCACATAAATGTATCTGTATACAAATATTTGTTTCAAAGCTACTTGTTTCTAAAAAAAAAAAAAAAAAAGCATCAGAAGTAACTTATTCAAAAAACACATCTGAAGTGAGATAAATGAAGTAAATGGTAATCAGAAGATCCAGAAGAAGGCAGAGCAAATCATTTGTAAATGTTTGAGTACAGGTGACCCCAGATGTCAAGAAGAGGACACATTGCCAGGCTGCCTGGTGATCCTCGGCGTGGCTTCCTAACCTTGGAAAACTTTGCAGTCCAGGATCTGCCCCTCAGACTGGCACACTCAGAAACTTGGTTTGGTCAGCACCCAAGAATAAATAGATTGGCCAGGAATGGGCTCCAATTGACTTCAGAACTATTGTATAAATCAGACTGTTCATTAATTAACCCCAAACACCATAACTCCTCTGCCAATCAGATTGGATATCAGCCAGCACATTTACGCCTGTGGAAGGACATAGCTGGGATGCCAAAACCAAACTAGAAGTTTGCTTGGTGAACACTGGATCAGAACAAAGGGAGTTTGACAGGTCATGAGTTTAGGTTAACCTGTCAATAGGACTGTGACATGCAAAGTCTATGCCGTGACACCCAGGTTCTTGGACATTGCTGGGGGCACTACCCATATGGGCCTCCTTGACTCTAACGTGGTCCATGCTTCTATCGCTGAACATCACTCCTTCTGCCTGATCCATTTTTCGTAAAGATGTCGTGAAGTACATAATCCATTTACTATCTAGTCCTATTCCTTTGGGAACTTTTTTCTCTGTGAGGGGAAAGCTCATATCTGTTCTGATACACGATATATTTTCAGATTAACTTTCAGGGCAATCTGAGTTTCTAATCCGAGTTTCAAATCCTTGTGAACATGCCATGTGCATTATTCCTTTGGGTAGTAGCAAACTGCACTGGATCTGAGGTCGTAGAGGCCTGGTTTCCATCCAAGCTCGATGGACATAAGCAAGTCACCTAATCTTTATGAGCCTGTTTCCTCATCTGTAAAATGATCATAAAAATAGCTGAGAAGACTATTGAGAGGCTTAATTATGGTAATGTTGGTGAAGCACTTAGCATACCCGTGAGCTCTCATCAGCAGTCGGCAATACTGATAAATGTGACTCCAACTCATTACCTCTCACTCCTGCACTCAGCTGTCCTTCGCTGAGCACTCATTAAATGTGCCCGGCCTCAAGGTAGACCAAGAATCCAGCACAGTATAATAACTACAACTAATATTAAATTTAGCTCTTAGTTTCCTGGCTGCCAAGGCCCAAAGGGCCACATCAATTAGCACTAAGTTTTTTTTTTTTTTTTTTTCTGAGCTCAAGTTTATTTGGTCCAATTAAGCTCAGTACAAAAAGATTTAAGATCTAAAGGAATGACTAATTATGGAGTTTCAGATACTGAGACAATCAGATGAGGACAACGGCTTAGCACTTAGCTCAGTAGGCCAGACCTGGTGGTAGCACAAATCAATCCATGTTAACAACACCCCATATTCCTTACACCTCCAACAGAGCCGAAAAATATAAACTGGACACACAGGTGGCTGTGCAACATCTCACTCTCTGAAAATAGAACTGCTCCTCCTGGCTAAAGAGAAGAATCCACAGGTGTAGGCTAATAGAAACAAGACCTGAACCACAAATGGTTTCTTTATAATTTTAAGCTTATGAAATGAACTTACATGGCTAAGATGCGTGCATACATTCATTCAGTCTGATCTTGAGTAGTTTGTATTAATAAGAAAGAAACCGGGCCCCATCTCACCATATGCTGGTAGTCACTTTACCGGACTCAAGATAAAATCAAAGTAATTGCTCCATAAAGCAAAGCAGTTAGTAATAACCTAAACTCCAAAAGCCCTTTAATTTTCTGATTCATATCTTTAATCAATTTGCAACATGAAACAATTGAGTTTTCCCTCTAGTTTCCCAATTGTTTGCTCAAAAGAGCTGCTCCACTGCCTTTGACTGTCGTGATATTATTGCATTTATATTGACTTTTACGGCAGTTTTTACAACATTCAAGGTGCATAAGTTATGTGAAAGTGTAGCACAGGAACATTTCAGGATGAAAGTAAGCCATAAAGAGAGTGCCGGGCTATAATGTCTGCAATTTACAGTATGAGGGAATTACAAATGGGGCTGAGCACACTGGGCTGGTCTTGGCGTCAACTGCTTCCAAACCCCCAGGAACTTGTCCAACAGCCTTCCCATAGTCAAAGCTGGGCTATGCGATGAGGTGCTCTGGAACGCTATCTCAGACATATAGAACACGGATCTGTCTAAGCTGGAGGGGGGAGAAGTGCTGGGTGAGGGTGCTGCCAGGGCAGAATTGTTCTGAAGACCAAAGAAGGCAACAGAGGCCTTATCAGAAAGCAGGGAACGGCTTTAGATGATACTGCTGCTGGCTGTTGCCTGTTCTCTGGCTGGCACCTCAGTCTTCACCATTGGCTTTCCCACCAGGGATCCTACAGTGCGGTAGAAATGAACGCAAGGCCATTTCTCATCTAGAAAGAGCCTTTTACTTCCTTTGTCTCTTCTCATTCAGGCCCTCAGCATCTCCTACCAAACTGGCCACCAAATCTTCATTTTCTCACCTCTCAAGTTCAGCCTCCCTGTCCCTCACTAGGGGAGTCCCTGTGTGGTACAAACTGTTAATGTGTTCATTGCTAACTGAAAGTTAGAGGTTCGAGTCCGCTCAGAGGTATCTCAGAAGAAAGGCCTGGTAATCCACTTTGGAAAAGTCAGCCACCGAAAGCCCTATGGAGCCCAGTTCTACTCTGACACACATGGGGTTGCCACGAGTTGGAGTCGACTTGACACCAAATGGTTTTGGGTTCTCGGTGAAGATATTTTCCTAAGATATCAGCCAGAGCAGGTCACTCCCCTCCCCAAAACATGTCCAGTGACTTTCTGCTCCTTCACAGGTATTCCTACCGCTTACTCAACATCCAAGGGATGCACGCCGCAGGACCCTCTCACCTTTCAAGGCTACTGTCTCGATTCCAATCGTGCCAGGGAACTAGCTGTTCTGGGCACCTGTGCTTCTTTACTTTCAATATTCCCCACCACTCCGTCACCTGTACCTCTTGTTTCTCCATTTACAAAAAAGTTCTGAGAGGTTAAGAGCTAGACTCCCTGGGTTTGGATCCCAGTTTTACCACTTACTCCCTCTACAGCCCTACTATGCAAGTTACTTTTCTGTGCCTCAGTTTCCTCATCTGTAACATGGGTATAATAACAGCGTCTATCTCATTGGGTTGTTATGAAGATTAATTCATTCTGTATACGTGAAGAGCTTAGAATAGTACCTGGCAGAGAATGGGCTATTTAAGTGTTAACTGCTATTTAAATGTTAGATTCTTTTGTATTTCTTCTTGGAATAGCCTTCCTACCTTCTCTGCTAAACAAGAATAATGTCTTCAATAATTAGTTTAAGTGGTTCCTCCTCAGTGAAGCCATTCTAGACTTTCCTGTCAGGCTGAGGCATCCTTCTGTGATTGTCCCCGGCACAGTTGTGTGCGCTTTCTTAGTTGGAATGTTTTTTACTTAGAACTTTAACTAACATATATGTGTCTCTTCCCAGGGGGCATGATTTTGTCAGCAGCAGGAGCCCCTGTCATAAGAGTATCACCCAGGCTGCCCGCACTGAGAAACAACCTAGCTTCCCTTCCTCATCCTCTAGGTTGGCCACCTCAAAGGTCCTGTCATGGGATGCTGTCTTCATTATCTAGTACTGCCATAATAGAAATACCACAAGTAGATGGTTTTAACAAAGAGAGATTTATTTTCTCACAGTCTAGTAGGTTACAAGTTCAAATTCAAAGCATTGGCTCTAAACCAAAAAAAAAAAACCAAACCCAGTGCCGTCGAGTTGATTCCAACTCATAGGGACCCTATAGGACAGAGTAGAACTGCCCCACAGAGTCTCCAAGGAGCACCTGGTGGATTTGAACTGCCAGCCCTTTGGTTAGCAGCCATAGCACTTAACTACTACACCACCATGGCATTGGATCTAGAGAAAGTCTTTCTCTCTCTTTCGGCTCTGGAGCAAGGTCCTCATCCTCAATCTTCCCCTTGTCGAGAAGACTCTCAGGCACAGGGATCCCGTGTCCAAAGGACGTGCTCTGCTCCCGGTGCTGCTTTCCTGGTGGTGTGAAGTCCCCATTCTCTGCTTGCTTCCCTTTTATCTCTTGAGAGATAAAAGGTGGTGCAGGCCATACATACCCCAGGGAAACTCCCTTTGCCTTGGATCAGGGAGGTGACCTGAGTAAGGGTGGTTGGTGTTACTATACCATTCTAATCTTCTCAACATAAAATTATAATCACAAAATGGAGGACAACCACACAATACTGGGAATCATGGCCTAACCAAGTTGACAAGTATTTTTGGGGGGACACAATTCAATCCATGACAGATGCATACTTCATAGTGCAGAGTTAATTTTGGTTACATTTCCTGTGCTTTGGTTTTGACTTATATTAGGAAAAGCTCAAAGTTCCAAGGAAAATTCAAATCAACGAAGCTACCAAAATCCTCCCCTGATCAGCTGTCACACACCTGCAGGCCTCCTTCTTGCCAGGCAGGCAGTGGTGGTGGGATCAGGGCAGGGGGTCAGGAAAGGGTTGATTCAACAACTTTGTACCTAGGGGAGGCCTGGGCCTGGCTTGTGGTTTCCTCTCAGAAGCGGGTGGAACAAGAAGGAACCAATCTGGAGCCTGCAGAGGCAGTTAACTATCAAAAAAAAAAAAAAAATTTTTTTTTAGCTACCCTAGAAATGAAGGAATTAAGTCCTTAGTCAATATTCCTGGCAGGCCTTTTGATTTTATACATAACTTAAAAAAAAAAAAAAATCCCTCATGAATTAATAGTGTCTTTAATTCATTCTTTCTGATAAATATTTAGTTGCTTCTTTGTCTTCTCTCCTGGGTTGTACAGTTCTTGAGGTTTGGGACTATGCCTTTTAATTGTTTATTTTGAGAAAAAGTTTTAAATACGAAAAGCACGAATAAAAAAAAATTTTGCTCCTCATCTGACTTATAAAATATTATATGAAATTTTTAAAAAATGTTCTCTTTTCCACACACACACTACAATTAATTGCATGTATAGTCTTCCTAATTTTTCCTGTTTCTCTAGTTGTATCTCTATTATCTATCTATCTGTCTGTCTGTCTGTCTATTTCTTTGTGTACTGTCTGTCTATTTCTTTGTCTACATGTATAACAATAACATCCATATACAACCCTACAAACATACATATAACCAAACCAAATCCATTGCCTTCGAGTCAGTTTCGACTCATTGTCACACTGTAAGACAGAGTAGAACTGCCCCGTAGCATTTCCAAGGAGGGGCTGGTGGATTTGAACTCCTGACTTTTTGATTAGTGGCTAAGATTTTAACCACTGTGCCACCAGGGTTCCATACTCACATATAACCAAAACCATTGCCGTTGAGTCGATTCTGACTCATGGCAACACTATAGGACAGAGTAGAACTGCCCCATAGGATTTCTAAGGAGCACCTGGTAGATTTGAACTCCTGATCTTTTGGTTAGCAGCCAGCTCTTAACCACTACACCACCAGCATTTCCATAAAAAAAAAAAAAAATACATATAATTTGTAAAAATTATACCTTGGTTTGCAACATTGAGCCCCGCCCACCCACCCACTTAATGGTATATCATGGACATCATTTCCAGGCCATCTGTATCTACCTCACTTTTTTAAAAATGGTTACACAGTAACCCATTATATTATGGTAACCCATTATAACAATGTACCAAGATATACTCAGTCATTCTCCTACTGATGGGTTGTTTAGATTCTCTCTCTCTTTTTCTTTAAAAACCATTCTGGGATGAAGATTATTATTCTCAGATTTTTATGTGTCAGCTCTACTATTTCCGTAGAAGAGATTCCTAGATTTTAGAGTTACTGGGTCAAGGAGTACAAGCATTTTAGTTGGCAATACCTCAAACTCATCAACAGTGTTACCTTTCAGACGTTGCTTTCTCCGCTCTAGCCCTCGCAAGTTACCAGAAACCTGGCTGTTCCTTGAGCAGGGTATGCCCTTCCAGATACCTTTTGTGCCTTATTTGTCTTTGTATTCACCCTCCTCCTTACTCAGTGCCAGGATAGCACTGTGCACATAGCAAATGCTCAATAAAATCCAGATGTAAGAATGAATGGACATGCAGGAAGCTCCATATAACACTACAAACCAAGGCTGTAACCATTTGCTAGGCAGACAGCTTATTTAGTTGAGGGATTTTCTTTGTTGCTTTCAGGAAGCTATTGAGCTTTTTTTTGTTTCCTCAGTTTCTCATTCATTTAGTAAGTCTAGAGATATTGGCTTTTCTCCCAGGAGACCTTGGGTGGAATCTAGTATTTCAAAGTGCTTTATGGTGTTGCTCAGTAAATAAAAGATGTCGTTAATATGCATGAAGCTATTTCATCAAGAGGCCAACAGAGCAAATTTAAAAGCTATCTTCAAGGGAGAAGAACTACACTGCCATTATCATGCATACTAATAACCACAATGGAAGTCTCCAGGAGCCAGGACAATGCTCTCCTAAGGGCCCTTCAGATGCTGAGGCGCTTAAGGTGCCCCTGGTCTTCCTGTCAGTCTCAGGAAAGGGTCTGCAGAGGGAGAATCATCCTTTACCTCCAGACTCCCACAGGCAGGGTGGGCAACCCAACCAGGGAGCTTTCAGCATTCCAGAGCTATGCTTAAGGGTTCTTAGATGATGCAGCTAATGGTTTCTGAGAACCGTCCCTAATACGAAAAATTAGATATGAAGCAGCCAATGCATAGATGGGAGGAAGGTTCAGGACGATTTATGATTTGCCACTACTACAAGGTCACATTTCCGCTCACAGGCCTGAGAAATGGTGAGCATGGTGGAGGCAGAGTCATTAGGAGAAAGTTGAGCACACTGTACCAATGGAGAAAGGTGCTGGGAAAGAAGACAGGAGCCCTGGGTCCTGCCTAGCCACGTGACCTTGGGCAAATTCCTTAAAAACATTCTTCACCTAGAACTTATACCTCACTTATACCTCATCTCTAGGTAACCAGAGGCACCCTCCTGGGGATCCTACGTGCTCTTATTAGCAGGAGCCTAGTGTCTTCCTCTTGAGGCTTCTCTTCCTTTAATTAGCCAGTAACTTCTGCCAGTGGGGCCAATCTTCCTTCCAAACTTCTGGAAAGAGAACTGGGAACCTGATAAGTCTAATAATGGGCCCCTAGTTGAGCTGCCTTTGTTTCTATTGTTGCCCCAAGGTGTTGCTGTTGAAAACAGTCCCACTGTGTTCTTTTTACTGGGGAAATGATGTCTTTTCTGGTCCAGATTTTATGACAGGTTGCAGTGGGGCCCCTTACTTGCAACCCTTTAATTAAAGCTGTTACAATGTGGCTGCACTCACATGCTCAGCCCATGTCCCAAAGCACAATTTCTGGTCTCTCTCCCAAGACTTCTGGGCCCTGAGGTTGGACCAGAACAGTGGTCCAGATCCTTAAAGTTCTTTCCCACCAACAGACATCAATCAATCTACTTCAAGCTATCATAAAAGATCTCAAAATACTGACTTTCAAAAGGAAGTGTTTAGAACCTCGGTCTCCCTTACCTCTCAAAGGACCCCTTGGCCCTATACAAATTTGTTCATCTTTTCTCCAGCTTGGCATACTCCTGGGCATTAGAAGGCTACAAGGGGTTATACTCTCCACATCTTACATTTACCTAGTTAGGGGGGACTCTGCCCGTTTGTTCAGGAAAGAGGCAAAAGGCATGGTATCCACAGTGACAATCTTTGTCCACCTAGACAAAAATGTAGTCAATACCTTCTTTTGTTTAAAAAGAAAAAAAGTCATTCCTTTCCAGGTACTTTGCTACATGTAAAATGTACTTTATTCATGCCTGCTTCACCTATTTCATTGTGAAACTGTGAGGACCAAGTGAGTGAGGCATTTGATAAAAAACACATATCTTGAAAAGAAAACAAAAAGCTAACTATCATCATTAGTCCAATAAGGATGAGAAATTGAAAACTGATTCATTCCGTTAGAAGTAAAGTCTGGGTTCTAGAAATTCTAGGTTGAGTTCTAGCCAGGTAGAGTTTCCAGAAAGACAATAAGGAATAAAAATTGGTTTCCCAAAGAAAGTCAGGGATAAAGCAGGCTTGATTTGTTGTATGAGCACAGAGGAGAAGCCAAAAGAATGGAATGACTGAAAAGGGAATAGTTGTAAGGATGGTATTATCAACTTACACCCATTGTATTTATCTTCCACTTCAGCAATCTCTGTTCCTTTAGTTTTTCCTCCAAAACGTATGATATTTTAGAAACCACTTAGTTTTTTTTAAAGGACTTAATCATTCTGGGATTCATTTTCCTAAATATGCAATGAGAGAGTTAGACTAAAATCAGTAGTTTTAAAAAATTTTGAGCCATAGTACTCTTTGTAGAACAAAGTCTTATCAGATGCTCTATAAGTAAATGTACGATACAGTGTTTGCATATTCTATGATTACAAATGTTGCTGTTATTGGCCGAAGTTGAGTTGACCCCCAATTCATGGGGACCCCGTACACAACAAAAGGAAACGCTGCCTAGTCCTGTGCTGTCCCCATGATCAGTTGGAGATTGGACTGTTGTAATCCATAAGGATTTTATTAGCTGATTTTTGAAAGTAGGTCACTAGAACTTTCTTCCTTGTCTGTCTTAGTCTGCCAGCGCCACTTAAACCTGTTCAGCCTCATAACAACACACAAGCCTACCATGACAGATGGTTGGTGGTCGTACATGAGATGTATTGCTGGGGATGAAACCCAGGTCTCTGGCATAGAAGGAGAGAATTCTACCACTGAACCACCATTAAAAAAATGAAAGCCAGTGTTCGTCAAGTAGATTCTGAGTCATAGTGACCCTATAGGATAGAGTAGAACTGCCCCCATAAGGTTTTCAAGGCTGTAATCTTTACAAAAGCAGACTGCCACCTCTTTCATGAAGCAGCTGGTGTGTTTGAACCACTGACTTTTCAATTAGTAGTTGAGTGTTTAACAACTACACCACCAGGGCCCCTTAGCTGAACTGCCGTACTAAACAAAAAAAAAAAAACACCGTTGCCATTGAGTCGATTCCAACTCATAGCGACCCTATAGGACAGTGCAGAACTGCCCTGTAGAGTTTCCAAGGAGTGGCTGGTAGATATGAACTGCTGACCTTTTGATTAGCAGCCAAACTCTTAACTACTGTGCCACCAGGCTCTGAACCATCATAGCCTTCCAAAATGTGTTCATACCTTACAGAGTAGGAGATGCTGCCCTACCCAGCCACTCCAACAAAGAGACCCTTTGAAGATGTTTTAAAGCAATGGTCTTTGGTGGTCCAGCCCCCAAACCCTCAGCCCAGGTCTGCATCTATAATTACACTGAGCTTCTTCGAGTGTGGGCAGATGAAGGAATTTAGTAATCATTACTTAATTTTTCCTAATTTCTTAAACAAGGAAAATAATTGACTCTAGGCAGAGGTATAATATGAAGAAATTACCTCTGATAATGCCAGAGAGGCCATAAATAGTCTAAATAATGAATAGTTCAAGTGGCTTTTCTTTATCTAATATTAAGCCTGAGTTCTTCTAATGACCTAATTTTTCACATTTCTGACAAAAAAAAAATTTTTTTTTTTAAAAGGTAGCTCTAAAGTCACCATTCCCCCTCCCCCCCTCCCCCCGCCTCCCTCCGAAAAAGCAGGGTCCATTGTATGGAGACAAAACGCAATTCCATTTTTCTACATAAAGACGCTGTGACCACTGAAAAATGCTTTTGAGTGGGGGACAGTTGGAGGGGTAGGGAGTGAAGAGAATTAAGGAAGAAACTAAGAAACACAGAGGCAAGCTTGAGAGGCAGTGAAGCTAAGAGGGCCTTATAAAAATCAGCCCGTCAAAGGCATTATGAATTTAGTGGGAGTCATATCAAACACATGGCCCAATCTCAGTCTCACTTTGTTTCTCTTCAGAACCTCAAAGATTATCCTTTTTTCATAAACATTTTCCATGACACACAGGAGGGATCCCTAGCAAGACCGTGAAATAGGGAAATTTTGTCTTTAGTTTCTTCCGATTCTCTTGGGTACTCAGCACACCCAAGCTGCCTGTAAAAAGAACCATTGCCATTGAGTGATTCTCAGAGAGACCCTATGGGACACAGTAGAACTCCCCTGAGGGTGTCCAAGGTTGTAAATCTTTATGGAAGCAGAATGCCACATTTTTCTCCCCAGGAGTGGCTGACCTTTCAGTTAGCAGATGAGTTCTTAACCACTGTGCTTATATCAAGAGAAAAAAGATAGTGCAGTGAAAAAGACACCCCATTAATCAGGGACAAAGAATCGTATAATCTGTACCACAAAAGGTTAGTTTTGTGTACAGAGTAGTTCACTCAGACCAAGACAGCACTCCAGTAATATGTTTTTGTTAGTAATGTGAGCTTAGATTAGGAGACTGCTGGCCTGAAGAGGTCAACTTGTGGAATCTCCTGAACAATACAGAAATTCCTTCTATGACTTTATTGAAGGTTCACCTAGGTTCTGCATGAGCCTCTTCAGTAAAAGGAATCCACTATCACTCTGATTTGCAGGTTCAGTTGCTAGAATATCCTGAGTGCGAGAAAGTTATTTCTTATAGTGAAACTAAGAAGAGCCAACATGTCTTGTCGTTTCAAAGACAATTTCAAGAAGAAGGAAATGTTTGACCAAAAAGAATACACTTTGAGTGGTAAAAACTCATGCAGACATATAAGTCAACAATATTTCTTAAAAGCCTTTTATATTCCAGGCAAGAATATTTGGCAAGTTGGGAGGAAAATCTGTTTTTAAAGATTTGTAGTAGGCAAAATAATTGTTCCCTCAAAATGGTCACATACTAATACCTGGAGCCTATTTTTTCTTTTATGGATATGTTATGCTGCATGGCAAAGGGAACTTTGCAGTTGTCACGAGGTTAAAATAAAAAAAAAAACCAAACCCATTGCTGTCAAGTCAACTCCAATTCATGGTGATCCTATATGACAGAGTAGAACTGCCCCATAGGGTTTCCAAGGAGTGGCTGGCTAGTGGATCTGAACTGTCATCCTTTTGGTTAGCAGCCAAATGCTTAACTACTGCGCCACCAAAGCTCCATTACTAGATTAGGTTTTCCTGAATAATCCAGGATAATCTATTTTAAGGTCTTTTTAAGGTGACTAAGTTAAGGACCTTAAAACAGAGAGATTATCCTGGATTATCCAAAGAAACCCAATCTAATCACATTGATCCTTAAAAACATAGAACCTTTCCTGGCTTTGGTTAGAGAGGGAGAGGTGACTATGGAAGAGGAGTCAGAGAGAGATGCAATGTTGCTGACTTTGAAGATGGAGGAAAGGGCCAAAAGCCTCTAGAAGCTGGAAAAGGCAAGGAAATGGTCTCTTCCTTAGAGCCTCCATAAAGGAACACAGCCCTGCCTACACCTTGATTGGAACCCAGTGAGACTTCTAACCTGCAGACTCTAAGATAATACATTTGGGTTCTTCAGGCGACTAAACTTGTGGTAATTTGATATGGTGGTAACAGAAACCTAACACAGAATTCATCAAGTAGCAAAGAGGTAAAAGGGCAGAAATTACAACAATCTAATGGCATCTGGGTTTTTAATGGCATCTATGATAAATTCTCCAAAAATGTTGCTGTTGTTAGGTGCCATCAAGTCAGTTCCAACTCATAGTTACCCTATGTACAACAGAAGGAAATACTTGCTGTTACTGCGAGATCCTCAAAATCTTTGCTATGTTTGAGCCCACTGTTGCAGCCACTGTGTCAATCTATCTTGGTGAGAATCTTCCTCTTTTTTGCTGGCCCTCTCTTTTATCAAGCATGATGTCCTTCTCCAGGGACTGGTCCCTCTTGATAACATGTCCAAAGTACATGAGGCAAATTCTCAACATCCTTGATTCTAAAGAGCTTTCTGGCTGTACTTCTGCAATACAGGTTTATTTGTTCTTCTGCCACTGCATGGTATATTCGATATTCTTCACCAACACCATAATTCAAGGTCATCAATTCTTCTTCGGACTTCCTTATTCATTGCCGAGCTTTCACATGCAGATGAGGCAATTGAAAATACCATGGCTTGGGTCAGGCACACCTTAGCCCTCAAAGTGATACCTTTGCTTTTTAACACTTTAAAGAGGTCTTTTGCAGCAGATTTGCCCAAGGTAATATGCCCTCTGATTTCTTGACTGCTGCTTCCATGGGCACTGATTGTGCATTCAAATAAAATGAAATCCTGACAACTTCAATATTTTCTCTGTTTATCACGATGTTAATTACTGGTCCAGTTGTGAGGATTTTTGTTTTCTTTACATTAAGGTGTAATCCATACCCAAGGCTGTGGTCTTCGATCTTCATCACTAAGTGCTTCAAGCCTCCTTCACTTTCAGCAAGCAAAGTTGTGTTATCTGCATATCGCCTATTGTTAGTCTTCCTCTAATGCTGATGCCTTGTTCTTCTTCATATAGTCCAGCTTCTTGGATTATTTGTTCAGTATACAGATTGAATAAATACGATGAAAGGATACAACCCTGACACTCGTCTTTCCTGATTTTAAAGCAAGCAGTAACCCCTTGTTCTGTTTGAACAACTGCCTCTTGGTCTATGTACAGGTTTCAGATGAGCACAATTAAGTGTTCTGGAATTCTCATTCTTCACAATGTTATCCACAATTTGTTATGATCTGCACAGTTGAATGCTTTTGCATAGTCAATAAAACACAGTAAATATTTTTCTTGTATTCCTATGCTTTCCGCCAAGATCTACCTGACATCAGCAATGATATCCCTTGTTCCACATCCTCTTCTGAATCTGGCTTGAATTTCTGGCAGTTCCCTATCAATCTACTGCTGCAACTGTTTTTGAATTATCTTCAGCAAAATTTTACTTGCATGTGATATTAATGATATTGTTCGATAATTTCTACATCCTGTTGGATCACCTTTCTTTGGAATGGGCTTGAGTATGGATCTCTTCCAGTTGGTTGGCCTGGTAGCTGTCTTCCAAATTTCTTGGCACAGACAAGTGAGTGTTTCAAGGGTTGTATACATTTTTTTTTTTTATATGCATTTGTTGAAATATCTCAATTTGGTACTCTGTCAATTCCTAGAGCCTTGTTTTTCACCAATGCCTTCAGTGTAGCTTGGACTTCTTCCTTCAATACCATTGGTTCTTGATCACATTCTACCTCCTGAGATGGCTGAATGTTGTCCAATTCTTTTTGGTACATTGACTTCAGTATTCTTTTGATGTTTCCCGTGTCATTCAATATTTTGCCCATAGAATCCTTCAATGTTGTAACTTGAGGTTTCAATTTTTTCTTCAGTTCTTTCATTTGGAGAAATGCCAAGTGTGTTCTTCCCTTTCAGTTTTCTAACTCCAGGCCTTTTCTCATGTCGTTGTAATACTTTATTTTGTTTTCTCAAGCCACCCTTTGAAATCTTCTGTTCAGCTGTTTTAGTTCATTATTTTTTCCATTTGCTTTAGCTACTCAATGTTCAAGAAAAAGTTTCAGAGCATCTTCTGACATCCATTTTGATTTTTTCTTTCTTTCCTGTGTTTTTAATGACCTTTTGCGTTCCTCATGTATGATGTCTTCCCACAACTCATCTGGTTTTCAGTCATTAGTGTTAAATGTGTCAAATCTATTCTTGAGATGATCTCTAAATTCAGGTGGGACACACTCAAGGTTGTACTTTAGCTCTTGTGGACTTGTTTTAATTTTCTTCAGCTTCAACTTGAACATGCATATGAGCAATTCATGATCTGTTCTACAGTCAGCTCCTGACCTTGTTCTGACTGATTATATTGAGCTTCTCCATTGTCTCTTTCCACAGATTTTGTCGATTTTATTCCTGTATACTCCATCTGGCAAGTTCTGCAAGTATAGTCATCGGTTATGTTATTGAAAAAAGGTATTTCCAATTAATAGGTTGTTGGTCTTGCAAAATTCTATAATGTGGTCTTTGGCATCGTTCTATCACCAAGGCCATATTTTCCAACCACTGATCTTTCTTCTTTGCTTCCAGCTTTCACTTTCTAATCACCAGTAATTATCAATGCATCTGATTGTATGTTTAATCAATTTCAGACTGCAGAAGTTGTTAAAAATCTTCAATTTTTTCATCTTTGACATTAGTGGTTGGTGCTTAAATTTGAGTAACTGTCATATTAACCTGTCTTCCTGGTAGGCGTATGGATATTATCCTATCACTGACAGCATTGTACTTCAGGATAGATCTTGAAATGTTCTTTTTGACAATGAATGTGACTCTGTTCCTCTTCAATTTGTCATTCTCGGTGTAGTAGACCATATGATTGTCTGAATCAAAATGGCCAACACCAGTCTGTTTCAGCTCACTAATGCATAGGATATCTTTATGTGCTCCATTTCATTTTTGATGACTTCTAGTTTTCCTAGATTCATAGTTTGTATATTCTATGATCTGATTATTAATGAATGTTTGCAGCTGTTTCTTCTCATTTTGAGTCATGCCACATTAGCAAATGAAGGCCCTGAAAGCTTTACTCCATCTGTGTCATTAAGGTTGACTCTACTTTGAGGAGGTAGCTCTTCCCCAGTCATACTTTGAGTGCCTTCCAACCTGAAGGGCTCATCTTCTGACACTATATCAGATTGGCCAATTTTTTTTTTAGAAGTAGATTACCAGGTCCTTCTTCCTAATCTGTCTTATTCTGGAAGATCACTGAAACCTGTCCACCATGGGTAACCCTACTGGTATTTGCAATACTGGTGGCATAGCTTCCAGCATCACAGCAAAATGCAAGCCACCATAGTATAACAAACTGGCAGATGGGTGACAGACAAGTACAAGAGTGGTACAACCAAATAATATTGATGACGATAAAATGATGTTAATAACCATTCAATATTACTTAAAATATCACAAGCCCTGTTCTAAGCAATAAACATATTAACCGATTTATTGTTTAAGATATGTTTTATTTTTTATTGAGGCACAGGGAGACAAATTAACTGGGCAAGTTTATGCAGCAAGCGTGTGCAGATCCAGGATTTGAAATCAGGCAGTGTGGCTGTAGATCCTGCACTCTTAGACATGTTCATACCCTAGGGTGGAGACAGAAGTCCCACGTGGGAACTGAGCAGCAATGTCATGGAGTAAATAGGATTTATAGTTGACCTTAAACCACTGAGTAGTATTTTGAGTGGAGAGACTAGCAAGACCACCAATGAGGAGGAATTAAGGTGAACAATGGCATGGGAATACCACTATGCTTGTGGGAAGGTGAAGAGTTCTAGTCGGCACTATATAAAACGACAGAGGGCATATTGGTTGATGCAGCTTGTAAAAATGGATTGAAAACAAATCAGAAAGTTCTGCCTATGCTAGGCATGCAGGGTAGATAGAAACTATAGAAGGTTTCTAAATAGAGAAGTGACATGGAAGAACTCATCCAACTCTCACCTGAACCAGCAAGAAAGCAAGACACAGAAGGCAGTGGGACCCATTGCCGTCGAATTGACTCTGACTCTTAAGGACCCTATAGGACAGAGTAGAACTGCCCCATAGAGTTTCCAAGGAGAATCTGGTGGATTCAAACTGCCAACCTTTGACTTAGCAGCTGTAGCACTTAACCAGTATGCCACCAGGGTTTCCAAGGCAGTGGGAGGGGGCATTAAAAACAAAAAACCTAGACAATGGGAAATATTGCTATCTTGACTCTCAGGATATCTCTATCTATTATTCTCATCTCCAATGCTGATTTTTTTTTTTTTTTCCTAGCATTTATCTCCTTAGTTATTACCTCCTGACCTTTAATCCTCTCAAAGCTAAGAACTGGTTTTTCTCAGTTAGGGTCTAACTCAGCATAGTTTACTAAAGAACAAACTAGTAAATGAATGAATCTTTGGGCCAAGTCATGTATATTTCTTAACTTATTAGAGAACCATGCTTTGTCTGCTTTCTGAAGAGACTATGGATCAAGAGTGCACAGGGCAAAGGTACAAGAATCTTGTACAGGTCAAAACAAACAGTCTTTCTAGAAATTAGTGAGGGCCTTTGGACACTAGATTTCAGCAGCCTCCATTACTTCTGCTTTAGGAAAGGGTGATGATGGTGGTGAGTGGCTGTATGTGCTGGGGACAGCCAGCTGCTCTCAGCCATAAAGGCTACTGGAGAGGTGAACTGGGCCACAAGCTCAGGGGTTGCAGGATCAGAGACAGCCACATGACTGGAGTACTGGATACTTAACAGGCAGGGCCTGAGAAGTGTGACACGCAGGTGAGAGAACACTGGCTGTTCTCTGCAGCCCTTCCAAAGTATCCATCAAGGCCCTGAACTCACAAAGTACTGACCAGGGTTAGCTTTCTTATGGAAAATAGTGAAGGGTAGCATTTTGCATCAGAGTACGGTGAGGGTAAAAGACAGTGTGAAGCCAGAGCTCCAGAGTATGGTGAGGGTAAAAGATAGCGTGAAGCTAGAGCTCAAGAGGCGACCCAGTGACTCCTATCATTAAAGTCACCACAAGTTAGTGCCTGGACTTATGGTTACCCCTAAAGATCAGAGGAGACCACCTACCAGACACTGAAAGAAGAAGGGAACAGGTCCAAGACTTCCATAAAGCAATTACCTGAGAAGACAGACACTAAGGCCCTGTGGGAAACATCTATCCCTTCAGTCCTGATTTGGTGGCAGTGATCTGGACATGGCCTCTATGTCACCAAAATTCTAGAAGAGCCCGGGAGACACTCAAAGAATCCCAGAACGACAGCAGGCTTTGCCCAGTGGCAGGAAGGGAAAATTAAAGTTTCCCCACATCAAAGTATAGTGAAGAAAAATCCCCTCTCAGAGTGCATCTCCAACCTGCTGGTGACAACTCCACCTCTACAAAAATTTCTGGTGATTACATTTATTAAGACTCATCCTTTTCTCTACTAGAACCACTGTCACAGTAACTTGACCATATACAGTATTCTTTTTCAATGACCTTCCATTATTTTCTTTTCTTTTTAGCAAAATACAATTCAACTTTAAAGAAAACGTAATAATAATAAATCACCCCATATTCTGCCACCTAACATAACCACTATAGTCATTGTCTGTTATTCTTAATCCCTCTAATCAATGACAGATTCACTCTTGTCCTATAGAAAGAACATTTCCAATGAGAAAATGGAAGTAGAAAAGGAAATATTTGTCTATTATGTATTTCAAGTGATACAATCAACTTTAAATGAAGCAAAAATGATCTCTCAACATAGGAACCTGAAATCTTTTTTCTTATAGTGGGGTCTAGCCACATGCCTACGAGGCTTTGGTGGTTCAGTGGTAGAATTCATGCCTTCCATGTGGGAGGCCCAGGTATGACTTCTGGCTGATGCACCTCATGTGTAGCCATCATGTGTCTGTCAGTGGTGGCTTGCATGTTGCTAGGATGCTGAAAATGTTTCAGCACTGCTTCCAGACTAAGATTGACTAGGAAGAAAGGCCTGGAAATCTAATTCTGAAAATCAGTCCAATCTGCAACCAATCGTATGGATAGCACATGACTGCACCGTGCATGGCGTTGCCATGAGTCAGGGGCCAACTCGACAGCAGCTAACAACAATAGCCACAAGCCTTGGGACAAGTTCTCTGAAATTTAACAAGCTGAAGTTACTTCACATGTGTCTTGTTAAACCAAGGGACAAGAGAATATGGCTGGCAGGCATATGGAAACAACAGTAGGTATCTGTGAAGATAGAGGTTGGCTTTCTGGATTGGTACTTAATTCCACTACAATCCAAGCCCTACTTGGCTTTGCAATCTATTCTCCCACCAGTTTTCCACATAAACCTCAGACCTAGGCCCAGGTGTGCCTCCTTTCTCGACATTTGCAGTGTTCCTCTCTAGCATCTTATTTTTTCTTACTGTCCAATGCCCAAATCACATTTTAGCCATGGAACAGTTGCAAAAGCCATTTCTGTCCTTCCACTGTATAAACTTGAAAGACAAATCCTGGTTTTTCCAGCCTTCCTTCCAGCTAACAGAAGCCATGTGGTTCCTTTCTCATCAGTGAGACGCAAGAGGGCTGCTTTTGTTGGGGAGAGGTTGGTACTAGAAAGCACTTCTTTACTGCTAGAAGGAGACATATAGTGCTCCCCCCAACCTTGATCCTTTCCTTCTTCAAACCTTGAGTACAGATATAATGTCTGGAAGTGTGCAGCCTTCTCATGACCAGAAGTTGAAGTATATGAGACAAAGGGCAAGAGAGCAGCTTTCATCTCTTTGAGCTATTGGACATGAGCAGAAGCTGCTGGCCTCCAGGCTCTTTTTGTAAAAGAAAACAAAAACAAATAAACAAAATCCTATTATTAAAGTCACCATAAGTCAGGTTTTTTATTACCTACAATCAAAGATATTCTTAACTTATATAACTGTCCTTGTCAGCCTTCCCTAACCAACCCAACCAGAAGCAATGCATGCAGAGGTTAAAAACTTGGGTTCTGGAGGCAAACTTAGTCTTGCATCCCAGCTCTATCACTTACTAGCTGTGTGAATTACCTAACTCCCACAAGCTTTGTTTTACCATCTAAATATGGGAATGATAATAGTGTAAGTGTTATATAAATGCTATATTAAATAAACCAAAACCAAATCCATCGCTGTCAAGTGATTCCAACTCACAGTGACACTACAGGACAGAGTAGAACTGCCCCATAGAGTTTTCAAGGAGCAGGTGGTAGATTTGAATTGCCAACTTTTTGGTTAGCAGCCAAGCTCTTAACCACTGTGCCACCAGGGCTCCATATAAGATAATGCACGTAAAATACTTAAAACATTGTCTCACGTATATATATATATATCAAGTCATATGAATTTTTTTTTTTTTTTTTTTTTTACAAGTTGTTGCTGTTTAGTTGCTGTTAGTTGCTCTAGATTCTGCTCCAACTCATGGTGACCTTATGTCTAACAGAACGAAACGTTACTCAGTCCCACACCATCTTCATGGTCGTTGGTATGTTTGAGTCCCCTGTTTTGTCTGTTGTGACAATCCATCTTCTTGTGAGTTTCTGTCATTTTCCCTGACACTCTACTAACCATGATATCCTTTTCTAGACATGTCCAAAGTAAGCAAGCCAAAATTTTGCCATCCTCGCTTCTAAGGAACATTCCGGTTGTATTTTACCAGTAGAGGTGCTATTATCTTCCCCCAGTACCCACTGGTGACTATGATTTCTGAACTCTTCTTGTCTTACATGCTGGGCCCTCTCCTCAGTTCAGAGCCCCACTTTTTGACTCGATTCCATGAAGAGAGAATCCAGAGCAGTTACCCACCCGCCTGCCCTGACCTGTCTCGAGTGGACCTGTGCTTGGAGCCTGAATTGGATTTGGTCGTCATTACTGTCACAGCTGATCTGGGGCCTCATCCTATTTTACCCTTTGGTTTCATATAAGGAGAAACTTGCAGCAGACAGAGAGGGAAAGGAGAGTATTATGAGTCCATTTTCATGTCCCTGCTTCCCAGCCACTGATGGCTGGCGGGAGGCCTAAGTGGCCCTGGTTGTTACCATGGCAGTGGGCTCCAGGATACCACAAAGGCAGCCTCTTGGTCTCCCTCTTACTTCAAGGATGGGAAAATAAATTGTTCAAAGAGTCCTCATTCCCCTTGAGAACTAGGGATTATGCTGAAACTTTATTATTACTTTAAATAAATAAATTAGTCTCTTGAGGCTAGATAAAAACATGCTCTTATTAAAATTTTTAAAGGGGGAAAAGAAATGAAGGAGAACAAAATCAAAGGTGCCCAAATGGATTGAAGTGGCTTCTCAGAAGCTGACATAATAGCATTTTGTATTTATATTATGCTTTTCATCACAGGAGCATTTCACAAAGGCCCTGTTTCCCCAGAGCTGCCCCATGGAACTTTGACTCCAATGCAGAAGTGCCCAGAACCCTGGGGGTCTGCCAGCTTTCAAAGCCCAGCCTCAGGGCTCTGGCCAAGGTTGACCTCCATCTCAGGACCCCAGGCTCAGAGTCTTCTGGGAGCTGAGTAGGGGTATCTGTGTCCTCACTGGTCAGTGACAAAAAGAGTGGCCACCTCTCTGGTAAGGACACCCAGTGGAAACTGGCCATAGAAGCCTAACCGGTGGGTTGTACATCTCCCTACCAGTACACACAAACATCAACACACATGCACCAACATATACATACCCATATGCACACACACACATACCAATACACACATACACACACAGCACATCATGAAAACTATAGCAGTTTGTTATTGGACATAGAAGCCTATCTGGGGTTGAGGATACATTTGCAGAGGTCAGAATTTCTGACTGTTTTTTGTTTACCCCAAATGTGTAGGACATGCAGGACAGTGATAAAGAACTTTTTCTTTCATTATATTCTAGATGGGAGACTACGTGTGTGTTCTTGTTATACGTGTTCTTGTTAGGTGCTGTTGAGTCCATTTTGGCTCATAATGACCCTATAGGAGAGAGTAAAACTGCCCCATTGGGTTTCCAAGGAGCGGCTGGTAGATTTGAACTGCTGACCTTCTGGTTAGCCACCGAGCCCTTAACCACTATGCCACCAGGGCTCTGTTTTACATACAGTATAATATATAAGAATCTAGATACTTAAGACTGAGCAATGACAAAACAGATTTTCAGTCTGTGAGTAATAATTGTCTGGATAACTGTGATTGCCAGAGAGACTTGGCCTTTTTTTCGTATATGGCATTTACCTCAGATAGACTCTCCTGGAAAATAAACCCAGTGAAGGTGGTCACTCAGCCAAGATCAGGTAACCTGCTTTAAACGTAACTGAATGGGACTTCCTTCCTGGAGCATTAGTCCAACTCCTAAACAGCTACTTGCTTACCACCAGAAATTAGTCGTTGCTAGCTCTGTTGTGAATGACCCCACCGGGTAAAGGCAAAAAAGAAATATCATTTTTTTTCATCTAATAATATTATTAGAGTTCTAAGTTAGACCCCGAGTTCCTGGATGGTGCAAATGGTTAAGACTCAGCTACTAACTGAAAGGTTGGAGGTTCAGGTCCATACAGAGACACCTTGGAAAAAGGCCTGGTGATCTACTCCTGAAAAGTCACCATTGAATACCCTCTGGAGGACAATTAGCTTCTTATAGAAACTCTTTCACTGAGCTGAGATTAAAAGTCTTAACCTTCTGTAAGTGTCAACCTTGGGAACTAGTTTTTAAACCTTGGAGAACTTCTCTATTTACATTTGATTGTGTTGGTTGTCCCCCCACCCCACCGCCCCACCTCTCACCCTGTAATCCCCATATATTAAGGGTACCCATTCACTCCAGCTTCCATTGTAGGGATTCTCTCTTCCCTAAAATAGAGCTTCTGAAAGCATTTTTCTTTTTCTTTGTCCGTAAATAACCCCACAGCTTGTTTAAAAGTTTATTAAAGGTGTTCACTCAGGAAAAGTCTGGAAAACCTGGGTTAAAAACAATGAAAAATTTACTAAGTTGCAAAAGTCTTTCGTAACTTCTATTTCAGGTTCTCAGGTATGAAAACAGAACTGATTTTTTTTTTTAACTCTCTTTGCTGGTTTTCGAATGCTTCTTCTCTGTGAGTTTCACATCGCCCCCTAGATATTTTACCCATGACTTTGATAACCTCCTATCTTTTCACCTTTTTCTTCCTCACTAGATTCTAGTACTTAGGGAAATCATCCTTCCTACTGCACAGGCTTCTTCCCAAAGGCCTTAACTGCTGTCATTTTTTTCTTGCTTCAGAAAGCAAGACTTCAAGAAAAATTGTGTTTAAGCAGTATCATGATGTATTCTACAAAAATGAAAACAAAAATTTTGACATTGTGTACTACATCTGTATTTCAATGTTCTTTATGTTAAGACAAAATAAATTCTTGATCTTAGTTGAAGGGTTTTTAGAACAAGTAACAAAAATGAATCCTCTGACTACAAATTTAAGTGCTTTTCTCGTAACTACCGGAAAACAGAGACAACTTTATTGTCCACGTATCACAATCCAACATGGCTCTGTGAGAACTCACATTTCCACTTTTTCAGATGCTCTCACTTTCATTGTCCTCTAAAAGATTGTACCTTGTTTTAATTCACAATTTTTCAAACTAAAAGATAATTTCCAGCTTATATGTGCTTGAAAAATGCTGGATAAAAAATAAATGAAGCATTTTTTTTTCTTTTTAAAGCAGCAAGACTTCTCAGAGATTTTAAGATGCTTATGTGCCATGAGGAAACCCTGGTGGCTTAGTGGCTAAGTGCTACAGCTGGTAACCAAAGGGCTGGCAGTTCAAATCCGCCAGGTGCTCCTTGGAAGCTCTATGGGGCGGTTCTACTCTGTCCCATACAGTCGCTATAAGTCAGAATCAACTTGACGGCACTGGGTTTGATTTTGGTTTACGTGCTGTGAGAACCTTCTATGTCCCTTTCTGTGGAGAGGAACTTTTAGGATTAGGAATCTGGAGAATCCCAGTTTGATGTCTTCTAGACACTTCAAAGACTTTCCAAAGAAAGAAAGCTTAAAGACATGAAATAAAATCATTTTTGTTTGTCCTTTCAAAAATCCAAGCTACTATGCTACTTTACCTTGGAACTACTGACTGCATCAAAGAAAGTGGTATTTCTGGTTGGTACTCTATGGTGAATTTTTTATTTTTTACTCGTGTTTTAGATGAAAGTTTACAGAACGAACTAGCTTCTCATTAAACAGTTAGTACATATTCTATTCTATGACATTGGTTAACAACCCCATGGCATGTTAATACTCTCCCTTCTCAGCCTTGGTTTCCCTATTACCAGCTTTCCTGTCCCCTCCTGCCTTCTAGTCCTGGTTCTTGAGCTGGTGTGCCCCTTTAGTCTCATTTTGTTTTCTGGGCCTGGGTAATCTTTGACTGAAGGGTGAACCTCAGGAGTGACTTGATTAATGAGCTAGAAGAGTATCCAGGGGCCATACTCTCAGGGTTTCTCCAGTCTCTCTCAGGCCAGCAAGTCTGGTCTTTTTTTGTGAGTTAGAATTTTGCTCTGTGTTTTTCTCTAGCTCTGTCTGGGACCCTCCATTGTGATCCCTGTCAGAGCAGTCTGTGGTGGTAGCCAGGCACCACCTAGTTCTACTGGATTCAGTCTGGTGGAGGCCATAGTAGTCGGGGTTCATTAGTCCTTTGGACTAAAATTTCCCTCGTGTCTTTAGTTTTCTTCATTGTCCCTTGCTCCTAAAGGGGTGAGACCAGTGGACTATCTTAGAAAGCTGCCCACAGGCTTTTAAGACCCCAGACACTGCTCACCAAAGTAGAATGTAGAACGTTTTCTTTATAAACTATGTTATGCCATTTGAGCTAGATGTGCCCTGAGACCATGGTCCCTACAGCCCTCAGCCCAGTGATTCTGTCCCTCAGGGAGTTTGGATGTGTCTGTAAAGCTTCTATGACCTTGCCTTTTACAAATTGTGCTGGCCTCCTCTGTACTGTGGACTGTCTTACCATGATGAATTCTTTTTTGAAAGGTCCATCTTCAAGAGTTTGAGTCAAATATTTCATAATATAAAGAGAACTAAGTCACCAAAGTATACCCACAGATGCATGTAGAGGCCCACCAGATGGTATTAAGCATTTTATCTTTACCACAAACTTGAGATGACCACCACATGCAAAGATGGAAATTTAGTTAAGAAGAGTGAAACATCAAGAAGAGAAAGGGTAATCTGAGTAACTAGTATTTGAAGAATATTTAAGGCAAATCCCTATTCAGACTTCTTTTTTGAATATATTCTTCTAAGATACAGGAGGTGAAGCAATACAACAGTTTAAAAAGAGAGAGCTAAGGGAAAAACAGGGAACCCTAGTGGTGCAAATAGTCAAGCACTGGACTGCTAACTGAAAGACTGGCAATTTGAACCCACCCAGCAGTTCCCTGAGAGAAAAGACCTGGCAATCTGCTCCTGTAAAGATCCCAAACCCAGTGCCATCAAGTTGATTCCGACTCATAGCAACCCTATAGACAGACTAGAACTGCCCCATAGAGTTTCCAAGGAGCACCTGGCAGATTTGAACTGCCAACCTTTGGTTAGCAGCCGTAGCACTTAACCACTACGCCACCAGGGTTTCCCCTGTAAAGATTACAGACTAGAAAATCCTATGGGGGCAGTTCTACTCTGTCATAGGACTGCTATGAGTCGAAATCAACTCGATGGTACCTAAGAACAACAGTAATGGAAAAACAATGAAAACGTTTACATTTTTAACATGTTTTTGAAATTTAAATATATATGAAGGCCTAATGTGCACAACAGCTCAGGCTGCTAACCAAAAGATCAGCAGTTCAAGTCCACCAGCCACTCCTTGGAAAACCTATGGGGACAGCTCTACTCTGTCCTATAGGGAGGTATGAGTCAGAATTGACTCGACAGCAATGGATTTGGGCTTTTAATGTGTAGAAGCCCAGGGCTAGGTAATACTACAGAAGCAAATGCAAAGAAATTATAATCCCTGTCCTCAGGTAACTTTTAATTTTACAGAAAGACACACCCACGAGCAATGTAGAGACAATAGACCGTGCTAAGAGATGTGCATGAATTATAAATATAGAGCTCCGGGGGTATGGGAGAAGAAGAAATGAAGTCTGATTGAGGGTCTGTTCCCTCTTCTTCACACCTACCCTAATTCTTCCATCTTCAAGGTCCAGCTCAAGCCCCATTGCCTATGAAAAGCCATTCTTCATTGTTCTAACCCATTGTAATACAACCTTTGAACAATTACACTCTTGTAACTGTTCAGAACCTTGCCCTTTTTACTCAATGGTTTTAGGTAGGCATAGTAATATGGATAATAAATATTTTTATGTATTTTAATGTAGTCTTCCTATTTGGTTAGAGACATTCATTGATTTGTTGCTGATTAGAATTGCTAAAGTAGGAATGCAAAGAAAAAGAGGGAAATTGGGTTTTGAGCCCACTGCTTCCACAGTGACAAAAGGTCTTGAAAGCCAGGTTTGGCCAAGAGAGAAAGGGTTTTCTAAATTCCAGAAATTCCCCTTTACAGATCAGAAGCCAAGCCTGGCAAACTTAAGGACAGACTTTTACCCTGAGTTATAGTGTAGAGATCAGAGACAATAAGGGAAATTTCCACCAGATAGGAAGAGGGAGGCAAGAAGGAGAAGGCTTTTGTGTGGGTGCCCCAAGGATAAGAATACAGTCCAATTCTCTGAGAATCCAAAGGCCTTGATTTCTTGGGCCTTGAATGAAGGTGGGAAGTGAGTTGATTGAAACACCAGACTAGACATACTGAGGTCTTCTAGAACACCCAGGCTGCTGCTCTGCTTCCCCTCTATGCCTGAACTAGCTGGAAGAAATCTAAGTAGATGGAGCTGAGAGAGAGTATTGATGCCACAAGACATGTGCGTTGGATGCAAGGTCCTTTGAGTTTTCACATGTCCTAGAAGAAGGTGAGCACAGAGGTGCACAAAACCCTGTAACACTAGCTGAGGGGTAGATGAAAAGGTCGAAGAGTGCAGGGACCTCTCCAACACTGGTATGTTCTGATGATTATGGATTCAGCTGTGAGTGCCAGCATAATACCCACAAAAACTAGCAAGATTAGCTATACAGCACAAAACTTACAGGAAGCAGACCATAATACCAACCTCACACTGCTGGACACCAGTGAGAACAGCATGCAGGACAGTTGCCTTCCTTCCCTGCAGAAGATGCTTGAGCTTTCCCTGAACACATCCAACCATCTCAGGGAGAGAATAGAGATCCCCCTTGTGAAAGAAAAATGGCCCTGATTGAGCATTTATATTTCAAATTCACTGAATATCGGCCCAAATTAGATCAAATGACATCTAAGAAAATATTCTAAAATGAAAAAGATTGAATTTCCTTTCATCAGAAAAATTAAATCCACCCTACCACTATTGGTGGGAATGAGGAGATCAGTTACAGAAAAGAAGCTTTTTCTTTTATTTTTTGACCCATTTCACTTAAAGTATGTAAGTGTTCATCCCTTTTCATGTGTTTAACACAAAAGTAGACTGTAGTGTGATGGAAATCTGCAGAATGTTTCTGCCATATATGAAATTTGTCTCTAAATATATGCTGCATGAAGAAATGAACAGAAGACAATATGGATTTTATTTCTTCCCTGTCTCTCATTGTACCAAAGTGAAAGAGAGAGAAAGAGAGAATACCCTAAGGGAAATCACAGAGACAGTTCTGGAAAAAGAACTGACATGACGACGTCATAGGGCTTAGTCCTTAGAACATTAATTCTGCTAACCACAGGCAGTCTTCAGTGAGGCTTATTTCAATGAAACCAAAAAAAAACCAAACCCATCACAGTCAAGTGGATTCCGACTCCTAGCGACCCTGTAGGACAGAGCAGAACTGCCCCATAGGGTTTTCAAGGAGTGCCTGGTGGATTCAAACTGTCGACCTTTTGGTTAGCAGCCATACCTCTTAACCACTATGCCTTCAAGGTTTTAAAACCATTGCAGTCAAGTTGATTTTGACTCATAGTAACTCTACATGTCAATAAGCTGAGGCAAATATCTATCTGGACCAGTAAAGTCTCACAAAGTGATTAGCAAAGTTTTCAACCTTCAGAAATGTTTGAACATCTCTCTTGTGTAGAGGAAAAAACCTGAATGTTCTCATAAATGAGTATTTCTCTTGGGGAATTAGTATCTTCTCCAGGTCCAAACTTGAGTTCTCCTTAGATATGGGATGCAACATTCACAAAGAAGTCACTCTTTTCTTTTCCTTTCCTGTTTCCTTAACTTAAAGATCACTTTTCTGATTAGGGTTTTCAGTAGGGGAGAAACTAGGGAAAGATTTGGACAAAGCAAAAGAAGTCTTAAAAGCTGGCAACCAGACCAGGGAAGCCTTAATGAGAAAGTTAACTGGCAGACTGGCTTTTCCTTGGTGCGTGTGACAAGGCAAGGGAGGCTATTAGTGATAGAACTCCGTGAAAAGCACTGTGGAAAGCAGGGGAATATTGATTCTCAGTTTTAAGCTCATTAATAATGAATAAGGCCATTGTGGTTTAAATATATAGGAATTTTTTTTTCTGTCACCGTAGTATTCAGAACCTCACTGTATTCAGTGTCCTTGAAAAAGATCCTTCTCATCCTTTAAGCAGCCACTCACATTTAACTTATTCTTAAGCCTTCCGTGACCCGTCCAGCCCTCACTGATCACTCCCTTCTCTGAGTTCTAAGAGCATTTATTGCCTGTAGCACTCACTGGGCATAAGCTGTTAAATATCTTTTTTAACAAACATGCTCCAATAGATTATACGACCCTCCAGGGTAGGGATCACATTAAATTCCTCTTATTATCCCCGGTGCCTAGCATGAAGCCTGAGCCATAGCCCGTAAGTGTTCAATAAATGTTTGTTCTTAATGGTGATATGTTGTAGATGCATCTGAGACATAATCGGGATAAACACAATGCAGTAAAAGTGGAAATCATCATCTAACAAACATGCAAGCCAAGAAATCAATAGGAGAAAGCTGTCTGAGCACCAAGTGAAAGACAAATACCCTCCTCCCGCCCCAAAGTCTAACATGGTGATGGATTACGCTACATAAAATTATCGATAAAGACCAGTGTAGTCACAAAGACTTCTAAACAGTAGCAAGAAATATCAGATTCCAAATGTAACTTTATAACAAAGGCAGCAGAACTGAGAGGCCATACTTGAAGAAACTAGATACACCACAGTTGAGGAAGACCCCGTTCGCAAATAAATCACTTCAAGTGTAAAGAAAGCACGGTGTTTTCATTTTCTCCGTCCCTGTCTCCCCATCCCAGAGAAAGAGGTGTTGATTTTTCAAAAGATACATCTAATGCACGTCATTTGCACCTTAAACAAATGAGCAGGAAGGCGAATGTGGGCATTCAACCTTTGCCAAAACACACCTGACCGTTTCAAACGAGTGAAGTGCTCACAATATGAGTCAGGTTGGGTAAATTAATACAATTCTCACTTAAGAACACAAAGAAGGTAAATAACCTACTTACCTCTGGAATTCCTGTCTTCTTCCGTATGATTTGGCTTATTAACTTAGTAGTAAAAAGTTCAGGCCAAATCTGTTCCAGCAATGGACTTCATCTTGCCTTTTTCTGTCACTCTTGTTTACCCTTTCTCTACTCACGCCCTAACTTTAATCCTGGGTGGTAAAGGACTCTTAGGCAGAGGGCTGTACCATTTTGATTAAGCTATAGGTAATGTACTCAGCACAGCAGTGGTATAACTGACGTGAAGCAGTGAAAAAGGTCAATCAGACCAATTCCAATGTCGCAGACCTTGGGCAGAGCTCTGGGGGAGGGGGCGGGTTTGTGGGGACCACAGGTTTGTTATTTCCCCCCAACTGGTATATGTCTTCTAGTTATATGGGCAGTTCGGATAGGATAGTTAACTAGTCAACTCAAAGGAAAATTGATAAAGATTGGCTGATTTTTAATAGCATTCACTAGCTATTTGGCCCAATTAACCAATCAACAAGATTTGAACTAATGCATTTACCCCTCCCTTTCCCCATTCCCTACCATGTTTTTCACTCACCGTTTAAATTTTCGATGGGATAATGAATTTGCAAAACTAATTGGCTATGTAGACACAGCTATATGGCTTGATCTTTCTCCGCTATTATTAATCCTTTTGATATATAAAATCCATTAGCTAAAGGAAATGTGGATTGTATTTTATAGGTTAATCAATGTGTGGCAGTAACTATGTCTATAACCAGCTTGGCTTCCTTCCTATCCAAAGCAAGACCAAATCCATCTTATCTCTTTGAAACAATTGGCCCGTGGTATCTTTTTATGGACCAATAGACTTACTGAAATAAAGTATTCCTGAATTTAGCAAATGCAGACAGCCTTCATTAAAGGGTGATCCTTCTAGATTCTAAAGAAGTAATCTTAGAAATAAATTCAGATACTCACGTTCATTCGTGTTCTGCTATGCAGTGGATTGAAGTGCTCCAAGCCTTTTCTTTATCTGTAGGTAGAGGTGGAAATATTTCAATAAGATATACTCATGTCCGGAACACCTAGGAAGAAAACTGGACTAGACCTAGACAGAAATACAATGGAGCTCATTTAAAGGATTGTGTCTTAGGATGATGGAGTCAGCCCACAAAACAGTAAGTTGGGGCAATGGCTGGGGCCAGCACAAGGAGGCATTATGGGGCAGAGAGCCAGGGCCTCACTAGGCAATGTTAGGATATATCTGTGCACCCATGGGTGCTGTTATCATGGCAGAGCAGAGGGGTAGGATCAGCTTTCACTTCTATAGCAAGGCCTTACACTGAGGGCCACGCTGACATATGTATATATGATTACATAGATATGGGTTGATATCCAAAACCAAACCAAACCCAGTGCTGTAGAGTTGATTTCCGGCATAGATATTTATCGGGGGCCATTGTTACAATAAATGAGAATCATTTTGGAGGAAGAGGGCTAGCTTCTGTTGAGTATCTACTGTGTTTCAGGCCCTTTCATATGGTTTCTCATTTAACCTTCGCAATAGCTGTGCAAGGTGGCTATCGTTACCCCTGTATTTCCCAAAGAGGAAATATGATGGGCTTCATACAGGTTAAGGACTTGCCAATGGTCACAGAGCTGAAAAGTTA
The DNA here is from genome assembly GCF_024166365.1 of Elephas maximus indicus. Lineage (NCBI taxonomy): Eukaryota > Metazoa > Chordata > Mammalia > Proboscidea > Elephantidae > Elephas > Elephas maximus. The sequence continues at coordinate 53,926,677 of NC_064829.1, read as the reverse complement.
CTGGGCTTCCAAATCACAATACAGTCAGCTTCCTGAACTCACTTTAGTTTCCTGCTATGTGTAAATTAACTCCAGGGAATATTTTATATGTTGTATGTTTGTAAAAAAAAAAAATTTTTTTTTTTTTGTTTGTACACTGTATAAAATGATCATGGCATAAATAAAACATTTGATCTATGTTGGACTGCATGTATATAAAAAGTTAAATAAGGCATTCCTTTTTCCCTCTTTTCACCCCAATATAATTATCAAAAAACTCCTCATAGGAAAGCACACAAGAATGAATTCCAATGCATGATTCAGTTAAAATCAGACATTTAAAAGAAAATTAAGTTTATTTTAAAGTAGATGTGTCCAATCCATTTTAAAATATATGGGTAATCCAATCCATATGCGTACGTAATTGAAGTCATTCACTACCTGTCACAAAATACGTTAGCGTTAAGGAAGCAATATGAATTCCACTTATGGTGTCTCCTTGTGTTGCAGGAAAAGTTGTTTTCGTTGAGATGGTTGTCACACACCTTCAGGCAACTCACTCAACTCTTGTTCATTTTCATTGAAGACAAATTAGCCTTTGGGAATCGGGCTTTTAATTTTTTTTCTTGTCCAGGAAGTGTATTGTTTTGTAAATTGTGTTTTTGTGGGACAGATTAAAGAATGTAGTGTGTATTGAGCATTTAGCATAGTCTGGCAAATAGTAAATGCTGAATAAAATTCAATGATAATGATTATGATGATTGTAAGGAGAAGGAAGAGAAAGAAGCAGAGGAGGGAGAGCTGAAGGAAGAGATGGAGAATCAGAAGGAAGACACAACAGGTAAAAAGAAAGAAGATGATGAAAAGGTGGAATTGTGGAGAGAGAGGGAAAGAATCAGAGTAACACTTTGCAGGTCTTGTCTTCTTAGTGTCAGAATCTCTCCCCAAAGGTTCAAAAACATCTGAAAAAATATGGAATTTAAAATATCTGCCCCATACCCTCCAAATCAATCTATTCCTCACCTTTGAATTTCTGCATTTTTCTCTGTTGATATTGGTTGGCTTTTCTGCAGGCCAAAGGAGAATGTGCTAGGAGCAGAACCCCTGGCTGAAACTCTGGAGTTGAAAAGAGGGAAAAGCAAGCAGCATTCCATCAAGTGGTACTTTGGGCACTTGGAAAATACGTTGGTTGTGTTGTTTACAATTTGGCAACATGATAAAGGTTAACTCTGGCACTCCACAACCAGATGGAAGTTTTGCAAGCTCCTTCTAGAGAAGTCAAAGCAAAGTAGAGATTCTCTGGTGCTCTTCATCTCTCCTTAACGGTGGGTATTTGAAAGGAGAGAGTATAATTCAGGCAGAGGGAAAAAAAGGAAAATACTCCCTGTTGCCTTTGAAAGTGAAATTCCACTTAGTAAATTTCTTAAGTAGATTTTTGCTGTAACGGGCCTCAATCTTTGTTTCTTTCATTTGTGTTAGGGAACACTGAAAACAAAATACTGTATTTTTATGCAAATAATGCGCACCTTCTATGTTTGTCAACCACACCCTTCACTTCGAGCTATTTTCATAAGTGCTGCTGTGCCAATTTTTTTTGCATGTTGCTGTAAAAAAATTAGCAGAGGGTGCTTATGAACATACCTCATTGGGGAGCAGCGCAGCTGACAATCAAACGTAGAAGGTGCATATTACTTGTGTAAAAATATGGCAACAGTAGCAGTAATAAAGGCTAACATTTATTCAGCACTTACTATATGCAGGTTACTGTTTTACATGCTTTATGTTACCTAATATGTTTTCTATCACTTTATAATACAACTCTATAAATTAGATACCATATTAAAGATCAGAAATAAGAGGCTCAGACAACTTAAATAATCTGGCTAAAGTTACACAGATAGTAGGTGGCAGAGCTAAAAAGCAAGCCAAGGTGTAGCTGAAGGCAAAATTCATTCTGTAGTCCACTATTTTACTTAGATACAATATACAAAATGCCTGTTTCAGTGCCTGACAAACAGGTATTACAGTAATGTTCCCTTTTGCTTTTTTTTTAAAGGAGTTAGTGCCCTTGGATTATTATCTCTTTCAAAAAAAGCTCTGTTTTAGTATGTACATAGGTTGGGAGAATGTCATGTGAGGGAATGTGATACTAACTTTGAGCTAGGAACCAGAGTTATTCCTCATGAATGCTCATTATTTCCTGGATGTTTCTGCTTTGCTGATTAGTGTTAGCTTAAAAGCCTAGCATCCGTCCCTGGGACCCAGAAGTCATGACCTGGAGGGGAACAATTGGTGCTTGCTTTACATGGATATTTGGGGAAGTAAACATGTGGTCTACCACCTGTCAGTTTTTTTGTACTGTGGAAGCTTGCATGTTGCTATGGTGCTGGGAGCCGCCAGTATTTCAAATGCCAGCATAGCCACCCATGGTGGACAGGTTTCAGCAGAACTTCCAGACTAAGAGAGACTACAAGGAAAGACCTAGTGATCCATTTCCAGAAATTAGCCAGTGAACACTCTATGAATCACAATAGAATACTGTCCAACGTAACACTGAAAGATGAGCCCCCTAGGCTGGAAAGCACTACATAGTAATGGACTGAAACATGCCAATGATCACGAAGATGGTGCAGGACCGGGAAATATTTTGTTATGTTGTACACGGGGTTGCAATGAGCTGGAACTGATTTGAGGGTACCTGACACCAAAAAATGCTTTGGTGAGAAGGAAGACATTTGACTGGGTTTTCTTTCTTCTCCAAAACCCTTGGGAATGTTTTTGCTTGCATAATCACAGGGCATACACAGGCCTTTAATATGAGGGTAACATTTCAAAGTTTGAACTGGTTTCCAGCTGATAATTTCCTGAGCTATTAAGGGGCTCTGACAAATCAGGTCATAAGCACTGAGCATGGTAGCCCCCAAATAGTTATTGTCTCAATAAGAGGATACACGCATCAGCGGTAGCTGCTGTTGAATGGGCAACTGTCTCAACTCTTTCCCTACAGTCACCTTTTATCTTCTTCACCCCAAGCTAAGATAGCAAGATGAATGAGGAAATTGAGGTCCCGTTCTAAGATCACACCATTTGTCTATAACTTTACTAGAACCTAGATTTCCATCTCACAGCCAAAAAGAATTTTCTTTAATTTTCATTGTACTTTAGATGAAGGTTTACAGAACAAACCAGTTTCTCATCAAATAGTTAGTACACACATTGTTCTATGACACTGGTTAACACACCCACAACATGTCAACACTCTCCCTTCTCAACCTTGGATCCTATTACCAGTTTTCCTGTTCCCTCCTGCCTTCCAGTCCCCGCCCCAGGGCTGGTGTGCCCCTTTAGCCTTGTTTTGTTCCATGGGTCTGTTCAATCTTTGGCTAAAGAGTGAACCTCAGAAGCAACTTCATTACTGAGCTTAAAGGGTCTCCGAGGCCATACTTTCAGGGTTTCTCCAGTCTCTCTCAGGTCAGCAAGTCTGGTCTTTCTTTTTGAGTTAGAATTTCATTCTACATTTTTCTCCAGCTCTGTCTGGGACCCCCTATTGTGATCCCAGTCAGAGCAATCAGTGGTAGTAGCTGGTTACCATCTAGTTGTGCTAGACTCTGTCTGGTGGAGGGTCATGATAGATGTGGTCCATTAGTCCTTCAAACTAATCTTTCCCTTGTATCTTTAGTTTTCTTTGTTCTTCCTTGCCCCTGAAGGAATGAGACCAGTGGAGTATCCTAGATGGCCACTCACAGGCTTTTAAGACCCCAGATGCTACTCACCAAAGTAGAATGTAGAACATTTTCTTTATAAACCATGTTATGCCAAGTTAGCTAGATGTTCCCCAAGATCATGGTCCCCACAGCCCTCAGCCCAGCAATTTGGTCCCTCAGAGAGTTTGAATGTGTCTGTGGAGCCACCGTGACCTTGCCTTGTACAGGTTGTGCTGGGTTCCCCAGTATTGTGTACTGTCTTACCCTTCACAAAAACAATTTTTGATTCAAGGCATTTCTACAAATACTGAAAGATGTCTTGTTGGGAAAAACAGGGAATCCCAATTTGCCAAATGTGTTTGGGAAATGCAGCATTTTCTATTATCCTTTCTGAAACATGAAATGTTTCCATTTAGCACATTAAAATCTCTCATAAATTCTTCTATAATTTTTTTTTTTTAAATAGGTTTCACTCATAATTTTCCATACATTTTGGTCACAATTTTGTCTTATTTTGAGCACCTGTTAATATCCAGAGGCATTAGTATTCCTCAAAATTTTTTTTGGAAAATGCATCTCAAAGAGATTCAGAACCAGTCCTGGAAATGCTCCTTATTATTAATAGTAGAAGTAATAATGATAACAGTTTTCTCTTTCTTTTATTATTATTATTATCTTTGGTATTTCTATGTTCATTACTGCCTCACCCCGGAATACTTCCATATCTTTGTTACGATTGTTCCCAATTCCCAACTTTTCCTGCCCGATTTATTCTCCAACTTCCAACTAGATTTGCCTTGCCTAAATGTATTTTCTGGATCCCTGGGTAGTGCAAATGGTTAACATGCTCAGCTGCTAACTGAAAAGTTGGAAGTTTGAGTACACCCAAAGTGCCTTGGAAGAAAGGCCTGGAAATCTGCTTCTAAAAAAAAAAAAAACCCAACCTGTTGTCATCAAGTTGATTCTGATGCTATGAGTCTGAAAAATCATCCGTTGAAAACCCTATGGAGCACAGCTCTACTCTGAGACACAGGGGCCACAGGAGTTGAAATCCACTCAACAGCAACTGGTTTTTACTGGTTAAATACATTTTCATCATGCCCTCCTCCTGCTTGATCATTCACCATGGTACCTATTATGGATTGAATTGTGCCTCCATGAATATGTGTTGTAAATCCTGACCCCATACCTGTGACCTTAATTCCGTTTGGAATAGAGCTTTCTGTGTTATGTTAATGTGGCATATCAGTGTAAGGTGTGTCTTAAGCCAATTGCATTTGAGATATGAAAACAGCAGATTAGGCACAGAAGAAGGAAGGGGTGGGGAGGGAAGATAGATGCCACACCACATGAATATCCAAGGAACCAAGAAAAGAAGCTGAAAAGAGACAAGGATCTTCCCCCAGAGCCAACAGAGACAGAAAGCTTTCCCCTAGAGCTGTTGGCCTGAATTCAGACTTCTATTCTCCTAAACTACGAGATAATAAATTTCTGTTCATTAAAGCCACCCACTTGTGTTTCTGTTAAAACAGAGCTAAGAAACTAAGACAACACCTATTCTCAATATGAAATCCAGCTTCTCAGTCTGGAGAGCCTTTCTCTCTCCATGTTCTTTCTCCACTGTTCCCTAAGACAAGCCCCTCAGTTTAATCATCTGGGCTCACTTTCTGATCCCTGAACAAGGTACAGGCTTCCTCACTTCCCCCATGCCTTTGCCTTCTCCCTTCCTATGTATGCAGGTGAACTTCTCACTACATAGCAGTTTCCTTTGAGAGCAGAGGCTGTTACCTAGTCAACGTTGTTTCCATCACAGCCACAGATGCCCACCTGCACTACATTCACCCCCATCCTATGTCTCTCCAAAACGAATGTCCACAAGCAGGGCTTACTTTTGATGACCTGACACTGAACAACTCATGGTTTTATTTTTTATTTTTTAACTTTAACTTTAACTATGCTGACAAAAGTTTATTATTATAAAAGCAATACATATTTTAGTACTGTCTTCAAAAATTTTTTAATTGGAATTCTATACCTTCAAGCCCAAGCTATTGTGTTGGTGCCTATGAGACTGTGTCAATTATATACTTTCTCCAGGTAGTTATCTCTACGTTATAGAGGTGACTTCTTGAAGATGAATCAATAGATACGAAGGCAGAGAGACAGACAGAAGGATAGACAACCTACAGTCAAAACATGTGGCTTTAGGGCCCAGTTTTATGTTTGACCCCTGAATGATCTTGGGAAAAGTCACTTAACCTCTCCTTCATCTGTAAAATATGAAGTCTAAACTCCATAGGGTTATTGTGAGACTTAACTACAGTAATTGCCACAAAATGCCTTGCAAATTGTAAGAGGTTCTGCAAATGTTAGTTATTATTAAGGGAACATTTTAGGCTCCTCCAGCATTTTTTTTTTTTTTGAGTGCAATACCAGAGGTGTTTCTAACTGTTGTAAAATAATTTCTATCATGAAATATGTCATTCTTTTATGTCTGTATGATTTCTCCCTGCTCCAGTTCCAACTCTTCATATTTACACTCAGCAGAATCAACTTCTTAACAGAGTATTCTCTTTATTATTTGAAGGTTTCTCCTCAAACTTTTGGTAGCAACTCAGTGAAATATTATGGCTAAAATTTTTATTCTAGATGCTGATTCCAACTTTAGACTTTCATTTACATACATACATATACATATATACATGACTCTCAATGAGTTTTCATTCCTTCCTTTTTTCCATCTCTCCTACTTTCCTTTTGCACTTTCATGCCTCCACCTCTTCCTTTCCTCCAACTACAGCCTAGGCATATTCACACCAGAAAATGGTACACGAACCTTTGATCAAAGTGACAATATTTTACTTTGCTCCTGCCTGAGCCTGCGAGGAATGCTTACAAAACCTCAGTTTTCTCCAGAGCACTTAGGTGGGCCCTAGTATGTAAAATATACCTAACTGTGTGTTATTTACCATTAGGCCCCAGAACAGACTATAAAGTGAATGCCTAATCTATCATGCAGGATACTTGATTGCTGAGGAACATTCCCCAGGCATTCCATAGCCTATAGAAGTGAAACAATTTCTATGACATGATGGGAATTATTGACTTACTGGACCAGAACCCTGTGGTCCACACAAAGGCCCTTTTTCTGCAGTAGATTAAAAAGCCAGCAGACCCTGGTTTCCTGCATATTCACAGTTTGCAGATTATTGATCTGATAATGAATCAACTCAACCTCCTCTGGGTGTCCTTAGCTCTGTGTATGTGCAACCCACCCGCCATCTCCTCCAGGAACTCCTCAAACCAGCACCTGCACAGCAGCTGCTCATGGCACTCAAGTGCTCAGATGATTTTTGTCTTTAAAATGTAGTGGTTTCAGTTTTCCTTCAAACATACAAGGTCACGGAAAGTAATACCCCCTAGGAAATAATAAGTGAATTGCTGTAGCTGTCCAATTATAAACAAGAAAGGCCTATAAAAACATAATCATAGAATTTTCAAGCCGGAAGGAAATGTAATAAAATTGTTTGCAACTTATTATACATTAAGGCTAGTGTTGGTAGATTAAAGACAAGATTCCTTTTTAAATCAAATGTGCGTGTGTGTGTGCATGTGTGTGTAGGGGCTGGGAAATGAATTGAATTTCCTGAAGGGTCACTGTTAGCTTGTTTAATCTAATGCTCTCACATCAGAAGTGAAAAAGTAGAGACCAGGATAGATGGGAGAGGTGGGCTGGAATCCCACCTTCCAGAATTCCAGAACTGGGACCTTTCCATTGCACTTACAGCTTCACGGGAAAGGGTTCTCTCTGGCTGTTAATGCAAGCTACGTGAGGCAAAATGGAATATAATACGGGGAAGATCAAAAGTTGATTTCATCCCCACCTGGTCTACTGGAACTATTGTCTCCTGAACTTTAGTGCAAAGAACAATTCTATCTTGAATGACCACCATCGCACATGTACAGATACAACAACTCACTTTCTCTACTTCCACAGCCTTTCTGTCCCCATCAGGCTCTCCAAATCCATTTTTTGACGCACACTGTAATGGAGGTCTCTCTGTCTAGTGCAGAGCTCCAAATTGGAGCCTGTGGTGGGAACTACTACTCTCCCCTTGCCCTGGTGTCCCTTTGGAATTCCCCCCCTCTTCCCTTCCTCCTATCTTGTACTGGGGGGTGGAGGCCGGGAGCAGTTTCCTTCACTGAGACCAAAGGGACTCACATAAGAGAAGGGGTAACTTTATATTTGTTGGATAAAGGAATGAATGGATTCCAGATCCCTTCCAATTTAGTGCAGTGACCACCTTTTCCAGCTTTGCTCTTTTCACAACTGTGAATGGCCTCCTGTTTTTCCCTCATGTGCACACTTATTAGAGTGGACTCTGTCCCCTCAGAACTGGCCTTGTCGGCAAACGTGGTTAAGAGGAGGTTTTGAGGTCACACTTTAACATGGTCTAGCCTCCACCACCTACTCATTGTGTGATTTTGGAGAAACTACTTAATCTCTTTATGCTTTAGTGTCCTCTTCACTGAAAACAAAAACCAAACTCATTGCATCAAGTCAATTCTGACCCATAGAGACCCTATGGGACAGAGTAGAACTGCCCCACAGGGTTTCCAAGGAGCAAACGGTAGATTCAAAATGCCAACCTTTTGGCCAGCATCCGAGCTCTTAAACACTGTGCCACCAGGGCTCCATTTCATCGAAATAGAGTTTATTGTCACTGAGATAATATACATTAAGTGCTTAGAGTGTTATCTGACACAGAGAGAATACCCACAAATGTCTCCTCCTATCAATCTCTTCCCTGAAGGGATCATTCTGTAAGGCTTTGCTCTCTGAAGTGTTCCATCTTCTATGGGATCTTCACATTTTTAATATGAGAAAGATTGAAAGATTTCTAAACTCACAGGATTGGTTTGCTATTGATGGGATTTTAGCTTCAACACAAGCAGTGAAGCCTTGAGTTGTATATCTCTCAATTGTACCTACTCAATCTATTTTTCCAACAAGAGATTATGAGCTCCACAAAGGCAATGACCTTCCCCCTATTTCTGTGTTTAACACTCAGTGGTTCTCATTATATTGCTCTGCTCAACAAATGATGATATCCAGCTCTTTCTGCTCCTTCCATCCCCAGATAATTAAGAGTTGACTATAATAAAACATTCTGCAACTGGCTACATGAAGTCATTAAAGAACGTATGTCAGATAACTGGTAAAGGAACAGTTCAGACTGTCCTTCACATTCACTAGCTCAAGGTTCGCATAACCTGTACTTGTATACATCATACCTATACCACTTCTGGCCTTCTGGTTTGGGAATATCATCTATCAGCAGAAAACTGGTAATGCTGTGGGGATATTGGGGTGCTGGAGGAGAGACTATTGAGACAGAGTAGTTCCTATGCCCAGTACCAAGTGGCAGCTCTCAGTTCTCACCTAGTTCCATTCCATAGCAGGGCCATGGTTATGTCTCAATACCTACAATCCCTATCTCAGTGTGCTGCGCAGAGCCTAGGGAGCTGCTACTCAAGCCGGGTATCTCCTTACTAAGCACACAGCTCTTACCTCGTACCCTCTCTCCTCATTCCAAATTAGTATAGGTGGAGTATAAATCAGAGGAGGGTTTCCAGCAAGTAAATGAGTGAGTACCTTACTAGGGAAAGGTTTTTTTAAACTTCAGCAGAGGTTTAAAAATGGAAAGCTGTTTTAATTTATGAAAATGCATTAGTTCAGTGATGTAAAATCAAGGCTTACATGTCCAACAAAATTTCCCTTGACATCAGCCAGTCACCTGAATATAAGGCTGATGATCTGTTAACCAGCTTTCAAAAGAGCAATTAGCGTTTGGCTTTTTAGCCATAATACACTTACAATATCTGTTTTACTCTTGAGACTCTTACAGATTAGAAGAAATAAGAATACACGCTCACCATCATTGCTTAAATCATCATGCAGATTCTATACACACAACTGCAGGGTGTTCTCAGAAGCCATGAAATTCCAACTCTCCATCAGAGCAGTCAGAATTTTCCATAGTCGACAGGGAGCTGGACATGTCAGCCCTGTAGTCACACCATGGTACAGGTGGGACAAACAATTAGGAAGACCAGAATGTTTCTGTTTAACAGCTATTGAGTGAGTGTAAACAGTTTGAAGAGATTTTAGAATTTTCTCCCATGTGCACAGATAGAGCTGTAAACGCATCCTCTTGTCCTACCGACAGGAACCTCAAGAGGCTGATATTCATCTGTCCCAAATAAACTCGTTTGAACTCTTGGGAAATTCCCCCCAGCTTTTTCGTTATCACTCTGGAATAATGTGCGAATAATTAGATGACAGCATGCCCTTTGTTTGAATGAACGTTATTAAATATACAACAATTATCACATATAGTATATTCTGTGTGCATACAAGCCCCTTCATATTCTCAATCCCTATTGAAAAAAATAATAAATTATTAACATTCACTCTTCAAGCTCTGTGAAACTAACTCTCAGATCGTGGCACTGAACACTCACTGCTCTGGCGCCTACATGGGCTGGCTGGAGAATTCATGTGCTATAGTGTTTGACACACTCATTCTCTCAGGTGAAATACTACAGGCAAAACTGCATAATTTAATAGGCTGATACAGCAAGGTTGAATAATTAAATCATCTCCTTGTACAAGGCTACATTTTATGATGATCTTTTTAACACTGTAATCTAAATTGGGGTTGGAGTTGGGATGAGGTGGCGGTGGAAAGTAAACTAATTGGAGGGGGCTCCATGTGAAATAGCAGCTATATCTTTCCAGGCCATGAAAAGTAATATCTCATCATCAAAGGGCTTTGAAATTATCTATATACAAGTGAACAAATACCTCAAATATTTTAATAATAGGAAAATAATTAGATACGCATATATACACACACATATAGGCATATGTTTTTATATATATAAATACTTATGTATATGTGTATATACATATATTCTTGGCTTCTAAGCTTCTTTTTCATTTCCTGCCCATCCATCAAAATAAAAATACAACATCATATATATATATGCATATATGTGTGTGCATGTATATATAAACCAAACCCATTGCTGTTGAGTCAATTCTGACTCATAGAAAACCTATAGGACAGAGTAGAACAGCCCCAGTTGGTTTCCAAGGAGGGGTTGGTGAATTTGAACTGCCAACCTTTTGGTTAGCACCTGAGCTCTTAACCACTATGCCACCAGGGCTCTATGTATGTATATCTATACCTAAACACACAAACACACACATATACATATGTGTATGTAATGTTGCATTTTTATTTTGATGGATGGGCAGGAAATGAAAAAAAAGCTTAGAAGCCAAGTATATCTTCGTGGGTAGAGACAAGAAGAATTTCCAAATGTTAGCAAGAGGGGACAAAGTCAGAGAAAGAGCTATACCTTACCCCACAGTTCTTCCTGAGCCTTGAAATGATGATTTTGAGAAGAGTCGCCAATGTCACCAAAAACACGACACTAAATGAGAACTTGGGGTCCTTCTCAGGTGGTCAAGACAAAGAAAATTGTCAACTCAGAAGACACGAGTCTTATCTTGGCTTTCTTAACCGTTCCTCACTCTTTCTCAGCTACTTAGAACTAAAGTGAGTCCATCATTCCAGCTGATTTCCTTTGGAAGTGCCTCCCCTTGGACGGCTCTTATTAGCACCCTGTTCTCCTTCAGTGGTCCAGCGATATGCGAGGACCAGGTGGTTTTCTCACTGGAGAATTTTGCTTCTCGTTAAGTAGCCAGACAACCCATTTCAAGGGCCTTGGCCAGAACTGTCGAAGATCATTCTGTGGTCATCTGGTTCTGCTTGGCCTCCCCTCTGCCACATTGTTTCCTCCTTTTTTTTTTTCTTTACACATTACTGAGAGGTTAAATTTTTACAAATCTTACATTCATAAGACATTTTGTCTTTGAGCTGATAGGAGATAAGGAGGGCTCATACACCTGGACTCCCAAGGGTGGAAAACTCCATTTGAAAAGCTAGTTGGCTGTCTTGAATGTTGGTACATGAGCATACTTTATCATTAAATTCAGGTGGGAAAGGCAGGTTCAAAGAAAAGGTCAAGAGAAACCCTTCCCGTAAGATCTGATCCTTTTCCCTTTGAGAGAGAACTCAACTGGAATCAAGTTCCATCACTGTGCTTATTTTTGAACAGAAGCAATTTAAAACTCAGGGGCCTAGAATCCCAGTCCTCATCACCTTCATTCCCACCCTCTTTCTCTTCATTATCATTACCACAAAAAGAAAGAAACAAACAAACAAAAAGAATATTTCATTCCCTGGCATTGAGCCAGTAGAATGACTTGGGCAAATTTGCCTTAAGCTGAGGGTGAAAACTAAGGCTCACTTGTATTTACTGTTTCCTTTGAACATCACGTAATTGGTCCCTAGATTTCCCTGAAATCTTAGACTTTATTCTGAAAATCTTACATTAGCTGTGACTTTATCCTAAGGATCAACTCCCTTTAAGCCTCTATATCTATTCCTTGCCTTTGGAAGTGGAACTGATTTTCCAAAGGCTCAGCATGCTGTCCTTTGGGTTTTTGCTATATCTATAGCAACCACTCTGTTGGGGAACTATACAAATAAAACAATGCCTTGGAGTCCAGGCACACATCAAAAGAGATGTTGAAGCAATAAACATTTTAGGTTCTTTGTTTAAATCAGCAACAATAGCTTACTAATAGCTGGGGAGGTATTGCTCTTGGTTCTGATAAAAGAAAAAGGATTCTATTTCTTGACATTCAGTATATTGCCCTTGCATTTAAGAAATTCTCATTTGATAATTCAATATCAGACTCCTGTTTATAAGAGCTGTGAGTTCTCAGCTGGCAACTCAAGAAATTCTTTGTGATCTTTCCTGAATTTCCTAATTTTCTCCAGGTATATACACCTCCATTTTGAAAGTTGTCCCTTTCAAAGAAATCTAATGGCTTCACCCTGCTCTCAGCAATCCTGTGCGATTGGTGGGAGAAAAAGTACTATATATTTTATAAGTAGAGATGAATAAAGAAAACAATGCCTAGTCAAAGTGAATTTAATATATTTCTTTCTAGTCCAGAATCTACTTACTAAAAGAAATCAGGGTTCCTTGTAGAAATGACTGATTCTAGGCTCAGGGCAGGAAATATACAAGATAAGTCTAGAGTATCTTGCAGTGCCAGAAAGAGTAAAGAAGCACTCATACGCACACATACAGAGAGAGAGAGAAGGATGGGGTTATGTTAAAGGAACATAAAAGCTAACTAAAATCACTCCCAAAGCCAGAACAATTTGAGTAATAAAGTAATATTGGATTACAACCCAAAGTATAAATATCCATGAGTCCATACTGATATAGACAGTTCCCGGGTTACGAATGTCTGATTTAGGAACAATTCATGCTTGCTGTTCTTAGCTGCTGTCGAGTTTGTTCCGACTGATAGTGACCCCATGTACCACACAGAATGAAACACTGCCCGGTCCTGCACCATGCTCACAACCGTTGTTATGCTTGAGCTCATTGTTGAAGCCACTGTGTCAATCCACCTTGTTGAGGATCCTCCTCTTTTCCACTGACCTTTTACTTTACCAAGCATGATGTCCTTCTCCAGGGATGGATCCTTCCTGGCAACATGTCCAAAGTGCATGAGACATAATCTCACTATCCTTTCTTCCAAGGAGCACTCTGGTCCTAGTTCGTCCAAGACAGATTTGTTCATTCTTTTGGCAGTCCATGATATATTCAATATTCTTCACCAACACCAAGACTCAAAGACATCAACCCTTCTTCTGTCTTCCTTATTCATTGTCCAGCTTTTTCATGCATATGATGCAATTGAAAATATCATGGCTTGGGTCAGGCGCACCTTAGTGTTTAAGGTGACATCTTTGCTTTTCAACACTTTAAAGAGGTCTTTTGCTGCAGATTTGCCCAATGCAATGCATCTTTTCATTTCTTGACTGCTGTTTCCATGGGTGTTGATTGTGGATCCAAGTAAAATGAAATTCTTGATGACTCCAATCTTTTCTCCATTTACTGTGATGTAGTTCATTGGTCCAGTTGTGAGGATTTTTTTTCTTTTTGTTGATGTGCAATCCATTCTGAAGAGTGTGATCTTTGATCTTCATCAGTAAGTGCTTCAAGTCTTCTTCATTTTCAGCAAGCAAGGTTGTGTCATCTGCATAACGCAGGTTGTTAATGAGTCTTCCACCAACCTTGATGCCATGTCCTTCTTCATACAGCCCAGATTCTCGGATTATTTGCTCAGCATATATGACAACTAATACATTAAAGGGCAAGTGCAAGTATGGAAACTCATACTTGCCCCTTAATGTTATATAAATTTGCCCTCACTTTGAAATGATTGAACCACCCCTACTCACAACAAATTCATCACAATCACCTTCAGTTGCTGCAAGTGCAGCTTTTAAATCATTGAAAAAGCTTCAAGACTTTTCTTGCACTTCAAAAAAAAAAAAAAAAAAAACAGACCTGTTGCCATCAAGTCGATTCCGACTCATAGCGACCCTACAGGACAGAGTAAAGCTGCATCATGGGGTTTCCAAGGAGTGCCTGGTGAATTCAAACTGCCGACCTTTTGATTAGCAGCAAAGTAAGGCTAAATAAGAACAATATGCACCTATTCTGCCTTGCCTACAAATTCTACTTAAAGACACAGTTAAGAACAGATTTTGTTCGTAACTCAGGGACTGCCTGTATGAGGAAATGATTAAATAAATGGGAGAGAATAGACAAATCTCTGCAGAAGAATTTCAAATTATTTATGTAGATACTCCACCTTCAAAGAAGTGGAACATAATTCTCTCCTCAAGTGTGGGCTACTCATAGTGCCTTCCTTCTAAAGTGTACAGAATGGAAAGTGGGAAAAAGAGCAACTTTTTAATGGAGAAGCCTGACAAACACTACTCGGCCAGGTGATGAAGGTCATGTTGATAGTATGTACCCTTAGTATGAAGTGATGAGAATGGCAGTTTATGGTCTTCCTCACTAAAGCATATAATCCTAGTCTAGTCATGAGAAAAACATCAGACAAATTCCATTTGAGGGATATTCTACAAAATATTTGACCTGTTTTTAAAAACCCATTGCTGTCAAGTCAATTCTGATTCATAGTGACCCTATAGGACACAGTAGAACTGCCCAATAGGGTTTCCAAGGAGCAACTGGTGAATTCAAACTCCAACATAACCAGTATTCCTTAAAGCTGTTAAAGTCATCAAAGACAAGAAAATTGTCATAGCCAAGAGGGATCTAAGGAGACGGGATGATGAAATGTAATGGTTCTGCTGCATGGGATTTTGGAACAGAAAAGGGACAGCAGATAAAATCTGAATAAGGAATGGACCTTAGCTGATATTAATGTATCAATATCGGTTCATTAGCTGTAATGAATATGCCATAAAGTGTAAGATAATAGGGGAAACTCAGTGTTGGACATATGAAAACTCTCTGTACTATATTTGTAATTTTCTCTAAATCTAAAACTATTCTAAAATAAAAAGTTTATTTTAAAATAATCTATTTGCTACATCCCAGGGAAACCCTAAGTGCACAGACACATTGGCATTCAAGAAATGTTTGTTAAATGTATGGAAATAAAATGTGTTCCTTAGTCTCTGTGAGTTTACCCTAGTACGTCTTTTCTTTCCACCCAAGAGTTCTTCTTTTTTAATACCAAAAAATGACTTTGAGTATAGAAATAGCATATGAAAAAAGCCAATTCTAGAGTTGAAAAATCAGAAGTAATTTCTTAGCAAAAAATATTGACATTGCTTATAATCTACCTCATAGCAGAACCTTAATAATGATAAGGTTAATCAGAAAATAACCTTTTTATTTTCAAATTTATTTACAGTGCTAATTCCTACACTAGTGTAATTGAGAAAGGCAAGGCAGGCATTACTTTCTTCATTTTAAATATCAAGATCTGGAAGCAAAGAAACCATGTGCAATGTGTCTAAAACAGAGGAAAGGTGCTTCAGAATCCATATATTGGTAATAATTAGGTTGTGTCTTGGGCAAGCTGTTTCATTTTTCCGTGGTTCAGTTTCTCTGCATGAAAAATACAGTATACTTCTACCTCTAGGTCAAAATGGTGGAGGAAAGTTCAAGTAATATATATCCAGCCCTAACTTGAAATAGATAGAATACAATAAGTATATTTATTTTAAAGTAAATACAGAGCTGCATTAAAAATTAAGAAGAAAAAAAAAAAACACTAAGGGTGAAAAGACAGAAAATACACATGTATGGGCATAGGCTGAAACCCGAATGGTCTCCAGGAACTAGCTATGTATGGGTAGTACAGCTGAGGCAACAATGGGAACGTGTAAGCTTCTGACTGGACTCAGGCTGTGCCTCACAGAGACCGAAACAGTCCCTCTTACCTGCCCAAGGAGATGGCTTGAATCTCTTTTGGCAAGTAAGAGGGAATGTTGAAACATACCATTTTCCCAAAGCCTATATAGCCAAAGTTGAGATTCTCATGGGAGTCTGGCTCCCAGGCTGTTGTAGACATGGCATTAAAAATGGAATTGTCATCTTTTTGAGAGAACCCCTTGTCTTAGTTATCTAGTGCTGCTGTAACAGAAACGCCACAGGTGGATGACTTTAACAAAGAGAAATTTATTCTCTCACAGTCTAGCAGTCTACAAGTTCAAATTCAGGGTGTCAGCTCCAGGGGACGGCTTTCTTTTTCTGTCGGCTTTGGAGGGGTCCATCAATCTTCCCCTGGTCGAGGAGCTTCTCGGGCACAGGAACCCCAGGTCCAAAGGACGCGCTCTGCTCCCGGTGCTGCTTTCTTGGTGGTATGAGGTCCCCCAACTCTGTGCTTGCTTCCCTGTCCTTTTATCTCTTGTAAGATAAAAGGTGGTGCAGGCCACGCCCTAGGTAAACTCCCTTTACATTGGATCAAGGATGTGACCTGGGTAAGGGTGGTGTTACATTCCTACCCTAATCCTCTTTAACATAAAATTACAATCACAAAATGGAGGACAACCACACAATACTGGAAATCATGGCCTAACGAAATTGATACATACATTTTTTGGGGGACATAATTCAATACATGACACCTCACAATAGCGTTAGAATTCTCAATCAAGAAACAGGATTAATGGGAAAAAAAAAAATCTGAACAGAAGTTTAAGTACCAGCATCTTTGAAATTCTCAAAAAATAAAGGAGGATATATCTTCATTCATTCATTCATTCAAGTTGACAACCACTTATTAAGCACCTACTATAACTCTTTTTTATAACTCTAGACTCTATTCTAGTCACTGGATAAATCAAGAATAGGTAATTATAAAACAACAATGATTCAGGAACCAATTGAAACTCTTGGAAATGGAAAATGCAGTTCTTAAAATAGAAAACTCAATAGCAGTTTGAATAGCAGGGTGCATATAACCAAAAACATTGCCTAATGAAAGAAGAGTGAGGAAATCTCCCAGGATGAATACAGAGTGGCAAAGTGTTAGAAACGATGAAAGAGAAGTTAACAGACCTGGAAGGTGAGAAACACCTACATGTGTCTAATAAGATTTCAGGAGGAAAACATGGGAAGAACAGGACAGAGGGACTAGAAGAGTTAAGTAAATGCTGAACTTTCCATAATCAGAGAGACAGGAGTCTTCTGATTACCGATGCCCACTGTGTGCACCAAACCTTTTGCTGTTGAGCCAATTCTAACTCACAGCAACCCTATAGGGCAGAGTAGAACTGCACCATAGGGTTTCCAAGGAGTGCCTGTTGGATTTGAACTGCTGACCCTTTGGTTAACAGCCAACTCTTAACCACTATGCCACCAGGGTTTCCATGCATACAAAAGTAAGTGTAAAATGAAAACATCTTCAGATCTTTCAAGACTAAGAAAGCTTTATTACTAGCACATGCCCATTACGAGAACTATTAAAGGATATACTAATTCATAAAAAAAGAAAAATAAACTCAAAAGTAAGGAATAAGGCTTGAGAACATTGGTGATCCAAGAAACTAGAAACTGTGATGATAAAATTCATAGATGGTTACTGTAAATAATACTGAAAATATACTTCTCTTGTGTTTAAGATATGTTGGAATTAAAATTCTAGACAGCAATGACATGAAAATTGGGAGTGAAATTTAAAGGATGTTGAGGTATAATGAGGTCTTTTATTATTTGGGAGGAGGCTAGAGATAGCAAATTTCACTTTGTTAGAAAATTAGCAATATGCATATTAAAAATTTGAGGGCGATCACTTAAAGAAGTACAATGCATTATTCACAAACCAGTATAAGGGGGGAAAAGAACAGAAGAAAGAAAATCATATCAATTCAATAAAGGCTGTTAAAATCTTTAAT
Source organism: Elephas maximus indicus (assembly GCF_024166365.1). Lineage (NCBI taxonomy): Eukaryota > Metazoa > Chordata > Mammalia > Proboscidea > Elephantidae > Elephas > Elephas maximus. Next base: position 53,908,613 of record NC_064829.1, on the reverse strand, counting down.
AAAATAATTATAATATACACATATATATGTAATCAACTGTATGTTGTTATTGTTGTTGTGGTTGTGTGCCATCAAGCTGTTTCTGACTTAGAATGACCCTCTAGGATAGAGCTTCCCCATAGGGTTTCCTAGGTTGTATGGGAGCAAATTGCCAGGTCTTTTCTCTTACTGAGCTGCTTGTGGGTTCAAACCTCTAGTCTTTCAGGTAGCAGGTGAGTACTTAACCATTGCACTGCCAGGGCTTCTTAATCAACTATATAAACTATTTAAAACTATTTTTTAACACACCGAAAGAATATTCATCGCAAACCTTGGGGATCCAAGACTTCATCTTTATCTGTAATATATTAATTATTTTTATATTAAAAAATATGACAGAAGTATAGCAAAATTTTGATACTTGATAATTAGAGGTGATAGAAACCCAGGTCTTATTATATTTTTCTTTTTGAAAAAAATGAAGAGTTTGGGCTAGGTTACCCCTTATATATCTGATAATGTATATGTCTATGAATTACCCAAAAGGATTCAAGTAGCTACAGGCAGAACCAGGACTAGCACCAATTCCTAATTTCAAGTCCATGGATCTTTCCATTACACCAAAATTCTAGGTGTTCTAGTTAAAATCAATATTAGCTGCTTACTGGGGTCCTTAGAGATGACTTCTGAAAGTTCCTACAAGCTTTGGGTTTTCATCATTTTTTTCTTCTACACTCAATGCTTGGATTGGCACCAATTTACCCTGGAGAGGTCCTTGTGAGCCTTAATTGAAGACCACAAAAGATAGCAAGATCTTTAAGTGAGTCGTTCTGAGTAATTTCCCCAAGCAGATCACTGCGGAATTTCATTTTCAACATGAATGGTCACACTTCAAGCAATGAATGAGATGCATTGTTCAGGGGGGAAATGACGCACTCCATTCTGTCTGTAGTGCTTCTCAGCAGTCCCTGTGCAACTTAGGAGTGCGTCAGCATTTTCATTATAAGCCCATCTGTGAGTGCCCAGAGGCTGCCACTGAAATCAGTTTGCTGAGTCATTGCTGAGAGGGGTTGGCTCAATAGGGCCCATAGCCCTTTACGAAAGTAAACATCAACTTCCTCCAGGACACTTTCCCTGACACACTGGTCCTCAATCTGACCTCTTTTTGACCCTGCACTTTTCCCTTGTTTATGGAGCCTGCTAGCTTGATCATTATTAGTTCACATCAATATGTAGGCTCTTACTTCTCTTACTGAACCACGCCTTAGTAATTTGGCAACATTTTGAGGGTAGGTGGAAGGTCTTTTATTTGTCATGCAACTCTTTACTAACCAATTTTCTTGCTGCACACCACAAGGTTTTGAGATAGAATAGATAAATGACACATGTAATCAATAGTCTAAAATGTGATCATGCATTTAGATATAACGAAAACTCTCTCTTCATGGCATCAGACTAACACCCATATTAGAGACTAAGTTGAGCACATAATAGACTTCTTTTTTTTTTTTTAATAAGTACATATGGAAGACAAAATGTGTGTGGCACATCCAACTCCATAAACTAATTAAAGTCTTTTGATTCTGGAATGGTCCCTGCTTTTTCCTTTGTGTGTCTGAAGTCAACACATCCTTCATGACTAGGCCAAGTCTACCTCAGAGGAGTCTTTGCCATGTGCTTACCCCTTCTTTTTGCCTCTGAACTCCTTTTGTACTTTACTGTTACGTACAATTTAGCCTTGGGTGGTGCAAATGGTTTATGTTTGACCACTAACCTAAGGGTTGCTGGGAGAAAGGCCTGGAGACCCGCTTCTGTAAATATTACAGCCAAGAAAACCCTATGGAGTAGTTCCTCTCTCTAACACATGGGGTCACCATGAGTCGGAATCTACTCCATGGCAGTGGGTTTGGTTTTTTGGTTGTATGTGTTGTCTTGGTGTGTGAGTTACTTCAGAGATATGAGTCCTGCTTGCCAAATAAAAGGGAGAGCCTTTTGAGAGTAGCCTCTCTTTCAGGTATCTTTCCCACAGTTTGAGTACTATATGTGGTATACTTGACTTTATAGATGCTGCCCTATCTTATCATATCCTATTTTGTCCTTTCATATCCTATCATAGCCCATCCTATGCTATTCTATCAAATAATGATAGTTATGGCCAGTTATATTAAATTTATGACTTTGATATAAAAAAATTAATGAAAAGCTGACAACTTATGTATCAAATAATGCTAGTTATAGCCAGTTACATTAAATTTATGACTTTGATATAAAAAAATTAATGAAAAGCTAACAACTTCCAAAGTAGTGGAGAATTAACCACTTGCTGATTGATTGCGTCATGGCACATCATAGGCCTCAGACTCCTCCTCTATTAAGAGAAGGCCTCAGCTTCACTTCTCTGGGCCAGGCCTCCTTCGAAGTCATAGAGTTGGTGAGTGAATTGAGCACCCTCAGGTTGTCCATAATCATGCTTCTCTGTTGTTCCGCAAAGGCAGCAGTCTTTTAAGAAATAGTCTCAATATTATCTCAAGGTTGGCAAATTCAAAACAGATTTTGACTATCACCAACAGTTGTAAACCTTAACACACTGCTCCTCTTGCCACTCTAGGGAATTGCAGCTTCATAGGTTCAAAGTCCTTTAGCTCAATAGCTTTCAAAATTCTTCAGCTGTGACCCACAATAAGAAAAGCATTTTACATCGTAACCTAATCATACAGATGACTGAGTAAGAGAAAAAGACGATGAGAATATAACAGAAGTTTCAGGAAACTCCACTATATATGTAGTATACTTGATTTTATAGATGCTGTCCTACCTTATCATATTGTACCTGCTTCCATCTTTTCAGTGTTTTTCTAATTAGCAGAAAGCTCTTTGGAATATTGTTAAAGATCCTCCCTCTCTTAACTTTTGTACCAGATGCTATTTGGGACTTTTTCTATTGTCCCGGATATGGCTAAAATCACAAATCTCTGCTAATTATAAAATGCTAAGGCCTGACAACTCCCTTCAGGGCTTTCTGAGAGGCTCCTCCCTTAATAAACCACCACCTCATCTCCCTCTCCTCATTCTAAATAGAAAGCTACTGCAGTCACCAGCTCAGTAGGAAAAAGAGAGGGTGCAGTGAGAATCATTTTCTTTTAAGGGAGTGCAATATTAGTGAAGGGAGCCTGCTCTTTCACCTCCCCATTCATACCTGAAACCAGGTAAGAAAAACTTCCAAGAGTATTATTCATGAAGATTTGGAGTGTCTGCAATCAGAGTAAAGCCTGGCATTGCATTCCCTGGTTGGATGTCAACTTAGGCAGAGTATTTGATGATCTGAACCTGTACCTGCCTAAGCAGGAGAAAACAGGAATGGAGAGTGGCAGGGCTGGGCTGGGGTGCAGGGTTGCTAAATGGAGCTGCCTGCATTCTCATGTTTTCATAGCAAAAAATAAATGAGTTCTTCTTGGGTTGAATGGATTCTGTGTAATATGGCTGGTCTTGAGCCCCCTTGATATTTTCTTGTCAAAGAGGACCCCTTTTCTGGGGGAAAGGGCTCTAGTTATAGCAGGCTAAAAAGCCTGTGGGTAGGCAAAATTTCAGTGCAGTGGCAGATGTTGAGCTGGAACTGATCTCCCACATCTGTACACTGGGTCCTATGGAGGGCCTGCCAGTCTCCTGGCATTGAGGAAACAGAATTGAGATTCCAGGAAGACCGAGATGGCTGGAGTTCTCAGGACAGAGGATCAGAGGAGAGAGCTACACGGAGAGGGGACTTCAGAGAGCTGCAAAGGGTCCTCCTCAAGAATTCAACAGAGTATTGATCAGCACAGGCATGGGAGGATAATGCTAAGGGAAGAACCAACTGAAGGGTGAGGAATGTGCCTCTCCTCACCTACATGACTGAAACTCCTCATAAGTCACGGGGCACAGTATTTACATGGACCCTGTCTCAGCAGTGGAGAATTTACCCTAGACTGAGATTTGTACACAGATGCCAATAACGACTTCATATGTAATAGTCAAGAATTGTAAACAACCGTTTTTCCATCAACAGGAGAATGGATAAACAAACTGTGATATATCTATATACTACACAGCAAATAGAAAGGAATGAACTATTGATATACACTACAGTGTGGGTGAATCTCAAAATAATTATGCCAAGTAAAAGGAGCTATACAAAAAAAGGGTACGCACTGTATAATTCCATCTACAGAGAATTCTAGGAAATGCAAGTTAATGTATAGTGACAAAAAGCAGATCCTCAATCATCTGGGGAAAGAGTGGGGGAGAGGTGGGGACGGGAGAAAGGAATTACAAGGGGGCAGAAAGAAACTTTTGAGGGTGATGAATACATTCATTATTTTGATGGTGGTGATAGTTTCATGGTTATATACATTTGTCAAAACCTATCAAATTGTGCTTTTTAAATCTGGACAGTTGATACTATGTCAATTATACTTTAACAAAACTGAAAAAAAATTAAATATATATCTGATACCACAGTGTCAAGTATGCAAAAGCATATAAAAAACAACTGTACCAGAGTAGATTTTACCAAAAGCGATGAAATAGTTTTAAAATCAGGACAAGATGTCCATTTCTCCACCCCAGGGAGGAGGGCTTCAATGAAGCACAGTTGAAAGCTGAGCCTGGAAAAATACAAAGCCATGTCATATGGATACCCCAATGAAGTGAGACTCCTCAATAAAAAAGTTTTATTTGCACATAGAGATCCTAGCTCCTCCTTTGAGGCTATTTCTTCTTCCTCAAGACAGTTCATCAAATACAACAAGGCAGTTTTCCTAACTCCTCTTAGGTCTCCACTTGTCGAGACTGGGGTGGGGGCCAGGAAACTTTATTCTTAATACCTGCTCCAGGAGTCTAAGGAGTCCCTTGGTGGTGCAAATGGTTAAAAGGCTTGGCTGCTAACTGAAAAGTTGGCAGCTTGAATCCACCCAGAGGCACCTCAGAAGAAAGCAGTGGAGATCAACTTTCGAAAAATCAGCCATTGAAATCCCTATGGAGCACAGTTCTACTATGACACACATGGGGCCACCATGAGTTGGGACTGACTCAATGTCAACTAGGTCCAAGAGTTTAAAGCAGCATTTGAGAACCTGTCCTTCTAGAGATCTGTCAATTTCAAAACAAAGTGCCAGCATTCGCTTATTGTGTGTTCCCTGAAAAGGGATTTGCCAACTTTGGTAGTATGATCTGCTGCTTCCTCAAGCAAGACCTAAAGGAAAAGGCTTTAAAGAGAAAATTACTGTATAAACAAGAAAAATGTTTAGCCCATTAAAGAAGAAAGGTCAACAAATGGTTTCTAAGTCATTATAAAAACCACTTTGTATGCAAATAATGCTGCTACAAAGGGAATGTACTAATTACAAATTATTTTATCTTACCTCCAAAGTCTTTTCTAATCTTCAAATGCAGATTACAGACCTGTGACCTGCACAAGAGCCAGGCTTCAGCTGTATCTTGGTGAAAACCAGAGCCATCACCTCAGGCTTTGTGCTTTTTGGGCTCTTCTGACCTCCAAAGATGGTATCCCAGTGAGCTCAGAGAGATGGTGGGAACAGAAGGGGTGATGGGGGGAAGGCTTACTGAAAGATAAACTAAGGTTTGGGACTGCCTGCCCACTTACACACACACACACACACTTTTATTTGCTGGATGTGATTTCACCTCCATTCTCACCGCTTTTGGCAAAGGTCCTCACTTCCCCAAACCTGGATCACCGGTTCCCTTATTGACAATTGTCATCTTTTAATGGGCACTTACTAAGTAAGTTTCAGGCACTGCTTTAAGCACTTCACATGCTTTACGTGAACAAATTAATGAAGCATATATGGCTCTCGTGCCTTACAGATGTAGAAGGTCAGTCTCAGAGAGGTTAAGTACTGTGGCCAAGGTCAGATAGCTAGTATGACAACTGACATCTAAATATAAGATCCAGAGTCTTAATCACTGTGCCCAGCCATGTCATTCCTCTGCAATAACTCCATTTTACCTATTGATGACAGTTCTTCCATAGGATAAATGCTCTGGTATTTGACTGCCAGACTTATTTTTCTCTTGACAAGAAAGATAATTTCTGGCACATAATAATACCAGGAGCTCTCCAAGTGAGTCTGTACATTATCTCATTCCACCCTCACAAGAAGCCTATGAGGAAGGTTTTACTATTATCTTCATTCAACAGAAAAAGAAACGGAACCTCAGGGAGTTTTGATCAGTTATAAAGCTCATAATTGTTGAGTCTGAATTTGAACTTGTCTCTCCAACTACAAAAGCCAAACCAAACCCGTTGCCTCTGAGTCAATTCTGCTCATGGTGACCCCATGTATTACAGAGTAGGACTTCTCCATAGGGTTTTCTTGACTGTAATCTTTATGGAAAAAGATCGACAAGCCTTTTCTTCTTCCCCAGTGGTGCTAGGTGGGTTGAACCACCAACCTTTCTGTTACCAGTTGAGCACAAACCATATGTACCACCCAGGGGCTTTTTTCAACTACAAAGCCTGACTTAAGTCTCTCTTGTCCATGGAGACTGCTCTTGGTGTTGGAAGAAAGAATCCTCTAGTGAAGTGACTGTCTATGGCATAGATCTATCTTTGATGAATTACGCAATACCCTCTATTAGCATTTACAGGCTACAGATACCCTCAGGTCTCAGTGTAATGTAGAGTAAATGCAGACTCTTCAGAGGCTTTACTGACTTCGTAATACCCACTGGTATGAGATGACTCAAGTTCAGCTCAAAAGAATAAATTTTTACAAAGATAAATATTTTTTCACAAGCTTCTCCAAGGATAGAACCCTCCTATCATCAAAACAACTACTTTTTGACAAGAACAAGAGGTTGGGGAAAGGGAACTGTTATGGGAAAAGAGAGGAGTAATCTAGAAATCCTACCTTTACCTCAAGTCATAGAGCTTTTCTGCAGGGACATCATTAGGTAGCCCCATCTTCTTGGGGGCTCTTGGCGATCACCCATTGACACTAGAAACTATCGCATGAATGTCAGCAAGTAGGTGAAGAATACTCCTGGATGAAAGTATTGAAGGACCATCTCTTGATCCCTTTTGTTGGGAATGCATCAGGAACATCAGCTTAAACATTACCCCTTAAAAACTCTGGGATTTGTGAACAGATGGACCTATGAGCTTTTCTTCTGAATCGAACTGTTCAAGTTCTAATCTATACCAGTCTTTACTTTTTGGCCATTTGTGCTGTTCTAGTCACCAGTCTGTCAAGTCTAGCACCAGTACCATACTGTTTTAATTATTCAGTCATGATTTTTATTTGAAATTTTTTTCTTGGCAATCTATACCCTTTATACTTCCAGATAAATTCTAGAATTACTCCAAAATTGAATTAATCTATAAATTACTTTTAGAAGAACTGTCATATTTATAATATTTAGTTTTCCTATATAGAAAGATACCATGTTTTTCATCTATTGAGTGATATTTCATGCCATTCAGTCAGTTTTTGTGGCTTTCTTCATGGGACTGTAACACATTTCTTTATTCAAGGGTAAAAGAAACAGCACCTCAGGGAGTTTTGAACAGTTATAAATATTCAACTGCTTTATATATTTTTTGTTGTTGGGAATTAGTTTTTTATAGTATTTTTTTGGTTTTTCTTAGAATATAGGAAATCTCCTGATTACTCTGTATCTCTTCTACATTATCAAATAATTTTGTTGGCCTTTAAGTTAATTTTCTTGCTAAGTAATTTTCACATTTTTTCTATGCCCTGCCACAACATGAGAATTATTGTATCCTTTCAAAGTAGGAAATAACACATTTTTCAAATCAGCTACAGTATTTGGAGTTAAACAGTTTTTCAATTACTTTTCTTCTCTTTAAACAAATGTTGAAAGGTATATTTTTCCAAGAAGATCACCCACTTCTTTGAGAATTTCTAATTTATCACCATAGAGTATTGCACAATATTGTCATTTTAAAAGTATTATTTGTCTATTGTATCACCATTTTAATTCCTTATGTTATCCTTTTGCTTGGTTAGATTGTCCAGAGGTCATTTATTTTATTCTTTCTTCACCTAATATACTACATATCATTTTTTAAATGTCATTTATCTAGTTTTCCTTTTATAATTTACTAATTTTTTATTTCATATCTATGACTTACCCTTTATTTTTTAGTGAGTGTGTTAATCTTTTAAAGCTTATTGAATTGGCTGCTTAATTAGTTACTATCACTCCTTATTGCTTAATAACAAAAACACGTAATGATATGAATTTGCCAACAGATTCCATTTTGGCCAGAACTCATAAAAATCTTGATAAATACTGGGCTTGTTTTAGATACTTTCCAGTCAGTTTGTAATTACAGTTTTGATTTTTTTCTCAAACCTAAGGGTTTTCTAGGGAAATTGCTTGGGTTAAAATATAAAAGAGAAAAATAAGCTCTCATTAAATATATAGTGATATACCCTTATTAATTGTCATATTTAAATTTTCTTAATTAGCCTATTTAATACATTAAAGAATAACATAAATGCATTAAAGACTCCTGTATTTCTGCAAATTTCTTTTTAGATTTCTTATGAGTTTTAAATATATTTTCATATTACTAACTGGTATGTAAATCTCTGTATCAGATGACATCTTTTATCACTTAAAAATGATCCTTTATCTGAATTTGTGTATTTTTATTCTACTTTGTCAAATTAATATTGTTATTTGTTCTTGTCTTATGCTTAATTTGCTTGATACAATTCTGCACCTTTTTAAAATTTTATTATTTTTAACATTTTTGGAATCTGTTTTGCTCATAAAGAGCATATACTTGGAATTTTGCAAACTGAGAGTCTTTTATAAGAGACGGTCCAGAAGCACTTACATTCACTCTCTCAGTCTTTTGTTTGGCCTCCTTCTGAGTAATGGAAAAGATCCTACGATAAGCATTATGAGTGAAACTTTCTCTCTCTGAGCAGCCACATTGCCTGCCCCTCCTGAGGTTTATGCCTCTGCCACCCTGAGCAGAGGTAATTGGACTAAGAAGTGGCACCTGATCCAAAGAGATCCTGTGAGATGGTCAGACCCAAGAACTCATTAGGGCTTTCCACACAGAGTGATGATTGGGCAACCCCATCACAATCTTACCCTGTAGAACTTTGAGAGTAAGACAGAGGCAGACAAGAGAGAGGTACAAACCCCTGAGGACACACAGACACAAGACCATGTGCAAGTCATGGGGAGGAGAGAGGGCGATAAGGGAGCAGTGGGTTGGTGGCAGCTGGAGCACCAGGAGCTGAGCAGAGAACAGCACATGGACTGCACGGTGACCTCGTGTGGGGAGCAAGTGTCACCTGATGCCTGAGACCAGAGCACAACAGGTGGTAGCTGAATGGCATTCCACCCCTCCATCAGATCTGTTGGGCTGTTTCCTGGGCTCTACTACTTCTCGGTATTCCCTTCATACCCAAGGGAAACTGGGAGTGTCTGAGTCTTGTAACCAAATGGCCCCTATAAGGATATATCAAATCTTCACTTTTATTTTTTCTGATACCCAACTATGAAGATCAATCAAAACAATGCAATCTATTATAAACCCTGTTCCCCTCTGTCCCACTTCTGTTCTGACACCAGCTGCACATGTAGCACTTTGTCCTCTGACTGTAACCACCTGGAGCTAGGTTAGTGCTCATGAAGTTATAGGACACAGTCCTCCAGACTCCCAAGTCTGCCCAAGACCCCAGATGCCAGACACAAGGTTGGAGGTCCCCATGACATCCTCATTTCTGACTTGCTGGCTACATATTCAGTGTTTTCTCACTACTCCCTCAGGATGCCAGCTGCAAGCTTAGGGCCCAGGGCTCCCTCACTTCTGACCTGCTGGCTCCTACTACTCCCTCATTGTTGTTGTTGTTATTAGGTGCCGTTGAACAGGTTCCCACTCATAGCGATGCTAAGTAAAACAGAATGAAACACTGCCCAGCCTTGCACGAGCCTCACAATCGTTATGCTTTAGCCTATTGTTGCAGCCACAGTATCAGTCCATCTCGTGGAGGGTCTTCCTCTTTTTTCACTGACCTTCTACTTTACCAAACATAATGTCCTTCTCCAGGGGCTGATTCCTCCTGGTAACAGGTCCAAAGTATGTGAGAAAAAATCTAGCCATCCTTGCTTCTAAGGAGCATTCTGGTTGTACTTCTTCCAAGACAGATATGTTCATTCTTTTGGCAGTCCATGATATACTCAGTATTCTTCACCAAAACCAAAATTCAAAGGCGTCAATTCTTCTTCAGTCTTCAATATTAATTGTTCAGTTTTTGCACGCGTATCAGGCGAGTGAAAACTCCATGGCTTGGGTCAGGCACACCTTGCTTCAAGATGACTTCTTTACTTTCACCACTTTAAGGGGGTCTTTTGCAGCAGATTTGCCCAATGCAATGCCTTGATTTCTTGACTGCTGCTTCCATGGGTGTTAATTGTGGATTCAAGTAAAATGAAATCCTTGACAACTTTAAACTTTTCTCCATTTATCATGATAACACTTATTATTGGTACAGTTGTGAAGATTTTTATTTTAATTCACTTGGGTTTGATAATTAGATAGAATGATTTACAGAATTCACAGAAAGTGCTATACTTATGGTTACAGTTTTATTACCAGAAAAGGGATACAAATGAAGAGACGCATAGGTCTAGGAGGATTCCCAACTCAGTGCTTCCATGTCCCCAAAAGGGATATGCCACCCTCCCTCGTGCATCCTTGTCTTTCACCAGCCAGGAAGCCCATGAAGCTCCTGCATCTAGAGACTTTACTGGGCATGACTGATTGATTGACTCATGCCCCCCCCAGATCAGCTGATATCATTAGGTGGGTGGTCTTTCTGACCTATGCAGCCCCCACCTGGTCACCTAATTAGCATAAGCCCTCAGGTGTGGTGTGGAATTCTCATCAAAGACACTTCAATCACTGGGGAAATTTCAAGGTTTTAGACATTATCTCTCAGGAGCCAAGGACAATGATCAAATTCTTGGGGTAAAGTTAATAGTAAACCCACAGCCCCCAAATAACACATTGCTTCCCAATTTCTATTCATTATACTTTTCTGATCTTTTCTTTATTTTTTGTAATTTGCTATGTGGAATACATGTTGTTTGATTTTATATGCTCCAGAGACCCCCACATGTCCGTCAGTTTGTGATACTGTGGGGGCTTGTGTGTTGCTGTGAAGCTGGAAGCCATGCCACCAGTATTCAGATACCAGCAGGGTCAACCACTGAGGACACATTTCAGCTGAGCTTCCAGACTAAGACATGCTAGGAAGAAGGACCCAGCAGTCTACTTCCAAAAAGAATCAACCAGTGAAAATCTTATGAGTAGCAGAGAGACACTGTCTGATATAGTGCCGGAAGATGAGCCCCCCAGGTTGGAAGGCACTCAAAAGACAGTTGAGGAAGAGGTGCCTCCTCAAAACAGAGCCGACCTTAATGACATGGAAGGAGTAAAGCTTTTGGGACTTTCGTTTGCTGATGTGACATGACTCCTAATGAGAAGAAACAGCTGCAAACATCCATTAATAATCAGAACCTGGAATGCATGAAGTATGAATCTAGGAAAATTGGAAATCATCAAAAATGAAATGGAACACGTAAAGATCAATATCCTAGGCATTAATGAGCTCAAATGGACTAGTATTGGCTGGGAATGACAACTTGAAGAGGAATGGTGTTGCATTCATCGTCAAAAAGAACATTTCAAGATCTATCCTGAAGTACAACAGTGTCAGTGATGGGACAATATCCATATGCTTCTAAGGAAGACCAGTTAATGTGACCATTATTCAAATTTAGGCACAAACCACTAAGGCCAAAGGTGAAGAAATTGAAGGTTTTTATCAGCTTCTGCAGTCTGAAATTGATCAAACATGAAATCAGGATGCATTGATAATTGCTAGTGATTGGAATGTGAAAGTTGGAAACAAGAAGGATGGGTAGTTGGAAAATATGGCCTTGGTGATAGAAACAATGCCAGAGATTGAATGATAGAATTTTGCAAGGCCAAAGACTTCTTCATTGCAAATACCTTCTTTCACCACCATAAACTGCAACTATACACATGGACCTCGCCAGATGGAACACACAGAAATCACACTGACTACATCTGTGGAAAGAGACCATAGAAAAGTACAGTATCATCAGTCAGAACAAGGCCAGGGGCCGACTATGGAACAGACCATCAATTGCTCCTATGCAAGTTCAAGTTTAAACTGAAGAAAATCAGAGAAAGTCCACGAGAGCCAAAATACAACCTTCAGTATATCCCACCTGAATTTAGAGACCATCTCAAAAATAGATTTAATGAGTTGACACTAATGACGGAAGACCAGATGAGTTGTAGAATGCCATCAAGGACATCATACATGAAGAAAGCAAGAGGCCATTGAGAAGACAGGAAAGAAAAAACGACCAAGATAGATGTCAGAGGAGACTCTGAAACTTGCTCTTGAACGTCAAGCAGCTAAAGCAAAAGGAAGAAATGATGAAGAACAGAAGATTTCAAAGGGTGGCTCGAGGAGACAAAGTAAAACATTATAAAGACATGTGCAAAGAGCTGGACATAGAAACCGAAAGGGAAGAACACACTAGGTGTTTCTCAAGCTGAAAGACCTGAAGAAAAAATTAAAGCCTAGAGTTCCAATACTGAAGGAGTTTATAGGGAAAATATTAAACAACACAGGAAGCATCAAATGAAGATGGAAGGAATACACAGAATCATTATACCAAAAAGAATTAGTTGATGTTCAGCCATTTCAAGAAGTAGCATATGATCAGGAATTGATGGTACTGAAGGAAGAAGTCCAAGCTGCACTGAAGGCATTCGTGAAAAATAAGGCTCCAGGAATTGACGGAATATCACTTGAGATGTTTCAACAAATGGATGCAGCACTGGAAGTGCTCACTTGTCTATGCCAAGAAATTTGGAAGACAGCTACCTGGCCAACTGACTGGAAGAGATCTGTATTTACGCCTATTCCCAAGAAAGGTGATCCAACTGAATGCAGAAATTATAGAACAATATCATACACAAGCAAAATTTTGCTGACCATCATTCAAAAGTGGCTGCAGCAGTATATGGACAGGGAACTGCCAGAAATTCAGTCTGGATTCAGAAGAGGACATGGAACCAGGGGTATCATTGCTGATGTCAGATGGATCCTGGCTGAAAGTAGGAAATACCAGAAGGATGTTTACCTGTGTTTTATTGACTTTGCAAAGGCATTCAACTGTGTGGATCATAACAAATTATGGATAACACTGAGAAGAATTGGAATTCCAAAACACTTAATTGTGCTTATGAGGGATCTGCACACAGACCAAGAGAAGAGGTAGTCATTCAAACAGAACAAGGGGGACACTGAGTGGTTTAAAGTCAGGAAGGGTGTGCGTCAGGGTTATACCCTTTCACCATACCTATTCAATCTGTATGCTGAGAACATACAGGATACAGCTTCTCCCAGAAGCTGGGCTACATGAAGACGAACAGGGCATCAGGATTGGAGGAAGACTCATTAACAACCTGCATTATGCAGATGACACAACCTTGCTTGCTGAAGGAGGACTTGAGTCACTTACTGTTGAATATCAAAGATCACAGCCTTCAGGATGGATTACACCTCAACATAAAACAAAAATCCTCACAACTGGACCAATAAGCCACATCATGGTAAATGGAGAAAAGATTGAAGTTATTGAGGATTTCGTTTTACTTGGATCCACAATCAACGCCCATGGAAGAGGCAGTCAAGAAATCAAAAGATGCATTGCATTGAGCAAATCTGCTTCAAAGGACCTCTTTAAAGTTTAGAAAAGCAAAGAAGTCACCTTGAAGACTAAAGTGGAAGAAGTACAACCAGAATGCTCCTTAGAAGCAAGGATGGCAAGATTGCATCTTACATACTTTGGACATGTTGTCAGGAGGAACCAGTCTCTGGAGAAGGACATCATGCTTGGCAGAGTACAGGGTCAGCAGAAAAGAGGAAGACCCTCAACGAGGTGGATTGACACAGTGGCAGCAACAATGAGCTCAGGTATAACAACGATTGTAAGGATGGCGCAGGACCGGGCAGCGTTTGGTTCTGTCGTGCATAGGGTCGCTATGAGTTGGAACTGACTCGACGGCATCTAACAACAACAACAAGAACAATGAATATTCTTCACTTTTTCAAAAGCATCATTTTACTAAATTTTAGTTATTATTTCCATAACTACTAAAATCCAGGTGGAATGAAAACTCTTGAATCCTATCTACACAAGGAAAGGATTTAACATGGTTTTATTGGCCTGCCTGCCACTCCTTTTTCCTTTAAAATATAAACTGAGAATTTTACTTGCTAATAAATCATGATTATTTTTTATAATACCTACTTTGTCTTTCAAATGCTTTGACATTTACATTATTTTTATAACCATATTTAAAAAATTTTTTTCATAAGAATTATTTTTTTAATTCTACATTTATGTGATTTATTTCAGTACTTATTTTTCACACTTTTATCCCTCAACTTATACTATTAATAAATACCTACGTAGTGATTCCTAAACCAATTACCATTAAGTTAATTTTTTTTTCAATTGGACTTTAGATGAAGGTTTATAGAACTAGCTTCTTGTTAAACAGTTAGTTTAATATACGTATTGCTTTATGACGTTGGTTAACAACTCCACGACATGTCAACACTCTCCCTTCTTGATTCTGGTTCCCTCTTACCAGCTTTCCTGTCCCCTCCTGCCTTCTAGTCCCTGCCCCTGGGCTGATGTGCCCCTTTAGTCTTGTTTTGGTTTATGGGCCTGTCTAATCTTTGACTGAAGGATAAACCTCAGGAGTGACTTTACTACTGAGCTAAAAGGGTATCTGGGGCCATACTCTCAGGGTTTCTTCAGTAGCTGTCAGGCCAGTAAGTCCGGTCTTTTTTGTGAGTCAGAATTTTGTTCTACATTTTTCTCCAGCTCTGTCTGGGACCCTCTATTTTGATCCCTGCCAGAGCAGTCAGTGGTGGTAGCTGGCACCACCTGGTTGTACTGGACTCAGCCTGGTGGAGGTCATGGTAGTTGTGGTCCACTAGTCCTTTGGACTAATGGTTCCCTTGTATGTTTAGTTTTCTTCATTCTTTTTTGCTCCCAAAGGGGTGAGACCAGTAGAGCAACTTATGTGGCCACTCACAGGCTTTTAAGACCCCAGACACTTCTCACCAAAGTAGAATGTAGAACACATTGAGTTAATTCAGACTCATGGCAACTCCATGTGTGTCAGAGTAGAACTTTGCTCCACAGAGTTTTCAATCACTGATTTTTTGGAAGTAGATCACCAGGGCTTTCTTCCAAGATGCCTCTAGATGGTCTCAAACCTCCAACCTTTTGGTTAGCAACCATGCTAACCACAGGGACTCCTAGTGATTCCTAGGTACCAAGTATTCTAAGCACATTAGGATAATGACTCATAAAATCTTCGTAACAGCCCTTTGAGATGAGTGCTAATATTATCCCCATTTTACAGATGAATAAACAGAGGCATAAAGACAATAATTTGTCCAAGGTTATTTGGTAAGTTGGCAGCAGATCCAGGATTTGAAGCCTAGGCATTTGGGTGCCAAAGACCACGGGTTTAGCAGATCTGCAAAGCTGTCTCTCATTTGTAAGCTCTTAATTGTAATTTATCTATTAGTTCTTGTCATTTCTTTTTTTCTAAAATGATATTTGGGTGGTATATTTCCTGAGCCTTTGTATGTCTGAGTTTTACTTTTAATTTCCTTCATTTATAAAATACAATTTGTGTTTAAATTAACATGGGGCATTGTCTCTAAACATAAAAAAGCTGTCCTATAACCTTGCTGCGTTGTCCTTCAGCATTCAGTGATATGCAGGAGAGGCCAGATGTCAGCTGGATGATTATAGAATTTAAAAAATATTCTTATATAACAAGGTAGAAAAAATGTTATTCGTAGGATAACTCTCAGGGAGAACCCCGTGTTTAGTTCTTTTTTTTTTCTAAAAAGAAAATATTGATAAACTGCTTGGACCAGAAGGTGAGACTCCAAGGGCATGTTTTCATGGTGAACGAAGCTGGCTGGACTACTATGCATGAGGCAAGGGTAGGGAAAGAAGAGAAGAAGGAGAGGACAGGGCAAGGAGAAAGGGAAGTTCTCACATTTGAGATATAAAAAAGATGAAACAATGGCTTTGTTCTGTTGTACATAGGGTCACTATGAGTCAGACCCTACTAGAAGGCACCTAACAACAACATTGTGATCAGACAATTTCTTCAAATGATATTTTTTTAAATTAATCATAGTGACTGGGAGCACAGGCTCTGGGGTCAAGTAGCTGGGGTATAAGCATCAAGACTCTCATGTATGAGGTGTGGAACCTTGGGCAAATTGCTTCACCTCTCTGTGCCTCGGTTTCCTCGTCTATAAATAGAGATAAACATTGCACTCCCTTGTACGGCTTTGTGCAGCAGTAGTGAGGTGGTGATGATGTAAAGATGCTTCAGCACATACGTGGCACAAAGAAGGGGCTTGATAAAAGTCCGCTGAGCTGTTGCTGTTGTATATTTGACTATCGGATGTATTCCAATTTTTTTTTTCTAGTTCCTTCCTCAGGAATTACTATAATTCTTATGCTGTTTCTTCATTCCAAGGCATTTATGTCTATCCTCTTTTGCATAATTTACTTCTTTGCTTTTGTTTCAGGTTCTGATAAAACATCTCAGGTCCATCCGCTACATCCCTGGTTTAATTTTCCATATGTCTTTCTTGCCCTTTAATACCAGTACTGTGTATTTTAATTCTGCTGCTGCATTTTTGGTGTTCCTACTCTTAGTCCTCACCTTATCCATCTCGTCCATTTCATCCAGTCATCTTTTCACCTCATTGCTTTCCCTCTTAATATGACTTTCAGTTACTCCTTTGTGGAGACTATCCTATCGATTCCTACTAAGAATGCAAAGCTGTTTTCATTTTTCTTCTGATTTCCATATTAAGTGATCTTTCATAGATATATTTACTTGTATTATATTTTGATATGCAGTTTTGCCACTTTTTAAAGATGTTTTTTGGGGCACCCAGTAATAAATGAGTCATTTCTTCTCTCCGGGATAGAAGAACCAGATCCTCTGGTTGCCTGTAGGCAGGCTGTGCTGTCTGCCCATGGCTCTACTCTCTGCCCTCTTGGGTGCAGGTCAAATCCCGCTTTTAGATTGAAGCTGAATATCAAGCTTCAGTTCTCAGGATTAAATGACTTTTACCCAATCCTGTGCTTCTTCATTTTCTTGGGCTACTCTTGGGATTTGATAGTATGAACAGTTGAAATACACAAAAAACCGGAGTGTATCCTGTTACCAGGGCTTTTCACTCTGCCTTTACTTATGGATCTTTACTTTGGGCTATCCTCATTCATTCAATTCACTCATTCACTCACTCATTCATTAATTCATGCATGTATATATGCATGCATGCATGCAAACAGGCATTTAACAACCATGAATTGCAGGTCTACTCTATGCTAAGCACTGGGGATTAAGTATTAAAGCAAAACACACTTGATCTCATCTCTCAGGAAATGCACATCAATAATCCTACAAATATATAATTGTGAATTTGTGAAAACTGACAAGAAAAAGAGTAATAGGTGGGCATGTATGTAACAGCAGAAACAGATCCATTCTGGGGCAGGATCAAGGAAAATTTCTCTGTGGAACTGACATTTAAGCTGATGTTTGAAGGGTGAATTGGAGTTATTCAAAGGAATGATCATTCCAGATAGGGGAAATGGTATATGCAAGTATGTGGAGGTAGCCCTACAGAAAGCCTGTGTTTAGAGCACAAAATGCAAGGGGGGGGGGGGTGCAGATTATTCAGGAAAGTAGGCAGAGGCCAGCTCAGGTAGGGCCTTGCAGGTCTTATTAAGGACATTGGTCTTTATTCTAAAAGCAATGGAAAGGCACCAGGTTTTCAGTAGTGCAGTGATATATCAGAATTCGTCCTTAGAAGATTTACCTGATTGCAGTGTGGAAAATGTGTGGACACAGCCAAATCAGTTAGGTGATATTTTAGTGGCCTAGGTAAAAGAGGATGGTAGCTTCTACCAATGTGCTTTGGGTAGGACTGCCAAGAGGTGAGTAGTTTGGAAAGATGTATGGTGTTGGCAAAGAACACTGAATATACCATGGACTGCCAGAAGAATGAACAAATTTGTCTTGAAGGAAGTACAGCCAGAACGCTCCGATGGTGAGACTTTATCTTGCTTACCTTGGACATGTTTTCAGGAGGGACCAATGCCTGGAAAAGGGCATAATACTTGGTACAGTAGAAGGTCAGCAAAAGAGAAGAAGCCCCTCAACAAGATGGATTGACACAGTGGCTACAAAAATGGGCTTAAACATACCTACTATTGTGAGGATGGTGCAGAACCAGGCAACAGTTTGTTCTGTTAGACATGGGGCCTCTGTGAGTCAGACCTGACTTGATGGAACCTAACAACAACAAGAACAATATGGAAAGCAAAAGTGACAGAATGTGGTAGAAGAAGAAGAAAGATGGGTCAAGGATGCCCCACAGGTTATGGCTTGTGCAGCTTGGCTGATGGTGGAATTTCTCGTTGAGATAAGGTTTAAAATGAAAAATAATGGGTTTATTTTTTGCACCACTGAAGTTTAAGGAGGCTTTGAGACATCTGAGTAGTAGGTGAGATTTATAAAGAAAAAGCATGAGCTTACTTTTGGGCAGTTTGAAGTTCGAGCAAACCGTTGAGACATCCAAATAACAAGGCCATGAAGGCTGCTGAAATATAAATCTGGAAACTGAAAATAAAGGTTTGAGTTTGATTTGTGAGACTTGTGAGTCTCTGGCAAATAGATAGCAACTGAAGCTGTGGATGCCCATGAATTCTCCCAAGAAGAGCACAGGGAAGTGGGCTAGGACAAAGCCTTGTGAAATTCCACATTTATAGGCTGTGGGGAGGAGAATGAGCTAACAAATCAGATGAGGTGGGAGCAAGCCACAATGTAGAAATAAAATCAGGAGAGTGGGCAACAAAGTAGCTGAAGGAAGAGTGGGCTTCTAGAAGGAGTAATAGTCACCAAGGTCAAATAAGAAATTTTGTCACCATTAGCTCCCCCTTTTTGTTTTTCTAACTAGAATTGTAAAAATGTTATTCTGAGAATTCCATCTGTGAGTGGATATAGAAATGAAAGTATTAATTAGGAAAGGAGGGAGGTGAAGAAAAAAAAAAAAAATCCAGGCTGGACAATGAGCAAGTACTGTGTGGAAATTTTCAGTACAGTATCAATTCTACATTTCTGAACTAGGGAAGGGGAAGGGTGGTGAAGGTTGGGACAGAAGGATCACATCAGCTCTGAAGTTCAACTTCCTGGGTTCAAATCCCAGCATTACTCCTTCACTGGCTATGGAAACTTGAGTAAGTTTTCTGTGCCCAGTTTTTACATCTGCAAAATGGGGATAAAAATATCACTTACCACTTTTGTGGTTGTGAGGATTAAATAACTTCACGTTTGCAAAGTGCTCCTGACAGTGCCTAGCTCTTAGAAACACTCAGTGCATACTGGCTATGATTGTTGTTTCATGTGGGCAAGCTCATTCTCTCTGCAGGGCCTAGCAGAGTTGGACAACTGATTGCTAACATCAGTCCTGTCCCTGGCAGTCTGCTTGCTGGTACCATTTTACCAAGTTTCTAAGATATATTATCTTTTCTGTTTCTTCATATGAATTTTACAGGAAGATTGAAAGAAGGTTATTAGCCAGAGATTATTTTATGCTATAGTTTTAAAATTTTATTTATTTGAACAGGTAACTTGAAGTAAAAATCAACCCGTTATAATAGATAGAGCTGCTTGTCACATAGACTGCTAATTAAAAAAGGGCTCAGCAAATTGATAAGACCCTTACGTCTTACTCCACCTGAACAAATATTGTGACCCCTTTCAAAAGTATGATGCCAGCACCCTTTATAGCAGGCTTTTCAAGGTTGCTAACCCTGTGGCCCAATCATAAATCAACACCACAGAATATTCTGCAGTGTTGTAACCAGTCACAATGAACAGCTTATGACATGACTTACTGAACCCAAATCTCATTCCTTACTGGCTGTCACCTTAGAAAACAGCTTGTTCAAGAACTTAGGTCTATGGTCCTATTTCTCAGAGCACATGGTCCATAAGTCACAAAAGTCAAATAGTATAAAGAGTGAAGAAGCTTACCCAACTTCCCCACCTGTCCAGTTCTCACACAAAGGCCTCAGAAGGGCCACAGGCAACCAGTTATCAATGTCTCATATATCTTCCAGAGGTTTGCTGTTTTTGTTTTGTATCCTTAATCCCCTATCCCCATTTTTTATCACCAAATGTGTTATGATACTGTTTTTCCCCTCTTGAGACTCTTTCCATATCGTTATATACAGAGCTCTCTTAATTCTTTTTTAAAGCTGTCTATCATTTCACTGGAAACCCTGGTGGTATAGTGGTTAAGAGCTATGGCTGCTAACCCAAAGGTCAGCAGTTTGAATCCACCAGGTGCTTCTTGGAAACTCTGTGGGGAAGTTCTACTCTGTCCTATAGGGTCACTATGAGTCAGAATCGACCCAATGGTAACGGGTTTTGGTTTGGTTTTGGATTATTTCATTGCATGGACATATGATGAATCATTTTAAAAAGCCCTTATTGACAGACTTTCGGGTTGTTTCCAACCTTTTGCTCTTACGAACAAGGCTGCAATTAATAACCTTGTAGGTATTAATATTTTGCACCTGTGCAAGTGTATCTGTGGGATAAATTTCCAGAAGTGGGATTACTGAGTCAAAGGGTATTTGCATGTGTAATTTTGACAGATATCACCAAATTGCCTTCCGTAGGGATTGTGCTAATTTCAATCCCCACCAGCAATGTATGAAAAGGGCCCGTTTCCCTACAGCCTTGCCAACAGTGTACGTTTTTGATCTTTTGGTTTTTCCTGGCCTGATAAGTTGAAAATGAGATTACAGCTCACTTTTAATTTCCATTTCTGTTATTATGTATGAGGTCGTGTATCTTTTCACTGAAGAGCATTTTGCATTCATCTTTCTGTTAACTGCTCATCTCCAGCGTCCATCCATCTATTCAGTTATTGTTCTTTTTCTCAGATATTTTAAAATGCTCCCCCATGCCCATAATTTTTAATATAACACCTGAAGGCCCAATGCTTACGCTCTTGGTCAGGGCCCTTTCTTACTTTAATTTGCTATTAATAAACATGTAAGTGTGTATCTATGGGAAAGGGCTACATGAGACTATTATTAGAAGGAGTAAGAAGCCAGGGGAAATGACAATTTATGACTGACATTCAAACTCTGCTCTTTTTTTTTTTTTTTTAATGGTGATTCTGGCAGACTCTCTCCATTTACAATAAGGTTTCGTTTCTTTCCAGTTCTGAAAGAAATGTGCAAATTAGAGAATATGTGTAACCTTTCTAGCATGGTCCTCCTGCAGCAATTACTCTCAAGATAGTAGTTAGGAAAATGGTGGAGCGAAGAATAGGATTTGGGAAAATTGTCAAGGAGGAATCACCCTTAAAACCACCTGTCAGTCACCTGGAAATCCATCGGCAAAGAAGAAAAATGGCCAGGGCTCTGTCCTCGCTAGGGGGAAGGTAGAGTGAGTGTCATTCTTAATAGAGATGCTGACACGGTGGGGGAGATCTGCTGTGACACGCTTGCTGCCTCGTTCCCTTGGTGTACACATCTGATCTACCTTGTGCTTTAAAAATAGAAATGGTGAGCCAAGTACAGGGGCTGCTCCACGGTAGGAGGGAAGCATAAGCAAATGCAATAATTGACCTGGTAACGCACACTCATGTGAGGTAATGGCTTACTCCATAATATCCTTTGAAGTGATACTCAGCAAATGATTTGAAATATGGTCACCAACCCAATCAAAAGAAAACCAGAAGACTTTCATTTTAATCTAAGCTCTGTCATGTCTTAGCTAGGTGTTCTGAGACAAGTTACTAAGCTCCTCTTGGGCTCAGTTTACTCTTCGGTCAAATAGAGGGGTGGGTTAGGGTATTTCAGGACCCTCTTTCAGTTCTATTGCACTGCAAATTCCATAGCAGCACAGAGCCAGGGGGCCATCAAAGAAGAACATACGTTTAGTTTCCAAGCATCTAAGGAAAATTTACAAATAGCTGGTAAACCAGTCGCCATTAAGTGGATTCCAGCTCATGGCGACCCCATGTGTATCAGAGTACAACTGTGGTCCATTGGGTTTTCGATGGCTGATTTTTTGGAAATAGAGCCCCGGGAATTTCTTCTGAGGTATATCTGGGTGGACTAAAACCACTAACCTTTGGTTAGCAGCCGAGTGTATTAACTGTTTGCACTACTCGGGGACTCCTGGTGGTATTTATCACTAACCGAAAATAAGGATGTCTCCAAGAGAGGGAATACCCTTTGTGTGTGTGTGCCTGTGTGTGTGTATGTGTGTGATCATCTACTCACACTCCAAATTGAAGGCCGGTCCTAAAACTTCCCACCTGCCACAGCCTAGTAGCATCGGTCCCTTCTCCAGTTTTTCAGCAATCAAACATCAGGACTCACAGTAGAAATGGCCGCTCTGAGGATATTCTGTATAGTCTTATTCCCACTCACATCCCTTAAGTTTTGCCTTGATTTCTCTTATCTTTTTTATAAACACTTTTCTATACCATCTCTTTTACTCTTGAATCTTCAACTCTCATCTGCATGCCCATAAGAGAAAAAAATATTAAATGAATATTGGTTTTCCATACTTGAATAGCTAATATTACTAGGGACTGAGGTAATGGCACATTGTTGTTGCTCTTGCCATTGCTTCTAGATTTTAATATCTAGATATGGGCGTTCCTTTAAGACTTCCTAAGCCAGACCAAAAAATCTTAGATGGCGGAAACATTAAAAATATCCAGTTCCATCTCCCATTTCTTACATAGTCTCACTGTCAAATGCCGATTCAGTTGCTAAATACTTGTGCTAACAGGAAACTCACTACCTCACAGGCAGCTAATTGCATTAACATTTTCAAAATGGCAGGATGTGGCTTTTCACTTTGCCCTTTCAGAAGCAATATGACATTGATCCCTTGCTTCTCATGACTTTACTCATCCTAAATTAAGAGGCAGCATTTGGCAGTTTGATGATACCAATTTAGTGTTTATTTAATAGTAAAAGTGGCAAATACATGCTATAATCTTTAGTAGCTGTTTTGTGTTGGCGAAACAAATCCAGTTGATTACACTTTATGAAGACATTTTCACCGAGCTCAGGCAATCTAAGGAGAAGTCAGGATTGTTATGACTATCTCACAACTTGGCTCACGAGTGGTGACTCTGGGGACAGTCACTTCTCTTCCTGGTTCTCAGTTTTCTAACGTGCTAAGTAAGAGGAATGGAATAAACAATTTCTAAGCAAAAAAAAAAATTTTTTTTTATTTAAGCACCAACCCTCCCCAGCCATAACTTTTAATGAGACTATCTCAGTGTTTTGTAACGGGAGATACCAATACCACTGGTGAATGAATGACTTAATAAATGAATTCCTATGACCAACTGATATACAGACAGGGTAGAAAACCATCCATAAGATAAACACTCAATGTTGCCACAAAAACTCTAGTTACTGCTTATCTACATGAACATTCAGAAAAAAACACCATCTCTGCATCTTTGGTAATTTCTGAGACAACATTTTCTTCTAGAACCTTCATTCCTTTATTATGTTAATGAAGTAGGCTCACAATAAACATTCTTTTACCTAGAAGAAGAACACTGAACTAACCTTATGATTATTGGACTCTTCTTCTGGCAACTGGTGATGATAGTAGAACATATTGTTTGGCTAAGGGAAGAGTGGGCCACATTCTGGGGGTCATGGGAGCCAAATCCTTAGGGCCAGATCACAGCTTGGTGTGAGGGTCCCTGAGGCGAACACAAGGTAAGAGTTACGGTGGTGGTAAAACAACAAAGAAAAAAAAATTTAATTTTTTTTGACTGAAATCAAGTCTTATTTACAAACTAAACCTAGGCCCAGGTGGTCACTGCCTGAGACATTGATACACATGGAAGATTATTTTCTGGCGTAAATCTGTGTGTGGAGAATTTAGTTGTTGTGGAAAATAACAGCTACCAGAACTCTGAGGGAAACTTTCCTCTCTAAACTTCTTAGGACGTCAGTAGTAATTTGCACCACCGAGGATTAATAAAAGAGGTTGGGTCCTAGAGAAACCCAAACACCCAAGGGAGGTTTTGGAAGTTGGTTGACACAATTTGAGTGATTCAAGGTGAAACAGCAGAGAATTTTATTACTTAGCTTTCACCACCAAGTCTCAATAGCTTGTTGGTTTGGTAACCCAACCCAACCCAGTGTACTATTACTTTATTTGAGAAACATGGAAAATATAACCAGCATAGAACAGTGAAAAGAACATTGTCCTGAGAATTAGGAGATTGAGGTTTTGGTTCTAGCTCGGTGACTTTGGGCTGTGCTTTCTTCTTCTGTAAATGAAGGGAGAGATGACTGTTAAGATTTCTTCCAGCGTTAATTGTCCATGAACTTTTATTTATAAAACATAAGATCATATCTACCTGACTTTCATATCTTCAACCCAGAAGTCATTGGAACTATTGGTTTTAAATTTCTATGTAGAGTTGTGACCTTCCTCCTGGTCTAAATTTCTCTTCTACATAAGCATTCTAGACTGTTTTACTCAACATCCCTCTGCAAATGGCTGCCCCTTTTAAACATTACACACTTCCTTTTTCCTCTAAACAGTCCATTCTTTCCAAAGGTTTTCATATCCATCAAGATATACAATAAGATAGACTTTTTCTATAGAGTGTCCCTTGATTAGAGTTGTCAGATAAAATACAGGGCTTCTACTTAAATTTAAAAGTTGGATAAACAATGAATAATGTGTTACTGTAAGTATGTTCCATGCAATATTTGGGACACACTGTTGCTAAAAGTTATTTGTTATTTATCTGAAACTCAAATTTAACTGGGTGCCCTACCTTTAACCAGAGTTCTCTGTCCCACACTCAAAGTCCTATAGAACTTTGTCTGACCTATTCTATGTGCTCTTGTGTTATTATTCAAAATCTTGAGTGTCTGTGTCCATCTGATTTTCCCAACTAGATTAGAAATTCTATGAAAGACACAACTTGGTTGTGTTGTGTATTTTGCAATTCCTCCTAACCACAATGGTATTTTTTATCAGCGTGTAATTGGTCAATTACTCTGAGATTCCTCACAACCCATATACTTGCTCCCAATTGCTAGTACACAGACAGCCTCTTTTTCAAGTAGGCTAAGATAATATAATTATGCTAGAACCAAATGAAAATAGTGTGAGACTCAATGAAATTAACTTTAGGGGGGTCCACAGCAGTTTATCACTGTTATCAGTGACAATGAGAAAATAAATTAAAGTATTTTTTGTGAATTAAAAAATACTATAAGGTCACTTGCAAGTATCCTCAAAAAAAAAAAAAAAAAAAAAAAAACAACTTTGTTGCCATTGAGTCGATTCTGACTCACAGCAACCCTAAGGACAGAGTTGAACTGTCCCATAGGATTTCCAAGGAGTGGCTGGTTGATTTGAACTGCTGACCTTTTGGTTAGTAGCCAAGCACCTAACCACTGCAACACCAGGGCTTGTGTTCTAGCAGTCTTTTAATATACAAGCTCTGTTTTGCACAGCACTAAACCTTCTCAGATCTTGGGAAGTCTTGTAAAGTAGTGAGTTCCTTTTGTGTCCATGTGCAAACATTTAATATTGTGTATCCCTGCCCCCCCCCCCCCAGAAAACCCAGGGTATCAACCCATCTTTCTTCTTAAAATTAGGCCCTCTACTGTAACTTCATTCACAAGCTGTGACTATACTTTCCCTTTTAATTCTTCCTTGTTTCCACAGATCTCTCATTATTTCTTAAACACGCCCTGAACCTCTGCTTGCTCTTCTGCCTCTGTCTCTAATGTTCCCATTTCTGTTCCTTCAAATCCTACCCATTCATAGCATCGCTGGTTTGAGAAATTTCAGAATCAAAGGAGACTTAGGAATCTGGTCTAACACTCTCATTTTAAATGTGAAGAAATTGCCAACCTCAGATTTATTCAATGATATTCTGCAGCAGAGTGATAGAGTCAAGACTCAAAAATATTCCTAAAGTCTTATATATATTGTTTTCCTTGCCCCTTCTTCAAGAACCACCTTCAGCTATCACTTATTTTTTTAAAGGCTTTCTTCCTCATCCCAGCCAGAACTTTTCTCTGGGCAGCATTGTGTTTGTAACTCTTTTGCGGTACATAGCCCTCTTAGGTTTAAGTTTTTGTTGTTGGCCGAGTTCTAAGAGAAAACTATTCCCTATGCTCTGAGCAAGAAGACTGGGTGGGCCCCTGGAGCACTATTTTCCTAATATCCTGATGGTTCTTTGGGGAAGAATAACGAGTGCACAGTGTTGCCCAATAGCTGGACCTCATGAAAGGCTTTAGTAAGCAAGGGATTATGACTGCTCTAACTCTGGGCAGTGTTTAGGACAGAGAAAGGACTGGAGAAGAAGGGAGCAGGGGCATTAAGGATTTTTCCAGGGACACAGGTTAAGTGTGGTAGCAAAAGAACGGTCTTGAGCAGAACTTCACCGTATCTCTTGAATTTAGTGGCATGTAAAGGGTGTTTTCCTTGTTGTATTTTCTTGTTGCATACTCTTGAATTCAGCCTAGCCCTAGAGTAACTTGTCATAAATTGCTTAAGAGGGATCTGTGAAATAAAAATATTGTTCTTATAGGGTCATTGTAAAAACTGAAGGTAACCATGACTCTGTGATTAGAGCCTTATCAAACAATAGTATCTCTGAAGGTAATACCAGCAAGAACAACCTCAGAAGAGGGATGAATCACCAAGGAGAGGGAGAGGGCTGTGTGGCAGGCAGGTGTGACAGTTAATTTTATGTGTCAACTTGGCTAGGCTATGGCGACCAGTTGTTTGATCAAACACTAGTCTGTATGCTGCTAAGAAGGTATTTATATGTGATTAACAGTTAAGTCAGTTGACCTTAAGTAAAGCAGATTACCTTCTATAATGTAAGCGGGCCTCATCAAATCAGTTGAAGGTCTTTGAGGGAAAAAAAAAAAAATCTGAAATTTCCCTAGGGAGAAGGATTCTGTGTCAACATTGTAATGTAGATATCCTGCAGGAGTTTCCAGTTTGCCACCTGGCCTACCAGTTTTGAACATAAGTCTGCTGGAGTTTCCAGCCTGTTGCCTGACCTGTGGATTTCAGACTTGCCAACCCCCACAATTGCATAAGCCAATTCCTTAAAATAGATCTCTCTCTCTATCTTTAGTTACCAGATTACATACTGATATACCCAGTGTATTAGGAATCTCCAGCAAAACAGTAGCACAGAAACCCTGGGGGCATATTGGTTAAGTGCTACAGCTGCTAACCAAAAGGTCGGCAGTTTGAATCCTCCAGGCTCTCCTTAGAAACTCTATGTGGAAGTTCTATTCTGTCCTATAGGGTCGCTATGAGTGGGAATTGACTCAATGGCAATGGGTTTGGTTTTGGTTGTTTATATATATATATATATATATATATATAAGATCTGATTATTTTTTCTGTTTCTCTGGAGAACTCTGACTAACACACCAGACATGTTAGAGTTGGAAGCCAGGTCAATGATGAAATCTACTATGTAAGTTCACATCTGGAAGCCACAAGTCTCAATTCCAGAATGAATTGGATCAATAAGTAGTTTCAACAAAAATGCCATACAACACTAGATTAAACTTGGTTAAATTAAAAATATATATATTTCACATTGGAAGTTTATTATCAACAATCTACATGGGTCAAATTGACTTTAAGCTACGTCAATTTTTATCAATGTGATTTTCTTTTAACACTCACTTTTTCTTCAAAACGTTGAACCAAGTGTACCATATTGAAGGACAACAGCCACACCTGGTTAATTTTTTGAGTGACTCAAAATCTTAAGTTCTTGCCTTTGATGTCCAGCCAACAAACATTTATGGAACTGGTACTACGTGTCAGGCACTGATTTGGGCCCCATAGACAGAAAATTATTTCTGTCTTCTTGAACTTGGGGAGGAGCCCTGGCGATACAGGGATTAAATGCCCAGCTGCCTACTGAAAGATCGGCAGTTCAAACCCACCAGCTGTGTGGACGAGAGATGTGGCAGTCTGCTTCCACAAAGATTTACAACCTTGGAAACCCTTGGGAGGCCAGAACAATACTCTTTGCACATCATTTGACACAGGAATTAAATATCTAATGTCTTTTAATAAATTTAGGACATCGGGTTTTATATTGAAAAACCATTTTTTAATTTTTAGGGCTGTTCCACCATCAGATGTGATCATCACGTTCAAGTCACTGACTGCCTCATAAAAACTTAAAAAGAACTCTTTTCCCACCAAAACAATACCCTGATTTGAATGCTTTCATCAAAAGATTTCTCATGCTCCATCATATTCCAAGCACTTAGATAAAGACCTGATAAATTTTCAAAAGGAAGTCACTTTTACCAAGGTTTAAGGGCTCCTATGTATGAATTCTATGTTTCAAATATAATACATCTGAAAAATATCATTAACAGCTAACATTAACTTAGTGCTTCTTGTATGGCTGGCCCTGTTCTCTTTGTGGCTGAATTTAACCTATGCAAAACTCTAAGAAACAGGCACTTTTCTTATTATTCCCTTTTGGTAGATGGGGAAACTGAGGCACTGAGAGGTTAACAACTTGCCCATGGACACAAAGCTAGCATGTGGTTCAGCCAGAACACAAATCCAAATGTCTGTCTCCAGATCCCACATGCTAATAGTATGCCAGTACCAGTTGCCATTGAGTTGGTTTTGACTCATGTTGGTCCCATCCGTGTCAGTCAAGCCGTGCCCCTTAAACCCGTAACACGTTGCCATTGAGTCAAGTCCAACCCATGGCAACTGTAAAGGACAGAGTAGAACTGCCTCATAGGGTTTCCAAGAAGTGCCTGGTGGATTTGAACAGCTGACCTTTTGATTAGCAGCCTGAGCTTTTAACCACTATGCCAGCAGGGTTTGCTGTGCCCCATAGTGCTTTCAATGGCTGATTTTTTTGGAAGTAGATTGCCAGGCCTTTCTTCCAAGGTGTCTCTGTGTGAACTCAAACCTCCAACCTTTCAGTTAGCAGTTGAGCACAGTAACCATCTACACTACCCAGAAACTCCTTGCACCATCCATGCAAACTGGTAAACAGATGTGGAAGCCATGAGTCTCAATGCCTGAATGAATTGGGTCAACAAATAATTTCAATAAAAATGTCATATAGCACTAGATTAAATTTGGTCAAATTAAAAAAAATAATTGTACTTCATATGGGAAGTTTATTGTCAGCGATCTACATTGTGGCAGACTGACTTTAAGCTGCATGAATATTTACAAGCCCTCACCATAAATATAACTATCGCACTAAAAATTACATTAGCTTTTTTCCCTGGATAAGTTTTGGAAATAAATGAAAAACTTAAAAGTGGTGATTTTAAGCAACCAGTCCTTTTACCGAGTATATGTTACTGTACAAGAAAGTTACAAGCAATGAGAAAGATGAAGCTTGGCAAGGATGAGTGTCATGATTACAAAAGAAAACTATTCAGCATTAATATGAACTTGCATATCTGGGGCAACATCAAGATGGATGAACTCTCCATCACGCTGTTTGACAAAGTGGTTATTTGTTGAGCTGCCATACTGAATAGATGTGGGCGTGCGGGGATGCCCCAGACAGGGTCACACTTAATTATACAAATGGCAAAGCAGCAGAACAGCAGGTACAGGAGGCTTACACAGCAAATATGAGCTCAAGTCGGGTCAAGTCATACAGCAGAACTTATCTAGAAAATGATAAATGCTTATGTTTCCAGGACTGTCTCAATTTGTTTCCCACGTGGAGAGTTCACATAACATCGTATCTGGTATGAAACCAGATGACGACTGGAACCCTGAGGATGAGGACCGGCCAAAGCCATCAGAGGGGAAGGCTGGAAGGGGGATTGCCTGGGGCACCTTGAGTGAAAGGTGAGAGTTGGGGACATATGGTCTAGCATGTCCATTTCATTGGGGAGGTCCCAAGGCGGAAACCATCCCTTGAATATATTGCAGGGGACAGGGATTACAAATTTGTTTATAAATATGTCTCACCACCTCTATAAAAGTAGTGATAAGGGAGGGAACGCAACTCAAACCAGTCTGTAGCTCTGAATCCTGGCATAGTCTGAGTACAATAAATATGTGTACGTTTTCTTTTATCTGTGCCTTCCTGTTTGAGTTTATAGGAGGAAAGCATTAGCCCCCAAATGTTCAGTTTAACTTCTTTGTGGTTGCGGTCAGTTCACTGGGAGTTGAGACATGCTCAAAGGCTTGTGGCAGGGATCTGACACACAGGCTGCACTGAGGCTTGAAGTTGACCCAATTGCACATCAAAATTAACAAGGATAGTGATAGCATTCGGGGTATGTGATGAAACTGTCAATATGTTTGAAAGTCATTATGTCCCACACTGTCAACATAAAATACATCAAGTGGCTGCCTGAAAAAATAACCTCTTTTTGTGGAGCAGCACTCAGCAGAGAGGAGGATGTTTTCGGTGCAATTGTCACTATGTGGGGCCTGATGTGGCTAGCTGAGTTTTCCCTTACTGACCATATCATCCCGCTGGGAACCCTGATGGGCAACCCCAAGTTCCCGACACTGGTCTAATTGACCACACCATGGGGCTTATGAGACCAGAGAAGAGAAAGACCACATTTCACAGTGACAGCCTGGTGTTGCCCTCTCTGGGCCTCTAACCAAACATCCTTAGGGGCAGGGCTAAAATGTGAGGTTTTAGAGAATGGGTGCGAGTAACCACAAGGGGGAAACGTTAAGTAGCCTCGGGGGAAAGGAGTAACGTGTATTGACTTTGTATTATGAGTCTCTGCACTGGATATCCCATATGCCTCAGCTCATATATTCTTTCTAATTGCTGTGAGGTATTGGTATTGCTATTGTTGCGGTGGCTACGCTAGGAACTGGGCGCAGGGGGCCCACATGAACTGTCTGGTGCCATGAGCCTGCTGAGTCTTGAGATAGGGATGTAAGCCCAGTCTGTGGTAATCATAGATCAGCATCTGCTGGTCCAGCCAATGAAACTCAAGAATAGAATCTAGGTTAGAGCCAGAAAGACTTGGAGGACAATGTGTTTATGTTGAGCAACGTTTGCATTAGAGCATACTAATTTTAAAATGCAGTTTATAAAAAGAGAGAAAGCAATTATAAAATACCCAATTATATACTGTGAGTCAGTTCACCAATCCTGTCACCTTCAGGTAGCGAGCCCTGGCGGCACAGTGGTTAAGCTCTAGGATGCTAACGGAAAAGTCAGTGTTCCAACCCACCAGCGGCTCTGAGGGAGAAAGATGTGGCAGTCTGCTTCCATAAAGATTTACAGCCTTGGAAGCCAGTTCCATCGCATCCTATAGGGTTGCTACGTGTAGGAATTGACTCGACGGCAGTGGTTCGGGTTTGGTACATCAGATTATATACCCTTCTCCTTGGATATGACCATTATAACCAAGGGTGAAGTGAGAGTAACAGCACCCAGGGGCAGTCTCTAAGTTGTGCCCTCACAGCCCCAATTTCAAGATAAATAGATGTTGACCGTGGTAACGCATCAGCAGAAATGCCTTCCCCCCTTTTCTCTGGTTTCTTCAGTCAGGTGCCTTTTATATTTGTGGCACCTCAGACTGTCATTCCATGCCTCATCTGGCACCTCCTTGGACTTGTCCCGGGGGAAAGTGTCCCCTCCAACCTGTCCCCATGCCTCTGATCATAACAGGGGTTTGATATTCTTTCAAGTGTGGGTCTGGTAAAAGGAACTGACCAAAGCCAGAGCAGTCATGCCAAAGCCATGTTTAGATTAGTTTGTACAGTATTTTGAACTTCTTAGGCAAGCCCTCTAGAGACCTTCTAAAACATATATTCTCTCCTGCATTGAAGAAACAGATGATGTTAATCTGTAAGTTCATTAGCCTTGACTCCCTATAAAATGTTTAGATACTTTCTAGACATATGTTTCATCACATGCTCTGTACTTCAAACGAATTTTTCCAGCTGACTCAGATTATAACCACAGATCACTGTTGTTAGGTGCTGGCCAGTCAGTTCCAACTCATAGTGACCCTGTGTACAACAGAACAAAATGCTGCCTGGTCCTGCATTATCCTAACAATCCTTGCTACGTCTGAGTCCATTGTTGCAGGCAATGTGTCAATCTACCTTGTTGAGAGTCTTCCTCTTTCTCGCTGACCCTCTACATAATGAAGCATGACGACCTCAGATAGTAACCTGTCAAGATGGTTTTATAATTTAAGGAATTTGAAGGAATATATACCCAGGATCGGAAACACTGGTGGCGTAGTGGTAAAGTGCTACGGCTGCTAACCAAAGAGTCGGCAGTTCGAATCCACCAGGTGCTCCTTGGAAGCTCTACAGGGCAGTTCTACTCTGTCCTATAGGGTCGCTATGAGTCGGAATCGAGTTGACGGCACTGGGTTTGGTTTTTGGTTTGGTACACCCAGGATCAATCCTCTTGATTGCCTGTTCACCTTTCATGAAACTCACAGAAGACATTTAGTCCTACTCAGGTTCCCAGGAGTGGCTCACTTGTGCTTTATTTCTGGAATCTTCTTTAAAATATACCAAATACAGGCTAAGAAACAGCTAGACTCAGCAAAGAACTATTAGCCGGCATCAAAACTAGCCTGCTGACAAGACTTCTTTATGACTTCCAACTTTTTTCCTCCAAACTAATGCTTCCTTTTTTTAAGTCCCTTTTCTCCTCTGTACTAAAATGTGTTTCCATCCACTTTGGCACAAAATATTAATTCTTTCGATGCAGGCAGTGTCGTCACAGCTTCCAGATGCTTTGCTTTCACTTTGCTCCTACTTGATACTCTCTGGCTTAGAGATTTGCTCTTGTGTGTTAGTGCTGCCACTGAGAAGGGACATGGGGAGAGATGAAAATCTGTTGGGTCAGCAGTTTGTAGCTTCCCATCAAAGTGACCGGGTAAGGGTGCAGGTCAGGGAAGAAAGAAGGGGCTTATGTGTGCAACAGGCGAACTGACAAGACCCAAGTAATTCTCGTTTCAGACATCATTTTGTAAGGAATGCTGCACATTGGTTGTGTCTGCTGAAGATCAACAGCTTGCCTCAAAGAGTTAAGATTATTCTGTATACAACAGGACTGTGAGGGATTAATTATAAACTTTATGATGTTAGACAAAAAGGACTGTTAAAATTGAACTGTTCAGGAGAGGTATATATTTTACTATGAATTAACTTAAATAATTAACAATAAATGCTGTCCAGTGGAGTTCTAACACCACCTCCTATTTCTGTCCCATAAAGGACATGTCGGTAACCTTTCACCAAGGCAGCCAACAACACTGCCCTCTGTTCTGGCATGCCTGCAACTCCTTCTCCTACATCCCACTTCTGCTGACAGATCATTGGTGTTATTGGGCTGATTTTTTTGTTATTAAGTTTTTAGTCTTTCCACCTGCAAATGGTCAAACTTCAAAGTCAACTTGTTCTTCTGGAGCCCTGACTTTCCTTCTTATGTTCTGTAAGATGCTAGATATCTGCTTCACTTGTTAATTCTAGAAATGACACTTACGTGCCTGCAGTTCCCTCTCCACGTAAGGACCCTAAAGAGTGATACTCTGTGGTGCCCCCCCCTTACTCTCACATATTCTTTGCTCTTACAAATTCTTCAATGATTTTGTCACAAATGAGATGCCAAACAATATCTACTTCCATACATAATAAGGATAATGAATCGAGTCTTTCTTGAATCTTTGTTGTATGCTGTTTTTGAGTCTCTTTAGGGATGAAAATGAGCATTCTGCTGTGCAGTTCCTGATCATTAAAGTCAGGAATATGCATAAGGCAATTTCAACATTGGGAAATACACACTGTTTTTAATCTTCCATTATGGAATCATACGTGCCTACATGAGTAAAATTTGTCTTTCCTGAATCTATAAACTTAGTCCTTGTGTAAAAATGAAATTGTTGCACTTCTCCATCAAGGTTTGCATTTAAGCCATCAGTATAAGCCTGCACTAATTTCTCGGATGCCTTCATGCATTCTTCATCAGGTATATCCACATCATTTAAGAAGGAAAATCTGTATGAAAGAATTTTATACACTTTAGCTCTTCTTTTCACCCAAGATTCAAGTGTGTCAACAATCTGTAGTATGTGGTTATATGAAATTGATCTCTAGCACTCAGTACACTTCTGGAGCACTCCCATCATTTACTTGTTTCTTTCTAATGCTTCTGTGGTGGTAAACTACTTCATAATCAGTATTTCTTTGTGTTTTGTTATGTTTTCAAAATTATAAAAATCTACTCTTAAATTATGTAAATATTCTGTTAATGACTAGTAGAGCTCCATGCATGTCTTTAAAACTACTCTTGAGGCGGGGCCAAGATGGCGGACTAGCTGGACGCTACCGCGGATCCCTTTTGCAACAAAGACTCGGAAAAACAAGTGAATCGATCACATACATAACAATCTACGAACTCTGAAGAACAAACACAGACTTAGAGACGGAGAACGAACAAATACGGGCAGACAGAGATCGTTTTCAGAACCAGGAGCCAGCTTACCAGGCAGATGACCTTCGGAGCCCGATCTGGGGCAGAGCCCCGGGGGGCAGATGGCACAGACAAGGGGCCCAGCCCTACCCCCTGAACTCATCCCAGGAGGGAGCCTGGCCAGTTGGCGCGGGCCGCGTAGCGGCGCAGCTGGTGGGAGAAGCACCCGGGAGGCAGTGACTGATCTTGGAGCAGAGAGAGCAGCGTCCCAGCTGGGGAGCCGTCCCGCTGGGAGTTTGGCGGGAAGCGGGCCTGGCGCGAGCGTGGGGATCAGCTATATTTCCCTAAAGCGACACTGGGGGGAGGCCCAGACGTTCGTGCGGGTGACGCCCACCCAGTTCACGCTTGCGGCGCGGCGCACCGGAGGGAGAAGTCCCCGGGAGGAAGTGACTGGTATTGGAGCGGGGAGAGCAGCGTCCCAGCCGGGGAGCCGTCCCGCTGGGATTTTGGCAGGTGCGGGCGGAGCGTGAAAGCGGGGATCAGCTCTAAATTCTGAGGTGCTACACTCCTAGCTCTCTGATCCCTCCCCCACCCTCCCCAGGCAGCTCCATTAACATCCGAATACCCTGAGCCAGAGGGAGAATTCAGATAGGGATCTGACTGCATTTTTTTTTTTTAGCTGATTACCTGGAAAAACTAGTTTCCCAGTGATGGCTCGGAGACAGCAGTCCATATCAAACCACATGAAGAAACAGACCATGACAACCTCTCCAACCCCCCAAACAAAAGAATCAAAATCTTTCCCAAACGAAGATACAATCCTGGAATTATCAGATACAGAATATAAAAAACTAATTTAAAGAATGCTTAAAGACATCACAAATGAAATTAGGCTAACTGCAGAAAAAGCCAAGGAACACACTGATAAAACTGTTGAAGAACTCAAAAAGATTATTCAAGAACATAGTGGAAAAATTAATAAGTTGCAAGAATCCATAGAGAGACAGCATGTAGAAATCCAAAAGATTAACAATAAAATTACAGAATTAGACAATGCAACAGGAAGTCAGAGGAGCAGACTCGAGCAATTAGAATGTAGACTGGGACTTCTGGAGGAGCAGGGAATCAACACCAACATAGCTGAAAAAAAATCAGATAAAAGAATTAAAAAAAATGAAGAAACCCTAAGAATCATGTGGGACTCTATCAAGAAGGATAACTTGCGAGTGATTGGAGTCCCAGAACAGGGAGGGGGGTCAGAAAACACAGAGAAAATAGTTGAAGAACTCCTGACACAAAACTTCCCTGACATCATGAAAGACGAAAGGATATCTATCCAAGATGCTCATCGAACCCCATTTAAGATTGACCCCAAAAGAAAAACACCAAGACATATTATCATCAAACTTGCCAAAACCAAAGATAAACAGAAAATTTTAAAAGCAGCCAGGGAGAAAAGAAAGGTTTCCTTCAAGGGAGAATCAATAAGAATAAGTTCAGACTACTCAGCAGAAACCATGCAGGCAAGAAGGGAATGGGACGACGTATACAGAGCACTGAAGGAGAAAAACTGCCAGCCAAGGATCATATATCCAGCAAAACTCTCTCTGAAATATGAAGGAGAAATTAAGATATTTACAGATAAACACAAGTTTAGAGAATTTGCAAAAACTAAACCAAGACTGCAAGAAATGCTAAAGGAGATTGTTTGGCCGGATGACCAATAATATCAGGTACCAGCACAATACAAGTTCACAAAACAGAACGTCCTGATATCAACGCAACTCAAATAGGGAAAGCACAAAAACAAACAAATTAAGATTAATTCTAAAAAATAAATAAATAAACAAAATAATACACATAACAGGGAATCATGGTAATCAATAGATAAACGATCACAATAATCAAAAAGGGGGACTAAATATAGGAGGCAATGAACTGCCAGATGGAGAGTGATACAAGGCGATATAGAACAATACAAGTTAGGTTTTTACTTAGAAAAATAGGGGTAAATAATAAGGTAACCACAAAAAGGAATATCAATTCCATAACTCAAGAAAAAAGCCAAGAAAAACGTAACGACTCAACTGACATAAAGTTAAACATTATGAAAATGAGGATCTCACAATCTACTAAGAAAAACGTCTCAGCACAAAAAAGTATCTGGAAAAATGAAATGGCCAACAACTCACATGAAAAGGCATCAAAATGACAGCACTAAAAACTTATTTATCTATAATTACGCTGAATGTAAATGGACTAAATGCACCAATAAAGAGACAGAGAGTCATGGACTGGATAAAGAAACACGATCCATCTATATGCTGCCTACAAGAGACACACCTTAGACTTAGAGACACAAACAAACTAAAACTCAAAGGACGGAAAAAAATATATCAAGCAAATACTAAGCAAAAAAGAAGAGGAGTAGCAATATTAATTTCTGACAAAATAGACTTTAGACTTAAATCCGCCACAAAGGATAAAGAAGGACACTATATAATGATAAAAGGGACAATTGATCAGGAAGACATAACCATATTAAATATTTATGCACCCAATGACAGGGCTGCAAGATACATAAATCAAATTTTAACAGAATTGAAAAGTGAGATAGACACCTCCACAGTTATAGTAGGAGACTTCAACACACCACTTTCGGAGAAGGACAGGACATCCAGTCAGAAGCTCAATAGAGACACGGAAGACCTACTTACAACAATCAACCAACTTGACCTCATTGACTTATACAGAACTCTCCAACCAACTGCTGCAAAATATACTTTCTTTTCTAGTGCACGTGGAACATTCTCTAGAATAGACCACATATTAGGTCATAAAAGAAATCTTTGCAGAATCCAAAACATCGAAATATTACAAAGCATCTTCTCAGACCACATGGCAATGAAGCTAGAAATTAATAACAGAAAAACTAGGGAAAAGAAATCAAATACTTGGAAAATGAACAATACCCTCCGGAAAAAAGACTGGGTTATAGAAGACATCAAGGCGGGAATAAGGAAATTCATAGAAAGCAACGAGAATGAAAATACTTCCTATCAAAACCTCTGGGACACAGCAAAAGCAGTGCTCAGAGGCCAATTTATATCGATAAATGCACACATACAAAAAGAAGAAAGAGCCAAAATCAGAGAACTGTCCTGACAACTTGAACAAATAGGAAGTGAGCAACAAAAGAACCCATCAGGCACCAGAAGAAAACAAATAATAAAAATTAGAGCTGAACTAAATGAATTAGAGAAGAGAAAAACAATTGAAAGAATTAACAAAGCCAAAAGCTGGTTCTTTGAAAAAATTAACAAAATTGATAAACCATTGGCTAGACTGACTAAAGAAAAACAGGAAAGGAAACAAATAACCCGAATAAGAAACGAGAAGGACCACATCACAACAGAGCCAAATGAAATTAAAAGAATCATTTCAGATTACTACGAAAAATTGTACTCTAACAAATTTGAAAACCTAGAAGAAATGGATAAATTCTTGGAAAAATACTACCTACCTAAACTAACACATTCAGAAGTAGAACAACTAAATAGACCCATAACAAAAAAAGAGATTGAAACGGTAACCAAAAAACTTCCAACAAAAAAAAGTCCTGGCGCAGACGGCTTCACTGCAGAGTTCTACCAAATCTTCAGAGAAGACTTAACACCACTACTACTGAAGGTATTTCAAAGCATAGAAAAAGACGGAATACTACCCAACTCATTCAATGAAGCTACCATCTCCCTGATACCAAAACCAGGTAAAGACATTACAAAAAAAGAAAATTATAGACCTGTATCCCTCATGAACATGCAAAAATCCTCAACAAAATTCTAGCCAATAGAATCCAACAACACATCAAAAAAATAATTCACCCTGATCAAGTGAGATTTATACCAGGTATGCAAGGCTGGTTTAATATCAGAAAAAACCATTAATGTAATCCATCACATAAATAAAACAAAAGATAAAAACCACATGATCTTATCAATAGATGCAGAAAAGGCATTTGACAAAGTTCAACACCCATTTATGATAAAAACTCTTACCAAAATAGGAATTGAAGGAAAATTCCTCAACATAATAAAGGGCATCTATGCAAAGCCAACAGCCAATATCACTCTAAATGGAGAGAACCTGAAAGCATTTCCCTTGAGAACGGGAACCAGACAAGGATGCCCTTTATCACTGCTCTTATTCAACATCGTACTTGAAGTCCTAGCCAGGGCAATTAGGCTAGACAAAGAAATAAAGCGTATCCAGATTGGCAAGGAGGAAGTAAAGCTATCACTATTTGCAGATGACATGATCGAATACATGGAAAACCCTAAGGAATCCTCCAGAAAACTACTGAAACTAATAGAAGAGTTTGGAAGAGTCTCAGGTTATAAAATAAACATACAAAAATCACTTGGATTCCTCTACATCAACAAAAAGAACACCGAAGAGGAAATAACCAAATCAATACCATTCACAGTAGCACCCAAGAGGATAAAATACTTAGGAACAAATCTTACCAAGGATGTAAAAGACCTATACAAAGAAAACTATAAAACTCTGCTACAAGAAATTCCAAAGGACATACTTAAGTGGAAAAACATACCCTGCTCATGGATAGGAAGACTTAACATAGTAAAAATGTCTATTCTACCAAAAGCCATCTATACATATAATGCATTTCCAATCCAAATACCAATGTCATATTTTAAGGGGACAGAGAAACAAATCACTAATTTCATATGGAAGGGAAAGAACCCCCGGATAAGCAAAGCATTACTGAAAAAGACGAAGAAAGTGGGAGGCCTCACTCTACCTGATTTCAGAACCTATTATACAGCTACAGTAGTCAAAACAGCCTGGTACTGGTACAACAACAGGCACATAGACCAATGGAACAGAATTGAGAACCCAGATATAAATCCATCCATGTATGAGCAGCTGATATTTGACAAAGGACCAGTGTCAGTCAATTGGGGAAATGATAGTCTTTTTAACAAATGGTGCTGGCATAACTGGATATCCATTTGCAAAAGAATGAAACAGGACCCATACCTCACACCATGCACAAAAACTAACTCCAAGTGGATCAAAGACCTAAACATAAAGACTAAAACGATAAAGATCATGGAAGAAAAAATTGGGACAACCCTAGGAGCCCTAATACAGGGCATAAACAGAATACAAAACATTACCAAAAATGATGAAGAGAAACCAGATAACTGGGAGCTCCTAAAAATCAAACACCTATGCTCATCTAAAGACTTCACCAAAAGAGTAAAAGACCAGCTACGGACTGGGAAAGAATATTCAGCTATGACATCTCAGACCAGCGCCTGATCTCTAAAATCTACATGATTCTGTCAAAACTCAACCACAAAAAGACAAACAACCCAATCAAGAAGTGGGCAAAGGATATGAACACACATTTCACTAAAGAAGATATTCAGGCAGCCAACAGACACATGAGAAAATGCTCCCGATCATTAGCCATTAGAGAAATGCAAATTAAAACTACGATGAGATTCCATCTCACACCAACTAGACTGGCATTAATCCAAAAAACACAAAATAATAAATGTTGGAGAGGCTGCGGAGAGATTGGAACTCTCATACACTGCTGGTGGGAATGTAAAATGGTACAACCACTTTGGAAATCCATCTGGCGTTATCTCAAACAGTTAGAAATAGAACTACCATACAACCCAGAAATCCCACTCCTTGGAATATACCCTAGAGATACAAGAGCCTTCACACAAACAGATATATGCACACCCATGTTTATTGCAGCTCTGTTTACAATAGCAAAAAGCTGGAAGCAACCAAGATGTCCGTCAACGGATGAATGGGTAAATAAATT
The DNA here is from genome assembly GCF_024166365.1 of Elephas maximus indicus. NCBI lineage: Eukaryota > Metazoa > Chordata > Mammalia > Proboscidea > Elephantidae > Elephas > Elephas maximus. The sequence goes on along the minus strand of NC_064829.1, from coordinate 53,868,071 downwards.
GTGGTATATTCACACAATGGAATACTACGCATCGATAAAGAACAGTGACGAATCTCTGAAACATTTCATAACATGGAGGAATCTGGAAGGCATTATGCTGAGCGAAATGAGTCAGAGGCAAAAGGACAAATATTGTATAAGACCACTATTATAAGACCTTGAGAAATAGAAAAAACGGAGAAGAACACATACTTTTGTGGTTACAAAGGGGGGAGGGAGGGAGGGAGGGAGCGGGCTTTTTATTGATCAATCAGTAGATAAGAACTGCTTTGGGTGAAGGGAAAGACAACACTCAATACAAGGAAGGTCAGCCTAATTGGACTGGACTAAAAGCAAAGAGGTTTCCAGGATAAAATGAAAGCTTCAAAGGTCAGCGGAGCAGGGGCTGGGGTCTGGGGAACATGGTTTGAGGGGACTTCTAAGTCAATGGGCAAAATAATTCTATTATGAAAACATTCTGCATCCCACTTTGAAATGTGGCATCTGGGGTCCTAAATGCCAACAAGCGGCCATCTAAGATACATCAATTGGTCTCAACCCACCTGGAGCAAAGGTAAAGGAAGAACACCAAGGTCACACGACAACTAAGAACCCAAGAGACAGAAAGGGCCACATGAACCAGAGACCTACATTATCCTGAGATCAGAAGAACTAGTTGGTGCCTGGCCACAATCTATGTCTGCCCTGTCAGGGAGCACAACAGATAACTCCTGAGGGAGCAGGAGACCAATGGGATACAGACCCCAAATTCTCATAAAAAGACCATACTTAATGGTAGGACTGCGACCAGAGGAATCCCGGAGGCAATGCTCCCCAGACCCTCTGATGGCACAGGACAGGAACCATCCCCTAAGACAACTCATCAGGCATGGAAAGGACTGGTCAGCGGGGGGGAGAGAGAGGCTGATGAAGAGTGAGCTAATTAAAACAGGTGGACACTGGAGAGTGTGTTGGCAACTCTTGACTGGAGGGGGGGATGGGAAGATAGAGAGAGAAGGAAGACGGCAAAATTGTCACGAAAGGAGAGACTGAAAGGGCTGACTCAATAGGGGGAGAGCAAGTGGGAGAAGGGAGTAAGATGTATGTAAACTTACATGTGACAGACTGATTGGAATGGTAAATGTTCACATGAAGCTTAATAAAAATTAATTAAAAAAAAAACTACTTTTGAATCTTGGAGAGTTTGACTCTTCTGATGAAAATGTTGCAATATGTTATTCTGCATAACCAACATAAATACATACTTTAGTGTTTGTATTTTGTTGATGCAGTTTTCAGCTTCTCTTTTGGTATTTCCTTTTTTTGTCTGGGCTTCAGTAATATTTTCTAAGGCATATAGAATCTGAGTGTATGACTCCAAGATTGCAATTGTTACTATAGCATGTGCTTCTCAATGTATTAGAAAGACTTTTTTTTTTATTTTTTTTGTGCTTTAAGTGAAAGTTTACAAATGAAGTCAGCCTCTCATACAAAAATTTATATACACCTTGCTATATACTCCTAGTTGCTCTCCCCCTAATGAGACAACACACTCCTTCCCTCCACGCTCTATTTTTGTGTCCATTTGGACAGCTTCTGGCCCCCTCTGCCCTCTCATTTCCTCTCCAGACAGGAGCTGCCCACATAGTCCCATGTGTCTACTTGATCTAAGAAGCTCACGTCTCACCAGTATCATTTTCTATCCCATAGCCCAGTCCAAGAGTTGGCTGTGGAAATGGTTCCTGTCTTGGGCTAACAGAAGGTCTGGGGACCATGACTTCCAGGGTCCCTCTAGTCTCAGTCAGACCATTAAGTCTGGTCTTTTTATGAGAATTTGAGGTCTGCATCCCACTGCTCACCTGCTCCCTCAGGGGTTCTCTGTTGTGTTCTGTCAGGGCAGCCATCGGTTGTAGCCAGGCACCATCTAGTTCTTCTGGTCTCAGGCTGATGTAGTGTCTGATTTATGTGGCCCTTTCTGTCTCTTGGGCTCATAATTACCTTGTGTCTTTGGTGTTCTTCATTCTCCTTTGCTTCAGGTGGGTTGAGACCAATTGATACATCTTAGATGGCTGCTTGCTAGTGTATAAGACCCCAGACACCACTCTCTAAAGTGGGATGTGGAATGTTTTCTTAATAGATTTGATTATGCCAATTGACTTAGATGTCCCCTGAAACCATGGTCCCTAGAAAGACATTTTAATACTTGATCATTGCCAAAGTATGTTTTAAGAACTGCTCACTGGTGAGTAGTGGTGGCAAAAAAATATGTAGAGTAACTGAACAGTAGAAAAAAAAATCAACTGCTTCTGGGGATCAACCTACTGCTCTATGCCCCACAAGATTAAGTGAATGTACAGCACATGGTATTAAAATGGGATATTCATTATGTTCTAAAATTTTCTGTTGCATATCTTTATAATGTTCTGACATATTAGCAGCGTTGTCATAGGATTGGCCTCTGCACTTAGAAAAATCCATTTTACAACATTCACATAAAAAGTGAAGTACTTGGTTTGCAATTTCTTTACACATATGACTTTTTAAGCTAGTAAAATAAATCACTCAACAGGTTTTCCATCTGTTGGAGACAGGTATCTTAAAATAATGCTTAGCTGATCTGTATGAGAAAGATCAGGAGTGGAATCTACAGACAAACTGAAATATTGAGCTATACTCATTTCACTGAAAATACCTGATCGAACTTGATTACTTATTAAGTTTATTAATTCTTCACACATTGTTTTAGACATATACGATGGGTTGCCCTTTCCTATGTTGCCATATTTTGAGACGTGACCTGTTAAAAAATGGATCAAACTGAGCAACAAGTTCAAGTAAACCCCCTAAATTTCCATTTTGTGGGGACCCAAATGGCTAATTTCTTCCTTAAAAAGATAGTCCACGTTCAGTGATTGTTATAATGACAGCAATGACGTGCTGAAAATGGCTTTCCAATACTGACATTCTTCACTAATTTGTGTTTCCAGTTCACTAGTTAAGCCAAAACCATGTTTTTGGTTTAAATATGACAACATACAATCTCTGTGAATTGAAATGTTTTCATGCTTATCAGTCATATTCGAGTTGTGCCAGTTGCTAAATTCATCTGTTACAAATCTAGAATTAAATGATTTAGGACTGAATAGTTTGCAAACAAAATAATATACAGAGCTAACTGATGGAGAATACAATACCTGATCCCTCTTATAATTTTCGCCATTAGCTTTGCACCCTAGATATATATTCTGGCTACGGAACCTTGTTTGTTTACCATCCAGAAATTTTCAACAAGAATTTTCAAATGGTCTACTGTGATGTTGACAATAACTTGGCCTTCTTTCAATCCAATAATTTACATCATTAGAAGAAAAATTATCCCACACAGCAGGATATGTATTTCTGTTATTTATGGGGTTTGCAGATATGACAATTTCAGATTCTAAAATTGTTTCACTTTTTATACCATTATTAATATTTTTTTTAATACAGCAAGGAATAGATGCAGAATTTGGAACAAATTCTGTTCTATTTGTATAGCTATTAGTAATTTCAGTACTAGCAGTACTAGTACAATGATTTGCACCCATTAAACTTGAGCATTCAGTGGAAGAAGTCTCTTCTGATTCATTACATTTTAAAAAGGAAGTTAATTTTAAAATTGTTGTCTTTAGAGAGTCCCAAATCCTTTTCTTTTCATCTTCTGTGAACTTTTGTTTTTGTTCTCCACTTAGTCATTGCTGTTTCATTTCACCTAGATATAAAATTATGTCACTTTTTAAATTTGGTTCTACTGTAGCAAATAAACCTGAATAACTGAAAATAAATAAAATGTATAAAATAAGTACAATTTGTAAAATTTACATTCAAATTTGGACATTAACACAAATTTATATTTGAAAACCAGTAAGTAAAAAAATTGGTTTGGAGGAAGTAATTTGTTGTACGTTTGTTCGTGAGCCCTTTGCAGATCTCCATGAGTGTTTTTCATCTTGAAATAATACTTAAAAGCTTGCACATTCAATTTCCATCCTTTAAGCTGCATCTTCACAGTTAATCGGACTACCGCTGATACCTGATGGAGGCAAGAGTCATCATAAAGAACACAACCCAAATACAAGGGTATGCTCAATCTCAAGACGTATTTTGATTCCCTTTACACAGGACAGGACCAGATATGCCACAAGTCATGTGATTATAGTGCATCTGCTGTGTCCTTATGTGGTCAATAAGAGAGAATTGAATGTGAGGTTTTACCTGAATTGTCAAAGATGAAAATATAATTGTTATCGTATACAAGGTTTATAAAATGTTCATTTTATTTCTTTGTGGAATTGTTCAACTCCTATATTCAGAAATACATACATAATTGATGTAATAATAGCACCACTTATCGATGAGCAAGTTTGTTTCGTGAGTCATAACATTATTAATCACTTTCCTAAAAGAAAGTCGGTATGAAGGGAAATAGGAAATAAAATACATTTATATAATTTTTATTATCTAAATACTCATGTAATTCATTTCCTCAAGGAATTGTTCAATTTCCTTAAATGGAGATATGTAAATATTCTGATAAAATATAAATGTAATGTTCTGATAAATGTCTTTTGTTGCTTCCTTGGGAGATGAATTTAGAAACATATTCATTGTTGCAAAACAGAAACAGATTTTACATGATAAATATTGAATTTTGCATCCTTTTAATGTGCCTAATATCTCATTTATTAGCATATATAAAGTAATATCAAGCACTGTGTTCCATGCAACAGGCAATAAAAAACGAAATTCGCTTGGTATATAAGTTAAAACTTTTTGTGGTAGATAAATATTAATATTTCCAGTATTTTTTGGATGTTTGCTATGTTAGTATTATATTAAGTTATTACCCATGTTGGTATTATATTAAATGTATGCTAGGTTTCATATGCGTGTGTGCCAAACATATTTTAAAGTTATAAAAATTTTTGTTTACAAAACTTAGGCCATAACTCTGTACGTAAATGCTATATAGTTAAACGGTGACTTGATTGAATTCATTGCAATGATGGGCTTATCTGAGTTCCCTGGCTTTTACATGACACCTGGGACTGGAGTCCCCTACCTCTTGTTTATTAGAAAGAAATAGTATACACCCAAGAAACCCATCAAGATAAGGGGTTTCAATTGCATGGGAAGGGATCATAGGAGAAAGATGTCAATGAAAGCGTTGAAGTAGTAGCTTAAACAACCTTGCACAAGGGTGCTCTCGTGATTCAGCATGAGTTTTATTTCCAGCTGGCACACTCTCATGCACTGAAACTGGTATCGGTGTCATTTGATGCCCTGCCAGTTCCCTTGCCTGTGGTGCTCACTTTTCCTTGTGTCTTGTCTGTTTGGCATCTATGCGTCTTTGCTTTGGACAACTGGTACCCCTGTTTTGTTGATGCCCTAAGCATGTGCTTAACTTGCTTATTGTGTAACCATCCCTGGCATATTCTCTCTGCTGAGCTGTTTCTCCCCTGAGATGGTAAAGACAAGGAATCCACTTCCTGATTTGGAGCTTAGTTGAACAGTACACATGTCATTAACCATCCTCCCTGAAGCCATTGATCAGGGCAAGTAGCTCCATCTTATCCAAAACCAAAACCAAACCTGGTTGCTGTCTAGTTGATTCCAAATCATAGCAACCCCACAGGACAGAGTAGAACTGCCCCCAGAGGGTTCTCAAGGCTGTAAATCTTTATGGAAGCAGACTGCCACATCTTCCTCCTACAGAGCAGCTGATGGGTTTGAACTGCTGACATTTTGGTTAGCGAGCAAGCGCCAAACCACTGCGCCATCAGGACTCATCATCCTATCATACACGACTTAAATGGAAATGGAATCAGATTTCCTCAAGTCATGTGTTAGTGCTACTAATGACTACTACCAAAAGTATATTTTGTTAAAAACTTTTTAGCATTTTCTAATTACTTTCACACATACTATCACATTAATTAAAAACAATGAACTCATCAGGTCAGGTATTATTCTCTTTTTATAAATGAGAAAACTAAGTCTCAGTGATACATTACGGGCTTAAGTTCAAAACTGGTAAGTCCCAGGAAACAAGAATTATAGTCTCTTGAAACTTAGCTCACTATTCTTACCAGATGTGCTTATGGAAAACAATTATTGAAATGATTTCTGGCAAATAAAATCAGTTGGCCCAGGGAAGCTTGCTATTTAAAAGAATACCATTGTGAATCATTTTATGAAGTAAACATTTTCAAACAATGTATATTTGCTTAAAGTGGAATATTCATGAGCCTGCAGAATCCCTGGGTGGTGCACACAGTTAACACACTTACTGCTAACTGAAAAGTTGAAGGTTCAAGTCTACCCAGAGGTGTCCTGGAGGAAAGGCCTAGCAAAAATCAGCCATTAAAAACCCTATGGACCACAGTTTTACTTTGACACACAAGGGATCTCCATGAGTCGGAGCCGACTTCACGGCAAATTTTTTTTTGTTCATGAGCCTGTACATTTTGACTCGATGGCACTGGGTGGGTACATTTCATGGTTATTCAATTTTACCCCATGGTTCTCTTGAGTAAAGGTAGTTGCAGGCAGGCCAGCTCTCTGGTGTGAATAGCAGAGGGGGCAGAAAGTGCCTCCGACAGTCACTTGAGCAAATCCAGCCCCTGGATTTGGCAGTTGGTCAGCTGCTTTCCATTATCTGTCCAAGAAACCACCTTTAACAGGCCTGGAGGACCCAGTTGGGCTCAACTTAGCAAACTGCTTTTATCAATTGTCCTTTTGCTTGTGCTTATCTCACGCTTTCTGCTTTCTGACCTCCCAATGCCGCACACCTAATCCGAATTGCAGGTTTTGCTGTTGATATGGCCCTTTGATCATACCTGTATGCGCTACTCTTATGTCTTACTCTTTCTCCAACTTTGTTCCTCCTGATCTGTCTACTACTTGTGGGCTCCTCAGCTTAGACAGATCTTTTCTGGTGGTTTGCAACCCTAGCCTCTATATTAGAACCATCTGGGGAAATTTGGCACCCTGGTGGCATAGGAGTTAAGAGCTACAGCTGCTAACCAAAAGTGGGCAGTTTGCTCCTTGGAAACCCTATGGGGCAGTTCTACTCTGTTCTATAGGGTCACTACAAGTTGGAATCGACTTGACGGCAACAGGTTTTGGGGAACTTTAAAATTTTTTCTAATTCCTGGGCTGTACCATCAAAATTCTCACTTGGTCTGGTGTGGAAACTGAAAGTGTTGTTTTTTATTTGTTTGCTTTTTGCTTTTGTTTTTTTTAAGCTACCTAGGTGATTTTAACATGCAGTAACTGAGAACCCCTCTTCTACTTTTGATACTGACCCCTGGTCACTCGATGGCCCTCAAGACCTCTTTGCACTTGCCCTGATGCTGGAGCATAGAATAAATAACCCAGGGGCAGATTATATGATAAACAAGGTAAGCATAGGCTTACATATGCTTACTTATTAATCTGTAGTGAACAATTTCATACACGGGTTTCACTTTGATGTGTCCTGATACCCACGCAAAATTGTTCACTACAGATTAGTAAGTAAGCAAAAGTAAGCTCGTGCTTACATTGCTTATTGGCTAATCTGCCCCTAGAGTAAGCAGTTTAACCCAGTTTGTCCAGGACTTTCTTGGTTTTAGCACTGAAAGACCTGCATCCTGGGAAGCTTTTCTGTCCTGGGTAAACCAGGACAGTCACTCACCCAAAGCAGAGTAAAATGGTTAAGCAAGCAGGATCCACTAGCAGACTACCTGGGTTTAAAGCCCATCTCTGCTAATTCTTGCCAATGATATAACTTGAGCCTTCAGCTACAAAAGGACCTACCTCACAGGAATGTCATGACCCTATGAAGTTACCTATCTCATAATAATTAACCCAGGGATAACATGGGTTAATACATGTAAACACCTAGAAGACTTCCTGGCATATAGCTCGCACTCAATAATGATTAACTAAATTAATAGTATAATGCAAAATTAAAATCAGAAAATAGTCAATATAGATACTTACTGTCACAACAGCTAAGATATTTAAGGAGATTTTGTCAAGTGCTGAATGTAATCAAAGTCTTTTGCATGCCCTTTGTCTTAGGCAAAACCGGTGCAATGTATAAATATATATATACAGAGATTTATATCAAGGAAATGGCTCACACTGTTGTAGAAGCTAGAAAGTCCCAAGTCCATGGGTCAGGCTGGAGGCTTCTGCTGGCTTATGTTGCCTCAGGGGCTGGTGAATCAGAGATCAGAAGGTGACACAGCAGACCTCTGACTCACAGCTTGTGGAGGCCAACAAATCCCAAGATCAGCAGGTAAGATGTCAGGTAAGCTGCTCAAGTCTCAAGCCCCAAGAACTGGAGGTCAGATGAACAGGAGCCAGCTGCAGGATCCAGAGCGAGAAAAACCCTCAAGCCTTGTCAGAGAGTTCATGTATATTCAATGCAGTCCACACCCCCAAGGAAAATCCCTTTCAACTGATTGGTTATTCATAGAAGATCCCATCATGGAGGTGATTACATTATATCATATCTCATCATAGAGGTAATCACATCATTATACAACTGCCAAACTATATCATAACTGCAAAACCACAGAATCATAGCCCAGCCAAGCTGACACACAACCTTAATGATCACACAATTCATTCATTCCAACCCTAGTGTTTCTTCACCACTGACTGAAAAATGGCCTTGACCTTGTTCAGCATTTCTGCTGTTCTTGCACAGTGTACACTTACCACAACAGTTAAGCTGTATAAACAAAAATTAACAAACAAAAGGGGGTTGTTGTTTTCACCATTCTCTTCCCTATCTCCTTACAAAACCATGCAGGAAGCCACTCCAGACAACAGGTAAAAGTCGCAGCTCTCCATTCCTAGTGAGCAGGTTTATCATGGGCTTGGTGAGGTTCCTGTCACTTAGTAATTCAGGTATACTCTCCTGACCTTGGTATCCATGCACACCCCTTCTCTGAGCTGGTGAAATTTCTCCCTTTCTCCTCCTCCAGCATATTGAAAGCAGGATCCAAAGCAGTTACCATGCTCTTATGGTGTCATGCACATGTCATTGTAATACTTTGCCTTCTCAAGCTACCCTTTGAAATCTTCTGTTCAGTTCTTTTACTTCACCATTTCTTCATTTTGTTTTAGCTACTTGACATTTAAGAGCAAGTTTCAGAGTCTCTTTTGACATCCACTTTGGTCTTCTCTTTCTTTCTTGTCTTTTTAATGACCTTTTGCTTTCTTCCTGGATGATGTCCTTGATGTCCCTCCACAACTTGTCTGGTCTACAGTCAATCAATGTTCAATGTGTCAAATCTATTCTTGAGGTGATCTCTAAATTCAGCTGGTATATACTCAAGGTTGTACTTTGGCTGTCCTCGGCTTATTCTAATTTTCCTAAGTTTCAACTTGAACTTGCATATGAACAATTGATGGTCTGCTCTGCAGTTGGCCCCTGGCCTTGTTCTGACTGATGATATTGAAATTTTCCATTGTCTCTTTGCACAGATGTAGTCGATTTGATTCCTGTGTATTCCATCTGACGAGGTCCATGTGTATAGTCACCGCTTATGTTGGCGAAAAAAGGTATTTGGAATGAAGAAGTCGTGATCTTGCAAAATTCTATCATGCGATCTGTGGCATTATTTCTTCACCAAGGCTGTATTTCCCAACTATCAATCCTTTTTCTTTGTTTCCAACTTTCACATTGTAGTCACCAGTAATTATCAACTCATCCTGATTGCATGCTTGATCAATTTCAGACTGCAGAAGCTGATAAAAATCCTCAGTTTCTTCATCTGTGGCCTTATTGGTTGGTGTGTAAATTTGAATAACAATCATATTAACTGGTCTTCCTTGTAGGCGTATGGATATTATCCTATCACCGACAGCGTTGTACTTCAGGATAGATCTTGAAATGTTCTTTTTGTTGATGAACACAATGCCATTCCTCTTCAAGTTGTCATTCCCAGCATAGTAGACCATGTGATTGTCCTATTCAAAATGACCACTGCCAGTCCATTTCAGCTCACTAATGCCTAGGATATCAATGTTTATGCATTCCATTTCATTTTTGATAATTTCCAATTTTCCAAGATTCATACTTTGTACATTCCAGGTTGTGATTATTAATTGTGATTATTAATGGATGTTTGGAGTTGTTTCTTCTCACTTTGAGTCATGCCACATCGCAAATGAAGGTCCTGAAAGCTTGACTCTATCCACATCATTAAGGTTGACTCTACTTTGAGGAGGGAGCTCTTCCCCAGTCATCTTTTGAGTGCCTTCCAACTGGGGGGCTCATCTTCTGGCACTATATCAGACAAAGTTGCCCTGCTATTCATAAGGTTTTCACTGGCTAATTCTTTCGAGAAGTATACTGCTGGGTCCTTCTTCCTAGTCTCAGTCTGGAGGCTCAGCTGAACCCTGTCCACCATGGGTGACCCTGCAGGAGATAGAAAACCAAAAGGGAAGAACACACTCGGCATTTCTCAAGCTGAAAGAACTGAGGAAATCCAAGCCTTGAGTTGCAATAGTGAATGATTCTGTGGGGAAAATATTATACAATGCAGGAAGCATCGAAAGAAGATGGAAAGAATATAGGAAGTCATTATACCAAAAAGAATTAGTCAACATTCAACCATTTCAAGAGGTAGCGTATGATCAGGAACCAATGGTACTGAAGGAAGAAGTCCAAGCTGCACTGAAGGCACTGGCAAAAAACAAGACTCCAAGAATTGATGGAATACCAACTGAGATGTTTCAACAAACAAATGCAGCACAGGAAGCACTCACTCTTCTATGTGAGGAGATTTGGAAGACAGCTACCTGGCCTATTGACTGGAAGAGATCCATATTTATGTTTACTTTCAGGAAAGGTGATGGAACTGAATGTGAAAATTATCGAACAATATCATTAATATCACACACAAGTAAAATTTTGTTGAAGATTATTCAAAAGCAGCTGCAGCAGTATATCAACAGGGAACTACCAGAAATTCAGGCCAGATGCAGGAGAGGACGTGGAACCAGGGATATCATCGCTGGTGTTAGATGGATCCTGGCTAAGAGCAGAGAATACCAGAAAGATGTTTACCTGTGTTTTATTGACTGCAAAGGCATTTGACTGTGTGGATCATAAGAAATTATGGATAACATTGTGAAGAATGGGATTCTAGAACGCTTAATTTTGTTCATAAGGAATCTGTACATAGGTCAAGAAGCAGTCGTTCGAAGAGAACAAGTGGATACTGCGTGGTCTAAAGTCAGGAGAGTGTGCATGATGGTTGTATCCTTTCACCATACCTGTTCAATCTGTATGCTGAGCAGATAATCCAAGAGGCTGGACTATATAAAGAAGAACAGGGCATCTGGATTGGAGGAAGACTCATTAACAACCTGTGATATGCAGATGACACAACCTTGATTGCTGAAAGTGAAGAGCACTTGAAGCACTTACTGATAAAAATCAAAGACCACAGCCTTCAGTTTGGATTACACCTCAACATAAAGAAAACAAAAATCCTCACAACTGGACCAATAAGCAACATCAAGAAAAAATGGAGAAAAAATTGAAGTTGTCAAAGATTTCATTTTACTTGGATTCACAATCAACACCCATGAAAGCAGCAGTCAAAAAATCGAAAGATGCATTGCATTGGGCTAATTTGCTGCAAAAAACCTCTTTAAAGTGTTGAAAAGCAAAGATGTCACCTTCAAGACTAAGGTGCATCTGACCCAAGCTATGGTATTTTCAATCACATCTTATGCATGTGAAAGCTGGACAATGAATAAGGAAGACAGAAGAAGAATTGATGCCTTTAAATTATGGTGTTGGTGAAGAATATTAAACATACCATGGACTGCCAAATGAATGAACAAATCTGTCTTGGAAGAAGTACAACCAGAATACTCCTTAGAAGCAAGGGCGGTTAGATTGTGTCTTACATACATGTTTTCAGGAGTGATCAGTCCCTAGAGAAGGACATCATGCTTGGTAGAGTACAGGGTCATCGAAAAAGAGGAAAACCCTCAACAAGATGGATTGACGCAATGGATGCAACAATGGTCTTAAGCATAACAGCAATTGTGAGCATGGCGAAGGATGGGGCAGTGTTCCATTCTGTGGTACAAAGGGTCACTGTAAATCGGAACCAATTCGATGGCACCTAACAACAACAAAAACATGGTGCCATATCACCCCCTCCTCTGGATCTTGGTTCAAGCCAGAACGCTAACCCATAGCAAGCTCCTATGTCATCTCTGCTGGTCTAAAACCCACTTTTTAAGGTCTGGTTCAATAATACCTTCTCTGAGAGTTTCTGTAATTTTTTCAGCTGACATATATTGAACACTTACTGTCTGCAGGAACTGGGCTAGATGAGAGCTAGAAAGTCTTAGCCTCTGCTCCAAAAGAATTTAACTCAAGACAGAAGACAAGCCTGCAAACCAGGAAGTACGGGCCCAGGGCAGGCAGTGTCAGTTGTCTGAGGATGAGTGGAGGTCAGAAAAAGATCTAAACAAAGGGTGCCAGTGAAGCTGGATCCTGAATTCAGCACAGGCAGTGCTGGGTAACTATGGGGGGTTGTAGTTTGTTTAGGGAGAGAGCTGCATGAGCAAGGGAAAGAAGATGTGAAACTGCCTGACTGGCTAAAAAAACAGTAAGTCTTTTGGCATCTCTGGAGTATAGGAGCCAGTGGAGGTCCAGGAAAACATGAACTGAACCTATCCTGATTTCTCTCCCGTTTAACCACCTCATTCTGTGTAAAGCTAAATCAGAGATTCAATGCTATGTGAGTCTTGCCTTCAAAACCAGGTTTTAGATGCACTGAGGGCAGCAACATCCCCTTAGTAAAATCTTGTGCATATGTTACTTACTGATAAAAACAGTCAATTGTGCCAATAACCCTTTGCAGGATGAACGTGTGTTGTACATACATGTACATAAATTCATACTTTTCTTCTTAAATTTATTTTATTTGGAGTTTGTATGCCACCATGTAGAGGTGATTGTACCAATCTCCTAATCCAACACCCCTGCCACCTTTGGGCTTCCTTGGAATCTGAATCTGTCTAAACTTGCTGTCCTACACCCCAGCCACAACTTCATACACACCCTGTGTGTCCTGGCTCGCTCATGACACGGAATATTGGCTTTTAGCTGAAAGGTTGGCAGTTCAAACACTGCCAGTGGTTCTGTGGGAGAAAGATCTGGAGATCTGTTCCTGTCAAGACTGCAGTCTAGAAAACTCTGTGGGGCAGTTTTGCTCTGTCACACAGGGTTACCATGAGACAGAATCCACTTGACAGCACCTAACAACAACAACAAGGGAAAGCAGGCTTTATCTAGGGTCAGGGTCACATCCCTGTTGTTGTCTAGAGCCATTCTTATTGTCCTCTTTATTCTAGCTCTTCCGTCATTGTTTCGTTTTGGATTTCACTTTCCTCCCTGCCCACTCCTGACCACTTTGCTTGCTCTGTTCTGGGCCCATTTGCCCTGCTCCATACTAACTGGTCACCTGATCTGAACTTGTGGCTTTCCTGGATGTGCAGGCACAGCCAAATCCTTCCTGTGCAAAAGCATCAGTTTTCAACCCTGGCCATGCGTGAGGATCACATGTGGAGTCGGTTGCATAGCCTCTGGCCTGGAAATTTTGGTTGCACAGAAATAGGAGCGTAGGTATATGTATAAAATCAAGAGCAGCAAGAAAATGCACAGGTGATTCTCATGCACAGGCAGGGCAGAAAAGCATTTAATTGGATATTAAATCTTGGTTTCCTCAGCCAGGCTCCTTCCTATTGCTGAGTGAGTCCTAGCTGTATTTGCCCATCAGTCAGTATGTAGCAAGAAAGAGAGAGAAGAGGTCATATGTCTCAGGGGCCAGTTTATGGGGACACTACAAAGAACCTAGTCTTTGCAAATTTTAGTGCAAAGACAACATCTGTAAAGTGAGAGAACCCGGACATTTTATATTTCCACCTGGCCCCAGTGATTACACCCCCAATGGCCATTGCATGGGAGCTTGGGTTGGTGGTCAAAACATAATCCTAGTAATAGCTGGGAACGTGTTTGGGAAGTCAGCTAAAATTTTTAGTCTTGAAACTTGTTGTGAAGGTCATTTAACATGAACATTCTTGGAAATCAGGCACTTTTGGTAAAATCTTAAGAGTCAAAGCTGCAGGCTTTTGGACAACAAAAACTAAAGGGTGGTGTTGGCTAATGTGGATCCTGAAGGGGGAACGTGGTCCAACCACAGGGGCCCGCAGTGACTTCCTGCTTTGGCTGCTATCTCCAGTGAGCACAGCTAATCTCTTCTGTTGCCACTTCCCTCTCATGTAGCTCTTTAATCTCTGAAGTGTACCTACACTGTTCATTATCCCAGGCACCAATAAGATTCAGTTGGTTTCTACAGGGATGTCCATTTTATGAAGCCGCATATGAATGCAAGACCTAGGTGTAAGGGGTGCACTTATCAACCCAAGACTGAACTGTGTTTCCATTAGGCAAATAAATTAATGTCAGGCCTCCTTATCTACTGGGCCATCAAGGGACATACCAGTTCCTTGACAGGACTCTTTTATGAACAGTCCTTTGTGTGAGAGAGAAAATCTTTGTGGTAGCCCTAAGGGAAGTGCCAACGAAAAAAGACATTTTCTGCAGAGCAGATGCCACATGCACACAGAAGGGAGTCTAGCCCTTCTTCGGTGCCAGCATTGTGGCCTCAATAATTACAGGGCAGGCCGCTGGGGTCCTGGTTTCTAACCCTAGTGCTTCCAATGTGACTTCAACCCTATTAGTCTCAGTCTTCCTATTGCCAAATAGATATAACAAGACCAGCCTCCACCTGCTTCATAAGTTTATTTTCTGAAATCTAATAATGATGCTTTAGAACATTATAAACACTGTACAAGTCTGTAGAGCTATCCTATAATTACTGAATTCTGTTTTTAGAATAGGTTTCTTCACTTGAACTAGGATCCACTGGAGTTCCTAGGGACAACTGAGAAGTCCCTTCTGGGTGACCTGGGGTGTTCCTTCTCCCACTTACATCTCCCCGCAAAATGCTACCTGGGGGAGAAAGAAGAAGAAGAAAAGGAGAAGGAAAGGGAAAAGAGAGGACAGTGGAATTGTCTGAATGGAGAAGTGACAGGCTAGCAATTTTTCTTTGCAATTTTCCAAAAGAAAGCATCCTAATTGTGCTACCTGAACCAAACCCATCACGGTTAAGTCTATTCCAACTCATAGCGACCCTATAGGACAGAGTAGAACTGTCTCATAGCGTTTCCAAGGAGCAGCTGGTGGACTCTAACTGCTGACCTTTTGGTTAGCAGCCATAGCTCTCAACCACTGCACCAGCAGGGCTCCAATATGCTACCACATCCCTGCAATATAGATTTCTGTTTGGGCACTAGGTGTGAGGACAGGGGGAGAGCCAGAGCCAAGAATGAGAAAGACAAGAGCCCTGCCAATAGGGAACACCAAAACATAACTTGGGTGACAGACAGCTTTAAATGCCGTATAAAACAACGTACAGACAAGTATAAGTTCATATATCTTTTTCTCTCTTTTATTCCAAACTCCTTTATCCTTTGAATCCCTACAGGTACATAAAAAAAGGCTTCCCTGAAACTCCATTCTTCAATGATTGCACGGAACCACAGAAGCTTGGGATTGGCACAGACTTTAAAGGTCAGTGATGCCAGCCCCAGTCTCCCTCTTCTACCTCCCACAGAGTGGAGAGGTTGTAATAAAGGTGTACCTGCGGTGAGAATAAAGCACCTGTGACTGGGGATGTGGGGATGGGAGGGGAGTTAGGTGATGGTGACTAGGAGGGATGTGTGATATAAAGAAGCAGGGAAAGATGGTTTCAGGTACAGGGACGATCACTCACAAAGTAAAGAGAGCAAGAGTAAGCATGGAACATTTACCAAAGGACAAGTAAGCCAGAAGGTTGGGAGGGTCAAGTTCATGTGAAAGGCAGCCTGGAAGTACGGTGGAAATCCTGGAACATCTTATCCCCTATTTTTAAGAAATTTTAATTTTATATTGAAGGTAATACTAAAACCAAACCCACTGCCACTGAGTGGATTCTGACTCAAAGCCACTCTATAGGACAGAGTAGAACTACTCCATAGGGTTTCCAAGGCTATAAGTCTTTACAGAAACAGACTGTCACATCTTTCTTTCACGGAGTGGCTGATGGGTCGGAACCACTGACGCTTTAGTTATCAGCTGAATGTTTTAACCTCTGTGCCACTAGAGTTCCTTGAAGGTAGAGGAGAAGCATTAAAGGATTTAAAATGGTGAGAGAGTGTGTGTGGTATGATCAGATCTATGCTTTAAAAAGCTCACTACAGCAGTAAGTGGTGTCCCTGGGTGGTGCAAACAGTTAAGCCCTGGGCTACTAACTGAAAGATTGACAGTTTGAAACTACCCAGGGGTGCTAGAAAGAGAGTTCTGGTGATCTGCTCCTGCAAAGATTAAAAAGAAACCAAACCCACTGCCCTCAAGTCGATTCCAACTCATAGCGATCCTCCAGGGCAGAGTAGAACTGCCCCATAGAGTTTCCAAGAAGCGCCTGGTGGATTCAAACTGCCAACCTCTTGGTTAGCAGCCGAAGCTCTTAACCACCATTCCACCAGGGTTTCCCTGTAAAGATTACAGCCAAGAAAACTCTTTGGAGTGCAGGTCTACTCTGACACACATAAGATTGCCACGAGTTGGAACTGACTTGGTGAAACTGGTTTGGCTTTTTTGTTATGGCAGTAAGCGGATTACACTGGAGATGAGTGGCAAACTGAAAGTGAGGAAAGTTCTCTATTGTGTGATTCCAGGAGAGAAATGAGGAGCTATAGCTGTGGCTCTGATGAAGGAAAGACAGGGTTTGGTTTATGCTCCCCCTGTGTAAAAAGAGAATTGGGTATGTACAGTGGGTACAGCAATAGGTTCTTACCCCAACCCTTCTATTTTGTAGTGGGGTGACCTGGGGCAAGTCACTCTCTTTCTCTGGGACTTCTTTTCCCTTTCTCTAAAATGAGAGGCATAGACTAGATGTACAGCGATTCCTTCCAGTTCTAACATTCTCTAATACCATGATTCAAGTCCAATTTGAATGGTATCCAAGGAAATTTGGTTAGTGAAATTCCCCCAAAAGCCTCATTATAAAGTGGTCCCATAGATTAGAGCCCCAGGACAGTGACGGCAAGACTTCAGAAGACTACTATTAACTATAATAATAGCATCTCGTTTTTACACAACTATAATCACTTATAATCTGTGTTAATCTTCATCATATCATTGTGAGGCAAAGAAGTGTAATGACCATCATCCACATTTTAATGATGAAGAATCAAGTCCTTGAAAGCTCAAAAGATCTGCCCGAGGTCCCAAACAAGTCATGGTGGAGTCTGGACTAGAATCCGTGTTCCTGAAATTTCAATGCAGAGCTCTTCAAGCTACCCTGAGCTGCCTCTGGCCTGACTTTAACTTTTGTAGGCCTCTGTTGCACTGGCTGGTTAGTTGCTTGGAATCTCAGTGTTCTAATTCAGTGCTGTCCAGCAGAAATTTCTGTGATGATGCAAGTGTTCTGTACCTATACTGTCCTGTAGGGTAACCACTATTCAGACATGGCTGTTGAGAATTCGAAATGTGGCTAGTGATACTGAGAAACTCAATTTTTCATTTAATTTTAATTAAATTAAATTTAAATAGCCACATACGATTAAAAAAAAAAAAAACCTAGCCACATACGATTAGTGGCTATCAAATTGGACAGTGTAGTTCTAAATTACATGGAAAAATTAAACATGGCTTCAGTTTTGTTTAGAAATAAACAGCAAGCCAGGCTAAATATAAACAAACACAAAACTCAATTAGTTGCCTGAAATATTTTAGTACAGACTCCAATTTGCTTTTCAAACATAGATTTGACATCTTCCAGAAAAGAAAAGCGAAGAGAAAATTTAAAACCTGAAAAATTTGTTTCAATATACAGTCATATACCTAAAAGAACTTAACCAACCAACCCACTGCCGTCGAGTCGATTCCGACTCATAGCGACCCTGTAGGACAGAGTAGGACTGCCGCATAGAGTTTCCAAGGAGTGCCTGGTGGATTTGAACTGCCAACCTCTTGGTTAGCAGCCATAGCACTTAATCACTACACCACCAGGGTTTCCAAAGAACTTAAAGACTTATAAAATATTTTATAAAAACTATAAGCACATGGGTAACACACAGTTTCAGAGCCAGAAATCAAACCCAGGTATCCTGACCTACATTTTGGGCCTGGTTCTACGTCACCATATTCGCATGTCACGTGGTAAAGAGCCAATGATAGTGGCAAACACAAGTCTTTTCAAGATTTTATTGGCTGTAATGATACTGGTATTCTTGTTTTGTTAAGAACGGTATAAAAGCTGTCTTTGAAATTTCCCATAATAAAGACAGCCATTCCATGTACCAAGTTGTAGAAGTGTACTCATTGGCATTTTCACCAGTTTTGCCTTGTTCCTGAACTGTTCAAATATTATAGGATTAAGAGATGTGTTTTTAGGGTAATTTGGTCCAACGTTCCTAAAGGAAATTACAAAAAAAAAAAAAAAAAGGTTTCCAAATTAATAATACTCATCTTACTTGCTTGAATAGGAAGTGAGGAGGTGGCAAGAGAAGCTATAACAGACTCCTCATGAAAAAGACGCAATTCCTTGTAATTAATGGGAACCTCTGAAATCAGAAGCCAAGACTATTAATCATTAAGCCAACTCTCCATGAGGTTGGCATCACCCACTCACCCACACACCTTTAATGACTCAATTCACAATATGCAACCTTGAATTGCAGGGGCTCTCCTCAGAACAGCATTTTAAAACTGCTGCCAATGAGAATGTGAATGCTGTCATGAAATCAATGAGTTTGTTCCTTTTCTGGTACATAATGTGGCTTAAAGAATGTTTTTAAGACTGAACTGGATGACATCGCACTTGCTTCCAGGGTTGGATGTGATTGGCAGAAGATTTTGATCTGAATACACGGAAAGGATTCCTAACAATTAGACCCCGAAGGAAAAAAAATGTGCCTTGTCAGATAGTGAGCTTGATATGCCTGAGAGTACCTGAGGGAGGCTGGAAGAAAGTGGCCCTGGAGAAAGGAAACCCCCATTGAGTGGGAGGTTGGATTAAATTCCTTTCCATTTGAAAAGTATTTGTATTCTTTTCTCAGTTATTTCTTGGAATGACTTTGAATTAGTTGAGAAGACGCATAATGGACTAAACTCCTTTGGGGAGCTCCACATGGTTTATAAGAGCACCATGACTTTTCCAAGAGAAAACCATCAGGAATAGTGGTCATTTTCAAAGTAGGTGATGCCCTAAGAACATACTTAGCTAGCTCAAGGTATCTTGTGCAGGGATCATCACCAATCTTCTATCCCCCAAAGAATGTCTTGAGAGGAAAAAATGCCTTCTAGATATTTCTGCCTGATTCTCCTGAGTTTTTCATTAAGGCTTAGTAAGCTAGAGAGCCCTGGTGGTGCAGTGGTTAGAGCACTTGACTGCTAATCAAAAGGTTGGCAGTTCAAATTCACCAGCCACCACACAGGAGAAATATGTGGCCTCTTGCTTCCGTAAAGATTATAGCCTTGGAGGCCCTATGGGCCAGTTATAGCCTGTCCTATAGGGTTGCTGGAAACCCTGGCGGTGTAGCGGTTAAGTGCTACGGCTGCTAACCAAAGGGTCGGCAGTTCGAATCCACCAGCCGCTCCTTGGAAACTCTGTGGGGCAGTCCTATTCTGTCCTATAGGGCCGCTATGAGTCGGAATCGACTCAATGGCACTGGGTTTGGTTTTTGTTTTTTATAGAGTTGCTATGAGTCAGAATCAATTCATCAGCAGTGGGTTTAAGCTAGAGTCCATCTAACTGGAATACTTAATTACTTGACTGAGCATTTGAATTTTACCACAAAAAAGGAGGAAAACATTGTGTGTGTGTGTATATATATATATACACACACACATATTTAAGTACGGATTGTCTTGAAGTCAAAACAGATTCAGTCTCCTATCCTCGTTAGTAGGGAAAAATAAGTACTGATACTAACAGAACGTACTCAACAGGGAAGTAAGATGGACTTATTTTTATTTTAAAATAGCCTTTTTTTTCCATCAAAATAGTGAAACCAGTGAGATTCTCTGCTTCAACTCCAATTATAAAGAACTGAATTCACCAGGAGAACTCTTAACTGTCTAATATACCAGGTATTAACTACAATTTTTTTTAATTCTATAGACACTATCTCTATAGAATGGTTTTCGGTTTCAGATGAAAATGTATGTAGAGATGTAGTTACTGCTACTACTCTCCCAAAAATGGAATATGCAGATCTCTTAGATCTTTGGACAATATTGATACCGGATCTATAGGGATAGGGATGTGTACGGCATAGGCATAGAGTTGGAACCACTCCAACTGGAATTCAAGCAGTAACAAACTCACAGCCCACTGATAACGATTTTAGCTAAAGGATTTAAATAAATATAGCCAATGTATTAAGGAATTATATTCTTAACAAAACAGGCACAGCTGAAGGGCAAACCAGAGAGCTGAATATTAGGCTGAATTCAAACAGACAAAGAGATAGAAAGTATGAGGCAAAAATTAAGTGATATGGAAACTTGATCCAGAAATTCTGAAAACATCTATTAGGAGATCTAGAAACAGTAATCAGAAAAAAATGAAAAAGAGGCAATGTTTTAAAAAAAAAATAACGCTGAACATGTCCCAGAACTAAAAGAAAAGAAAGAAAACATAAGTCCGTGGGTTGCACAAATCTGAAAAACTGAAAAGGATTACAAACTACACTTCTGGATTTATGGTAGTAAAATTTCGGAACATTGAGGAAAGAGAAAATTCTCAATGGTGCCAGAGAGAACAAGCAGACTCTGTACAGAAGAATAAGAGAGTGAAATCTGCCTTCTCATCAGGAAATCAGAGCTTTTATTTTGTGGGTGAGAATCTGAGTAACATCACACTTGGAGCTGGCAAAAATTGCCCTTGAACCCAAATATCAGATCCTTTTTTTTTCCCTAGTATTCTTTTCCCTATTCCACAAAATAATTTCTATTTTGATTTTAACCTTAGTAACAGTGTGTTTGCGTTTTCACTAATGTTGACTTTGTAGTATTATTTTATATGAAAACAAGAAACCAATTTCATTCATTTAATTAATACGTATCAAGTACCTATGTACCAGTTACATAGGTGCTTGATACATATGTACCAGTTAACCTAGTCAATTCTGACTCATAGCAACCCTATAGGACAGAATATAGATAGGGCTTCCAAGGAGCAGCTGGTGGATTCAAACTGACAACCTTTTGGTTAGCAGCTGAGCTCTTAACCACTGTGCCACCAGGGCTCCATGTACTAGATAGGCTTATACATATTTTTAAAGTCTTGGCGGGGGGTTGGGGGGGAAGGCTTCTCCAGGTTGCCAAGAGGAACTGTTATGGAATAGGCAAAGGATTTCCTACCATTCTGTAGAGCATCAGAGGATATTTATGATGTGATTTATCAAAGAAGTCAGGATTCCAGGAGATCTCAAAGGATCCTATGATCTTGAATTCCTTTGCCAGGCCATCTCCTTGATCTTCTGAGATGAATGAGAACATTTGCATGGTAGATGATATTTCTTCGCTGCAAGAACGCAGGTGTCAGCCTGAGAACTTAACCCTTTTGTTACTACATTTTTTCTTTTCGTCTTTTTTTGATGGCATGTCTTTTCATTGCTGGGATGTATGCTTACTAATTGAGTATGTTTAAATTTTTGGTAGACATGAATCCGAATCAACTAAACAGTGAAGAGTTTGGGTTTTTTTAGTTAATATGTATTTTGAAAAACATGATCTGGCAATACAATCCACCAGTGAGGCCAGTGGCACTGTGGCACCACTGATCTGTGGCACAACAGGATGCCAATGGAAACTAGAGATACAATTTATTTTGGGAGCCTATCCATTAGGTTACATGGGGAAGCAGGTTTTCCAAATACGACACAGAAAAACCAAAACAAACCCATCAGGGCTCCATAACCATCACACAGGAAAGCCACAATTATGCTTGCAAGTTTTATCTCACAGAAATAAAGGGGGGGGGGGGAAAGGTAAAAGTTTACAAAACTAGCACATCCAGGAAGCATCACTTAATAGAATGCTCAACTTACACAACAATGAAACTTCACGTATTTCAAAAGGGACCCACCATGACACTAAATACATTAAAATCAGAATAACGCCTGCCACTGAGCCCTGGAGGCACAGAGGTTAAGACCTCTGCTGCTAACAAAGAGGTCGGCAGTTCAAATCCACCACCACTCCTTGGAAACCCTATGAGGCAGTTCTACTCTGTCCTATAGTGACATTATGGGTTGGAATTGACTTGATGGCAACTGGTAACGGGTATCAAGGTTTGCTGTTGTTGTTAAGTGCCATCGAGTCACTTCCGACTCATAGGGACCCTATGTACAACAGAAATAAACACTGCCTGGTCTTGTGCCATCCTCACAAATGTTGTTGTGCTTGAGCCCATTGTTGCAGCCACTGTGTCAGTCCATCTCGTTGAGAGTCATCCTCTTTTTTTGCTGACCCTCTACTTTACTAAGCATGATGTCCTTCCCCAGGGACTGATCCCTCCTGACAACATGTCCAAAGTATGTGAGACATAGTCTCCCTATCCTTGATTCCAAGGAGCACTCTGGTCATACTTCTTCCGAGACAGATTTGTTTGCTCTTTTGGCAGACCATGGTATGCTCAATATTCTTCTCCAACACCACAAATCAAAGAAGTCAATTCTTCCTCGGTCTTCCTTATTCATCGTCCAGCTTTCAAGTGCATATGTTGTTGTTGTTGCTGTTAGGTGCTGTTGAGTCAGTTCCGAATCATAGTGACCCTATATACAACAAAACAAAACACTGCCTGGTCCTGTGCCATGCCCACAATCATTGTTATTCTTGAGCCCATTGTTGTAGCCACTGTGTCAATCCATCTTGTTGAGGGGCTTCTTTTTGTTGACCCTGTACTTTACCAAGCATGATATCCTTCTCCAGGGACTGATTTCTCCTGATGACATGTCCAAAGCATGTAAGACACAGTCTCGTCATCCTTGCTTCTAAGGAACATTCTGGTTGCACTTCTTCCAAGACAGATTTGTTCATTCTTGTGGCAATATTCTTCACCAACACCAAAGTTCGAAGGCATCAGTTCTTCTGTCTTCCTTATTCATCATCCAGCTTTCACATGCATACGATGCTATCAAAAATACCATGGCTTGGGTCAGGTGCACCTTAGTCCTCAAGGTAACATCTTTGTTTTTTAACACTTTAAAGAGGGTTTTTTTTTTTTGCAGCAGATTTGTCCAATGCAATGCATCGTTTGATTTCTTGACTGCCGCTTTCATGGGTGTTGATTGTGGATTCAAGTAAAATGAAATCCTTGACAACATCAATCTTTTCTCCATTTATCATGATGTTGCTTATTGGTCCAGTTGTGAGAACTTTTGTTTTCTTTATGCTGAGGTGTAATCCATACTGAAGACTGTAGTCTTTGATCTTCATCAGTAAGTGCTTCAAGTCCTCTTCAACTTCAGCAAGCAAGGTTGTGTCATCTGCATATCACAGGTTGTTAATGAGTCTTCCTCCAATCCTGATGCCCCATTCTTCTTCATATAGTCCAGTTTCTCAGGTTATCTGCTGAGCATACAGATAGAATAAGTGTGATGAAAGGATACAACCCTGATGCACACCTTTCCTGACTTTAAACCAGGCAGTATTCCCTTGTTGTGTTTGAATGACTGCCTCTTGATCTATGTACAGGTTCCTCCTGAGCACGATAAAGTGTTCTGGAATTCCCATTCCTCACAGTGTTGTCCATAATTTGTTGTGATCCACACAGTCAGATGCCTTTGCACAGTCAATAAAACACAGGTAGACATCCTTTCGGTGTTCTCTGCTTTCAGCCGGGATCCATCAGACATCAGCAATGATATCCCTGGTTCCACGTCCTCTTCTGAATTCACCTTGGATTTCTGAGAGTTTCCTGTCAATGTACTGCTGTAGCCGCTTTTGAATGATCTTCAGCAAAATTTTACTTGTGTGTGATATTAATGATATTGTTCAATAATTTCCACATTTGGTTGGATCAACTTTTTTGGAAATAGGCATAAATGTGGAACTCTTCCAGTCAGTTGACCAGGTAGCTGTCTTCCAAATTTCTTAGCATAGACAAGTGAGCACTTCCAGTGCTGCATATTTGTTGAAACATTGCAACTGATAATCCGTCAATTCCTGGAGCCTTGTTTTTCATCAATGCCATCAGGGCAGCTTGGACTTCGTCTTTCAGTACTATCGGTTCCTGACCATATGCTACCTCTTGAGATGGTTGAATGTTGACCAATTCTTTTTGATATAGTGATTCTGTGTATTCCTTCCATCTTCTTTTGATGCTTCTTTCATTGTTTAATATTTTCTCCATAACATCCTTTAATATTGCAACTCAGGGCTTGAATTTTTTCTTCAGTTCTTTCGGCTTGAGAAATGCTGAGCATGTTCTTCCCTTTTGGTTTTCTATCTCCAGGTCTTTGCACATGGCATTATAATACTTTACTTTGTCTTCTTGAGCCACCCTTTGAAATCTTCTGTTCAACTCTTTTACTTCAACATTTCTCCCTTTTGCTTTAGCTACTCAATGTTCAAGAGCAAGTCTCAGAGTCTCTTCTGACCTCCATTTTAATCTGTTCTTTCTTTCCTTTCTTTTCAATAACCTCTTGCTTTCTTCATGTCTGATGTCCTTGATGTCATTCCACAGTTCATCTGGTCTTTGGTCAATAGTATTCAATGTGTCAAATTTATTCTTGAGATGGTCTCTAAATTTGGGTGGGATATACTCAAGGTCATATTTTGGCTCTTGTGGACTTACTTTAATTTTCTTCAGCTTCCATTTGAACTTGCATATGAGCAATTGATGGCCTGTTCTGCAGTTGGCCCTTGGCCTTGTTTTGATTGAGCTTTTCCATCATCTCTTTTCACAGATGTAGTTGATTTTATTCCTGCATATTCCATTTGGCAAGGTCCAAGTGTATAGTTGCCTTTTATATTGATGAAAGAAGGTATTTGCAAAGAAGATGCCGTTGGTCTTGCAAAATTCTATCATGTGATCTCCGGCATCGTTTCTATCACCAAGGCCATATTTTCCAACTACTGATCCTTCTTCTTTTTTTCCAGCTTTCCCATTCCAATCATCAGTAGTTTTTGAGGTCTGGAGGCATAAAGAGTAGCTGGCACAGTGTTTATGCCAATGGTAACAAAAGGGTTAAGGTGTAATTTGAATGCTCCGTTTTCCTAGGGCTATGGAAACAAATTAGCAGAATGTTTTTAGCAATCAGCACCCTTTTCATAACTCTTTATAAATATAAATGTATATCATCTGAAGCATCAAAATAGTCACGCCCTCCACTTGACTCTCCCAACGTGAAACTTCCATTCCAATCAAGTGGGTTTGTTCAGTCATGCTGTCACACACTATGCTCACCCTAGCCTTGATGAAGTTCCCCCTTCCTGGAATATGTTATCCCATGTGTGCTCACCCAAACTCCAGCTATCCCTCACAGCTCACCTCCAGCACATCTCCTCCACAAGGATGTCTCTAGCTCATGGATACCCCTCCCTTCTTGGCTCTCAAAAAGGCATTATTTACCCAATATATCATGGCATTTTCAAAATTATCTTGGTGGTCTTATTGATAACCGTCTTAATTATCTAGTGCTGCTATAACAGGAATACAAGTGGATGGCTTTAACAAACAGAAATTTATTCTCTCATAGTCTAGTAGGCTAGAAATCTGAATTCAGGGTACCAGCTCCAGGGGAAGGCTTTTTCTCCCCGTCAGCTCTGGTAAAAAGTTCTTATCATCAATCTTCCCCCTGTCTAGGAGCTTCTCAGCACAGGGACCCCATGTCCAAAGGACACGCTCTGTTCCTGGCACTACTTCCTTGGTGGTATGAGATTCTCCTGTCTCTCTGCTTGCTTTCCTTTTTTAAATCTCAAAAGAGATTGTCTCAGGACACAACTTAATCTTGTAGATTGAGTCCTGCCTCATTAACATATCTGCCTCTAATCGTGCCTCATTAACATCACAGAGATAAGATTTACAATACATAGGAAAATCACATCAGATGACAAAATGGTGGATGATCACACAATACTAGGAATCAGGGCCTAGCCAAGTTGACACACATTTTCAGGGAACACAATTCAGTCCATAGCAATAACCACCATGAGCTTAGTATTTACGTAGTACTTTTCATCTATTACCACACTTAACCCTCAAAATCATGCTATTAAATCTTATTATTACAACCCCCATTTTACAGGTGGAAAAATTGAACTTAGGGATGCTAAGTAACTTGCTAAAGATCAGAGAGTGAGTAGGTATCAGAGCCAAGATAGACTGAAGAGTGCCATATGTGGTTGTACAGTTTAGGCTTTGCACGAAGGCGCCCAGCAAGGGCCAAGTGGGATTTAAGATTCGACCCATGCTATGTTCACCAAGCCATGCATGAGCCTTTGAGGAAAGAGTGCTTTTTTTTTTCTAATTCATGAAAGGTATGCCTATGGGTTAGTCACTGAGACAGATCTAAGTCTGTCTGAGTCCAGGACATACATTTAACCTTATACCACTTTATTTAAAAGATGAAATAATGAGGCCCAGAGAAATGAAATGATTTTCCAAAGTTTAAACAGCTAATGGAACCTGAGCTGTCATTCCAAGCACACCATTTTTCTTTCCACCACTCTACATGGATTGAATTTCATTTAGAATTTTGTTATATATCGTTGTTCATTATTTTCTGATTGTGTCTATATATCACGCCCGTAGTAAACTGTGAACTCCTTGAGGGCAAGGACTATTTCTTGTGCTTATCCCAGCAGCACATGACATATGACCGGGCATGTAGACAACGCCAATAGATGTTTCTTAGCTTGAATAAAATGCTTCTCAGAATAAAGTTGCCATGTGCCTACTCAAAGGGTTTTCAGAAACCAATCTGTACCTGCCTACTGAGAGTAAGATACCACCAGCTCCCTACCTGGGTTTTTTTTTCTGATATCACTGGCTTCCAAACAGAAGTAGTCATATCCTGAAGGCATTCTTGGTAAGTTTCCTTTATCCCTTTCTTCCTTCCATGCACAGGTTCCATCTTTAAAGCAGTATAAAAATGCATGAAGAATGATTGTGAAATTAGGCCTCAGAGATTTCAAGAATAATAACTTACATATGGCATAAGCTGCAGGCATATTTATGGAGTAAACAAAAGCAATATTATTTTATATAAATGAAAATATATATATTCATATTTTATGTAAGAATAAACGGAGGCTCTTAGCAGATCTCACACCTGAGGTTACACTGCTAATAAGTGGTGGATTCACAAGTAAACACTGGTCTACCTAACTTTCTGTCCAGAGTTCCTTCCTCTCATCACACCTGCTGTGCTCAGGAGGGTGAAGGGAACTTGGTCCCCTCAAAGGTTTTTGCTTGACCATATTTCAGCCATGTAAGAAGACTAAACAAGATAAAGATTCCCGGAAGTGGGATTTCAGATAAGACATCTTGAGGAGTTAAAAATAAACACTCCTAAGCGTCCTTTAGAAAGTTAGAGGAAGTGAGCATGTCATGGCCAGGTAAAAATTCAATAAAATCTTCCCCATCAGCTAAGGAAAATGATCAAGAAATTCAGCTCTGACCCAGACACAGGCAATTGCAGCCATTCTCTAAAGGGTCCTGTCTTCCCAAAATAAATGTCTGCTCCAATTGAGTTAAAATCAGGCACCCATCAATTTGGGCTGTTGACTCAGAAGCCTCTGGCAAACAAGGTGGAATTGAGGCCCCTCTGCAGAAATGATCAGGTTCTGTAGATACCTTGCAAGACATCCAGAGCTGAAGGATTTAAGTACCTAGCTATTTCTTCATCGCCGGTACCCTCTGTCCCTGCCCTCCGACCAGCTCCATCCCACCTAACCACAGGGCAGGAGCAAAAACTGCCTCTCTCTTTGTGGCTGGAGATCCAAAATGGAATGATAAAATATGAGATATCTTATTTTTTTATAATAATGTTAATCCCTAGGATTTGTAGATTTGCTTTAAACCAAAAACCAAACCCATTGCTGTTGACTTGATTTCAACTTGTGGTGACCTCATGTGTTACAGAGGAGAACTGAGCTCCATAGGGTTTTCACAGCTGTAATCTTTATGAAAGCAGATTGCCAGGTCATTCTTCCATGGTGTTGCTTGGTGGGCTTGAACTACCAACACTCAGGTTTGGTAGTTAAGTGCATACT
Source organism: Elephas maximus indicus (assembly GCF_024166365.1). Taxonomy (NCBI): domain Eukaryota; kingdom Metazoa; phylum Chordata; class Mammalia; order Proboscidea; family Elephantidae; genus Elephas; species Elephas maximus. The sequence goes on along the minus strand of NC_064829.1, from coordinate 53,839,690 downwards.
GTTTGTACCAACCACAGGGACTTCCAGACTTGCCTCAGGAGTATAATATTTATCATGTTAGTTATCCACTCCGTCAACAAATATTTATTGATTATCTACTACTACATTGTGCTAAGTGCTGAGGCATAAGACAGGGTCCCTGCCTTCAGTGACCCCATGACAAAGGTATGGATAATATTATTATCCCTTCTTTGATGAATAAAAAAAAATAGATACGCAGAAGGTTAATTGACTTCCTGAGGTGAGTGTTGGAACAGAGAAAAAAGTCCAACTCTTTTAGTCTCTTTCAGAGATGTGATTTCCCTTTTATCCTCATTCCCTTCAAAGCAGACAAACCTGATGGCATCCCTCAGTACTGTCTGATTCACACTGCTTGTACAGTTTTTCCCTGAGGATATCAAAGAATGTGAAATCACATAGGAAAGACATTTATTTTTGAACTTCGGGGGGAATAATTTTTTTGTGTCTTAAGGCAAGGAAGCAGAATTTAAGCCAATTTCATCTCAAATTTTTTTCTTACAGGTGAAACTGTGAAAAATTACCTGCTGACACAATTGTTTTAGTTGGGGGTTTGTTTACTATGATCCTGGCCCTCATCATTCCAAGCCTGGGTTCTTATAAATGAGTCAAAGCTAGTGTCTTGTCTCCAATCACTTCTTATCCAAATCTACCCATCAAAGCATTAATATTTCTAGAATTTTTTTTTTTTTTTTTTTTACTTAACTCATTAAAGGGACTTCATTTGTACAGCAAAGTCTTCCTGTAGGATGAAGTCCAAAATCCCTCAAGATCATCCAATAATCTGGCCTAATATTCCTATCAATTCCATTCAGAAAACATTAATTGAGAATTTAGATTTGGAATGCAATAGTGTAAAATCTTGAGCCCTTGAACTCAAGGAACTCCTGGCCTGATGGGAGTGCTGAGGAGGGGGAACAGACCAATAAACAAATAATCACAATACATCGGGGAAAACGACTTTGTAGAAATCGATAAGGTGCAAAAACATAGCTCTTCAGGAGGAGTGAAGACTTAGCTCAGTCTGAAGACGTGTGATCAAGAAAACCTCCTGGAAGAGGAGTTATTTGAACTTCTCTCTAACAAGAGTCCTCGTCATCAGCCAGTATCCTTGCTAGTTTCTATACCAACCATGTGCATTTATGCCTCCTTATTTGGCTTAATTTTTGATGAGTACCATTTATTAAACACTTACTATGTCCTAGACACTGTGTCAGACATACAAAGTTTTATCACACCAGCCCTCAAGGAACTTGGAGTTATTGGGAAAAATTACTTGCTATACCTCCCGTATACTTATTCAGTACATTTAGTAGACACCAAATGTATGCAGAACAGGGATTTCCATATAGCATTTCTTTTGTTCATGTATTTATCTCCAAGAATATATCCTCCAAAAGTTCATTGTATAATCAATCCCCCAGAACTCAAAAATATGTCCTCTCTGATCAAAACATTCTTTCATGTCTGCGCTCCCATTATATACTGTTTTGTTCCCCTATGGCATTACCTAGGAGCCCTGGTGGTGCAGTGGTTAAGAGCTATGGCTGCTAAATAAAATGTTCAGCAATTCAAATCCACCATCGTTCTTTGGAAACCCTATGGGGCAGTTCTACTCTTTCGTATAGGGTTGTTATGAGTTGGAATCGACTTGACAGCACCATTTTTTTTTTTTAAATAACAAATCTGTAAATAACTTATGGGAAGTATTTATAGAACGACGTCTGGCTATGTTTAGTTCCTTCTTTCTCATTTACTTTTTTTTTTTTGGCCATTCTGCTATATTTTGCACATCTCAATAAGCTGCCTTAAATATTTCTAGACAAAAAAAAAATCTGTTCTAAATAAATGAAAATAATATTTACACTGCTCTTCAATATGCATTATTTATGCAAGTATATAAGGGCTAGGGTCTCATTACAACTTTAGTTGTAACGCTATTAACATTGTAATGCATGAACCAAAATTGATTCAATATTTGAAATTAATCACTAAAAAGATTTGATTTTCTGGGAAATGCTTGACTGATTTGCTGTTCTGTGAATAGCGGGAAAGAAAAGCAGAGTTCCCCTCGAGGAACTTAGGAGCAAAACTCTTCTTTTGCTTCACTATCAGAACAAATTGAAACAAAGCCAAGATGTGAATTTCAAAATTCAATCCTAGAGTCATCAAGTTTGAACTGCAAAAAAACAAATTCAGAACTTGAAGTTCTCATCTACTGGGAGAAGGTAGGAAATGGGGACAGGTGACCCCTGTTTCCGTTCCTGGTTTTCCAAGCTATAAGGATACTCCTTTCCTTAAGCTTTATTGATTTCGATAAACTCTGAACTCTGTCTTGCTTTAGAAGAGTCACAGAGGTATAGCTTTTTACGTCAAAAAAATTTTGTGGATCAACATTTGTTCTTTGCTAAGGCCTATGGATGATGTGAAGAACAGGACTATAGAAACAAGGATTCAATGACCAGTGAGCAGGGAAGCCCACAGCACCATTGATTGGTTCCAGGCATCTGGATTCAGGCAAGGTCTCAGCCACCTTCCTGTAGAATACATTGCTGAGAATTGAAAGTTTCAATCTAGCTCCCAATCAAAGTGAGAATGCTGGTTCTGCCCAAATTTCCACCCTCCCAACTCTTAGTCCACCTAGGGAGTTACTGATCCAGCTTCCAGGTTTCTTCTGCCTATAGCCTCCGTTGAGGCAAGTTAGCCTCAGAGAAAGGTAACAACAGTGATTTGAAGGTCCATTGGAAGAGTTCTTCTTTGTTCCCCTTTCTTTCCACAGAAACATCCTCTTTAATAATCTGTCACTTGTGATTAACATTTTATCATAAAGGATTGATTCTTTGGGTTCAAGTGTTGCCCTCTTCCTGTGTCTCCATGTGTCGTCATAAAGGAGTCTCTTTAAAGTATTTTATCCTGACAGCTTCAATTCCTAGGACTGGGGGAGAATTGCCTTGTTAATAAGAAGAGCAATGGAAAGAGAAAAGAAAACCAATTTCCAAGAGGGTAAACATATATATAAATGTACATCTCACTTTTAAATTTCCAGGATGATCAAAGAAATCTCAAACTATGTGAGAATTGGTTTAAATTGATTCTGTGCTGGTAGCGTTCCCAAGATCCAGCAAAACAAATACAAACTTCCTCTGGAGGTTCATCCTAAGACTTGGAGAACCTACACAAATATATTTTCAAGGGAAATGACCAACCCACAGCCAGTATAACTCGGGACACAAACAAGGGAATATGTTCAAGAACCAGCAGAAGCAACAAACACCAATAACATACTCACAAAGATTTCATATTTTATATTTATTACCCTGAAGACCTAGAGATAGAAAACTAAAAAGAAGAACACGTCCGGTATTTCTCAAGCTGAAAGAACTGAAGAAAAAATTCAAACCTCAAGTTTTGCTATATTGAAGTATTCTACAGGGAAAATATTAAACGATGCAGGAAGCATCAAAGGAAGATGGAAGGAATACACAGAGTCACTGTACCAAAAAGAATTTGTTGATGTTCAACTATTTCAGGAGGTAGCATATGATCAAGAACCAATGGTACTAAAGGAACAAGTCCAAGCTGCACTGAAGGCATGGGCGAAAAACAAGGCTTCAGGAATTGATGGAATACCAACTGAGATATTCTGACAAACAGATGCAGTGCTGGAAGCGCTCACTCATCTATACCAAGAAATTCAGAAGACAGCTACCTGGTCAACTGGCTGGAAGAGATCCATATTTGTACCCATTCCAAAGAAAGGTGATCCAACAGAATGCGGACATTAACCAACAATATTATTAATATCACACATAAGTAAAATTTTGCTGAAGATAATTCAAAAGCGGTTGCAGCTGTACGTTGACAGGGAACTACCAGAAATCCAAGCTGGATTCAGAAGAGGATGTGGAACCAAGGATATCATTGCTGATGTCGGATGGATCCTGGCTGAAAGTAGAGAATACCAGAAAGATGTTTACCTGTGTTTTATGGACTACGCAAAGGCATTCGACTGTGTGGATCATAACAAATTATGGATAACACTGCGAAGAAAGGGAATTCCAGAACACTTAATTGTGCACATGAGGAACCTCTACTTAGACAAAGAGGCAGTTGTTCAAACAGAACAAGGGGACATTACATGGTTTAAAGTCAAGAAAAGGTGTGCGTCAAGGTTGTATTCTTTCACTGTACTTGTTCAATCTGTGTGCTGAGCAAAACCTCTGAGAAACTGGACTATATGAAGAGAAACACGTCATCACGATTGGAGGAAGACTCATCAACAACCTGCGATATGCAGACGGCACAACCTTGCTTGCTGAAAGTGAAGAGGACTTGAAGCACTTGTTGATGAAGATCAAAGACCACAGCCTTCAGTGTAGATTACACCTCAACACAAAGAAAACAAAAATCCTCACAAATGAGCCAGTAAGCAACCCCATGATAAAGGGAGAAAACATTGAAGTTGTCAAGGATTTTATTTTACTTGGATCCACAATCAATGCCCATGGAAGCAGCAGTCAAGAAATCAAAGGACACCTTGCATTGGACAAATCTTGTGCAAAAGACCTCTTTAAAGTATTTAAAAGCAAAGATGTTAGTTTAAGGACTAAGGTGTGCCTGACCCAAGCCATGGTGTTTTCAATTGCTTCATCTGTATGTGAAAGCTGGACAAAGAATAAGGAAGACTGAGAAAGAATTGATGCCTTTGAATTATGATGTTGGCAAAGAATATTGAATGTACCATGGATTGTCAGAAGAATAAATAAATCTGTCTGGGAAGAAGTACAGCCAGAATGTTCATTAAAAAGCAAGGATGGCAAGACTTCATCTCATGTACCTTGCACGTGTTATCTGGAGGGCCCAGTCGCTGGAGAAAGACATCATGCTTGGTTAAGTATAGGGTCAAAAAAAAGAGGAAGACCCTCAATGAGATGGACTGACACAATGGCTGCAACAATGGGTTCAAGCATAACAATGATTGTGAGGATGGTGCAGGACTGGGCAGTGTTTCGTTTTGTTGTTCATGGAGTCACTATGTACCAGAACTGACACAATAACACCTAATAACTATGACACACTAAAAATTACTGTGTTTATTATGTCTAAAAATATTTTAAAATCTTGAAAAATATCTGGGAATAGGAAACCAAAAGAAAAGGTAGGCTAACAAATTAAAACAAAACAGCAAATAGCTGGCTTCTGTTTATGATGTATAGAGCTAGAAACAACAAGAAAAAGCTGGGTAATCTATAACAATATACTTTTTCTTGAAGGCAGAATGCAGGCGCCACAAGACCATCATCTAGCCTGGAATCTAAGGAAAGGTGGGGCCTCCAAGGAGAGAAGAAACACAAGCACTTGCTTATCTGGGACAGGTGCTGACCATCACAGAAGCTTACAAGAATTATTCAGCAAAGTCTGTAACGGTTGTTAAAGACTGAGTGTGAGCTAGTGTGAGGATATAGAAATGGTGGGGCACAAGAGAAATAAGCACCTATTCACAAGATCTTCATAGACACTACTTGATGCTCACAAGAAAGATGGAGACAAGGTAAAAAATTAGATAAAACCTCCCACGTGATGCAGGCCTGGAGGAGGGGAGTAGAAGCAACTGCAGGAGAGAAAAAAATGTTGCACTCATTACTGTTACCCCCTTTCCCACAGAACAAAAGGGTTAGACTGGTGGGAGAAGGACAGAAAGCCCTGTCACTCCCAGGGCACAAGTGAAGACACATCACGACTGAGGGAAAAGAAAAAAACCTACATCCCTGGGAGTATGGGACAGGAAAACATCTTGTGCCCAGCACAACAGAGATCCCCTACCATCGGGGGAAGGGGCAAAACAAATAGAAACCCATGATACCATGACAGAGTTAAATCCAAATTTATCAGTAATGAAAACACTTACAGTAATAATTATAGTATACTGAACTCTTCAGTTAAAAAACATGGATAATCAGACTGGATTGAATAATAATAATTAAAAAACTGAACCTGATTACTGGGTACTTACAAGAGATATACCTTAATAAAGACATAGAAAAGTTGAAAGATGAAGAAAGGGGGTAAAAAGAGATATATCAGGTAATTACTAACCAAAATAAAGATGGTGTAGCAATATTAACAGTACATACAATAAATAGACTTCAAGATAAAGAAAAGCATTACTAGAATAAAGTTGATCTCACTGATAAAAGGATCAACACACCAGGAAGACGTAAAAATTCTAAATTTATGTTTGCTGAATAATACAGCCTGAAAATATACAAAGGAAAAATTTGGCATTACTATAAGGAGAAATTGACAAGAGCAATCATCATCCTGAAGAGTTTCAACATCTCTCTCTCAGTAATAGTATATCAGGTGAGAAAATACCAGTAAGAATATTTGTATAGCTGAGTTAACAACCTTGATTTAATGGATACATTTAGAGCATAACACTCCAAAATTAGAGAATGTGCATTCTTTTCACACATTGCTTTACCTTCCTATTGAATTGTAATGGTCTGTTTTATGTGTGTCCACCTCACCAGTTGTGGACTCCTTGAAGGCAGAGATCATATCTTCCTTGGCTTCCATTACTCAGCACAGTCCCTGGAGAAAAAAAAGCATATGGTAAGCACCCAAGAAATGCTGGTAGAGAGTTTTTATTTGGGGGACACTGAATTTATGTTAACGGTGGTGAAATACTTTGGGAAAGGATAACAATAATGGTGGCACAACATGAAAGAAGTAACCAATCTCATTGATTTGTAAATGTGGAAGTTGTGTTGGCCAATTTTTTGGTGTGTATATTTTCACACCATGAAATGAAATGAAAAAAAGAAATGATGGTAGAAAACATACATAAATGAAAATGGAAATCCACTTTTCTAGGCACTTTGATTGAGTATGGAAGCAACACACACTGTTATTATTTGCCATTGAGTCTGCTCTGACTCATGGTGGCCCTATGCATAACAGAACAAAATTTTACCCAGTCTTGTGTCATCTTCATGATCATCGTTATGTTTGAGTCCACTGTTGTGGTTATTGTGTCAATTCATCTTATTGAGAATTTCCCTCATTTTTGCTAGCCCTCAACTTTACCATACATATTGTTCTTTTCTAGCAATTAGTCTTTCCCGATGAGGTATCCAAAGTAAGCAAGATGAAGTCTCACCATCCTTGTTTCTAAGGAGCATTCTGGTTGTATTTCATCTAAGATGGATTTATTCATTCTTTTGGCAGTCCATAGTTTACTTAAAATTCTTCACCAATACCACAAATCAAACACATCAATTCTTCTGCCTTCCTTTTTTCATTTTCCAGCTTCTGCATGCATATCAAGTGATTAAAAAGACCATGGCTTGGGTCAGGCCCACCTTAGTCATCAAAGTGACATCTTTGCTTTTTAAAACTTAAAAGAAGTATTTTGCACACACTAGCTGGTGCTTATCCACCCTCACAGGAATGCTACTTAAAACTAGAGAAAGACTAAAAAACAAAACGAAAAAAAATACAGGACACTAAAAAATAGAGCAGACGGAAGCCTATTCTAGCATCCTAGCATTAATATTCTTAACTTGTCATACCTTAGCATGGCTTTGGAAATTGCCCTGTTCTCCCTGAACCACCTCTTGTGCCAGCTCTGAAGTCTAGCTTGGCATCTCAAGAGCTCTAAAGCCATGTGGGCATCTACTTCTGCCTTTGCTTCTTTGACTACGTCCTATCTCTAGATACTGGTCATCCACATTTTGTTCTTTCCTATCTCTCTTAGGGGTGCCCTGAGGGTGCAGTGGTTAAATGTTTGCCTGCTAACCAAAAGGTCAGCAGTTTGAATCCACCAGCTGCTCTTTGGAAACTTTATCAAGGAGTTTTACTCTGCTCTATAGGGTCGCAATGAGTCAGAATCAACTTGACGGCAACAGGTTTTTCTAGGAACCAAGTCTTTCCCCACATACACTCAATTGTGATTTCCTGCCTGAGTGCCTTCTGCCAGATCTCACTGGCATTTTTGAACCCAGTTTTGTTTGTCCTTTGTGGCTCACATCACCATTACACCACTATAACCCTGCCCTGACAATTAGAATCCTGAACCATAAGAACACGCCAAGAAGACCAACAAGGGATTAGGCGAAACACAGAATCCCAATAACTTTTAATTGTGATGAGATAATAGAAAAGTATAACATAGGGCGGACAGCGATTTTGCCATTCAATTTTGCCGGGCCTCTTTTGCAGTAGGCAGTGAGGCATGTTTTATATTTATAATTAGTACGTGCTGTTGTTCACGTGTGGGTGGTTGCATTCCTACAATACATCACACTGCAAGTTCCTGACATGCCCTTCCCTCTGGCTTCTTTGGACTGGAAGGAACCCATTTATTAATATTATTATTGATATTGTTTCCCACTACCTTTGCTTTCAACTTTTTCATTGGCATTAATTAAAGGGTCCTTAGGCTTGCAAAGCCAGCAGACATCTCAGTCACAAGGAAGGCATTATGCAGGCCCCAAGCTTTCTGAAGGCACAAAAGTAGGAGTTCACTATTCTGATGTAGAAAGACATGGGGATGCTTTGTGACTGGATAGCCCCAGGGGACAGCCAAAAGGACCCACCAGAACTAGTGGTACAAAGAGGTTCTCAGACCAGGTCAGGACACCCATTTGCCAGTCAAGGAAGCTTGCAGTACAACAATCAAGCAAAGTAAGGGCTATATGCTCAGATTAGCAGAAATCAGGATGTGGAAAGGTGCTGCATTTTAGAGAGAAGAAGAGTGAGAATAAGACCCTGGCAACCAGGGGAGAACAAGGGTTTCTTATAGGATGTATGAAGGTGAAGAAATGAGACTAAACCTCCCGAACAGATCAGTACGTTTAATCAGTCTAGTCCTTCAGAAAAGACACCCTGGGGTCCGGAAGTAGTGGAGAGAACCTTTCCTAGGAGTCAACTCATCAGGGTTCTAATACAAGCTTTGTCGTTATCTAATTGTGTCGTGGAGCAATCCAATTCACCTCATTTGGTTGCAGTCTCTTCATTTGTGAAATTAAGCATTTGTACCACACAGTTTCTCAGCTCACTCTCCTCTCTCACATGCTATCATGTTAGCCTACTAATTTCAGAGTAGTTCTAGGACCCCCGTCTGGCAATGCCTTGTAGCTGATTTGCATGCGTGGCCATGCATGTGTGTACACACACCTCTCCCGCAGATGAAGCAATCATTTTAGGATCAGTCCAGAGAGACATCTTGTTTGTTTATTTATAACCTATCTAAATAGTATTTCTAAGTCTGACCAACCACTCACTTTATTCACCATCTTGGCTTCAAGCAGTTTTTAATTTTCTTAAAAAATTACATCAGATATGGAATCAAAAAGCTTTTACTGAAATGCTTACTATGCACCAGACATTTTACCAGGAAGTTTCATTTATGTCCTCTTTGATCATTGTCATATGATCAAAGACATATGAGACCAAAAATATTATCTCCATTTAATAGATGAGGGAAATAAGATTTAATCATTTGTCAAAACTGCACAACTGCAAGGCGTAAATGCATTTTAGATCATATTTTCTAACTACAAATTAAAGGATAAAGACTTGATCACTGGTATTTATCAGAATCTTAGAAATCCTTTAATGCCTATCTGAAATTCCATCTCCACCACAGCACTCTCCCTGGGCACTTGCTGGGAATTTAACATATGGTCTTCTCCTGTCTGACCAGCAGGAGCATGTTTCTTATTTGAATGTGAGCTTCTAAGAGCAGAATTTATGTCTTAGGTTTCATCCTGGAGTCCCTAGCACTAAGCCTAAGACCAAAAAAATAGTAGGTAATAAAGGAAGAAATAAATAACCATAACTATTAGAGTCGCCTGGTTGAATTCATAAGCAGGAAAACTCAAATTCCATTTTTTTCCATGTCCACTTAACACCTTTCTGTGAAAGCTGTGAGAGAGCTTAGAAGTCCTGACAGTCATTGCAAACACACGAGGGAAGGTATGAAGGGCAAAGAATTTGATCGTCTCTCTGTTAATGGGGCGGCGAAGGACAGAGCACAACATACTGTACTGAATGCAGATTCTGTTCAGTGAAACAACGATTACAATCAATTTGACTACTAATGTGACTTATCTTGTAAATTGCTGGGTCATTAACTTCAACAACATCAATGTGCTGTCACTATCCAATTCCACCAAATTAGTGTCCGAGGTAATAGGAGAACGAATGTATTAGTGCATTATTGGTAGCTAATAGAGACAGCAAGTCTTTAATGTGCTGCAGAGAGCAGCTGAGGCACCAGGGACCAAGACAACAAGACTAAGGGAACTGGATGGAGAGATCAAGAGCCACAACACGGTGGCGCATCAGGGCTGCTATAGGCACTTCTCTGTCCTTCTGTGGTGGTGTCTTCCGTGGCACAAGAGCTAGGTACTAGGGAGGTCTCAACCCGTGGCAGGAAAACTGCTCACTTACTTCCTATTTGGGGTAAAAATAGCAAAAGTGTAGCACTTGGATCATCCAAGAACAGTGTGCCTATCTTAAGGTCAGATTCTCGAAGTGGGTCACTTCCTGCCAGCCCTGAATTCACAAAATACAGAGGAGCACTTACTCTGCACACACATGAGGTCAGTCCTCATAACCTGAATCTAAAGCTGTGTCAATCTCAAAACCTATCCTGGGAATTACTGAATGAACTGCATTCATATTCCTTTGAAAATTCCTCTGAATTTTGTATTTGAAGACACCTTTATTTATGAAAATAAAAACCTGAAATATGTGACTCCATGTTCCAGAAATATCTATTATGCTCTTCCTGTCCACTCTTTCTTGTTGAGTGGATGCCATACCCATAGTCCAGTAAGGACAGCACCTGAACCACAAGACCCCATCCTCTTGCCATTGTTCATTGAACTAGAGATGAATGCCTGACTGAGGTGAGGTCAGGTGTATTTACTCTCCCAGAAAAATGGGATTAAAGTATGAAGGGAGACTGAGGCAGTCAGAGTGTACTAGAGCTATAACTCCTCCAAAGTTGAGTTGGTGCCAGGACACGAAAGCCACATTCAAGCCAATGTTATAGGGGAGCAGAATCTAAGAGCCTTGCAGAATATGTTTTAATGCAGAAAGCAGAACGGAAGACTTAAGCAGAAGTACAGAGAGAAGCTGAGTTTCAGAGAGGTGGAAAAAAAATGATTGCCTGACAAGTTTCCAGTTCCTGGGCATAAAGTCCACTGCACATCTCACAATTGAGTTTTATGCATTTCTTCTATATCCTTTTTGCTAAACTGGCTACATTGGGTTTCTGTTTCATGTATCCAAACAACTCCTGAGACAATCGACTTTCTTCATGACTGTCAACAAATATTTATTGATCACTTGCTATGGGTAGCACAGTAGACTCTGCCAGAGACACACAAAACCAAAAGAAGATGTTATTGCCTTTTGGGGAATTTTAACTGAGTTGGAGAGATTTTTTTTTTCTAAGTATTGAACAGGATTGAACTGTTGTTTGTTGAAAATAGGCCTTATAGGAGCAAACCAAGGTGGAAAATATAAAGAATATGTGAGAGACACATTACATGGGGTTGGGATTTCACAATCCAGCAACCATCATCACACCACCACCACTGTTTACCATTTCCTGTGGTTCCACTATAAATGTGGCCATGGGTTTCTATAGTCCTCACAGCTCCCTATGAGGCAGTTACGACTAATATACCTGTTTTAAGATGAGAAAATTGTGGCACAGCTAGTGAACAACAGAGCTTAGTTTTAAAGCCAAGTAGTCTGTCTTCAAGGAGCCGTGGTGGCCCAGTGGTTAAGCACTCAGCTGCTAACCAAAAGGCCGACCATTCAAACACACCACCTGCTCCATGAGAGAAAGATGTGGCAGTCTGCTTTCATAAAGATTACAGCCTTGGAAAACGTATGGAGGCAGTTCTACTCTGTCTTACAGGGTAGCTATTAGTTGGAATAGATTAGACAGAAAGGGGTTTGGTTTGGTTTTTGATTTCGTCTGTCTTCAGAGCCTGCATCTAGCCATTTCTGCAGTCTCTCTTTTCCATGTCTTTCTTTCTAGTCAGAGTTTGTATCCCTGTCTTCTTTATAGGTGACTGTTAGCCTTACTAATCAAATCTATGATCATCGAAGTGCTTCATATCAGAAAGGTAACTCTTATGAGAAATTTAACTCATCTTTCACTCCTCCCCGCCCCCCCACCCCCCACACACACACATTTACAGGGACTTGTAGTATATCTGATTTCTGCATCTGAAAATAAAGATATTGTCCCCTGGATACAAAAATTTGGGCATCAAGAAAAGCCAGGAATTTGACATTGTACAATTCATAGAGCTTATTCAGATTTCACCATAATGAAATTAAGCAGGATGTATCCTTCTGAGGAACCTGTACATAGATCCAGAGGGCATTGTTCAGACAGATCAAGGGGATTTTAAGTCAAGAAAGGTCTGCATCAGGGTTGTATCCTTTCACCATACCTATTCAATCTGTATGCTGAGCAGATAATCCCAGAAGCTGGACTATATGAAGAAGAACAGAGCATCAGGATTGGAGGAAGACTCATTAACAACCTGCGTTATGCAGATGACACAACCTTGCCTGCTGAAAGTGAGGAGGACTTGAAGTACTTACGGATGAATATCAAAGACCACAGCCTTCAGTATGGCTTACACCTCAACATAAAGAAAACAAAAATCCTCACAACTGGACCAATAAGCAACATCATGATAAACAGAGAAAAGACTGAAGTTGTCAAGTATTTCATTTTACTTGGATCCACAATCAGCACCCGTGGAAGCAGTAGTCAAAGATCATAAGATGCACTGCATTGGGTAAATCTGCTGCAAAGGACCTCTTTAAAGTGTTGAAAAGCAAAGACGTCACCTTGAAGACTAAGGTGCACCTGACCCAAGCCATGGTATTTTCAATCGCGTCATATGCATGCAAAAGCTGGACAATAAATAAGGAAGACAATAATAATAAGCTGGACAATAAATAAGAATTGACACCTTTGAATTGTGCTGTTGGTAAAGCATATTGAATATTCCATTGACTGCCAAAAGAACAAACAAACCTGTCTTGGAAGTACAACCAGAATGCTCCTTAGAAGCAAGGATGGTGAGGCTGTGTCTTATATACTTTTGACATGTTATCAGGAGGACCCAGTCCCTGGAGAAGGACATCATACTTGGTAAAGTACAGGATCAGTAGAAAACAGGAAGACCCCCAATGAGATGGATTGATGCAGTGTCTGCAACAGTGGGCTTAAGCATAACAACAATTCTGAGCATGGGGCAGGACCTGGCAGTGTTTCATTCTGTGGTACATAGGGTTGCTATGAGTTGGAACCAACTCGATGGCACCTAACAACAGCCTTTGGAGATTTTTTTTTCCCTCAGAAAAATTTCCTTGAGGTTCATCCAAGTTCTTTTGTGTATTAATAGTTCGTTTCTTGTTATTGTTGAGTAGTATTCCATGGTATGAATGTACCATAGTTTATTGAACTATTCATGCATTGAAGAACATTTGCGTAATTTCTAGTCTGGGGATACTGCAAATAAAGCTGCTATGAGCATTAGTGTACAAGTTCCTGCCTAACAACAAGTCTTTCTTTCTCTGGGGTAAGTACCCAAAACTGCAATTGCTGGGTTGTATGTTAGGTGCTTTTTAGTTTTGAAAGAAATTGCTGAACTGTTTTCTGGAGTGGCTGTACCATTTTTGCATTCCTATTTTTTTTTAGTTGCAACGTATGAGTGATCCAACTTTACTGCATCCTTGTCACCATTTAACACTATCACTGTTTCTCATTTTAGCCACTCTGATAGGTGTGTAGTGACACGTTATTATGGTTTAAACTTATATTTCTCTAATTGCTAATGATGTTGAATATTTTATAACGTGTTTATTTGCCATCTGTGTATCCTCTTTGGTAAAAATATCTGTGTATATCTTTTGCCTATTTTCTAGATTTTATTTTAATAATTGAGTTTTGAGACAAAAATTCCTCCCCCCCCATAACAGCACTTACTTCAAGCCTTCTACTTGAAAGACAATTTTTAAGGATAATTATATTTTACATTCTTAACAAGATTTAACTTTGATTTGGTTATTCTGCAAAAAAGTGATGCACAGTAATAAGACACTCAGCTGTTTTCCTCTTGATTCATTTAGCTAAATACCTAATGAGTACTCTACATACTTTTATGAATTAATAATTTATTTTAAATTATATTTTTAAGTCTCTAATTAACTAGTATGACTCTCTACAGCCCACTCTGTTTTACTTCTTCAACTTCATCTTTCACTCCTCTACCCATTGAACCCTATGCTGCAACCACACACAACATCTGCCTCCTCCTCAAACACTCGATCTTCTTGACTCTGCACCTCTATGAGCTATTTCCTCAGGGTGGAATGCCATTTGCTCCTTTCTTCAGGTAGAAAACTCCTACTTGAGCCTTAAGATTTTAGCTCAAATTGCATCATCTGTGTGAAACCTTCCCTTACTTCCTCAGCCAGAGCTAGTCACTTCCTCCTCTATGCTCCTACCTCACTTTGCTCAAAACTCATTTACAGCATTTGCTACCCTAGCAATTCTCTTGACTTACTTTCAAATAATTAATTATTCACAATCATGCCTGCTTTCCATTTCCCTATTAGACAGCTGACAGGGAACACTGAGGCTGGTACAGCATGGTCTACTGCACTCATCAGCATTTGAGTGGCGTGATTCCCAAGAATCAACTGTGTTTGTTCCCAAACTTGTTTACGACAGCTTAACTTTTCATTGTAATTATGTAATTAAATCATATACTACTTAAACTGAGGAAATATGAGTATAAAGAAAAAGAGGTTTCATTTCTGTGAAAATTAAGTTAATTGGTTTGGAATGACTTGTTAAAAGCAAGTCAAATTAAGAATGATTGAAAAATTATAAAAGATTGGGGTAAAGATCATAGAATTTTATGTCTTCAGATCTCAGGTTGTTTTGATGCAAGTATCTGACTTTTCACTCTTCTCCAAAGCAAATGAGAAAAATAACGTTGAAAATTGTATGGAATGTATTATGGGTGTAGTTTATGTAAGAAAGACTATATGAAACTCCAGCCAAGGAACCAATATATGAAAATCCTTGGCTTTACATTTAAATTAATTGAGGATACTTTTTAAGCAAATATATAGCATTTAATTCATTAGTATTTTTTATGATTCTTTCCTTTAACTAATTTTCTGAACAAACAAAATACTAGTTAAATAAGTCAAGAAAGCTTCTATTATTTCTATTGAAACTTATCATTCACAAAACCTTTTGGTTTACATACTTTCTCACTAGATGGAGAGCTCCTTGATGTCAGGAACCTGGCAGTTTGCCTGGTGCATCACGAGTACTCAATAAATTATTGTTGAATGGATAAAAAGAAATCTGTAAATTTATAAACACTAAAAGAAAACTGTATCTTATGATCTTCATGCAATTATTTAATCCAAGTCGTTTGAAGAAGTTACTAGTCCTAAATCTCAATAGTTAAGTTCAGAGGAGTTCGCTCTCTCCCTTACACAGCTTTCAATGTTTTCCTCATAATAGAATTTAGACCTCTTTAACGGTGTTAGCTAGCTTCATATATATATACATATATACATACATATGTATACATATATTTGTCTTATGTATATAACTTGATCTCACGTTGATAAAAATTAGTAAGCTTGGAGGTGCTCTATCTCTTCCTTAACTATTATTTCTGTACATAAATTCCATAAGATGGTTACCATATAGCATAACGTAACCCAAAATCCACTGCCATTGAGTCGATTCTGACTCATAATGACCCTATAAGACAGAGTAGAACCACCCCACAGGGTTTCCAAGGCCGTAAATCTTTATGGAAGCTGACTAGCACATCTTTCTCCTGAGGAGCGGCTGGTGGGTTCGAACAGCCAACCTTTTAGTTAGCAGCTGAGAACTTAACCAGTGGAACATTTTAAAAGGCAAGCTCAACTTAACCCTATGTATTCAATCCACAGTACAGTGTATTTTTTATAGAGACCAACTTTTAATAAAAACTAACTTTTAATCTAGACATTTGCTTTGGGCAGAAATCTATAGCATCAACATGAAATCCGACTTGTTAGTTGAAATGCTTTAATCAGTTTTATGTACAAGTGACAGAGATTTAAAAGTTCTGAGGGGGCCCCAAGACCATGATTTAAACTTCTACTTAGTCCCATTTTAGCATAGCTGTTGGTCCAATTAACACAATGTGGAGAATTGGGAGGGCCCCTCCTAGCTCTACTCTGCTGTTCAATGATTTGATTGGTAAATGATTTTTAGAGTCTCATCCAGCAATTACAAAAGAAGAAGAAAAGAATGAATCAGGTTCTGTACTGTTGATTGCCTTTGACTTAGCTCCTGTGCCAACTTTCTCACTTTGGGGGATGGCTGACACAATCCATCTTGGTGTAAGTGTCAACCATCTTGTCTTTCAACTGGAAAGCGGGAAGTGACAGCTTGGTATATTAAGAGGTCTCTGCCTGAATAAATGGATGTCAAGTTTTATTACATATAGACCAAGCTAGGAGGCACAAGACAGCCACTCAACAGCCATGTACTGAACAACCGAATGCTATACAGCAGCACTGTGGTTCTTAGAATAAGACGGAAGCAGGCAGGATCTGTGTTCTCTAGAGGGCTACAGTTCACCAAAATAGACAGACAATAAACACAAAATATAGTAAGATCCTTATGATGTTGAAAGGAGTCACTCTGTTGTCCTTATGGGCTAGAACAATGGGTAAGGCTCCTCAAGGAAATGCTTCCTAGAAGTACCAAGACATTCTGGAGATTTGAAGAAATAGAGAACCTTAATAAAGCAGCACCCTGAAGGAAGTGGTTCATAGTTACAACTTAGCTCAAGAGAGCAAAAAAGGGGGTAGGGAAAGATTTTTATATATCCAAGTAAAAATCATTTCCTAGAATAAAACTAGAAAGACAGGAATCAATATCAATAAGGATTTTTTTTAATACCTATGTGAGTAACTCTGTACTAGGTAGTAGAAGAGTACTTTTCAGACTAAGGTTTGCAACCCAAAAGAGAATTATAAATCAGCAATGCATGTTGGGTCACAAGGTAAAAATGTACTACTTAGTGTGCAGGGTAGTAAAATAATAATTAAGTATTGGTCTAGAAAGTTGTTTCCAAACTTGTCTGAAGATCAAAACCATCCAGGAGCTATAAAAAAAAGTACAGGTTTTCAAATCCCATCCTAAGAGGACCCTGGGAAGTATCTCCATAAAAAAGCTACAGTGCAGGAATTAGCTACCCTAATTAGAATGTGCAGAACAAAAACTGAAAATTAACAAAATTGAGGGAGTGTGGTAGTAACCTAGGCACCAGGA
Organism: Elephas maximus indicus; assembly: GCF_024166365.1. Taxonomy (NCBI): domain Eukaryota; kingdom Metazoa; phylum Chordata; class Mammalia; order Proboscidea; family Elephantidae; genus Elephas; species Elephas maximus. Next base: position 53,822,268 of record NC_064829.1, on the reverse strand, counting down.
CCCACAAGCAAGGTTAAAGAGTAATGAGTGATAGGAGAGGCTCATCATAGAAGGCTGTTAGAGAAGGTTCATTGAATACTTACTATTATCAGGATATAAAGGTCCCTAAAGCATTGCAGAAGCCCTGATGGCACAGTGATTAAGAGCTGGGCTGCTAACCAAAAGGTTGGCAGTTCGAACCCACCAACTGCTCCTTGGAAACCCAGTTTTATGCTGTCCTATTTTTATTGGGTCACTATGAGTCAGAATCGACTCAATGGCAATGAGTTAAAGCATTGCAAAGGATTCCTGGTGACACAGTAGGTAATAGCTTGGCTGCTAACTGAAGGGTTAATGGTTTGAACCCACTCAGTGGCCCAGAGGCAGAAAGACCTGGAGATCTGCTCCCATAAAGGTTACAGTCTAGAAAACTCTATGGGGCAGTTCTACTGTGTCACATGGGGTTTCTATGAGTCAAAATCAACTTGACAGCACCCAACAACAACAAAACATTGCCATTTGGGGGAAGAGATTAAAACACTTGCATGGAAAAAGCTTGATACCTCAAGGCACTGTTAGTGTCGTAAGTACCAATGAGTAAGAAAAAAAATGGGATTTCAGAGAAGAGAGAAATCTCTTTAGGATAGAGCCCACTGAGGAAAGGTTCGTGAAGGAGGTAAGACTTGCCTTGGCTAAGCCTTAGAGAAGGTTTCAGCTAACGGTTTCTTGAAGGAAGGGAGTGTCTCCCTCACATTGGGCACCAGTTGGATAGAACACAGTAGATGTCGAAGGAGTGGAAAAATTAGTGGAGGGAAAGTAAGAAGATGAGCCAGAAAGGTAGTTTTATATTTGAGAGGTGTAAGAAAAGTAGGGTCAAGATAAGACAAAAAAAAAAAAGTAAAAATCTGACAGGACAAATAAGTTGTTCCGTTCCTTCTCTTAGCCTCTGCAGCAGAGTTGTACAGAAATATAAAAGAAAGCATCCAAAGATACTCTCTAAAATAGTTGGTCAGATTCTTCCGGCTACAACAGACTAGGTGCTCAGGTTGGACCAATAGATTGGGAAAGGAGACTTTATTTTAAAGATCATAACAAAGGGCACACACATGGAATTGCAGTACCAGTTTTAACATCCTCCACTAAAGCAATGATTCCCTACCTTCATTGCACTTTAGAATAACTTGGAAACCTAAAAAAATCCCAATACCTAGGCTCAACCCTAAGGAAGTCAAATATGAGTTCACGGAGGTAAGTCCTGAGCACGTGCCTTGGAAAAGTGCCCCAGATAATTCTAACATGCAGCCAGGTTTGAGAACCCTTGAAATGTGAATCCTAAAATTCACACTGTTAAAGCAGAGCAGACTTTATGCTCTCTTTGTTGCTTCTCAACAGAAGAAATCAGTGACATCCAGTTTTTTTTTACAACCTTTCTCCTAGCTGTAGCCACAATAGAACCATGGACAGCAATGATTCCTTCCCTTAAATTTGTGTTGTAGTTGTACATCATTGAGTCGATTCCAACTCATAGCAACCCTATAGGACAGGGTAGAACTGCCCCATAGGGTTTCCAAGGAGCAGCTGGTAGATTCCAACTGCTGACTCTTTTGATTAGCAGCCTGAGTTCTAATGATGAGTTTTTAAGCTGAAGCTCCTGACAGCTGCTCCTCCCTTGCTGTCAAGTTGATTCTGATTCATAGCAACACTATAGGACAGAGTAGAACTGCCCCATAGGGTTTCCAAGGCTGTAATCTTTATGGGAAGCAGACTACCACATCTTCATAGAGCGGATGGTGGGTACAAAGAGCTGACCTTTCAGTTAGTAGTGGAGTGCTTAACCACTGCATTACCAGGGCTCTCCTCAATGTCAATTATCCTTACCTAGACCTTCTCCCCTTCCCAGCTCTGTGGCATAACATTGTCAAGCTTTTATATTGGAGAGTCTTTAGTGGCCCTTAATTCTTTAAGGGTAAAGCCTGAACTCTTTATCCTGCCGTTCCTAGGCCTTTGCGATCTAGCTCCAAGTATTCTCTCTAGCTGTGGTCTCAGGATGCTGGCTACATGGGTTGCCTTACTATTCCCATAAATGTCACTTCCTTTCTTGTTTCTGCCTTTCTCTTGCCCACATCTGCAATAACAACAGTCCTATCTTAACTTGCACTTCATTCATACGTTGCTGCTCAACTTCAAAGCACAATTTAAATGCCTGCTTGACTAGCAACAGCCCAACGTCTTACAATTTCAATGACACTTCTTTCCACTACTCCCTGAGTTGGGTCAGCTGTCAGATTTAATGATGCAAACAGTTAAAATGGCATTTCAGGAAAGAAGGTTCAACGTATTGTATTTAGATCATTATTCAGCGTAATGATTCTATGGTCCAGCCACCTGAGAACAAACCCTAGTTCTTACACTAACTAGCTTATCATTTGACCTCTCTATGCCTCAGTTTCTTCAGAACCCATTATAATTGAATTTGATTCCAACTCATAGTGATGCTATAGAGCAGAGTAGAAGTGCCCCCTCTCAAGGTTTCCAAGGCTGTAATCTTTACAGGAGTGACTGCCACATCTTTCTCCTGAGGAGCAGCTGGTGGGTGCAAAATGAGCACTTTAACCACTGTGCCACCAGGGCTCCTTTCCTTCTTCGGAGATAATGATTGAATCACATAATGTGAGAAAAGTCTTTAGCACAATACCTGGCCCCTAGTGAATGCTCAATAAATTCTAGCTATTTTTTGTTGATTTGTCTGTCTGTCCATATATTCTCATGAATATATCTAGACTCTTCAGCAAAATTGTAAGATTGCAAAAAGACAGAGTTTATTTCATAAACTTTAGCACCTGGATTACATTGCTGCAATGAAAACAACATGAGGTTTGAAATCAGAGCCTTTAATTTCAAGTTGCAATTCAGCCATTTGCTTCTTGTCTGACTTTGGCCTCTTGTTTGACCCTCAATTCCCTCATCTCTAAAATGGATATTATAATAATAGTGCTATTTTTCATATTCTGGAGATTAAACAAAATACTATAGCATAATGTCCTTTATTATCTCTCAAATACTATTCAAAAATTCATACTTGTAGTCACAACATAGTCTAAATATGTATATTGAAACATTCTACCAACATCTGAATTTCATATTAAAAAAACAAACAAACCAGTTGCTGTTGAGTTAATTCAGAATCATGGCGACCCCATGTGTTTCAGAGTAGAACTACGCTCCTCAGGGATTCAGTAGCTGTGATCTTTCGATGTAGATTTCCAAGACTTCCTTCTGAGGTGCCTCTGGTTGGAGTTCTATCACCAAACTTTCAGTTAGTAGCTGAGCACATAATCGTTTGCACCACCTAGAGACTCCAAAGCAAATCAGCTGCCAGGGAGTCGATTCCAACTCATGGCAATCCATGGTGTGTCAGAGTTATGCATCAATAAATACATTTACTTACTGAAAATGTAGGCTGTTCCTGTATTTGTTCATTTAAAAATCAAAACATGGTGTAAAATGCATGCCAATTTCTTAATTTGCAATATAAAAGCATTATACAAAAAGAAGGATCTCTAAGCTTTCTAAGTCTAGATTTTTGGAAAATGCCCATACTTTCATGTAAGTTGAAAAAAATAAAAGCGGCGATACACGCACACACATATCCCCCAATTTTTTTTAATGTATATTATACATGTGAAACTAAACAGAGAAAATATAACCAAAAACCAAAACCAAATCTGTCGCTGTGAAGTCATTTTCGACCTATAGTGACCTTATAACCAAAACCAAACCCATTGCCACTGCGCGGATCCCAACTCATAGCAACCCTGTCGGACAGAGCGTAACAGCCCCATAGAGTGTTCAAGGAGCCCCTGGTGGATTCAAACTGCTGACCTTTTGGTTAGCAGATATAGCACTTAACCACTATGCAACCAGGGTTTCCTAGCTACCCTATAGGACAGACTGAAACTGTCCTATAGAGTTTCCAAGGCTGTAATCTTTCTGGAAGCAGACTGCCACATCTTTCTCCCACAGGGTGGTTGGTAGGTTCAAGCCGTTGACTTTCAGTTAGCAGTTGAGCACATAACCACTGTGCCACCGGGGCTCTTTCATATAAAAAAAACCAAAGGAAAAAAAAAATCATTGCCATGGAGTTGATTCTGACTCATAGGGACCCTTCAAGGCATAGTAGAGCTGTCCCATAAGGCTTCCGAGGCTCTATTCTTTATGGGGAAGCCCTGGTGGTGTAGAGATCAAGTGCTGCTGCTGCTGCTAAAGAAAAGCTGAGCGGTTGGAATTGGCCAGGCGCCCCGTGGAAACCGCATGGGGCAGTTCTACTCTGCCCTGTAGGGTCGCTATGAGTTGGAATCGACTTGACAGCAGCAGATTTGGGTTTTTGGCATTCTTTATGGAAGCAGACTGCCACATTACATGTTACTAGTGATTATCTCTGAATGGTGTGATTATGGGTGATTAAAACATTTTCTACTTTATACTCTGTGAGTTCAAATTTTCTACATGAGATTGTAATAACTTCAGATTTTTTTTTAAAACTTCATGTTTAAGAAAATAGTTCCTGAGACATAACAGTCCATCCCTAATATGCTTGTCTCTTTCTGTGTCTGTATGTACAGAAACATAAACATTTTCTAGGTCAAATAACTGGCAGCCTCCTATGACCACCTCTCCTCACCCAGCATATACATTTCCATTCATTGGACATATGTTTAGAAAATTCAAGGGGCTGAATAAGTAGAGTAGGGCACAAACATGAAGTCTTGTTTTAATTTTGTAACAAGATTGCTACAATTGCATTTGTTGATGATTTGAAATCACAAAAAAATATAAAGTTTAAAAACCCTTTTCCAGGAGAAGTCTAGCATATTACAATGACACCTACTGGCTTAACTTGGTATAGTAACCAAGCTCCCTCAGACATTATAACCCACAGGTTAGGTGACTTTATAACTGGGTGTCAAGGAGGTGAAGAGAAATTGAAGGATAAAGAGCTTAAATTAAGGTTACAGTTGAAAGTGCTGAAAAAAATACAGAGGTATTTCAAAAGTAATCACTATGCTATTATAAACAGAAAATTATTTAACTGTTTTCCACCAAATGGGAACATATCTCCCACTTTAAGATGCTAGTTAATTGGAAAATAGAATTTTCTCCATAGAAATAAACTTAACAAACATTTTAGCTAGAAGCATATATCAGTACAGCAACAAACATGTACATATTGTTGTTCTGATTTAATTTAGGAACCATTGGACATCATATTAACTCTTTTATGTGGGCTTCTAAAAGCAACACTCTACTTGTGAAGGCGCAATGCATGCAGATGGACACAAAATAATGTGGGTCAGGAATTCTTAGTGAATGATTTGGCATGAGATTTGCTTGTCCTGAAACTTAAGGTAAAAATTTTCTGGGGTAAAAACAAAACTAAAGCTTTCACCCTTTTTCCAAGGAGTCTATGACCCAAAAAGGGTATCCAGAACAATCCTGATTTATGCCTGTTCAGGTATAATTTTATTAGCATCCCTCTTCACTCTCAAAATTGTCCCACCCTATAAAAAAAAAACCTGTAAAATCTGGTCCCACCACTTCTCTGACCTCCTTTGCTACCACTCTCCCTGTTTTATCTCTGCTCCTGACACTTGGTTCCTTAGTTGCTCCTCAAATACACCAAGTACATTTAAAATAGCACCTTCTGCATTCCTGTTATCTTACCTTTTTCTTTTTCATATTTCTTATTGTTGTTGTTAGGTTGTTGTTAGGTGCTGTTGAGTTGGTTCTGACTCAGAGTGACCCTATGTGCAACAGCATAAAACACTGCCTGGTCCTACACCATTCTCATAATCATTGTTATGCTTGAGTTCATTGTTGCAACCACTGTGTCAACCCATCTCTTTGAGGGTCTTCTTCTTTTTCACTGACCCTCTACTTTATCAAGCATGATGTCTTCCTCCAGGGACTGATCCTTCTTGATAACATGTCCAAAGTACTTGAGACAAAGTTTCACCTTCCTCGCTTCTAATGAGCATCCTGGCTGTACTTCTACCAAGACAGACTTGATCATTCTTCTCTGTCCATGGTATATTCAATACTCTTTGCCAACATCATAATTCAAAGGCATCAATTCTTCTTCCAACTTTCTTATTCATTGTCTAGTTTTCACATGCATATGAGGTAATTGAAAATACCATGGCTTGGGTCAGGTATGCCTTAGTCCTCAAGGTGACATCTCTGCTCTGGAATTCCCATTCTTCAAAATGTTATCCATAATTTGTTATGATTCACATAGTCAAATGCAAACATAGTCAATAAAATGCAGGCTAACATCTTTCTGGTATTCTCTGCTTTCAGCCAAGAACCACATGACATCAGCAATGATATCCCTCATTCTACGTCCTCCTCTGAATTCAGCTTGAATTTCTGGCGGTTCCCTGTTGATGTACTGCTGCAACCATTTTTGAATGATCGTCAGCAAAATTTTACTTGTATGTGATATTAATGATACTGTTTGATAATTTTCATATTCTGTTGGATCACCTTTCTTTGGCCTGGACGCAAATATAGATCTCTTCCAGTCGATTGGCCAGGTAACTATCTTCTAAATTTCTTGGGACAGACAAATGAGCACCTTTGGTGCTTCATCCATTTGTTGAAACATCTCATGAATTGGTATTTTGTCAACTCTTGGATCCTTGTTTTTCGCCAATGCCTTCAGTGCAGCTTGGACTTCTTCCTTCAGTACCATTGGCTCTTGATCATATGCTACCTCCTGAAATGGTTGAACATCGGCCAATTCTTTTTGGTATAGTGACTCTGTGTATTCCTTCCATCTTCTTTTGATGCTTCCTGTGTCATTCAATATTTTCCCTGTAGAATCCTTCAATATTTCAATTCTCAGCTTGAATTTTTTCCTCAGTTCTTTTAGCTTGAGAAATGCTGAGTGTGTTCTTCCCTTTTGGTTTTCTAACTCCAGGTCTTTGCACATTTCATTATAGTACTTTACTTTATCTTCTCCCAAGCCACCCTTTGAAATCTTCTATTCAGCTTTTTTACTTCATCATTTCTTCCTTTTGCTTTAGTTACTCTACATTCAGGAGCAAGTTTCAGAGTATCTGCTGACATCCATTTTGTTTTTTTCTTTCTTTCCAGTCTTTTTAATGACTTCTTGCTTTCTTTGTGTATGATGTCCTTGATGTCATTGCACAACTCACTGGGTCTTCGGTCATTAGCGTTCAATGCATCAAGTCTGTTCTTGAGATGGTCTCTAAATTCAGGTGGGATATAATCAAGGTCATACTTTGGCTCTCATGGACTTGCTCTAATTTTCTTCAGCTTCAACTTGAACTTGCATATGAACAATTGTTCCTCAATGGGCCCCTGGCCTTGTCCTGACTGACGATGTTGAGCTTTTTCATCGTCTCTTAACATTAATTCACATATTATCTATTTACTTGTTTATTACCCATCACTATTAGAATATTGGAAAATAAGTTCCAAAAAGGTCAAGATTTTTACCTATCTTGTTCACAGCTGTATGCCCCAAGGCCTAAAAGAGTACCTAGAACATAGTAGATACTCAACTAATATTTCTTAAATGAAAAAGTTAATAAGTAAATGAAATAATAAATGAACAAATAAATATGTCTCTGTCTTGCTCATCCACACAGTCTCCCTTTTGCCAGAACAGAGTTGTAAAGATTGCCACACTGGAAACTTAAGTCTAATAGCATATAAATACCTACACAGGTTTTTTTTGTTTGTTTGTTTGTTTGTTGCCTTTTTCAGAAAAGTGTGTAGGTACTGGCATACCTTTTATGATAATTTATATCCTCTTCAGACTTATTAATTCTAACTGTGAGCTTTTCCACTTGGGATTGTTAAATGGTAGAATGGGAAGGGTCGTTAGAGACTATGTAGTCCAAATTATCATTTCAGAGGAGAGAAAATTGATGCTCAGGTTCACGAAATGGCATGCTCGAAGTTACAGAGTTAGTTAAAGTGAAGCTAGAACTAGAATTCAGGTCTCTAAATTTCCATGATAATTGCTTTTTCTATCACCACAATGATAAGGAGTATCTCTCTCTCTCTCTCCTCTCTCTCATCTTACTATTGCTACTATTCTTGCTGATCAAAATCCACTAACAACAGTCTTCAAAGAGAGAGTAGGGCTTACAATTGCTTTTGAAGCTTAATGGTGACTTTCTAAGAGTGAGATGCTCTTAATCGAGTCCTCTCACTTTCACAGAATAGAGGAGGCAGGGGATCATCTGTGGGCACTGGCAGGGCTGTTGCTTACTGACAAGGCCCCAGAAAGGAAATATCCTGCTTGTCCTTTTAACAGGACTTCAGCCAGAGATGTGAGGGAAGAATACTTCAGCCTAGTGGGCTGTGAATATGAGTGGAAATGTCAGAGCTATGAATCAGTTAGCACATTTTTATTTAGCATCTTCCTGTGAAAGAGGATGAGAAGACAGGGGCCCTGCTTTCAAATTCCTTACCATTTCAGAGAAGAGCTGAAAATAGCACCAGACCCTGTTAGATCTTAAAGGTTCTAGCACTGCAAACTTGGAAAGAGTGACCTGGGTGGCAGGATGGGGGTGGGTTTCATGGAGGACACATTGCTTAATCTTTTTTTTTTATTAAAAAAAAATTTTTTTATTGTGCTTTAAGTGAAAGTTTACAAACCAAGTCAGTCTTTCACACAAAAATTTATATACACCTTGCTATATACTCCTAGTTGCTCTCCCTCTAATGAGACAACACACTTCTTCCCTCCACTCTTTATTTTCGAGTCCATTCGGCCAGCTTCTGACACCCTCTGCCCTCTCATCTGCTCTACGGACAGGAGCTGCCCACAGTCTCATGTGTCTACTTGATCCAAGAAGCCCACTCTTCACCAGTATTATTTTCTATCCTATAGTCCAGTCCAATCCGTGTCTGAAGAGTTGGCTTTTGGAATGGTTCCTGTCTTGAGCTAACAGAAGGTCTGGGGACCATGACCTCTGGAGTCCTTCTAGTTTCAGTCAGACCATTAAGTCTGGTCTTTTTAGGAGAATTTGAAGTCTGCATCCCACTGCTCTCCTGCTCCCTCAGGGGTTCTCTCTTGAATTCCCTGTCAGGGCAGTCATCGGTTGTAGCCGGGCACCATCTAGTTCTTCTGGTCTCGGGCTGATGTAGTCTCTGGTTTATGTGGCCCTTTCTGTCTCTTGGGCTCACAATTACCTTGTGTCTTTTGTGTTCTTCATTTTCCTTTGCTTTAGGTGGGTTGAGGCCAATTGATGCATCTTAGATGGCCACTTGCTAGCTTTTAAGACCCCAGACACCACTCTCCAAAGAGAGATGCAGAATGTTTTCTTAATAGATTTGATTATGCCAATTGACCTCGATGTCCCCTGAAACCATGGCCTCCAAACCCCCGCCCCTGCTACGCTGGTCTTCGAAGCATTCAGTTTATTCAGGAAACTGCTTTGCTTTGGTTTAGTCCAGTTGTGCTGACCTCTCCTGTATTGTGTGTTGTCTTTCCCTTCACCTAAAATAGTTCTTATCTACTATCTACTTACTGAAAACCCCTTTCCCTCCCTCCCTACCCACTCTTGTAACCATCAAAGAATATTTTCTTCTCTGTTTAAACTATTTTTTGAGTTCTTATAATAGTGGTCTCATACGATATTTGTCCTTTTGCAACTGACTAATTTCACTCTGCATAATGCCTTCCAGATTCCTCCATGTTATGAAATGTTTCATGGATTCATCATTGTTCTTTATTGATGTATAGTATTCCATTGTGTGAATATACCATAATTTATTTATCCATTCATCCTTTGACGGGCATCTTGGTTACTTCCATCTTTTTTGCTGTTGTAAACAGTGCTGCAATGAACATGGGTTTGCAACAATGCTTGATCTTGTCAAGAAGGGTGACTGGGATGTACGTAGGTGAGAGAGATTGGGGTGCAATGCTTGCCCTTGTTCTCTCTGCACACAAGGAGAGCTATAGCCATAGCTGATGGCACCCTCAAGCCCTTTCTGGGAGGTATGAGAGGCAAAGAATGTACTTCCCATTTTGCAAAGGAGAAACCGAGACTCCTACCTGTGAAGTAGCCTGAGTTAGAGGCAATGTACCCTGGACTCCCACCCAGGACATACTCTAATAGCATGCCCTGCAGGAAGATTGCTTCTGTGTATCTTTTCCTACATTTTGGAGACACAGATACTAACCAAGTCTTAGAAACTCTCAAGGAGATCACATTTGGCTCCTGTCCTAGGTTCTAAGCAGGGCTGGATTAGGCCTGTGAGGTCCCTAAACACTGATAATCTGTGGTGCCCTTTCCTCTGATTACTCATGCATTCCAATGGGATATGTGAGTTATTTGCATACATGTATGTATGTGTGTGTCTGTGTTTTAGCTATGCATGATGTAACTTCTTTTTAAATGCAAATATAATATTAGCAATTGAATGCAAAAGTGACATGTCATTTTAGTGGAGTGAGATGAGCTGGATCATAAAATTTTTAGTGAATGCAGGGTACTAAGATTTTTACTATATAACACATATTCTACAAAAATAATACTTCACATAGTCTACAACAAAAAAAATTCAGTGAGCTTAGTTGTGTCAACAATCAATGTAAAATTCTGTTGATCTCCCACAATGAAAAATGGACTTTCACCAATTTTGCTTTAAATGACTCATACTTCAATTTTGATCTTGTTTCATAATAAATGCTATAATTATAAATGAACAAATAGAAAGATGTCATAAAAGAATATTTAATGATCAGAAAACAAATGTAACAAGTTATTATATTTTTAGACAGACCTTTCATCTCTAACATGTCATAATTATAAACATTTCTTTCTATTCTTTGCTTTTACAAATTCTTCAATGATTTCATCACAATTAAGCTTCTAAACAATATCTACTTGCATACATAAGGATAATGAATTGAGTCTTCCTTGAATCATTGTTGTATGCCGAGGGTTTTTGAATCCCTTAGGGATGAAAATGAACATTCTGTTGTGCAGTTTGTGATCACTAAAGTTAGGAATATGCATAAAGCAATTTCAGCATTGGGAAATACACATCGTATTTTATCTTCTATTTATGGAATCATACATGCCTGCGTGAGTAAATTTTGTCTTTCCTGAATCTGTAAACTTATTTCTTGTGTAAGAATGGAATTGTCACACTTCTCCATCAAGATTTGTATTTAAGTCATTGGGATAAGCCTGAACTAATTTCTTGGATGCCTCCATGCATTCTTCATCACATATATCCACATTGTTTCAGAGGGAAAATCTATTTGAAAGAACTTCATACACTTTACTTTTGCCCTTCTTTTCATGCAAGGTTCAAGTATGTCAATGATGGAGTAGCCTTTGTAGTTACACGAAACTGATCTCTAGCACTCAGCACACGTCTGGAGCACTTCCATCATTTTCTTGTTTCTTTCTAATGTTCTGTGACAGTGAACTGCTTGATAATCAGTATTTGGCAGTACCTGTTTTGTTGTGTTTTCAAAATTTTCAAAGCCTTCTCTTCAATTATATAAATACCTTGTTAATGACAGACGAGGGATCTGTACATGTCTTTAAATTTACTTCTGAATCTCAGAGAGCTTGACTCATCCAATGAAAATGCTGCAATATATTATCCCACATAACCAACATTAAATACATACTCTAGTCGACAGTGGTTTTGGTGGCGTGGCTAGTGTTTGCATGTTGTTAGTGATGTTTTCAGCTTCTCTTTTGGTATCTCCTTTTTGTATCTGGTCTTCGACAATGTTTTCTAAGTCATCTAGAATCTGAGTGTACAATTCTAGGATTGCACTCATTGTTACAACAGGGCTTCCGAACCTGCATTAGAAAGACATTTTAATAATCATTGCCTCAATATGTTTTAAGAACTGCCCATTGGTGAGTAGAAAAAAAAAAACCTAAGTGAGTAGATGCAGCAAAAAAACGTGTGGAGGAACTGAACAGTAGAAAAAATCACCAGCTTCTGGTCAATAATCTACTGTGCTATGTCTCACAAGAGTAAGTCAATGTGCAGCACATAGTATGAAAATGGCTTATTCATTATGTTCTGCAATTTTCTGTTGCATGTCTTTATTGCTCTGACATATTGGCAGCATTGTCATAGGACTGGCCTCTGCACTTAGAAAAATCAATTTTGCAAACTTCCCATAAACAGTGAAGCAGTTGATTTGCAATTTCTTTACCAGTATGACTTTTTAAGCTAGTAAAAGGGGTAAATCTCTTGACAGGTTTTCCATCTGTTGGAGATATGTATCTTAAAACAATACTTAGCTAATCTGTATGAGAAAGATCGGGACTGGAATCTACCGGCAAACTGAAATACTGAGTTATACTCATTTCACTGAAAATAGGTGATCAAACTAAATCACTTATTAAGTTTATTAATTCTTCACACATTGTTTTAGACATATACGATGGGTTGCCCTTTTCTGTGTTACCATAGTTTGAGATGCAACCTGTTAAAAATACACAAAACTGAGCAAGAAGTTCAAGTAAAACCAAAACATTTCCACTTGTGGAGACATGAACACTTCATTTCTTCCTTAAAATATATCCAAGTCCAGTGACTGTTATAATGATGGCAAAAACATGTTGCAAAATGGCTTCCCAATACTGATGTTCTTCATTAATTTGTGTTTCCAGTTCATGAGTTAAGCCAAAACCATGTCTTCTGTTTAAATATGACAACGTACAATCTCTGTCAATTGAACTGTTTTCATGTTTATCATTCATATTCGAGTTTTGCCATCGCTAAATCCATCCATTACAAATTGAGAATTAAAAGATTTAGGACTGAACAGTTTGCAAACAAAACCATGTACAGAACCAACTGATGGAGAATACAGTAGCCATTCCTAGAAATATATTCTCCTAGAAATACATTGCACCCTAGAAATATATTCTGGCTACAGAACCTTGTTTGTTTACCAACCAGAAATTTTTGACACAAATTTTCAAATGGTCCACTGTGATGGTGACGATCATTTGGACCTCTTTTTATCGAATAATTTACCTCATTAGAAGAAAAATTATTCCACAAAGCAGGATTTTTTTTTCTGTTATTTATGGGATCTGCAGATGCAATGATTTCAGATTATAAAATAGTTTCACCTTCTACACCGTCATTAGTTATTTTTTTTAATACAGCAAGAAATAGATGCAGAATTTGGGACAAATTCTGTTATAATCATACTGCCGTTAGTAATTTCAGCACTAGTTGTACTAGTACAATGATTTGTACCCGTTAAATTCAAGGGCTCAATTGAAGAAGTCTCCTCTGATTCATTACATTTTAAAAAGGAAGTTAATTTTGGAATTGTCTTTAGAGAGTCCCAAATCCTTTTCTTTTAATCTTCTGAGAGCTTTCATTTCTGTATTCCATTTAGTAGTTGCTGTTTCATTTTCCTGGGTGTAAAATTATGTCATTTTTTAAATTTGGTTCTACCATAGCAAATAAATTTGGAAAATGGAAAATAAATAAAATTTATAAAACAAGTTTAATTTATAATATAAAATTTACGTTTGAATTTGGATATTAACACAAAAATTTATATTAGAAAATGAGTAAGTAAAAAAAATTGATTTGGAACATCTAAGTTTGTTTTTCAGATTTTTCAGGTCTGAGATAGTCAAAGGAAATAGTACTTATAAGCAGTCAGAAATAATTTCATTCATCCGTCATTTGATTTTTGTTGGCAGGCCCTTTGCAGATCTCCATGAATGTTTTTTTGTCTTGAAATAATACTTAAAAACGTGCACACCCACTTCCCGTCCTTTGATGCTGCATCTTCACAGTTTGTTGGACTACTGCTGATACCCAGTGGGGGCGAGAGTGATAGCAAAGAGCTTGATACAAATACAAAAAAAAAAAAGGGTATGCAAAATCTGAAGATGTGTTTTGGTTTGCTTTGCACAGAACCAGATATATCACAAAGAATGTGATTATACTGCCTCTGGCACATTCTTATGTGGCCAATGAAAGAACTGAATGTGAGGTTATACCTGATTAGTCTGTAATGAAAAGGAAAGTATTATTGCTATCATGTACAAAGTTTATAAAATTTCAATTTCATTTAGTGCCCTGCCAGTTCCTTTCCACTATGGTGCTCAGTTTTCCACGTGTTTTGTCTGCTTGGCATCTATGGGTCTTTGCTTTGGACCACTGGTGCCCCTGTTTTGTTGATGTGCTAAGCACATGCTTACTTTACTTATTGAGTAATCTGTCCCTGGTTCTATGACATAACTAAAAAAAGGAAGCTCTAATCATTTCAAGGTATCAGTTTTCTTCTTGGTGCTCATAACCAAAATGTTTTAACAGCCCTGACGTGTCCTCCACCTATGTATGGGGCCCCAACTCTTTGAGGCCTATCCATGTAGGCTGTGTGATTGACCTGTCCCTGCTGATGAGGAATGCACAGATGTTTACCATCTGGTCAAGTGTCCTTGCGCATGTGCCAATTTCCTGTCACTAACAGCTAACACTTGACTGATGAAATTTGGTACTCCACCAGTTTTTTTTTTTTCTTAATACAATATAACCTCATGAATTCAGATGGCACTTAGCCAAAATGAGACAGAACTTGAACTTGGGCGGAGGTAAAGTTTACCATCAATGAAATGAGGGTCTGTTAAATAAATTACCAATGTAAACAGGATTGTAAAAGGGACAATTTAACCTACTTACAAGAATAAATTGTTTTCAAGCACTTAAGTTGCATAAATTTACATACAGTGTGCTAATTACAAATGATTGATAGCCAGTCATTCAAACACATCTGGTAGAAACCCTGTTCTCTAACACTTTGCTAGACACTGGGATGCATTACTTGAAGTACTTGAAAGGACTACGAGTATAATTTTATGGGTCTATATATTCACACACACTCATACAAAAGACAATCCTTGTTTTTCATCAAGCCATGTTCCTGGAAACCACACAGGAAAGAGGATCATCAAACACAGATCACTCAGAGTCAAATGATATTTTCAGATAGGAATAATGGGACTTGTGTGCCAGACCTAGGGATCATACCAAGTGAATCAGAGATTCTATCAGCATTATGTAACAAGCAAAGCTATAACAACTATAAATAGAGAAGACAATTAATATTTACTGAGATGTTGTTACATCTGAGAGCTTTATATACGTTTTCTCTGTCATCAGTACAAGACCCCTAGGGAGGTACTGGAGTCCTTGTGGCAAAGTGGTTAAGAACTCAGGCTGCTGACCAAAAGGTCAGCAGTTGAAATCTACCAGCCACTCCTTGGAAACCCTATAGGGCAGTTCTACCTTGTCCTGTAGGGTCGCTACGAGTCAGAATCATAGCCCACAACAACAGGGAGGTACTGCCTCCATTTGATGACAGACAACAATGAGACTCCAAGGGATGAAGTAATTTGCCCTTAATCACATAGTAGTAATCAGTGGAGTTGGAAATCAAGTCTAAGTCTGATTACAAATCTAATGACTCCTTTTAGAACTATAACATCTATTGTTGTTGGGTGCTGGCAAGGCAATTTTCACTCCTAGTGTTCCCTTGTGACAGAGTAGAGCTGTCCCACAGGGTTTTCTAGTCTGTAGTCTTTATGGTTGCAGATCTTCAGGTCTTTCTCCCATGGAGCCACTGGGTGGGTTCAAACGGCCAAATAACATCTCTAACACTTTTAAACTGTGAAACCATACATAGTTATATAAAGTCTATATAATTTCTAAAATGAGAATAAGTGTACTGCCTATTTTCTGTGGTCTGCATGAAATTCCACTTCTCCGTGAAGACTCCCTAATAACACAAATTGGCTTCCTTTTTTGCAAATATAGTTTCTAAGCTGTGAAACTATATAAATGTAAGATATTAATTTAAATACAGCTGTAGTATCTTTGGCATGTACTTTCTATATTTTATTTCAATTGTTGGTGTACATGCTTTTTCTTTACCAATAGATGCTAAACTCATTAAGAATAGAGACTACTGTCACTAACCTTTGTACTCACCACCCTCATGTGTTATACAACCTTGACCAGTAGGTGCTTAAATGTGTTTGGTGCATGAATTAGCAAATGAATTAATTTTACCTTATCATAAAGGGTAGCATACAATAAATTTGAAATGAATATATAGTTACAATAAGCATTAGAGTACAATCTTTAAGCTTAAGAAATTTTTTGAAGTGGTAATAGGGAGAGGGATGGCAATTAGGGAATGATTGGGATACCCAGGTAGTTTGAAAACAAACTTCTCTTAAAAAATTTCCTGTACTCAGCAAATCAGTTAAAATTAATCTCTTGACTTCAGAGTTAACATTCAAAGTAAAAAAAAATAACCTTTAAACACACACACACACACACGTTTATATCATCTATTTGAAAACCTCATTATGGATTTCAAGTCTGACAAAATAAAAAAAAAAAATTTTTTTTTTTTTTAGAGGTCAATTCTTTATACTTTTTCTTCTTTGTATTTAACAATACAAAAGGCAGCTTGATGGTAAAGAGTCAGCAAAGGCAACCAGAAGAAAGTATGTATGCAGACTTAGAGATGGCTGCACTGGGGCTGGTTGTTCGGGGTGAAGTTTATATTCATCATTTGTATGTGCAAGTTCAGCATCCACATTTCCCCCCAGTCCCCGCCTATTGCCTTTTCCTTCCCTTCTTTAGTTATCATTAAGTCAGTTGTCTTGAGTCATCTCCGACTCATGGCGACCCACATGTATCAGAGGAGAACTGTGTTCCACAGGGTTTTTAATGGCTAATGTTTCAAAAGTGGATCGCCAGGCCTTTCTTCCAAGGTACCTCTGGGTGGACTCAAAACCTCCAACCTTTCAGTTAGCAGCCAAGTTTTTTAATTATTTGCACCACCCAGGGGCTCCCAGTTACCATTAAGAACCATCACATGAACAGTTAAAAGTGGAAAAAATGGGATGTATTTATTAAGCGCCTCTTTTTTTTTTTTTAATTAGGCAAAATGGGTGCGTTCATTCGAACAGCAAAAGCAGATGTCGAAATGCCAGAGCACTGTCAACATTTCTATTTACTGTGACTGTTCTTCACACCAGTTCATTCAAACCAGTTTAAAAGGTGCTGAACGAACTACGAAAATCACTCAAAAATCTCTCACATGCAGGTCACTGGCCACAGGTACTTAAAACGGTACTCAGCCATCGGCTCCTTCCAGGAAGTGCTATCTTATTTTAATTCTTCCAAGTCAAGGAGTCTTCATTTTAAGGGAATCCTTGACATTATCTGTTCTCCCTCTTGAGGAAATGTTCTCTTTGTTAATGCCAGCCCATTACTCCTCATCACCTCTCCTTGTATTGGGTTGAATAATTCCTTTGCCTCCTTAGAAGTTAAACACTTCATATATTTATAGGCTGTTACTTGAAAAGTTTGGGGCTAATGTATCATGTTTCTACCTGAGGGACTCCTTCATTTTCCAAAATTATTGTAGACGCATAATCTTTAATCCTCCATTATTTCTGATTTCTCCAGGTTAAGCCTTTGTGGGCGGCGGCACATTTAACTGACACCTCTGAGCTGCCTTTTTAAGATAAAAACTTTTCTTCTCTACCTTTAACATTTGAGCTTTCGAGAGAACAAATTGGCTCTGTGCTTTCTGGCATAAGAAATCTGATTTGGCCAAACCAAACATTAAGACTGAAGAGATACAGCTGGTCCTTGAACCAAGCTGCAGGTAACTTAATATAAAATATTGTTGGAGCTTTATATTATTCAGTGAATGAACAGATGTGAATTGTCAAATGACAGAATAGCAATGAAAGAGGTTTTTGCAAAACACAAAATATTATAAAAATAAAAGTTGTATTACTATTAATAGGAATTTTACCAGGTTTTTTGGGTATTTGAAATTTATTTTATACTAAAACTTAAAAAGACTAATAGGGTTAGATAGAAAGTTATAAAATTTACTGCACACAATATATCCTTTTATTTAAAACATAAGGCCATCACAATAAATAGTACTATTTTAATAAAAGAAGTGACCTTTTTTTAAGGTTTACTCTATGTTAGTGTCTGAGGTTACATGTTTTACAAACATATGAATCCTTACAAGATCTCTCAGAGGAAGACTATTTCCCCAATTATAAGTGTGTCATTTTGAGCTTACAAAAGTTATTACCTGAGGTCACTCTACTAATGTGGACTGGAACCCAGATAGCTCAGTAACAATATCTAGGTTCTTAGTAACTACTTTTCTCCTCTGTGATATTATGATGCCCATGAGTTACTTAGGAGTCCCTGGGTGGTGCAGACAGTCAACAAGCTTGCTGCTAACCAAGAGGTTGGAGGTTTGAGTCGACCCAGAGGTGCCATGGAAGAACGTCCTGGTCATCTACTTCCAAAAAGTCAGCGATTGAAAACCCTATGGAGCACAATGCTACTCTGACCTGCATGGGGTCGCCATTAGTTGGAATCAACTCCGTGGCAACTGACTTTCAGTTACAACAGTTTCATTTTGTGTTTGGGGCGGGGGGAAAGATCTTTATTTTGCTCCTATTTTAAAAAAATTATTTAGCTGGATTTTCCATCACTAGATGGGCACAGGATTCTAGGTTGCAATTTCTCACATGAGCTTTAGGGAGTTCTGTCAAACTATTGACGTCCCATTTTCCTCCAGTCTCTGTCACAGTCCCTCCCTCTCTTTCTAATTTTTGCTGCATATTTCCTAAGGGCTTAGAAACTGGGTGACCATGTTAAAATTGCACAGTAAATGAGAGTAAATAGGCACTCATGAGATTAGGGAAGGATGTCCTGAAAGAAGCTGGTTATCTCACGAAGTTGTTGTTTCCAGCAGAAGCAGCTATCAGGAATGCTGAAAGGGGTCACCGGCATTAAGTGGAAATTGGATTGAAGCCTTCTGAGGGCCTCTCAGTTTAGACATCTTATGAATCCTTGTAAACATATTAATTTCTTAGTTCAACAGTGTCTTGGAAACTTGTCCTGAGCCAGCCGCTGTTCTAGCATTCAAGCATATAGTGCGAACAAGACAGAAATAGTCACTGCCCTCAAAGAGGACATTCTTGTGGGGAAGGAAGGGCCCAGCTGACAAACACACAAAGATGATTGGCAAAAAAGAAGAAATTTGGGGCATAGTGGAGTGTGATGTGTTGTGCAAATCTCTCCGAAGAGGTGACAGTGGAACTGAGCCTTGAATGACAAAAACGAGCAAAGATCAGAGGAAAGCGCTCTTCAGGCAGTGGAAAACAGCAACTGCAAAGGCCCTGAGGCAGGAACAAGTCAGGCTTCCTTAAGAAACAGAGAGGACAGTCCTGCTGGATTGCATGATTCTTCATGCAATAGGAAGACATTGCACAGTTTTGAGCTGAAAGAGGTACGACATGATTTACATTTTTAAAGGTAGTTTTGATTGTTATATGAAAATGGATTTTTTTTTTTCTTTTACCCTGAGGAATTTTCTAGGACCTATAAACAACTCTGTTAAACTAAACTTTGATACATTCAAACATTTTATCTGCCCCTTGTCAAAACAAAAAGGAGCCCTGGTGGCAAAGTGTTTAAGTACTCGGCTGCTAACCAAAAAGTCGGTGGTTCAAACCCACAAACTGCTCCACAGAAGAAAGATATGGCGGTCTGCCTCCGTAAAGATTACAGCCTTAGAAACCTTATGGGGCAGTTCCACTTTCTCCTATAGGGTCACTATGAGTTGCTATGGACTTGATGGCAACAGGTTTCAAAACACATTTCAAAAGAGCACCTCAGGGGGTTCCATTTCCTCCTACTTTCACCAAGTCTCTTTCTTTAAATCCTCTCACTCTGAGCTTGGTAATTTCCTCATCTCCCAGGTGCTGAGATGCAGGAAAGAATGGTAGGATTTTAGCACTTATGTATTCTTAATTCTTCAAGGATCTAACTGTGGTGAATTCCATGAGGGGCACACAAAGACTTTTCTCCCTCATTGTAAAGCCCTGGCCCAGAATCAAGTAAGAAATACTACTCTCTAATGCTAGAATTATCACCTTGGGAGGTTTGATTTCTTTTGCTCAAGATTTACATGTCTTGTTAAGATGCAAATGTCTCCAAGGGGAATAACATTTAACTTGTCTTTATTGGTCACTGTTTGGGATTTTGTTGAGAATTGAGGGTTAGAGGAGAGCACGGAAAGAACCTCGAGGAGCTCTGGACACTACCATGACTAGGCCAAGACCAGAGGTAGGGGACTGATGGGATAGGAGGCATCAAAAATAAGTCTCTGAATTGATAAATTGCTCAGGCTGCCTACTTTTTCTACTTCAATTTGGCCTTTTTTTCTGGCTGAATGTTAGTTTTTCTTTTTTATACTTCACCCTCTTTGAGAGAGCAATAGCCCCTTTTGTTTTGGGAAGGAATTAAAAGAAAGCTTGCTATAGCTGGTACCTGAAACCAAAGCAGAGGGATGAAGTTGTATCTCCAGAGTGTACTGGGAACATCTCAATTAGTAGCCAATATTCAGTGTAGCAAGGAAGCATGTATCTTGCACAGTCCAGGATAGTAGGAAATGACTAATTCCCTATTGGTTATAGTGGGAAGAGCATTGAATGAGACATCTGGATGCCCATTTTGGAATGCCAGCTCTGGCATTTACCCTTGTGAGATTTTGCTGGGAGAGGCTTTTTCAAGGAATTCACAGTAAACAGTCAATGACTAATAAATTAGCCCTCAAAGGAATCTTTAATTAACCAAATAAATTAATAATGGACTGTCTGGGAGAAGCAAAGCCAGCATGGTTCTATAGACAGAAGCACCATGCCGACCCTCCACAGCAAAGACCCGAAAAATTAAGTAAAACAGAGACAAATATCAATCCTGGAACACTAAGTGCCAAATGAAGAGATAAAGAACTCAACCAAGCATAGAATGGAATAAGAAACTGACAGAGAACAGAGATACGAGCAGAGGCTCTCTATCAGCTAATGCAGCATGGATATGCCATCTTGGATTCCTGCTGGAGATCGGTGGACAGGGACTGTGGGAAAGCAGTTTTATGGAGCTCCCAGCAGGAGACAGATTACCAGGTATACCCTTCCTCAACCCTCACCCCTCCTCTCCCTTCTTGGCCTCTGCTGCTTCCCAGTGGGCTGAGGTCACTCGGCCAGGAGATGCTGGCTCTGTGCCATTTGGATTTGCCCCACCTACACCAGCCAGCACTTTCAGTACCATTTCTTTGTTGCTGGTATTGCTTTTTTTTTGGTTTCTTGCCTGCCTCTCACTTCCTCCCCCTCCTTTGTCTTGAACACCTTGCTCTGTGTGTCATCTTTGCTTACTTTGACAGACTGTGAAGCATCGCTTGGCTGGGGAACTGCTTCCTTTGTCTGTGCCACCACGCTGGTGGGATCCCTGGTTTTTTTTGTTTGTTTCTTTTCTCTTTCTTTTTTTCCTTTTTATTTTTCTTCATTTCTCAGTTTCTCATATCTCTCTGCTTACCTTCTTTTCCTGCCTCCTGAATACCTGGCACTGTGTGCCATCTCTGCCACTTCTAGCCAGGCTGTACTGAGTGGTTTGGGAGCCACTTGCCTGATCTGCTCAGCAGCATTGGTGGGATCCCTGGGGGAATTTCTTTCTTCTTCTTCTTTTTTAAAATCTTTTATTTTTTAATTATTTGTTTTTCTTTTTTCCTTTTTGTCTTTCTTCCTTTCTCAGTTTCTCATCTCTCCTTTCTTTTCCTGTCACCTGTATTCCTGGCACTGAGTGCCATCTCCACCCATTCTAGCCTGTGCTGTACTGCACAGGCTAGGAACCACTTCCCTGGTCTGCACAACAGTGTTGGTGATATCCCAGGGGGCCTTTCTTTTTTTTCTTTTTAATTTTATTTCTATTTATTTTCTTTTTTCCTTCTTGTTTTTCTTCATTTCTCAGTTTCTCATCTCTCTCTACTTTCCTTCTCTACCTGTCTCCTGGATTTCTGGCGCTGTGTATCATTTCTGCCTCTTCTAGATAGGTTGTGTGCTGAGGCTTGGGAGCTACTTCCTTGATCACCAGTGGGATCCCTACAGGCTTTCCTTTTTTTTTTTTTAATTTTTGTTTATTTATTTGTGTGTTTTTTCCTTTTTGTTTTCTTCAGGTCTCGTTTCTCATCTCTCCACTCCAATGGTAGGCTCCCACAGCACTTTTTTTTGCTCGTGTTTCACTCTCCTCTCTCTTCTTTCCCATACCCAACTGAGCTCCACACATCACAACCTCCCCTATCCTTCCTGCCTATCTGCACCATGCACTGAACATCGCACCCCCCAAATGGCACAGGCAAGGCCCACTGGAACCTGTCCTACACTGACCCACAGCCCACCTTCTCAGCCCCACTACATGCCACAAAAAACCCATTCCAGCCCCTCCCCTTCAGTTGGACCTGCCCTACTGCACCATAGCTGAGTGACTAGCCACGGCCATTGCACAAGGAGATGAAAAGTATCATGTCCACAGACAAGCAAACGACAAAGAATGCAGAGGCCGCCTGGTCAGACATAATCAAACATAATAAAAAAGCACATTAAAACAAACATACAATCAACAAATGAAAATAACTACTGAATGTCCCCAAGACAGCACACAATATCAAAACATATAAAAAACAGGACAGGATGGTTACAGTAGGCATCTGAAATAAAACACCAAATGACTTTCCAGTAGAAGAAAAAGCACTAGAACTACCTGACAGGGAATTCAAATCTCTAATATTCAGGGCTATCCAAGAGTTGAAATTAAAAACTGACAAAAATGAGGAAAAAAATAGACAAATTCATGGAATATGCAGACAAGTTCATGGAAAATACAGACCAAAAAAAAAAAAAAAATGGACAAATTCAGGGAAATAATACAAGAACAAAATGTCAAAATAAATTCACAACTAGAAATCATAAAATCACAACAACTAGAAATCCAAAAGATAAACAAGATTTCAGAAATGGGTAGTGTCATAAAAGGTCTGAGGAGTAGATCTGAAACAAGGTAAGACAGGATTAGCAAAATGGAAGACAAATACAGGATACCACTTTGTTTGAGGAAAAATTAGAAAAAGAATGAAGAAAAATGAACCCTGAGAACTATGTGGGGATACAATCAAAAGTAAAAATTTGTGAGTGATGGAAGTTCCAGAACAGGGAGAGAAAATGGAAAACAAAGACAGGATCACTGAAAATTGTTGACAGAAAACTTCCCTAATATCGTGAAAGACGAAAAGCTGACCCTCTAAGAAGCTCAGCGATCCCCATATAGGATATGCTCCCAAAGAAAATCACCAAGGCATATCATAATCATGCTCGCTAAAACCAAAGACAAAGAATCCTGAAAGCAGCTCAAAAAAGACAAGAAGTCACATATGGAGGGGTAAAAATAAGACTAAACTCTGATTACTTAACAGAAACCATGCGGGCAAGAAGGCAATGGAATGACATGTATATAACCTTGAAAGGAAAAAAATTGCCAACCAAGGATAATATATCCTGCAAAACTCTCATTCAAATATGATGGCGAAATTAGGACATCTCCAGATGAACAGAAATTAAGGGAGTGTGTAAAAACCAAACCAAACTTACAAAAATTATTAAAGGGAGTTCTTCAGTTTGAGAACAAGCAACATCAGACAACAGCCTGAATCTAGGGTGTGAGATTGCACCAGCCAGATGCCAGCCTAGGAAAAGAATTCTCAAGGACTGTCAAAACTAAAAGATTTACAACAGGAAACCAGAAAATTTAACCTGTAAATGACAACAACGTCAGAACAATAAAAAGGGGAATAAATGGTGTAGGTATAGAACTTTCTAATGGAGAGGAAGGCAAGGTGATACCAAGTAATAATAGACTGGTTCAAACCTAGAAAGACAAGGGTAAATTTCAAGTGAATCACAAAGAAAGTTAGCAAACCTACTCAACAAAATAAAGAAGAAAAACAAAGTGTCAGTAAAAACAAAATCTACAAAAACAAAAGAAATGAAAAAAAAAATCCACAAACAAAGGAAATTAAGCACAGGAGAGTAATAGGAACAAAGAAAACATCAGCACCAAAAAACAAAACAAAACAAAAAAAACTACAAAATAAGCTCACACCTATCAATAATTACACTGAACATAAATGGCCTAAATGCACTCATTAAGAGACAGAGAGTCACAGAATGGATTAAAAAATAGGATCCATCAATATGCTGTCTACAAGAAACACACCTTAGAAACAAAGACATAAATTTATTAAAAATCAAGGGATGGAAAAAATATGTCAAGCAAACAGCTAAAAAAAGAGAGCAGGAGTGGAGAAACTAATCTCAGATAGAATAGACTTTAAAACAAAATCCACCATAAAAGACAAAGAATAGCACCATATAATGACTAAGGAGTCAATCCAGCATGAACACACAACCACAGTAAACATCTACACACCCAATGACAGGACTCCAAAATACATAAAACAAACTCTAATGGCTCTGAAAAGAGAAACTGACAGTTCAACAATAATGGTAGGTGACTTCAACATACCACACTCAGTAAAGGACAGAACATCTAGAAAGAAACTCAACAAAGATACAGAAGAGCTAAAGGAAACAATCAGCCAACTTGACATCATAGACATATATAGAGCAGTCCACCCAATAGCTGCAAAGTACACATTTTTTTTCCAACACACATGGAAAGTTCTCTAGAATAGACCACATCTTAGGCCACAGACCAATCCTAAACAAAATCCAAAACACTAAGATGATACGAAGTATCTTCTCTGACCACAAAACTATCAAAGTAGAAATTAACAACAGGAAGAGCAAAGAAAACAAATCTATTACATGGAAACTGAATAACACCCTGTTAAAAAAAAGTACTGGGTAATAGAAGAAATCAGAGATAGAATAAAAAAAAAATTCCTAGAATCAAAAGAGAATGAAAACACATCATACCAAAACCTTTGGGACACAGTAAAGGCAGTACTCAGAGGTCAATTTATAGCACTAAATGCACACATCAAAAAAAGTAGAAAGTGACAAAATCAAAACATTAGCTACACAACTCAAACAAATAGAAAGAGAAGAGCAAAAAAAAAAAAAAAAAGCCCACAGCCACCAGAAGAAAGGAAATAATAAAGATCAGAGCAGAAATAAATGAAATAGAGAATAGAAAAACAATAGAAAGAATCAACAAAACCAGAAGTTGGTTGTTTGAAAGGATCAACAAAATGGACAAACCACTAGCCAAATGACAAAAGAAAAACAGAAGAGAATGCAAATAACCCAAATAAGAAATGACATGGGAGATATTAAATAGACCCAACTGAAATAAAAAGGATCATAACAGAGTATTACAAAAAACTATACTCCAAAAAAATTGAAAACCTAGAGGAAATGGACAAATTTCTAGAAACACACTACCTACCCAAACTAACATAACATGATATTGAAAAACCAAACAGACCCATAACAAGAGATTGAAATGGTAACAAAAAAAACTGCCAACACAAAAAGCTCTGGCCCAGATGGCATCACTGGAGACTTCTACCAAACATTCAGAGAAGAGTTTACACCAGTACTACTCAAACTATTTCAGATCATAGAAGAGGAAGAGATACTTCCGAATTCATTCTATGAAGCCAGGATAACCCTGATACCAAAAGCAAAGACAGCACAAAAAAAAAAAAAAAGAAAATTACAGACCAATATCTCTCATGAATACAGATGTAAAAATTCTCAGCAAAATTCTAGCCAGTAGAACTCAGAATCTTATTGACAAAATAATACACCATGACCAAGTAGATTCATACCAAGTATACAAGGATGGTTCAACATTAGAAAATCAAACAATGTAATCTACCACATAAATAAATGGAAAATCACATGATCATCTCAATTGACACAGAAAAGGCATTAGACAAAGTCCAACACCCATTCCTCATGAAAACTCTCAATAAAATAGATATAGAAGGGAAATATCTGAACATAATAAGCAGCATCTATGGAAAACCAACAGCCAACATCATTCTTAATAGACAGAGGGTGAAAACATTCCCATTGAGAACAGGAACAAGATAAGGATGCTCTTTATCACCACTCTATTTAACATTGTGCTGGAAGTTCTAGCTAGAGCAATAAGCCAAGAAAAAGAAATAAAGGGCATACAAATTGGTAATGAAGAAGTAAACTGTCCTTATTTACGGATGATATGATACTATGCAAAGAAAACCCAAAAGACTCCACGAGAAAACTGCTGGAATTAGTGGAAAGATTCAGCAGAGGAGCAGGTTACAAAATAAACATACAAAAATCATTTGGATTCCTATACACCAATAAAAGAATGACAAAAAGAAAATCAGGAAAACAATACCATTTATAATAGCCCCTAAAAAAATAAAATACTTAGGAATAAATCCAACCAGGGATGTAAAAGACCTATACAAAGAAAACTACAAAACACTACTGCAAGAAACCAAAAGAGATCTACATAAATGGAAAAACATACTATGACCATGGATAGGCAAGCTCAATGTTGTGAAAATGACAATTCTACTTGAAGCAATTTACAAATACAATGCAATCCCAATCCAAATACAAAAAACATTCTTTAAAGAGATGGAAAAACTAAGCATTAACTTTATACGGAAAATGAAAAATCCCTGGATAAGTAAAGTACTACTGAAGAAGAAGGATGAAGTAGGAGGACTTGCACTACCTAACCTAAGAATACAGCTACAGTAGTCAAAACAGTCTGGTACTGGTACAACAGTTACACTGACCAGTGGAACAGAATTGAGAACCCAAATGTAAATCCATCCACCTAAGGTCAGCTGATCTTTGACAAAGGCCCAAATTCCATCAAATGGGCAAAATGAAAGTCTTTTTAACATCTGCAAAAAAATGAAACAGGACCAATACCTCATTTAAAAAAAAAAAAAATGCCTCATACCATACACAAAAACTAATTCAAAATGGATCAAAGACCTAAACATAAAGCCAGAAAGTATAAATTTCATAGAAAAAAACAAAACAGGATCAATGTTAGAGGCCCTAATACATGGCATTAACAAGGTATAAGCCATAACCAACAACAAACAAACTCCAGAAGATAGGCTAGAAAACTGGGATCTCCTAAAAATTAAACATTTATGGTCATCAAAAGACTTCACCAAAAGAATAAAAAGAGAACCTACAGATTGGGAAAAAAAAATTTGGCTATTACAAATCAGACAAAGGTCAAATGTCTAAAATCTATAGGAAAATCCAACACCTGTACAACAAAAAGACAAATAATCCAATTAAAAAATGGGCAAAGGAAATGAACAGATACTTCACCAAAGAAGACATTCAAGCAGTAACAGACACATGAGAAAATGCTCACAATGCTCACAATCTCTAATCATTAATCATTAGAAACATGAAAATCAACGAGATACCACCTCACCCCAGCGTTACTGGCATGAACCAAAAAAAAAAAAACAGGAAATAAAAAATGCTGGAGAGGCTGCAGGGAGATCGGAACTCTTATGCAGTGCTGGTGGGAATGCAAAATGATACAACCATTTTGCAAAATGATATGGCTCTTCTTTAGAAAGCTAGAAATAGAAATACTGTATGATCCAGCAATCCCACTCCTAGGAATATATCCTAAAGAAATGAGTCATCACATGGATAGACACATGCACACTCATGTTCATTGCAGCATTGTTCACAATAGGAAAAAGATGGAAACAACCTAGATACCCCTCAATAGATGAGTGGATAAACGAATTATGGTACATATATACAATGGAGTATTAAGCAACGATAAAGAACAATGATGAATCTGCAAAGCATCTCATAACATGGATGAATCTGGAGGGCATTATGCTGAATGAAATAAGCCAATCACAAAAGGACAAATATTGTATGAGACCACTACTGTAAAAACTCATGAGAAGGTTTATACACAAAAAGAAACAATCTTTGATAGTTATGAGGGAGGCAAGCGGTGGAGGTAGAAAAACACTAAATAGACAATAGATAAGTGGTAACTTTGATGAAAGGTAAGACAGTACACAATACTGGGGAAGCCAGCACAACCTGTACGAGGCAAGGACATGGAAGCTTCATAGACACATCCAGACTCCCTAAGGGACCGAATTGCTGGGCTGAGGGCTGTGGGAACCATGATTTTGGGGATCATCTGGCTCAACTGGCATAACATAGTTTATAAAGAAAATGTTCTACATTCTACTTTGGTGAGTAGCATCTGGGGTTTTAAAAGCCTGTCAGTGGCCATCTAGTATACTCCATTGGTCTCACCCCTTCAGAAGCAAGGGAGAATGAAGAAAATTAAAGATACAAGGGAAAGACTAGTCCAAAGACTAATGGACCACAACTAATATGGCCTCTACCAGACTGAGTCCAGTACATCTAGATGGTGCCTGGCTACCACCACTGACTCCTCTGACAGGGATCACAGTAGAGGGTCCCAGACAGAGCTGGAGAAAAATGTAGAAGAAAACTGTAACTCACAAAAAAAGACCAGACTTACTGGCCTTACAGAGACTGGAAAAACCATGAGAGTATCACCCGCGGACACCATTTTAGCTCAGTAATGAAGTCACTCCCGAGGTTCACCCTTCAGCCGAAGATTAGACAGGCCCATAAAACACAATGAGACTAAATGGGCACACCAGCCCAGGGGCAAAAACTAGAAGGCAGGAGGGACGGGAAATCTGGTAATAGGGTACCCAAGGTTGAGAAGGGAGCACGTTGACATGTCATGGGTTTGGTAACAAATGTCATAAAACAATATGTGTACTAACTCTTTAATGAGAAACTAGTTTGTTCTGTAAACCTTCATCTAAAATACAAAAAAAAAAAAAAAAAAAAGGTACTGATAATAAAAGGCAATAACAATGAATACGAAAAAACAAAGAGGTATTCAACTTACGCCTGAACCAACTTAAGACAGAGGCATTGGAATGGAGCCCTGCTGTAACTCAGGGGCTACCTGTATTGCATTGGGAAAACCTGCTGCACAAAACTTCCTTAAAGTTTTAAGAAGCATAGATGTCACTTTGATGACCAAGGTGCACCTGACCCAAGCCATGGTCATTTTGGTCACCTTATATACACATGAAAGCTAGACAAAAAAAAGGAAAGCAGAAGAAGAACTGATGCATTTGAATTGTATTTGTGAAGAATGTTGAATAAACTGTAGACTGCCAGAAAAACAAACAAATCAGTCTTAAAAGAAATACAACAAGAATGTTCCTTAGAAATGTGGTTGAAAAGGTAGCCTAGGACAATATCAGGCAGGTTCTTGGAGGCTGTTATAGATTGAATTGTATCCCCCCAAATTTTAAAGTCCTAATTTTAACCCCTATACCTGTGAATGTGACTCTTTTAGAAATAGTCTTTGAAGATGTTTTCATGCAGGTTAACATGAGGCCATACTGGAGTACGGTGGATCCTAATCCTATATGACTGGTGACCTTGTAAAAGAGGAAAAGAGACAAGGAGACAGAAAAAGGATACCATGTGATGCTTTAACCGCAAGCAAAAGGATGCCTGGAGCTATGAGATGCTATTAGAAAGGCACGGAACAGGTTCTTTCTCAAAGCCTCAGAAGGAATCAATACCCTGATCTTGGACTCCCAAGTTTCAAACCTGTGAGACTATTAAATTTCCGATCTTATAACCACCCACACTGTGGTACTTTGTTAGGCAGCTGTCTTAGTCATCTAGTACTGCTATAACAGAATAGAATAGCACAGGTGGATGGCTTTAACAAAGAGAAATTTATTTTTTCACAACCTACTAGGTTAATAGTCCAAATTCAAGGTGTTGGTCCCAGAAGAAGGCTTTCTCTCTCTGTCATCTCTGGAAGAAAGTCCTTAACCTCAATCTTCCCATGGTCAAGGTGCTTCTCAGGTGCAGGGACCCTGGGCTCAAAGGACGCATTCTGCTCCTGGTGCTGCTTTCTTGGTGGTATAAGATCCCCACTCTCTGCTTGCTTCTCTTTCATCTCTTGAGAGATAAAAGGTGGTGCAGGCCACACCCCAGGGAAACTCCCTTTATCTTGGACCAGGGAGGTAACCTGAGTAAGGGTGGCATTACAACCCCACCCTAATCCCTTCAACATAAAATTACAATCACAAAATGGCTGACAACCACACAATACTGGGAATCATGGCCTAACCAAGTTGACACATATTACTGGGGAGACACAACTCAATCCATGATATTCCACCCTTTGGCCCTCCAAAAATCACATCCTTGTAACATGCAAAACATATTCACCCCATCATATCATAGCAAAAGTCTTAACTCCAAGTCCAAAATCCAAAAATTCCTCTTCATCTGTGAAATCTAGAATACAAGTTATCTGCTTCTAGACGTACAATGGCAGAACAGGCACAAGCTAGACACTTCCATTACTAATGGGAGGAATTGGAGCGAAAGAAGCCATAACAGGCTCCAAGTAAGTCAGAAGAACACATTATAATAGTCCTCAAAGCTTTGAAAATAATCCTCTGTTCTCTGAGACAATTTACACAATGGCCCTGCTCTCCAGACTCTAGGTATTGACCACACTCTCCAGATTCTGAGTGGAGGCCCCTTGGCCCTGGCTTCAATTCCATCTTCCAGGCTCACAAGAACCTCAACTGTGCTCTCTCGGCTTTAGGTGCACAATTCTCCTAGTCCATCTGAGTGGGGACTCCACACTTAGAAACACCAGAGGCCATGGCTCCACCCTTTGAAACCCTTGAGGTCATGGCCATACCTTTTGAGACGGAGGCACCTTCTTGTGTTCTTTGTCTTCTCAGCTTCTGTTTCCTGTTTCACGCCCACAACTGCCCTGCTGGGCCAAGTATTCCAAAGCTCTGTAGCTCCACCTGTTAGTGCCCAGAGGCACCGTACTCCACCAGGAAGCGTCCTGCTCAGAGGCACTCAGCTCTCTGGCTCTGTGGGTCTGCAAACCGAGCTCCACAGATAAGTGCCCAGAGGCATCCCACTCCACTAGGAAGCCGCCTGTGCACAGGCACTCAGCTCTCTTGCTCCGTGGGTCAGCTCTAGCACCCTCTCATGCTGATCTCCTGGTTCTGCTGCTGTTGGTTCTCTGCTGTTGTCACTTGTCTGCTGCTGTAAGTTCTCTGCTGCACTGGTCCTCTGCCACAGTCACAACTCTATCTATTCACAGTTTCAAAACCACTTCCACATTTTAGGTATCTGTTAGAGCAGCATCCCACTCTCTTGGTACCAGATTCTGTCTTAGGCATCTAGTGCTGCCATAACAGAAATACCACAAGTGGGTGGCTTTAACAAAGAGAAATTTATTTTCTCACTGTCTAGTAGGTTAGAAGTCCAAATTCAGGGCGCTGGCTCCAGGGGAAGGCTTTCTTTTTCTGTCAGCTCTGGAAGAAAGTCCTTATCCTCAATCTTCCCATGGTCGAGGTGCTTCTCTGGCACAGGGACCCTGGGTCCAAAGAACACTCTTTGCTCCTGGTGCTGCTTTCTTGGTGGTATGAGGTCCTTACTTGCTGCTTGCTTTTATCTCTTGAGAGATAAAAGGTGGTGCAGGCCACACCCCAGGGAAACTCCCTTTACCTTGGATCAGGGAAGTGACCTGAGTAAGGGTGGTGTTACAAACCCATCCTAATCCTCTCAACATAAAATTACAATCACAAAATGGCTGACAACCACACAATACTGGGAATCATGGCCTAACCAAGTTGACACATATTACTGGGGGGACACAATTCAATCCATGACAGCAGCCCTAGGAAACTAATACAGAGTTTATTATGGGGTATCTGGATTTTGTTCTAAATATGGATGATGACCTTTGGGAGAGTTTTGAGCAGATGAGTGATGTGAGATGACATATATTTTCAGACTCACTTTGGCCTCTGTGTAGAGACTGACCATAGGAGGAGGTAGGAAGAAAAGCCAAAAGACAATTTGGAGGGTGTCGTAAGTATCCAGGGGAGAGATGATGGTAGCTTGGACCATGGTGGTCACAGAGTGACTGGTGAGAAGTGGTCAGCCCTGGGATAGATTGTGAACCTCGAGCTCTCAGGACTTGCTGAAGAAGTGGCTCAGGGAGGGAGAGAAAGGGAGTGGTCAAGGATAATTAAGCAACTGGGTGAATGGTGATGCCGCAGCTGAAACAAGGAGCACTGTGGGAGAAGAGTAGAGTTAGATGCTTGTTCTTAGCAATGTTTAGCAGAAGATAAAGTCAACAGAAAATATGGCAATGGATGTTGGTGATGGTTGCACAACATGATGGATGTAATTGGGTTCACTGAATTGTACAAGTGAAAAATGTTGAATTTGCAAAAAAAAAAGTTCCTTAGAAGCAAAATATCAGCTTGCTTACTTTGAATATGTCATCAAGAAAGAGTAATAGCCAGAAAACTACCTTATGTTTAGTAAAGTAGAGGGTCAGTGAAAAGGAAGTAAACCCTCACTGAGATGGACTGACACAGTAGCCACAACAATGGACTGAAACTTAGCGGTGATAATAAAGATGGCGTGGGGTCAGGCAATGTTCTGTTCTGTTATGCATAGGTTCGCCATGAGTCAGAGCCAACTCGATAGCAAGTAACAATAACGACAATGCAGCTAGGATTTTGGAGGCTGGGTATTATAGAAGGGGAAGCCACAGAGAGGGTATATCAAAAATCAGTGTGGAAATATCACACAGAGCCTAGGCCAAGCGTTGTGTTGTACAAGTATAGGATGAGACGATAGGAAGTCTAGAAGATAGCAGCTGTTGAGAGGTTGAGAGCTGATCAAAGATCACTGAGGTCCCACAGGGGACAGCTAGAGTAAGGGTATTATGGGCAACACCTGGAAATTAGTTGAGATACTAAAACAAACGACCATACAGTAGGAGTAAGAACCACTCCCTAGGAGTAAGGGGAAAAAAAACCTGAAATAGATCTGCTCTAACAGACCTCAAAAGAAACAAGAGGATTCACCAATAATTTAACTACCTGACGGAATAAAACTCGACTCTTTAGAAGGTAAAAACATAATCCAAAATTTCTACAATCCATTGTCCACATAAAATGAATCAGAGAAGTGACTAACAATCTAGAAGAAAAGACAGTTAATAGATGCAAACCCAGAGATAATCTAGGTATTGAAGTTAACAGATAAGGACTTTAAAATAACTGTCCATAACATTAGATAAAATAGAGGAAAAGATGGATGGGCTTGATAAAATGATAGAGTATTTCAACAGATAATTAGAATCTATTAAAGAATTAAAAATGAACATTCTAGATGTACAAAATATGGGAAATTGGATGAGTTTAACAGTAGAATGGGCACAGCACAAGATAAAATTATTGAGCCTGCAGAGAGATTATTAGAAAATACCAAATGAAACACAGGAAGCAAAAAAAATAAAAAGAACAGAACTGAAAGAGCTATGTGAGATCAATTAAACTATCTAATGTATGTATAATTGCAATCCTAGGAGAAGAAATGGTACAGAAACAATATCTGGGGGAAAAATGGCCAAGAACTTTCCAATATTGAAGAAAGACACCAATCCACATATTTAAGAAGCTCAGTAAATCCTAAGAGGAAAAAAATGCATCGAGGCACCATGTAGTCAAACTTCTGGAAACAAGACTACATAGAAAATTATCATAGAGATAAAAACCAGTATAGAAGAGGAAGTTTGACTTATTTAATTAGCCTTTATATGCTTCCTTGCTGAGAATCTTTGGCAAACCCCTTGACAATCTTTAAAAACTTGTTATGATAAAATGAAAAAACATATTATATGCTCCTTTGAAAGTTACTCAAGACCTGCCTCAATTTCACTTTCTCCATAAAGCCTTATCTAACCAGTCCAGTTCTCCCGAAAGCTGGAACAAAGCCAGGTATCTGGTTTTTCTTGTTCTCCTAATGTTTATGTCTGTATAGATCATGCCTCTTCATGCAATGTTCACCTCCTTAAGGATACAGCTATATAACGAACCTTCCATACAGCTCTTCCAGAGCTTATTCCAATGCTAAAACAAATTATACTCCATGAAATTTGGCTACATTGAATTAACTAAAATGTATTAATCCCTATAACAAAAGAGAACAAAAAAGTTTGCAGATTTTTTTTATTCATGTATTTCATGAATTCTTTCAATCAATATTTATTATGCTCCTTCTATGTGTGAAACAGTTGTACATAAAAAACAATTGCCATTGTTCCATAAACTTTCAAAATGTACATAAAATAGACCAAATAAATACCAAGTTTAGTATCTTGTTAAACATTATTATCCATTCACAATATCTATTACCCTTTTAAAATTTCAATACCTAAGTCTTCTATAATCAATTGCAATTGCATGAATACACAATAATTTTTTTATTAAATCTGAGTTTAAATATTTGTTGTGGAGCCTTAATTTAAAATCTGACCCTCTTTTGAATGGAATGCCTTTATGAAATTTAATAAAACATGAAGGTCATAAAATGTATTAAACTATTGTACTTTCCATTTTTAATTCTGAATAGGCACACTTCAAAGAAGAGAGCAGTTTGCTTTCTTACAGCAAGACAAGGCAAATTGGAAGAAAAGATGGTTTCTCTCCTCCAGGGTTCTCACCTTTAGGAAGATTCCTGTCACTTAGGATGGGAAAGTTTGAGTACAAAAAGGCAAGGAAATATACCAGATGACCTCTCCAGGACCTTCAAGCCTGAATCCATAACACATTCTCTTCTTGTGCCAATATGGCCACAGAAATTTTAACAACTAGTGAGATCCCAGCTGCTTGTAGTTAAAAGACCATCAACAACCATACAAAATGTTTGCAAGAAACAAATACTCCAACTAGAGCAAGACGACCTCAGAGCAGGACTGACCTGCTTTTGAGACATTGGATTTTGGGGAGGGGACTTGAGAAGAAAAAAAATTGGTTTTAACTTTTAAACTTATGTTTATTCATTCCTTACTGTCCTCTCTAGTGGATTGTTTATGGCACAAAAGCACTTGATAGACATTTGTTAACTACTAATTGAAGGAACAGATATGCAGTTCTCGTCTGCCACACTTTCTTATGAATATGATTCAAATCTCAAATGCCTCTGACAACTTTTTTGGTCATTTGAAAAACAGTGTCTTTTTAACATCTTACAAAGAAGTTCACTGAAGAGCTTGGTTTTCAAACTTTGGTCCTGACCCAAATTAAAGTTGCTGAGGCTCTACAAAATGGCTTGGAAGCCTCCCCAGAAAAAGAAACACTCCACCCTCTCTGTTCCCAGCCTCCAGGACAACTGCAAAAGGGTAAGGAATATAGGATCTTCTCTGGAGAGAATACTGTCCCAGGATGTTCTCCACTAACACAGCCTAAGCTGCGCTGAGAGGCAGAGAAAGGCACAGCATTTTGTCTTATCTAGCAACCACCACAGTTGGATGGCAGTGGATTGGCCTGGATTCTTGGAGACAGAAGAGCGGAGGGAAAATGTATTAATACATTTTTTGATAGCTATGTATTGACCACTTGTGATGTGACAGGTGCTGTTCAACTGGATGTAAAGATGTAGCTGTCTTTGACTTGAAGGAGTTCCTTACCAATTCTCTGGCAGAGAATTGTGCCGGGGTAGCTTCCATTTGCTCCTCCTGATTTACCACCATCATTTTTATCCCCCTCAGTGCCCCAGAAAGCTGAACAGCATGGACTATATCAACTGGCTCCCTTGTCCTCTGCCTTGTGGTTGGTTCAGTCAGTGGGGCACCTGGCGAAGGGAGAGCAGACTAAGAGTGGAAAGAGGTTTAAGGAATATTTATACCCCCTGGTTCCCTCTCTGCTTGGTCTCCTGGGCTGGCTCTACCCCTCAACTTACTACCGTGGTTTCTACCAGCAGTGCTGTCCACATCCACTCTTCTTAGACTTCTGTAACTACTACCTTCCCCTCTCCTCTTCAGGCTTAAAGGAGGTAACACTACCTCTGTCACTTGATCTAGTGTATTACATCATCCATTACGGTTCACTACACCCCGTCTACACCTTTGAAAATAGTTATTTTATTAAACTATCCCCGAGTTATCAAATTTGATGGTGCCATTTGTGGTTGACACAGGGTTTTACTTATTTGTTGGGTGTCCCTGGCCAAGTTATCTAATTTCTTTGTGCCTCATCTCCTGAATCTGCAAATGGAGATAATAATATCTATTTTGAGGATTAGAAATGTAACCAAAGTATCTGGCACATAGTGACACACTGTTGTTTTATTCAGGCATTGGACTTACTCCTAATTCAACTATATTTGCTTGGCAAAAAGACCAACATTAAGCTACAAATATGGATGATTAATGAGCCCATTGCCCTTAATGAGTGTCTGTTCTAAGCTGGTGTCAGTTCTCTTATTGCCCTTATTCTGTGAGCATCTTCTCACATTAACTGGGATTTTGGTGTTTAAAGATTTGTGTTCCACATGGGACTCCTAAAGAAAAGCCAACCACTTCACTGGTGATTAGCCAAGGAACAGCTCTCTGGTGGAATAATTGGTTGAGTTAGATTTATCAAGAAATTGTAAGTTGGTTTACAATATGGTGTTTCCTAATGGATTTTAAGATAATTTTTATTGCAAACCATGTTTGCTGACTTTAGAAACCACTTCTCAGGTAGCGTGGCTCTACACTGTACATGTCCAACCACCAGGGAGCTATTGCTCTGTTGTTATTCATTTATATGTTCGACTCTACCACCAGACTCCTGTCTTCCTGAGAATAGACATCGTCCCATATTCGTCCTTGTAGATCCAACCCTTAGCACAGGACCCTATACAAAATAAAAATTCAGTAAATATTTAGTGAAAAAATCAATAAAGGCATGAAAGAATGGAGCCAGATCACAAAATATAAGATCATCACAATTCCTAGGGAGCATTTCTTTCCTCTCTCTTTTCCCCACTAGTGGGAAGCTGGAACGCACCATGGATCAGGTGCTAATTTAAAGACCATATATGTGAAGCTTCAGTTCGTTGGCGCTCGAGAGTGTGAGAGGTTTGGAGGATTTACATATGTGACTGAGAAGTCTTTATGCGGCTGCTGTACTATGTACACTAAGCAGATATCACAAAATTAGGCCAAATGACCTCTCCAAATGCTTGATTTATTATTTTTCAACTGAAGACATTATGCCACTATTGCTTGTTTTGTTGTTAGCTTCATCTGAGAAGCCTGAGGGTGAGTATTACAGCATTGACACACTGAGGTGATTTGAAAAGCTAGCAAAGCAGCTGAGGGTCCAACCCACATTCCCTCCATTTCCTTGACAGTGACATATGCTTTATTGAGGTGTTTGCTGTTCTACCTCCACTTGTGGGGGCATTTTTTCTTGAAATTGAGTGGTTTGAATACCAATTTCTGTCCTGGAGCAAAGTACACATTTTCTAAGCATCCCTTTTGATCCTTTCTGCCCCCCTGGTGTTACCTCTTAGGGAGGTAAACAGCTCTAAAGTGTCTGTAGTTTGTAAGCATTGGCGACAAAAAAATGCTGACAGTAGAGATTTTTAATTCACTTTCTTATTTACAGATTTCTCTGCTTCCATTTATTTGTGGCTAGCTGACTGAAATGCTATGTTTGCCAAGTGAGTTTGATAAGGTGTCAGTGTTAACTGGCCATGATTGAGGCAAATATTCTGTTCTGAAAACGGGTAATTGGACCAATCAACTTGATTCCTCAGTGACCTCAAGACTTAGGATATAGGTCTTTAATAAATGAGTCCTTTAGCATTCTTTATTTAACTTAAGTGACCTCTATCTCTCCAGAAAATTCATTTTATCTAGAAAATGAAATCATCTTTAGTATTTAAATCACCTCAACCTGTTAAATGGAAACACTGGTGGCGTAGTGGTTAAGTGCTACGGCTGCTAACCAAAGGATTGACAGTTCGAATCTGCCAGGCGCTCCTTGGAAACTCTATGGGGCAGTTCTACTCTGTCCTATAGGGTCGCTATGAGTTGGAATTGACTCAATGACACTGGGTTTGGTTTTAGTTTTAACCTGTTAAATTTCTGGCAGACATATGTCATTCATTCATTTATTTATTCAACAAATATCAATTAAATTCTACTATGTGCCAGGAGGAAACCCTGGTGGTGTAGTGGTTAAGTGCTACAGCTGCTAACCAAAGGGTCATCAGTTCGAATCCACCAGGCGCTCCTTGGAAACTCTGTGGGGCAGTTCTACTCTGTCCTATAGGGTTGCTATGAGTCAGAATTGACTGGATGGCACCTGGTTTGGTTTTTTTGTGTGTGCCAGGACATACGGTAATGAATAAAACAAGCAAATGAACAAATGATGTCCCTGACTTCATGGAGTTTACATTCTAGGAGCAGCAGATGAAAAAATGAACAAAACAAATAACAAATTATGTAATATGTTAAGAGATGTTAAGTGCTATGGTGAAAAATAAAGTGGGAATAGACTAGAGATGGCTTGGGCAGAGGATTCTGTTTAGAAAAGGCAGCACAGGCAAAGTCTGCAAGCTGGGGTGTGCCTGGTATCTTCATTGCAAAGCAAGGAGGCCATTGTGGTGTGAGAGGAGGGAACAAAGAAGACACTGGTAAAGGGTGAAGTCAGGAGGAGATGGGCTTGGATGGTGTCAGGCCATGTGAGCTTTTGTAAAGTCTTTGGCTTTTGCTCTAAGTAAAATGAGAAGGCATGACAGAGTTTTGAGTAAATGAGTGGTATGATCTGATTTATGTTTTATAGACTGATTCTACTGAGGCTAGAATGAAGGCTCCAAGTTTAAAAATAGGGAAAGTTAGGTGAGCCTACAATGACTAAGGCGCACCTGACAGAGCCATGGTGTTTTCAATTGCTTCATATGCATGTGATAGCAGGATGATGAATAAGGAAGACCAAAGAAGAATTAACACCTTTGAATTGTGGTGTTGGAGAGGAATATTGAATATACCATGGACTGCGAAAAGAACAAAAAAATCTATCTTGGAAGAAGTACAACCAGAATGCTCCTTAGAAGCAAGGATGGTGAGACCACGTCTCACACACTTTGGACATGTTATCAGGAGGTCTCACTCCCTGGAGAAGGACATCATGCTTAGCAAAGTAGAGGGTCAGCAAAGGAGAGGAAGACATTCAATGAGATGGACTGACACAGTGGCTACAACAATGGGCTCAAGAATAGCAATGACTGTGAGGATGGCACAGGACTGGGCAGTGTTCCATTCTGTTGTACACAGGGTTGCTATGAGTCGGGACTGACTTGACAGTATCTAACAACAACAATGATCTGCACACAAGATGAAGAGATAATGGTGGTTTAGATCAGGAGGTGGCAGTGCAGGTGGTGAGAAGTGGTCATTTGAGTCAACAAAATTTGCTGATGGATACGATTTGTGTGAAAAAAAAAGCAAGGAGTCTGGAATGACACTGAGGTATTGGGACTAAACAATTGCCAGGATAATGCTATCACTAACTGAGATGGAGACAACTATGGGAGGAGCCATTCTCAGGGCACATCTGGAGCTCAGTTTTAGACACATCAGGATCTTCTAGGTAGGCTCAGTGCTAAACTGAGAAGGGAGCCTTGGGAGGCCACACCCAAGGAATGAAAATCCTGAATTGTCATTCAATCAGTCAGTCCATCCACCAACTAATATTTGGTGAACACCTACTAAGTGCCAGGCAGTGTTCTAGGCTGTGTGGCTACAGCAGTGAATAAGATAGACAAAACCCATTTCCTTAAGGGTTTATATTTTGTGAGGGGATACAGGGGATAAGTACATGGATGACGGAGAAATGGATGGATGGATGAAAGAATGAATAGATAGATATACATAAGATAATTTCAGAAAGTGCTAAGACCTATGAAAAAAATGAAGCAAGGTTAGGAAAAAAAAAAATGTAGGGACCCATTTCAGAAGGTGTTTTAGCCAGCATGGCCAAAAAGAAGAATTATAATCTGATTTGTATTTTTAAAGATCACTCCAGCAACTCTGTGAAGATTGGTCTCATAGGGAGGCGAGAAAGGAAGCAGGGGAAGTCTTTCAGGGCCTGTTAGAATAAACAAGGGTTGTAGCATGGAGATAGTGAAAAGTGTTGGGACTTTGGGACATATTCTATCCCATTTAGTAGCTACTAGCTACATGTGACTATTTGCATTTAAATTTAAACTAAATAAAATTAAAAATCGAGTTCCTCAGCTTCACTGGCCACATTTCAAGTGCTCAATAGCCATATGTGGCCAGTGGCTTCATTACTGGACAGCACTAGAATATAGGTAGAGCCACAAAGACTAGATACTAGAATAGCTATAGATGAAGTCAATGTGATGAGTCAATGCCAGAAAGGTCTTCAGGGAAGCAGAAATAGACCAAATACATTAGATTCAAGAAAGTCTAGAAACAGAGGCAAAACCTGCTGTTGCTATGAAGTCTTTCTGTTGGATTATTGGGTTTTCACAGATCTGACTTTCACATATCATGTTTCTCGTGCATCTGGCCTTTCATCTCAAAACATTCCTAATAAGAATCTATACCTTTATTCTATCTTGGTCAATAGCCTTTTGGTTTCCAATATTTGAAATCCACTCAAGCTAGTGTAAATTTAATAAAAGAGAGGTATAAGGATAAAGCTATTAACTCATGGAACACAGCTGCCACAATCATAGTGGGGTGTCAGAGGACCTGGAAAGTTCTCAGGTAGTTAGGGTTTCTCACCTCTGCCTCATTCTTCTCTCCCATTTATGGACTTCTCTGCTCATGTATCCATTGTACATGGTAAATCAGAGCAGCCCTCAAAGTGTCCACAGCCCCAAGTCTACACAGTCTTCTAGTTGAAGCACTGAACACTGTTGATTTAACATGCTTAATCTATGAGTTCTGTTTCATATTCTAATGAGAGACATGGGTTGTCCCAGTTTGAGCCAAGGTTATATCCCTGATCCAACAGGTTAATGTCAGGCTTTTGGAGCACCTGATACTTGGGGTTGTGCCTCCAGAAGGAGGTTCTGTAGGAAGTGGGTATTAATGGAAGGGAAACAACAGATGGAGCAGTTACTGACATTTCTGCTAGAGTCTCCTATTCATACTCTGTATTCATGGAATCTACCAAAGATTGTGCCAAAAGCTGTAATAAACCAGATAGGCAACTATTAGTTATACATTTATTATATTATTTAGCTTGGCACTCTAGAAGACATGGTTGTTATGCTCCAGGTATTTACTAATGTTAGGAATTATTTAAGCAGAACCTTTGGCTTGAGAGGCAGGAACCAAAAGGAATGAATCAGGTGAGTAGCCTTTGATCAGTGTTATCACAGGTAAAGGAGAGTGCTGGGAAAACTCATAACCTCACAGGTCTTGAAGGAAATAACTATCCTTTTATCCATGACCACTTAGGTCTTCTCTTCTTTCACGCTAATTTCTTGTGCTGAAGTCAGGAGGCTTCCTATCACCCTAGAACACCTTGGATGCTTTCTTAAGAAGAATGGCCACCATTCACTCATTTCTCTATCTAGAGCTTAAAAAAAAAAAAAAAAAAGACCACGGCTTCTTCATCCATTATCCTTTAGCATAACTTCTGGCACGTAGTAGATGTTCCATAAGTGTTAAATGGATGAATGAAAGGATGGATGGAAGAATGGATAGATGGTTGGACAGATGATAACCCAGGGCTCAATCAAGGAGTTTGGCATTCCTATGAGCTCTGCTTGTTCCCTTGGGAGAGACCAGAGCCCCTTCTTCACCAACATGATCACCCTCTTGTGCCAGCCTCTTTCAGGAGTAGGGGCATTTGTCTACTGTTACTGAACATGTTGTAAAAAGATTCTATAGAAGGATCCTGATCAAAAGGAGAAGAATGTGGAATTGAATTTCAAATTCTCATGGACTCCCGACTTTCTGGAGCCATGGGGGCTGGATGAACCCCTGGTAACTATTGCCCTGA
Source organism: Elephas maximus indicus (assembly GCF_024166365.1). Taxonomy (NCBI): domain Eukaryota; kingdom Metazoa; phylum Chordata; class Mammalia; order Proboscidea; family Elephantidae; genus Elephas; species Elephas maximus. Next base: position 53,780,378 of record NC_064829.1, on the reverse strand, counting down.
GATAATCTTTAAACCTTAAACCAAAAATATCCCCTGAAATCTCGTTAAAACCAAACAATAACGTAGCTTAAAAAAAAAAAAATTTTTTAAGTGTAGCTTAACTAGTAAAAATTGTCTGCCTTGATCATTGTGCTCTTTTAAGATCTATACCAGATAAAACCGACAACTCAAAAGAATAGATAGGAACCTCAGGTGCAGTGAGTTTATGTTAATGAGAGAGAAAAGTCTCAGAAAAAGAGCATGGGAATGGCTGCAAAACGTAAAGAATGTAATCAATATCAATCAATCGTACGTGTAGAAACTATTGGTGTATGTTTCGCTGTGTATATTCTCGACAACGACAAAATAAATAAAAATAAAAATTAAAAGAGTAGGGGCATCCATTGGTATTAGGAACTTTGACATTGGTGTAGGGGAGGATTATCCAATAGGAAAGGTAAGCACGGTGCTTAACCTTGTTTACAAGATCATCTGTAGTGAACAATTCCGCGTTTTCACCACATCAAAGATTCTGCTTCTAAGTATGGCTGGCACCTGTCTCTCTCCCATCCCCACAGCACCTTCCTACAGAATCAAAGCCTCTTCTCAAATTTACAATCCCTGACAGGGACAGATTATCCAGTAAACAAGGTAAGCATGGCCTTACTTGTGCTTATTAATATTAATTTATAGTGAACAATTTCACATAGGTTTCATCAGATGTATTGAAACCTGTGTGAAATTGTTCACTACAGCTTAGTAAGTAAGCACAAGGAAACTTACCTCACTTATTGGGTAATCTGCCCCTGTATTGGTATTATATGGGTAAAGGCAAAATACTAACAAAAGGATTATGATAACATTAGCCTGAGAGGCTAAATACTTCTCTGGATTCAAGGTAAAACAAAACACCTTCTTCTAAAGGCATGAGTGCACCTGATTTCAAAAATGTGCCTCTCCTGGTGAGTGGAGGGGATTAAATTGTTTATAACAAAAGACAAGATTCCTGGTTTTGATTTCTGCTCAGTAATGGCCATTAAGCAGACTTTTCACCTGTGCTGGACTGTTGCTGCATATTAAATATATTTTACCAAAGACCAGGAAACTGCTAATTAATCTTACAAAAGATTGTGGATACCCTTTTACCATTCACTTAGCAAGCACTGTTTAAGAAGCTGTGGTGAGCATCTCAGCACACTTGCCTAAGAGATTGTGGCCCAGGTGTAAAGAGAGCTCCTCAGTCTGACAGTGCACCATCAGCCTGCACCCTGAATGGATCATCCAGGAAACAAGGCGAAATTGACCAAACTGCAAGGGACTTTGTTTAGCCAAGCTCATTCCCCAGCCCCCACTCTTTTGGAGGCATCCACATCCAGCTTAAAACTTCTGCTCAGTTCATTCTGTGCAGTGCCCCAAGTGTACCTTCAACAGCTAAGCTGGCATTTGCTAAGGTAATATCAGAATGCAGCAAGTGGATGGGAATCATGCACTCTGGGTCATTGAATTCAAACTGTTCTCTCACTGCAGCCTGTTTTCTGCACAGCAGGCCTTGGCTCTAATGACCCTGTTTCTCACTGAACTCCTAGAATAGCAGCAGTCTTGTTTTCCTTTAGTGTCTTGCCTGTCTCTCCTTGGGGGAAAATCAGTTCCCTGCACTTCTCTCACTCTGATGAAATGAGCCTCTAAGAGTTGGCCTCCCCAGCTCTTTGGGAACAAATGCATCCTGGAGGCCTTAAAGAAGACACGGGGCAGCTGCCTACCTGGGGAAGAGGCAGAGAAATGGACTGCATTGTTGAATGTAATTACATTCAGTTCAAGAGCATTTAGGGAGTGCCTGGACTTGTGCTAAGTGAGAGCAGGGATTCAAATTCTTTGAGAGCTGACTACGTCCTAGGCACAATGACTAGAGCTTAACATGGGCCAGCCCATTTCACCCTCCCAAGTCTGTGAGGCACTCACTACTGCCTGTGTTTTAGAAACAAGTAATGGTAAGGTTAAACAGCTTACCCAAGTCATAGAGCTAGAAATGGCTTTGAAGCCAGCACTTTCTATCTACTCTAAAGTCCGTACTCACTCCACTTTTCCAGTCTGTCTCCTGTTGCTGAAAGGATACAGGAAAGATGCAAGTCAAATCAACAAATAGGGAATGAGTGTGACTTTGTTTAATGGAAAGGGAGGGGCAGAGCATTCCGGCAGGAGCCTAAAGAGGCAGCAAGGTGTGGTAGGAGGGGCATGAGTTCCAGGTTCAGTCTCGGCACCCTCTTGACCTCCTACATGGTGGGGCAGAGGTGGCACTGAGCACTCTGTGAGTGGACACTGTGGTGAGCTGTCCCCCTTCTTACATAGTCCCTACCTCCACTGGGTTACATCCTCCTTGCCCCAAAGGCCCTAGAGATTATCTGCCCGTCTCCCTTCAGAAGCTTCACCAATTCTTAACAACTTTCACTTAATTCAGCAAGCATTTATTAAAAGCCTACTATTTTTTTTTATGTGCATTAAATACAGGCTTCCTATTTTTTTTAAAAATTTAGAGCTATTCAATGCCTAGGATTTTACTTGCATGAGTGAAATGGAATCTATAGGAGGTTATTCATTGCAGCATTGTCTTAATAACAAATTAGAGAAGTGATAAATTATAGTACCTCCACACAAGTATTCTGCAGCTGTTTAAAAATGGGGTGGGGGGAATCTCCAGATATATTGTTAAATAAAAAGCAAGGAGTAAAACATTTAGCATGCTAACATTTCGTGTGTGTGTGCACGTGATACACACACATGGGCACACGTGCACTTAAACACACACACATGCATGTTTGGGAGCTCTACAAGGATACTCAAGAGACCATAAACATTTGTTGCTTTCAGAGAGGAAAACAGGGTGGCTGAGGGGTAGTAAAAGGAGGAAATCTTTTCACTATATGCTGTTGTTTTTAGGTGCCTACGAGTCGGTTTCGCCTCATAGTGATTGTACGAGACAGAGTAGAACAGTCCCATAGTATTCTAGGCTATAATCTTTATGGGAGAAGATTACCAGGTCCTTCTTCCACATAGCTTGGCAACAACCAAACCAGTCTACTTCCTTCTTCTGAAGTCAGATGTGCTGGTTTTCTGCTTGGATGTTAAGATGATGTTGCGTTGCTATACAAATTTCTAAATCACTACTCTGAACTTCTATCATGTACCAATAACAAACAGTACATGGGCTAGCACTGCCCATCAGCCTTCTGTACTTTTGATTTTGAATACACTATCTATTCAAAGAAATTTGTTGTTTTTCAATGTTAGCGACCTACCCTTGGTGGAACAATATTGCAAGAAGCGAGGATTTTTAAAACCCGCTTGCTGATCTTGGATTCCCTTGGATTCTCTCTTCTAGTATCAGCTCTCAGCAAAATTGTGCTGTTGTCAAGATTTGTCTTTGGCTGCTTTCTTTCGCCATCCTCCAATAGACATTCTGTGCAACCACTCCACCTTTCCTCCAGGGAGCTACCCTATGTTTCCTCCCCCCACCACCCCCCATCCTCCCTGACGCCTATTGTGGCTCTCAACTTGCTCTGACACAGATGTGTAGAACTACTAAAGATTTAAAGCATTTCTTGTCTCATGTAAACAGAGGAATTGAAGATATAGTCTTCCAGATTGAAGGAAAAAAGGCATCAGGATTGGATGACGGATATCCAGCTTTGTTACTTTTAGCTGGCCACCACTTAAACCGGGCCAGCCCCCAGGAAGAGTGCATGATGAGACTGAAAAAGCCTGGGGACTAAGAGTCAGGACACTTGAGTTCAGTAGGCTGTGCTTGGCAGGGGTGGTGTGGCACTCACAGGGAGGGGACCCTAAATCAAAAATTAAGGGCAATGAGACTGGCCTTTGCAGATTCATGTACTTCAACAAATTAACGATTAGAGCTAAACCAGGCAAAGTTATCTTAAAGAACCAGAACAGTCACAGCTTCAGAAGTCAGGCTGAACATTTTAATCTGTCCAGAGAGAAAGTGCATCCATCAGAAGCAGAACAGTGTGGAGTTCCAGCGGCAGATGTTGGCAATGCCCATTTGAGCCATGGGTAATGGAGAGATGTTCAGACCCGAGAACAGAAGCTACCAGGTCTTGGTGGCAGAGCCTTGGCCTGTCTGTCACCACCACAGAGCTCATCCGTCTTGCTCTTGTGAGGTGTGGGCCAAACAATCTGTTAATACAGGTTGGGTGGCCTTGTGTTTTCGCCCACAGGGAAAGAGTGTGTTGGCTCATCTGTTGTATGTCTTGTTATAAATTATTAAGATGACTCTGTGGTTTATATTCTAGGCTCTTGTAAACTCAGATAATGTGAGTCTACTCTAGGTATACAGATTCACTTTTGGTCAAAGAAAAACTCAAGGGTATAAGCATATAAAGCTGAAGACCTGACCGTGGATGATGGTTGTTCTAACCTGGCAAAACTGTGAGTTCTCAGGGCAGCCAGCTGAGGAACCAGCACCACAATGACTTTGTCTCGAATGTCTGCAAGTTCTTTCAGTCAAAGCAGACACTCTGGACCTGATCCCCAGGCTCCTGTGCTGGTTTGGATTTGGCTCAGCGATGGAATGAGCGTGTCTGACACGCAATTACACAGTTACAATAAGCTGGGTATTTAAGGCCATGTTAAAATGCCCCGTGTCAAAACAGCCAAGACAAAAAGCCATGTGCTTTTTAAAACCAATTTTAAATTTAAAAATTTTAAGAGACAATTCATGTAGATTGCTCAACTATTTAAAAGTGTTTTAAAAATACAGTGAAAAATCTCCCACTCTTGCCCCCTTCTACTTAGTCTCCATTTCTCCTAATAAGCAACTCCTGTGACTAATTTATTGTCCATTCTCCTAAATATTTTTGGTATATCCAAGCCAGTAAGACTAATTACTGTTTCCTTCCCTTTTTTCTTTTACACAAAGTAGCATACTGTATGCTTTTTACTGTATGGTTGTGATTCATTTTCATATCAACACATAAAAGCTTGAGGTCACATAGTTCTTGTAACAGACAAGGTAAGAACACAGGAATTGGGCATCAGAGAGACCTAGCTTCATAACCTACTATGTGCCCTGGGTGGGTTTCTTAACTTTATAAATTTTTAGCTTCTAAATCTTTAAAATGGGGGCAAAAATATCCAGTTTCCAAGGTTTTTATGAAGTCTAAATATATATGTGAAAGAAAAGCCTGGTGATCTACTTCTGAAAATCAGCAAATGAAATCCTTATAGATCGCAATGATCTGATCCCATTGTGCATGGAGTCGCCATGTATCAGGAGTCAACTCAACAGCCAATAACAACAACAAAAATATATATGTAGAGCCCTTAGAACACTATCAGGCACATGGCCATTGAGGGGGAGGAGAAGGAGGAGGCAAGGAAGTGAAGGAAGAGAAGGAGAAAGAAAAGGATTCCCTGTTAGTCTAACTTCCAGGTCACTGCAGTTAACCAGCTGGGCACTGGACAGATCAGGGGACTCCAGTTCCCCATCTCTAAGTGAGAGGAGAATTAGACCAGGTGATTTACAAAATCTTTTTGATGCAACTAAGTTAGAATTTAATGCCCTCAAATAATTCATTAAACTTTCCAATTTTTTATATTTAATACACATGTATTGTGTGCCTGCTTTGTACAAAGAGGTAAGAAAAACTAAAGTGACTGAGACATGTTTCTTCTTCCTCTTCCTCCCTACAGGCTGGATAACCTGCAAGTTAAGGCAGGGAAAATACAAAGCAGGGGGTGAAAGAGAGGGAAGAGAAGAAAAGTATTCCTTAGAAGCTACATTTGAAGGATACTGACAGAAGGTCCCACCAAGAGCACTGGGGCTGACCTTGAACCATGTCCCAACGGCAAAGTCAATGCCAGTTAATTCCTGTGGGTTTTGCTGGCAGCAGAGGCCTGGTGTATGAGTTTGTTCTTAACTTTTATCTCAGGGATACGGTAGGTGGGAGCGAGTACTCTCTTGGATCTGAAGCACTACAAGCAATAACAGAGGCACAGTAACAATAGCGTAATTCAGCTTAGTCCCAGTTGATTTACATTTTCTAAGCTCCTGTACATATTATCTGTGTAAACTTGGGTAAGTTATTTACCTTCTCAATGCCACAAATTTCCTCATCTGTAAAATGGGAACGGTAATTGCAGCCTACCTCCTGGGACTATTTATAAGATTAAATTAGATAGTATGTTCAAAGCACTTACAATAGTATCTGGCACATAATAAGTTCTGTTTAGAATGGTATCTGACCATAATAAGTCCTGCATAAATATTTTCTGTGATTGTTATTTTGAGCTGGGAACTGTGATGATTACTAGAGAGGAAAATAAGACCCAAGAGACGGCATCCTTGCTCTCAAAGAGAGGAGTCCATATGAAGGTTGAAGCTGCTGTCATGTAGATTTACATTAGTTATGTTCTCTAAGGGTGAGCTTATTAACTTTTATAAACTAAAACTTCATAAGCTGAAAATCTGCAAAAGTTAACCTTGACTTCTTCTGGCTACAAAAACCCCTGGGTTGATTAGGCTGTCTATATGCTGACTTTAGACTAACTTAAATCTCTAACATTGTATGTAATCAACTATTACCCACAGGAGTTTGAGAAAGCTCTCTCTAAATAAACCACTGGATAAAATGATTAGATGCTCCTCGATTCAATGCCAAAATGCTATCATTGCATTTTTACTTGGGAGTCCAGGAAGATAAAATACTCACTACAGCCTTTCCCATGCCAAGATGAACACTGGCCCACTTCTGCAGTTCGGGGTCATTTTTAAATGCCATCCCACAAGACTGAGTAAGGCGGTGGCCATTCTTCTCGGGCGGACTCTTAGTGGAACCTTTGCTGTGGTTGAAATAAAATTGCCTTTTGACCAACTCCAAGACAAATTGCCAATAGCTCACCTCACAGAGCTTTCTCTTCTTTCTCTCCTCAGGCATTTTTCCTAAAAGTAAATAAGAAGAAAAATGGATAATTCCACATGTTATCCATTCTTCCGGCCTCCTCCAACCTCTGCCTTCCCCACAGACCATCAGAAACAGAAAAATAAACATGAGTCGGTTAGGGCAAAATCAGCTGAAAGTGGATGATTTGCAGTGGGGTATATGGGACCAATTGCTGTGATAAATGTTCTTTTAAGTAGCCAGTTCTGCAAAGGATAGAAACTATTTATGTATGATTAATTAAGAAATAATTATCTTTGACTGGAGGAATATGAGACAATAAATGGGCCATAAAATCTAAATAAACACTCAGGCTGCTGCCTTTACTTTCAACTGGTGCCAGGGATATTTATGATTTGTATAAGAAGATATGATAAACTCTGCTTCTATCCACCCACCATTTCCAAAATCCAACAGCATTGAGAAATCTCCCTTGACACTTTTCTTTTTTTTTTTTTTTTTCCATGTTCTCTGTGGATGTATCACATCAAAAGAGCTCATTATTGCACAATCACGAGGTTTCTTTTTCCATTTATTGAACACCAGTGTCTTAGAGGTCATCATCAAATCCTCATATTCATCTCGTACATGGCCAGTAGAAACGGTTCTGCAAAGTTTTCCCAATGTCTACCTCTCCGCATGCCAGTCCATCTTGCACACAACTGCCAGTTACATCTGCCATGGCCATGGTACTCTTATGTTCACAAACAAACAGAAAACTCCCTCCCCAAAAGTTCAATGTCAAAGGAATAAAATCCAGACTATTTTTTTTTCAAGTCTCTATCTTTCATTAATTCATGCATTTAACTATCATCAAATCTCACACATGTGACATTAGGAATTACAAGTTACATGTGTGTCTTGATTCATGGACCTTATAGCTCCAATAAAAGATGAGAAACATGTAAACAAGTAAGTGCATAAAGTTGAGTTTAACAAAAGAAATGTGCACAGGGCATAGTGGGTACACATATATACCAAAAAAAAAGTATGCAGCTGCATTCTTGGAGAAGCTTAGAAACGTTTCTATCAGGAGGCTGACAGCTTCAAAGAGGAGGTTAAGCTGCAACAATTTTAAATGATGGTTAGAGGAGATAAGGTAGGCAAGTGAATCTTAAGTGGAGAGTACAGTGTGAAATAGGAAGATAAGTTTGCTCATGGATAGGAAGACAATATTATTATGATGTCAGTTCTTACCAACTTGATTTATAGATTAATGCAACCCAAGTCAAAATCACAACAAGTTATTTTGTGGATATTGCCAAAATGATTCTGAAGTTTATATGGAAATGTTAAAGAACCAGAATAGTCAGCATGACACTGAAGGAGAAGAGAGTTGGAGGACTGGCACTACTTGCCTTCAAGATTTACTACAAAGCTACAATGATCAAGACTGTGTGGCACTGGTAAAGGAATAGGAAAATAGATCAATGGAACAGAATAGAGTCCAGAAATAGTCTCACAAAAATATAGTCAACTGATCTTTGACAAAGGAAAACAGGAAATTCAATGAAGGAAAAATAGTGTTTTCAATAAGTGGTGCTAGAACAACTGGACATCTACGTGTGGAAAAAGGAATGCAGACACAGAGCTTAATCACAAAGAGTAAAACAAAATGGATCATCGACAGAAACATAAGACACAAAATACAACATCTAAAAGATAACATAGGAGAAAACCTGGGTGACCTTGGGTTTGGTGATGACTTTTTAGATACGACATCAAAAGCACAATCCAGAAAAGAAAATAATTGATGACTTCACTAAAATTAGAAAAAAAAAAAAAACTTCTGCTGAGAATGTCACTGTTAAGAAAATGTAATGGGGAAAATACTTTTAAAACATGTATCTGATAAAGGTCTTGCATCCGGGACATGGAAAGAAGTCTTGAAACTCAGCAATAAGAATACAAACAACCCAATTACAAAATGGGCCAAAGATCTGAGTGGAAACCTCACCAAAGAAGATATACAGATGTCAAATAAATATTTGAAAAAAAAGTTCAACATCAAATATCATCAGGCAATTGAAAATCAAAACAACAATGAGGTACCACTACACACCTATTAAAAATCTGTTGTAGAGTCAAATCCAACTCATAGTAGAACTGTCCCATGGGGTTTCCAAGGCTGTAGATCTTTACAGAAGCAGACTGCCACATCTTTCTCCCACAGAGCAGGTGGTGGTCTCAAACCACCAATCTTTCAGTAAGCAGCTGAATGCTTAAACGCTTTACCACCAGGGCTTCTCTACGCACCTACTGGAATGACTAAAATCCATAACGCCGACAGCACCACTACTGGAGGGGATGTGGAGGAAGAGGAACTTTCATTTCTGATGGGAATGAAAACTCCACTTTGCAAGACAACAGTCTGGTAATTTCTTACAAAGCTAAACATACGCTTATCATTCAACCCAGCAATCCCACTCCTAGGTATTTACTCAATTAGGATGAAAACATATGTCCACATTAAAAAAAAAAAAAATCATGAGGTTATAGCAGCTTTATTCATAATTGCCAGAATTTGGAAACAACCAAGATGTTCTTCAATAAGTGAATGGATAAACAAACCGATACATCCATTTAGAGATAAAAAGAAATGAACTATCAAGCCACAAAAAGACATGGAGGAAACTTAAATGCCTATTGCTAAATGAAAGAAGCCAGTCTGAAAAAACTACATATTGTATGATTTGAATTATATGACATTCTGAAAAAGGTGAAACTATAGAGACAGTGAAAAGATCAGTGTTTGCTAGGAGTTTGGGGCTCGGATAGAGGAATGAATAGGTGGAGCACAGGGCATTTTAAGGGCAGTGAAACTGTTCTGTATGATACTATAATGATACTAATAACATTAAGCATTTGTCAAAACCCATAGGACTGTAAAGCACAAAGAGTGAACCCTAGTAGGAACTATGGACTTGAGTTACCAATAGTGTATCAATGCTGGTTCATCGATTAATAAATATGCCACAGGAATGCAAGATGTTAATCAAGGACAAAACTGGCAGAGAGAGGGGGTAAATGGAAACTCCTTGCACTTCCTGCAGTCTTTTTCTGTACACTTAAAACTGTTCTAAAAAAATAAAGTCTACTGAAAATAGGAAAAAAAAATTTTAAACAGATTATGTAAAGTCATCATGGAAACACATTCATTTGGATCAGGAAGTTAGGAAGTCATAGCGGATATCTGCTTGAGCAGCTTGATAGGGTTACTGAGGGACAAAAGCTCCCAAGTGAGCAAATGAGAATGTGGCAAAGCTGAATGAAGAATGTTATTTGGAGGAGAATGACTATAAAGAGATGAGAAAGATGTGTCTAAGAGGGAATAAAGGAAAGAGGGTTTTAAAAGATGGGGAAAACTAGGAAAGGCCTACAGGCATTAGACAATGAGCCATGGAGAAACAGGTTAAAAAATATATGCAAAAGGGGAAATTACTGCTGAGTGAAAGCAAGAGGGACAAGAATACAGGTCACAGGTGAAGGAATTAGCTATAAGCAGGTGATGAAACAGCTCTTTAGTATGGGAAAATATATGCCCATAAGTATGCCAGTAGTAGGCAGAATAACCCCCAAAGATGTCTACACCCTAATCCCTGTGAACATGGCAAAAGGGACTTTGCAGGTGTAATTAAAATTATGGACCTTCAGATAGGGAGATTATAATGGATCATCCAAATGAGCCAAGTCTAATCACAGAGTCTTTAAAAGCAGAGACCTTTCTCTGGCTGAAGTCAGAGGGATACAGCAGATGGAGAAATTTGAAGCAGGAGAGGGATCATGACAGGGATCAACACAGCATTGCTGAAGGGGCCACATGGAAATCATAAGAAAAAAATGCAAAGACCAGGCCCTGGCTAGGAGCAAAGACCAGGCCCTGGCTGACAGCCAATAAGGAAACAGGGACTTCAGTCCTATAACCTCATGGAACTGGATTTGGCTAACAACTTGAATGAACTTGGAAGTGGATTAGTCCTTAGGGATTCTATAAAGGAACACAGTCCTGTTGACACTTTGATTTCAACCTTGTGAGACTAAGCAGAAGACCCAACAAATCCGTGCTGTACCCAGGCTTCTGACCTACTAAATAGATGGCTAAATTTGTGGTAATCTGTATGGCAGCAATAGAAAACCAATACACTGGTTGGCAGTCTGCAGTGAAGAGGACTGAGGTGAGATTGAATATTTGAGGACAACTAGTAGTCCCTTGCACCTTTGCATTGGTCTGATGGTCTACATTCTTGCACAGATTTATGCCACAAATGTATAGGCAAGTATTGAACCAAAGTCATGGTTCAATGCTGGGAGAGGCAAGAGCAGAAAGCAGTTTTCCTCTGATTTTACCTCTTATTGCCCCCTGTGGTCACACACATTCTACATGCACCAGCCTCCCAGAAATTTCCCACTTGAGGTTGTTACGAGTTCCTGGGATCCATATTAACCTCTTGCTTCTATTGTTTTTCCAGAGTGGGAAGAAGCTAGGGACTGCCCAATTTCTCCATCTTGGCAGAATGAGACCCTTGGATCCATTCTATGTGTCAGGATCTCATTTAGTTACCAATACCATATGATAGGTGGTGTATTACTCGAAGAAAGCACCAATCTGGGTCATTATGCTTAAATAATTGCTCGAGGGCACACAGCTACTAAGTGATACAGCCAATTGATCCTGGGTGTTCCTAACTATCAAATCTGTGCTCTTAATCAGAGTAGCATGCCGCCACACAGATTTGCATTTTCAGTCTTATCACTTATTGAAGAAAGAAAGGCGTTGGCCCTGGGTGAAGATATTTCAAGAGTTAGAAGTCCTGAAGGGCTAAGAAAATATTCACGTCTTGTTAATCGCTGCCAGCTCTGCTAACTCATGGGGCTGGCCCAATACACGTAGAGAAAACACAGGTAATTATAATAGGAAAGCCAAAGGGGTAACTGACATCTAGATTTTTCTAAAGCCCAAGATAAAGGGTATTTCATTGTTGGCTGCAGCAGTAACCCTGAATGATTAGGGCTAAAATTTAGAGGCAGCTCTCTACAAAGGATGAGACCCTGGATTTGAGCCCCGTTTCTACCACCCACCAGCTGCCTGATTATGACTAAGTTACTTAAACTGCATTCCTTAGCTTCTTCATCAGGAAATCGGGGATAATAATGTTTTTCCAACAGCAGAGGTCTGAGCCAGATGATTCCATAGGCTCCCTCTAGCCCTAAGATGTAGAATCCTATGATCCTCAATTGGGCCTACTCAGGGCTTTGCTGCAGACAATAGGGTTGGGAACTAAGCCAAAGAAGATCTTCCTAATTTAGAAGAAAGCTGATCTTTTTGCATTTTGCTTTTGAGTAAATCTGACTTCTTAAACAATTCCCTTTCTTTAATTCAGTTAGACAAGTGGCAATGAACTTCCAAGTGACCTCTTTGCGTATGATATGGTATCGCTTGTCAGCATCATTGCTGCATGTCACAGGGGAACTCCATAAAGTTAGCATATGACCCAGGTGTCAAAATACCATTTCAGGAAATCACTTGGAAATTAATTTTGATCACCAGGACATAGTCCATCCATTCAGCCCAGGGAGCCTAAGTGCTTCCTATAGCTCACTTGGCTCTGAAAATAGCATCCCACAGCAAATGTGGAGGAAGCAATTAATTGTGTAAAATAACACAAAAGATTTTACCCTGGATTGCAGAATCAAGTTTATTCAAATCCCATTGGGACTTTTATAGGAGATTTCTCTTCCCATAGTGAGGAAAGTTAAAGCCAGCCATGAAAATGACCACTGCTCTGGCCTAGAGGAATAAAGGAGGGAAGCTAATGAGACATTAAATACAGGCTTTTTTTGTTTTGTTTTGTTTTGTTTTTTCCATGAGATTCTACATCTGGGAGAATTATTTCCATCTCCCTTTGCTTCTGTCTTTCTTTCCTTTTCACTTTCTTCCTCTCTGGGTTTAACATGAGCCCTGGTGCCACGGTGATTAAAAGCTATAGCTGCTAACCAAACGTCAGCAGTTTGAATCCACCGGCCACTCCTTGGAAACATTTTGGGGCAGTTCTACTCTGTCATATAGAGTTGCTATGAGTTGGAATCCAATTGATGGCAACGGGTTTTTTTTTTTTTTTTTGGTGCAAATGGTTAACACATTTGGTTGCTAACTGAAAGACTGAAGGTTGACGTCTACCCAAATGCACCTCGGAAGAAAGGTCTGGAGATTCACTTCTGAAAAATCAGCCATTGAAAACCCTATGGAGTGCAGTTCTACTCTGACACACATGGGGTTGTTATGAGTCAGGATAGACTCAATGGCAACTGGCTACAAGGTTTAACATGGAATTTTCATTCTACTATGTCTACCATCAGGTTTATTGATTGAGATCAGACCATTTCCTAAGAGCAGGTTTGGATGAAGGAGCCATGGGTGAGGATAGGAAGAAATTATGCTTAGCTGGGTACCATGGAGAGAATAAAATGGAAGAAGCAAGAGAAAATAACAATCATGATAATAAATAATAGGTAATACACTATTAGAAAGGACCAACCTCTCACTAAATCTAACACCAAGACTCTAGGGTTCCATAAACTTGAGTATTATATAAAGACTATTTACTACTAATGCTACTACTACTGTTACTGACAATACAAATACTAACACTAATAATGGCAATAGTGAAAATGCATCTAAATTACTGCAACCTTCAACTCTTCAAAGTGAATTTCCATCATTAGTTTTGTTTCACCTTCAAATTGCATAAAGCAAGTTGGGATGCTATGATACTATTCTCCTTTGTTGACATCAGAGCAATTGAGCCTCAGAGAGGGCATCGATGTCAATGTTTTATGCACAGTGGAAGACCCAGGACTAAACTCAAGCTGTTGCTTCTATTTTTGTTGTTGTTGTTGTTGTTGTTGTTGAAAGTATACATAGTAGAACATAGGCCAATTCAACAATTTGTACACGTACAATTCAGTGACATTGATTATATGTAGTCTTCAAGTTGTGTAACCATTCTCACCTTTCGTTTCTGAATTGTTCCTTCTCCATTAACATGAACTCACTGCCCTCTAAGCTTCCTATCTGACCTGTGAATTTAATCCCAAATGGCTAGTTCTTCCAGAGGATGAAGTTCAAGGCAAATGTTTACTAAATAAGCTTATTATTTGGTTTAAAGGTTTCCGGGGATATTTTTGGCTTAAGGTTTAAAGATTATCTCAGAGCAACAGTTTCAGGGGTTCATCCTGCCTCAATGGCTTCAGAAAGTCTGGATTTCATGAGAATTTAGAATTCTGTTTTGTATTTCCCCGCTTTTGATCAGGATTCTTCTATAGGACCTTTGATCAAAATGTTCAGTAATTAAGCCCAAGCTTTTTGATTCCTGGTTTGGGCTCCTTGCATTACATGTCACACTAAAGCTTAATTAGCATCAGACCTTTTTATGAAAGTAATATTTGATGGCTCACTTGGGGAAGACAGCAGTAGTTAAAGAGGTAGAAGAAAGACAAGACATAAATGAGGTTCTGGGGTTTGGGAGGTCAATTTTTTCTTCTCGGACATTTTGGCTCTAGGGCTAATCAATATTTTCATACTGCAGTTGAGCTTCCCTTATCAGAGGCTGCTTCTGCTGGTAGATGCTTGTGTGTCTGGGTATGGGGAAGATCACAGACCAAGGAGCAAAAAACTCTGCAGCATTTTCCAAACTTCCCAACTGATTCCTCCTGGCTCAGCATTCCTCCGGCGTGCTGTCAGCAAAAAAGAAACAGATACAAGTGATGTTTTCATTGAAAATCAACTCACCCCAGTGAGCAGGAAGGAGATCGCCACAACATGGCACCTGAATGGGCCAATTCCCTGCGATTTTCCACAAAATTACCTTCTATTCGCCTTCATGCTCGACTAAGTTTATCTCTTGGAGAAAACAGAGTCCAGGGTGGCTGGGTTATAGTCTGGTGCCAAATCTAAAATTTCCTGTTGTCCTGACAGCTTGCAAGGAAAACGCTGCCAGAGGTGGAGATGCTCCCCAGAGCACCCCAAACCAAAGCATGAGAAATTGGATACCAGGTAAAGAGAAGGGTGAGCACAGTAGGCTTAGGCTAGGACTAGCCTGCAGGTTGACCACCAGTTTTCAGGAGAAAGGAAAAGACCCTGGGGATAAAAATAGAATGAAGTAGAACAAAAACCAAAATTCAGTTCTTCCTTGAAAAGAAATTATATACTCTTAGGGTGGTGCTGATCGATGCCTTAAGTAATAATTTGGATTCTGTAGTTGAGTCATAATAGTAAACCATTATATCTGAATAGTACTTTTAAGTTTACAAAGAACTTTCACTTATAGGATCTCATTTGGGTCCCACAACAACACAAGGAACAAGTTACATCCTCATCTTCTTGGTGAGTAAACTAAAATGCAATGTCTTTCAAAAGTTGGCTGTGAAGTCGGACCTTGAACCAGGTCTCCTGGCGACAGTACAGTGGCTTTTCTCCCCCACCCATACCCAGACTCTTTTATGTCATGGGACCTAGTCCTTTTCTCAGTTCCTATAAAGCAGCTCAATGACTTCTCTAAGGCCACAGAGCAAGGCATTGACAGAAAGCCACGATTTCCCAATTTTCATACATTCATTGCCAGACTAAGGTACAAGAACATGGTAATGTTTTAAGAGCACGTTCTGATAGAAATGGGGCTGGTGCCTATGAACCATAAAGTCTACAGAAATGGTGGCAACTCTCTCCTATACCTTTATCAGAGCCCAAGTCCACCTGTCTCCATTCCTTTTTTCAGACCTATCACACTTCTGAAATCTTGAACTTTTCCTCTCTGTAGCACTGCATTCCCTCCTCTTAACCCAGAATCTATTACCCGATTTTAGTCCCCCAGCCTCCCTGTCCCTGTGTTTTAAAATTCATTGTCACTATTATGTGTTTTGATGTTTCATCTTTGTCCAAATTCCTTCCCTGGACAAGGGCTTTTGGTTCTTCCCTGGACCAAGCACAAAGTTTCTCTATGCCTTGCCTCGCTGGTCTTTGGTGGATAAATGCCTGAGTTTTCTTACCTACTTAGGCCCATAGACTCTAATTCATTCAACAAAGCCTCATGGGACACTTACCACTAGCCAGTGCCGCCTTGGCACTGTTTGGAGGGAAGAGTATCTTTGTTCTTGGTCTGGTGAAGAGAGAAGCCACTGAGGCATTTATCTTAATATCTTGTCCCTATTTCCAGCAGTTCCAAGACAGGACAAATGGAGCTTGATAGCATTCCCTGTGTGGAAGGATGTTGGTATGACTGCTTAATAGATTTTGGAGGCGGGCTTTGTTGCAGTTCTTCATTTTCTTTGTCTATTGTTGCAGGTTTTCATTAACCTTTGAGGTTGTTTTCATTTTGTGGTTTGCATTTTAAACATTTTCTGGTTTTGAAACTGCCTAGCAAATAATTTCTTTTGATCCAACTGCTTCCCTCAATTACTATTAGATTTAACTCTTTTTTAAAAGAGCAAACTCCACACCCTCTTGATATCTCAGGCCACCATCCCACCCATCTGTGGCCCTTGTGGTTCAGGGTTTCATTTAGGAATTGAGCTTCTTGCATTTGAGGAAATGAATCACTGATACTAGACTTCTGCTCTTCTCCCCAGCTGGGAAATATCTTTTGCTTCTTCCTGCCCTAACTTAAAGGAACAAAAAATGAAAGAGGGAGGAGAAAAAGAAAGCAGGAAGGAAGGAGAAAGAAGGAAAGGACTAGGGAGGAAGGGAGGAGGAAAAGAAGAATAAATAAATGGATGGCTATTTTGGACATCTCTCACGTAGTTGTATAAGCATAATGGTATACATCCAGTAGTAGACAACCTTCCGCTCTACAAATCCTGCAAAATTTCTGCAATGATTGTCCAGTTCGGGATGATCTTTGATTCTCTTTTAAAAAATCCATTGCTGTTGAGTCAATTCTGTCTCATAGTGACCTTTGGCTATTTAAATATTAGAACTTTCTAATGATATTGCTTAAGGACAACCCTGAAAAAAAATATGAATTTGGTGATTTTGTACTATAGTTTTTTAATGATAAAAATAGCTAAGATTTGTTGAGCACTACCTACATGGTTTGTTGTTACTGCTAAGTGCTGTAGAGTCGATTTTCGACTCATAGCGACCCCATGTGACACAGTAGAACTGCCCCACAGGATTTTCTTGGCTTTTTTTTTTTTTTTTTTAATCTTTACAGAAGCAGATTGTTAGGCCTTTCACCTGCAGAGCTGCTGGGCGAATTCTAACCATCAACCTTTCAGCTAGCAACTGAGTGCTTAACTGTTGCACCTTCAGGGCTCCTTAACTACATACTAAAAATTGTGAAGGCGCCCTGGTGGCACAATGGTAAAGTGCTTGGCTGCTAACCTAAAGGTTGGCAATTCAAACCCACCCAGAGGCTCCAAGGGAGAAAGAGCTGGTTACCTACTCCTGTAAAGATTACAGCCTAGAAAACCCTACAGGGGACAGTTCTGCTCAGTCACATCAGGTCCCCACGAGAGGAAATAGAAAATTAACAATGATTGAGGATGGCGCGGGACTGGCCAATGTTTCATTCTGTTGTGCGTAAGGTCACTATGAGTCAGAACCAACTTGACGGCACCTAACAACAGTAACAGAATTATGAAAGTGAATTTTCATGCATTGTCTCTTTTAATTTTCAGTATAAGGCTATAAGTTCAGTTTATTATGCCCATCTTACAGAAGAGCAACCTGTAATATTGAGAGGTAAACATAACGAGCCTTCCTTAGATGGCACTGCTAGGAAATCGCACAGAAAGACTGAACCTAGGCCTCTCCAACTTTAGGGCTTTTTCCTCTTAAACACTGAAACATTGAATCACCCATACTCCTGACCTTCATTATCACTTACCTTGTCCCCTTTTGAATCCTTCCTCTCTCTTTCTCTCTCTCATTACACCCCATCCCCCAAAGCCCATTCATTCCCAGGTCTTTCCCTCTGTTCTGTAACTTCATGTTTGGAGGGAAACTCCTTCAGTAATAACATTTACACTGACATATTACCATTCAGTCCTTAATTCAGTGAGTTAACATACCTCAGACATGTTTATGGAAAGCATACGTACATACATATATATACAAATAAAAATCTTATTTATCTTTTCTACTGAAAATGGTTAGTGCTTAGGTTTTAAATGTCATGCTAATGGTCATATAGTTATTAGATTACATTTCAAGGTAGTTTATATGCTTAGGGTGTGGTCCATTATTAATTATGATGGATATAAACATATATTTCAAGCAGTCTTCTTGATGATTTAAATCATGTTCGAACTTCTTATCAGATCTGTATAGGTTATTGCTATTACTTGTTGTTGTTAGTTGCCATCGAGTCAACTGTGACTCATAGTCACACCATAGGACAGAGCAGAACTGTCCTACAGTGTTTCATAGACTATTATCTTTATGGGAGCAGATTACCAACTCTTTTCTCCTGCAGAGCTGCTAGTGGGTTTGAATAGCCAACTTTTCTGTTAGCAGCCATGCACTTAACCATTGTGCCACCAGGGCTCCTTTGTTATTACTTAGGTTGCTGTTTTCTTTTTTTAAAGATCACTGTTATTTGTAAAATAGCTGGTGAAGAGTATATACTGGGATAGGAGTAGGAGAGGCATCAGCTCTGCCTTATTTTGTAAGATTATCTGAAAGATTAGGATTATCTCCAATCAGTGGGATTTTTTTGGGGGGGGGCAGGTAGTAAACTATTTAAGTCATTGTCAATTTGTGAAGGCTGGTTTAGGTACTTTAGATAGCAGAACCTCAAATTCATTTAACTGTACCACATCTCAATATACTAATGCAAATGGAGGTCAAAGGATACCATTACCAACTCCTTTGAACCTTGGGCCTACCTCTTTCCCTTGTAAATACCTCACATACTCTAAGTGACCTATGGCAATCTAATAGATGGACTGAATGATGGCGCCTTGTTGCTCTGTATGTTGACTATACAAACCAAAAAACCAAACCCATTACCATCAAGCCAATGCCAACTCATAGCGACCCTATAGGATAGAGTAGAACTCCCCATAAGGTTTCCAAGGAGCAGCTGGTAGATTTGAACTGCTGACCTTTTGGCTAGCAGCCATAGCTCTTAACCACTGGGCCATCGGGGCTTAATCCTTCCAACCTTTTTAAAAAACGTATCTATAGAAATTGTAGTATTAACTCCATAGAGCCCTGGGGCATGAACATTTCCCTTTAAAGACCATACTTTCAGCAACAGGGAGCCACTGAAGATTAATCTGGACAGTGCCAAGCATTAGAGGACCACTATGATGAAGGCTTGATGCACAGAAAGGCATGAGTGTTAATGGGAGGCAGGGAGATGGGTAAGAAGGCTAGTAAAACTGTGTGGGCAAGAAGTGGAGTTAGTGCTGGTGAGAAGGAAGAAGCAGAGATGGCAGATGAGATTTTAAGAGGGAATGTTTCAGGAATTGCTGTTTTTTTTTTTTTTTAGATACAGACAGTGCAGTGCACTTGGTATACCCTGTCAGGAACGTTGGCATTTTAAGACAGGTTGCTTCAGGGAATTGAAAACTACCTTCAGGGCAGGAGAAGATGGAATTTAGGCAAGGGAGGGTTACACCATCCTGTCTGCAGTCACCCACCTCCTTGCCTGTGTGCAGGAGCCTGCTGCTCCCCTTGCAGGAGCTTCCAAGAGGTCTTGATGGTGTGGAGCCCATCATCCTCTAGGTACATTCCTTAGAGGACTGTCCTAGAAAGATTGCGGCACCCCCCATAACTCACTGGGGGAATGCTGGTAATTCTCAGCCAAGGGAGAGTCATGTATTAAGGGGCAGTGATTCACAGGGAATTGGAGGCTCCATTCACTACTTGGAGTCCCTGGGTGGTGCAAATGGTTTATGTGCTCAGCTGCTAACCAAGAGGTTGGAGGTTGGAGTCCACCCAGAGGAGCCTTGGAAGAAAGGCCTAGCAATCTACTTCAGAAAAATCAACCACTGAAAACCCTACGGAGCACAGTTCTACTCTGACACTCATGGTTCACCATGAGTTTGAATTGACTTGATGGCAACTGATAAAAAGAGTGGTAAAGAGGCAGAGCCAACATGGTGTCCTAGATGCTGTCTCCCTCTGGAGCAAAAACTCCAAAAACTAATTAAAACAGATACAAACATCAATCCTGGAACCCTAAGCATCAAATGAAGGGATAAGAACCAGATCGAACACCTAATAGAAGAAGGAAAACAGAATGAGAAGAGAGGGAGTGGAGGTCTATGGTTTGGTGAATTACCTATTATGGCCTTTCTCGCCATGGACTTGTAACTCCCGCCCGGGTAATTGGGTGGGGCTGTGCAAATGAGATAATTGTAGACCACCAAGGGGGATTGGTCAGTTTTGCCTTAAAAGACAGCCAATTACAGAGCAGAAGGAGGAGCCCACCACCACTAAGGAAGGAGAGACCAGCAGCAGAGACCTGGCAGCAGGAGAAGGTGTGGTGAGTTTCCTGACCCATGGAGAGAGAAAGCTGAGTGCCTGTGGGGAGAGGCCTAGAGCCAGGGAGAGGTGTGCCTTTGAATATAGTTGAGAAGAGGCTGTCCTGATGAAAGAACTGTATCCTGAGTGTTCCTGAGCCTGAATTGTAACTGTTACTTCTCTTTTAATAAACCCCATAATTGTGAGTATGGTCTGTGAGTTCTGTGTGGTCATTGCAATGAATTATTGAACCCAGCAGAGAGTGCTGTGGGAGGGATGATTGGTGTAAGACTTAACAAAGAAGGCAGAGGAAGGAGGCTTGTCTGGCCTCTACCTCATGGGAATCAGCCTTTGGCTGTTGATCCTGGTTCTCTTCCCCCTTGTGGGGTTGGAGGAGGTCAGATACCACCTCCAAGCCATTTTTACAAGGTCCCTGCCAACTAACATGGAACAGTGTTGCCATTTTGAAACACAACCAGCAACAACCCTGAACAGGGAGTACGTGAAGGCAACTTCACAGAGCTCCCAACAGGAGACAAAGCACCTGGTAACCAGAGAAACACTCTTTACCACCCCTCACTCTTCTGCCTTGTATGCCACCTCCACCTCTTCCCAACAAACCGTGCTGTGCCACTTGGCTAGAGAACTACCGGCCTGCCACCACCCCAGGCCTGTGCCACCAGCACCCGCTGGCTATTGCCTTATCATTTCCCCCCCTTTCTTCCTCTTCTTTCTCCCTTTCACCTAACCGTGTACACCACCTCTATCCCTTCCTGCCAGGCCATGCTGCACTGGTGCAGGTAGAGAGCCACTGACCCATCACTGCCCCAGCCCCCCCCCACAACTGTCATCTTTTGCCACACCATTTTCTTTCCCTTTCTTCCTTTTCTTTCTCCCTTCCACCTAGCCCCATATGCAACCTCCATCCCTTCCTACTGGGCCACATGGCACCACCACAGCTAGAGAATCAGTGGCCCACTGCCACACCACACACACCCTGTGCCACCTGCCAGTTCCCACCACCCCATTTTTTTTTTTTTTTTTTTTTTTTTTTTTTTTTATAATAACTTTTATTAAGCTTCAAGTGAACGTTTACAAATCCAATCAGTCTGTCACATATAAGTTTACATACATCTCACTCCCTACTCCCACTTACTCTCCCCGTCTTGAGTCAGCCCTTTCAGTCTCTCCTTTCTTGACAATTTTGCCGGCTTCCCTCTCTCTCTATCCTCCCATCCCCCCTCCAGGCAAGAGTTGCCAACACAATCTCAAGTGTCCACCTGATATAATTAGCTCACTCTTCATCAGCATCTCTCTCCCACCCGCTGACCAGTCCCTTTCATTTCTGATGAGTTGTCTTCGGGGATGGTTCCTGTCCTGTGTCAGCTGAAGGTCTGGGGAGCATGGCCGCCGGGATTCCTCCAGTCTCAGTCAGACCATTAAGTTTGGTGTTGTTATGAGAATTTGGGGTCTGCATCCCACTGATCTCCTGCTCCCTCAGGGGTCCTCTGCTGAGCTCCCTGTCAGGGCAGTCATCGATTGTGGCCGGGCACCAACTAGTTCTTCTGGTCTCAGGATGATGTAGGTCTCTGGTTCATGTGGCCCTTTCTGTCTCTTGGGCTCTTAGTTGTCATGTGGGCTTGGTGTTCTTCATTTTCCTTTGCTCCAGGTGGGTTGAGACCAATTGCTGCATCTTAGATGGCTGCTTGTTAGCATTTAAGACCCCAGACGCCACATTTCGAAGTGGGATGCAGAATGATTTCATAATAGAATTATTTTGCCAATTGACTTAGAAGTCCCCGCAAACCATGTTCCCCAGACCCCCGCGCTTGCTCCGCTGACCTTTGAAGCATTCATTTTATCCCGGAAACTTCTTTGCTTTTGGTCCAGTCCAATTGAGCTGACCTTCCATGTATTGAGTGTTGTCTTTCCCTTCACCTAAAGCAGTTCTTATCTACTGATTAATCAATAAAAAACCCTCTCCCACCCTCCCTCCCTCCCCCCCTCGTAACCACAAAAGTATGTGTTCTTCTCAGGTTTACTATTTCTCAAGATCTTATAATAGTGGTCTTATACAATATTTGTCCTTTTGCCTCTGACTAATTTTGCTCAGCATAATGCCTTCCAGGTTCCTCCATGTTATGAAATGTTTCAGAGATTCGTCACTGTTCTTTATCGATGCGTAGTATTCCATTGTGTGAATATACCACAATTTATTTACCCATTCATCCGTTGATGGACACCTTGGTTGCTTCCAACTTTTTGCTATTGTAAACAGAGCTGCAATAAACATGGGTGTGCATATATCTGTTTGTATGAAGGCTCTTGTATCTCTAGGGTATATTCCTAGGAGTGGGATTTCTGGGTTGTATGGTAGTTCTATTTCTAACTGTTTAAGATAACGCCAGATAGATTTCCAAAGTGGTTGTACCATTTTACATTCCCACCAGCAGTGTATGAGAGTTCCAATCTCTCCGCAGCCTCTCCAACATTTATTATTTTGTGTTTTTTGGATTAATGCCAGCCTTGCTGGTGTGAGATGGAATCTCATCGTAGTTTTAATTTGCATTTCTCTAATGGCTAATGATCGAGAGCATTTTCTCATGTATCTGTTGGCTGCCTGAATATCTTCTTTAGTGAAATGTGTGTTCATATCCTTTGCCCACTTCTTGATTGGGTTGTTTGTCTTTTTGTGGTTGAGTTTTGACAGAATCATGTAGATTTTAGAGATCAGGCGCTGGTCGGAGATGTCATAGCTGAAAATTCTTTCCCAATCTGTAGGTGGTCTTTTTACTCTTTTGGTGAAGTCTTTAGATGAGCATAGGTGTTTGATTTTTAGGAGCTCCCAGTTATCGGGTTTCTCTTCATCATTTTTGGTAATGTTTTGTATTCTGTTTATACCTTGTATTAGGGCTCCTAGGGTTGTCCCAATTTTTTCTTCCATGATCTTTATCGTTTTAGTCTTTATGTTTAGGTCTTTGATCCACTTGGAGTTAGTTTTTGTGCATGGTGTGAGGTATGGGTCCTGTTTCATTTTTTTGCAAATGGATATCCAGTTATGCCAGCACCATTTGTTAAAAAGGCTATCTTTTCCCCAGTTAATTGACACTGGTCCTTTGTCAAATATCAGCTGCTCATACGTGGATGGATCTATGTCTGGGTTCTCAATTCTGTTCCATTGGTCTATGTGTCTGTTGTTGTACCAATACCAGGCTGTTTTGACTACTGTGGCTGTATAATAGTTTCTGAAGTCAGGTAAGGTGAGGCCTCCCACTTTCTTCTTCTTTTTCAGTAGTGCTTTGCTTATCCGGGGCTTCTTTCCGTTCCATATGAAATTGGTGATTTGTTTCTCTATCCCCTTAAAATATGACATTGGAATTTGGATCGGAAGTGCGTTAAATGTATAGATGGCTTTTGGTAGAATAGACATTTTTACTATGTTAAGTCTTCCTATCCATGAGCAAGGTATGTTTTTCCACTTAAGTATGTCCTTTTGAATTTCTTGTAGTAGAGCTTTGTAGTTTTCTTTGTATAGGTCTTTTACATCCTTGGTAAGATTTATTCCTAAGTATCTTATCTTCTTGGGGGCTATTGTGAATGGTATTGATTTGGTTATTTCCTCTTCGGTGTTCTTTTTGTTGATGTAGAGGAATCCAAGTGATTTTTGTATGTTTATTTTATAACCTGAGACTCTGCCAAACTCTTCTATTAGTTTCAGTAGTTTTCTGGAGGATTCCTTAGGGTTTTCTGTGTATATAATCATGTCATCTGCAAATAGTGATAACTTTACTTCTTCCTTGCCAATCCGGATACCTTTTATTTCTTTGTCTAGCCTGATTGCCCTGGCTAAGACTTCCAACACGATGTTGAATAAGAGCGGTGATAAAGGGCATCCTTGTCTGGTTCCCGTTCTCAAGGGAAATGCTTTCAGGTTCTCTCCATTTAGAGTGACATTGGCTGTTGGCTTTGCATAGATGCCCTTTATTATGTTGAGGAATTTTCCTTCAATTCCTATTTTGGTAAGAGTTTTTATCATGAATGGGTGTTGGACTTTGTCAAATGCCTTTTCTGCATCAATTGATAAGATCATGTGGTTTTTGTCTTTTGTTTTATTTATGTGATGGATTACATTAATGGTTTTTCTGATATTAAACCAGCCTTGCATACCTGGTATAAATCCCACTTGATCAGGGTGAATTATTTTTTTGATGTGTTGTTGGATTCTATTGGCTAGAATTTTGTTGAGGATTTTTGCATCAATGTTCATGAGGGATATAGGTCTATAATTTTCTTTTTTTGTAATGTCTTTACCTGGTTTTGGTATCAGGGAGATGGTGGCTTCATAGAATGAGTTGGGTAGTATTCCGTCATTTTCTATGCTTTGGAATACCTTTAGTAGTAGTGGTGTTAACTCTTCTCTGAAAATTTGGTAGAACTCTGCAGTGAAGCCGTCCGGGCCGGGACTTTTTTTTGTTGGGAGTTTTTTGATTACCGTTTCAATCTCTTTTTTTGTTATGGGTCTATTTAGTTGTTCTACTTCTGAATGTGTTAGTTTAGGTAGGTAGTGTTTTTCCAGGAATTCATCCATTTCTTCTAGGTTTTCAAATTTGTTAGAGTACAATTTTTCATAATAATCTGAAATGATTCTTTTAATTTCATTTGGTTCTGTTGTGATGTGGTCCTTCTCATTTCTTATTCGGGTTATTTGTTTCCTTTCCTGTATTTCTTTAGTCAGTCTAGCCAATGGTTTATCAATTTTGTTAATTTTTTCAAAGAACCAGCTTTTGGCTTTGTTAATTCTTTCAATTGTTT
Source organism: Elephas maximus indicus (assembly GCF_024166365.1). Lineage (NCBI taxonomy): Eukaryota > Metazoa > Chordata > Mammalia > Proboscidea > Elephantidae > Elephas > Elephas maximus. The sequence goes on along the minus strand of NC_064829.1, from coordinate 53,755,169 downwards.
TTCTGTTCTCTAATTCATTTAGTTCAGCTCTAATTTTTATTATTTGTTTTCTTCTGGTGCCTGATGGATTCTTTTGTTGCTCACTTTCTATTTGTTCAAGTTGTAGGGACAGTTCTCTGATTTTGGCTCTTTCTTCTTTTTGTATGTGTGCATTTATTGATATAAATTGGCCTCTGAGCACTGCTTTTGCTGTGTCCCAGAGGTTTTGATAGGAAGTATTTTCATTCTCGTTGCTTTCTATGAATTTCCTTATTCCCTCCTTGATGTCTTCTATAACCCAGTCTTTTTTCAGGAGGGTATTGTTCATTTTCCAAGTATTTGATTTCTTTTCCCTCGTTTTTCTGTTATTGATCTCTAGTTTTATTGCCTTGTGATCTGAGAAGATGCTTTGTAATATTTCGATGTTTTGGACTCTGCAAAGGTTTGTTTTATGTCCTAATATGTGGTCTATTCTAGAGAATGTTCCATGTGCGCTGGAAAAAAAAGTATATTTTGCAGCAGTTGGGTGGAGAGTTCTGTATAAGTCAATGAGGTCAAGTTGGTTGATTGTTGTAATTAGATCTTCCGTGTCTCTGTTGAGCTTCTTGCTGGATGTCCTGTCCTTCTCCGAAAGTGGTGTGTTGAAGTCTCCTACTATAATTGTGGAGGTATCTATCTCGCTTTTCAGTTCTGTTAAAATTTGATTTATGTATCTTGCAGCCCTGTCATTGGGTGCGTAAATATTTAATATGGTTATGTCTTCCTGATCAATTGTCCCTTTTATCATTATATAGTGTCCTTCTTTATCCTTTGTGGTGGATTTAAGTCTAAAGTCTATTTTGTCAGAAATTAATATTGCTACTCCTCTTCTTTTTTGCTTATTGTTTGCTTGATATACTTTTTTCCATCCTTTGAGTTTTAGTTTATTTGAGTCTCTAAGTCTAAGGTGTGTCTCTTGTAGGCAGCATATAGATGGATCGTGTTTCTTTATCCAGTCTGTGACTCTCTGTCTCTTTATTGGTGCATTTAGTCCATTTACATTCAGGGTAATTATAGATAAATAAGTTTTTAGTGCTGTCATTTTGATGCCTTTTTATGTGTGTTGTTGACAATTTCATTTTTCCACATACTTTTTTGTGCTGAGGCGTTTTTCTTAGTAAATTGTGAGATCCTCATTTTCATAGTGTTTGACTTTATGTTAGTTGAGTCGTTACGTTTTTCTTGGTTTTTGTCTTGAGTTATAGAGTTGTTATACCTTTTTGTGGTTACCTCATTATATACCCCTATTTTTCTAAGTAAAAACCTAACTTGTATTGTTCTATATCGCCTTGTATCACTCTCCATATGGCAGTTCAATGCCTCCTGTATTTAGTCCCTCTTTTTGATTATTGTGATCTTTTACCTATTGACTTCCATGATTCCCTGTTATGTGTATTTTTTTTTTTAATTAATCTTAATTTGTTTGTTTTTGTGATTTCCCTATTTGAGTTGATATCAGGACGTTCTGTTTTGTGACCTTGTGTTGTGCTGATATCTGATATTATTGGTTCTCTGACCAAACAATATCCTTTAGTATTTCTTGTAGCTTTGGTTTGGTTTTTGCAAATTCTCTAAACTTGTGTTTGTCTGTAAATATCTTAATTTCGCCTTCATATTTCAGAGAGAGTTTTGCTGGATATATGATCCTTGGCTGGCAGTTTTTCTCCTTCAGTGTTCTGTATATGTCGTCCCATTCCCTTCTTGCCTGCATGGTTTCTGCTGAGTAGTCAGAACATATTCTTATTGATTCTCCCTTGAAGGAAACCTTTCTTTTCTCCCTGGCTGCTTTTAAAATTTTCTGTTTATCTTTGGTTTTGGTGAGTTTGATGATAATATGTCTTGGTGTTTTTCTTTTTGGATCAATCTTAAATGGGGTTCGATGAGCATCTTGGATAGATATCCTTTCGTCTTTCATGATGTCAGGGAAGTTTTCTGTCAGAAGTTCTTCAACTATTTTCTCTGTGTTTTCTGTCCCTCCTCCCTGTTCTGGGACTCCAATCACCCGCAGGTTATCCTTCTTGATAGAGTCCCACATAATTCTTAGGGTTTCTTCATTTTTTTTAATTCTTTTATCTGATTTTTTTTCAGCTATGTTGGTGTTAATTCCCTGGTCCTCCAGATGTCCCAGTCTGCATTCTAATTGCTCGAGTCTGCTCCTCTGACTTCCTATTACGTTGTCTAATTCTGTTATTTTATTGTTAATCTTTTGGATTTCTACATGTTGTCTCTCTATGGATTCTTGCAACTTATTAATTTTTCCAGTATGTTCTTGAATAATCTTTTTGAGTTCTTCAACAGTTTTATCAGTGTGTTCCTTGGCTTTTTCTGCAGATATCCTAATTTCATTTGTGATATCATTAAGCATTCTGTAAATTAGTTTTTTATATTCTGTATCTGATAATTCCAAAATTGTATCTTCATTTGGGAAAGATTTTGATTCTTTTGTTTGGGGGGTTGGAGAAGCTGTCCCGGTCTGCTTCTTTAAGTGGTTTGATATGGATTGTTGTCTCCGAGCCATCACTGGGAAACTAGTTTTTCCAGAAAATCCGCTAAAAAAAAAACTGCAGTCAGATCCCTATCAGAGTTCTCCCTTTGGCTCAGGCTATTCAGATGTTAATGAAGCCGCCTGGGAAGGGTGGGGGAGGGAACAGAGAGATAGGAGAGTAGCACCTCAGAATATAGCCAGAGTTGCTTGTCTTGCTTGGAATGACTGTTATATCTGAGATTCCCGCGGGCGCGTCGCCTATGTGTGCTGGCTGTGTGGAGATTGCCCCCGGGGGGTCTGGCCCGCTGGAGTCACGGTCAGATCCTCCGCTTCCAGCCCCACGCCCCGCGTCAAGGCTCCCCTGCTGGGACGGTGCACTCTCAACTCCAAAATCAGTCGCTGCCTCCCGGGGACTTCTCGTCTCTCCAGCCGCGTGGCCGTGCCGCCCCCGTGAACTAGGTGGGCCCCCTCCCGGGGTTAGTTCAGATGGGTGGAGTAGCTCCCTGTGCTTGTGCCGCGACCGAGTATCCTGGCTGGAACGCTGTTCTCCCCACTCCAATACCAGTCGCTGCCTCCCGGGGACTTCTCCTACCGGCTGCGTCCCACGCCGCCCGCGCGACCCGGCTGGTCCCCTTCCCGGGGTTAGTTCAGGGGGTGGAGCAACTCTCCGTGTTTATGGCGTACCTGCGTGCAGTCCTAATCCCTGCGGGACGGTTCCCCGGCTCGGATGCTGCTCTTTCTGCTCCAAGATCAGTCACTGCCTCCCGGGGACTTCTCCTACCGGCTGCGTCCCACGCCGCCCGTGGAACCAGCTGGTCCCCCTCCCGGGGTTAGTTCAAGGGGGTGGAGCAGGTCTCTGTGCTTGTGCCGTACCTGACTGGTACGCTGGCTCCAGGCTCTGGAAACAATCGCTGCTTCCCCGTATTAGTTCGTTCTCCGTCTCTAAATCTGTGTTTGTTGTTCAGGGTTCGTAGATTGTTATGTATGTGATCGATTCACTTGTTTTTCCGTGTCTTTGTTGTAAGAGGGATCCGAGGTAGCGTCTGCCTAGTCCGCCATCTTGGCTCCGCCCCTCCACCACCCCATTTTTTAACTTTCTTTTTTTCCCCTTTGTTCCTTTTCTTTCTCCAGCCCACTTAATCCCTTATACGACATCCACCCCTTCCCACTGGGCCACACTGAACTGCCATGACTAGAAAGCCACCAGCCCACCACTGCCTTGGGTCTGTCCACTCCCACCCATCAGCTTCTGCCATGCCGCCACTTTTTTTTTTTTTGGCTTTATTTTTTCTTTCTCTTCTTTCTTTTAATTCTCCCTCCCACCTAGCCCTGTACGTCACCTCCCTTCCCTTCCAACCAGACCTTGGGTCTGTTCTGCCCCTAATGCTGGCCCCCACAGTGCTACCAGGTTTTTTTTTTTAATTTTTTTTTCTCTTTCTTTTCTTTCTCCTTCCCACATAGCACTGTATGCCACCTCACCCCCCTCCTGCTGGACCCTGCCACATTGCTACAGCTTGAGAACCACTGGCTCACTGCCACCCCGGGCCTCTGCCACCCCCACCCACCAGCTCCCAAGGCATCATTTTTTTTTTCTTTTTCATTTTTCCCTTTCTTCCTTTTCTTTCTCCCTCCCACCTAGCCCCATACACCACCTCCACCCCTTCCTACTGGCTCCAACTCTGCAGCTGCAGCTAGAGAACCACCAGCCCACTTCCACCCCAGTTCCATTCTGTCCCTGCCTGCCAGCTCCTGCCATGCTACCATTATTTTTTTTTTCTTTTATTTCTTTTTTTCCTCCCTCCAACCTAGCCCTGTATGTGACCTACCCTCCTTTCCCACTGGCCCTAGGGTCCACCCAGTCCTTGCAGCTCTTTAATTTATTTTTATTATTTTTCTCTTTCTTCCTTTTCTTTCTTCCCTCCACCTAGCCGTATACACTATCTACCCCCTTTCAACTGAACTCTGCCACATTGCTACAGCTAGAGAGTCAGTGGCACAGCAGCCCAAAGCTGTCCCAGGTCTGTGCCACCCCCACCCATGGCCCCCACTATGTCATCATTTTTTTCTTTCCTTTCTTCCTCCCACCTAGCCCAGTATATCACCTCTCCTTCCTTCCCACTGGCCCTGGGTACAACTGGACCCCACTCACCAGCCCCCACTGCACCATCATTTTTTTTCTTTCTTACTTTTCTTTCTCCCTTTCACCAAGCCCCGTATGCCACCTCCCTCCACCCTGTCAGCCCCTGCCATGCCACTGCAGATAGAATGCCACTGGTGCACCAGCCTACCTCTGCCCTGGGTCTGCCCCGCGCCCACCTGCTGGCCGCTATCACGCATGTAATCATTTATTTTAGTTTTTCCTTTTTCTTTCTTTCTTCCTTTCCTCTCTACCTTCCACCTAGCCCTGTGTGCCACCTCCCCCTCATTCCTGCCAATCCCCAGGTCTGCTCTATCCTTATCCTTTTTTTCCTTCTTTTTTTCTTTTCTTTCCCTTCCCCTCCCCCACCAACTAGCACATATGCCACCCTTTTTCCTGTTGGCCACTGCTGTGCCACTGTGACTGGAGTGTCCTCAGTGCTCAGGCCTGCCACCACGCCAGGTCTATACTACCTTTCCCATCCTGCATGTGGCCAGCTGCTCAATGGTGTGAAGCAAGCCCACACCACTCCCGTCTGACACCTCCACCTAGCTGGTGAGGGCCTGTGAATGCTCCCACATCACTGGACTATCAGGAGCCAGACAGCACACTCTTGTCCACTCTCAACCACCTCGCCAAACCAGTGTACAGCAAATTGGGCTCGCCCTGCCTTCTGCTGACCTGTCCACCCAGACAAGATGATGAGAGCTATGGTGCCCATAGACAAAGAAGCAGCAAAGCATGCTTGGTCCACCCACTCTGACAATTCAAAGCAAAACAAAGAAGCAGGGTGAAGCAAATGAATGTACAATCAAAAAATAAAGAAAACCAAACATTAATGCCTGAGAGAGAGCAGACAATATTGAAACATATAAAGAAGCAGGACAAGATGGCTCCAGCAAGTGACCAAAACAAAGAATGAGATGATCTTTTGATAGAAGGAAAAGCAATGGAACTACCTGATATGGAATTCAAAAGACTAATACTTAGGACTCTCCAAGAGATTAGGAAAAATATGAAAGAAAATGACAAAATCAAGGGAAAAAAAACAGATAAAGTCATGGAACACACAGACAAAATCACTGAAAACATTGCCAAAATCAAGGAAAACACAGACAAAGCAATAGAAGAACTCAGGAAAATAATACAAGAACAAAATGTCAAAATAAATAATTAGAAATCACACATAAACAGCAACTAGAAATCCAAAGGATAACAAAATTTCAGAAGCGGACAACTCAATAGGAGATTATAGGAGCAAATCTGAAACAATGGAAGACAATCAGTGAGACTGAAGACAAATCCAAGGACACCAGTTTGTTTGAGGAAAAATCAGAGAAAAGAATGAAGACAATCTAAGAATTATGTGAGACACAATCAAGAGCAAAAATTTGTGTGTGATCAGAGTTCCAGAACAGGAGAAGGAGATGAAAAATAAAGAGAAGACTGTTGAGGATTTGCTGGCAGAAAACTTCCCAAATATCATAAAAGACTAAAAGCTCACCTCTAAGAATCTCAATGAACCCCATATAGGATAGACCCCAAAAGAAAGTCACCAAGACATATCACAATCATACTTGCCAAAGCCAGACAAAGAAAGAATCCTGAAGGAAGCTCAAGAAAAACTAAAAGTCACTTACAAAGGGGAAATAATAAGACTAAGCTTTGATTACTCAGCAGAAACCATGCAGTCAAGAAGGCAATGGAATGAAATATATAACACCTTGAAAGAACAAAACTGCCAACCAAGAATAATATATCCTGAAAAACTCTCTCTCTCAAATGCTATGGTGAAATTAGGACATTTCCAGATAAACAAAATTGAAGGAATTTGTAAAAACCAAACCAAACTTACAAGAAATATTAAAGGGAGTCCTTTGGTTAGAGAACGAAAAACATTAGATGACAACCAAAATTTAGGACGCCGAACAGCATCAGCCAGACACCAATCTCAGTAAAGAACTCTCAATAATAAAACAAAGTTAAAAGACTTAAAACAAGGGAACAGAGACATCAATCTGTAAATGATGACATCACAGCAATAAAAGGGGGAATAAATGGTATAGTTATAGAACTCCCAAATGGAGAGGAAGTTAAGACAATATCAAGTAATAAAAGATTGGTTCAAACTTAGGAAGATAAGGGTAAATTTCAAGGTACCAACAAAGATAGTTAGCAAACCTACTCATTAGAATAAAAAAAGAAAAACATAAAGTCTCAGTGAACACAAAATCTATAATAATGAAAGAAAGAAAATACACAAACAAAAGGAACTCAGCATAGGAAAGTAAAAGGAACAAAGAAAATATCAGTACCACAATAAAAAAAAAAGTACTATATGACCACAAAAAACTCATATCTGTTGATAATCAGACTGAAAGTAAATAGTTTAAATGCACCTGTTGAGAGAGAGAGTGGTAGAATGGATAAAAGAAAAAAAAAAAAAAGCATGACCCATCAATATGCTGTCTACGAGAGATACACCTTAGGAAAAAAGACATAAATGTATTAAAAATCAAGAAAGGAAAAAATACATATATCAAGTAAAGAGTTACCAAAAAAGGGCAGGAGTGACAATACTAATCTCAGATAAAATAGACTTTACAGCAGAGTCATCCATAAAAGACAAAGAAGGGCATTACATAATGATTAAAGGGATGATCCACCAAGAAGACATAAACTTAACAAACATCTACACACCTAACAACAGGGGCTTCAAAATACATAAACTCTAACAGCACTGAAAAGAGAAATTGACGATTCCACAATAATAGTAGGAGACTTCAACATGCCACTCTCGGTAAAGGACAGAACATCAGGAAGAAATTCAACAAAGATACAGAAGATCTAAAGGCCAAAATCAACCAACTTAACCTCATATACAACACTTGACTCAACAGCAGAAAGTATACTTTCTTTTCCAAAAACACGGAACATTCTCCAGAACAGACCACATTTTAGGCCACAAAGAAATCCTAAAAAAAAAATCCAAAACATCAAAATAATACAAAGCGTTCTCACTGATCACGATGCCATAAAAGTAGAAATCAATAACAGGACGAGCAAGGGAAAAAAATTAAATTCATAGAAACTAATAACACCTTGATTTAAAAACAATTGGGTAATAGAAAAAAAAAAGGGGAATAAAAAATTTCCTAGGTTCAAAAGAGAACGAAAACACATCATAACAAAACCTTTGGGACACAGCAAAACCAGTGTTCAAAGGTCAACTTATAACAATAAATGCACACATCAAAAAAGACAACGGGCCAAAACCAAAACAGTAGCCCTACAGCAACTTGAACAAATAAGAAGAGATCAACAAATGAAGCCCACAACCACCAGAAGAAAGGAAATAATAAAAACAAGAGCAGAAACAAAGGGGATAGAGAACAGAAAAACAACAGAAGGAATCAACAAGACCAAACACTGGTTCTTTGAAAAGATCAACAAAATTGACAAGCCACTGTTGAAACTGACAAAAGAAAACAGGAGAGGAAGCAAATAGTCCATTTAAGAAATGAGGCAGGGGAGATTACAACAGACCCAACTGAAATAAAAAGGATCATAATAGAATGCTATGAAAAATTGTTCTCTAACAAATTTCAGAACCTAGAGGAAATGGACAAATTTCCAGAAAAACACTACCTATCTAAACTAACACAAACGGAGATAGAATATATGAACAGACCCATAATAAGAGAAGAGATTGGAGAGAAAAAATAAATAAAAAATAAACTCCCAACAACAACAAAAGATCTGGCTTGGATGGCTTCACTGGAGAATTCTACCAAACATGTAGAGAAGAGCTCACGCCAGTACTGCTCAAACTATTTCAGAGCATACAAAAGGAAAGAATATTCCCAAATTCATTCTATGAAGCCAGCATAGCCCTGATACCAAAGCTAGGAAAAGACACCTCAAAAAAATAAAATTACAGATGAATATCTCTCATGAATATAGATGCAAAAATTCTTAACAAAATTCTAGCCAATAGAATTCAGCATCATATCAAAAAAAGAATACATCACAACCAAGTGGAGTTCATACCAGGTATGCAAGGATGGTTCGACATTAGAGAATCAATCAATGTAATCCACCACATAAATACAACAAAAGAAAAGAATCACATGATCATCTCGATCAACACAGAAAAGACATTTGATGAAGTCCAAAACACGTTCCTGATAAACTTTCGGTAAAAATAGGAATAGAAGGGAAATCTCTCAACATAACAAAAGGCATCTATACAAAACAAACAGCGGACATCATTCTCAATGGAGAGAGCCTGAAAGCACTCCCCTTCAGAATAGGAATAAGACAAGGGTGCCCTTTATCACCACTCCTATTTAACATTGTGTTGGAAGTCCTAGATAGAGCAATAAGGCAAGAAAAAGAAATAAAGGACATCCACATTGGAAAGGAAGAAGTGAAACTATCTCTGATTCCAATGATATGATCCTATACATAAAGAATTCCAAAGATTCCACAAGAAAACTGCTGGAACTAATAGATTCAGCTGAGTAGCAGCATACAAGATCAACATACAAAAATTGGTTGGATTCTTATACACCAACAAACAGCACTTTGAAAAGGAAATTAGGAAAACAAGACAATTTATAATAGCCCCAAAAAAGATAAAATGCTTAGGAATAAATCTAACCAGGGACATAAAAGACCTATACAAAGAAAACTACAAAATATTATTGCAAGAAACCAAAAGAGACCTACATAAATGGAAAAACATACCATGCTCATGGACAGGAAGACTCAACATTGTAAAATGTCAGTTCTACCAACTATAATGCGATCTCAATCCAAATACCAGCAAAGTAGGAGGCCTTATACTACCTGATTTCAGAATCTACTATACAGCCACCATGGTCAAAACAGCCTGCTACTGGTACAATGACAGACACATACACCAATGGAACAGAATTGAGAGCCCAGATGTAAATCTATCCATTTATGGTCAACTGATCTTTGACAAAGGAACAAAGTCCATTAATGGGGAAGAGACAGTCTTTCTAAGAAATGATGCTGGCAAAACTGGATGTCCATCTGTAAAAAAATGAAACAGAATCCATACCTCACACCATACATAAAAACTAACTCAAATTGGATCAATTACCTAAATATAAAACCTAAAACTATAAAGATCATGGAAGAAATAACAGGGACAACACTTGGGGCCCTAATACATGATGCAAATACAAATCATAACTAATAATGTACAAACACCAGAAGAAAAACTAGCTAAATGGGAGCTCCTAAACATTAAACACTTATGCTCATCAAAAGACTTCTCCAAAAGAATAAAAATAGAACCTACAGACTGGGGAAAAAAAAAAAATTGGCTATGACATATCTGACAAGAGTCTAATCTCTAAAATCTGTAAGATACTGCAACATCACACAACAAAAAGACAAATAATCTAGTTAAAAAATTGGCAAAGTTATGAACAAATACTTCACCAAAGAAGACATTCAGGCAATGTGATGGTTAAGATTGTGTGCCAGCTTGGCTGGGCCATGATTCTGTGTTTATATGTGATTACTTCCATGACTGAATCTGCTGTGAGTAGCCAATCTGTTGAAAGAGAGCTCCCTTGGGGGTGTGGCCTGCATCCAAATATAAGCAGATGGGTTCCAGCTTTTTTGCTCACTCTGGGTCCTATGCTGCCTCCTGTTTGTCTGACCTCTGACTCTTGGGACTTGAGCTGTCAGGTTATCTGCAGATCTTGGGATTCACAGATCTTGGTAGCTTGAGAGCAGGATCCCCGCTCTCCAACCTGTCAGTCTTGGGTTTGCCAGCCCCTGCAGATACGTGAATTGAGAGGAGCCTCTACCCTGATACACAGATTTGGGATGTTTGAGTCTCTACAGTAGCATGAGCCGTTTCCTTGATATAAATCTCTATATACATATATTTATACACTTTACTGGTTTTGCTTCTCTAGAGGACCCAGCCTAAGAAATGCTCATGATCACCAGCCATTAGAGAAATGCAAATCCAAACTCCGGTGAGATGCCATCTCACCCCAACAAGGCTGGCACTAATCAAAAAAAGCAGAAAATAACAAATTTTGGAGAGATTGTGGGGAGTTTGGAACTCTTATGCACTGTTGATGGGAATGTAAAATGTTACAACCACTATGGAAAACGGTATGGCGTCTCCTTAAAAATCTAGAAATAGAAATATCATAATGATCCACCAATGTCACTCTTAGGAATATATCTTAGAGAAAGAAGAGCCATCACATGAATGGACATATGCACGCCCATTTTCCCTGCAGCATTATTCACAATAGCAAAAGGATGGAAACAATCTAAGCACCCATCAACAGATGAATGTATAAACAAACTACGGTACACACACAATGGAATACTATGCAATGATAAAGAACAATGATGAATCCAAGAAACATCTCACAAGATGGATGGACCTGGAGGGCATTATGCTGAGTGAAATAAGTCGATCACAAATGGACAAATATTGTATGAGACCACTATTATAAAAACTCAAGAAAAGGTTTACCTCCAGAAAAAAGAAACCTTTGATGGCTATGAGTGAGGGGCGGGGTGGGGAGAGGAAATCACTAACTAGATAGTAGACAAATGTTAACTTTGGTGATGGGAAAGACAAAACACAACATAAGGCAAGATGGGAAGGGAGGAAAACTGGATGGATGGACACAGAGAACCCTGGGTGGAAAAGGAGGAGAGTGCTGACACTTTGCAGGGATTGCTGCAATGTCCAAAATAATATGTGTATAAATTTTAGAATGAGAAACTAATTTTCACTGAAAACTTTCACCTAGCGCACACACACACACACACACACACACACACACAAGTGGTTAATAAAGTACTTTCACAGACATCCATTTTACTCTCAAGGTAACACTGGCAGGTAGATATTTGGCTTGTTGCTTCACAGAAGAGGCGACAGATCGCAATGCTTGCCAAGCTCACACACCCATTTCCCTGCCTTCATGCCAGCACTCTTTCTGTTACTTTTTTTTTTTTGTCAATGTGTTGCCAAACATTAAACACTCCAAATGTGGCCATGAATACCACAAATCTTGATGGCATAAGAAACAGAAGAGAAGGCAGCACCAAGTCCCAAGAGCTGCCATGGGGAGGTGAGGTGAGAGTGACTTGGCTAAGCTGTGGTGCTTACAAAGAATGCAAACCTGGCAGCATGTTGTTCGTTTTCTCTCCATCCCCACCAGGCTGGGCACTAGACCTTTCTTCCCCTGGCAGCTGGGGGAGGCCCCTCAAAGTGGGACAGCTGGGGAGACATTGGCTGGTGACCCATTACAAATTCCTCAGGTGTGACCTGGTCCTCTCTGGGCCCCGGTTCCCTGAGTTCCTGTCTGCAAGCAGCCACTTTGTGTTAGCCCCTGAGCAATATTCTTCTGGGTCTCCTCCAGGAAAACTCACTTTAATAAATTCATACTACCTACTTCAGTTCACGCAAACATAACCCTGAACGGTGTTGGACAACTTTTCTGTTCCTGCAAGATTCCAAAGGGCCAGAGCTAACTTAACTGTCGGGCCAGCCTACCTGTGTGCGGGGAGATCGACCTGCAGAGGGGCTAGATGTGCAGAAACACAATGTTCTCTTTTGATGGGGGTTTCGAAGAGTCCACTTCCTGGAATGGAGGCTGGGCTGAGGCTGGAAAAGGCTCTCAGGATTTATGAGCCTGCAGAAACTCGGCGAGCCTGCTTGTGTAACAAGAGGAAGACAGAACGTTCTGTCACCACGTCAGGTTCTTATGCACCAGACCTTCTGGAAATGTTTTCCCAGCCTGAGAATTGAAGGCAGATGGAGGCGAGCTGCTCTGGTTCACTTGCACCATCTTCTCTCCTTCTCAAAAGCTATACAAATCCAGTGAACCCAGAAGGAACGTGAAGGAGAAAGGGCAGGAAACAAATGAGCACCGCCTGCAGCACAGCCCAAGGAGAGGCCTTTCTGATCATTCCTCCTTTACCTTCAGGGGTCACAGACGTGTCCAGGCCACTCAATCAATCCCACAATTAATCAATCAGCGAATTCTGATTGATCGGCTGCTAGGGTCTGTGGTGGCCATTGGTGGGGAGGGATAGAAAAAATGCTAATCAAAGGCTCTGCCCTGAGGTGCTCATCTTAGACTTGAGGAGACACTCAAACTACTGACACAATGAAAGACAGTTAAATATTAATCAGGACTAGGTTGTGGGCCTCAGGGATGAAATATTCCAGGGGGACTAAGGGGAAAGAGGGGCAACTGCTTTCACCTTGCAGAATAGAGGTTAGGATGCGTTTGTAGGGTGGGGAGGGGAGGAGGGAAGGTCCCTGGGTGACACAAACGATTTGTGCTTGGCTTCTAACTGAAAGGTTGGTGGTTCAAACCTACCCAGCAGTGTCACCGAAGAAAGGCCTGGTGATCTGCTTCCGTAAAGATTACAGCCAAGAAAACCTTATGCTACAGTTGTACTCTGTCACACGTGGGGTTGCCATGAGTGGGAACTGACAGCAATGGGTTTGGTTTCGGTTGGAGGGGGAGGAGGCAGGAGACTTTAACAGATTGGAAACCTGGATGCAGTTGGAACATAGAAGGTTAGTAGGAACATTCCAAACAAGCACAGCATACAGCAATAAACTGGAAGCCAACATGACTGAGGCACATGGATGGAATAAAGTGACTGGGTAGAAAGTCATATAAAAATGAGGTAGGGACTTCTGTTCCCTTTCAGGAGCTGAGTAAAATGCTGCAAAGCAAATTTCATAACTCACTGGATCATGTTAATACAATCTGTGTTACAACTTCCTAGAGATCAACAGTTAAGCTAGGCTACTCCTGGGGTCCGCAGACTTTTTCTGTAAAGGGCGAGATAGTAAGCATTTTAGGCTTTGTGGTCTACATGGTCACTGTTGCAGCTATTCAGCTCTGTTGTAGCGCAAAGGCAGCCACAGACAATGTGTAAATGAGTGAACGGGGCTGTGTTCTAAAAAAACTTTACATGTGGACACTGAAATTTAAATTTCATGTAATTTTCACATAACATGAAATATCCTTCTTCTTTTGATTTTTTTCAGTTATTTGAAAACGTACAAACTATTGTCAGCTCATGGGCCATACAAAGACAGGCAGCTGGCTGGATCTGAGTGAGGATCATATTAGTTTATCAACCCCTGGGTTTGATCTCATCTAGTAACTTAAACGTTGATGATCTGAACCCACCCAGTGATGCTGCAGAAGAAAGGTTACAGCCAAGAAACCCTGTGGAGCCATTCTACTCTGTAACTCATGGGGCCACCATGAGTTGGAATAAACTCCACAGTAACGGGCTTGGTTTGGTTTGGTTTAGTAGAACTATCACATTTGTGCTAGAATGGAGGAAAGGAGAGGAAAACAAAGAGAGAGAAAAAGAACATTAATTAAGTACTTACCTGGGACAGCATGCATTGGTGAGGACTTTGGCTGCTAACCAAAATGTTGGCAGTTCAAATCCACCAGTCGATTCTTGGAAACCCTATGGGGCAGTTCGATTCCCTCCTGTAGGGTCATTATGAACCAGAATGGACTTAACAGCAACAGGTTTTGGCTTTTAGACCTGGGACGAATAGTCCTACCTGGGTTTAAGCATCATTCATTCATAGGGTCACTATGAGTCGGAATTGACTTGATGGCAACGGGTATTTCAACGGGTTTAAGCAGGGCTTTCAACTGTTTTGCTGTAGTTCGAATCCCTGCCGAGAACGTGCATTTCTAACAAGTTCTCAGGGAATGCTAATACTGCTGATTAGGAACTAATTCTGAGAACCACTAGGGCAGCAATGGCTCTCAGAATTTATTATACATAAGAATCACCTACTTCCTAGTCCTTCCTAGGAAGAAGTACCCGACGGTCTACTTCTGAAAAGCATTAGCCAGTGAAAACCGTATGAATAGCAGTGGAACATTGTCTGATATAGTGCTGGAAGATGAGCACCCCAGGTTGGAAGGCACTCAAAAGATGACTGGGGAAGAGCTGCCTCCTCAAAGTAGAGTTGACCTTAATGACGTGGATGGAGTAAAGCTTTCAGGACCTTCATGTGCTGATGTGGCAGGACTCAAAATGAGAAGAAACAGCTGCAAACATCCATTAATAATCGTAACCTGGAATGTATGAAGTATGAATCTAGGAAAATTGGGAATCATCAAAAATGACATGGAACTCATAAACATCGATATCCTAGGCATTAGTGAGCTGAAATGGACTGGTATTGGCCATTTTGAATTGGAAAATCATATAGTCTACTATGCTGGGAATGACAACTCAAGGAGGAATGGTGTTGCATTCATCGTCAAAAAGAACGTTTCAATATCTATCCTGAAGTACAATGCTGTCAGTGATAGGATAATATCCATACGCCTACAAGGAAGACCAGTTAATACTACTATTATTCAAATTTACACACCAACCACTAGGGCCAAAGATGAAGAAATAGAATATTTTTTGTCAGGAGCTGCACTCTGAAATTGATCGAACATGCAGTCAAGATGCATTGATAATTACTGGCAATTGGAATGCGAAAGTTGGAAACAAAGACGAAGGATCAGTCGTTGGAAAATATGGCCTTGGTGATAGAAACAATGCCGGAGATCAAATGATAGAACTTTGCAAGACCAACGAAGACTTCATTGCAAATACCTTCTTTCACCAACAGAAATGGCGACTATGCACATAGACCTCGCCAGATGGAACACACAGAAATCAAATTGACTACATCTGTGGAAAGAGTTGATGGGAAAGCTCAATATCATCAGTGAGAACAAGGCCAGGGGCCGACTGTGGAATGGGCCATCAATTGCTCATATGCAAGTTCAAGCGGAAACTGAAAAAAATCAGAGCAAGTCCATGAGACCCAAAATATGACCTTGAATATATTCCATCTGAATTTAGAGACCATCTCAAGAACAGATTTGAGGCATTGAACACTAGTGACCAAAGACCAGACGAGTTGTGGAATGACATCAAGGACTTCATCCATGAAGAAAGCAAGAGGTCACTGAAAAGACAGGAAAGAAAGAAAAGACCAAGATGAATGTCAGAGGAGACTCTGAAACTTGATCTTGAGCATTGAGCAGCTAAAACAAAAGGAGGAATTGATGAAGTAAAAGAACTGAACAGAAGATTTCAAAGGGCAACTCAAGAAGACAAGGTATTATAGTGACATGTGCAAAGAGCTGGAGATGGAAAACCAAAAGGGAAGAGCACGCTTGGCGTTTCTCAAGCTGAAAGAACTGAATGAAAAATTCAAGCCTCGAGTTGCAATAGTGAAGGTTCCATGGGGAAAATATTAAACAACACAGGAAGTATCAAAAGAAGATGGAAGGAACACAGAGTCATTATACCAAAAAGAATTAGTCGATATTCAACCATTTCAAGAGGTGGCATATGATCAGGAACCAATGGTACTGAAGAAAAAAGTCCAAGCTGCTCTGAAGGCATTGGTGAAAAACAAAGCTCCAGGAATTGGTGGAATATCAATTGAGATGTTTCAACAAACAGATGCAGTACTGGAGGTGTTCACTTGTCTATGCCAAGAAATATGGAAGAGAGCTTCCTGGCCAAATGACTGCAAAGATCCATATTTATCCCTATTCCCAAGAAAGGTGATCCAACCAAATGTGGAAATTATAGAACAATATCATTAATATCACACGCAAGCAAAATTTTGCTGAAGATCATTCAAAAATGGCTGCAGCAGTATATCGACAGGGAACTACCAGAAATTCAGGCTGGTTTCAGAAGAGGATGTGGAACCAGGGATATCATTGTTGATGTCAGATGGATCCTGGCTGAAAGCAGAGAATACCAGAAGGATGTTTACCTGTGTTTTATTGACTGTGCAAAGGCATTCAACTGTGTGGATCATAACAAACTATGGATAACATTGCGAAGAATGGGAATTCCAGAACACTTAATTGTGCTCATGAGGAATCTTTACATAGATCAAGAGGCAGTTGTTTGGACAGAACAAGGGGATACTGATTGGTTTAAAGTCAGGAAAGGTGTGCGTCAGGGTTGTATTCTTTCACCATACCTATTCAATCTGTATGCTGAGCAAATAATATGAGAAACTGGACTATACGAAGAAGAATGGGGCATCAGGATTGGAGGAAGACTCGTTAACAACCAGAGATATGCAGATGACACAACCTTGCTTGCTGAAAGTGAAGAGGACTTGAATCACTTACTAATGAAGATCAAAGACCACAGCCTTCAGTAGGATTGCACCTCAACATATAGAAACAAAAATCCTCACAACTGGACCAATGAGCAACATCATGATAAACAGAGACAAGATTGAAGTTGTCAAGGATTTCATTTTACTTGGATCCACAATCAACAGCCATGGAAGCAGCAGTCAAGAAATCAAAAGACACATTGCATTGGGTAAATCTGCTGCAAAGGACCTCTTCAAAGTGTTGAAGAACAAAGATGTCACCTTGAAGACTAAGGTGAGCCTGACCGAAGCCATGGTATTTTCAATCCCATCATATGCATTTGAAAGCTGGGCAATGAATAAGGAAGACCGAAGAAGAGTTGATGCCTTTGAATTGTGGTGTTGGTGAAGAATATTGAAAATACCATGGACTGCCAAAAGAACGAACAAATCTGTGTTGGAAGAAGTGCGGCCAGAATGCTCCTTAGAGGCAAGGATGGTGAGACTGCATCTTATATACTTTGGACATGTTGTCAGGAGTGATCAGTCCCTGGAGAAGAACATCATGCTTGTCAGAGTACAGGGTCAGCGGAAAAGAGGAAGACCCTCAACGAGGTGGATTGACACAGTGGCTGCAACAATGAGCTCAAGCATGACAACGATTGTAAGGAAGGCACAGGACCGGGCAGTGTTTCGTTCTGTTGTGCATAGGGTCACTGTGAGTCGGAACCGACTCCATGGCACCTAACAGCAACAACAAGAATCACCTGGGAATGCTGTTAAACTGTAGATTCTATTTCAATACATCTGGGATAGAAATGCAAGTTCTCATCTGGGCTTCCAACCAGAGCAAACTAGGTTTAAGCTAATTTGCTCATTTCATCCTTGAAATAAGTGGCCCTCAAAAATAACATCTCTTAAACATACTAAAAAGGGATGTCCTTTTAGTTTTTTTAATTGAACCTTGCTGATGGTCATTCACTCAAGCTGTGAGTTTTTTTTTTATCTCAGGTGTTAATAATCCTTGTATATACTTTCTTTGGGGCTGGCACCTGTTTTATGGTCAGTGTATTAATATTGGTTCCCACAGACTTTTTTTTTTGAGTAGGTCTACAGTAATTTACAGTTGTGTTCAATCAACAGATTTTGAGAGTATCCCATGTGCAAGGCACTAAGTATTAAACCAAACCCATTTGCATCGAGTTGATCTGACTCATAGCGACCCCATAGGGTTTCCAAGGCTGTAAATACTTATGGAAGCAGACTGCCACATCTTTCTTCCCCAGGAGAAGCTGGTGGGTTCAAATTGTTGAGCTTCCTGTTAGCAGTTGAGTGCTTTAACCATTACACCACCAGGGCTCCTAAATATTAAGGGGAACACTTAATAAAAATATAAAACATTGCCCATAAACTATAAGCCAATCTCTTGGAATTTTGAATACTGGTTTATTGTTTTTTAAAATGTACCATAAATGCTCAGCAATTTCAGATCCTTTATTTTTTCTTTTTAACACTACAATCGCCTTCTATTTATTCATTTCTACTCCCCGCTGATCCTTCTCCCTCATCTTGGCAAGCTATCCCACCAGTCAGTTTGATCTTCTTTCTGTTCCATAATCATCCCGTGTGCATAATTCTTACAGCCTATTTGCTTGTATTTTCCTCCCCATATTTATGACACAGGAGGCCTGGTGGCACAATGGTTAAATGCTGGGCTGCTAACCTAAAGGTTGGTGGTTTGAATCTGCCCAGTGGCTCCATGGGAGAAAGACGTAAATACCTGCTTCTGTAAAAGATTACAGCCTAAAAAGCCCCATGAGGCAGTTCTACTCTGTCACGTGGGGTTGTATGAGTTGAAAATCGACTCAACGATACCCAACAAAAACAATAAACTTATGATACACCCTGGGGATACCCTCATCTTTGCTATCTCAGGCAGTCTACATCCGCCCTTCGATGTCAAGCTCAGGTCCTATCTATACCTTCTCTTTGTCTTTGAGTCGCTTCCAACTCATGGTGACCCAGAGGATAAAGTAGAGCCACCCCATGGGGTTTCCGAGGCTGTAATCTTTACTGAAGCAGACTGCTACATCTTTCCACAGAAGATTGGCTGGTGGGTTTGAACTGCTGACCTTTAGGTTAACAGTCAAGTGCCTAACCACTGCACTACCAGGGCTTCATTTTCTCCTTTTTCTAGATATGTTCTTTTTCTCCCTTTAACTCTTCAAATCCTGGTGGCTCATTCATTTTCTTTCTTTGTCTATGTCATACCCACGATAAAAGTTATGTGAGCAGGGATAGCTCCTAGGCCCTTTTAAAATCCACCTAGCATCCACACATGGCCAAACATTGAGAAAATATTTGATTTTTCTAGCAGCATTTAAAGCAAAAGAGAGGTAATGGACAATAGAATGGAAAGAAAAGGTTCAGATAAAAGTAAAAGGGAAACAGGGCCAGGAAATTTAACAAAGGAAATTGACTTTTTTCACACTACAGAAAAACAAAAGAAGATTGCTTTGCAAAATTAGAAAACAAAAAAACAGTCGCCCTCAAGTTGACTCCAACTCACAGTGACCCCATGTATTAGAGTAGAACTGCTCCATAGGGTTTTCTTGGCTGTAATCTTTATGGAAGCACATTGCCAGGCCTTTCGTCTGTGGTGCCTCTGTGAGGATTTGAATCACCAACCTTTAGGTTAATAGTCAAACATAAACTGCACCTGATTCAGGAAAACTTTCCTAAAAAAAAAAAAAAAAAGAAAAAGAAAAATTTTGAATTTGAAAGAAAAAGAGAACACTCTGTGTATCTAGACAAAAAGAGCAAGTGGTCAAGGTGAACGTCATCAGTGTAAAGCCATGTACCCTTGATAGGATTTACCCTTGATATGATGTGACATGAATGGCATTTTACCTCTGTGGTGTTCCACAGAAGCATGAAGGAAATCTCTGTGGTGATGGTACCACCGAATATCTTGTTTGTGGTGATGGTTACACAAGACTAGACATGTGACAGAAGTACAAAGATCTATATACACACACACACACGACTTCATGTATAACTAGTAAAATCTGAATACACTCCATGAATTGTGCCATGTCAATTTATTGGTTTTAATATTATACTGTATTGTGTGAAATTTCAGCATTGGGGGCGTAGGAGTTTGGAAAGGGTTGCATGGGACTTCCTTGTATATTCCTTAGCAACCTCCTGTGAATCAATAATTATTTCAAAATAAAATCTTCAAAAAAAGTAGAAAATTCTAGGCCTTCTGGAAATATCAGATGTCAACTAGCTTAGATAATTACATTCACAGGGATGTGACACCAAAACTAGCTGACACATTCACAGAGACTGTGGTCTGGCTTCACTGTTTTCTTTCCACGTCTGCTGGCAAAGAGCTGGGACAATTGTTTAGTTGGGGAATGGGTTCAGGGGTTCTCTGGAGTATAGAGTATTGCTGACTAAAGTAGGGGTTTACAACTTAGGCTTGCAACTGGCCTTGGAGGTGTCGGTGGCAAAAGTAGTGTGAAGGGCCTGAGTGTGTGGAAGGGGCAGAGAAGCACTCTATTAACTCCATTTTTGCTGAAAGCTGACTTTATCTTCCAGAGATGCACAGAATGTCTTGAGCTTTTCTTTAGGCTCCAGTTACTGCTGCCAAAAGAGTCCCTGGGTGGTGCAAATGGTTAACATGCTCCGCTGCTAACTGTAAGGCTGGGGATTCAAATCCACTCAGATGAAAGGCCTGGCAATCTAATTCTGAAAAATCAGCCTTTGAAAACCCTATGGAGCACAGTTCTACTCTGACACACATGAGGCCTCCATGAATTGGAATCAACTTGATGGCAGCTATGAGTTGGAATCAACTAAATGGTGATGGGTTTGGTTTTGATGGCAACTACTGCCAACACCAAAATTTTCCCGAAGCATATTTTAATTTTTTATTTGCTTTCTTTATCCTTTGAGAGGAAAGTTTATCATTTAAGAGTAGCCAAGAGATTATTCGGACTTGTCTAAGAACGTAAGTCCAAGGAAGCCTTGTCTTTCTTGCTCAGTCTTGTGTCTCTGGTTCCTGGCAATGTGCAGGCACAGGATAAAAGAATGAATGAATGCATGAAAGACTTAATTCTAATGTTTTTTCATCACCTCCTTCCGTACATTCATCTCTATCAATTGTATTAGGATAGGATAGAGGATGCTGAGGTGACAAATAACCCCAAAATGTCATTGGCTTAACACAATGGTGAGGAATAAAGTTAGAAACTAAAGGTGGGGCCCGTTTGGAAGGTACATAGATGAGAATTGGAAGACTTTTATACTTGGAGAGCATGGCAGACATCACTGAGAGTTTAACCCCTCTCTAGAGCAGGCAAGTGAGACTTAGAGAAGCTTTTCTTCCGGGCATAAAATTCTTTATTGGCCACGCCAGGAATACATCCAAGGTCTCCTTCGATCTTATTCCAGTGCTCTGTCCACCTAACAGAAGTGAGTTAAATGTTAAGAAATCAAGTGCAATAATGAGAGAATGTGTGTGATTTCTAACTCTTTCTAGGTTTTAGCACTTCCCACTTGTAGCTTCCTAATTTTACTAATATGAAGAACACTTTGGAGCCAGTTTTCCCTTTAATTAATCCTGGAAATAAAAACCCTCATGACACTTCAGGGAAGTGTATTACCAAAGCTTTGTAATGATTAAATACCTGGATATTGGCATTTCCCCCAAAACTGAAAGTATTAGTAATAACGAACAATGGAGATATGCCTTGGCATACCCCTGCTTCCCACTCTCCCAATCGCTTTTACATCCATTCATTGAGCCCTGGTTGTGCACTGGTTAAGAGCTTGGCTGCTAACCAAAAGGTCAGCAGTTTGAATCCACTAGCTGCTCCTTGGAAACCCTATGGGGCAGTTCTACTCTGTCCTATAGGGTCACTATGAGTTGGAATCTACTGGATGGCAACCGGTTTAGTTAGTATCTCATCTGACCAATAAAGAGTCTTTTAGGAACTTGGGTAAATTCTTTAGCTTTTCACATCCCGTTGTCCTCACGTCCTATGGCCCCTGTGGCAGGTTAACACCCTTGAGGTCGTAACTGATTTCTAGCATTCCTACTCTTGTGTTAGTCCCTCCCCAGGATAGGCAACTAGGCTGGGTTGTGCTCATTCCCTCAGGGTCTGTATCTGACAGCAGAGGGGAAAAATTCAAAAGACATTTCTTTCTGACTTTGAGTTCCAAATGTCTACAAAATAGAGAAATAGAAAGGACTTAGGCACAGAGAAACAATTTGGAAGGAAGTTGAAGCAAGGCTTCCTATGGTGCTCTCCCTCCTTCCTTTCCCTCCAGGCTAGAAAAAGATTTCCTGGCTCTGGAACTAAGATTCTGCTACATTGGTGGAATGAGTTCTTAAAAATAAATTCAATCAAGCTTCAGGGAAAAAAAAAAAAAAAAAAAAAATTAACGCATGTTTCTTCTACCCTTCTATTTGTGGACTGAGATTCATACCAGCTACATGTGTGGACACAGTTGACTTCGCCAAGAATCTTTGTCAGCACATTGCTACTCTATGGAACGATTAAAACCCCCAAAGTTGAGCCAATCCATTAGGAGGCAACAGCTCTGTCCCTGAGTGAGAGGAACTGGCAGGAAGAGATTAGGTGGGTTCTCGGAAGTCATTGCTGATTTCAGAAATACTAACACTCTAATGAGTCTGAGTTAGAAAGAGGACTATATAATGCTTTAAAGTTTTCAGGTCAGTGCAAGATAGTTGGCAGAAGGGAGGAAAGAGAGGGCAAACTCTACTCTGTTAGAGTTTGCTAAGTTCTCTAACCATCCTGCCTTATACTCCCGAAAGCAGTGGCCTCATTAGGGTTGGTGTCACCCGGTCCAGGAACTCATAGTGTCACTCCCTATGCTAATTACCACAACATTATAGCTAAAACATCAGAAAATTTGATAAAATCAGAGACTAAAAACACTAGCAGCAATGAAAACAGCAACGCGTTTGTAATGTGCAGACAAAACCACATGACTCGAGGTGTCATTGTAACTGGGTAATAATGACAGCTCCGACCGGAGCACATTAGAAGGTTCAAAAAGTAAATTAGCATAGCATGTTAGCATTGTGGAAACCCTGGTGGCGTAGTGGTTAAGTGCTACGGCTGCTAACCAAGAGGTTGGCAGTTCGAATCCGCCAGGCACTCCTTGGAAACTCTATCAGGCAGTTCTACTCTGTCCTATAGGGTCGCTATGAGTCGGAATTGACTCGATGGCAGTGGGTTTTTGGTTTTGTTAGAGCTGTAGGTATATTGATACATGTAAGCTGGCCTTGTGAAGAGTTTTTTTGTTGTTACAACTAATTACAGGGATATTTTAATAAATAATAAATTTCTGCTGAAACACTGCACAAAAATTTTACAGTCATTTTGGTGTCACCCCCTCTGACAGCATCATCCAGTACCACCTGCAACCCCCTGTGTTCCCTGAGTGACAACACTGCCCAAAGATTTCCATTCATTTTACCAGACTTCCACTATTCCACAGTGGGTTCCGTGAATACTGAAAATCGTAACAAATGTCACTCTGGTCAGATTGATGGTCAGGGATGAGGAATTGTTCATAACATTTACTACCTCTCTCGTTGGCTTTTGGAAGAGGCATGTCAGAAGACAAGATAAAGAGGGTAGGCAGATGTAATTGGAACAGGATGGTGGGTGGGGAAGGAAGGGAAGAAAATGCCAGCTTGGGGGCTTCATCCCATCACTCTCCTGACCATTGTTGTATTCTGCTCAGAACTGCTAGTTCCATTTTCAAACGCAGGCCTTGTAAGTTCCTGGAGGACAAGGCATGTGTAGTCCTGAGCAATGCCTGAACTTGGTAGGCAATCAGTAACTATTTATGGTTAATTAAACAGTTCTTCCTATCACTCTAGCGGGGGCACTGGTGATTCAGGGGTAGAATTCTTGCCTTCCACGCAGATTTGGGTTTGGTTCCATGCCAAGCGCAGCCACCACCAATCTGTCAGCGGAGGCTTTAGTGTTGCTATGATGCTGAACAGGGTTCACTGGCCACTTCCAGACTAAGATAGACTCAGAATAAAGGCCTAACAATCTACTTCTGAAAATTATACAAGGGATCATAACTGCCCAATCCCATTGTGCATGGGGTCACCATGAGTCAGAGTCTGAATCCATGGCAGCTAACAACAACAAAATCATCCCAATAAAACTTTGAGTCTAGCCAAGGATCTATGATTCAGATTCTGGCATATCGTTTGGGGGGGGGGGGCGGCGTGGCAGAAGTATTTAGCAAGAAAGCTTAATCTCCATCCATAATGTTCTTCTAAAAATTTAAGACAGGGTGAGTCCTCAACAGCTTACAATACCTTTGGTTCCTTACAGACAAGATCTGACCGCTTCTGTGATTCTACCCTGGCTTTTTGTCAGCTAGTGTAATATTTGAACAGTAAACCAGTAACCATAGACTCAAATTTTATCCACAATGTACTTCCCAGAGTCTTACAAAAGGACAGTTTAGATAAAATTTTCTCAATGATTCTGCACCCAGTTGGTGTGAGCAAAGACCCTCCAATGTTATTAAAGTCCTTAGTGATGTGAACCAGATGGAAAATAAAACAAAAGAATTCACAACTCATGTTAGACTGAATTGAAAGTCTTTAATTTCACACAATGAATAACATATGAATAGGATTAACTTTTTTTTTTTTTTTTTTAATAGTTAAGTGCTCTATACTGTGCTAACCTGATCTGGTAGCGAAAAAGACTGAGCTTTCTTTTAGAAAAAAATGTTTAAAACCCAACATCTAAGACCATGGAGGAGCATGACAGTAAAGCATGCCAGATGTATCTACGCCTCAAATAACAGCAAGTCCATGTTCATTGTAAATGTACAAAAATGCTTTATGAATAAAAACTGTTACAAAAAGAACATTTCAAACAATGTACAATTTTTCTTGCCTCTATATTCAATAAAATACAAATACATTTTTTGTTCTAAAATATGTTTACATACAATCAAAGTAGAACATGCAAATTACACTTTAAAAAAGGCTTTTAAAAACCACTTATGAATACAAACTAAAAATTAGCCAGCACGACTTGTAAGACAATCTTGTGCCCATTTTTTCTTTTGAAATATATATATACATATTTAACACATCATGTGCATTTATTATTATTTAAGAAATAGATTTTTTTTTTTAAAAAAAGGAAGAAAAAGAAAGACACCAACCTAGGGTGGAACTGCCCTTCCATGTTGACCAATGGGCAGCTCTTTTTCGTTTTTCCCCCTTTAGTGTTTATTATACCTGGGCAAGTGGGCAAGAGATATCCAGGAAGTTTCTTCCTTGGTTGATATGTGCTTCTAAGACTGTTCCCCAAACGACTGAGCCCAACAGGGAAGAAAGAGTCATCAGTGGAGCAAACTCTCCAAGAAACAAGAGGCAGGGGAAGCCTTGTATTGTGGAAAGAAACTTTAAGAAACATCGAGAAAATGCTACGGTATATTACAGTTTGAGTCTCTAGGCACTGTGATGACATTATCTGTAAGCTCTGGCATTTGGACCATTGTGATACTAGAGGGTAGTGTTGAGAAGAACGTCTATATTTATCTACTTTTACATAATGAGAAGGAGTGAAAATCTTGCAACGTAACACTTAAATGGCTTTTGAGGCATTTCGGCTTCTGCCACCCCTTCTCTCTCCATGCTACAGTTGGCATTTAAAGGCTTTGGAAATATATGTATAGACTTTAGACAGCTCCCAGGTAAATCTTCCTAGTGGTAGGGGGGAAAAAAAAGAAAATATTTTCCAAAAGCTCATTATCTGAATATTGTGGGGCAATAAGCTATGAGTGGGATTTTCTACTTAAGTCCTAAAACCAAATCCTTCATGATCTGCATGTAGTACATTGCCTTATACTATTATTGTCACCATTTGCTTTTCAAAGTTATAGACCCAGCAATGTGCAGAACACAAATTCCGACTGCCATCGAACATGGCTTGCCACTCCAGACAGCAGCCAAGTTAACATGCTAATCCTTTGTCAGCCCTTAGTCACCTTCTCTGGGCTGTCAGTGGCTGCTAGTCCCGGTCCTGCCAAATCACAGACCAGCCCCTGACATCCTCTCCTTTCCATCAGCCTTTCGTCCTCAGGTTGTAGCCAGAGCTATTAGAGGAAGTCAAACTGTTGAGATAAGAGACTGAAAAGCAAGTGGCCTCTCAGCCACTTAGTAAGGTGGATCAGAGGTCCATCACCTTTGGGGAGGGTTTTATATCTAGATTTCATCCTTTTCTCAACCCTGCTCAGACATCCTGTATTTTAACTGGGTTCACTCATGGTTGCCGAAGACAAGTATTCCAGGAAAAACAAAACAAAAACAAGGGGTTTCTCTTGTTAAGAAATATTACTTGGTGCTGTATATGGAGTCTTCTGTATCCCAAATGACATCATTTCAAAACAGAAATGCAGCCACAGAAAGCGGTGTTGTATGGCCAAAGACCTCTATAATCCAGGTCAGGGGAGCTAGGTTTTCATTTTGGCTCTGCAACCAACTAGGTGTGAAACTAGCTTGGCCCAATGTTGGGTCTTAGCAGGGGAGGAGAGGCTAATGGAAAAGGGACAGCTGGGGAATAAGAAGATGGTTGTACCAATGAGATGAGTCAAGTTAAAGAAAAGCAAGAGGAAAAAACAACATGAAAGTAACGTGATAGTGAAGGAGGAGCTGGGTGGTGGAGACAGGAAACGGTGCAAGTGATTGACTTACTTCCACCTCCAAGTGGCTGGTTAGCATCACTCGGCTTTGGCCCACTGCAGTTTTCCAACCTATTCTTAGGGTCATAAATGTACAGGATTTGCATTTAACTCACATGTAAGCTGCAATGCTGCTGTATTTCTCCTGGAATATCTTTCACTGGTTTGGGATTTGTAACGTATCCCAAGGTTATCTGGAATTTCTCACCTATTAGAGGTTACTGCCAATTCAGCTTTGGTTCCTCTTTTAGGAAGGTTGGGGAGCACCAGCACATTCTCCTGGGCAGGAAAATTTAGTTTGCTCACAGACTTGCTTGGGGTGACTGTATGACAAGAGGAGGAAGAAGGGCGGAAAAAAGAATGAAGGAAATGAGTTTCAAAATCCAACAGGAAGAGAAACTGCTTTATGGCTTCATTGGAGTAAAAATGGTTGCTTTTCATAGCAATGGCAGGGTGAGAGGGGCTAATTTAAGCCTTCCTCTTGGGTGATTTTGGAACCATTCAAACACAGCTTGAGAATGACAAATTGAAAGTGCGTGGTTTGATTTTGCTGTTCAGCTTGTGTGAAATGCCAAAGGTCAACCTAGGTCACAAACTGAGTATCTAGGATGTAAGCTTTAAAGTACTGGAGAAGGCAGTCCTTTAAACTTACATATTGCTAGGATTAAGTGCGACTGACCTAGTGGTCAGCAGTACAGAATAGGACAACTCTGGGTAATTTCAACCAACTGTTGGTGCCAGGGGAAACCCTGGGGGTGTAGTGGGTGAGAGCTATGGCTGCTAACCAAAAGGTCAGCAGTTCGAATCCACCAGGCGCTCCTTGGAAACTCTATGGGGGCAGTTCTACTCTGTCCTATAGGGTCACTATGAGTCAACGGCAATGGGTTTGGTTTTTTTTTTTTTTTTTGGTTGGTGCCAGGACAGAGCAGGGATGTTAGCAAGCATATTAACTTGGGATTTTTAAAATTTAGTCCCATAGATAGGTCATCCCTTATTCTCCTACGTTCCCGAACAAAAATCCTTCTTCTCTACAAGGAAATAATGTTATGTTCTGAAGTGATAATACAATTTTCAGCCAGTTCCAACTTCCTGTAAAGAAACTTAATTTGGAGATAAACCAGATACCCTAATTCCTATTAGAAAATTTAATTCTCTTTCTCTGTTTCTCTTTTTATAATTGACTATGCCAGCTGTTTGATGTTCTGAGGGAGGTATGGGAAGGAGTGAGGGAGGAAATTCAAAATGCTTATTTGAAATTTCCACATCTGACTTTTAGAAAACATCTACGGCAATGGAATAACTTCATTTTGAATCTTCGTAACATTTTTTTACTTGGGTTGTGAAAATGGGTAATAGAGATGGAGTATCTGTTCACGCTGAACCAATGGCTAGAGTACAACTTGGATGAGAAATGTACAGTTGAAATTGACCATTTAAAAGACGATTTGTCACACACAGTTTGCATCCATGCAGACTGATAGATTTATAATTACATTATGTACAAAAATGTTTTAGTTTATTAAGGCAACCACAATTTGGATTCTTTGTCCAAGGTGGCTTGATATAATTGGAGTGGTGATACCCTTGGAGCATTTTCATATTCTTTTTTTCAAATAAGAACACTTACTCCCACTTGCTTTTAAGAAACAATTATCATGAGATAAAAGACTTCTATTTTTTTTTTTGTTTCCTTTATTAACGATCTACGATAGTTAACTGTATTAAAAAATCACATACCAAGGCATTGCTAGACACTTATCTTTCTGGTGGGTCTGGGTTTTCAGTTTTTGGTGATTTGTCAGTTATTCCATTTGCTGTTGGATATGAAAGCCATTTTATTCTGCCTATTCTCTGCTGATATGTTTTAAGTATAAAAATAACCTGGCTGACATGTGGGTCAACATATCCTCGGCTGCTCTGATCACTTACTAAAAAAGTTCTACCAGTATGGAGCAACTGTTGCACAATAACTGGGGTTCTGCTGATATGTTTTAAGTATAAAAATAACCTGGCTGACATGTGGGTCAACATATCCTCGGCTGCTCTGATCACTTACTAAAAAAGTTCTACCAGTATGGAGCAACTGTTGCACAATAACTGGGGTTCAAGGCCAGGCTCCTGGGGACAGCACACTAAGAGTGAATTTTCCAACACAGGTGAAGGGCTGATTAACGTTATTTAGGTGTGTACCAAGAAAGAGAAGGCAGCGGGTAAGTTAATGAAAAGGTACGTGGAAGTACAATGGGCAAAGGAAAATGGGGAAGCTGAGTCTTAGCATAGGTGTGATAGAAGAGGCATACAGAAGAATAAGAATGTCTATGGTTGTCTATCACTGCAATTCCATCTCCTGATTCCACCTGAGAAACTATTGTTAGCAGGAAGATTCGGGTCACTTGTAGATGATGTTGGTGCCCCAAAGCCTAGCAGAGCTTTGAAACGAAACGAAATGAAAACCAGTTAAATGGAAGTGGGTTACAACAAAGCCAGTTGCGAAATTTGCACCTTTTCTCCCCTTGGAAAGTTTCCTAGTGGAGAGTGTTTCCCTTTGGATTTTCCTGGCCAGCAAATGAAATGGGATCAAGCGCGCACCTTGGATGCTGTCGCTCAGATGGCGACTGAGAGTACCACCTGCTCTGTCCTTGATGGGTCTTCTATTCGCCTGTAAGAGATCTAGCAATACCGAAGCGCCGCTTGGTTGGAAACCGCTGTAATGCACAAGCTTCTTTTGAAGGTGTCCCCCTCCTCTGCTTTCCCAAGAGTTCCTGATGGCTCAACCCCGTAATCTGGACCAATTCTGCCTGCCCAGCTTCGCGAGAGAGAAGGGCATTGGTGTCCCTGCAGCGGGGATTCCGCCCCCACCCCGGCTCACTGCACTTCCAATGTGTCAGTCCCCCCAGCCCCAGGTTCAGACGCCTAGACGCACCCTAGGGAAGCACATCACTCTCACTCCCTCGGGATTTCCTCGGCCTTTTGGCCTTCACCTCCTCCTCCTGGGGAAGGGGCTGCTGCGGGGAAGGCTGCTGCGGGGGCTGCGCCGGAGGTTGAGGCTTGTGTTTCCTCTTCCCGCCACGCGGGGTCTTGGGCAGAGGAGGGGGCGGGGGCGGGGGCGGGGGCGGTGGGGGCGGGAGGGGCGGGGGCGGAGGCGGGGGCAGGGGCGGGGCCTCTCGGGCCATGTGGATGACCGCTTCGATGGTGGCCATGATGGTGTCTTGGCTGGCGGCTGGCTCCAACACTAGCGGGCTCAGGCTGGGCTTCTGACCCCTTTTGCTGGGGAGGTCGATGCATTTTTCCAGCACCGGCATTTGGTCTCTGGAATCCTCATCGAACTGGGTGGGCTGCTTCCGGGGACGCCCTCTCCTCTTCTTGACGAAGTTGTTGCCTGTCTTTGATTGTCTCTGCAGCCGCTTGGCCTTCAGGATCTTATTCACATGGTCCAGGTTCTTCTTGGTGGACAGAATCTTGGTGTAGTTGCACATTTTCCGCACCTCGCACTGGATGGCTTCGATCTCTCGCCGCTTGAATCGCTTCTTCAGGGAGGAGCTGGCTGCAGGAGGGTAAGAGAGAAGAAATTGAGCACACGATGCAAACTTCCCTAAACCTAGCCCTTTCGCTGGTAATTGGTATTATATTTGGCAGTAAAGATTATGGAGAATTAATGCTGTGGACATAACTCAGTACCCAGCATTTATTCTTCCTTTTTGTTTATCACAATTAAAAATAATAAAAATAAACATTGGTGGAATATCTATTATATGTCCAAAGCACTTCTATTTACATTTTGTCAGTTCTCATAACAATCACATGAGATACCCTTATTCCCATTTTAAAGATGTGGAAACTGAGGCTCACACTGTTTAGGTGACCCGCTGGAAAGCCATGGTAGTCAATGGCAAAATTACAATATAAATTTTGCTTTTGCTTTTCCTATTAGACTTTTTATTTTTTATTCACCCCTCTGACATTTGACCTGATTCAAATTCGCATTAGATTTTACTTTATCTTTTTTTTTTTAGAAGATGTGGGATGAATAAAATGACATGCAGCACTTCATATAAAGTAATATGGATAATTCATATGAACTCCCAACCTAGAAAGGAGCCCTGATGATGCAGTGGTTAACGTGCTTAGCTGCTAACCAAAGGTTGATGGTTTGAACCCACCAGCTGCTCCATGGGAGAAAGATGTGGCAGTCTGCTTCTGTAAAGATTACAGTCTTGGAAACCCTATGAAGCAGTTCTACTCTGTCCTATAGGGTCACTTTGAGTCAGAATCACCTTGAGAGCAACGTGTTTATCAACCTAGAGGTCCCTAGGTGAAGCAAACGGTTTGCTCTTGACTATTAACCCAAAAGTCAGTGGTTCAGACCCCCCCCAGTGGCCACAGAAGAAGGGCCTGGCAATGTGGTTCCATAAAGATTACAGCCAAGAAAACCCAATGGAGCTGTTATACTCTGTATCACATGAGGTCTCTATGAGTCAGAATTGATTAGATGTTAACAGGTTTTTTTTTTAATCAACCAAGCAAAAGAGATGTCTTGACCTAGAATATGTAACTGAACTTACCCCCTAACCCTCCCAACTGACAGAGAGGAGGCTTATTTCCTGAGGCACTATAGTTGGGGTGGCACCATCTCTATTTTTTTCCCACTGTTCTGGCCTTGTCAAGTTGGCTAAGGATGTTCAGTTTACCAAGTCCCCCTTAACCAGTTCATCCTCTGTGGGCCTCAAGGCAAGTATTTCTGAATCATTTATACTCCTGCTACTGGGCTGTTGTTTGCAAAAGAACTCTCTTCATATCCTGGTGGCCAGATGTGCCTCTATCTTATAAGCCAAACTTCTCTTCTCGGGAAGTCCTATACTGCTGCACCAAATGGCCTTCAGAAGTGCTTCATTCTGAACTTGAGACACCTTAAAGTGTGAAAGGCTTCAAGGCAGGGCAGACTTTCCCTCCTTTAAATCATTCTTCCTCATTGTGTTGTTCATGAGTAGACACGCATGTACACACACTCACACCCACACTCATACTCTCCTGCCCCATATCCACACTGCCTGCTCCTTCTGGCCACTTAGAAACTTAAGAAGTGTGTCCTTACTTAGCTCCTTGCTGCTATGATTTACCCTAAATGCTTAACCCCAAAGAAGCCCAAGCAGATGCTGACCACTCCGAAATGCTGTAGGCTTAAGGGAAAATGTTTCATTTTAGCATCTTGGTTTGTTGCGTCATCTATAATTTTTCCACCTACTGATGGAGAAGAAGAATGAATATCTTAAGGGAAAGGAGGAAGAAACACTTAAAACATGAATATTACTCTCACATAATCTTGGACACTTCCACTTCACTCTTCCCCTTACTTTGCCCCCTTTCTCCCTCATGCTGTGCCCACCCCACATCTCCAGGAGGGTCTTATTTGACATCATCTATACCGCTTCATGGAATGGGAAGCTCCGAGTTCCAGAAGCCAAGTCAAAATGTTACTGCTTTTGGCCAGAGGTCATTGTAAGACTTACTGAGCAATGAGTAACTATTTAACAATCTTTAAAATAAGTTATAAAAATCAAAACAGAATAAAACTGGAATGAGCTTTGGACTATAAAAATAAAATGGTTTGTAGTTGGTGTTGTACAAGCAAAAGGTTGCTTGATTTTGAGTTCTCAGATGCGGGGCCCAAATCTTGTCTGTCTTTATATCCCTTAGGGGGCCTAGCATGGTGCCATGTGCTTGGAAGGGATTTACACATTGTTTTTGGACTGAGGAATCAGACTAATATTTGTTGTCTTATAGCCTTGTTCTCTAAATTAGTTCTAGTTTGGATTTTTTAAGTTATCAATGAAAATACTGTGACAATAAGAGTTAACATGCCTTCATGTCAGAAAAGTAATTTTCCTTGCCCACAGTTCAAAGAAAAATGAACTAGCCAGAAATACTCCATGAAGCTTCTAGCATTATTCCAGATACAGGCTGTATTTGCAGTTTACACTCTCTGGTTTTAGCATCCTTAACAAAACCCAAACCTGCTGCTGTAGAGTGAATCTTGACTCATAGCAACCCTGTAGGTCAGAGTAGAACTACTCCACAGGGTTTGCAAGGCTGTAATCTTTACGGAAACAGGCTGCCACATCTTCCTTCCGAAGGGCAGCTGGTGAGTTTGAACTGCTGACATTTCAGTTAGCAGTCAAGTGCTTAACCACTGTACCACTAGGGCTCCTTTATACCATCCTTAGAGAAAGAAGGAGTGCTGGTGGTGCAATGGTTAAGCATTTGGCTGCTAACCAAAAGGTTGGCAGTTCGAATCTACCAGCCACTCCTTGGAAGCCTTATCAGGCAGTTCTACTCAGTTCTGTAGTTACTATGATTCAGAACTTTCTCGACAGCGATGGGCTTTTAGAGAAAGAAAATACTATGTGATATTAATAAATCATTTTGGGCAATTAGTTGGCAATATTTGACTAAGTCAAACATGACTGAAATATTTCATGACTTGGAGGTCATTCTGGAATGTCTGTGTAAGTGTTCTTTCTTTTTAGAGTAAAATGCATTTAAAAAAAAAGAAAAGAAAGGAATAAAAAGAAAAAAACCTAATAGATAATAACACATTTAATAATTTGTTATATGCTGCATAAATGTTTATTATTTAAGTTCTTGCATTAAAGTGATTATGAAATAAAAAATAATGCCAAGTAGTGTAAACCTACAAAGTACTAAACAAATAATTGATTTCTGTGCATCCGCCATTCACATTTAACAAAGGTATACTTTTTGCCATATTTCCTTTTTTTCTAAAGAGAAAAAACAAAAAACATTACAGATTCAGTTAAGTCATTACTGCCCTCTCCGCTTCATTCCCTTCCATTTTCATGCTTGTGCTTATAGTTTCATTGCATATATGTGAACTTATATTGGTAAAAACTTAAAAGTCTGAAAGTACCTAATGTTGGTATTAGTGTGAGAAGTTGGGAACCCCCTTTTTTTTTAATTTTATTTATTTTGTTGTAGTTGCTGAGAATATACACATACACCAATTCAACAGTTTCTACATGTACGATTTGGAGACATGGATTACATTCTTTAAGCTGTGCAACCATTCTCGCCTTTTCTGAGTTGCTCCTCCCCCATTAACATAAACTTAGTGTCCCCTAAGGTTCCTATCTAATCTTTCAAGTTGCTGTTATCAATTTGATCCCATGCAGATAGTTCTTAAAAGAGTATAATGCTCAAAGCAGCCATTTATTACTAATTAAGCTAAACTATTCTTTGGTTTTAAGATTTCAGGGGATATTTTTGGTTTAAGGCTTAAAAATTATCTCAGGGCAATAGATACCTCAGGGGTTCATCCAACCTTCATGGCTCCAGGAAGTCTGGAGTCTATGAAAATTTGAAATTCTATTCTGCATTTTTCCCCTTTTTGATCAAGATTCTTCTACAGTCTTTTTGATCAAAATGTTCAGTAAATGGTAGCCAGGCACCATGCAGTTCTGGTCTCATGGCAAAGGAGGCAGTGTTCATGGAGGCAATTAGCCACACATTCCATATCCTCCTCTTATTCCTGACTCTCGTTCTTCCTCTTCTACTTCAGGTGAACAGAGACTAATTGTTCTGCCTTGGACTGATGCTGGCAAGCTTTTAAGACCCCAGGCGCTATGCAGAGAACTAGGAGGTAGAACAGAAGCTATAAACATCCCAATTAACTGGGATGGTCCATGAAGCCATGACCGTAAATCCCCAAAACAAGGAAC
The DNA here is from genome assembly GCF_024166365.1 of Elephas maximus indicus. Taxonomy (NCBI): domain Eukaryota; kingdom Metazoa; phylum Chordata; class Mammalia; order Proboscidea; family Elephantidae; genus Elephas; species Elephas maximus. Next base: position 53,720,829 of record NC_064829.1, on the reverse strand, counting down.
AAAATTTCATAGGGTTTTTGGTTGTACATAAGCAGTCTCAGCAGCTACTCTCTCTCTCTTTTTTTTTTTTGTTCCTTGTTGTAACTATATCTGTCATACAACTTTTGCCAGTTCAACTTTGTACAGGTGTACAACTTATCGACAGCAATTACAATAATAGGCTGTGCAACCATACGCATAACAAATGTGGTATCTCCATCACTATTAACATCCCCTTTCCCCCTCCCCTGCCCCTGGTAACCACTAGTAAAATTTGTTCTCTGTACATTTGCCTTTTCTTGCCTTTTTATATAAGATCATACAATATTAGTCCTTTTGTGATTGACTCATTTCCCTCAGAATAATGTCTTCCAGCTCCACCCATATTGTAGCATGTATCAAGACTTTATCCTACTGGCTGAGCATTATTTCGTTGTATGTATATACCACATTTTGTTTATCCATTCATCTGATGATGAGCATTTAGGTTGTTTCCACCTTTTGGCTATTAGTCTCTGAGTCACTGCCTTCAACTCTTTTGGGTATATACCTAGGAGTGGAATTGCTGGGTAATATGGTAGTTCTAATTTTCATTTTTTTGGGGAACCACCACATTGTGTTCCATAACGTGCATACCATTTTGCATTCTTACCAGCAATGGATAAGGGTTCCCATTTACCCACATCCTCACCAATATTTATTTTCTTTTTGTTTTTAATCTTAGCCATCCTAGTGGGAGTGAAATGGTTATCTCACTGTGGTTTTGGCTTGCATCTCTCTGTCTCTGATGGCTAGTGACACTGAGCATCTTTTCATGTGTTTGGTGGCCAGCTGAATGTCCTTTTTGGTGAAATGTCTATTCAAGTCCTTTGCCCATTTTATGATGGGGTTATTTGTCTTTCTGTTGTTGTCAAAGTTTTATATATATTTTGGTTATTTGACTCTTGTTGGATATATAGTTTCCAAAGATATTGTCCCAGTCAGTGGCTTGTCTTTTCACTTTTGTTGGCAAAGTCTTTTGATGAACGAAAGTTTTTATTTTTTATGAGGTCCCTTTTATTTATTTTGTCTTTTGCTGTTGTGCTTTTCTTATTTTTAGATAATCCATTGTTAAAAAAATTTTTTTTTTTTTTTTATTGTTAAAAGCTAGGCCTAACAGCGTTGCCTTTGCTTTTTCTTGTAAGAATTTTATGGCTTTAGTTTGCACATGTAAGTCTTTAATCCATTTTGAATTTGTTTTTGTGTATGGTGTGAGGCATGGATCCTGTTCCATTTTTCTGCATGTGGAAATCCAATTTTCCCAGCCCATTTATTGAAGAGACTTTTCTTTCCCCATTGAGTGGATTTAGCACCCTTGTCAAAAATCAGCCGACTGTGGATGCGTGGATTTATTTCTGGACTCTGAGTTCTATTCCATTGGTCTATGTTTCTACGTTATAGCAGTGACAGGCTGTTTTGATTACTGTGACCGCACAGTATGTTTTAAAATCAGGAAGTGCGAGTCCTCCTACTTTGTTCTTCTCTTTCAACATTGCTTTAGCTCTTCAGGGCCTCTTGCCATTCCATACAAAGTTGAGGATCGGGTTTTCTATTTCTGTAAAGAAGGCTGTTGGAATTTTGATTGAAATTGTGTTGAATCTACAGATCGCTTTCGGTAGTATTGCCATCTTAACAAAATTAAGTTTTCCAACCCATGGAACATGGAACAAGTCTTCTTTAATCTCTTTCAGCAGCATTTTATAGTTTTCATTCTGTAAGTCCTTCATGTCCCTGGCTAGATTTACTTGTAGGTATTTTATTCTCTTAGATACTACCCTAAATGAAATTGTTCCCCTAATTTTCTTTTCAGATTTCTCATCGCTGGTGTACAGAAAACCAACTGATTTTTTTTTTTTCATTGTCCTTGATCTTGTACCCAGCAACTTTGCTAAATTCCTCTATTAGCTGTAGAAATTTTCTTGTGGACTCTTTGGGATTTTCTAAATACAGGATCACATCTGCAAATAGAGATAATTTTATTTCTTTTCCTATCTGGATAAGAAATAGGGGAACTCTTGCATACTGTTGGCGTGAGTGTAAATTGGTATTACTTTAGAGAGAGACTTGTCAACAACTATTAGAGTTGAAGATGTATACAATCAATGTCCCAGGAATTCTCTGTTGAGGTTGCCTCTCTTATTTGTAATAGGAGACAAAGATATACAAGGATGTTCCTTGCAGTTCAGTGTATGTTAGAGAAAAGTATAAACAATTTAATGTTAATCAAAAGGGTAATAAATAAACAGTAATATATTCAAACAATGGAATATTATGCAACTGTTAAAATGAATAAACTACATATATCAACATGGCTAAATAGAGCAGTTCTACTCTGCACACATGGGGTCGCCATGAGTCTGATTTGACTCGATGGCAACTAACAACAACAAATCTAAGAAAAACAAACAAAAATGTTAAATAAAAAAAGCAAATTGCAAAAGTATTTGTAAATATACAAATATACATTAATGTAAATTTATATAAATTTAAAGGCATAGAAATCCCTTGAATTTTTATTTAATTTAAAGTGTCAAGTTTAGAGGTTTAGTGACTACTGTATGGAGCCCTGGTGGTGCAGTGGTTAAGAGCTCAGCACCTAAGCAAAAGGTCAGCGTTTGGAATCCATCAATCGCTCCTTCGAAACCCTATGGGGCAGTTCTACTCTGTCCTATAGGGTTGCTATGACTCAGAATTGATTAGATGGCAATGGGTTTGGTTTTGGTTTAGTATGAGAGATCAACTGTGAGTGAAAGACTGGGTGGATGAGATTATAATATTTACTCTCTTAAAAGCTACCTCATAGAACCCTATTAACTCTCTAGAGTAGTGCTATTCAATAGACTTTTATGCAGTGGTGAAAATGTTCTACATTTACACTGTTGCATACAGTTGCTAAAAAATAAATTATTGTGAGGGGGGATGCAGAGAGAGAGAGAGAGACTGACTCTTGGCAACGGATATCGGTGATGGTTATACAATATGATTGGTGTAATTGCTGTTGCTGAATTGTACACGTGAAAGATGTTGAATGGCAAATGTTGTGTTATCTGCATTTTTACAACAATAAAAAAATTTAAGGAGCAAAAAAGAAAAGAGAGACTTAAGAGACAAATGAAGCAGACACAATATGTGGGCCATATTTGAATGCTAATTTAAGCAAACTATTAAGAGAGATCATGAAATAAATGGAAATTATTATAAAATGTCTGGGCATTTTATAATACTATGTAATTATTGTTAATTTTCTGAAGTGTGATAATTGCATGGGATCACTTTTTTTTGAAGTACCTGTCTTTTAGAAATACATATTGAAATATTTATAGATTAAATCATATGATCTGGGATTTGCTTCAAAATAATATGAAATGGAAGAGCTAGGTAGAGGTATTGATGGAACAAGATTGTTCATAAGTTGTTCATAAGTTGATATTGTTGAAGCTGGGGGCAACAAAACATCCTTCTTAGAATCTTAGAACTTGGTTGGGGGGGCATTATGGTTTTGACCCTCTTTGGGTCCTATTTCACCTAAACCATTTTGGAAGGATAGGAAATTTCCTCAATGAAGGGCATGCTTCATCTTTCTAGAACACTCTTGCTGGTAGCTACCTTCAAGGCTTAATGGGATGGGACAATGAATGAGTTTTCTATGTTCTCTGTTGTAAGACTGCATAAACTTAGGCCATGATTCAACCTCTGTTGATGGCATCAAGTGTTAAGACTTAGTATAACGTTGTATAACTTTGGAGCTTTTCACATCTACTGAACATCTGAATTTTATTTTGTCCTTATGTTTATCATTCAAACTTTTAGGTCAGATTCATCATCCTTGTGGGTCAACAAGAGCAGAGTGTGGGATAGGAGAAACAATCCTGGGTTGGGGAGCTAGAAACCCAGGACAACTAGAATTCTGGGTTTCTCTTTCTTCATCTGTTACTTTGGATGGCTGGACTACATGTTCTCAAAGTTCTCCTTTGGATTTGAAGATTGTTATGATTTTTCTTGTACTCATTATCAACTTAATATTCTCTGCAACTGTCTCTACAAAATGTGGAGTGGCCTTCTAATACATTTATTTCATCTAATACTTTTGAAATCCTAGTGTGGGGGCAGGAAGGCTTTGGACTTGGCAGGGTTTGATATTCATAAATCTTTCTCCTTATTGCTTATGATTTCACTGTCCCTCTAAACGTTTACAGATTTTTCTCTCTTTAAATTGTTTCATTATTGGACAGTAATTTCTGGGCTCTTGTTGGAAGATTGATTCCATACTTGCTCTCCTTCCCGTAATTGTCCTATATCTTGCCTGTTCTCTGTTAGTTTTAAATAATAATTATGAGTGGTGGAGGTAAAATGCGAGGTCATTTTTTCATAACCCTTCGATGCAAATTGTCTTCTAGACCCTGTTTATATTTAAATTGTCATGCAAATGGTGAGTTGGTTTCTGTCCAGAGAAAGATTTTCTGTCTTCTCACTCCTGTTATCAGAGGATTGTCTTGTCAGCATTCTGATTTTGTCACATCTTTTATGATAATTTAGGACTGGGGTTAGCAGTGCTTTTTGTACACAGACTTCATAGATGTAGTGTATCCACCATGAACCAAGACAAGGCTTCCAGGCTAAAATGCACTAGTTACATATAGAAAGTTCCCAAGAAATAGGTGCTAATGGTTTGGAGACTATACTTTGCCCATGAACAAGACACATCCTAGTTTTATAAGACAGCTTTGGGGGATGATAGAGGGTACCAAAGTTATCTCTAGGCTCATTAGAGTCTTTCTTGCTATCTGCAATGTGCCTACGGGGAAGGTAGGTCAGTGATGGGGAATGTTGAACTGCCTGGAGTTGCCTTCCTGGAGGAACATCATCTGCCCCAGTCAAGGCTGAGAGCTGCAGTGTGAGTTCTTTTGTATACGGTATGTTAGATTCTTTGATAGCAAAGCCATGTCTTCTTTCTGAACTCCCAGAGTTCCTGGGACAGGATCATTACACAGCAGTACGTGATCTGGTACACAGTACTTGGTAAGCAACTAAAAGCTCAAGGGAATTCTATTGTGTCATGTTCTCCAATGTAAATTGTGCCTTTTTTGTACTTGTACTTGAGGGTAACTGACTCAGTAATGAGCTTTTGTTTTCCTAATGCTGCTTTTTATTTTCTAATGGGAAGTATGGAGTAATCTGCCTTGGCATGCTCACTTTCTTTTTCCATCCTTAGAATTTAAATTAACACACAGTCCTGGACTTAATAGCTCTTTTCCAGTTGACACTGTCGGTGAGGCTTCTGCAAGGCAAGGCACGTCTAAAGTGCTGCTGGTCATCAGGGCAAGTCTATAGTACCGCTCTCCACTCTGAAAGCAATGATGTAGAATTAAGGGTTAGCAGATGTGGGCGATTTGTTGCTATGTACAGGTACCTCCCTTTTATTCTTATAATCATCTTAGTATAGTCTGAGATTTCTTTGAAAATATGAATAGCTTTTTTGAAGCATAGTAACTATGTTGACTATTCAAACCACAGCTTCCTCTCAGGGGGTTTATTGTGAAAGGGCACCTTCTTTCAGATGTAAAAGTTTGGGGGACCCTGGTCTGTCTTCTCCCATTTCACATTTTTCCCTGGAACAAGTGAAGGGAGCAGGTAAGGCGGCCAGTCTGGCTGATGGAGGTGAAACAGTGGGGTGTATATGTGGCTGCCTTTTTATGCGCCTGAGCTCTGAAGTGGGAAAGGACACCAAACAGTAAGTACCCCAGGGTGTCTCCTGAGATTTTGTCAGAGCCATTAATGGTGTTGGGGACTCAGAAACGTGCCTGACCTCTCATATCTCTACAACCCTGACCACAATGTTTTTCTCCTTTCTAGATCTGATCCCGTTTTAAATCAGCAGCCTCCCAAGTGGGTTATATATTCTCCAAAGAGGAAGAAAAAGTATTTACCAGGTTGCAGAAAGAACACAGTAACAATTTTATTTATATATTATTTAAATTGTATCTAAAAATAAGGATGGGGTTATTGGTGGTAGGATTCTCGCTTTCCATGCAGGAAATCTAGGTTCGATTCCTGAACAACGCACCTTATATGCAGCTGCCACTTGCCTGTCAGTGGAGACTTGTGTTTTGCTGTGGTGCTGAACATGTTCAACAGAACTTTCAGACTACGACAGACTAGGAAGAAAGGCCTGGTGATCTGCGTCCAAAAATCAGCCAGCGAAGACCCTATGGATCAGGATGGTCTCCTCCACAACTAACCACGGGGATGGTGCAGGACCAGGCAGCATTTTGTTTTGCTGTGCAGGGGGTCACCATGACTTAGGGGACAACTTGATGGCAGCTAACAACGCCATTTAATATATGGAGTAATAGTCATACCCTTAACTGGGAAGAAGGAGTGGCCATAATGCATTCAAGGGGGCTGACGGGGCATCCCATCAGCTTGTTATTTTCAGTGTGTTGTCATGTCCTGGAAACCCCGGTGGCACAGTGGTTAAGAGCTACGGCTGCTAAAAGGTTAGCAGTTCCACCAGGCACTCGTTGGAAACCTTATGGGGCAGTTCTACTCTGTCCTATAGGGTCGCTATGAGTTGGAATTGGCTCGATGGCAACAGTTTTTTTTTTTTTTTTGTCATGCCCTGTGCTCTAAATTCTACACTAGGTCAGACCATATGGTTAATTTTTGAAAAACAAGACGTTTTAACAGAAAAAAAAAAAAAAAAAACAAAAAGTGTAAAACTTTGTAATGAGATGGGAAATAACTACAAAATATTTTATATACTACACAGACTTTTTTGTTGGTTATCTTGCTGCACACTATATAAAATGTTCCCCTTTTTCAAAGATGAATCTGGCAATTTTCTCATCTAAAAAGACTGGTGTTTTAAATTTTCTCACCTCTTCTGTGCTGACAATAGCTGCCAGTAATGTTACCTAGCAAATATTAAACAAACAAACAAACCAGTTTTAATATGGACAAGAAAGTAAGTGCTCTTGGAAAGAAACTCATGCCATCGGAGGGGAGTGATGCTGAAAATGGATTGGAAATGTTTCCATTACTTGGTAACTTTGTGGTGAAAAATGATGTATTATTGCCTATAAAATCTCTGAATTCCGCAAATTAAAAAAATTCTTGTAACACAATTCTAAATGAAGAGCTTCAGAGATTTGGACACCTTAAAAAACATAATGCCTCCTTCTGATTTACAAGACCATCTGATTGTTGATAAGGAAAATGAATAGCCAAATTTCAACAAAAACCTTTAATAGGTTTGAACAAATTTAGTATTGTAATTTAAGCACAGTCAATGATACCCTTTCTCATATTAGATTGATGTATCTATGTGAAAGGAGCCCTGGTGGTGCAGTGGTTAAGAGCTACTGGCTGCTAACCGAAAGGTTGGCAGTTTGAACCCACCAGCCGATCCTTGGAAACTCCATGGGGCAGTTCTACTCTGTCCCATTGGTTCGTTATGAGTCAGAATCGACTCGACAGCAATGGCTTTTATCCACATGAAGTATTCTTACCTACAAACATCTACTAACAAGAAGTACTGAATAATCTGAATTGGGAATCGGGCCTTCAAACTGCTCTATCACAAGTCTTTAAAAAAATCCAGATTTTTCTGAAACAATTATGCAAGCCCAACCACTTGACTCTCCCTAAATTATTTAAAATGTTAAACTAGTATAAAATTTTCCTGACAGCAAAATATTTGCTTCATTAATAATAAAGAAATAAAATTTAAAATTATTTTTAAAATATTGCTTATTTCAGTTTATCTCATTCTTCTAAAAGCTATATTTTAAAATGAGAGTGCATGTATTACTAAATATGCATTCATATTGGGTGACTATTTCAAATTATTTTACTGATATCAATGCAAGATCGAAAAATTTGGAGACCACTGCATAAAATTTGTCTTTTCTTTTTTTAAACTCTCAAAGAGACTACTCACTCAGCATTTAATCCCAGAAGATCTGAACTTTCTATGAGTTCAAGGCCTAAGAAGGTTTAAGCTTCTTGAGACTAGACAGCTTCTGTTGTTCTTCTTCATACCCCTCATAACAATGGGCCCAGTTCTTTTTTCCAAGTACATGCTTCCTTAATATTTCCTGCTGGATTATTTCAAGACTCTAAGGTCCTAGAGACCAAGGCCTGGATCTCGTTAATGTTTATATTCCTTGGAGCACCTTCAATTGGACTGCATATGATTCCATGACAGTCAGAAGGGTGCCCTGTCCAGGTAAGAGCTTCTAGAATAGAATTTGATGCTAACGTCCTTTACTTAGGTAGGCATTCTGAGTTCTTGGTCCCTAGGTTTTCAGAGTCCTTGGCTTCTCTGACCCTGGGGAAGTGATACCAGCCATTTTATGAGCCCCATTGTTGGACAAACCATATTTTGCTTTGGACAAATAAAGGCAGTGGTAACTTGTTTCCAGAAAGAGTCTGAGCTGAGTAACAGAGACACTGTTAGGTTGGTCAGGAAGCCCCTGAAGAAGGTAACCAGGGTTTTGGCAGGCCTGAGAAGGATGAATGAGGGGACAGAGCTCAGAGGTGAGAGCTAGCAACAGAAGTAATCCTACCTACCCACAAGATGCACTTTGCATGTTCCTTGAGTAGGGACCGCCCAGGATGGATCAACAGAAGTATCTGTAAGTCTGGGAGTGATGCTTATAAAGGTTGGGGTTGTTTCCTAGGCTTTTGACAAGGAATGAATTTGGAATAGCGATACTGGGAAACTCAGGAATACTAGGGCTTTTTTGTCCTACTCTCTTTCAATCAACTTTGGCTTTTGAATGTTGCATGTGGCTCAGACCACAGCAGATTGACAGGACAACATGGGAGACCAGATAGAAATGCTACTAATGTCAAAAAGTTTGATGCTTCATGTGCTGAGTCCCACAGCATGTTAGGTGGCCATCCTCTCAAAGGGCTCTTTATATTTCTTTTTTCTTTCCTCTAAAACATGGCATAGCTTTATCTTTAACCATAAATACCATCCCTTATATAACATTCCAATTACTGAAGATACATGTTCAGATGTGATTGTAAGAGATCTTCTTTGTCTTACTAAGTTTGATTAAAAAAATATATAGGAAAGTACATATAATGTAACAAACATGATCTTGGGAAAATCTCAAAATTTTTAATATTTAGACTCAGATGAAATACATCTTTATTGACCACACTAGAGCTTCAAGACTTACATCCAATGGTAGGTACCACATGTTTTGTTTGCTTCCTGGTCTTAATAATAACTGCATTTGTCCACTTAAAACGCAGGCTTATTCACAGTCTGATAGAAACCTTGTGGACTGGAACATTAGGAGAAGGAGGTTCTAGTTTCAACTTTTTACCACTAAATTCTGTGTATCCAGAGAAGTCTTTTAATTTCTTGGAAGGACCCATACTTGTGAATAAGTCTGATTCCCTTAAAACAGTCTTACACCTTCAAGCCTTCTCATCTCTAGGTAGAGCTTCCTCAGTTCCTTCGTGTGCTTCATATGAACTCATTTGAAATGAATTCCTGACCATATTCCATTTGGATCACCCTCATCTGGAAATTTTACCACCTGTCAAAGTTCATCTTAAATTTGGTGCCCAGAATCGAACTGATTTTCCAAGTATGAAATGATTAGTGCAGGAAAATTAGGTTGGTTAATTTCTGAGATCAAGGCACTACACTTCTATTAATGAAGACTATGTTAAGAAAAAAAAAAACAAGTTTTTTTTTTAAGCAACATCACACATGCTGTTTTCGTATTAAATGGAGGCTCAGTGAACTCCTTCTAGTGCTCTCATACAAACGTCCACCAAACCATGTTTTCATAAAAATTACCAGCAAACCTGGCCATTGACTTTTTTTTTTTTTTAAATGTGGAATTGGTTTTTTGAATCTAATTGCAAGCCCTTCTATTTAAATCTGAAAAGTTTAATTTTATGGTTTCAGCCCAATGTTCTATTCTGTTGTGAAACTTTTGAATCTTAATTGTGTTTTCTCAGTGTCCAGATTTTTAGGCATTTCCAAAGAGCCTGAGGAAACCGTGGTAGCATAGTGGTTAAATGCCACAGCTGCTAACCGAGAGGTCAGCAATTGGAATCCACCAGGAGCTCCCTGGAAACTCGATGGGGCAGTTCTACTCTGTCCTGTAGGGCTGCTATGAGTTGGAATTGACTAGATGGCAGTGGGTTTGGTTTGGCTTTTAAAAAGTCTGAGCCCTGACTGTCCCTTTAATTCCTTCTGGACATGATTCAAGTAACTCAAATGCATAATACAGTTTTTCTCTTTATTGAAGTTTTCCAAGGCAAAAAAGTTAATTTATACAACAAAATATCCTTGCATTCTTCCTAAAAACAATAAACACTTTATACCCATTGTTCTAGACTTTTCACGTATTTTTGTGTCTGTCTGGTTGGCAGATGAAGGCTGTACTGCAGAAACAATAACTCTGCATAGCCTACAGGTGTGTGCTCGACTCTATTATTTCTGTAAGTGTCAGAGAGGATATTGCATCTGATGTTGGACTGGGGAAAAAATCTTGCATTTTTCTTTTATCCAGAGGCAGTTCTCCTGCCCTGGTAAAAAACAGAATAAAACAAAACAAAAACACATACAACAAAGTGGAGCAATCTAGGTTTGGTTCTACTGCTTTCAAATTTCCACTGGAATTCTGTACATACTTAGTTTTTAAATTTTTTATTTATACTTTACATCTTGGCATATTCTACCCATTCTTTAAGACTCCAATTAAATCCTTTCCTAAAAGCCATCCAGGGACTCTCATTTCAACATTAATCTTGCTGTCCCCCTCTATACTGCTCGTATCTCTCTGATAGCACTTCACACATTAGGATTATGGGATTAATGTATACTTACCTCTCCTCTTAAACTGTTTTGCCAAGGGACAGGAACCATGTCTCAGCCATTCTTAGCCACTTGTGGAACAAATATTGATTGAGCTCCACTTTGTGCCAGGCACTGTGCTGGGTCTGGAGTCCATTCCCGTCCCACAAATGATCAACACAGAACCTCAGTCGATTGATATGAACTGAAATCAATGCACGTGACTTGACCTAGCCCAACACTTAACATCTATTTTGAAAGTCTGTGTGTGACACATGAAAGGATTTATTGAAGGAGCTTCAAATCTCTATAAATTAAATGAGATCCTCACATATTTCATCTCTTCCCTACTCTCCTTGGAGCACCACTAACTGGAATCTCTAAGCTATGACCAAAAGCACTGAAATACTGTGAATTATAAACTGATAGCCACAGGAGAAGCAGGGTTTTGACGAGCCACAGACAAAAACAAATTAGAAACTTATTAAGAGCCTCTAAGAAAACCAGCTTGAATATTTAAGGCAATAAAACTATGGGTCCCCTAGAAAAGGACCACACATATATATTAAATCTAATACCATGAACTTTTAGAGACAGAGACAGAAGAGGAAGAAGATGAAGAAGGAGGAGGAGGAGGAGAGGAGATGAATATAAATGGTGTTTTCACTGCCAAGCATTTAGCCCAGAATTATAATGGTTCATTGTTGGGGAAGAGTCCTGGGGAAGGGAGTTGTGGGGAAGGCGCTATGCTTTTTTGGCAAATATAATATACACTTAAGTTCTGAGCACTCTACCAGTATTTTTTTTTTTTTTTTAAGTTATTGGTTTAACATTTTTTCAAATACATGTAAGCTTGGACAGACTCAAGGCAGCAAACACCCCCTCCTCAAATTAAGATTTGACAATTTATGAGGAAAAAGCTCATTCATCATCTTTCCCTTTTAGAGACCATAAATTAACGGCTCATATACCATGAGGCTTGGATTCTAGGAAAAGTTAGTGTAAACAAACCCAAGTTACAATGCTTGGAGTAAGAGAGTGAGTCATAAACAAAACACAGACATATGCTTTCATATAAATAAGGGCCTGGATCATCAGCTTCCCAAAGTCTGCTTCCCATTAATTACACAACAAAATGAACTTTCCATATGTAAAGCCCAAATCACTTAACTCTGGTGACTTGCACAGACAAAAGCCAAGATTTTGGCTATTTAGATCCTAACAAAACTGAATTTAAAAATAAGGAAAGCCCTCTCTAAATATCTTCAGGTGTTGGAGAGCCAAGATCCGTCAGAGGAGTGTTTTTAAGCATCTAACCGGAAGGTCGGTGGTTCTAACCCACCTGCTGCTCTGTGCGAGGAAGATGCAGCAGTCTGCTTCTGTAAACATTTAAGGCTTGGAGACTCTATGGGGCACTTCCACTCTGTCCTATAGGATCACTACGAGTTGGAATTGACTTGACGGCAGCAGATTTGCTTTTAAACTATGCCCAGGAACACTGCTTGGGAGGCTGGTCTGAATCCATTGCTGAAAGGAGAGTATTTAGACTTATTCTCTTTTGTTCTGAGCTCTGACATCTTTAGGGGGCAAGCCACATAGGGTATGCACAGACACTACTGGGATTACTGATCAGTTGAAATTCCATCCACTGGCACCTTCGCTCTATCTTCCACAACTATCGACTGGTAACACAAACTCTCATTTCCTGATTGTCTAATGGAGACTATCTGGTCCTTTCTTTCTTAGTTTAAAGAAGCATCTACGAAAGTGTCAATAACTCTTGGGGATGTATGATATAAAAGCATATGTTTCTGATCCACCTAAGACATGGGGAAAGGACTCTCCACCAGGTGAGACACTCAGAGAGAGGTGGGAAGTGTTGAGCTCTGCCCTTACTTCCCATTCAAAAGCAGACCTCATAAAACTAATGAACAGATCCAAAGGGTGTTGGAAAAGAAAGAAAAAAAAAAAAAAAAAAACAGATGTCATACTTTAGAGATCTGGGGTGCTGGAGAGGGGAGAAAATGGACTTTTACTTTTGTTAGTGGAGGTATGAGTGGTTTTCGATCATTCACTCAACAATCATTTTTGTAACATCAACCCTTTGTATGGAAACCATGGTGGCATAGTGGTTAAGAGCTACAGCTGCTAACCAAAAGGTCAGCAGTTCAAATCCACCAGGTGCTCCTTGGAAACTCTATGGGGCAGTTCTACTCTGTCCTATAGGGTCATTATGAGTCAAAATCGACTTGATGGCAGTGGGTTTGGGTTTACTCTTTGTATCATAACATAGATCATACAAACTAAATGGAACACATCATTCCTGCCCCCATATGAAACAAAGGAGAAGGGACTAATATTTTTGGAGAACCGACGGTGTAGGCTGCAGTACTTTCCGTGTGTTTCCTCAATCACATGGGGACATTAGTGTTGCCATTGTACAGAGATGAAAACTGAGACCTGAGAGGTTGAGTAATTTTTCCCAAGACTGCACATCTCAGAAGGGGTGGGCTTAAGGATTCAAGCAAGGGCTGCCCTATTGCAAAGCCAGTTTTATATCATATTGTCTTATGAAAGCAAAGAAGACTGTGAGTTTGGTAAGGAGTGAGAAAAACCTGGGTTTCTCTGTCAATTTTCTACTACTGACTGCGTCAGAGTGCCAAATTTCTCTCAATCACACAATCTCAAAGGCCTCTTCCATCCCCGAATTCCATAATTAAATAACAAAAGATATTACCACAAATTACACGTTACTTGTGGTAGATTAAATATCTCTACACATTGTTTTGATTCTGTTGCTTTCTCCAGCTTAAATGCCTTCAATGGTTCCCTTGGGGAGCCAGACAGCTGATATGAGTAAAGTTCATCAGGATGATGAAAAAAAGATGAGGGTAGAGTATGAGAAACTAAAAAATTATTCCCCATTTAAAGGAGGCAAATATTATTCAGTTTCAACCAATTGTTTCCAGATAGGAACCTGAGACCAAATTTGCCAGATAGAGTTTCAAAATGCCAGGACTCTTAATTATTATATAAATCTTCTGATATTTAATGCTGCTAATTAAAAAAAAAAAAGAATAAACCTTTGTAGGCCAACCAAAACACAACTACAGACAGCTACTGGTCCATGGTCGACATTTTGCTACCTCTGCCCTTTCAAAGGAGTCCCTGGGTGGCTCAAACAGTTAAGTGCTGGGCTACTAACAAAAGGTTGGTGGTTTGAACCCATCCAAGAGGCATCTCGGTAGAATGAGCCGGTGACCTATTTCCAAAAGGTCACAGCCATGAAAACCCTTTGGAGGCCGATTCTACTTTGAAACATGTGGGATAACCATGAGTTGGAATCAACTCTACAGCAACTGGTTTGGGTTTTGGTCTTGGCCCTTCTAAATGGTCACCATGCTTTTTTCTAGAATTTCAGGTGTTCTATGTATTAACCCAGAACTTCTCTTCCAAACTCATCTGTCATTATTTCCACTCCTGTTTCAGAAAATTTGTAAACCTGTCCTTCCTGCTTATGTAATCCAACCCATCCTTAGAAGTCCATCTCAACTCTTCTCTTCCCAGATCATCTTGCTGTCCTCAGAACTCTGTTAGTACTGTCTGGTTGGAAATTAATGACCAATCAATTGCTCCGTGATAGCTCTGCTACTGTCTCAGACTGTTATTCGATCTGTTTTAAAATATTATGCGGTCATCTCATGTTTTGGAGTCAGGTCTTCCCAAATAGCCTGGAAGGCCTCTTCGGCAGGGGCTAATTTATCTGTCATTCATAGAATTGAATGCAGTGTGGCAGGTGCTTAAATAGTATTTGACAATTTGTGACAAAGTCTTCTACAAGTCCGAGTACAATCAGCTTGACATGACAATGAATATTCTCAAGGGTAGGAGTGCTTGGATAAGGGTCTTTAGAGGGGGGCTGAGGATAAAACCCCGAAAGACAGTTGACGGATCTTATGATCTGAGTCATGACTGTTTTTGACATGAAAGCATAGGTGATAGGTGTTTTCATCTGCTATTTTGTTTCTTTCTTGCCACTGCCAAAAAGGTAGAAATTATTTTTCCCACTTCAGTGATGGGAAAACTGAGACTCAGAAGTCTCAGTAAGAATTAGTGACTTATCTAAGAGAATAAACTAACAAGTACTGCAGCCTGTACAATAACCCTGATCCTTGAATTCCAAGCCAGCTTCCACCATGCCTCAGTATGATGGCAAGAAAGAGTCCAGCTTTACGAACTCCTACCACCAGTTCCCACCAAGCCAACTCCAACTCATGGTGACCCCATGTGTGTCAGAGTAGAACTGTGCTCCTCAGGGTTTTCGATGCTGAATTTTTGGAAGTAGACCACCAGGCCCTTCTTCTAAGGGGCCTGTGGGTAGACTTGAACCTCCAACCTTCCAGGCAGCAGCCACGCATGTTAACCTTTTGCACCACCCAATGACTCCTCCTAACTCCTAGTTAGGTAATATTTGTAATTCAGTTCACCTCTCTGAACTCGATTTTCTTACCTGTAAAATGAAGGAGTTGGCAAAGGCCCCTTCTCATCTTTTCCAATTCAGTCTTTTCTAGTCTATTCCCGTTTAAGAAGCAGAAGAAGGAGACCCCCTGGGGGATGCCCTGGGATTATCTAATGGCTCCCATGGGTAGAATGGAAAGACACAGGGGCAAGCGATCTCTCACTGTCTTTGCCACACTTGTTTCACAATCCTCCCTCTATTCTTTGTCTATCATTGCCTCCTTTATCTCTGTCTCTGCTTTTTCAGATCTGCCCTAGTGGTGCAGTTGTTAAACACTTGGCTGTGATCCCAAAGGTCGGTGGCTCAAACCCACCAAGGACTCCATGGAAGAAACATGTGGCAGTCTGCTTCCATAAAGATTACAGCCTTGGAAACCCTATAGGGAGGTTCTACTCTGCCCTACAGAGTTGCTAAGAGTCAGAATTGGCTTGACGGCAATGGGGTTTTTTTTTTTGGTTATAGCCTGCCTGGACCACTAAAGATCATTCCTAATGACAGTCATTACAGTTCTTGCATGATGACTGAGGCCATTTCTGCAGCAATGAGTGGGAAAGACATTCCCCCCTTCTTAGCAGCTGGGCTGAGTACGACAACTTCACTGGAACCAAGAAGTTTTTAAAACACTCTCCATTAATTACAGGAAACCCAAAGCCCTGTCCCCCCTTCTCATTAACACAGTTGCTTTCGGTTGCCACTAAATTATCTTGCCACCATTAAACCAACAATCTAATTAGACTTCTGGAAGTGGAAAGAGCCAGTGAGCAAATCAGGCACAGCACTTTCATCTCAAAACCGATCATAAAATATTTGTGCCCTTTCGCTCTTTGCTGCATAAAATCTGCCCCTGGAAGAGGCCTTTCATTCTCTGCCATTTATAAAGAGGAGCTTGAATATTTGATATAAAATGAGTATCTTAATAGAAATCGCTTCACGTGTGGAAGATTTTCTTTTCTGCATTTCATCCGAGTGTGGAGTCCTCATTAAAATAATCGCACCTGACTCCCCCTGCGTAGGGTGCCTCACAGCTAAACCTCCTACTGGGCTTCAATGGAGGTGTGAATGATATTATCACTGGGAAAGAGATAAAATGTATTATTATCGTTACTCTATTTTTAAGAGGGTCTGACTGTGGCACTAGGTGCTTCGGAGCATCATCTGTGCAAAGCATCCAGAGAAGATAAATTGAGTTAAATTTCTCACAGATACAGAACTTCCAAATCTGTCACCTTCTGTCTTTCCTAAGATCTCAGCTCTGGAGAAACAAACAAACAAGACAAAACCAACAAATGAGTTAAATTAAGTCCAGACCTGTTTATTAAGTATCTACTATGCACTTGGCACTGTAGGAGGTTCTGAACACCCAGATATGATTACAAGTTGCTCAAAAGTAGCACTCCTGGGTTTTGTTTCTTTTATTTGCATCCCATATAACCCAGTTCTGGGAATTTATGGGATACTCAAGACTCATTGAATGAGACAAAACTTAAATAGGAACAGGTCGTGGCTTTTTTAGGGGAATCAATACTCTAGCCACAATGTAAGGCTATCACATACAGAACAATTAAAACACAGAGTAGGTCGATGTAATCTTCAGGGTTCCGTTCAGTGCATCCTCTGTAAACCACACAGAACTTCTGAGTAAATGAAAGAAAACACCTATGTGTATATATTCTTCCTTCTCTCTCTGAAAGAACACAGACTCATAACTGCATATGCCATGCCATATAAACTGACTCTTTAACTTGAAAATAATCTTCCCCAAGGATACCCTGATGTGTTAGCCAGAAACTGGGCTGCCATTACTGCCAAAAATGAGGCTGGAGGCCCCAGAAGTCTCTCTCAGGTGGCTCCCACTGCCGAGCATTCACAAAGGATAATTTGCTGTTTATGGTGCTGATGTGGAAATAAAGGTAAGTCATTGCCTCTTAGCCCTAATGAATGTAATGCTAGAGTCTGCGTCTTCATGCACTGGATGGTTTTGTGCAGGAAACATTTGTCTTTCAATGCACTTTGACCAATCTTTAATGATTACCTATATTCGCCCACCTCAGGGCAAGGTAATGGGGATATAAAGCTGAGTAAGTTCTGACAATAGAGGAGTGGACAGTCTAGTGGGACACAGGCATGAGCACAGACACTGTACTAAATGCAGGGATCCATGACCAATGGGTTTAATGGCCATGGATCAATGACCAGTGGGCCTACAGGGTGCCATGGAGGCACAGAGGAAGGGGTATCCAACTTAACTGTGAGATGGTTTTCCAAGTGGGTGTCAGGTAACGCGTCTTAAAGTTGAAGGCACCTTGGCTGAGTTTTGAAGAATAATCATGAATTAGGCAGCCAAATGGGTTAAAGGGTGGGCAAAGGAGAGAACCATTCCCGGGTGTGAACAGATAATAATAACAACAACAGCCGCAGCAACATGACCCATTTGCCAAACTCTTATTATATGCCAGGCACTTTGTTAAGAGTGTCATAAGGATTATCTCATGTATTCCTCTCCACAGTCCTCCACACGAAGTGATATCCTTTGCCTCATTTTATAGCTGTGAAGACTGACATCTGAGCTCACCCAGTTGGTAAGTTCAAAACTTAAATTTGAATGCAGGCAATCTGATGCAAGAACATACGAGTTCAACTTGAGCATTGCAAGACCCAGGTGTGGTGTTATGAAAAAAATCCAAAACTGGAAGCACAGCAAATAGAAGCCTGCATGCCCTTTCCGTGTTTCACTGGCACATTGTTTCACAGGCCTGTATTATTAAGGATTATTAATTATCTAGGGAAATGTATCCTCGTTGAATTCACTATCTACTACCAATCGAGGGCCCAGACTCTGTTAAGTTACACGTTAACTTGTAACTTGTAGATTTTTGCCCAGTAAAGATGCAGAAGATAATGATTTTATTGCCCAGTAGGGCAATAAAATAAGTGAGCAATCTTAGCCCAACATTCTTTCTCCAATGCCTATGTTCCTATAATCCTCTGTTCCTCTAATTCTCCTTTGAACCTGCTTTAACGCTGTGCTGGCTTCCTCACTGAAGAGTTAAACGGATCTCCAGCATGACTTTTTAACTTTCTGAAAATTAAACGCTGACAGTGCACAGCCCAAAGGAGTTTGGTGCTGGCTGAAATTTCCAAAGAGATGTAGCAGGAGCAGAAGGCAGGGACCAGATTCTGCAGAGTCTGGTGCTTCTCTGGGATGTTCATAGCTTTGGCTTCAGGAATGGCTCGGATAGAGATCTAGGATGTCCAGATTAAGTCACACAAGAGCCTATTGCTTTTTGGGTGAAAATTTAAAAATTTTGGAAGTTTTTCTGAAGGCCTTAGGTGTGAGGGAGTCTTCAGAGAAGCACAGCAGCTCCAACCCTGCTGGGTCCCTTAATGGCTCACAGTACAGAGAAAAAAATGAACCAAACCTGTTGCCATCAAGTCAATTTCAACTTATGGTGGCTCCATGTGTTACAGAGCAGAACTGTGCTCCATACTGTTTTCTTGGTTGTAATCCTTACGGAAGCAGATTGCCAGGCCTTTCTTCCACAGAACCACTGGGTGGGTTTGAACTGTCAACCTTTAGGTTAGTACCAAAACCAACCAACCAACCAACCAACCAACCAAACCCGTCGCTGTCGATTCTGACTCATAGGGACCCTACAGAACAGAGTAGACCTGCTCCCTACGGTTTCTAAGGAGTGGCTGGTGGATCTAAACTGCTGACCTTTTGGTTACCAGCTGAGTTCTTAACTACTGTGCCACCAGGGTTTAATCTTTTCTACTTTTTAGAAAAATGTATCCATAGAAGTTATAGTATTAACTCCCTAGAGTTAACCCATTTATACCACTCAGAGACCCTCAAGTCCAGGGGGAGAGGGCTTTTCATGAGCTTGTCACATTCAATATAGTTCTCTAAGCAAATCCATAGTCATTTTGTGCTGCTTCAACAAGGGCTTATGGGTAGCACTTTTCAAATGATTTTAATGATTTGTTTTTAAAATAAAGCTTTGCTTGTCGATGATCTTTGTTGAAAGTTTTCTATTGTATATTTTAAGTGATTAATCAGGCCTTGTAGGAATTTATTTTACATTTGAAGATTTCTTTAATTTGTACACTTATTGCTCTTGTCTGTTCCAAATCCTATTACCTTGCACATTTGCTTTATTTTGGCTCTTTTCAAAGACAAGACTTTTGGTTGAATGGACCTGTTATTTTGGATAGAAATTTCAGCTCATGATTCCACACAGGACAAAATCAAGCAAAATAAATAATCTTATAATTCTTAAATTCCTGTTGGCTGCTTTTTTGCACCTGAATTTTATTATATTATTCTGGGCTCCTCCTCCTTGGTGGCAGTTGGTTAGGAGAAAAATCAGGGATTGTAGAATTTGAGAGCTAGAGGCAGTTTTCACGATTATTTTGTTTCAGCTACTAGCATTCTAGATTTTATTCTAGATGCATTAGGACTAAGAATTTGTGCTTTCAGTTGTAAAGGTAATTATGATTTCACGTTTAAGGCTTTGTATCTTGATTACAAGTATCAGCCAATTCTGCTTGGGCTGGTAGCTTGGTTAATAACTAAAAGGGTTACCTAGTATCAGTCCCTAAATTAAATAGACTTGTATAATTTAAACATTTTCACCAACACATAGGCTCTGGTAGTTTGAAACAAGGAAGATCACATATCTGAGAGAATAATAGATTATCTTTGATATGAAACAGACACAAACCATGAGCCATGCTCACTCTGCTTGCCCCTGTTATCTGCAACTGGGCTGTACCTTGAGTCATTGGAATTTGGTGATAGAATCCTTGATACATGTTTTTCCTTTTTCTCTCCTTGGATTTAAGATGAGAGAATATCTGTGCGTGTTTGTGTTTTTGTGTATATGTAGGAGAGTGAGTGAGTGAAAGAGAGAGAGAGAGAGAGAGGATTATGTGTCCAAGAAGGAAAAGCCTGCTTCTCTTTCCACCATTCCTAGTTTAGACTTTTAGTGCAGATCCATAGGGATTTTATCTTCTTAATGTTTTACTGAGTTGTTATCAGAATTTGGAATCTGCTTGTTAATATGCTCTTGTTGTTAGCTATTACTGATTTGGCCCTTGACTCACGGTGACCCTATGCACAACAGAACAAAATGCTGCCCGGTCTTGAGCCATCCCGTGATTGGTTGTGGATCTAACCATTTTGGTCCATAGATAGGCTAATTCTGGACCAATTTTGGCTAATTTTGGGGAGTAGATCCTCAGGCCTTTCTTCCTAGTCCATCTTGATCTGGAAGCTCCCCTGAGCTTGCATCATGCAAGCCTCCACTGGCAGATGGGTGGTAGCTATGCATGAAATGCTTTGGCCGAGAATCGAACCAAGGTCTCCTGCACAGAAGGTGAGAATTCTACCACTGAACCATTCTTGTCTCTTTGTTAATACAGTCTCATCTTCAATACAAGGGGGTGGGAGTGGGGGGATGGTTCAATATTAAAATCATAAATTCTTCACACATTGCATGACCTCCCTGGGAAGTTGTTCAATAAGTAGAAGATCAGAGAAATTAGCCTGACTTAATCAGGTATGGATTATCTGATATGGTTATTAAATCATTATTGGGCTTGTGTAATAGACATTGTTTCAAATTATGCATCACTTTGAACAAAATTTATTGAAGCTTTGACTGCATTAGCCTTAATCACTCACAATAATTATGCAGTGCTCCCTGGAATCAGGCCTCCTCTGCTGTACCAGAGGACTCAGGGAGTCAATAACTATTGAGCAGTTTGATCACAGAGGTTGACCTGTTTGAGCACCGGTGGCAGCCACCACCATCCCTCCCTCCCAGGAGTTCACAGCTGACATGTTCT
This sequence comes from Elephas maximus indicus, assembly GCF_024166365.1. Taxonomy (NCBI): domain Eukaryota; kingdom Metazoa; phylum Chordata; class Mammalia; order Proboscidea; family Elephantidae; genus Elephas; species Elephas maximus. The sequence goes on along the minus strand of NC_064829.1, from coordinate 53,699,614 downwards.
TAGTCCGCCACCCTCTTCTGTAGCTCCTGTCCTGTCCCTGTTTACAAATCAATAATTTCATAGTCAACATTTCTCTCAGACTCTGAGAAGCTAAAAAATTGCCTTAAACAACAAGAAATTTGGGGCCCTAGTAGTGCAGTGGCTAAGCGCTTGGCTGCCAACCAAAAGGTGGTAGTTCGAACCCACCAGCTGCTCCATAGGAGAAAAGGCCTGGCAATCTGCTCCCATAAAGATTTCTGCCCAGGAAACAGTATGGGGCAGTTTTACTCTGTCCTATAAGGTCACCATGAGTTGAATCAATTCGACGTCAACAGGCGTGGTTTGTACTCACACATTCAGAAACACACACACACACACACACACATATTCCTGAGCTATAAAAGACATAGTTTTAAACCTTTGGCCCGCATTCATTTCTCCCACACTGCAACATGTATAAAACAAAGGGGAAAGTGTTCCTTTAAATTTTTTTTCTTTTCACCAAAGATCACCTGTTTCAAAATATATTGTTGAGATTGATTAATTATTTGGCAAGGATTTACCGAAAGTCTACAACGTGTCTCTCAAACGTTTTCCATTTGATTGTTTAAGTGATTCCAAGACAGTTTGTTTTGTCAGATGTCTCCCACCATGTTTAGTACTGTATAAGCACACAGCTACTGCTTTCAATCATTCATTTCATTCAGTGATTAATTATTGGGCATCTTTTACACTATGTGTCAGGAACTGTTCTAGGCACTTTGTTGTTGTGGTCGTTAGGTGCAGTCAAGTCAGTTCCGACTCATAGCGACCCTATGCACAACAGAACGAAACACTGCCTGGTCCTGAGCCATCCTTACAATCGTTATGCTGGAGCCCATTGTTGCAGCCACTGTGTCAATCCACCTTCTTGAGGGTCTTCCTCTTTTCCGCTGACCCTGTACTTTGCCAAGCATGATGTCCTTCTCCAGAGACTGATCCCTCCTGACAACATGTCCAAAGTATGTAAGACGCAGTCTCAGCATCCTTGCTTCTAAGGAGCATTCTGGTTGTACTTCTTCCAAGACAGATTTATTCATTCATTTGGCAGTCCGTGGTATATTCAATATTCTTTGCCAACACCACAATTCAAAGGCATCAATTCTTCTTCGGTCTTCCTTATTCATCGTCCAGCTTTCACATGCATATGATGCGATTGAAAATACCATGGCTTGGGTCAGGCACACCTTAGTCTTCAGGGTGACATCTTTGCTCTTCAACACTTTGAAGAGGTTCTTTGGAGGAGATTTACCCAATGCAATGCATCGTTTGATTTCTTGACTGCTGCTTCCATGGCTGTTGATTGTGGAGCCAAGAAAAATGAAATCCCTGACAACTTCAGTGTTTTCTCTGTTTATCATGATGTTGCTCATTGGTCCAGTTGTGAGGATTTTTGTTTTCTAGGCACTTTAGCATCCATTTTTTTTTTAAATGAAAGGAAATTCTAGTTAATTGAGCTATTTAAGTTTCTTTTTATCTCAATAAGCGATTTCTTAAATTAACTTTGCTTTATAAGCCACTTAGGAGCCCTGGTGGCACAGTGGTTAAAGCGCTTGACTGCTAACCGAAAGGTTGGTGGTTCGAACCCACCAGCGGCTCCGCAGGAGAAAGATGTGACAGTCTGCTTCCGTAAAAATTACAGCCTTGGAAACCTTATGGGCCGGCTCTACTCTGCCCTATAGAGTTGCTGTGATAGGAGTAGACTCAACAGCAGTGGATTTGATTTTGTTTTTTTTTAATAAGCCACTTAGCTTTACTTTTCTTTTTCCCCTGCAATTGTCTGGGTCATTAAACCATTCTGTAGAAAGGATGACCTGTTGGAAAATAAGCTGACTTTTGCATCTGACTAGAAGTAATTGTAAATTGCCTTGCTTATAGGGAAAGATGAAGAAAAGGATCAAAGAAAACAAAAGTTAAGTGAGCTATCTCATCAGAAATATAGGTGACTACTGTCCAAGCATCCAATTAAATGAAATCAAACCCAGAAACTATTTATTAACTACCTACTATACAACCAGAATGCTCCTTGGAAGTGAGAATGGTGAGACTTTGGCTCACTTACTTTGGACATGTCATCAGCAAAGACCAATTGCTAGAAAAAGACACCATGTTTGGTAAAGAAGAGGGCCAACAAAAATGAGAAACCCTCAGTGAAATGGATTGACAGACTGGCTACAACAATGGACCTGAACATACCAATGACTATGAAGATGGCATAGGACCAGACAACTTTTCGTTCTATTATACACAAGGTTACCATGAGTTGAGTCCACTCAGTGGTAACTAACAACAACAATAAGTGTTCGGCTCTGGTTAAAGTCATCCACCCCATCAAAATAAGAGTTTCGCACACTCTGTTCTCCAATAGAAGTAAGAGTCCATGGCTAGGGAGAATGAAATCTGCCTTTGCTAACACTGGCTTAGGACAGAAATGAAATTCCACTGGCAATCAGGCGGTAAATCAAGAAATTTGGGTTCCAATCCAATTGTGTGACCTCAGGCAAATCATTTAATCTTAGTAGGCGTCAATTTCTTCACATGTGAAGCAACGGTGTTGGACGCAAGCCCAGTGTGTGAGTTCCAAACTCTCTCAGGTTTGTGGGAAGCCGTTTATCTTTGGGGAATGAAACCTCAAGAAAGTCTGGCTTCCAGCACCTGGGGTAGATCTCTGGCCTGTTTTTTTCCCCAAAAGTTCTGTTCAGCAGCCTGAGACCTGGAAATGGAACAATGCTGAGAAATTCTCATGAGGGTCTCACTTCATTCTGCCAAAAAACAAACAGCCCATTCCTGCATCCTGAACAGGAGAGTTTTTGGCTCTTCTGATTACCAGAGAGGCTGGTTTAAAACTTTAATACCCACCTGTTCCTACTGCCTGCTTGGCATATTTGTAAATTATTTACTGAGTACAATAGAGGAGGAAAGCCCATATAAGCTCGTCATCCCAAGAACGAGTTCTCTCACACTGAACGGAAAGAGTGCAGGGAAGGAAAATTGGGGACCACCTGCCTTTTGCCCCTGGGAAATATCTGTGCTTGGCAACAAAAGGCAGAAACAAACATGCTAGTTTCTAAATACATAAAGGGAGGTCTCCAATGCTTAACTGACAAGGTCGAATAAGCAATAATCTGGGTGCGTAGTGCAGACATGGCCTGAGTCTTTCACTCCAGCCAAATGATGTCTTCCCTGAGTTCCACTCTAGGACTCTGCCCACATTGCCCTCTCTGGCTGGAATGCCCTCCCACTAAGATGCTACTACTCCACAAATTTCAGGGCAGCTTCTTTCACTGACTTCTGTGACTGCCCCTCCTCTAGCCTCCTATTATACTGGTACCATTTCACCCAGCACTTCCACCAAAAAGTTTCATTTTGCTCAGAGTTTATGAAAGCTGTGAAGATTCATTATCACAGTTGAGAGATGAACCCATTCCCTCAGAGCAAGATTTCCCAAACTGCCAGAGAGAATACCATTTCCAAGAGCTGTTATGAGATATTCCCAGAAAAGTTGGTTTTGGGGCCAAAGATTGTGAAATTCTACCTGTCCCCCTCTTGGAGCCTCACAATGCACATTGGTCAATTAAAGGCTCTGAAAAGTCCCACAGGAAGGAAGATTAACATCATTCCTGACATTTACTTAACTACAAAAACATTATTTCCTATAAAGCATCTATTAATATATATTTTTTCTCTTTTTTATTGTACTTTAGATAAAGCTTTACAGAACAAACTAGCTTCTCATTTAACAGTTAGTACACATACTGTTTTATGACATTCGTTAACAACCCCATGATATGTCAACACTCTCCTTCTCGACCTTGGGTTCCCTATTACCAGCTTTCCTGTCCCCTCCTGCCTTCTAGTCCTTACCCCTAGGCTTTTGTGCTCCCTTAGTCTCATTTTGTTTTATGGGGCTGTCTAATCTTTCGGTGAAGGGTGAACCTTGGGAATGACTTAATTATGGAGTTAAAAAAGTGTCCAGGGGACATAGTCTTGGAGTTTCTCCAGTCTCTGTCAGGCCAGTGAGTCTGGTCCTTTTTTGTGAGTTAGAATTTTGTTCTACATTTTCCTCCAGCTCTGTCCAGGACCCTCTATTATGATTTCTGTCAGATCAGTCAGTGGTGGTAGCGGGGCACCATCAAGCTGTACTGGACTCAGTCTGGTGGAGGCCGTGGTAGATGTGGTCCATTAGCCCTTTCGACTAACCTTTCCCTTGTATGTTTAATTTTCTTTATTTTCCCTTTCTCCCGCAGGGGTGAGACCAGTGGAGTATCCTGGATGGCCACTCATAGGCTTATAAGACCCCAGACACTACTCACCAAAGTAGAATGTAGAATATTTTCTTTATAAACTATATTATGCCAAGTCAGCTAGATGTTCCCTGAGATCACGGTCCCCACAGCCCTCAGCCCAGCAATTCGGTCTCTCAGGGAGTGCGGATGTCTCTATGGAGCTTCCATGACCTTGCCTTGTATAAGTTGTGCTGGCATCCCCAGTATTGTGTACTGTCTTACCCTTCACCAAAGTTACTACTTATCTATTGTCTACTTAGTGTTTTTCCATCCCTACCCTTCCCCTCCCTTGTAACCATCAAAGATTATTTCTTTTTGTGTGTAAACCTTTTCACAGGTTTTTACAGTAGTGGTCTCATATATATTTGTCCTTTTGTGATTGACTTATTTCACTCAGGATAATGCTCTCCAGATTCATCCATGTTATGAGAAGCTTCACAGACTCATCATTGTTTTTTAATCATTGTGTAATACTCCTTTGTGTGTATGTACCACAGTTTGTTTATCCATTCATCTGTTGATGGGCATCTAAGTTGTTTCCATCTTTTTGCTATTGTGGACAATGTTGCAGTGAACATGGGTGTGCATATGTCTATTTGTGTGACGACTCTTATTTCTCTAGGATATATTCCTAGGAGTGGGATTGCTGGATCATATGGTTATTTCTATTTCTAGCTTTCTAAGGAAGTGCCATATCATTTTCCAAAATGGTTTTATCATTTTGCTTTCCTGCCAGCAGTGCATAAGAGTTTCAATCTCCTCGCAGCCTCTCCACCATTTGTTATTTCCTGTTTTTTTCTGGATTGTGCCAGCAATGCTGGGGTGAGATGGTATCTCATTGTGGTTTTGATTTGCATTTCTCTAATGGCTAGTGATCCCAAGCATTTCCTCATGTGTTGGTTGTTGGCCATTTGACTGTCTTCTTTGGGGAAGTGTCTGTTTATTTCCTTTGTCCATTTTTTTAAAATTGGATTATTTGTCTTTTTGTTGTAGAGGTGTTGGATTTTCCTGTAAATTTTAGAGATTAGACTTTTGTCTGATTTGTAAAAGCCCAAATTTCTTTCCCAGTCTGTAGGTTCTTTTTTAAGTCTTTTGGTGAAGTCTTTTGTTGAGCGTAAGTGTTTAATTTTTAGAAAATCCCAGTTATCTAACTTATCTTCTGGAGTTTGTGTATTGTTGGTTATGGTTTGTATCCTGTTAATGCCATGTATTAGGGCCTCTAGTGTTGATCTTATCTTTTCTTCTATGAACTTCATACTTTTTGGCTTTATATTTAGGTCTTTGATCCATTGTATATTAGTTTTTGTGTATGATGTGAGGTATGGGTCCTGTTTCATTTTTTTGCAGATGGACATGCAGTTTTGCCAGCACCATTTGTTAAAAAGACTGTCTTTTCCCCATTTGATGGATCTTGGGCCCTTCTCAAAGAGCAGGTGACCACAGGTGGATGGATTTACATCTGGGTTCTCAATTCTATTCCATTGGTCAACGTATCTGCCATTGTACCAGTACCAGTACCAGGCGTTTTGACTACCATAGCTGTATAGCAGGTTCTGAGCTTAGGCAGTGTGAGTTCTACTACTTTATTCTTCTTCTTCAGTAGTGCTTTACTTCTCCGGGCTTCTTCTCTTTCCTTATAAAAGTTAATGATTAGTTTTTCCATCTCTTTGAAAAATGTTGTTGGTATTTGGATCAGGATTGCAATGTATTTGCAATTTGCTTGGGGTAGAACTGTCATTTTCATAACATTGAGTCTGCCTATTCATGAGCATGCTATGTTTTTCCATTTATGTAAATCTCTCTTGGTTTCTTGCAGTAATATTTTGTAGTTTTCTTTGTATAGGTCTTTTACGTCCCTGGTTAGATTTATCCCTAAGTGTTTTATTTTTTTAGGGGCTATTATAAATGGTATTGTTTTCCCGATTTCCTTTTCATCGTTCTCTTTATTGGTGTATAGGAATCCAACTGATTTTTGGATGTTTATCTTGTATCCTGCTCTTTTGCTGAATCTTTCTATAAGTTACTGTAGTTTTCTCATGGAGTCTTTTGGGTTTTCTATGGACAGTATCATATCATCCACAAATAGGGACAGCTTAACTTCTTCATTACCAGTTTGGATGCCCTTTATTTCTTTTCTTGCTTTATTGCTCTGCTAGAACTTCCAGTATAATGTTAAATATGAACGGTGATAAAGGGCGTCCTTGTCTTGTTCCTGTTCTCAAGAGGAACGTTTTCAGCCTCCCTTCATTAAGAATGATGTTGGCTGTTGGTTTTACATGCATCTATTAATATTTTGTTGAAAACTATTTGAAAAGTGTCATTCTAAATACTTATTTCTGTTATGTCAATGGAGCTCAATTTTCTGATTACCAGTGATTTCCATGAGGGAGGCAGGTAAATAGACTGAGTTCTCTGCTCAAAGCAACCTGCTGAATTAGAAGATGAGCTTGGACCAAATATCAATTATAAGTCTCTTCTTGAGCTTTCAGTCACAATAGGCACTTCTAAATGCTGCAATGTGCTTAACATTTACTAATGTGTTAATTCAACAAATGCTTATAGAACATGTCATCATTCTGTGTGCCTGGAAGATAACAAGAAACTAGGCCATGGACTCTGCCTTTCGGGTACATACAATTTTGTTACAGGGGAGACAAAGTTAAAGAGAAGACATTTCTTAATATAGTTTATGAGCAGGTGGTAAATGAGTGGTAAAGACTGGATATTATAGGACCTCAGAGGAGCTGTGACTAGCTGGGCCTTAAAGATCTGCAGAATGTGAATCAGAATTGGATAAGGCTGTTGCCAAGGACAAGCATTAGGCCAAGTCCAAGGCCTGCCTTCCTGGTGGCAAGGGTGAGCTTGGCAAAGTGGAGGTTGGTGTGGGGGCTAATGGGAGATAGTGTGGGGTGTACAGGACGACAGAGGTGGAAGGGGCCAGATGCAGAGAACCCGGGGTGGCTGAATAAGGAATTTATATATTATTGACCACCAGAGAAGAGTCTGGTGCCTACTGAGGCTTTTATGAATCACGGGGGTAGAGGAATGAAGCAAGACCTCAGAGAAATTCAGTGATTACTGTCTCCCAAGTCTGGTCAGCAAGGGAGGTAGTGAACCACAGCAGTTGAGAGCATGGGCTTTGGACATGAGTTGAGATCCTGACTGTCCACAGCATCCTGGGTCAATGTTCTTAACTCTTAAGCGTGCTCTTCTGAAAATGAGGATAAAAGTATTTATTTCACACAGTTCTGTTAAGAGTTCTATGAGATTACACACATAAGGCCCTTAATGCAGAGATTAGTAATAAACAAGGCTAGACAAAAGTAGCTAATACAGTTATTATTTAATTGTTACTCACTGGACCAGTATTAGAATGATTTCTAAAGCTTAATCAAAGTCCACTTGCCTCCAGTTCCCAAAAGAACTCTTCCGTCTCTCAGACTTCTACCACCTTGAAAAACACAGTGCTGAAAGAACTCCCATGCTTTGGATTGACACAATTGCCACAACAATGGACTCAAACATACCAATGATCATGAAGATGACACAGGAGCAGGCAACATTTTGTTGTGTAATACCTAAGGTCACCATGAGTAAAAGCCGGGTCGATGGCAACTAACAGTAACAGAAGTTCAATGTCTATGGAAGGTTAACTAAGCAGAGAACTCTTACCTGTATTAGGTAGAACATTCTCAGTGGGCCTTCTCCCCACCCATTTTTCCTGGGGAGAACCCAAAGCATTTGAAAAGTACCCACCTGTGTCCGAAGTTGCTGCGGATGCAGCCAGGAGAGATAACACTGGGGTTGGTGGAATTGCAACACTGTCAACCGCGGCTGGCTTCTTCCTGGTCATCATGGTGGTCACTGAGCCCTCGTTCTTACTATGCGCTGGGGTCTGGTCTGCTTTCAAGTGGGGACTTGGCATCCCTACAAAACAACAACCCCAAAGCCTCCAGTTACTTGAAAGAACAGGAAGTTAATATAAAACCTGAAAGTGATCTGAGGAGATAGTTAAATGACTTGACCTCCTTCTGGTACAATGAGAATGAAATTTTAGAACTTTCAAAGCAAAAAAAAAAAAAAAAAAGAGGCATAACTGGTTTTGGTTTTGTGGTTCAGGTGAGGAGTGACAATATTCCTGGATGGTTGCCTGGAAGGGGGTCTGGGCCTGAAGAAGTGAGAGAACCCGTCAGCCACACCTTGGCCTTCAGAGGGTCTGAGCCCATCTTTACAGAGTCTGCATTGTGTGTGGTATGAAGGGAGTGAGGGGGAAGGAGAAGCGGCCCCACACAAGGCTCCCATTTCATGAGGCTTCTCACCTCATGTGGCTGGGGAGACAAGAGTAAGTCAGAAGCAAAGACTGGGCAACAGGTAGGTGCAGGCTTCTGTGTTATCATCCTACAGGCTCAGGGAGCCTAAGGATGTGGACATTAGCACGGAAGAAATGAGGCAAAGCTTTGAGGAGCTCCAGCTGGAGCAGCAGTGAGGATGAGGGAAACACACTCTTGTTGGTGAGAAGGGCATAAACTATGTCATGGATGGAGAATGGGCACGATCCAGGCAAGACACCAGCCTGCTGGAGGTGGGAGGGCCACTGTGGGGCCGGGGGTGCAGTAACAGTCACTGGCTATGTGAGGGCTGATTTGATGGCCTCTGGGAGTCTGGTCATCAACTGCATCATAAGTTATGTGTTTAGGATGCTGAAAAGCCTAGGTAAACTCTTGTGAGGTGCCTTTGCAAGGGCCTGGAGATTTATTATATAACAAACTGTAAGAGCTGTTCTGGAACCTTGTTTCCTGGGCTTGCATCCAGGCTCTGCCACTTTCCAGCTATGTGATCACCAGCAAGTTACTTAACCTCTCCAAGCTTTCAGTTTCCTTAACTGTAAAAATGGGGCGGTGATGGTACTACTTCCTAGGGAATGTTGTGAGCATCCAATGAGTCGATACATGTAACGTGCTGAGAACAGTGTCTGGCACAGAGTCCCTGCAGTCTGAGTGTTTATTTACCATTATTGCTATTCCTATTATTCCTACTCTCACTATTAAAACCTGCTACTTCCTCTGGTCCAATGCAACCAGTAGCCAAAGGCTCAGTTGTCTCCCATTCACTAGACATGGCCAAGGACTTCTAGGCACCTTCTATAAGCTCAACATCAAAGAAAAGAAAAAAAAAAAAAAAGACTCTCCATCTCATCCAAGCATAGGTCCAGAGGCAGAGGGTATCTGAGTCCATGTCAAATGGCCATGTAGTAAGCTTCTTCATTTATAGGCTGCATGCCATTGCAGGCTTAAGATAACAAAGGAGCAGCAATAACAGTAGCACATTGGCGCTAGATTGCTGTAGTTCTTGAATTTTTTTTCCATTCTAATCACCCTGAGTTCACCCTGAGTGGTACAGTTCCCTCCTAGAGCAGCAATCTCACCCCTACAGTGAGATCATTTTCATTTGGACCTCATGACAAACCTTTGAAATATACAGTGAAATAATATAGAAAATATTATTGTGTTCTCAGTTTTAAAGATGAACCCATTGCCATTCAGTTAATTCTGACTCACAGCGACCCTGTGAGGAGAACACATTTCTGAGAGATGTAGAGTGAACTGACTAAACTCACATGACTCCTAAGGTCTGAACTTGAAGTTTCCAAGTAGCCAGATGCTAAACCTAAGATCTCCTTCCTGGTCTGCATGGTTGTCCTCTAAAACCTGTCAGCACCCCCAGGTGGTGGGGCTGACAGCATGTTTCACATTAGGACACAGAGGGCCTCATATCTTTGTCATGTCAGTGAGACAGTATTGGTGTGAGGTGTGTCTTAAGTCAATCTCTTTGGAGATATAAAAGAAATTAATCAAGCAACTGAGAGAAGCAGAGAGGGGGAAGACAGATGCCAAGACACTTAAGGAACCAAGGAACAAGGACCTCCCCCCAAAGCTGACAGAGAAAGTCTCCCTCTGAAACAGGCATTCTGAATTCAGACTTCTAGCCTAAGCCACGAGAAAATAATTTCTGTGGTATTTCTATTATAGCAGCACTAGATAATTAAGATACCACCTAAAGAAGAAAGTCATGCTGACATTTTCATTTGCCCTTTCTAATATCTGCCTCCTACTTTCCATCCCAGGGCAATGGTGGCTCAGTGCTAGAATTCACACTTTCCATGCAGGAGACCGGGGTTCCATTCTTGGCCAATGCACCTCAAGTGGAGCCACCACCTGTCTGTCAGTGGAGGCATGTATGTTGCTAGGATCCTAAACAGGTTTCAGCAGAGCTCCCAGACTAAGACAGACTATGAAGAAATGCCCGTTGATCTACTTCCAAAAATCAGCCATTAAAAACCGTATGGATCACAATGGTCCCATCCCATTGTGCCTGGGTCTCCCATGAGTTAGGGACCAACTTGACACCAGCTAACAACGACAACAATAACCCTCCATTCCAGTCTTTGAGACTTCAGCTTGAAATGTTATGAGTAACAGTACCAATTACACTCTTCTGTATTTTAAATTTTATTGCATTTGGAAGGTGGAGAAAGACAAGCATTCAATTTCATGACAGAAAACAGGATTCCAAGGCACAACAATTAGGAAAATGCAGTGAACGTGTATAGTATTCCCTGTTAGTAGAAAACAAACAAACAAACAAACAAAAAACAGGTGTGCTAGTGATAGATGAGAGACAGACATGTCATATATGTAAAATGCACAGAAAATCATCTGTAAAGAGACACAGCAGGTGTTCTGAGGAAGGAGAATACCAGGAGGCTTGGTGACTTTTTCTTGTTTTTTTAAAACCATGAACATGTATTAAGCCTTTTAATTTTTTTTGTTAGTTGATACTGTTCCAAGTCATAGTGATCCTATATATAACAAAACAAAACACTGCCCAATCCTGTGCCATCTTCATGATGGTTGCTACTTTTGAGTCCATTGCTTTGGCCACTGTGTCCATCCATCTCGTGGAAGGCCTCCTCTGCCTTCACTGACCCTCCATTTTACCAGCCATGATGTTCTTTTTTTAAAGATTGGTCTTTCCTGATGATACATCCAAAATTAAGTGAGCTGAAGTCTTGCCATCCTTTCTCCTAGGGAGCATTCTGGTTATATTTCTTCTAAGACTGACTTATTCATTCTTCTGGCGGTCCACAGTGCATTTAACATTCTTTGCCAATTACATTGGGAAAATAAACACAGTTTGGAAAAAAAAAATCTAATACTCCATCAGAGTATGGGCATTGGGGCAGATGGACTGATAGGCTTTAATGATTGGCTGCTAACCGATCTGGTAACAGGAACAGCCAGCACAAGTCTGAGGGAAATTTCTCATGTGGGTTTTCTGCTGCTCTACAGCAGTATCCCTGTCAAGTGGAAGCAGGCAAGCTTTTTCTAACATACTCCTGTAACTCTAAGCTATCAGAGGTCTACTATGTAAGAGCTCCTTTGGAAAATCTCACTGACCCGGTATCTTTGCACCTGTGGACACAGGTTGGGCAGGTAGATCTTAGCTGAAATTATACCACGCTGAGGGCATGAATGAAGGCCATAAACAGGAGTAGCAGGCAGATATTTAACTCTCACTTGGGAACAAACTGGTTTCTAGTCATTTTAGTTGTACCCATTTTCATGCAAATGTTCAGAAACCAAATTAGTCTCAGTCCACATCATTTCATTAAAGTTGATCTGATCATACCTCTATTGGGCATACTTTGCTACTCAAGTGTTTATGTTACAAAATACGCTAAAAGGAATAAAATGGCACTTAAAGCACCCTATAATTCAGATTGTCACCATTTAGCTGTCTCAAAAACCCTGGGTAATTTAGGATTTTCTAGATTATAATACTGCTTGCTAGTTGCCATGTGATGAATTTGAAAATAAATAGAAAAAAAAAAAGGGTTGGGGGGAAGAAGCTCTGAGCTTTTCTGATACATTCTTAGGTTTCAAGAGGATTACAGAAACAATCTTAGAAAAAATATACCTGGCAAGAATAATAGATAAACTTTAAGCAAAGGTTAACCTAACAGCATTTGCATTCCACAATACTTCTTCAAGTGCAGAGGTCTCCAGAGTGCAAATAGGTGTCTCGTCCTTGGGAGAGAGCATTGGGCAGGCTGGCCATTACAAGTCTTCGTTTCCCTTCATTCCAAGTAGTGGCTGATGCCCTATGGAGCGGTACTCAAATGACCACAGGAACTTGGAAGAGTTCAGAATCAAGTCCTCAGAAGTGGGTGGTAAGGGCAGAGTGGTGGGGGATTTAGAAAGTTTCCTCCTAGCAAAAGTCTGGCTTCCCATTCCCCATGAGAGGGAGCTTTTTGAGGCTGGAAGTTGATCAGAAAGAAGTCCAGATATCCTGTGCTGGGGTGGCTTTGAACCAGGAAGGATCACTGTGTCATATTCAGAAAGCAGAGTGTATGGACAGCATGCTTAATAGATGTGTTCTGAACATCCCCAAACCCCAACACAGGACAAACTGCACTGAGGTTTGCATATCTGGAGGCCAGTACATTTTTAAAGGAGGAAATAACAATGCTAATAACTTGTGGATCCAACATCTGTTCATAATTAAAAGACAGAGCCAAGAGGAAATAAAAAAAAAAAAGTTCAGCCTATATGAAAACATTCTGCTGTAACCTGTTGACTTCTATTGATAAATTAAAAAAAAAAAAAAAAAAAGAATGAAGAAGAAAAAAAGAATCTCTGAAACAGTGCTGTAGCCTGCCTAGGGACAGTCACTCATATTTCAAAGGTAATTTCTCATAGACCACTTATCCATCCCCTCAAACTTCCACCTGCACACCGTGTTTGCATTAGGGACTTGATTTATGGATTCCTGCCCCTTCGATGCAGAAGCTGACTTCCTGTTGCCGTGGTTACTTGGAGCTCAGTTCAAGGTTAAACTACTCCCAAATCAAAATTAGTGGCAGGCGCTGTATCTAGTGGCCAGGTTATTGACTGCCCCAGGATGCGAAAAGGTCAGAGACCAAAGAACTCTTTACTGCCTTAAGGGTGAGTCAATAGTTTCAATATTTTGATTCTGTTTCTTCCAAAGTAGTAGTTGCTGCTCCATTACCTCTTCCCCAGGTTGCTCAAGGTCACAGGGGTCACAGAGGAAAAGCTGGGTCCATGGTGGCAGACTTTCCCAGGATCCCTTTAATGAGCTCTGTGACCTTGGATAATAACAACCAGCCTCACCTTAGAGTAATTTGTTGCTTTATGGTTTATAAAGCTTATCATCTACTTTATCTCATTTGTCTCTAGGGTGAAAACAACAACAACAAAACACAAAAAACCCTTTCCAGGATAGCTACTATTTACTGCCCTTATCTAGAGGAGAGGATGAAGGCTCAGAGATGTCATATAACTCAGCTGAAATCACAGTTGTTAAGAAGTGGTATGATCTAGATCCTCTGATGCTTGGTTGGGTTATTATTTTGCACAGTTTCTTTAAAACAAAGTGGCTGATGGAACCGATGGAATCATCACCAAGAGGTCATAAGCTATGCATTTTGTAACACCCACCGCAGAGAATAGCATATCTGGCAGGTAGTATATGATTAATAAAGGCTTGTTGAATAGCTTCAGAAAATTTCTAATGCTATGACTTATAAATGCAGATATTTCCTACTGATAAAGCCTACACTGGCAGACACCACTACGGTGAGGATGGGGTTCCCTTCAGCCACTTCCACGGTTCCCTTTTCACTGCAGAATGCAGGGTTTGGCATGGACTAGGAGACATGTTATATAAGGTACTCAGTAGTTTTAAATTTTGCAAAGAGCACTGAAATGTATTATGTTATTTTCCTCTTGCAGCATCCCTATGGATGACAAGAAGCAGATGGAGAAGCTCCCACTTCACAAATAAGGAAGTTGATGCTCAGAGGACCAAGTGATTTGCCCAAACTCCCTTATCACGTGTTCAGAAGAAGTGGTGCTGAAATCCATGTCTCTTGACTTGGTGTTGTCTCCTTCTCCCTAAAACATTGACTTTTGGGCACACCACTAAATGACACAAGTTTTCACTGAAAACTTGATATAATTCCCTTCCTAATATACCGTTTGTCTATTCAGATCCTTCCATTGCTCTTTTTTTCTCTTTTGTAAATGAACTTCACTCATGGCAATAAGAAGAAAGTGAACCAGGTAATAGATACCCTCAGGATGTGGGAAGTAATATCTATTTGTGCCAAAGTCAATAAAACATTTATTTTTGTTGCATTTTCTTATTCATTAATTCAACAAGTATTTATTGAACATCTACTACACCAGGTATTTGGGCACTAGTCAAAACAATGTTCCTGTTTTCTGAGAATTGTAGTCTAATAATCTCTGTATAGTATAATGATACTGTTACTCTTTATAAGGTCATTGAAAGGTCCCAATGTGCTTTTTTAGTCATCTAAAGGCAGAGCCTCTGTTATTTCTGGGTGAATTAGAAAAAGGTATCCCCTTGATGTGGACTGCCAAAAAGAATGAACAAATTAGCCTTAGAAGAAATACAAACAGGATTTTCCTTAGAAGTGAGAGTAGAGAGATTTCAACTTGCTTACTTTGGACATATCATCAGGAAAGACCAATCACTAGAAAAGGAGGGCCCGTGAAAACAAGGGAAACCTTCAGTGAGATGGACTGACACAATAGTGCAATAATAGACTCAAACATACCAATGATCATGAAGATAGAACAGGACCAGACAAAGTTCTGTTCTGTTATACATAAGGTTGCCGTAAGCAAGAGCTGACCTGATGGCAACTAATAACAATAGGGTGGATACAGCCCCAGGAACACACAGCTTAGCAGAGGGCACCGCTGTGTAAATTAGAAATAGGCATAGCTTCCTGTGTGCACAAGCATCCCCATGGTTCATGGTTTGGCAAGAGGGGCAGACTATATTTCAGCCCCACTCCCCTCTTGAGCCAGGTGTCCTTGGACAGTGACCAATCCGCTCAGTTGTATGTGGTGGTTCCATCAACAAGTGTTTTGTGTCAAATAAAGTTTACTTCCTCCTAGGACTTCGAAAAACAACACTCAGGCAAGGTTACTCTGAAGCAGACTACCAATCAGTTAGCCTAGAATCAATCATTTTGAAATCGACAATTATTTAATGAGCACTGACCAGCAAAACTTAGAAGACATGATCTCTGTCTTCATAAAGATGGTTTAGATGTGGAAAGTGGGCAAATACATAGACACTTAAAAAGCTGTAAACCAAACAAGACAAGAAGCCAAATGAGCCCTCCATGAGTTAGGAGGAAAAGGAAACCTGAGTGGGATCAGAGGTGGCTTAGTGTTCTTCATGTATTAATTCGACACTCATTTAGAACCTGTAAGTTCCAGGTACTGTTAGGACCTGGGAGCACGAACCCTCTCTGAATGGGGCCAACCATGCCCTCAGGAAGACAGACACAGGTATGAAAATTTCAGTTTTTTTAAAAGATGGGTCAGATTCAGTAACTAGAAATGCAAAGAGGACCTTCTGAAGCTGGGGAAAGGCAGAAATAACAAGTCTTGTTGGTGCATCTAAGAAAGGAGTGCTTTGAATGAGCCATAAAAGACAAATAGTGGGAAATATGTTTGGAAACTAAACTCAGATGTCTTCTTTAGGTAGAGTTAGTGCCTCTTTCCCATGTGCTGTTTTATCATCCTGGACATACTCTGCTATACGATTTATTTCTTGTTCTGTAATGATCTGTTCATTTCTCTGCCAATTTTTCCAGGCAACTCTCAGATTCTAGAGATCAGGAACCAGGTCTCACTTTCCTTTGGTTACCCAGCACTTAGCCTGACAGACACTCCCAGAAACCCCAGTGCCGTTGAGTCGATTCTGACTTATAGTGACCCTATAGGACAGAGTAGAACCACCCCATAGAGTTTCCAAGGAGCGTCTGGTGGATTTGAACTGCCGACCCTTTAGTTCGACAGACACTAGGTACTCAAAAATATTGGGGCGGGGAATGGATGGAAAATAGAGCATACACTGTACATCATTCTAGGACCAAAGCTTTTGGGAAAGTTATCCTAACTACTTTAGCCCACACCCTTTCCTCTATTCTAAAACTACTTTTTTAGTAGTATAGAGGTGAAGAGTATATTCTCAGGAGTAAGACTGCTTGCTTTACTAGCTGTGTAACTTTGGGCAAGTTATATCAACCCTCTGCACCTCCATTACCTCATTTGTAAAATGAGTTTGTTAGGACTGAAAGAGTTTATATGTTGTGGTAGGCAGAATATAATGCCTTTCCTCCCCAAAATGTCCATATCCTAATCCCTCAAACCTGTGAATGTTACATTACATGGCAAAGGGAGGTTAAGGCTGCAGATGCAATTAAGATGGCTGATTAGCTGATTTTAATAGAGGGAGAATAGTATGGATTACCCAGGTGGGCCCAATGTAATCACAAGGGTCCATATGAGTGGAAGAGGGAGGCAGAAGAGGACAGTCAGAGAAAGATGATCAAGCAGGGTCAGAGAGATGCTATGTTGCTGGCTTTGAAAATGGAGGAGGGGGCCACAAGCCAAGGAATGCAGGCAACCTCTAGAAGATGGAAAAGGAAAGAGAATGAATTCTGCTCTAGAGCCTCCAGAAGCAATGTAGGACTACTGACACCTTTATTTTAGCCCATTAAGACCTGTGTAAGACTTCTGATGTCCAGAACTTTAAGGTAATTAAAAAAATTTGGTGGTAATTTGTTATAGCAGTAATAGGAAACTAATACATATGTAAAACACTCATTATGGTACCTAGCTGTATAAACACTCAATTGTGTTAACCATCATTATTAAAGTACTATATTGTCTTTTTTTTTTTTATATTGTCTTAGTACTAATAGTTAATTTTTTAACTTACTTCATATGTTCAAGTCTTGTGTGTCTCCTATAAGATTTTAAATTCCTTAAGGAGGCAGACACTTTCTCTTCTTTTCTTGTATCTTCCTAGCGTAAGGCTGATATAAAGAAATGATTCAATGCATACTTACAGTTAATAAATTATACCAGAGAGAAACAATTTGTTTACATGAAAGTTAATAGACCGAAGTTGTGAGACACTGGGTTGTTGCAGGCTCTGCCTCACACTTGCCTGGGTGAGTCTGAACAAGCCTTGGAAACCTAACCCTGCTTCAGTTTCCTCCTGGTCAGAATCTATTCTAGCTCTACTATTTTCTGATTCTAAGTGTTCTAGATTTTGTAGAAACCACTAAAATGTTTTATTAGTTGTTATTCTCAATTCAGAAGTACAGAAATGGGCTGAGATTACATTTTTGTCCATTAGAGCCTTAACGGAGATTTACATTAAAGAATCTTTTACTCTAGGCAATAAATACTGTATTTTTAGGCAAATAACATGCACCTTCTATGTTTGTTTGCCAACCATGGCCTTCCCCCCTGAGGTATCCCTTTTTTTTTTTTTTAACATGTTGCTGTGAAAAAATGAGCATAGCATGCTTACAAAAATACCTCGCAGGGGAGGGCATGGTTGGTGAACAAACATAGAAGGTACGCGTTATTTGCATAAAAAGGTACTAATGATACATAAATAAGTCTCTCCGGATTTTATGGTGGAAAGGTCATGCCAGCCTAAAGATGTTTTATAGAAATGCCCAATGATTTCATCCAGAACGGAGATATATCATGTATCAAAACTGCAAAGAGGAGACACCCCAAGTCAGAGGCTTTTAATCTTCCTGCATCTGAGACACCTTTGAGAATCCTAATTAAAACATCAGATTCTCTTTCCTGAGGAGGAAAAGTAAATATGTGTGTGCGTGTATGTGTGTATGTATATGCCTATGTGTATACGGTGCAACCTGTGAGAGCTGAAACCCGAGATTGGCTTGTCTTTCTGAGTCTTGCAAATTTTCTGCCTCTGACAGGGTGCAGTCTTATCACTTTTCTATCACTATTAGTGGAATATATTTGAGTTTTCCTTCTCTGACAGGTTTCTACCTTATACACGTTCTGACTTTCGCAGGTTTTAATGTATATATGTGTGTGGTATGTGTGTGTGGGCACAGTGACACACAACACTTTTTGTTTACAGCGTAAAGTTCATAGATACTATTATGCCTTTTGATATAGATCAGATTAGAACGCTTGCTGGGCTAAGTGGATTCCTACATACATACACATGCACACACACATTCACACACACATTCACACACACCTCTCACGGAAGGACAAAGGGCAAACAGGCAAAACCAAAGGGGAAGGCTGATATAACTGCACTCATGCTAAAAAAAATGCAGAGACAATAGAGCGGTACCTGCTCTATGGAAAATATAACAAAGGAATTTTCAAAAGGTATTAGCAAGGGAAGAAGCAAAGCACAGGTGCAATAGAAACCTAAATTAATAATACAGTGCACAAAATATACTCTTGTTACAATCTTGATGATTAGGTTAACAATTTGCTATTGTAAAGTATATAAATCATGTTACAGACCATTAATGAACACAAAGTAGCTTCAGCAAAGTAAAATCAAGGCAGTATAGAGTTGGAAGGCACTCCAGTCCAGTCCCTCCTAGACAACTGAGACCCAGAACAGGGGTGTGACTTGTTTTGCCTAGTGTCACACAGAGAGAGGGTGGCAGAACCATTACTGACTTTGACCACATCCTTGGATAGCTCCAGGCTAGCAAGTAGACTTCATGCCACAGGGGTTACATTCTGTGACTTCATAGAACCAGTATTCTTGCCTCCCGATGCATGTTTGTTATTCTGTACTCCCAGGGTGGCTTAGAAACAGACCAAATATAGCAGATGAGATCTAAGCTACAGGATCATTGTCTCTGGAAGATTCTTTGCTAGATTCTTCCTAATTCAAAGTCAATGCCAGTCAATGCAAGTACCTTGTGTAGTGTCTTTTTTTTTTTTTTAAACACCTCTAAAGCACATAGTCACATAGCATGTCTGCATGGTAATACAGATCTCCATGCTAACTGGGTCACCTTATTTGCATTTTGATTACTGCTTATTTAGAAGCCACATTGAGAAAAGAGCTTGATATCAGGAGCTTAAGAGCCTGTGGGTATATAAATATGTATATAAATAGATAAATGCATATTTACTGGTTTGTGAAAGATCAGTCAAATATGTACTCTTCTCTGATGGACATATCCGTAGAAGTTTGGCCAACTATGGATGCTGGGCTTATAAATGTGGGTATTGGATCCAATTATTCTTAGTGCCACTATATCACCCACTGTATCTTTCTAGAGAAATCAGGTTAACATATATTCCCCTTGTTAAATAGTCCAACTCTTTAGGTATGAGAAAGTTGCATGGTTTTAATAGCTTTAGTGCAATTTTTTTCTTCAAATCACCTACTTTATGCCACTATTTGAATTCATCCCACAGAACGCAAACACCTTGTGACTGTCTGGAAGCACACACGTATAGACACAGAACGCGTGCTTGGCAAGCTCTATCTACTCTTTGCAATGGAAAAGGAAAAAAAAAAAAGAAAATCACAGAAACCCAGACCCATCATTAGATAGATCTCCTAATCTTTATCTCTAGTAGTTCAGTCAGACGAGCTAATACCATGATGATGGCTTCAGAATCTCTTAGGAATTGGATGAGGAGACGCGATAGTGATGAACTCCCAGCTAATAAACACAGAGTGCTTATTTCGGCAGAATGATCAATTTCTAGATGTCCTGAGGCTTCTCTGATACAGTTGATTTACTCATCCTCGCTTACCTTACTAATAAAGCCAACGTCCACCATCAGATTACAGAGATGCGCGGGATTTCTTAAAGGGGCAGGAGAAAAGCCAAGGGAACTTCATCACATCCCTCCGTGTCCACAGTCCTTAGAACCCTGGCTGCCTTCCTCAGCTGATCCTCTCCACTCAATAGACTTTGGGCAAGTACAGTAATACAGACAATTAACTCGTTATCTTGTTAGTGGAAATTTAAAGCAATGATCTAGAAGAACTCTTACATATTGTGATAAACTTTAGTGCCTCCGGGCGGCTCCCTTCACATTCTGCTGGTTTCACATCTCATCCATTATGTAAATGAGATTTGGAAATAGTTGAGTTTCACTAATGTAGCTCAACTCTGATGGATTGGAGAGTCAGTCCTACTGAAACTAATGAGGTTAAATGCATCTCCACATTTCTTTCCACTTGGTTGATTCTGCAAGCCCCTGTTTAAGGAAATGTGATGCAAAGAATTTTTTTTTTTTAAACCATCTTCTAAGGTAATTTCACTTTTGCCAGACCCCAAAGTGGTCCAAGGTAAGTTTGGTTTGGATGATGCCTGTATTGGTTCCAACCACCACATGGTGCACAAACAGAAATCACGGACAACATGCCATCCATCAAACTGCATGTCCATCACCATGGGCACTATTCATGTGATTTAAGATAAAAGAAAATTTAGTTTAATAGTTAATGGGTCTGAGGTGGTCTCTCAGCCATCCAGAGAAGAGTGCGGAGAAATGTCCAGAGGAGGAAAACAGGGTTAAAAAGGACTTAGTGGGGTCTGAGATCAAAGAAGGAGACTTAGTCATTGAGGTTATTTGAAACTGGCAAAGAGACTATTGTGTTTGATTCAGATTCATGATGAGTCATCCCAGCTACTGAGGGGCTAGTCTTGAGGTGGGGATAAATAATCAGGCTGCAAACTTAGGCAAAGGAGTCTTGGTGGCACAAATAGTTAAGTGCTTGGCTGCTAACCAAAAGGTTGGTCATTCAGTTCTACCCAGTGGCTCTGTGGGAGAAAGACTTAGGAAGCCCTATGGGACAGTTTTACTCTGCCACATAGGGTTACTAAGTTGGAATTGACTCAATGGCACCCAACAAGATTTAGGCATTCCTCGATTTCACTTGGAAGGTCATGAAATGGGAGTTTCAAAGACCACAGGCAGTATGCATTAAAGCGGTGATAAGCATTTCGGGAGAAGTGCTTCAATTTATTCCGGGTCTTGGAGCCAGGGAGGTGAGGATGAGAACTTAGTACAGAATTAAAAAAAAATCTGTGAAATTAGTCTTCATTTTAAAAACAGGATTTAAATAAACCAAACAAAACCAAACCAGTTTCCATCTAGTTGATTCTGACTCATGGTGACCCCATGTGTGTCAGAGTAGAACTGTGTTCCACGTTTTCAACGGTCGATTTTTTGGAAGTAGATCGCCAGGTATTTCTTCCAAGGTGCCACTGGGTGGGCTTGAACTGGCAACCTTTCAGTTAGCAGCTGAGGACATTAACTGCTTGCACCACCTAGGGATTCCAGAGTTTGAATGGAGGAAAGTAAAACAAAGACATGGGGACAGAAGCATTTTGTAAGAGAGAATCTGAATCCAAGTGTGTTAGCCACAACCCCAAAATCTGTTGCCCTCAAGTCGATTCCGACTCATAGCCACCCTATAGGACAGCCCCATAGAGTTTCCAAGAGCACCTGGTGGACTCCAACTGCCAACCTTTTGGTTAGCAACTGTAGCTCTTAACCACTATGCCACCAAGGTTCCCAAGTGTGTTAGCCAGTTATTGGTAAATAGAACACTTACACGAAAGGAACTTCAAACTGGAAGATAAAGCTGTGACCCTGGAGCCAGATGACCCTTGGTTTAAATCCCAGCTTTGCCACTTACAAAGTATTTGACCTTGGGCAAGTTATTTAATCTCGGAAAGTTTCACTTTACTTTTCTCATTTTTAAAGGTTAATAAACCACCTACCTTAGAGGGCTATCATAGGGATTAAATGAGACCGTGCCTGTAAGATGCTTAGCACAGTGGCTGGCGCAGAGAATGTGCTCAGAACAGGTCAGTCAGGAAAAAGAATGTCAGATATCTGAAAGGTAATTAGGATGGAGGCTGGAAGACGCTGGACTGAAGGGCTGGCAATTTGGAGGGAAGGTTGTTCAACACGTAATTGCTCCATTTCTGCCATCCAACTGAATGCCAACTCTGTTACAGCTGGGACCCCAGTGAGCAAAGCTTTGTAAACCCCTAAATATTCAATTCGATACCTCATTCTCAATCGTTACTGGTTGACAATAAGGAAGCAGTTTTATTCATGCATCAATTTATTCAGCAAAAGTTTCAGTGCCTACTGTGAACACAGTTACTCCAGGCCCTTCGGGGCCCTTAAAGTGTAAGAAACAGTCCAGTCCTTGGATAGTTGAACATCTAGTTGAAGAAACAAATGCAAGAACAAGAAATTTAAATAAAAATAACAATCTCCCATGAGCTGAAAAGGCCACCCACATTACCTTCCACTGCACCTGGGACCAGGCTGGAGATTTACTGGGGAGATTTTATATTCTAGAACAATTGCTAAAAATATAATTTAGTTGCTATATAACTCAGATACAAACATAAATTATTCACTGGTTGATTAAGCAATCACAACTTATGTTAATATAGATACTATAATAAAAGTGAACAAGGTAACCAGTATGATAATTTTTATGGAAAAGCAGCATTTCAAAATGGTTACAAGTGTGGGCTCTGAGGCCACACTCCCTGTGATCCAATCACAGCTCTACAAGCAACTAGTTGTCTGAATCTGAGCAAGGTCGCTATGAGTTGGAATTGACTCGACAGCAACGGGTTTGGTTTTTGGTGCTTCAGCTGGAGCCCTGGTGGCATTGTGGTTAAGAGCTTGGCAGCTAATCAAAAGGGTGACAGTTCAGATCTACCAGCTGCTCCTTGGAAACTCTGTGGGCCAGTTCTACTCCGTCCTATAGGGTCCCTATGAGTGGAATTTACAGGTTTATCCGGTTGTGCTTCAGTTGTTTCATCACTGATGGGATTAACAATAGTACCTATCAACCTGTCTGTCAGTTTATCATACTGAGGTGGCTCGTGTGTTGCTGTGATGCTGGAAGCTATGCCACCAGTATATCAAACACCAACAAGGACATCCACAGTGGACAGGTTTCAGCAGAGCTTCCAGACTAAGATGAAGAAGAAAAATCTAGCAATGTATTTCTGAAAATTAGCCAATGAAAACCCTATGGATCACAACAGAACACTGTCCGACTTGCTTGCTTTGGACACATCATGAGGAGGAGTCCATTGCTGGAGGAGGACATCATGTTTGGTGAAACAGAGAGCCAGTGAGGGTGAGGGAGACCCTTGGTGAGATGGACTGGTACGACAGCTGCAATGATGGACTCGAACATGCCAGTGATTGAGAGGATGATGCAGGACTGGGCAATGTTTTGCTCTGTTGTACATAAGGTCTCCAGGAGTCAGAGCTGACTCAAAGGCAACTAACTAACTAATGAATGAACTAACTATGCCTCAGGCTTAAATGTGAAGATGCAAATACACAGATAAATCTCCATCCTCAATGTGCCAGAGGCAAATGTAAATATAATCTGTAGTACTCTGTGATTGGGATAATGGGGTCAGGTACTAGAGTCATGGCTGCCCAGGGGAATGACTGACTTCCCTGTTGGGTCAGGGAGGACTTTACCGAGGAGTTGACATTTTACTTGGGTCTTGAATAGTTAGAAGCATTGGAGCAAAAGGGAACAAATTCCAGGAAGAAAGACCAGGAGGTACAAAGGCATGTGGCATAAAATAGAATGACATGTTTAGGGGAAGGCAAGGAGTTTGGTGTGGCTACAGTATAGGTTTTCGGGGGTGGGGGGTGAAGTGTAGCAGGAAAGAGAGTCTGGAATCAGGCTGGGAACAATGCTTCAGCTGAGGGTTCTGGAGAGTCAGGAAAAATTTCTGATTTCAGAAAGACAAACTCCCAGCCATGGAGAGGAGGTGGCTTGCTCTGTAGGTATACAGGCTGGAAGAGAAGGGACAGATGCAAGCTGCTCCTGGTGAGTTCCTGGGAAGATGGTCTACAGAAGACAAAAACCCAAAACCTCTTGCCGTCCAGTCTATTCCTACTCATGATGACCTTATAGGACAGAGTAGAGCTGCACCGTAAGGTTTCTAAGGAGTGACTGGTGCATTTGAACTACCAACCTTTTTGTTAGCAGCTGAGCTCTTAACAACTGTGCCACCAGGGCTCCAACAAAAGACAAGGTGTTTTTAAATCAAGGATAGAAATTGATACCGAATGGTTAAAAACAACAACTTGTTAGGTGCCATTGAGTTGCTTTCAATTCATAGCACCCTTAGGTGATACAGGAGAACTGCCCCATAGAGTCTTCTAGGCTATAATCCTTATGGAAACAGATCGCCAGGTCTTTCTCCCATGGAGCCAATGAATGGACTTGAACCACCAACCTTTTGGTTAGCAGCCAAGTGCTCAACCATTTCACCACCAGGTCTCCTTCCAAGTGCCCTAATGGACACAATTCCTACTTGCCTTCCTTTCCTCTGTTTCCTTCTCTCTCCTTCCAGATTTACTGGGTACATTTGGCTTAAGAAGTTCCCTGTGAGGGAAACATTGGTGAGTAAGTTGTGAATGGCTCCTGCCTTGAAGATACCTAAAGCCACGTTCAAATCATATTTTTGTAAATCAAATCTCATTCTGTTCATTAGGACCATCAGCTCACCATTTAGAGGAAGCTGGAGGTAAGGGCTTTTAGAAAGTTGAAATATGTTTTCAAGAAGACTAGTTCCTACCCAATGTATGTGCGAAGCCCTGGTGGTGCAGTGGTTAAGAGCACGGCTGCTAACCAAAAGGTCGGCAGTTTCAATCTACCAGCCGCTCTTTGGAAACCCTATGGAGTAGTTCTACTCTATCCTATAGGGTTGCTATGAGTTGGAATTGACTCGACGGCAATGGGTTTTTATGGACTAATGTATGTATTCTGCAAGTGTGGATATCTGTATATATACACTGGGATATCCAAGTTTTCTTCCTGTCTTCATGGATTGGGTATTTGATACAGATTTCAAGGACTTCATTCCCAAGACAAAAATCTCTTATTGAGGCCCAATTTCTGATTATTAAAAAAGTTTTGAAGACAGGAAAGAAAATGAGAGGTTTGGGAAGAGAAGAGGAAACAACTGAACAATGTCTGGACTGGAAATGTCATCGGTATGTAAGAGAACAAGTATGCCTGGTGGCCGTTTAACCAGGACAGCAGGGGTGGGAAGCAAGGCTGTAAAGACCACTCTGGGGAAGGAGGGCTAGTTCCTAAAGAAATAGGTGTAGCACAGCTTTAAACCACAGCATCCTAACAACTGGTTAACAAGCAGTCAAGATAGCTATTACTTGCTACACAGGCCCAAAACTAAGTTGTTTTACTAAATTCAAATTTCATGCTTTGTTTAATTTGTAAATTGAAGTCAGTGTAGCAAGTTACCATAGGATTGATAATGCTGAGAATATTCATGTATTTATTCATATATCCATTTATTCATTCAACAAACATCTATTTAGTATCTATAATGAATGAGGATCTTGGGAAGACAGTAAAAATGTCATTGCTACACAACATACATGTGGGGTAGTGATGATTATCACTCTAATTAAAGAGAAGCCACCCAAATGGAAGAAACAGGAAGAGTGAACACTGGGATCAGTTTGACACAGAAATATCCTGCCATTTATGGATGGATATACAGTACAGAATGAGTGGAGTTACAACGAAGTTGCTGGAACTATTCCGTGCATTGGCCCAGTGATTCATTTAGAGGCTGTGTTGGACAGGCGCAACTCTGTATAGAAGCAACTTCATGTGGTCACTGCATGGTGTGTGGTCATGAAAGGAAGTTGCAGGGTGGGGGGCAGATATCCAGGAGATGGGATTCCAGGCTCACTGATCTCTAGCTCTATGACCTTGGGCATGTCACTTCTCTTTGTCCTGTGTTTCTTCCTGGTCTCTAATTCCTTCTGATTCTGCTTCTTGGGCGATAGAAGGGTGTCCTGTGATTTTAAACAGGAAGGAAATTACATGCTCATGGAGCCAGCTGAGGGAAATTCTGGGAACCAGGTGAAGAAAGCACTTCTATTTTTGTGAAGCCAACAGAGTTCTCATTTCTATCAGATACACCAAGTCAAATGTAATAGTCACTGGACATGAAATGGCCTGGAAAACTCAGCCAGTTCAGGCTCATCTGGGTGTTTCTATCACGTGTGCCTTCTACAGGGCTGAGGGAGCCCCACAGTAACAATGACTCAGGAGGTCAGACCTTAGAACTGCCTCAAAGGAGAAGCCACTTCCTAAGGAAGTCTTTTTGGTGACTTTAGGACAGACTAACTGTTCTTGGTTGAAGACCTAGCCATTAAATGTGTTATCACATTTAATCTAAACCTCCTCATGACATTTTACATACGAAGTAAATAAGGTTCAGAGAGGTTAAAAAACACACTCAGGGTCACACAATGTTAGCAGGAATGTGAACCCAAGTCTCTCTGCTAAGACTCCAGGCCTTGTGTTTTCTATCAAATAACCTCCCTTTCTCAAGACAATTAGAAAAACATGTTGGTCCTTTAGTATCCAGAAAAGTGACAGAACAAGAGTTGTTACTTATGCATGGCTTTTAAGGAGAAAAAAAAAAATTTGCTGTCAAGTTGACTCTGACTTATGCTCCATAGGCTTTTCTTAACATTTTATTTATCTTGTTCTTGCTGGGAATATACACAGCAAAACATACACCAATTCAACAGTTTCTACATGTACCATTTAGTGGACAATGTAAATTCTTCAAGTTGTGTAACCATTCTCACCCTCCTTTCCTGAATTGTTCCTCCCCCATTAATATAAATTCACTGCCCCCAAGGTTCCTATCTAATCTTTCAAGTTGTGGTTGTCAGTTTGATTCCATATAGATAGTTCTTAAAAGAGCATAATGCTCAAGGCAGACTTTTTTACTAGTTAAACTAAACTCGAATTACTCAGCATACAAATTGAGCAAGTATGGTGACCAAATACAACCCTGACACACACCCTCCCTGATTTTAAACCACGAAGTATTCCCCTTGTTCTGTTTGAACAACTGCCTCTTGGCCTATGTACAGGTTCCTCATGAGCACAATTAACTGTTCTGGAATTCTCATTTTTTACAATGTTACCCAGAATTTGTTATGATCCACACATCAAATTCCTTTGCATAGACATCTTCCTGGTATTCTCTACTTTCAGCCAAGATCCATCTAACATTAGCAAAGATATTCCTCATTCTGTGTCTGGTCTCATGGCAAATAATCTGAGAAGGTGGACTATATGAAGAAGAATGAGGCATCAGGATTGGAGGAAGATTCATTAAAAACCTGCAACATGCAGATGACACAACCTTGCTTGCTGAAAGTGAAGAGAACTTGAAGCACTTAGTGATGAAGATCAAAGACTACAGCCTTCAAAGATTACACCTCAACATAAAGAAAACAAAAATCCTCAAACTGGACCATGAAGCAACATCATGATAAACAGAGAAAATATTGAAGTTGTCAAAGATTTCATTGTACCTTGATTTACAATTAACACCCATGGAAGCAGCCGTCAAGAAATCAAATGAGGTACTGCATTGGGTCTGCTGCAAAAGACCTCCTTAAAGTGTTAAAAAGCAAAGATGTCACTTTGAGGACTAAGGTGTGCCTTACCTAAGCCATGGTAGTTTCAATTATCTCATATGCATGCAAAACCTGTACAGTGAATAAGGACGACTAAAGAAGAATTGATGTATTTGAATTATGGTGTTGACAAAGAATGCTAAGTATACCATTCACGGTCACCCAAGAACAAACAAATCTGTCTTGGAAGAAGTATAGCCAGAATGCTCCTTAGAAGCGAGGATGGTGACACTTCATCTCATGTACTTTGAACATGTTATCAGGAGGGGCCAGTCTCTTCTGGACATCATGATTGGTAAAGTAGAGGGACAGTGAAAAAAAGGAAGGCCTTCACTGAGATAGATTGACACAGTGGCTGCAACGATGGTCTAAAACATAGCAACGATTGTGAAGACAGTGCAGGACCAGGCAGTGTTTTGTTCTATCATGCACAGGGTCGGTATGAGTCAGAACTGACTGATGGCATCTAACGACAACAATGAAGCCAAACTATTATTTGGTTGTAAGAAGACTTCAAGGGATATTTTTGATTTAAGGTTTAAGATTTAAAGGTTATCTCAGGGCAATAGTTTCAGGGGCTCATCCAACTTTCATGGCTCCAGGAAGACTGAGACCATGAAAATTAGTAATTCTGTTTTGCATTTTCCCCCTTTTCCTCAGGATTCTCTTATAGAATCTTTGATGAAAATGTTCAGTAATGGTAGGTGGGCACCATCCAGTTCTTCTGGTCTCATGGCAAAGGAGGCAGTTGTTCATGGAGGCACTTAGCCACACATTTTATATCCTCCTCCTCTTCCTGACTCTCCTTCTTCTGTTGCTTCAGGTGAATAGAGACCAATTGTGGTCTTGGATGGCTGCTTGCAAGCTTTTAAAATCCAAGGCTATGCAATGAAGTAGGAGGTGGTACAGAAGCACTAAACATATGATTAGGCCAATTAACTGGGATGTGCCATGAAACCATGATCCTAATTCTCCAAACCAAGGAAACAAATTCCATGAGGTTTTTGGTTATTCATAAGCAGCCTCAGTAGCCACTCTTTTTTTTTGTCGTTGTTGTAAATATATCACACAACTTTTTGCAAGTTCAACTTTTTACATGTGTATAACTTATTGACAGCAATTACAATAATTGGCTGTGCAACTCTATCCTTAATTAACACGATATTTCCATCACTGTGAACCCTCCCCCCCACCCCGTTCCTACCGTGGTAACCACTGATAAACTTTGTTCTCTATACATTTGCCTTTCCTTGTCTTTTTATATAAGTGAGGTCACACAATATTTGTCCTTTTGTGATTGACTTATTTTACTCAGCATAGTGTCTTCCAGCCACATCCATACTGTAGCATGTATCAACATTTCATTTTTCCTACTGACTATGTGGTATTCCATTGTATGTACGTACCACATTTTGTTTATCCATTCATCTGTTGATGGGCATTTATGTTGTTTCCACCGTAAGGCTATTGTGAACAGTGCTGCAATGAGCACTGGTGTACAAGTCTCTGAGTCTCTGCTTTCAACTCTTTAGGGTATTGTCTTGGTTATCTAGTGCCGCTATAATAGAAATACCACAAGGGGATGCCTTTAACAAAGAGAAATTAATTTTCTCACAGTCCAGTAGGCTAGAAGTTCGAATTCAGGGCGCTGGTTCCAGAGAATGGCTTTTTCTCTCTGTCGGCTCTGGAGGAAGGTCCTTGTGATGCATCAGTCTTCCCTTGGTCTGGGAGCATCTCAGAGCAGGAACCTCAGGTCCAAAGGACACCCTCTGCTCCCAGCACTGCTTTCTTGGTGGTATAAGGTTCCCTTGTCGACTCACTTCCCTTTACTTTTTAATCTCTTCAGAGATAAAAGGTGGTGCCGGCCACGCACCAGGGAAACTTCCTTTATATTGGATCAGGGGGGTGACCTGGTTAAGGGTGTTACAATCCCACCCTAATCAATCCTCTTTAACATAAAATTACAATCACAAAATGGAGGACAACCAGACAATACTGGGAATCATGGCCCAGCCAAATTGATATACACATTTTTGGGGGGACATGATTCAATCCATGACAGGTATATATCTAGGAGTTGAATTGCTGGGTAATGTGGTAGTTGTATTTTTAATTTTTTCAGGAACTGCCACACTGTTTTTTACAAGGGCTGTACCATTTTGCATTCCCACCAGCAATGGGTCAGTGTTCTATTTCCCCACATTCTCTCCAACATTTGTTAATTTCTTTTCTTCTTTTTTTTAATTTTCGCCAACCTAGTGGGAGTGAAATGGTATCTCGCGGTGGTTTTGATTTGCATCTTTCTGATAGCTAATGGTAGTGGTTATTCAGTAGTAGAATTCTTGCCTTCCATGAAAGATACCTGGGTTTGATTCCCACTGATGCACCTTATGCATAGCCACCACCCGTCGGTCAGTGGAGGGTTATATGTCGGAAACCCTGGTGGCATAGTGGTTAAGGGCTACGCCTGCTAACCAAAAGGTTGGCAGTTTGAATCCTCCAGGTACTCCTTAGAAACCATACTGAGCAGTTCTACTCTGTCCTATACGGTTGCTATGAGTTGGAATCGACTCTGTGGCAATGGGTTTGGGATGGATAATGACGTTAAGCATCTTTTCATGTGTTTGGTTGCCATTTGAATATCCTCTTTGGTGAAATGTCTATTCAAGACCTTTGCCCATTTTACAATTGGGTTATTTGTCTTTTTGTTGTTAAATTTTTGAAGTTTTATGTATATTTTGATTATTAGGTTCATGTCATATTATGGTTTCTGATGATTCCCTCCCAGTTGGTAGCTTGTCTTTTCACTTTTTTTGGTACATTTTTTTGATGAACAAGGGTGTTCATTTTTATGAGGTTCCTTTTATTTGTTTTGTCTTTTGCTGTTTGTGCTTTTGTTATTATATTAGATAATCCGCTGTTAAAAGCTAGGTCTGACAGCGTGGCCCCTGCTTTTTCTTCTATTTTTATGGTTTTAGTTTGCATGTTTAGGTCCTTACTCTATTTTGAATTTGCTTTTGTGTATGGTGTGAAGCATGGATCCTATTTCATTTTTCTGCATGTGGAAATCCAATCTTCCCAGCACCATTTATTGAAGAGTCTCTTCTTTCCTAATCGAACGGACTTATTAGCACACTTGTCAGAAATTGGTTGACCATAGATGTGTAGGTTTATTTCTGGACTTATAACTCTATTCCATTGGTCTATACGTCTATTGTTACACCAGTACCAGGCTGTTTTGCTTACTTTGGCTGTATTTAAAAAAAAAAAAAAAAGTTGCAATCAAGTTGATTTTGACTCATAGCAACTATATAGGACAGAGTAGAATTTCCCCATAGGGTTTCCAAGGAGTGGCTGGTGGATTTGAACTGCCGACATTTTAGTTGGCAGCTGAGCTCTTATCTGGTGCCCCACTGGGGCTCCGAGGCTATATAGTATGTTTTAAAATCAGGAAGTATGTGTCCTCCTACTTTTTTCTTTTCCTTGAACATTGTTTTAGCTATTTGGGGCCTCTTGCCGTTCCATATAAAGTTGAGGATTTTTTTTTTTTTTCTATTTCTGTTAAGGAGGCTGTTAGAATTTTGATTGGGATTGTGTTAAATCTATAGATCACTTTGGAAAGTACTGACATCTTAACAATACTAAGTCTTTCAATCCACGAACATGAAACATCTTTTCTCTTATTTAAGTCTGCTTTAATCTCTTTCAGCAAGGTTTTATAGTTTTCATTATATAAATCCTTCATGTCTCTGATTGGATTTATTCGTAGGTATGTTCTTCTCTTAAATGCTATTGTAAATAGAATTGTTTGCCTATTTTCCCCTTTGGATTTCTCATTCCTGGTATATAGAAACCCAACTGAATTTTGTTTGCTTACCTTGTACTCTGCAACTTTGCTAAATTCCTCTATTAGCTCTAGGAGTCTCCATAGGTTTTCAGTGGCTGATTCTTCAGAAGTAGATCACCAGACTTTTCCTTCCAGGTGCCTCTGGTTACTCAAACTGCCAACCTTTTGGTTAGGAGCTATGTGTTAACCATTTGTACCGCCCAGGGAATTCCCTTTCGGGAAAGAATCTTTTGTCAGCAAATGGCTTATTTC
The DNA here is from genome assembly GCF_024166365.1 of Elephas maximus indicus. Taxonomy (NCBI): domain Eukaryota; kingdom Metazoa; phylum Chordata; class Mammalia; order Proboscidea; family Elephantidae; genus Elephas; species Elephas maximus. The sequence goes on along the minus strand of NC_064829.1, from coordinate 53,667,776 downwards.
TTAATCCTGTCTAGTTAGCTATGGGTTCAAACAGAGAATTGCTTAATGCAGGATTAAGAAGGTTCAGAACCTGTTGAAAAGCTAGTTCTGATTGAATGTGCAATTAGGCCCAAAATGTGGAAGATCTCCATGAACTCAGAGCTATTAAATAACTTCCAGGCTAGACATGAATCTGAGCAGTAAGCTTCTCTAAGGGAAGAAAGGAGGCTGCAACAAGAATTTAGGAAGAAAAAAAAAACCCAAGAAGTGCCAATGAAGCAAATGCAAGGCTTTAAAAAGGATGCAATCAATCAACCAATGAATCAATAAAATCAATTCCCTAACTGTATTTAATTCCCAACTCACAAAACTGACAGTAAAATATTACATCTTCAGTGTTGGTTATGTAATAAGTGGGATGTATTTGTTTTCATAAGCACCATGTTTTAAATAATTGAAAGCTCCTTCTTCAAGCTGGGAATTTGCTTGAAGGATACCAAGCACAGAGAGTTACTGGCTTCCAGGCTTGAGCAAGCGGAGGTTCACTCTCTCTAATGAAATCATCTAAGACTTTGCAGTCATTAAAGGTCGCAAAACATTGTCTTCCGGTGAGTTCTTTAAGATTTCTTATCAGGAGTCCATATTCTCCTTTTTACCTCTACACAGTGCCTCCTCTCCATTGCCCTCAGTTAGTTCCCCTCATATCTTTCCCTGTATCAGCTTAAGCTGCAGAAAATCCCACTTGCTTACAACTTCCCCAGAAGTTCTTTCAGAACACCCTGCCTACACAATAGCTCTGGAGACCTTGCTTACTTTCAGTTTAACAGTTGGCTATATGACATTTCAAACTCGTAGAATCAGACAGATACATCTTCAGTCCCTGCTCTGCACTGGACAGGAGAATTGACTTATCTGAGCCTTCGGTTCCTTGTGAAATGGAATAAAAATAGCCACCTTAAGGAATTTTCTGTGAGGATTAAGTGAAATAAAATCTATTACCTAGCACACTGCCTGGCTCCTACTAGACATGCTGTTACTGACATTACTATTATTATGCACAGTAATCCTGACTTCCCAATAAGATGATTACCCAGCCAAAAACCCAGTGCCATCGAGTCGATTAGCAGATTGAAAAAGAGGGTCTGTGTTAAATGTTTCTCATGTGTTCCCAACAGTGTCCACCCAACCAAGGGGTAGCCAGAGATCACGTGACGAACCAACATGTGTTCTGAACTGCATCAGTGTCTGCAAAATGCATGGGAGAGAATGGCTCAATACACACAAAAACGATACCACTACTACGGCTACTTGAAGTGGAAGCAAGATGGTATTTTTTCTAGTTTACGTAAGAAACATTTTTCAATTTTATAAATATCATAAATAAGAGGATGAGATGTTTATTATTTGAGTGAGCACAGCAGAAATAGAACTATTTGTTATTGCATTTTAAAAAGGCTGAGAAACAGAGAAAGAGGTGTTTATGTGATCGTTGTGTGCCGTTGAGTTGATTCCGACTCATAGTAACCCTATAGGACAGAGTACAGCTGCCCTATCGGGTTTACTAAGCTGTAATTAACTGAAAGGTCCATGGGAGAAAGATGTGGCAGTCTGCTTCCATGAAGATTACAGCCTGCAAACCCTATGGGGCAGTTCTACCCTGTCCTATAGGTTTGCTATGAGTCGGAATTGACTTGATGGCAATGAGTTTTAATCTTTACAGGAGCAGACTGCCAAATCTTTTGTCCTGAGAAGCCGCTGGTGCTTTCCAACCCAGACCTTCCAGTTAGCAGCTGAGTGCTCAACGCTTGCACCCCCAGGGCTAATTCCCAAATATTACAGGGGCAAGCATGTTAAGGGAGAGCCACTTGAAGTCTGTAGCCCAGATGTCGGAATCACAGAACATCAGGGCTGTAAAGGATCACATCTTGGACTGCATCATTCCATTGATGAGGCTCACAGAAACCATACTGTGTTGCTCATGGAGTTAGCCAACTTGGACTCCGGAACCCTGGTCCTCTTCCCAGTCCTTAAGAGCAGCCAGGCCCTGCATGGTCTTTGCCTGCCCAGGTCCCTAACTTTCCAGTTCCTTTGCTTCTTTTGCCTAATGATTATAAGGGTCCCATCAGGGCATGTGATGAGTTGAGATGGGGGTGGAGTGGCGCTTGCAGACATCTGCAGAACAATCTGAATTTTATCTTTGATAGCTGTCATAAGAGAGGAGAGACTAATGGGGTTCTGACACCAATAAAAGTCACTGAAATCATAGAGATCAGATTATGGTTTGTTCTTAAAAAGAAGAAAAATAGATGGTGGTACACATTAGTGACAAAGCAGCATTTGGCTGCCATATTGGTAGATGGCATCTTTGGAACTACCTCTTTGACTCTGTCACCAGTGGGATGTGTTCCTAGGCCCTAGAACTGCCAGCTCCCCACAATGATTCTCTCCTTCTGAGGGGGTTTGATGATGCCAGCCCACAGTGGCCTAAAGTGTCCATTATGGGCACAGAGTTCTGGAGTTGCAGAGTTTTGGAGCTGGATGGGGTCCTGGTGATGACCTTTACGCAGAATGAGGAGGTTGGGGCCACCCAGAAGGGCACGTTTTGCCGATTCTACAGTTTCACCCTATGTTAGTCACATTCAGTGGAGGGGGGTCTGCTTTCCGCATCTCCCATTCTACTCCCCTCTTTGTGAGAAAGTATGTCATGCCCTGGGCTACCTTTGTGTGTGTTCCCCTTCCTGTGTCTTTCACCTCTCTAGAGCCTGGGGCACTGGCTGACCGGCTGTGGTTACAATCAGTTCTGAGTCCCTTTATTGCCATATTCAGCTCCCATATCCAGGGAAGTCCCCACAAGCTGGACTGGTCTAGTGACCATTTCTGAGAAAACAAAGGAAGAAAAAAAAAAGGCTGATGATGGCAGCTTTTGGAGGTGGGCATAGCAGTTCCACTAGAGGGGGAAAAGCTGAAAGATGGCATTTCCATGCAGCTGTGAGAGGAGATGGAGGAATCCTTCCTCTCCTTGAACAATAAAGGCTCCTGCTAATTTTAACCAGAGTCTGCTCAGAAAAACCTGCGTTTGACTGTGAGTCACTGGCCCTCTAGGGAACAGGAGGTGGGGAAGGTAGGGGTGGGGGGGGGGCTGTGTGTGTGTGTGTGTGCACACACCAGTGTGCATAATCTCACAGTGCCCAGAGCCCTGGAGATCCTGGAACACTTCAGTAGCACAGGCCAGATTCATTAAAAACCCTGGCTACAGGCCAGCAGTTAAAATTGAAGCAGCATATTTATTGCATTTTGTTCAAATAAATCTAAAAACGTGTGAATCATATTCCTTGGAGAGATTGGGAGAAGAAGTAAACAACATCAGGCTAATACTTAGAAGCCGTGTAGGAGAGAGAACAAAGATACAGAAGGTTCCGCGCCGCTAAAGGAACTGTGAGATGCTCGCCTTCCGAATGCGGGGGCTGCGGGGGCAACGCAGTCCGGCCACCCTCCCGGCTGGCTGGCTGCGGGTCTTTGTGTCAAGCAGGGCAGGTGGCTCTGCCCCTCTGCCCTGGGCTTCTCGGCGGCACCCTGGCTGGTTCCACCCTGCTCTGTGAGTCTCTGTTGTCTTCCAGATGCTGCCGCTGCCATCCTGCTTTCCAATGGCAGCTGCAGAAATTAGATTCAATTATGGACTTTCCTAAAATAGTATGTAAGGGAAAATCTCTCCCCACTCCCACCAGCCCAGTTCATATGAAGCTCGGCAAGAGCTCAAACTAATCATTTGCCTCCGTGAAACAAAATAAAGTCCCGGTCAGCTCTACCGTGCCAGGGCTGAATTTTCGTTTGTTCTTTGATCCTTTTCAGTGACGCTGGGCAGGACTGTTTGTTTTAGGGAGTAACCTAGTGGGTGGAGACTGTTGATCTGACTTTGGACTTCAGTTTCCTTAAGTGTAAAATGGTAACAATTCCTCCCCTGTGGTAATTATGAGGACTGAATAAGATGTCTTATAAAAGCATCTAAAACAAGACCCTAATATCCCCAAGACCAAATGTCAGGCCGCTGTTGTTTCTCCCTGTTAAATAAATGATTTATGGGAGGAAGTATGTATATAAACTGATCTGTTTTTCTCTGTTCAACCTAAGATTGTTTCTACAGCATAATTTCCCCCATGACTCCCTCCCACACCTCCCACCTCACCTTTCATTACACATGTTGTATACATATATATGTACACACAAGGGTATATGTACAGTGAAACACTGATACAGGTAGATTAACAAGTGGAAGTGTGGACAAGCACTGCTCTCTGACTTCACACAAATATGGCTGTTTATACATCTTTGAAACTTTCTGACAATTACAACAGGCTTGGAGTATTGGTGGGCTGGACAATGCTGATGGTAACCCAGAAAAAAGTGGGTACATACCTAACCTATTTCAAGGTCTTGGGAAAGGTAAGAGGACTTGTAAGCACTTTACACGTATTACTTGAGGCTAGGTTCTTAGGTAAAATTTTCATAGTGACGGCAGTGAAGGTAGATGGAATCTAGAACCTAGACATCTGGGTTGCCAATACCTAGAGCTGACAGAAGCGAAGGTTTCTGAATGAGAGCCAAAATGTGAGACCACCTGACACACCCAATTGAGCAACCAGTCTCGCCTTCTCAGATCCCTCAGCAAGCGGAGCTGGCTGACTTTTGAGAAGTTGATTTCTTCCCAGACTCTTGATAGCTGTTCTGTTTTCATGTTGGGGGCTGACCCAGCTCCTCCTCTTCTGGTCTGGCCAGGTTCAGCATCCATTCCTTTCTACTCTCCCTGGACCCTGGAAAACCCCTGGGGAGGTGATCTAGCCCCCAAGACCTACATCCTTGAGCCCTGGAGCACTGATCAAGGAACATGTGATGTGGAGGCAGGGAGGCAAGAGAAGGCTCTATGCTGGCTATTTGAGGCATGTATCCCACTTCCTGAAACCCTAATCTCATAACAGTTCTGGTAAAATAGCTCATACTTAAATGACCCTTTACATGTATAAACTTATTTCATATTTACAATAATCCTATGAGGGAGGAGTATTATTTATCCCCATTTTGCAGAGGATGACACTGAGGCAGAGAGAGTAAGTAATTCATCCTCTGTTACCATAACTAATTAGTGGCTGAGTCAGAATTTCAACCCAGGCAGGCTGGCCTCAGAGTCTTAGTGACTAAACAAGGCCGTACAGTCCAAGATTCTTGGATATTTGACCCTGTCAGAACTAGACACATTTTGGCTTCCCAAGGAGTCCTGGTCGTGCAGAGGTTAAAGTGCTCGGTGCTCAAACCCAGCAGCTCCTCTGTGAGAGAAAGATGTGGCAGTCTGCTTCCGTAAGTATTACAGCATTGGAAATATTGGGGCAGTTCTACTGTGTCCTATAGGATTGCTATGAGTTAGAATCAATGGCAATGGGTTTGGCTTTTTGGACATGAACCTAGAGATGCCCGGGTGGTGCAAATGATTAACGTATTCAGCTGCTAACCAAAAGGTTGGCAGTTCAAGTCCAGCCAGAAGTACCTTGGAAGAAAGGTCTGGTGATCTACTTCCAAAAAATAAGCCATTGAAAACCCTACGGAGCACAGTTCTACACTGACACACACGGGGTCGCCATAAGTTGGAACTGACTCGATGGCAACAGTTTACATGAACTTTGTCTCTGGTTGCATGGGCTTAAATTGAAACGTGCTATCCTGACACATATAAAGGATCCTGCTGACTCAAGAGCAGGAGGACACAACCTGAATTATTTTTCCCGTGAAGGGGTGGATGTACCTGAAGTCATCAACCCTTCTTCGTCCTCTGCTCTTTTGGTGTGCGGCAGCAGGCCGAGGCTAGGGGAAAACTCTGGGACAGTGAAGGAGACCAAAACTGACTGGGTGGCATGAGGATGGAGCTGATTCCTCTGAGCCCTTTAACTCTCTACTTCTTTGCCACAGGCTGCATTAGGTCCAGTTATTTCTTAATGGATGCCCCCCAGTATTCTTTCCTACTTCCCTTAGCCTACAGTCTGGCTGCTGAGGGTACAACAGACACTGGCTTTTTCTGCCAGTCCCACCTTGGAGAATTTGAGTCCCAAAGCTCAATGACTCATTTTGCTGTGCTGCCTGGGAATTAAAGGAAAAAAAAAAAAATTCTGCCAAACATCATTTGCTTGTTGAATGAAAGAATGAATGGATCATTGAACTAAGGCAGAACCTGAGGAGGAACCAAGTTGTTTAAACACATCTGTGTATTCCCAAGTGTCTTGGATACCACGTGTCTTTCTCTGAAAGCAAATTTTAAAACATAGTGGGGAGAAACCTGGTGGGGTGAGTTTTGTCTTTCAATCACAGTCGTTAGACCTCCAGACTTCCAAGGTTGGCTTGCATGGCTCTGGGTGACACAAATGGTTAAGCTCTTGGCTGCTAACCTAAAGGCTGGCGGTTTGAATCTCCCCAGAGGTACCCTGGAGGAAAACCCTGATGATCTGCTTTCTAAAGGGCACAGCCCATGAAAACTTTATGGAGCATAGCTCTATTCTGAAGCATATTAGGTCGCCGTGAATAGGAACTGACTCTGTGGTAACTGGTTTCTGGTTTTAGTGATCAGTACAAAAAAAGGCCACTAAGTGAAAGCTTCTCAAAAACATCAGCTACTATCCCCAGTGAGTCTGTGGCTAAGTGGACTCGAGCTCTTGAAGTGGACCACTCAAAATTCTCATCCAAATGAGGCAACCAGATTTTCATAGCATCACTCACGGAAAGCGTAGCCAAAGGTAAAGCAATCAGGCGGGGTTGAATGCCAAAGGGGTGAGCTCTTGGACCTCCCCAAACTGTCCTGACCACTGGGAAAGGCAGCGGGGTGGGTGCACTACGGGCAGGCAGCAACCTAGCAGCCTGCACTGTCCTATGGAGATACCCATGGGACTGTTTCACCCAGAAGCTGTATGAGGTAGTGGTGAGACTGCCTAGAAGGCATCACCACGCCTTATATAACCACTAACCATAATCCAGTCATCCAGAGCTGCAGAGCCAAATTTTCCTCCTGTCCCCTGTCTCCCTGGTTAAGGCTTCAGAATTAAAAGGCAATCACTCTTTGATGATTTCTCGAGCCCTTAATGCACGCTGTTGTCAGGTGCCATTGAGTGGATTTCTGACTCATAGTGACACCATGTGTCAGAGTAGAACTGTCCGATAGGGTTTTCTAGGCTGTAATCTTTACAGCAGCAGATTGCCAGGTCTTTCTCCCATGGAGCAGCTAGGTGGGTTCGAATAGCCAACCTTTTGGTTAGCAGCAGAATGCTTAACTGTTGTGCCACCGGGGCTCCTCTAATACATGCTAGGCGATGCATTTTTTATTTGAATCTAGGATCTTTAATGGAATCTTAAATCTTAAAAAGTCTCACAAGTGTTCCTAAGAACAATATTACCAACAACCAGAGCAACAATAACTAACAGGTATAAAGTGTTTACTATGGGTTAGGCATTTTCCATAGATAATTTTAATTTTATTCAACTCATACTTTGTGGTCTTCAGAGATTAGTTGATTGCTCTCAAGATCACACAGCTGGACAGGTGGTCTGACTCCTGAGGCAAGGCCCAGAGCCTGTACACATGGAGGGGAGCCAGGCCTGGGAACCATGGCTTGAGAAGAGCATTGAGACCTAATGGACACAGCCCTAGAAAAGTGCTACCCAAAGAATGCTCTGCAGTTGGCTGCTGGTCTGCAGACTGTTACCTGACCCCTGAGAGAGAGAGGGAGGCTGCACTTGTATATAAATCAACGATGACACTGAGCGCTTTGTTTAGTTCAGCTATTTTTTTTTTCTTTCTGCTGTATAAGACTTTCTGGACGAAGGAAGCAGTGCAGTTATTTCCACTAAAGAACAATTTCCTTATCTTACTCCTTTGGGCCAGCACTTTGAATGCTATTCCTGCCCTAAGGCAGCATGAGAGTCCCCAGGCTGTCTGGGATCCTGGGTCTACTGCTTTGAGAACTCCTGCACTAGAAGATTGGCCTAGGTGGGTCTGGCTGTTTTATTTGTTCACCTGGGGGCCTACAATAGCCCTGACACTGTGGTGCCTGCTGGTGTCACAACATATATCCCCCACTTGCCAGGGGTACAGGCTCTTTGCACCCTAAGTGTCTGTAATTCTAACACATAGTCCTGTTCCAATAAAACTGGAATCATCATTTTTTATTTACATTTTCACCTGTTCACATCTTATTTGAAGGCCCTGGCTGGTGCAAAGGAACCCTGGTGGCACAGCGGTTAAACTCTTGGCTGCTAACCAAAAAATCAGCAGTTCAAACCCACCCACCCACTGCTCTGTGGGAGAAAGTAGTGGCAAGTCTACTACTTCCTTGAAGATTTACAGCCTTGGAAACCCTATGAGGCAGTTCTAATCTCTCCTATAGGGTTGCTAAGAGTCAGAGTTGGCTCGACAGCAATGGGTTTGGTTTGGTTTTGGGTGGTGCAAACAGTTAACGCACTCAGCTGCTAACCAAAAAGGCTGGCAATTCTAGTGTACCCAGAGACACCTCAGAAGAAAGGCCTGGTGATCTACTTCCAAAAAATCAGCCATTGAAAACACTATGGGGCACAGTTCTGCTCTGACACATGTGGGGTTGCCATGAATTGGAATCAACTCCATGGCAAGTGATTTTATATCTTATTTATCCTTTACAGATTGTGGAATCATTAGTCCTACAACTGTGCTGCATACTTCTGTTGAATCCCCACAACACCCGCATCAGTAAATTGTTTGACATGACTTGGTCCCACACATTGTCTTCCTGGAGATATTTAATGTTATCAACACTGAGTAATAAAATTACTATTTGCTTTTTAAAATTAGAGCTTTGCCATCCTTCAGATAGAGTCTAAGTCCGCACCTGCTCTGTTAGCCATAACCTTAAGAAATGACTTAACCTCTTCGAGCCTGACTTTTTCCATCTGTACATATCTATCAGAAGTACTCAACTCCATGGGCTGTTGGGAGGATTTAATCAATGATACAGGTACAGTATTTAGTGCAGTGCCAGACACATGATAAATTGTGAATTTAGAGAGAAGGGAGTAATCCTAGAAACTGTTTCTTGGTAACGTCCATGAGAACCATCAGCGATACATCCTGTCTCTGCACTGTGTTTTGACAAACTTCCGGGCTACCTTTGTGTCTGATTAGTTATTTATTTAAAGAGCTCTGGTTGCACAATGGCGAAATACTTGTCTACTAGCCATAAGGACAGTGGTTTGAATCTACCAGCCACTCCATGGGAGAAAAGACCCAGCGATCTGCTTTCACAAAGATTACAGTCTAGGAAAACCTATAGGGTTGCTATAAGTCAAAATGGACTTGAAAGCACCTAACAGCAACAACAGCACCTAACAACAACAACAAGCCCAAAAGAGTGGTGGTTGAGTGGTAGAATTCTCACCTTCCATGCAGAGAACTGGGTTCGATTCCAGACCAATGCACCTCATACACAGACACCACCCAACTGCCAGTGGAGGCCTGTGTGTTGCTATGATGCTGAATAGGTTTCAGCAGAAAGTCCAGACTAAGAGAGACCAGGAAGAAAGGTCTGGCAATCTACTTAGGAAAATCAGCCAATGAAAGCCCTGTGGAGCATAACTGTCCAATCCACAACTGATTCTGGTGCAGAACCAGGCAGCATTTTGTTCTGTTGTATATGGGGTCGCCATGAGTCAAGGACCAACTCCACAGAAGCTAACAACAACAAGCCAAAAAATGTCACAACACAGATCCCTGGCAGGATCCTAAAAAGTTACAGAAAGCATGCATGTGTGTGTGTACATATATGTAATGTGCATATTATCAGTACTTATGGATTTCCCGGTTTCAGGCTTCCTCTGTATTGAGATGAATAAGAAGTTACGGTTCACTAGGGTGTGAACTTTCCAATATGTTGGGGGTAAAAGCACCAGACGATCTCCAACCAACGTGCTGTTGGGCCCAGGTGCTAAGCCTCCCTCGATGCTCACTTAGCCCGACCCTCCAGGAGGTTCATCAGTTCATGCCAAAAGGAGCTTTTTTTTGGGTGGGTTAGAAGCAGATGGACATGGGCGCCTGTGGTGCCGGGGAGTCCAGGGGAAAGATGAACGTGGTAGAGAGGGAGGAGAGTGCTTCTATAACTCAGGATTCTGCCTTTTCTCTTTCCTCCCGCCACGTGCAATAATGGAGCCTTTGAGGTGGGGACTGGGGACTGTGGTTATCAGGCATTGATCTGTGTACCAAAGGAAAGACCACAACCGATCAGAGGAAAAGACATGTGATTAAACAGTTCACTGGAAACTGGAAACAAACAGGCAGGAGCTGGCAGGAGGCAAGGGCAGCGAGGTAGATCGGAAAAAATGAGACCTGAGACTCAGAAGACCTGATCTGGGGTCCTAGCTCCATAACACACGTGGTATATAACCGGGCAAATCACTCTCGGGAGCTTAGCAAACACATCACACAAAACCAGAGTAGCGATTCCTAATCAGCCTCACTCATTATTTCACAGAGAGGCCCAGATAAGATAATAGATGTGAACGTTTTTTACAAAATATACAAATTCAAATTTGAATTATTATGTGGCTGGAGGCAATGTCCTCCTGGAGTCGTAAAAATACTAATGAAGGGCCTTGGGCAAAGCAAGAATGATAATAAATTAGACTGAATGATGACAACAAAAAACAAAACAAAACCCTTGAACAAAAAACATCAAGCACGTTACAATCTGCCATACCCTCCGAAAACCACGGCAACTACTGAACCACCCACTGAGGGTATATTATGCCCCATAAAAACCAGCACAATCATTATCTTCCCACCACAGGGGGACACAGTTCCACTCCATGCTTCAGGCCACAGCATTTGAGAGAAAGGCCATTTCTCCAAGGCAGAGCCGCTAACCTGGCGTACACCTGTGTTGCCACGGGGAACCTGGCAGCCAGCACCTGCCGCTGCAGCTGCAGACTGAGCCTCCCCATTGGCAAACACCAAAAAGCATTTTGTGAGATTGGCTGTAGGGCACAGTGCTGAGAGTAAAACTCCTTCCAGTGCCCTATAGGTATGGTTGGCAGCTGGGAGGGAACACAGCTCTTCCTGTGTCCTCCCTTCTGAGAACATGACTTCAGAGAAGCCCTCATCAGAAGGAGTGTTGCCACCGCTGTGCAAGGTAGCAATTGCCTCAGCAGTCTCCTCGGCTTTCTCATCTGCGGTAAGGGGGCCTGAAGTGAGGTGCCCATCCTACCCTGTAGCCAAAGTGACACGAGCTGTTCTGATGTCTCGTCTTTCTTCCTCTGCTGCTAGAGCTGTTCTAAACACACATGAGCCCCAAATCCAGCTTGGACAAGAATAGAGGAGGTGGGTCTGCCTTCCTTCTCCCTGTCCGGTGGCACAGTGCTGAGTAATCAAGGCCATGTTGGGGGTGGGGGTGTGCTATTTTAAATCTATAAGCCAGCTAAAGCCTTGTCTTCAGCTAGAAGAAAGAGAACCAGGGCATCTTTAGGTATATTTTGCCCCCCCTTTCATATCTTGGGGATTTTTCTTTAAAATGTTTATTGTATCTTATGTCTTCCTTTTCCATACCCATCATTGTCATCCCAATGCAGGCCCCCCATCACCTCATAACTGCACTTCTGTACTGCTGACCTCTGAGACTCCTGCTTTGCTCTGGGTGAGGCAGCATGACCTTTGGAGCAGGCAGAAGTCTTTGAGTTCCTTCCTTACTATCTAACAGCTGTGTGGCCTTGCACAAGTGACTAAATGTCTCTGAGCCACTGATGCCATTGGTAATATGGTGACAATCAAATCTACCTTGTAATACCACCAGTGGTTCAAAAGTCCTGAATAGGTTGCTTCATAAAGGTTATTCCTCTTTCCCTCTTTTGCCTCCCTTTCCTCCTTTGTGCCAGCATGAAGGGAGTTAATGAACCTGAACACCACTTTATTACAGCCATCCTGCTACAAAATCTTCTGGTGGCTTCATATTTCCTACCACACCAATTCTCAGTTTTTTTCTGACTGGCTTTCACCATCCTTAACCTCGTTTGACCCTCCTAAGTTGGTCTTCCTTTCAAGCCTTCCAGCCACTAGTCTCTAGGTTCTTTCTCCAGCCTGGCACACTCCAGGCCATTTCTGACTCACTGGCAGGACTTCAACTTGCTTACTTTGGACCTGTCATCAGGAAAGACTGATTCCTAGAAAAGGACATCATGGTTGGTAAAGTAGAGGGTCAGTGAAAATGAAGGAAATACTTAGATGGAATGATATAATAGCCACAACAATGGACTCAAACATATCAACAATCATGAAGATGGTGCAGGACTAGCCAATATTTCATTCAGTTATTCCTAAGGCCGCCATGAGTCTGAACCGACGCCACAGCAATTAACAACGATAATACCTTTGCAAATGGCCATGGTTGTTCCTCAGGCTTTTGCTTTCCTTCTTCACCCCTCTGAGGGGTCCTTAGGAAGGAGGAGGAAAATAAATTCCATCATTTATTGAGCACTGTCAATGTATTAATTACCAGGTTCAGTGTCTCACATATGTTATCTCATTTCATTCTAATGACTTTTTTTCAAGGTGTGTATTGTTGTTGCTGTTGTTAGGTGCCGTCGAGTCTGTTCCGACTCATAGCGACCCTATGCACAACAGAACAAAACACTGCCCGGTCCTGCGCCTTCCTTACAATCGTTGTTATGCTTCAGCTCATTGTTGCAGCCACTGTGTCAATCCACCTCGTTGAGGGTCTTCCTCTTTTCCACTGACCCTGTACTCTGCCAAGCATGATGTCCTTTTCCAGGGACTGATCCCTCCTGACAACATGTCCAAAGTATGTAAGATGCAGTCTCGCCATCCTTACCTCTAAGGAGCATTCTGGCCGCACTTCCTCCAAGACGGATTTGTTCGTTCTTTTGGCAGTCCATGGGGTATTCAATATTCTTCGCCAACACCACAATTCAGAGGTGTCAACTCTTCTTTGGTCTTCCTTATTCATTGTCCAGCTTCCACATGCATATGATGTGATTGAAAATACCATGGCTTGGGTCGGGCACACCTTAGTCTTCAGGGTGACATCTTTGCTCTTCAACACTTTGAAGAGGTCCTTTGCAGCAGATTTACCCAATGCAATGCGTCTTTTGATTTCTTGACTGCTGCTTCTGTGGCTGTTGATTGTGGATCCAAGTAAAATGAAATCCTTGACAACTTCAATCTTTTCTCCGTTTATCATGATGTTGCTCATTGGTCCAGTTGTGAGGATTTTTGTTTTCTTTATGTTGAGGTGCAATCCATACTGAAGGCTGGGGGGCTCATCTTCCAGCACTATATCAGACAGTGTTCCGCTGCTATTCATAAGGTTTTCACTGGCTAATGCTTTTCAGAAGTAGACTGCTGGGTCCTTCTTCCTAGTCTGTCTTAGTTGGAAGCTCAGCTGAAACCTGTCCTCCATGGGTGACCCTGCTGGTATCTGAACACCGGTGGCATAGCTTCCAGCATCACAGTTCGACAAACTGACAGACACGTGGGGGAAGGTGTGTATTATTATCCCCATTTCTTTGATGAGGAAATTGAGGCATAGATATCTCAATTACTGTGTCTGAGGTCAGAGCTAGGAAATAGTTGGAGCCAGAGTAGAACCCTGGTCTGTCAAATTCAAGGGTCTTTGCCCTTTGAGCCTCCCCACGCTGATTTTCTGAGAGTAGGACAGGATGTTATCTGCAGTAGCATCCCCTCCCTGAGAGCAGGTCCCTGGCTGCACTTTCTGGAAATACACATCTGGATTTAATCCCAGAGCAGGAGAGGGGAGGAGAAGCAAATACTCAGAGTAAGGTTTCCATCAGACCCATGTTTTCTCATTTTGCAAAAGGCAACATGAGCTCTCACCCTTGTATATCTAGTGTCCAATGAGGGCTCTAGTTAAACGAGTTGCTGTTGAGTCAACTTCAACCCATGGCAACCCTCTGTGTGTCAGACTAGAACTGTGCTCCACAGGGTTATCAATGGCTGATTTTTTTGGGTATAGATTGCTAGGCTTTTTTTTCTGAGGCATCTCTGGGTGGGCTTGAACCTTCAAACTTTTGGTTAGCAAGTGCATTTCCTGTCTGCACCACCTAGGGACTCCCTGATGAGGGCTACACACCATCCTAAGTCTAGACTTCTGGCTAGGCCCAACAGGATCCCTGAGCATTATCACTGAGACTTTATACATCTACACTTACCACCCACATAGCTGAAGAAAACTGAGAATATAATGGAGATTGGTCAATGCTGCTCAAATCACAAGGGGGAACAATGATGTCCAGAAAGCTATTTTGAGCAGTCTCTGAACTTTCCTCTTGGTTGTACAAAGTGAAGAGCACTGGGTTGTGGATTTTTGAGGAATTCTTGGAGAGCTTCACGGACCAGGTCTTTAGACAATCTAGAGCCTGGTCTTCGGTAACCTGAGAGCTTGCAGAGCCCCTGCCCTGCCTCGGCAGCCTCTGGAGGTACTACTGGCCAATTCCTGGAGAAGACTCTGGACAAATACCTGCCTTTCAGGACTTCTAGGCAGGTGAATTGACAGATTCACTCTGATTGTAGGTGATTCAGCTGTGGCTCAACCTGGTTGCCTTTTTCATCCTCTGAATAGCTTCCAAGGCTACTGGATAGTGTTAGATTAAAATGATGGCTCAGCCTTAATAGAGAGATAAAATATGGCCAGCAGACTTGCTTCAAAAGAGAAAGTTGCACCTTTTTGAGTGTTCTGCAAACAGATTTACTTCATGTTAAATATGTGAAAAAAATGTTAATGGTGGGAGGGAAAATGGGAAATAGAAAATTCAGGGATCTGAAGTGGGAAAGACTGAATGAGAAAGATCAGGAGACCATGTCCTAATGCAAAGGAAAGTTTACATAGAGACATAACAGAAGATGGATAGAAAGGAATAGGGAAACTTCATCTGGAGGCCTTGATGAACAAGCTAAGGAATATAGGCTTTATCTGGTAGGATTTTGGGAGTCAATACATGTTCTTGAACAGGAGTATGATAATCAAAATGGGGTTTTATGCACTACTAGAGATCTTTTGTTCCATCTCATCCATATGCCCTTAAAATGTGTATCATTTTATAGTAAGCACATTTTAAACAAGACAAATGAAAAAAATTTTCATCTAACGTACTACACAGGTTAAATTAAAGAGCTAAAAGTAACAACTGCATAAAACACATGTGATCCATTGACTGGGATCAGCTGGAGCTGAAGTGGATTCAGGAAGAGATGGAGTAGGATAGGGCCAATGTTGGCTTAGAGCTGAGTTGTCAGGGGTGGAATGCTAACTCTTCCACTAATGGCATGGTTGAGTCAGAGAATTTTCAACTTTACAGTTTATAATGAGGACGTTTATAACTGGAGAAAGTGGGAGCATATTTTGATGGAACTTATTAAATGACATTCTCTCACAACCAGTCCTCTGCAGCTCCACCAGAGACCAGACCTGAGCTGGAAGGGCCCTGTATTCATGCCCACATTGCATTTCTGATTAACCAAGACACTTTCTATGTGCCGAACCCTGTATTCATGCCCACATTGCATTTCTGATTAACCAAGACACTTTCTATGTGCCGTACAGTTAGCCTGGTGCAAGAGAGGCCACATGAATATAAGACAATTCTTGTCCTCAAGACCTCAAAGGTTAGTTGGGAAGTCTGAACCAACCTACAAAGAACAATTAAAGACGTAGTTAGTAGGAACAGATATATATTAAGTAGGGGTGCTAGTAAAGGAGGGCATATGCTTGTTAGGAGAGTTGGAGAACAATCACGGAGGAGGTAGGGCTTGACTCAGGCCTTGAATGATTTTTAAAGCTTATTCCCTGATTTGATGAGTCTGAAAATGGTTTTGCATTCTGCCCCTCCCCCCTACCCCCGTCCCCAGCCATTGTAATGAAACATGGGTCTATTTCCCTGAATCTTATTTCATACCTCCTTTTTTCTGTAAGGTCCTGACCCCAGGTCAGTGTGCATTTTCTGGAAACTGGTCTGGGAAGTTTCCAAATTCTTTCCCAATTTAAAAGCCTGTTGATGCTGGAGATTGCATGATAGAATTTTGTAAGATCAATGATATATTCATTGGAAGTATCTTTTTTCAACAACTTAAACAGTGACTATACACCTGGACCTTCTCAGACGGAACACATGGGAATCAAATCGACTAAATCTATGGAAAGACACGATAGAGAAGCTCGATATCATCAGTCAGAACAAGGCCAGGGACTGACTGTGGAATAGACCATCAATTGCTCATATATGCAAGTTCAAGAAGAAGCTGAAGAAAATTAAAACAAGTCCACAAGAGCCAAAATACAACTTTGAGTATATCCAACTTAAATTTAGAGACCATCTCGAGAATAGATTTGGTGCACTGAACACTAATGACTGAAGACCAGATGAGTTTTGAGATGACATCAAGGATATCATACATGAAAACAGCAAAAGGACATTAAAAAGACAGGGGGGAAAAAAAAAGACCAGATGTCAAAAGAGACTCTGAAGCTTGTTCTTGAACATAGAGTAGCTAAAGTGAAAGGAAGAAATGATGAAGTAAAATAGCTGAACAGAATATTTTAAAGGGTGGTTCAAGAAGACAAAGTAAAGTTTTATAAGGAAATATGCAAAGACCTGGAATTAGAAAACTAAAAGGGAAGAACACTCTCGGCATTTCTCAAGCTGAAAGAATGGAAGAAAAAATTGAAGTCTCGAGTTGCAATACTGAAGGATTCTATGGGCAAAATACTGAATGACGAAGGAAGTATCAAAAGAAGATGCAAGGAATACGCAGGGTCCAAAAAGAATTGGTCAATGTTCAACCAATTTCAGGAGGAAGCATATGATCAAGAACTGGTGGTATTAAAGGAAGAAGTCCAAGCTGCACTGAAGGCCCTAGGAATTGACAGAATACCAATTGAGATGTTTCAACAAACAGACACAGTGCTGGAAGTGCTCACTTGTCTATGTCAAGAAATTTGGAAGACAGCTACCTGGCCAATCAACTGAAAAAGATCCATATTTGTGCCTATTCCAAAGAAAGCTGATTCAACAGAATGCAGAAATTATCAAACAATATCATTAATATCACATACAAGTAAAATTTTGCTGAAGATAATTCCAAAACAGAGAATAATAATCAAAATGTGATTTTAAGCATTACTAGAGATCTTTTGTTCCATCTCATCAACATGCCCTAAACAGGGAACTGCCAGAAATTCAAGTTGGACTCAGAAGAGGATGTAGATCAAGGGATATCTTTACTGATTGTCAGATGGATTTTGGCTAAAAGCAGAGAATACCAGAAAGAGGCTTACCTGTGTTTTATGGACTACGCAAAGGCATTTGACTGTGTGGATCATAACAAATTATGGATAACATTGTGAAAAATGGGAATTCCAGAACACTTAATTGTGCTCATGAGGAACCTGTACATAGACCAAGAGGCAGCTTTTTGAACAAAACAAGTAGATACTGTGGTTTAAAATCAGGAAAGGTGTCTGTCGGGTTTATGTCCTTTTACCACACTTAATCAATATGTATGCTGAGCAAATATTCTGAGAAGCTGGAGTGTATGAAGAAGAATGCAGCATGAAGATTGGAGGAAGTCTCATTAATAATTTGCAATATGCAGGTGACAGAACCTTGTTTCCCCAAAGTGAAGAGGATTTGAAGCAATTATTGATGAAGATCAAAGACTACAGTCTACAGTATGGATTACACCTTAACATATAGAAAACAAAAATTCTCACAACTGAACCAATAAGCAACATCATGATAAATGGAGAAAATATTGATGTTGTCCAGGAGTTCACTATTCTCGGATTCACAGTCAATGCCCACGGAAGCAGCAGTCAAGAAATCAAACGACAAATTGCATTGGGCAAATGTCCTGCAAAAGGACTCTTTAAAGTGTTAAAAAACAAAGATGTCATTTTAAGGACTAAGGTGCACCTGACCCAAGCCATGGTATTTTCAATCACTTCATATGCACATGAAAGCTGGACAATGAATAAGAAAGGCTGAAGAAGAATTAATGTCTTTGAATTATGGTGTTGGAGAAGAATACTGACTAGATCATGGACGGCCAGAAGAGTGAACAAATCTGTCTTTCAAGAATTACATATAGAATGTTCCTTAGAAATGAGGATGGTGAGACTTTATTTCACAAACTTGGACACGTTATCAGGAAGGATCTGCTCCTGGAGAAAGACATCATACTTGGTAGAGGGTTAGTGGAAAAGAGGAAGACCCTCACTGAGATGGACTGACACAGTGGCTGCAACAATGGGCTCAAACATAGCAACAATTGTGAGGATGGTACAGGACTGGGTAGTATTTCATTCTGTTGTATATAGGGTTGTTAGGAATTGGAGCCTACTCAATGGCACCTAAACAACAATTAATATACTGAGGTTATATGCTCTCACTATAAATTTTTTTTGGTGTATTAATGATGATTGCTGTCTGTCTTGTCATGATATCGACTTCATTCCTTTACTAAGATACTGTGGCAAAAACCTTTACAGTACATTGCTGATTCTGGGCTTGGGCTTACTTACTTTTAAAATAACAATCTCAATTTATAAAATTCCCCTGTCCTACGCCAAGCTATATTTGTGACATGTTTCCTGTACATGATGATTGGGAAGCTTATCAAGATTGCTCCCAATGTCCATTAAGGATGTGTAAAATATGACAGTGGGAGTGAGCTGAAGGAAGAAACCAAACCAGTTACAGTTGAGTAGATTCTAACTCATGGCGACCCCATGTGTGTCAGAGTAGAAGCGTGCTCCGTAGGGTTTTCAATGGCTGGTTTTTCAGAAGTAGATCACCGGGCTTTTCCTTTGAGGCTCCTTTGGGTAGACTTTAACCTCCAACCTTCTGGTTAGTAGCTAAGTACATTAGCAGTTTGAACTACCCAGGGTAAACTATCTTCTAATCTCAGTAGAAAAGTCAGGAGATTGAGCTTTATGGTTCAGACATTCTGCAGGGTCCCGCAGCAGAGAGTAATGTGCTCTGACTTCTTGAGTACAGCCATGATTTCACTGCCTGGGCATGTAAAGAAATCTGTTACAAGCCTGGTATAATCGGCCTGGGGCTGCCATTCTTCAAGCCTACAAGAAGGAAGTGTGGTAAAAGTTACATGGTGGAATGAGCGCTGGGTTAGCTCCCAGGGGACTGGATTCTAATCCTGGCTCTGTTGCTATCTACCTGGAAAGTTACCTAAATCCTCAGGGTTTGTTTCCTCAGAGGTGAAATCACCACAATGTTCTTTTTAGTTCTAATATTGTTTTATTCTGTAATGGGCAGCTGGTTACACAAAATAAAATGAAGGCTACAAAAGCATGGTTGTCAGCCATGCCGTGTGTCTTCTACACACTGGCTACTCTGTGAAGAAAAGTCTGTAGCCAGGGTAAAAAGAAGGCAACGTTCACCCCAGACTTTAGTGCAAAGATGACAAATCTGGGAATGACAAGGGCAACATCTACAGCCATGGTAGGAATTTAAGAGAACCAAGCAGGCAGGACCATGCACGTGTATACCATACGCTACCTATACACTCATCAGATGAGACTTGTTCCAGCGCAGGGTTTCTCAACCTCAGCACTATTGACATTTGGGTCAGACAATTCTTTGTTGTCGGGGCTGTCGTGTGCACTGTAGGATGTTTAGCAGCATCTCTGGTTTCTACCCCACTAGATGCCAGCAGAAATCTCCACCCAGTTGTGACAATCAAAAATGTCTGCAGATACTGCCACATGTCTCCTGGATGCACAATCAGCCCCAGATAAGCACCACTGCTCTAGTGGGATACAATGTTATCAAAGAACTACTCACATCCGAATCACAGAGTATAACTTTAAGAAAGTTCACCCCTCCTGAACCTTAAAAAAGAGATGCCACATTAGACCTCTCGTGTCAAGAGGCATTTGAGTATCTGTGCAACTATGCCTTCACTGGATTTACAAAAAGTGACTTTGAGATTACCGCTATTTTGTTTTTTCATGACATCACCATTCTTCAGGCATGTAAAGTGGGAGGGGAAGCGGGTTCTTCTGAAGTCCCAAGAGGATGGTTTGTTGTCGGGATGCAGGTGGCCTAGTTGCTTCTTCATGTGTTTATAGTGGGGAGCACTTGCTGTGAAGCTACCCCCAGAGCAGACACTACCCATGTTGTGGGGTTCAAGATGACACTGGGTTGTGTAGACTGCCAGTCTAACCACACTCCTTGAACAAGGCAACAGCTTACATATACAAATGAGTTGTAATGAAAGGGAGTCATCATGAAGAGCAAGTCACTCATTTTGATACTATCAAATATTGCATGATGTTTGGAACCATTACTACCAGATTGTGAGCCAACCAACAGAGTCAATCTCAGGGCCCTGCAGTCATCACGAATTGGGAACTAAAAAAATACACTCATTCACTAGAATTGTGTATAGGTGATTTTTGAAAGTTTCCAAATATTCGTGTATATTTATAGGTATATATATTCTCAGAGGATGAAGCCTTTTCCTGACTGAAAATATTTAGAAGAAAATGCACCAAAGTCTCTGGAGACAATCTTAGAAATATTCCAAAAATACTCTTGAGTATGGGCAGCTTTGTGGAATGTGATGTATCCCCTTGAGACAAGGGCCACTCATTTGGGTACATATCAGTATATTTCTTACATGGATTAATCTAAAAGAGTCCCTGAGTGGTATAAATAGTTACGTTCTCAGCTGCTAACCAAAAGGCTGGAGGTTTGAATCCACCTATAGGTGCCTTGGAAGAAAGATCAGAGATCTACTTCCAAAAAATCAGCCATCGAAAGCCCTATGTAACACAGTTCTACTCTGATTTGCTGGAGTCACCAGGAGTCAAAACTGATTCAATGGCAACTTGTTTTTTTTTTTGAATATCACAGATATATCAAGGTACTCATGTGCCACCTCCCCCAACCCAAGTCTTTAACCATCAGTCCCCAAAGAAGCAGTGAGAGGTTAAGAAACCCTCTGTTCCAGTCTTCAGCCAAGGTCCCACTGTTCCCACAGGACCACATTTTCTACTGACCCCTTAAAACCGGCCTGAAAATGTGAAAAGAACCAGAGCTTTTCTGTGTACAGCAAAGATGCTCAATAGCATCTCCTCAGGTGAGGTCATTTCTGAGGTCTGGGTCCT
Organism: Elephas maximus indicus; assembly: GCF_024166365.1. Lineage (NCBI taxonomy): Eukaryota > Metazoa > Chordata > Mammalia > Proboscidea > Elephantidae > Elephas > Elephas maximus. The sequence goes on along the minus strand of NC_064829.1, from coordinate 53,646,588 downwards.
TTGGAGAAAGAACCGCAAAGAGCCAGCAGAAACTGGAGGCTACAGGTACGAAGGGGAAACCACCCACATGCTGTAACAACAAGCAGCTCTTAAAATTTGGCACTGCCCTTGGAAACACTTACAGGCTTAAAAACCTAATTATAATAGATATAGGGTATAGAGGGAGAGAAGAAGGAAAAGAGAATAAAAGAACTGTCCTATTCTTGGCGGCCATTAATACCCTCAAATTAAAATAAATCCCAAATGAGTAGGAAGAACAGTATTGAGACAAACACTCAATTCCAGGGGAGCAGACCTATGTTTTAAAAGCAGGGACATGTACTTCAGGAGGAATGCTGTGTGCTCGGCCTTGTTTATAACCTGGCAAAGGATTCAAGAATGTAATCTGTTTCCCTTGATGAAACCAAAAAATTTATCCTCAAACCTCACCCCCCACCCCTACCATCCCTGGCCCCTTGCAGATTCCAGACCTGAAAGATGGGATTCCATGGTGAATTTCTGGAATGCTCAGCTCTGGCCTGTCTTTCATCAGCATAGTTAGATGGTGGAGGGGCAGGGGTGCAGAGGCAAGGTGCCAGGGAATTGAACCATGGCGGAGAGACTTTATTTTTTTCAAAAAGAGATCAATGTGCAGAAGTGAAGCTTTTCTGAGGGAGCCTGGAGGAAGCTTTTCAGACCTGTCAGACCTGAGGTATTTTCAGGATTTTTTTTTTTTATGGATAATGCACAAGATGTGGAGCTGCATGGAAGAGTGTCTCTCTTTAACTCTGCAGTGACCAGGGTCCTGCCCTGACTGCCTTCTGTCTTGGACTAGCCTCCTGAGGATCCTGTAGTCTCAGAGTGAGCTGACTTCGTGTGGATGTAATGCAGTGGAGAGAGCACGGCTTTCGGGGTCTAACATGTCCCCTACTGGCTGTACCATCTTGGATATGTTACCTGGCCCAGCTAAGCCTCTGTTTCCTTAACTGCAAAAGGAGAACAGTAATCTCTACACTGAGGGGTCTTATGAGGCGCACACTAGAAAACATCTGTAAAGCAACCAGCAGCAGCCTAGCAGCACACAGGGCTGCAATAGGACATGACAGTTCCCCTCCTGCTGAGGTTCCCTTGGAGAATGACTGGTTTGGGAGTTGAAAAGGCCTGCAAAGCTCATCTGTTCCAGCCTCCTACTCAGAGAGGAATCCCTTCTACAACATTCCTGACAGATCGGAAATCCAAGCACTCTTGAACACAGACAGAGATGGGAGCTCACCATCTCCTCAGGCAGCCCAGCTTGTGTGGGCAGCTCTAATTGCTAGAAAGCTCTTCATGTAAGCCAATATTTGCATCTCTCTAATTTCTACTGATGTAGAATACTGACCTATAACCACAACTACATAAACAACTAACATTTACTTACATTGTTCACTCACTTCGGAGCAAGCACTGGCTTAAGAGCTTTACAAGCATTATCAAATTTAAGCCTCACAACACCTCAGGAGGTGGGGATTAATTGTCCTCATTAACAGTTAGGAAATGAGGCTTTAGGTGGTTATCCAACTTACCCAAAACCTCTTAGTTACCAAGCTGAGACTTGAACCCATGTGTTGTCTGACTCCCAATTCATGCTGTTATCCCTAGCCTACACTGCCGTCCTTTGTAGCTCAAGCATTGAGTGCGGTGTTGGGTTCAGAGTGAGTGCTCAACCAATGTACAATGGATGAATGAACATATGTACACATATTAAGGAAGCATCCTATCTGCAAAGTAGTCAGGGCCTGGACTATCCACCCCTCCATTTTGCTGGATTCCCACTTCTAAAACCTCTTGGTCTTGTCTATGTTGCTCATGTTGTCTTTTTAACTAAGTCCCATATTTAAGGAGATAAAAATGTAAAGCATGCACTCTGTGTAGGGTAAAGCTTCCTAGGTGTGTATGTGTGTGTGCTCGTTTTCAGTGGGGCATCCCAGATCTAGTCATGCAGATTTTTAGCAGCATCATAGTTATTGTTCAAGGTCTTCATTATATTTCTTTACAAATTCTCTGTCCACCCGCCCTTTTTTTAAATGAGAAAATCATAAGACAGAAAAGCTGTGGTATTCTGAGAGGTTTCCTTCTCAAGCCCAAAACATATATGTATATATTTTTTTATTTAAACAAAATATATTTAATAAGATCTAGACACATTTAGAACATATTTGGGAAGGGAGACTTGGTAATGATCTGCAAGGATCTCTAACTGCAGTTTCAGGTCACCCCCCCAACCTCCTTCAGCCCTCCTGCTCCCCCTTCCCCACCCCATTTCCTGTCAGGACCCTGCACTGAAGGCTGTAGGGCATTACACAAGCTGCCCAGCAGCCCACTGCTCAATGCTTGGAGCCTGCTCTGCCCCTGGGCCTGTTTCTCATCCCTGATTCTTTTGTCTTATGATTGTGCCTCTGCCTAGTGACACAATTCTACTAACTGAAGTATGCTCTTGCCTCTCCAAGTCCAAGTTCTCAGCCTCCTGTTTCACCCTCTACTGGGGATCGGAGTTTAGCCTCAGAAGGCCAGCCTAGGCGCCCTTATGCCAAACCCAACTCACTTGCTTAAACACCCTTAGAGACTCTTTGTTAGCCTCCATGCCACCAAGGAGCTCAGAGCCTGGTGCTAGTCGGGGAGGCAGACATGCAAACAGGTCATTGCCATACAATGTAACATTGGATTACGGACACAAGAATATTGGCCACTATAATCTATGGTTAAAAAAGAAAGGCTACATAAGCTTTTTGTGTTTTGCTTATTCTCTGTCTCTTGATTAAACATTTTAATTTGGCTGGATTTAATTTCACTATGATTAGTCATGATCTCTCTAAGATGGTAAACTACCAGTGGCAGGGTATAACTATGTCTTATTCATTTCACTGTCAATTATTCAGCATTACATGATGCAGAATTACGTCCTTAAAAACACTTGTGTATGATATGGGGATTGTGCCTGCACAGACAAACTGAACTGACCAACATGAAGTGGATTAACAGGTCAACTAATTTTAACTAAGCAGGTAAACCCGTAACTTGTTTTCCCCCTTTACTATGGAGCATGAGTAAAATGGGTTCCTATGAATTATCTGTTAGGTTGTTCTAACTTTCTACCCCATTGTACCTATACAGACAAAGCCCCAAGTTCATGATCCATTAATACAGGGTAAAATAATGCAAGCAACATCAATGCACACTGCACATGTCCCAGAGTTTTTTCCAGGCATCATTTAGTACATAATATTAAGACTGAAGACTTCCCATCCACCTACCACATAATAATTAAAATACTGAGAATAATACAAGAATAATTAAAATTATATTTTTGTACTGTCAAAGTATCCTATTATGCTGAGTTCTGGATGCTCTTTTAAATGACTCATTAGTCAATGAATCAGAACTTACTGGAAACTTGTTTTTCAGCCTGGGTCAGCCACTGTTTGGCTCAAAAGGAGTATGATCATGAGGGTTCTAGAAGTAAAAATTAAAAAAAAAAAACCCAAAAAGTACAGCTTTGAGTTCAAATAGTAGGAGCTGCTTTATAAAGGAGTGCAGCTTTAGATGAGCTAGAAGGATGTACAAGATTATTCATTGTTTATTAAATAGGAACTAGAAGATTCTACACCCAATTATATAAGGTTAATATTAACAGCTTAAGACATCATTAGCTCTGCTTTAGCTGGGTGTCTGGAAATCTCTTGCCATGTCTTTTTTCTCATCAAGTCATTAAGCTTGACAAGTCATAGTGGTAGAGTAACAAGTGTTTTCTGTTTGGGTTATTTTAGAACTATGTCTCGTAAAACAGCAGTAAATAATATTGTTTATGGAGTTCTAGTAGTGTAGGTGGGTACATCATAAACCAATATCCCTGTGGATTTACTTTCCCCCATATCTGACCTTCCCCAGCATTCTCCTCAGTGTTTAACTTGCTCCATAGTACGGAGAGGAGGACAAAAGACACAATGGTAGGTGAGAATATTTCTACAGCATCTTCCAACTGAGGACTAGAGAGCTATCTACAGATCTAGCTGTATATGTAAAAGGAGCGGCAGTAGTTTAGATCAACGCTGGAAGCTGTGAATATAGTCAATATGTCTACTGAATGGTACATATGCTTGACTAGAAACAGACACATGGGTTTATGTGTATACAATTTCAGTCTGTGCAGGGCAAGTGAATTCTCTGGGGTCTTTAATGCTCACCACTCAACCTTGAAGAGAAAAACACTATAATAAGGCCAAAATAGGGAAGAAATAGCCACAAAGTCGTCATGTGTAGGACCAGTTCCCAGAGTAACATGGGACTTCCCCATAACCGGGCCACCATCCCACTCACGTGTTTTCCATACTCAGCTGGGACTGTTAAAAATACCCATTCAAGGGTAGCTTAGTCTCAGAGTCCATATTCCCTTTCAGCCCCCAAAACACATCAAACTTTCTTACCACAGTAGCCACTGACCACTAGACTGGCTTCTCAAAAGCCCCCCAAAACTATAAGATCCCAATCTCCTGTCCCTTTAACTAGAGCCAGGGCTGCTAAATGGCCTTTTCACTGCCTTTCACGTATGGTGCTAATTAATATGATCCAAGTTACAATATCCTCATGTCACTTGGATCATGTTAATTAGCACCACACGCAAAAGGCAGTGAGAGGCTGTTCAGTAGCCCGGGTGCTATTTAAAGGGAAGGGAGATGCAACTTACAATACCCACCATTCCTCTGTCAGTTTGTTGTACAGGGGTGGCCTGCATTTTGCTGTGATGCTGAAAGCTATGCCACTGCTATTTCAAATACCAAAAGGGTCACCCATGGCGAACAGGTTTCAGTGGAGCTTCCACACTAAGACAGACTAAGAAGAAGGATCTGGCAATCTACTGAAAAAATTGGCCAGTGACAGCCTTATAGATAGCAGCAGAACATTATTTGATACAAAGCGAGAGGATGAGCCCCTCAGGTTAGAGGGTACTCAAAATATGACTAAGGAAGAACAGCTTCCACAAAGTAGAGTTGACCTTAATGATGTGGATGGAGTAAAGCTTTTGAGACCTTCATTTTCTGATGCAGCATGACTCAAAATGAGAAGAAATAGCTGAAAATGTCCATTAATAATCAGAACACAGAATGTATGAAATATGAGTCAAGGAAAAGCGAAAGTTTTCAAAAATGAAATGGAACACTTGAAGATCGATATCATAGGTATTAGTGAGTTAAAATGGACTAGAATTGGCCATTTTGAATCAGACAATCATATGGTCTACTATGCCAGGAATGACAAACTGAAGAGGCACTGCATCCCATTCATTGTCAAAAAGAACATTTCAAGATCTATCCTGAAAGACAACGCTGTCAGTGATAGGATAATATCCACATGCCTACAAGGAAGACCAGTTAATGCGACTATTATTCAAATTTACCCACGAACCACTAATGCCAAAAATGAACAAACTGAAGCTTCTTACCAAATTCTGCAGTCTGAAATTGATCACACCTGCAATCAAGATGCATTGATAATTACTGGCGACTGGAATGAGAAAGTTGGAAACAAACAAGAAGGATCAGTTGTTAGAAAATATGGCTTTGGTGATGGAAATGACGCAGGAGATCACATAATAGAATTCTGTAAGACCAGCAACGTACGTATTGAAAATATCTTTTTTTCAGCAACATAAAAGGCAACTACACATGTGGACTACACCAGATGAAACACAAAGCAATCAAATCAACTACATCTGTGCAGATGATAGAGAAGCTCAATATCATCAGTCAGAACAAGGCCAGGGGCTGACTGTGGAACAGACCATCGATCACTCAAATGCAAGTTCAAGTTGAAGCTGAAGAAAATTAGAGCAAGTCCACGAGAGCCAAAATATGACCTTGAGCATATCCCACCTCAATTTAGAGACCACGTTAAGAATATATTGGATGCACTGAACATTAATGACCAAAGACCAGATGAGTTGTGGGATGACATCAAGGATATCATACATGAAGAAAGCAAAAGGTCATTAAAAAGAAAAAAGAAAGACCAAAATGGATGTCAGAAGGGACTCCAAAACTTGGTTTTGAATGTAGAGTAGCTAAAGTGAATGGAAGAAACGATAAAGTAACAGTGCTAACAGGAGATTTCAAAGGGTAGTTTGAGAAGACAAAGTAAAGTATTATAATGAAATGTGCAAAGACCTGCAGTTAGAAGACCAAAAGGAAAGAAGATGTTCAGCATATCTCAAGCTGAAAGAACTGAAGAAAAAATTCAAGCCTTGAGTTGCAATACTGAAGGATTCTATGGGCAAAATATTACATGATGCAGAAAGCATCAAAAGGAGATGAAAGGACTACACAGAGTAACTGCACCAAAATGAACTGGTCTACGTTCAACCATTTCACGAGGTAGTATATGATCAAGAACCAATGATACTGAAGGAATGGCTGGTGGATTCTGACTGCTGACCTTTTGGTTAGCAGTTGAGCTCTTAATCATTGCGCCACCAGGGCTGTGGTACTGAAGGAAGAAGTCCAAACTGCACAGAAGGCACTGGTAAAAAACAAGGCTGGAGGAATTGACAGAATACCAATTGAGATGTTTCAACAAATGGGTGCAATGTTGGAAGCGCTCGCTTGTCTATGCCAAGAAATTTGGAAGACAGCTACTCGGCCAATCAAAGAGATCCATATTTGTGCCTACTCCAAAGAAAGATGCAGAAATTATTGAACAATAGAATTAATAGCACACATAAGTAAAAATGCGCTGAAGATCACTCAAAAATGGTAGCAGCAGTACATCAGCAGGAAACTGCCCGAAATTCAAGTTGGATTCTGAAGAGATGTGGAATGAGGGATATCACTGCTGATATCAGACAGTTCTTGGCTGAAAGCAAAGAATACCAGAAAGATGTTTACCCGTGTTTTATTGACTATGCAAAGGCATTAGACTGTGTGGATCATCAAAATTGTGGATAGCATTGTGAAGAACGGGAATTCCAGAGCACTTAATTGTGTTCATGCAGAATCAGTACATAGACCAAGAGGCAGCTGTTCAAACAGAACAAGGGGTACTGTGTGGTTTAAAATCAGGTAAGGTGTATGTCAGGGTTGTATCCTTTCACCATGCTTAATCAATCTGTATGCTGAGCAATAATCTGAATTAAAAAAAAAAAAAAAAAGGGCCAAACCCAGTTGAGTCAATTCCGACTCATAACGACCCTATAGGACAGAGTAGAACTGCCCCAGAGAGTTTCCAAGAAGCACCTGGTGGATTTGAACTGCCGATCCTTTGGTTAGCAGCCATAGCACTTAACCACTACGCCACCAGGGTTTCCGATAATCTGAATAGCTGGGCTATATGAAGAAGAATACGGCATCAGGAGTGAAGGAAAACTCATTAACAACCTTTGATATGCTTGCTGAAAGTGAAGAGGACTTGAAGAACTTACTGATGAAGATCAAAGACTATAGCCTTCAGTATGGATTACATCTCAACCTAAAGGAAACGAAAATCCTCACAACTGGACCAATAAACAACATCATGCTAAATGGAGAAAACATTGAAGTTGTGAAGGGTTTTATTTTACTTGGATCTACGATTAATGCCCATGAAAGTAGCAGTCAGGAAATCAAACTACTCATTTCATTGGGAAAATCTGCTGCAAAAGATCTCTTTTAAAGTGTTAAAAAGCAAAGATGTCACCTTGAGCACTAAGGTGCGCCTGATTCAAGCTATGGTATTTTCAATTGCCTTCTCTGCCTGTGAAAGCTGGACAATGAATAAAGAAGACTGAAAAAGAATTTATGCTTTTGAGTTATGGTGTTGGTGAAGGATACTGAATATACCACAGACTGCCAGAAGAATGAACAAATTTGTCCTGGAAGTAGTACAGCCAGAACGCTCCTTAGAAGTAAGGATGGTGAGAAACTTCATCTCATGTACTTTGGACATGTTATTAGGAGGGACCAATCCCTGGAGAAACAGATCATGCTTGGTAAAGTAGAGGGTTAGCGAAAAAGTGGAAGACCCTCAATGAGATGGACTAACACAGTGGCTGCAACAGTGGGTTCAAACACAGCAAGGACTGTGAGGATGGCCTAGGACGGGGCAGTGTTTTCCTCTGTTGTACATAGGATTGCTATGAGTTCAAGCTGACTCGATGGCACCTAACAACAATAACAACAAGTTACGATATGTCCAAAGATTCCAGCTTGTTACTTATTTAATGAATTTCCTGGAATTTGAACATGAGGCTCCAAGTAGTAGGGAAAACCTCATAATTAGTTTCAATTACGAGAAGCTCCTATGCATTAAGATTATTTGATGAACTGCAGAGGGAAGGAACTACTGACCAGATACAAGTCACTAATTTTGTTTCATTTATTATTATACTTATTTCCTTCCTAATTAGTAGTGATTGGCTTATGATTCTAATTAATGCAAGGAATTTGGAATGGTATACAATGGTATGGCTTAAAAAGATGCCAGCACGTACAACTGCTAAATTATTGCTAATTGTTATTTACATGAGGCCTGGAAGACTAAGTAATGCAATGCCTAATGAGCATTAAAGATATGGTATCCACTTCCAATTTACACTAAGGTAATGGAGATCACACTGCTAGTTTTAAAAAAATCAATCTTTAGGTCCCAACAACTGCATCATTGTATAGTGACCTCCACATAAGGGGGTACGGCTTTCTCCTATCTCCAGTTATATCTTGCCAGGGCTTGGCTAGAGCTTTGCAAAAAGGAAGTTACACAGGAAGACACAGCATCACACTGGCATTGGGTAGCAGTACTTAAATATTAGAGTTGAGAGCCAACTGGCAAATAGGCCAAGCACAAGGCCTTGGATTGTTTCTAAAAATTTTCGGAAATGCAGGTTTGTTGTAGCGTCGGAAGGCATGCTTGCTGGAGAGCGGAGACCTGAGAGGGCAGGTTTCTGGGAGGCTGAGGTTATCCTGAAGTCATGGGTGCCAACCAATGAGGTCGATAGGGCACTAAAAAAAACCAGTTGCCATCAGGCCAATTCCAACTCATGGTGACCCCATGTGTGTCAGAATACTGTGCTTCATAGGGTTTCCAGTGGCTGATTTTTCAGAAGTAGATCCAGGCATTTCTTCCAATGCCCGGGTAAACTCAAACCTCCAAACTTTCAGTTAGCAGCCAAGTGCGTTAACCATTCGTACCACCCAGGGACTCCAACAGAGCACTAACCAGTTGCGGTCCAGTCGATTCCGACTCACAGCGACCCTATAGGATGTAGTAGAACTGTCCCATAGGGTTTCCAAGGAGTGCCTGGTGGATTTGAACTGCCGACCTTTTGGTTAGCAGCCATAGCTTTTAACCACTATGCCAGGGTTTCCTACGGAGCACTAGGGATTGTTTATTCTGGAGAGCCTATTCTGGAAAGCTGTGTTATCAGCCAGAGTCACAGGCACCTAGTGCTGCTTGCCCGATAGTGGTTGCAGTGAAAGAGAGAAGAAAGAGATGGTCCTGGAATGCAGAGACCTAAATTTTAAATCTTTTAGTCCAAAATGGCCCATTAAGAGGTCCTGCTTATCCCTGTTGACACCACTTCTGTTATGGCAAATTTTACCCCTCATTCAAATTTGATTTCATGTAGCGAGGGATGGGATTCCAAGGGAACACTCCTGGATGTACCTCAGGCGCACACACTGAGGCTGAAATCTGCTTCTACTTACTCTCATTGCTTCTGACAGAAGTCTGTCATTTACCCTTTTCCTCCTCCCCTCTTTCTTCATTCAGCCCCTTATCTTTTCACTTTTATCCTTTTGTCTTGGCCTCTGCCTTAATCCAATCAATCCAATGGAATGGAAAGGAAGAGTACTGGGGCAGGAGCCAGAAGACCAACTGGACCTGACTTCACAAGTCCTTTTACCTCTCAGGACTGGTGTCATATCAAGTGGATATGGTTACATGCTGCCCTACCCCTTCCTCACAGCCATGATTAGAAGCTCAAATGTAAAAATATATGTGAAAGTCCTTTGGAAATCACCAAGTTGTATACCAATGGGAAGGATTCTTATAGTCAGTTCAGCCACTCACTGGCCAACGGTGACAAAATCGTCAGTGAATGCTAGCTTGTCCACTGATCCCTAACACGAGTAGAGAGAGGCGCCCCCCAGAGGTGACTCTGGAGAGCTGAGTAAAGCCAAGGAGAGGAGCTGGACCTCTGGCCTTTCTACTTCTCCATGAGCTCTCGGTACTTAGTACACTGAGAGCTTTAGTGACAGATTGGGCCATGGTGAGCAGTCTCTAGTTTCCACAATTTTCTAACAGATTATTTTGAAAACGCTTTTCATTTTCCCAGGCAAATATTGTCCTTGGCCACCAGGCTTTATAAAGATGCCATTCTCTGCAGCCTCATAAGTATTTTATATTTTTAGAGAGAGAGAGCAAGAGAAAAAGAGAAACAAAAACAGTAGGTATCTGATGTTTAATATAACATAAGCTCTGTATTGAGTTTTGTGGGTAGCTTCATTCAAACTTCACTATGGACCTGCTGAGTTTTGATTTCTCTCAGTTGGTGAAAGACATTTTCCTGGCAAAGATCAGTTCAAATCATTTGACAAAATTATATGTGTGTTATGTATATATATTATTTTTCCTAAAAGAAATAGTGATTAAGCACAGGAAATTCATTGTGTGCTCTTTTTTTTTTTAGCTAATAATCAAGTTAAGAAAACTTAATTCTATGTGGTTCACGTAAATTAAAAAAAAATTAAAATATATCAAATATCATGCATAACAAAGCACATACATACATCCAAACCCACTGCCGTCAGGTCAATTCCGACTCATAGTGACCTATAGGACAGAGCAGAACTGCCCTATAAGGTTAGCAGTTCGAATTCACCAGTTGCTCCTTGGAAACCCTATGGGGCAGTTCTACTCTGTCCTATAGGGTCATTATGAGTTGGAATTGACCCGAAAACCAATGGGTAATCTTTATGGAAGCAGACCGCCACATCTTTCTCCCACGGAGCAGCTAGTGGGTTCAAACTGCAGACATTTCAGTTAGCAGCTGGGTGCTTAACCACTGCAACACCAGGGCTCCATATATACATACATTCCTGTTGCTATTGAGTTGATTCTGACTCGTATCAACCCTACAGGACAGAGTAGAACTGCCCCATAGGGTTTCCAAGGTGCAGCTGGTGGATTCAAACTGCCAACCTTTTGGTTAGCAGCCAAGCTCTTAACCACTGCACCACCAACGCATATATAGTATGTGTATATTACATATACCTATACAAACCAGCCACTTCAAGGGAGAAAGATGTGACAGCCTGCTTCTGTAAAGATTACAGCTTTGGATACACTATGAGGCAGTTCTACTCCAGTCCTACAGGGTCCCTATGAGTCAGAATCAACTGGATGGAAATGGGTTTGGTTTTGGTTTACGTAAACAAAATGCATTATACATTTAATTATATATATAATTATACATACGTATGTTGGTGTTGTTGTGTGCTGTCAAGTCGATTCCAACTCATAAGAACCGAATATTACAGAGTAGAACTTCCCTGTATGGTTTCCCAGGCTGTAATCTTTACGGGAGCAGATCACCAAGTCTTTTCTCCTGTAGAGTGGCTGGTGGGTTTGAACTGCCAACATTTGGGTGAGCAGCCAATCCTCTTAACCATTGTGCCACCAGGAGATCCTTATATATATGTATAATGTGTAAATATATGTGTGTATTTTCACTTAACGAGTGTGTTCTTCATATGTTCCTTAGAAAGAAAAAAAAGACCACTTAAGTACTACCATGCAGTTTAAGACACAAAATATTACTAATACCTTTGTCACTTCCATGGATGTTAACCCCACCCACCTCTCAACATGGTGCATTTGGTAAACTTGAGAAAGGCTCCCCTTCCTCCTAGTGGAGATACGTCCTTATACCAGGGTAAAAGGCTGGGAAGTAGCTCTAAGGGCTAGATTTTAGTTCCAATCACCCTCTTGGCTGTATGTCTTTGTGCAGTACATAATCAAATGTGGGCAAACCTGCCCAATCTACTCTTCTCCAAGGTTGTGACCATCATCTTTCCAGTCTCTCTTTCTCTCTGTACACACACACACACACATTTAACAATAACAAAAAATAATACGGTACCTAGGATATGTGATACATCTATTTCACTGACAATATATTGTTTGCTTTTTCATACTTTTGAACCTTATAGAGTCATATTGTATCAATTCACAATGACATGCTTTTCTTGCTCAACAACATATTTCTAAAATTCATTTAAGTTAGTATGCATGGGGTGGCCCATTCTTTTTTTGGCTAATAGGCTTTGTTTGTATGAATATCCCATCCAAATTATGTCCAGTGTTCAGCTACTAAAAATAAAAATAAGTTCCCTGTAAACACTCTGGTGTTTATCTTCCATGTAAGTGTGCAGGCTTTTTCTAGAACACATACCTAGGAATGGAACTATTGGGTAACAAAATGAAGAGAGCTTATGCCTTTAGTTTTACTCTATAACGTCAAATTGTTTTCCAGAATGGTTGTGCCCATTACTATCTTGAGGTTATAAAGGGTTTAAAGTTTCATCTCTCGCATTTAATTATATAACCCATCTGAAAGTGGGTGTGTATCACTGCCACAAGTAGTTGTAATTTCATTGTTTTTTTCCATATGGATAACCAGCTGGACCCGACACCATTTTTAAAATAGTTCATTTTTTTCTAACACCTCTGTCATATATCAAGTTTCCAGATACTCATGATTGTGTTTCTGGGCTCTTCATTTTCTTCCATGTTTTATTTATCTACCTCTGTACAAAAATTACATTGTCTTTATTCAATAGTTTTCATAAAGTCTTAATATCAGGTAGGGCAAATCTCCCATTTTTTTGTTCTTTTTTAGGAGTACCTTAGTTATTCCTCTACCTTTCATATAGGCTTTCCGCAAGAGTTTTAGAACTATCTTATAAAGTTCCAAAAATTCTATTTGTTGAAATGCTGATTGGAATTGCATTAAATCTGCAAGCCAATTTGGAGGAAATTGATATCTTTATGAAAATGAGCACATGCATAAACACATAGTTCTTTCCATTTTATTTTTTAATGTACTCCAATAAGTTTCATAATTTTTTAATAAATCTTGCACATCTTTGGTTGGCTTTATTCCTAGGTACCAGATTTTTTTTATTGCAAATTTGCATTTCTATACACCAGCAACAGACATATAGATCAAAAAGATTTTTCCATATGCATTTCAAAATTTTTGATCTTATTAAACTTTTATTAATTTTGATAACTTATTCATATATTCCTTCGGAATTTCAATACAATTCCATCATAAGCAAATAAGGATAGTTTTATTTGTACTTTTCCAAACTTTATACCCTTTATTTCTTTGACTTTCCTTATCTTGCTTGGCATGGGCCTTTAATGCCACTTTGAAGAGCCGTGGTGATAATGGCCATCCTTGCCTTGTTCCTGATGTAAAAGGGAAGGCACTAAATACTTTGCTAGTAAGTATGATGTCCATTGTAGATTTGTTTTCTTGATATCCTTTTTCAGGAAACCCTGGTGGTGTAGTGGTTAAGTGCTACAGCTGCTAACCAAGAGGCTGGCAGTTCGAATCCGCCAGGCGCTCCTTGGAAACTCTATCGGGCAGTTCTACCCTGTCCTATAGGGTAGCTATGAGTCGGAATCGACTCGACGGCAGTGGGTTTGGTTTGGTGGGTTTATCCTTTATCAGGATATGTCTATTCTTTATGGGCTAAGAGCTTTGTTATCATAAATGAATGCTGACTTTTATCCAATGACTTCTACATCAATTGAGAGAATCATCTGGCTTTTCTCCTTTGATCTTTTAATATGGGGAATTACATTAAAATATTTTCTAATGTTGAATTGAAACTGCATTCCTAAGTTAAGTCAAACTTGGTCACAAATATATTGCTAGATTAGGCTTGTTATTGTTTTGATTGGGATTTTTATATCTTATTTCTGGGTGAAATTGGCCGGTTATTTTTCTTTCTCCCCTGTGTTTGTCTGAGAGTGGAATCAAGGGTGTATCTTAGAGAGTGTTCCCTTTTCTACGCTCTGGAAGAGTTTGTGCAGGAATGAAGTTTTTAGTAGAACTAACTATAAAATCTTTTGCAGAGGGTTTTATGAGATTTTTACTACTGATTCAATTTAATGATTAAAGGAAAATTTGTGTTTTTCAATTTTTTCTGGAATCAATTTTGGTAAGTTATATTCTTCTCTAAAACTGTGCCTATTTCATCTAAGTTTTCAAATATGCTGACATATAGTTGTTCACAATATATTGGTCTTTTTCATCTCACCTGCATTTGTAGTTGTATACCCTTCATAATACTTTTTTAAAATTCTCTACTATTCTTCTTTGCAAACTGTCTTTCCCTCCCCCCTTGATTATTGTTGCCATAAGTTTATTAGTTTTATTAGTCTTTTCAAACAAGTTTTTTTCTTTTTTTATTGAGCTTTAAGTGAAACTTTACAATTCGTCAGTTTCTTATACAAAAACTTATACACACATTGTTGTGTGACTCTAGTTGCTCTCCCTACAATGTGACAGCACACTCCTCCTCTCTCCCCTGTATTTCCTGTGTCCATTCAACCAGCTCCTGTTCCCCTCTGCCTTCTTATCTCACCTCTGGACAGGAGCTGGCCACACAGTCTCATGTATCTACTTGAGCTAAGAAGCACACACTCCTCATCAGTATCATTTTATGTCTCATAGTCCAGTCTGATCTTTGTCTGAAGAGTTGGCTTCATGAATGGTTTTAATTCTGGGCTAACAGAGAGTCCAGGGGCCATGTCCTCTGTGGTCCCTCCAGTCTCAGTCAGACCCTTAAGTCTGGTCTTTTTATTAGAATTTGAGTTCTACACCCCACTTTTCTTCTGCTCCATCAGAGATTCTCTGTTGTGTTCCCTGTCAAGGTAGTCATTGGTGGCACCTGGGTACCATCTAGTTCTTCTGGTCTCAGGCGGATGGAGTCTCTGGTTTATGTGGCCCTTTCTGTCTCCTGGGGTCATGTTTTCCTTGTGTCTTTGGTGTTCTTCATTCTCCTTTGCTCCAGGTGGGCTGAGACCAATTGATGCACCTTAGATTGCCACTTGCTAGCTTTTAAGACCCCAGATGTCACTCATCAAAGTGGGATGCAAAGAGTTTTCTAAATATACTTTGTTACACCAATTGGCCTAGATGTCCTCTGAAACCATGGTCCCCAGAACCCCACCTCTGCTACTCTGTCTCTCGAAGTGTTTGTATTCAGGAAACTTCTTAGCTTTTGGTTTAGTCCAGTTGTACTGACTTCCCCTGTACTGTGTGTTGTCCTTCCCTTCACCTAAAATAATTCTTGTCTACTATCTAGTTAGTGAACACCCCTCTCCTTCCCTCCCCAGGCTTATAACCATCAAAGAATGTTTTCTTCTGTGTTTAAACCTTTTCTTGAGTTCTTATAATAGTGGTCTCATACAATATTTGTCTTTTTGCAAACTGACTAATTTCACTCAGCATAATGCCTTCCAGATTCCTCCACATTATGAGATGTTTTATGGATTCATCGTTGCTCTTTATCATTGTGTAGTATTCCATTGTGTGAACATACCATAATTTGTTTATCCATTCATCTGTTGATGGGCACCTAGGTTGTTTCCATCTTTTTGCTATCGTAAACAGTGCTGCAGTGAACATGAGTGTGCATATATCTGTTTGTGTGAGGGCTCTTATTTCCTAGGATATATTCCAAACAGTGGGATTGCTGGATCCTATGGTAGTTCTATTTTCTAGCTTTTTAAGGAAATGCCAAATCGATTTCCAAAGTGGTTGTACCATTTTACATTCCTACAGCAGTGTATAAGTGTTCCAGTCTCTCCACAACCTCTCCAACATTTATTATTCTGTGTTTTTTGGATTAATGCCAGCCTTGTAGTTTGGATTTGCATTTCTCTAATGGTTAATGATCATGAGCATTTCCTCATGTGTCTGTTAGCCACCTGAATGTCTTCTTTGGTGAAGTGCATGTTCACATCCTTTGGCCATTTTTTAATTGGGTTGTCTTTTTGTTGTTGAGGTTTTGCAGTATCTTGTAGATTTTAGAGATTAGATGCTGATTGGTTTAAAAAATTTTTTTTTTTCCCAGTCTGTACGTTGTCTTTTTACCTTTGGTGAAGTCTATGGATGAGCATAAGTGTTTGATTTTTAGGAACTCCCAGTTATCTAGTTCCTCTTCTGGTGGCAAACAAACTTTTGGTTTTGTTGATCCTATTATATCTTCAGTTTTTATTTTATTGTTTTCTTTATTATTTCTTTTCCTCTATTTTCTTCGAGTATATTCATTTAAAGATATTTCTAAATTTTTAAGTTGTATGGTAAGCCATTTATTTTAGCTGCTTAGCCTTTGTTATTTTCAAATATAAATGTCTAAGAACCAACCTAGTTGCATTCTATAATTTTTCGTATGTAGTATTTTCACTATTATTCAAAGTTTTTTTGATCCATGCGTTGATTAGAAGTGTGTTTTCTAATTTTCACTCATTTGAACTTTTTAAAGTTATATTTTTGTTACTGATTTTTTAATTGCTTTTGTTAGAGAATATCACGTCTATGAAATTGATATTTTAAAATTTGGTAGACACACTTTACAGTCTAGTATATCATCAAGTTTCAATACTGTTCTCTGTTGTATTTTCTATTAGCTGAATATGGCATTTATGCATGTTTTTTTAAAATTGGATTTCCAAATCGTTTTTTTTAATTTCATATATCCTTACTCAATTTACTTTGCTTTTGTTTTGTTTGCTTGATCCATTACTGAGAAAGATTGGTTGAAATGTCCCACTCTAAGGACAAATTTGTCATTTCTTCTTGGTCATGTTTGCTTTACATAGCTTTAATCTACATTATTCTGTATATACAAGTTGCAATTTTTAAATATTCTTGGTTTTAGTTGACCATTCTATCATTCATGCTATGACCTCCATTAATTATTTTTTTAAGGAAAAAGTCAAAAAAGTCTATCTTGGCTGATATTAACATAAGTGTATCAGTTTTCCATAGTCTGGTATATGTTTTTCTATTCTTTTGATTTTCAATCTATGTTTCTGTATATTTTAGAAATATATCTTATAACTAGCATACATTTGTATTTTGAATTTTTTTTTTACCTAATCTTACTTTCTATGCTTTTATATTTGCTATGAATACTGATTTATTTGGATAACTTTGTGATTCATATGTCACAATTTTCAGTTTATTTTTCTTGATTTATTTTTTCTCAGTTCCACTTTCTCCTCTCGACTGGTTTGAAAGTTATATCTTTAATGTTATCTATTTAGCAGCTACCCTAGACATTCTAAAATTCATTTTTAATGTAATAAAATTGAAAGTTTTTGGCCTTTTTCTAAGCAATAAAATAACCTTTGAATATTTTAATCTTACCCCTAATCATTTATACTATCGTTACTTTTATCTTTTTCTTAACACTGCAAATTAGACATTTTTATTGTTTTGTAGTCAGTGTTTGTATATTTAAATTAATCTACATTTTTACCATTTCTTTTGTTCACTATACCTTCTCACAACTCAAATCTCTTCTATGAGATAATATGTATACTTATTTTTTCTTTCTGAAGTACATACTTTAGAAATCTTTTTAGGGATAGTCTGGTGGTAGTAAACACTGTTTTTGTTAGACTTAAAATCTGTTTATTTTTGTTTTCGGAAGATAGTATTTCTGTGTTTATTATCCCAGGTTGACAAGTTATTTTTCTCTCTGCTTTGAAGACTGTTTTCAACTGTCTACTGGTGTTCATTGTTACTGCTGCGAGGTCAGCTAAAAGCCTAGTGTTTTTTTTTTTTTTTTCTTTGAACGTTATCTATCTTTCCCTCCCTGGCTGCTGTTGAATTACAGTGTGTCAACTTGAAATTTTTTTTTTTTTTAACATATCCTCCTGGACATTTCTTGGAATGTCTGATTCCGAGGATTCATGCCTTTCACCGATCTTGGAAATTATTAAAGATGATATAATTCAAATATTCTCTTTCCCCTATTCCCTTTATCATCTCTTTTATGGACCATCAGTAAAATGTATGAAAAAAATCTGCTCTTTATCCTGTAATTCTCTTAACCTTTGTTACTTTTGACAATTCTCTGTCTGTATTATCTAAAATTTCTTTGGACCTATCTTCCAGTTCAATGATTCCCTCTTCAGTTATGGCTAATTTCCTATATCATCCATCATTAAGTTTCTAATTTAAATTACTATGTATTTCATTTTTAGAATTCCTATTACCTGGTGATATACATAGTATATTTTGCTTATTCTTATTTTGATGCCCTCTTTTATTTCTCAAACATATTAAGGTTGCATAGTTTATATTCAAGGGTGATGCAAATTTTTGCAGTTTTCACAAGTCTAATTCTACTCTATGTTGTTCCTGTTAACTCTTATTTTTAAAGCACATACCCACATACATTTTTTATTATGATTCATGTTTTTGCATTTTATCTCTGAGAATCCCTGAGTCATGGTTTCTAAGTACATTCTTCCAGAGATAATATGCACTTGCATCTGCTAGGTACCTAGGGGGTATTACCAACTCAGGAATATTTTAAACTAAAGATTTGGCTTGGTCATTTTTAGGCCACATGGAAAGTATGTATTTTGGCCCTCATTCATGTGAGAACAGGCTTGGAATTAAGGTTTCTCTGGGGTGACTCTTTGGTCCCTCCAAACAGAGAGAAGACAGGCAAGATTTCTTGTTCTTGTTGTTGAGGGGGTTATATTCAATTTTTACTAGACAACCTCCTTTCTGAGGGTTCTGCCTTATAAAATATAGTATTTACAAAGGGATTTTGGATTATATATCCACGCTGCATATGCATGCGAAAGCTGGACAATAAATAAGGAAGACCAAAGAAGAACTGACTCCTTTGAATTGTGGTGCTGGTGAAGAATATTGAATAGGCCATGGACTGCCAAGAGAATGAACATTTCATCCTTCATTCCCTACGGCTGCAGCAGTATATCGACAGGAAACTGCCAAAAATTCAAGCCGGATTTAGAAGAGGATGTGGAACTGGGGATATCATTGCTGATGTCAGATGGATCCTGGCTAAATGCACAGAATAACAAAAAGATGTTTACCTGTGATTTATTGGCTATGCAAAGGCATTCTACTGTCTGGGTAATAACAAATTATGGATACCAGTGTGGAGAATGAGAATTCTGGAACACTTAATCGTTCTTATGAGCAATCTGTACATGGATCAAAAGGCAGTTGTTTGAACAGAACAAGGGAATGCTGCATGGTTTAATGTCAGGAAAGGTGTGTGTCAGGTTTGTATCCTTTCACCATACCTATTCAATCTGTATGCTAAGCAAATAATTCAAGAAGCTGGACTATGTGAAGAAGAATGGGGCACCAGGATGGGAAGAAGACTCACTAACAACCTGTGTTTTACACATGATGCAACCTTCCTTGCTGAAAGTGAAGAGGACTTGATGCGCTTACTGATGAAGGTCCAAGACCACAGCCTTCACTATGGATTACACCACAACGTAAAGAAAACAAAAATCCTCACAACTGGACCAATGAGCAACGTCATGAAAAACGGAGAAAGACCGAGGTTGTCAAGGATTCCATTTTACTTGGATCCACAATCAACATGGAAGCAGCAGTCAAGAAATCAAAAAATGCGTTGCCTTGGGCAAATCTGCTGCAGAAGACCTCTTTAAAGTGTTGAAAAGCAAAGACGTCACCTTGAGGACTAAGTTGCCCCTGACTCAAACCATGGTGTTTTCAATCACCGCATATGCATGCGTAAGCTGGACAATAAGTAAGGAAGACCAAAGAAGAATTGACTCCTTTGAATTGTGGTGGTGGCGAAGAATATTGAATAGGCCATGGACTGCCAAGAGAATGAACAAATCTGTCTTGGAGGAAGTACAACCAGAATGCTTCTTAGAAGCAAGGATGGGGAGACTATGTCTCCATACTTTGGACATGTTATCAGGAGGAATCAACCCCTAGAGAAGGAAATCACGCTTGGTAAAGCAGAGGGTCAGTGAAAAGGAGGAAGACCCTCAATGAGATGGATTGACACAGGGGCTACAACAATGGGCTCAAGCATAGCAACAATTGTGAGGATGGCACATGACGGGGCAGTGTTTGGTTCTGCGGTGCATAGGGTCATTATGAGTCAGAGCAGGCTTGACGGCACTTGATAACATTCCCTATGGGCAACTAAATAAATCACAAAGTTTGAACATCCAGGGAAAGGCCGATGTCCCCAGAAAAGATGCTAACTTTAAGACTACCTCTCTGTATTAGTGCTTTCTGATCTATGTTAGCTTCAAAGAATATCTTCCTTTCCCTTCCCTGACCTGGATATATATTTAAAAATACATACATATTTTTTGCATTTTACTCAGCTTTTAAATATTTGCGTCAGAAGAGTTTTTAAGTATATCTTGCCAATAGAAAACAGTGATACGATTTTTAATTCCGATGTTAATCCACAGTGACCCACTGACCTCTCTCCTTCCCTATTATTATCATTTATTTTCATTAACCTTATCCAGCCAATCAGAAATTAAGTTAATTAGCTAAAGATGTTATACAATCAATAATTTGCAGCTTCAACTGCAAAGTCATTTTTAACTTGTTTCTGCAAAGATATCCCATGATGTGGAATTTTAAGCCACTTTTCATTCTAAATCCTAAGACAAATGTTCTGTACATGACATCCACATCCAATCCCCTCCAAACCATATGAATGTGTATATATTTCTATTTTTTCTACAAAAATGGTATATAATTTTCAGCAGATTCTAAGAGCAGTGTGTAATTTTTTTTTTTTTTTAGAAAAGGTTAGAAGTTAGGGCTTGCTTGTCTTAGAACACAATCGGCAAGTAAAAAGGTTCACTTTTGTAGGAGCTTTCTGGGAACTATGTCTGGGAAAAGGGAATGAAAAATATCCCATGAGAAACCGTATATATAGCTATATCTATATATATGTCTGTTTATCTACCTATCTATAGATCGATCTACCTATTTACATATAATCTAACCACGCTGGCTCATGTTCTCATGCACGTGTGCATATGCTACTCTGCTAAAATGTAAATGCGATCAGGGACTGGGAATGTCAATAATAAATATTTAAAAATTTTATATATAGATTTCTACTGCAGGCTAGAAGACAAAAAATTGTGTGATCTGCGCTGGGAGAACCGCACCAGTCATCCCTGAGAAAACCTTGACAGCACTCCTATCTAAAATGGGTAATTCTAAACTAACATCACCCATCTTGACCTCTCTGCCAGACTTGGCTCCAAGTCATCTGGGTGTTTCCATAAATCACCTCTTCCTTCCAAAGACAAAGACATTTCAGATATTCAAAAGAATGTTACAGGGCTTTGAAAGAATTTCCAGAGTATTTTGAGCAGAGGCAGCTGCACAAAATCAGTGTTGTCTAGTGAATGCTAGGAAGGCAAGAGTCCTCATTTGGGCCTTTGGGTGCCAGTGGCTTCACGAGCTTCAATATTTTATTTCTAAATATCTTAAAAATCATATGTGATTAGAGAATGGTCAACAAAGGAACTTCGGGGGCTGTTCTGGAGAATAAACAAACCAGCTGCTGTGGAATCGATTCCTACTCATGGCGACTCCATGTGTTTCAGAGCAGACTCCTCCAGAGGGAAGCTTAAATATGCTACTCTCTGGTCATTTCTGGACTCAGAGTGCCACACTGACAGCTTGAGGGGCAATGCCCACTTGAATGGAGATATTTGGTTGTGTATACTAGAAGAATCGATATCACTTTATAGTTGTTCCTCTGATACTCTGTGGCCTAATGTTTATTTTTCTTCCTCGCTTTAAAACCAAAAGCTTAGAAATGGGTGTCTCTTTTCCTCTGGCAACACGACTCTAATGGAGTATTGTATACTACAGTTCTCCATTCAAATATTGCTTTTAAAACAGAGAGTCTTATGTTATGTTAGCTTCCCCTGCAGGGTCTCTGCGGCCTTTGTCATAAATCTGTGAGGAAACTATGGTACTTATGACAAGGTAGCTGGTTAAAGGTTGAACACTGAAAACGAACAATGGAGAATCCACAGCCCTAAAAGCTGATTAAAAGAAATCCTGCAGATACTAAATGGTGGATTACAAAGCGATTACTGGCAAATTGATAGACCAGCACCTCGCCATTGTAAAAACAAAGCCGTTGCACTGTAGGTTTAAGTTAAGACCATTTAGGAGAGGGAAAAATAATCACACCAGAAACTGCAGCCTTGTGTGAGACTCATACAAAATAAATAAAAGTGTGTGCCTTGATTGGCCCCACAGCTGAAAATGTTTCAACATTAGTAAGTACACTAAACCAGTGTTGTTATTGCTTGTGTATTGTTACATGTAAAGTTGTCTGGGCCACTTAAGGGGAGACAGAGAAATAGCACGGCTCTAGGACTCAAACATACCAAGGATCATGAAGATGGTGTGGGACGAGGCGATGTTTCCTTTTTTCACACATACACTGGCCTTGAATTGCAGCCGACACAGACACAGCAGCAATGAACCACAGAGAAGTGAGACTTGGAACAAGTTACAAATTATCTGAAAATGGGAATACTCGCTGCTTACCTCTGAGGCATTGAGCATTCCAGTCAAATTCAATCTGGACTGAGCCTTAGTATGCAAATTTTTAAATTACTGGAGGGTAATGTTTTTTTTTTTTTAATGATAATTTATAATGTAATAACCAACATGTGCCCACCATGTATCAGGTAGTATTAGAGCAAAGTGTTTTAGGTGTTGTGACCTCATTTAATCCACATCATAGCCTTACTATGTATAATAATAATAATACCTTATTGTATGTCATTTTATAGTTATATATGGTATTTAGATAAATGATAAAACTAAAACTTGGAAAAGGTGGGTGTAGCATATTGAACAGTGTCCCCCCTCCACCCCTCCCAAATTCATGTCCATCTGGGAACCTCAGAATATAACCTTACTTGGAAATAGGGTCTTTGCAAATGTGATTAAAGATCAAGATGAGATCATCCTGGATTAGGGGTGTCCCTACGTTTAGTCACTAGTGTCCTTGTAAGAAGTGGAGAGGATGCCGAGAGACTCACAGAGAAGACTGCCATGTGAAGATGGAGGCAGACGGATAGAAGTGATGCAGCTACAAGCCAAGGAACGCCAAAGATAGCTCGGAGTCACCAGAAGCTAGGAGGAGGCAGGAAGGGATTCTTCCCTACAACCTTGAGAGGGAGCATGGCCCTGCTAATAGCTTGATTTTAGACTTCTAGCCTCCAGAATTGTGAGAGGATATATTTCTCTTGTTTTAAGCCACCAAGTCTGTGGTGTTTGTCATAACAGCTGCAGGACAGTCACACAGAAGGTCACTTGTGCAAAGATGGGCTGCAGATAGGGCTTTCCTCCCTGGTTCTTCTCACAGTTCCATACCAACACAGGCCAATGGAAAGGGTGCAAAGCAGTGGGTTGTCTAACCAGGCGAAGGGCTAAGGGTTGTCACCAAGTCCAGAAGAAGTGATACCAGCTGGTATGGGTTGATTGCCCTTTCTGGTGTTATCAGCAAAAGAAACAAGGGCTGCTGCTGCAGCAAGAACAGACTGAAAATTAAATGTGAAAATTTGCTCAGATTGGAAGGGCTATGGCACAAAGGTGAAGAGCATGGGCCCTGGAATCAGTCTGACTTGGAGCAAATCTTGATTCTCCTCCCTAGGAGCTCTACGCCCTTGGAAAGCTATCTCACCTCTCTGGATCTTGTTCCCCTGATCTGTATAATGGAAATAATAGTAATACCTATTTCTTAAGGCAGGCCATCAGAAAAATAAAATGATACATGTAAAAAACTTAGAATAAAACTTAACATTTAGTAAGCCCTGAAAAATTAATTATTAAAACTTGTGTGCAATAGAAAATGTGTCTGAAGAAAGCTATGCAAACTCTTTTTCCCTAGTCATGTTTTGATATGCACAATCGTCATTTTCTTGAACAACTGCATCCAACCCTATGATTCTAGAAACTAAAGTGCCTCCTTCATGTTCTCCCTTGACCCATTTGCCAGTGTCCCTAATCATTAGTGATTCAATAGGTCTGGCTTCCACACACGAAGTTCCCTACAAGGCATAAAGGTTCAGAGGCTGAGGGTCCACAGGAAATATCAGCCCTGCAATTACAACGATATTCCTGGCTGAAATTAACCTACTTTTCAAGCAAGTCCCTTAACTGTGCCAGATAGTGTTGCCATCTATAAAACCAGGTATAGAAACACAGGGTGACTTCAAGCCATCGAAGTGGTAGATATGAAACCTGTGGACCCTCACTAAAGCCTGAAGCACCCCCTACGTTGCCACCCTCACTTCCAAAGCCTTTAAAGTAGAGGTCCAAGGAGCCCTGGTGGCACAATGGTTAAGTACGCAGCTGCTGACTTAGAAGTCAGCGGTTCAAACTCACCTGGCATCTCCATGGGAGAAAGACTTGAGGATCTGCTCTTATAGGAACGACAGCACAGAAAACCCTTACAGGGCAGTTCTACTTTGTCACATGGCATTGCTATGAGTTGACATTGACTCTAGGGCAGCTAACAACATCGGCATCCCATTCTTCACTTTGTCATAGCTTTCTTTATAGGTAGGCAGGCCCATACTCAGAAAGGGTATGAATATTATATTAAAAAAAAAAAGTACAAGTCAAAAAAGGTTTTCCACAGTAGACTTCATAAGCCAGCAGGGAATGATATGACCTACTAGGAACAGATATAAACTAGGGGGAATAAAATGAAGGAAGCATCAAATCTTCTGCTGTAGAGAATATATAAAACACAGACCTTATAATTTCGATAATCATCTACACTGAGAACGATTTAGCTTATTGCTCACCAAATTTGCTATTTTGCTGGAAGGATACAACCAAAGAGTTGCATTGTTGCTTTGTGTAATATCCTTTTCAAGAACTCATGGTGAGCTTAGAAGAGTTGAGGGGGAAAAAAAAAACAGAGGCATGAATTAAAAAAAAAAGAAAGAAAAAGCTCTAGGCAGGGAATACCCCAAATGATATAATAATCACAGAATCATCCAAATTAGATGTGGAAGGATGGAGCTTGTGCTCCAGCCCCCTGAGGTGACTGCTCTGGAAAGCCAAGGTGTGCAGACCCTGCAGCAGGCATCCCCTGCCTCCCTGCCCGGCTCAATGCCATATGCTTGCTTCCTAGGCGGCTTGCTTTTATGCATTTCAATGATGCTGCTGTTTTCCTCACCCAATTTGTATATTTTACACCTGCATAGGAGCATGTTATTGGAAGTGTCATTTATTCCCAAGCTGTGAAATGGCAAATGGTGATTCACTCTATCTGCAACTTCAACTCACACAATCAAGCAATTGAGGGCCTTTTACTACCTTCGACTCCACCCCACCTTCCCCAAACTCACGCTTTATGGGGAGCTTTTTTATGCTCCCTACAATAAGCCCGCTCTGAATACAAATGCACAGCTCCTATGTATATGGCACTTTCCAGCAGCATGAACCGAAAATGTTGGAAAGATGCTACGACGAAGCAACTGTAAAAGTAATGCCCTGTTGTTTTTATTGCTAATTAGAAACAAAGCACAAGTTTGACCTTATTGCAGGCTAATCAGCTATTAAAACTAAATGCTTCTAGAAAAAAAAAAAAATCAAATCTGGTTGCCTCCCTTTGATGCAAAAGAAAAGCAACCCAAAGAGGGCATATGCTGTAAAAATCCTTCTTCTTCTCTGTGCTGATGCAGGCTCACTGAGTGGTTATGATGTAAAATGTAAGTGTGGGCCAGTCAGGGCAAAGATGTGGCTGCCATAATAACCTCTGGATGCTCTTCTCCTGGAAAAGTCCTGTTATTGTCAGAAAGATGAATTCTAAAACGACTCTATATTGTGCAGGCTTCACATTTTATTGACAAAGGTGTCAAGTCCTGCAGAAGTGAAAGTTGTTTCCCTTGTCATGAGATAAATAAGCAGCCTGGCTTGAGCTACCAGCTTTATTCAATTTGCTTAGATACAAGGTGACTGTAAGCATTGATCCCATGTAAGACCGGATATAGATTTTTTAAGGGAGGTACACGTTCTGGGAGTTAGAAATACCTCTTGAGGCCGACTGGCTGGGTAGCTGCTTGGTTCGCAAATCCAAAGAGAAAAAGCGAAGCCCTTGGAACCTGAGACATCAGCGGGTATGGTGAGACTGGGGGCAAGTGGTCTAGGACAGTTTTCATTGCTCTGCCCGGCGGGGGGGTGAGGGGGTTCACAGCATGTTAACAGCTGGAATTGAGGGCCTTAAAGATCATCCAGAACAGTGGTTCTTAGACTTGAGTGTGTATCAGAATCACCTGGAAGGCTTGTTAAAGCACAGATCACTGGTTCTCAGCCCCAGAGTTTCTGATTCATTAGGTCTGGGATGAAGTTCCTGGGTGGTGCAAATGGTTAGGACCCTTCACTGCTAACTGAAAAGTTGGAAGTTCGAGTCCACCCAGAGGTACCTCGGAAGAAAGGCCTAGCAATCTATTTCCAAAAAAGAACCATTTGAAACCCTAGATGTACATGTCAGGTCTACTCTGACAAACATGGTGTCTCCATGAGTTGGAGCTGACTCAACAGCAAAAGGTAGGTTTGGGATGAAGCCCGAGAATTTCCATCTCTGTTTCAAAAGTGAGGCTGATGCTATTGGTTTGGGAGCAACACTTTGAGAACTGCAGGTCTAACATAACCCTCTTGTTTCACAGGTGAATAAACTGAGGCCCAGAGACATGGCCTGATCTGTGGACTAGGCCTAGAAAACCTGTGCTTCCTGTTTTCATATCCAGTCCTTTCCTTTTCCCTGGAACCATGCTTTGCAGCCTTTCCCCATCCTACACATGAACTTAACCTTAACCTGGAGATGAGGAAGGTGTACCTGAAGCCGGAAGCAGCTGAGCTTCTGCTGTCCTTCTGGAGGCCTGAACTCTTCCACACATTCATTGGAAGTAATAGAACCTATGCTCGAGAAAAAAGGAAAAAGCCTCTGGAGATTCCTCTCTGTGTTTCTGCTTGCCGGAGAAGATGAGAGGCAAGGGAGGCTAGGATTGTTCAGAAATTGACTTTGTTGTCTTACATACTAATGAGTTTCTAGTCACTAGAGGTTTTTTTTTTTTTTTTAGCAGACAAATGAGGCAGAAGGTATTTGGGAAATGGAGAAGGTACCTGGGGTGGGATGACCTCTAAGGTCACTTCTAACTTTGAGATTCTATGGTCTATGAAATCAGCTCTTTTTATACATATTGTAGTAAAACATCCTCATTTCAAATCCTACTAAACCACAGTTTGTGATGAGACACATAAGTTGTAACTGAAAAGTGCTGAGCCCCAAAAAACAGGTTAACTGTGCAAACTATATATTTCCTGGGTCTTATTTCAGCAATCACTTTACAAATCACAGTTTCTGACATCCCTATCAAAACACTCCCATATCACCCAGGCACTCTATGTCCTCTTAACCTGCCTCACTGTCATCTCAGCATTTATCAATGTCTGTGATTATGTTATAGATTTCCTTCCTGACTTACTGTCTGCCCCCACAGCAAAAAGAATATAAGTTCCATGAGAACAGAACGTCATCTGTCTTGGTCACTGCCATAACCGTGGCACTCAGACAGGGCCTGGCATACTGTGGAGGAGTGTGTATCCCAAGTTCCTCACCTTGAAGTTCACTCCACAGAGGTTTCAGAAACATTAGTAATTAGGAAGGAACTACTCACAAATTTATTAAATGAGGAACATGAACGAAGAATCAACAAGTTCACACATTTCCTCCCTGCCAGTTAATATATGCCCTTGGTAGCATAATGTGCTCAGCTGCTAACTGAAAGGTTGGAGGTTTGAGTCCACCCAGAGGTTCCTTGGAAGAAAGGCCTGGTGATTTACTTTCCAAAAAAATCAGCCACTCAAAACCCTGTGCAGCACATTTCCACTCTGACACATATGGAGTTGCTATGAGTTGGGATCAACTCAAAGACAACTGTCTTTATTTTTAGTCAATATATACACGCAGTAAGTGTGTAAAGAAAAAATAAGGAGTATTACACTGTACTGAGCAAATTTTCTTGAACTTTGACCATGTCTTGTTTGCTTAGAGCCTCCATAAGGGTCTTTTGTAATTTTTATATCAATGTGGATCATTTACTAGCACTTGGATCTGGCACATTCTCTTCCAAATCCTTACAGCAAAACTATAGGCTCTATCAACGGCTCAAAACTTCAGATTCATTCAACATACACACAAAATAACCATACTATACAGTGGAATCATACAGCTTTGTGATCGCCTCCATGGACCAAATTTTGCTAAACTATCTTTGAATTATGAAAGGTAATGTTACTCAGAAAAAGTTGACTACCATTTTGTTTGAAGATTGTGGACTGAGCCTCAAACTGAGTTAAACTTTGTATAGACACTGTCAGTAGTACACTGAATTTCATTAAAAGTAAGGCAGCTCCTTTGAAGTTACACTAGAACAAAGGGCTAGACTAATATGAAAGGCTTAGTGATAAAGTTAAAAACATTCAGTTTCCAGGAATAGTTTCAAGCACAGAAACTTTGAACACATCAGAGCTGACCTCTTAGATGTCAGTGAGAAGCAAATGCACAGTGTAGGGGTCAGGTCCCTGCAAGTCCTTTCACAGAGTTGCTGCAGGACCATTCACCACATGGGAGCCCAGCACTGTGTTCTGCTCTGCTTCCAGATGGGAACAACAGAGGTGAGGGGAAAACATGCCTGGGACCTTGTTATGGATTGAACTGTGTCCCTCCAAAAGAAAAGTGGAAGTCCTAAATCCTGTACTTGTGAGTATGGCTCTGCTTGTTTTTTTTTTTTTTTTTGTCATGCTCCCTTTTGTTATGTTAATGATTAGGTTTAGGACCCATCCTGCTCTGGTTAAAGGGGTTGGGTCCTAAACCTAATCATTTCTGAACTGTGCCTTATAAAAGGAATAGAATAGAGATAGAGACACCCACACAGGAGGAAGGAGCCATATGATGACAGAAGCGGATGTACCTGTAATAGCTAAGGAATGCCAAGGACGGCCAGCAGCCACCAGAAGGTAGGAGAGAGGACCATGAAAGAAATCGACAGGGCTGAAACCCTGATTTGGACTTGAAGCTTCCAGAACTGTGAGAAAATAAGTTTCTATTCTTTAAAGCCACTCGTTTGTGGTATTTTTGTTACAGCAGCACTAGAAATCTAAGACAGACTTCATAGGTACTCAAATCAAATTTGTTGAATAAATTAGTTGTTGAAATCAGCAGCCTGGTAGAAGAGAAAAAGCTATACCCCTGAAGACAGGAAGATTTGGGTTCAAATTCTGGTTTAGCTACTTAAATTAGATATATGCTTTAAGACAAATTGTTCACTTCTCGAGTCTCAATACTGTCATCTTTAAAATTGGGATCATAGTGCCTCCTTGAAGAGATCTGAGATAATTAAAGATATTTAACATAAAATGTCAAATAGGAGTGCATCCTGTAGCTTTAAAACATATCAGAGCACAGGTCTAATTCACTGAGAGCCATCAGAGGCTGGGGTTGGGGAGCACACTGCGTGAGCAATGCAAGAGACTAAACATGCTTTTCCATGCCTCACCTACAGAGACTAACTCCACTTGGAGTCCTCCACTTTGTTAAGAATGACAGCAATGTGGCTTTCTATTTTTGACATTCAATAGTAGTCCTTCGGAATTGTGTCTCCTCATCTATATAAAAAAATAATAAAAAAAAATGCGTGCTGTTAAATAGGGCTAAACATACTACACCCCCCTACTACCCCAAGGGGAAGGTGTGAAGATCATAAAGGAAATGAAAGGTGCTGTAAGGAATGCAAATATTGTCATTGTCACCTGCCCTGGATTTGCCCCTGATTCGTGGAAACCCCAATGCACAATGGAACAAAGTGCCGCCCGGTCACATGCCATCTCCATGGTTGGCTGTGATCGGACCACTGTGATCCATAGGGTTTTCACTGGCTGATTTTCGGGAGTAGATTGCCAGACCTTGCTTCCTAGTCTACCTTAGTCTGCAAGCTCTGCTGAAACCTGTTCGGCATCATAGCAACACATAAGTTTCACTGATTGACCGGTGGTGACTAGGCATGAGTTGCATTGGTTGGGAATTGAACCCAGATCTTCCATAGGAAAGGCAAAAATTCTACCACCGAACCACTCTTGCCCCAAATATTAGGTAGTATGATGCCATTAGGATTAGATTCCTAATGATGACTCATTGGGGCTTCAGTTTTACTCCCATAATGGTTATTATCACTGCTAGATACTGGGATTAGATGTGAGATAAAAACAGCATTGCTTTCCCTGTACATGCAGACAACTTATCTTTAGGCCTAGCCAATCTGGTTTCTCTCCTTGCCCATTCTGCAGTGGGAACAGAAGAGAATCTTGCTTGCAATAAACGTGGTGAATGCCTCTTGAAATCGGGGCCTCTGAGGGTGAAGTTTGTATTGACACTCTTAAAACATGTGCTTGTCTCAGTGTTTTATGTCATCAATTGTAACTGTCAGTTTCCTTTACAAGCTGAGGAATAATAGAGCTATTTTTTCCACGCTCTTCCTAAACTAGTGTTGGCTCGTAGGCTGGGTGCAATGCTGGCTGCGGTGAAATGATGATCTGTTTTGATATATGGTAGGTTTCAATGATACTGTGTAGTTAATCCCATATTCAGCATAGTGGGTCTCCATAATATGGACAGCACACAGTCCTCAAGATGAAGAATGTCCCATGCCATTGAGCTTTTTGGTCCTTGAAGACTATTTCTCTGGACCCTGGGGAAGGTTTTGCCAGCTCACCGGCACTTCTGGTTTCCATAGCAGGCAAAGTTCAGTTACTATTGGATAGGTGCATGGGGGATACAAAAATGCATGGGGACAAAGACACTCACCACACAGTGCCAGCGAACAGGCTCTCAGGGACTGACTGTTCTCAGCTGGGTCAGGCACTGGGCTGCAAGTGCAAGGATGCGGGTGTTCCCAGGTCATACTGGCCTCTGGGAATTGAGCCTGGCTACTCAGATCAGGGCCCTGGTGGTGCAGTGGTTTAAGCGTTTGGCTACTAACCAAAAGGTGGGCAATTTGAATCCACCAGCTGCTCCTTAGAAACTGTATGGGGCAGTACTACTTTGTTCTATAGGGTCGCTATGAGTTTGAATTGACTTGATGGCAATGGGCTTTAACTTTTGATGGCAATGGGTTTTGGGTAGGCAAACATAACAAGCACAGCAATCTATTAAAAAATCAGAAGACAATTAAGGTTAAAAAGTCAATGTTCAGGAAACATCAAGGATCTGAATTAAATCAACATCTCAGGGTAATTCGAAGCCTAGTGCCTAGAAGGCAGCATTTTATTCTCAATCCAATTCATCTATCAAACAGCCTATTCTACACTCGTGGGCCCCTTGTTCTATAGTTTGATTCCGGGCCTAGGCCAGTCACAGCCAGGATTCCTGGCTGGTGCTCATTCTTGATTCCGCATGGGCCAGGGTGTGACATTCAGTTTAGATTCGGTTTATCTGCCACCCCTCCCTTCTTTGTTCCTCTTCCCCTTTCTCTTTCCCCAGGATATCACTTGCCCACACACACTTCCTTTACTTTTCTGTATTTGTCCAAAATGGATCAAACCACGCCCAAAAGACACTTCTGCGTGCTCGTTCTACCAGTGAGCAAAAAGAACATACAACAGTACACCTTCTCTTCTGCACATCGTTGAAAGGCACAATTTTAGAAATTGTTTAGCAATTACAAGGAAGCCTTTCAATGCCTTCAGGGTTGGCTCCATAGTGAAAGTTAAGGAATCATTTCAGGGTTTGAGATAGAAGAAACCCCAGAAACAATAGGACCTTCTGTGTACTGATGATTGACTACAGGTTAGAAATTGTGAAGAAATTATGACGCGTGCTTTACATATATCACCTACCTCCTTTAGTCCTTGTAACTCCCAGAATAGGCACTATTTTCCCATTTTACAGATCAGATAACTGAGCTAGTAAGTTAGAGTTAGTAACTGGACTCAATTACAAGTATGTCCAATTCCAGGGAGCATATTTTTTTATTTTAACTCCAGGGCCCATGGGCCTCAGAACAACTCTGGCATCCCCCAAAATAAAACATAGACATTGGGTGCTGTTGAGTTGATTCCAACTCATAGCGACATATGTGACAGAGTAGAACTGCCCCACGGGGTTTCCTAGGCGTAGATAGCCAGGTCCTTCTCCTGTGGAGCCGCTGGGTAGGTTCAAACTGCAAACCTTCTGGTTAGCAGCTGAGTGCTTAACTGTTGCGCCACACGTTAAAAAAAAAAGCTGCTGCTGTCGAGTCGATTCCAACTTATAGCGATCCTGTAAGACACAGTAGAACTGCTCTACAGGGTGTCCAAGGCTGTAAATCTTTACAGAAGAGACTGCCACATCTTTCTCCTGAGGAGTAGCTGGTAGGTTCGAAGTGCAGACCTTTCAGTGAGCAGCTGAGCACTTACCCACTGTGCCACCAGGGCTCCTTAAATACAGAGATACGTAAGCATTTATCGAGCGCTTCCTACATGCCAGGCTCTGCTCTAAGCATTTTACATGAAGTCCCTCATTTAATGCTCATGTCACATCTATGATGTAGTATATCATTATTCACAGAGAAGTAAGCATCTCACCCAGGATCACCCAGTTAGTCAGTGGCAGGGCTGGGATTCAAATCTAAGCATTCAGAAGCCCCTGCCCCTAAAATCTACTAATCGCAACTCCCACTGGTTAATTCCCTGCATGTCCTAAATGATATTCCAGCCCCGGCCACCTGTACCTGGACCACTATTCTAAGGCCACAAACACAGGGTAACTTACTCGCGCTCTTCTGAGCCCGCTCTGATGCCCAGATTAGGCACAGCGAGACTGATTTCTTCCCAGTAGCCAGGCTTTCCTGAGTTTATACCAGATCGCTATCATTTTTCGGTACTGGCGTTTTTCTTTGTGGTTTAATTATTTACTCACTCAGGTTCATTTGCTTTGGAGCTTCTTGAATGTCAGAGCTTCCGATCTCAAATGCGAGCCAAGCTCTGGCCTTTGCAACAGCCCAAGGTTAATACGGATGGCAAACAAGGGGCCCCAAGCCCACTGTGCTTGGGCTGCTGTTCTCTAGCACCTGCTTCCAGCTTCCAGCACATTTCCTGGGTCTTGTGAGAAACAGCCTTGAAGCCCTAGGGGTTCTGGTGTATGTGTGTGTATAAAGATATGTATACTCCAAAGCTTCCTGACTGCTGCCTGAATATACAGGCAGCCTACTGGAGGTGGCAGAAGGTATTTTGGGAGGTAATTACTCCAGATAGAGGTAAAGGGGAAGAGTCTCAGGGCTGGCATCAGCAGACTTGTATTCTAATCCCAGCTTGGCCACTATTGCTTGGTTTCACCCAGGACACTTAATCCTCTGGGCCTCAATTCTGCCATTTTTAATGTATGGGGATTAAACCAGGTTGATATTCTCCAAACCATCTTCCGCGGATGTTAATATTCCTTGGTGGATTTAGAAAAAAAAAAAAAGAGTTGTATAGTCAGGTAAGTTTGGAAACAAGTGACTTTTTCTCTGTAGGCAGATTCACATTGCCCATCAGTGTATTGAAGGGCATGAGATATTATGCAGTAGATTAGAAAACAAAAACAAACCAGTTGTCATTGAGTCACTTTTGACTCATGGCGGCCCCATGCGTGTCAAAGAAGAACTGTGCCTATGCAGGGTTTTCAACGGCTGATTTTTTGGAAGTAGATAGCCAGGCCGTTCTTCCAAAGTGCCATTGGATGAGCTCAAATCTTTCATTTAGCAGCCAAGCTCTTAACTGTTTGCACCACCCAGGGACTCTTACGTAGCTGAAAATCATGTATTTTTTGTTTGTTCTGATATTTAATGAACTTATTTGATAATCAAACCCTTTTTTTCACAGAACACCTATCAACACCTCTTGTGATGCTGGACGAGGCTGAGACTTAGTTTCAGGATATCAAGCCATCCCAAGCATGAGATCTTCATATTCAAATGTTAGCAACTTAGGCACTCAATAGTTACTAAATTTGTTAAATGACTGGATTGTTAACAGGAGAAAAACTGAATGATATTTAAAAGTGAATTTGTAGTACTGTAAGGTGACCAGTGGACTTGAACTCTAAATTCCATCGCTGTGGTAATGGTGAAGGGTGCCCACAGGTGAAACTGTTCACAGCAGCCTGCATGCAGACAGTGTTTATTATACTGGCATTCCAGGCTCTTAATGATTCATTTCTTTTTCAATGCAGAAGGACTCTCAAGGTCACACAAGTTCAAATATTTGAATGGAAAAGAGCTTCTCTCCTGGGATCTGAAGGTTCCCAGTCATATCTTTGCACCCCATCCTGATCTCTGTGCCCCATGTGGCACCAATAAGAGGGCCACACACAGACGTTCATAAACAGATATTTGTCAAATTGGATTTCAAAAAATGCCTCTGTGAGGTGTACAAGCTCACGAAGGGCAAAAGACAGTGAGCCAATTTTGAAAGAGAGTCACTGGCTGAATAATTTAGTAAACTGTATGCTATTTCTACTTAGGTATTTTTGTTTTATTGCTTTTCTTTTTCTCTGTGTAGTATTTTCATATTTGAGTACAGGATAAAATTTATAAAATGTCTCTGTTATTTAGGTGAAACTGGTCTGCTCTTGGCTTCCTCTTAACCATGAAAATCTGGGATATTATTATTTTAAAAAGTTCAGGTGCTGCCTTTTCTCGTCTTTTGTATGTGTTTGTTCTTCACTTGTTTTGCCTGGCTTTGGTAAATCCAATTATCCACTGACATTGGCCCCACCAGATATTTAAGGATATAGAGTTGCTATAAGTTGGAATCTACTCGATGGCAGTGGGTTTGGATTTTGTTTCGTTTTTTTAACCAGGTCTGATCTGCTTCTGTAAAGATTACAGCCAAGAAGCCCTGACGGAGCAGTTGTACTCTGTAACACATGCGGTCACCATGAGTAGGAATCAACTCCACCACACTGGCTTTTTGTTTTTAAAACCAGGTTTGAAGCAGAAAACCTCTCTTGAGCCTTTAGTTTAAAAACGTGAAAGACTTTTATGTACTGAGAGCATCATCGTATGCAGGAATATGTCTCCAGGTTGAAGAGTCCTAGACTCCTCCCTCTTCCTTCCTCTCTCTAGGCAGTTCTGGAGTCCCCTAGGGTCTCCATCCTCAGCTTCTGTCCTCTCTAACCCCTCCTTCCCATCTGCACTCAGCCTCCTTGGTTTTGAGACCCAGGATCTCTCATTTGGATTATGAACTGTGTTTGCCTCCTAAGTGGCCTGCCAGCCTCCCACCTCCTCCCTCTAGGGTGTATTCTTTTGGCAGAGCCATTGCTCTAAAGCAGTGCTACTCAAATGCTGCCCGTGGATCCGTGCTGGTCCACAGATCCTTGGTACCCGCCCCCCCACATAAGTACAGGCGTTGAGAGAATGCATCTGGAAACTTCCATAACAAATTGATCAAAAATTCGTATGTCTATATGAACTCATAATAATAATAATAAAAATTCGAACTTGTATTCTGTCACTGTATTTTATTTTTTATTTTTAGAAATGCATTTTAATTCTGTTTAGCATAGGTATTGATCTGCAACGGACCGGGGGAAGAAAATATGAAACTCGTTCTTCACCACACCTAGTTTGAAAAGCCCTGTTCTAAGGTATAACTTTGAGACTCTCACCCCACCCTCCACCTCCTGCTAGCTGAACATGTTTGCATGGTATCCCACAGTGCACAGTGAAGAGTCCAAACTCCTGGGCCTGGTATGTCCCGTCCCTTCTCTTTGCCTGTCACTCCAGTTCTCACCTGGCTATCCCCCACTTTATAACCCAAGGGGCAGCCACACCCAGCATCCTCCTATCCTGAACCAGAACAGGCTGCTCATGGCTCCAGTCTTTATTTCACTGCTTCCTCTGTCTGAAATCTGCTTTCTTTCCATTCAGGCCTCACTGCTTCACTCAAGCACTGCCTTTTCTAGTCCTCCAGTCCGTACTGACCATCCTCTCTGGACCTAGGCACACAACACCTTAGCAACAAGGGAATCCCAGCACCTTTCTTTTTCAAACACACATTTCCTTCTCCTGGGATGGCTCCCGGGTCATATGAGTCTTTGGGTCTCTAGCCTTTATCAGATTCCCTGACACAAAGTAGTTAGATGCTTAATACATATTTGTTTAAGAACAATCACATTCATTTAAAATTATACCAAAAGGGAAATATTTCCAGTACTAAAAACCAATGGGAGCAAAATACGTATACAAAATATGAACTAAAGGATGGCATACCACAGGTGCAGAGCCCTGGTGGCACAGTGGTTAAGAGCTACAGCTGCTAACCCAAAGGTCGGCAGTTCGAATCTACCAGCTGCTCCTTGGAAATCCTATGGGGCAGTTCTATTCTGTCCTGTAGGGAAGCTATGAGTTGGAATTGACCCAATGGCAATGGATTTGATTTCGGTTATACCACAGGTGCTGGATGCATGTATAATAATACTCATTCTAACGGCTGGCATTTATTGCATGTTTCTCATGAGTTGGGCATTATGATACAACCTTATGAGCAATCATGCCCTATGAGGTGGTAACTATTATTATCCCCATTTTGGAATTCAGAAAACTGAGAAATCATTTGCTCATGGCCACCCAGTTTGAGCACTTTGGTCAGCTTCTTTCCTTTCCCAATTCCTTCCTGTCATAGTTCATGGCTCTAAATCAGAGGGTAGCTGTTAGCTTTTGGCTTGGGCCCTGAGCAAATCACTGAGAAAGGTATGTAAGTTCTCAGTTCACAGGGATGTGATGATCAAAGGGGAGAGTCCACACCTATGTACTTTGGAAAATATGGTCACAATGAGGGGCAGCGGTGGTTTAGTGGTAGAACTTTTGCCTTCCATACATGAGACCCAGGTTCGATTTCTGACCAATGCACCTCAAGCACGGCCACAACCCTTCTGCCAGTGGAGGCTTTCTAATTGCTATGATGCTGAACAGGTTTCAGGGGAGCTTCCAGAGAAAGACTAGGAAGAAAGGCCTGGTGATCTGCTTCTGAAAAATCAGCCAGTGAAAACCCTATGGATCACAACAGTTCGATCCTGTCATGCATGGGATTGCCATGAGTCAGGGGCCAACTCGGTCGTAGCTAACAACAACATCCTCAAGTGTGCAAAAGCGCCAGACATGGAGTCTGACTATGCAGCCTCCTCGCCCTAGCATGGACTCTATTTGGGATTTCTCCAGGGGCAGCTACATTTGAGGCTCGTTGACCTGCCGGCTGCAACAACGCCTAAAGGGAGTGCTATGTAGGCAACATCAGTAGGCCAGCTAGAAACAGAAGATGAGGAACAACAAAGTGTGGAGTCTGGCTGTCACAGTAATTTCATTTTCCAAACAAACAGCAGCATGTCATGAGGGGCTGGGTAAAGCTTCCTCTGAGCACGGAGCTATTAAACCACAGCTTCACAATGTAGGCACTTGGTGAAGGAAGGACAAATGGGATTTCAGAAATAAAGTCAAACTGAGGCCCCCAGCCGGCTAAGTGCATCTGTTTTCTTGGGACCATCTCTCCAGCATGGGGTTAGCAGAAATGATGCCAAGGGGCCCTGCTAAAAGCCCATACTTTATTTGAATAAGACAGTTTCTAAATGCTGGGATTTATAACTTCACAGGAAAAAGCTGGGAGGGGAAAAAAGCTTAAAAGAACATTCTGTGTAGAGTTATGATGCTGCCAACGGTTTGTGGGTTGGGATAGGGCACTGCGTTCCTAAAGTTTAGACATAACTGAGGGTTTTTTCTTCTTCTCTTTAACAGCAAGGAAATACAAATCCTCCCTCATGTCAGAGTTCTGAACTCTTCAGGCTTTTTGCACAATTTTCCCCATTCAGGAGTAACATTTAACCGAAGGAAAATTAGGAAAACTGTATTATTTTTTTTTCCTCTTGAAACCAAAAGAATTTAAAGATATCAAGTTTAGCTTTCTAATTCAATTTCTGAACTTTCTATTTTTTAATGAGAGAGAATTTTAGTAGATATAAGGAGAAAGCACATGTTTTTGTGATTACTAGAAATTTGGTGGTTGGTATTTTATGAAAATGTCATAGAACTGTACATGAAGTAAGCTTTCAGAGTGGTACACTCCCACCCCTGACCCCACCAAAGGGAAAGGCCAGCAAGAAATCCAGGCAAGGGAGTTATTTTACTTTTCACGAGAAATAACTGATTCCGTGAAAAGAAATTAAGAGTGAGCAATGTTTTGATTTAATAAATGTTCTGAGCTTCTTTCTCCTAGCCTGCAAGACACCCCTGCATTACTAGCTGAGGTTTTGGTTGCTGGTTTGCTTCCCCGGTGCACCCTCAGAGAGCAAGTCATTAAAACTCAACCATTCAGGCCGGAGTTAGATGCAAGCCACTGATGTCTACTTAAGAAAAATGGGTTTGCTAAGCCATTCAGTCATATAACAAAATTGCGAGATGGCCGTGAAGTACATAAATGATCAAGGTAAGTTATGTCATGTTGCTGTTGCTGGTAAGTGCCGTCAAGTCAATTTCAACTCATAGCAACCCCATGTGACAAAGTAGAACTGCCCTATAGGATTTTCTTGACTGTAATCTTTATGGGAACCATCACCAGGTCTTTATCCCTTGGAGTGGCTGGTGAGTTTGAACCACTGACCTTTAGGTTAGCAGCTGAGCGCTTAACCACTGCACCACCAGGGCCCGAGTCATGTCATGTCACAGTAACCTATATTAGATACAATGACCACTGTGCCATTCCTCTGATCATACTGGTTTTCCTTTGCCAGCAGCTTCCAATCAAAACCTATCACTTGACATCAAAGCTCTCTGATCAGACTATGCCCTACTGGGGCAGTCCTCCTACAAAGCCCTCCACATGGACTCCCCATTCATGTAAAGCAAGCCATGCCCAATATTCATCTTCTTGTTTTCTTCCAAAACTTACCACGTTTTGTTAGTATGTATTTTATTTGCTTTCCTCCCTCTCTGCATCTACTAGTGGACTATAAACTACAGGAGCCTTATCTTGCTTGTTTATTTTTGTGTTCCCAGGAACTACGCAAACACACACACACACACCACTTACACATACACAATTGATCCTTCTTATTCGTGGTGGTTATGCTCTACAAAGTCCCTGAGAACAATGAATGAGCAAATAACAAGCCAACCTTGCTCGAGCTTAGCTGGGAATTTCTCACTGCTCTGCACATGTCTCTGAATGACTATGACAGTGCCA
This sequence comes from Elephas maximus indicus, assembly GCF_024166365.1. NCBI lineage: Eukaryota > Metazoa > Chordata > Mammalia > Proboscidea > Elephantidae > Elephas > Elephas maximus. The sequence continues at coordinate 53,607,221 of NC_064829.1, read as the reverse complement.
TGAGTACGTTTACTGAACGGGAGAATTCATGGATATGGATTCTGCAAATAATGAGCACCAACTGTATGTACATATACACACATACATATATGATGGATGAATAAATGTAATGTTTGTTGAATGAATACTACATACGTATGTTCATATCCTTCTTCAAGCTCTTCCTTTCTATTCCCCATTTATCTAAATCCAATCAATTCTTCAAGGACCAGGTAGAGGACCACCTCTTTCATGAAGCGTTTTTAGGCCACTCCAGTCTAAAAATGAACTGCTTTTCCTCTTAGTTCTTTACCGTGAGTTTGGCAATTTGTGGTTCGACAATTGATTTTTACTGCACTTTCAAAGTTATCCACAAGGTAGACCTTCATCTACCAGCTCTCAAGCGAGAATGTATAGAAGCAGTTGGTATGTGTGTTCAGGCAACAGCAAGAAGTTCACAGGGGCCGGAGTGTGGAGCGTTGAGAAGAGTGCTCAGGAATCAGAGAGATGAGGGAGAAGGAAAAATCAGAGAGATTTGACCTTCCACTGATGGAGTGGCTCATGTGGAAAGCTTGAGAAGGTATGCAGATGGCTTCTAGGAGCAAAGACTGGCCCCTGGCTGACAGCCAGGAAGCAAACGGGGACCTCAGTCATACAACCTAGTTCCTGGGTGGTACAATATAGCTAAGTGCTCGGCTACTAGCTGAAAGGTTGGAGGTTCAAGTCTACCCAGAGGTGCCAGGGAGGAAGGCCTGGTGATCTACTTCTGAGAAATGAGCTGCTGAAAACCCTATGGAGCACAGCTCTACTCTGACACACAAGGGGTGACCATGAGGTGGAATTCACTCATGGCAACTGGTACTGGTAAGTCCTACAACCATAAGGAATTGAATTTGCCCAGCAGCCTGAATAAGCCTGGAAGAGGCTTCTCCTCCAGAACCTTCAGTAAGGAACACAACCCTGCCAGTACCTTGATTTTGACCTTGAGTGACCCTAACCAGAGGACTCAGTCAAGCCCTGCCAGACACAGGATCTGTAGAAACTGAGATAATAAATTTATGTGGCTTTAAGCTGCTAAGTTTGTGGTAATTTGTTACAGCAGAAATAGAAAACTAATACACATGTCATTTTTCCTACCTCTGCATTTCTACAGCTGGGGTCAGGAGATAAATTGGTCTAGAAAACTGGTGCTACTGAATAGTGTCCAGCTCTCACTGCGACAGACCCAATGCCAGGGGACTGAAATTGCCACCCGTTTCAAGAGAACTCCCAAGTCCTGTAGATGATGCCTATGCAGTGAGCCTTCAGTTATCTTTGGGTGAAATGTGTATTTCTTATCTACCACAACTCTATAACCCTGCCAACTTATCTTTGTCATCAAGCACAATTGCACCCCTGCTGATTTCTGCCCCCTCTATGTGTGTATGTGTGTTCAGAAAAGGCTTTAACTTCACCCCAGTGAGAGCATAATTGGGAAGGAAAGCCTGCTGCTGACAGAGAGAGACTTCTATAGCAATCTGCTGTTTTGTATTTTATGTGCTTGAATATATTATCCAAAGTGGAAGTGCAAGGAAATGAACACCATTAACCACTATGTGGCAAGCAGGGTGCTCGATGCTCTTGTGTATATTCTGCTTTTATTTGGCTCTCATAAAACTCTGCAAGATACGTATTAATATCCTCATTTTTTCAGATGAGAAAAAGGAGAATAAAAGAGACTAAGGTGCCCAAGGTCATGTTACTACTACTAAGTGGAGAATTTAGCAACCAAATCTACATCTCAGAGACTTTAACTCTTGAAGCTTTTTTTGCTCTATTAGGCTGCTTTAGAAGCTGCTGAATTTATTCTTAAGTGAGTGGTTCTCAAAGCACGTGCCAGGAACCCATGGCAGTCTGTGAGGATCAGTCCAATCCGTCAATCTGTTAGTAATACTTGTGCGTAGCACCATTTTAAGTGTTGTATAACTAAGATACGGAAACAGTTTGGCATCCCCCACCACAACTCAAATTTTATTTGGAGGAGTCAAAACATCCTTACCTAAAATAAAAGTAAACAACATAAGACCATACATAAATAACATAAATAAGCACTGAACTGAAGTCGAAGATATTACGTCATGTTAGAGAAGCAGGAGATGCTAAGAATGGTTAAGGAAATGAGTAGGTAACATTTGGAAACCAGATGGAAAAAGAGAGGACATTCTATATGAAGGACACAACGTGGTGGCTGGAGACTCAGCTGAAGGTGGATTTTCTGTACGATAAGGGGAATTTAGAAAAACTCACAACAAAAGAATAAGCCGAAAATCAGGAAACAAGGTGAAACCTGCGAAGGTGGATAATACAGGATCTTTGAAGCCAGATAAAGAATTTTGGATTTGACGCAGTAGAAATTAATATTTCTACATCTGCTATCAATTATTCATTTACCTACGACTGCCTTCACAGAACGCTGTTCCATGGAAAAATTACTACATTTTTCTTCTTTCATTCCAGTTATTAATATATTTATTTATTTAGAGCCATAAGGAGAAGTGGATGCAATGGAGTTTGGCTCTGGGTTGCTTACTGCCAAAGGAAGGACAAAAAATAGAAAATGGAATAGGGAAGCACTTCTCTAAACTTAGAAATCACAGCCTTGGGCTGGTGGGAGGTCATTCCACATGAGTAATGTTTCTGGGTTTCCAGTGACTTCTCCATTGCAGGTGCACCTGCCATGCCATGTTGGGGCTCTCACTTGAATAAGCCACTACTTAAGAGTTACCGACAGTATCAGGGACGACATCGGGGATGAGCCTCCTAAGACGAGCTACTGGAACAGATTTTCACCAATTATAATCAATATCAATTGGAACTAGAAAATAATGGAGAAAAAACTAAGGAGAAATGGTATTTCAGCTATTTGAGCAAACCTTTTGTGATACTTGCACTGTCTATGGAAAGCTAAAAAATCTCTTGTAAGGTTTTTGTCTTCTTTGCCTGATGCCCTGCGTAAATGCCCACCTCAGGGTATATGGAGTGTGCATTTACTGGCTGAGGAGGGATGGGATAGAAAACAAACAGGAGCACTGCTTTTTGAAACGGGAACTATTGGTTTTATAAGCTCACCTTAGCAACATCCATACACACACCAGGAAGGAAAATAAGCAAGTACAATGTAGTCCTTTGTGCCGTAACCTAAAATTAATAGCTGGCTCCTTCCATTTAAATGCTGTCAGTATGAATGATAGCAATACTGACCTGTTAGAGTAGTCGTAACTTTATCTGTCCCGGGTAGGGGTGTGTGTGTGTGTGTGTGTGTGTGTGTGTGTGTGTGAAGTAGGGCTGGTATTTATAACAGACACTGGCTGGTTGTATTTTACATTGCTTGGTTAAAGTTGGAGATTGCAAGTTTTGGAAAATTTACTGCATCTCTCCTTGTCAGAGTCTCATCTGAGAAGATACACTCAACAGTCAGACTCTTGGGAACATTTCTGGCACCTATCTTCAGCCCTGACTAATTCATCCCTTTGCTGGTAGTTGTCCAGACACTAGAAAGCTTGTGGAGATATTCGTAAACAGGACAGGCTGAAGCTCTAGGTGGTTTTCATACCCAACTGCTGCTGCACTTATTTTTAAAATACATTCCCCTGTTTGGGCAATGACACTGGATGCAGAAGGATATCGTGGTCAATTCCAGGACGGTCATCAGGAGAAAATTCAAAAAGACCAGACAACTACAGTGGTGGTGGGGAGAGATGAGGAAGAGGCGGGAGACTGGCCAGAGGGAGAAGGGTCTGCTTTCCCTGGGTCTGCTGGGGAGGCTGGGGGACAGGTAGATGGGAAAGGGAGACAACGTGAGTCATCCCCATCAGCTGGGCACCTGTGCATCTATGTCATCACAGTGATTGTTTCTGGGCGGTGGTGGGATTGTAAGTAATTTTTCTTTTTTCCTGTGCTTTTCTAAATTGTCCAAAATTTTTTCACTAACATTTTTTAGATGACAAATAAATGTTTTCCAAATAATAATTTTCTCTATCCTTAAGGGGAAACTCTGGTGGTGCAGTGGTTAAGTGCTAGGTTGCTAACCAAAGGGGTCAGCAGTTCGAATCCGCCAGGCGCTCCTTGGAAACTCTACGGGGCAGTTCTACTCCATCCTATAGGGTCGAGAATCCATTTTTGCTGCTGTTGTTTGTGGCCTCCGAGAGAAAAGTAGCACTTAGCCATAAAGAAGTTCATTATTTTTGGGACTATGACACTTCTGTTGAGGAATGGCAAGGTGTCCTTTCACATATTTATAGCTACAACACTGGCATCTGATACTTGTTTTAGTCGAGTGATCTCAATAAATGAAGTAAATAAAAATATAACTAATATAATGTAACTAATAGCACAAAAGTGCAAATCCTATTGAGAGGAACTTCTTTAGCCTGCTGCTCTTCCTTGGGATATAAGGCATGACAAACTCATTCAGAATCATTGTCCTTTCAGCCCATATTCCAATTTCTGGTGGACATTCAAAAGATGATGAGGCCTCTAACAACTTCCTACACTTTCCAGATGTGGCCCCAAAACCCATGGCTTCCTTGATGATTTGCTCCACTCGTTTTTATTTTTAGTTTCTATCAAACTCAAGGTGCAAGTTTTTGTAAGTTTACTACTGGATATGTAAAGTCCCTGAAATTGTGTAAAACCTATCTTTAAAAAAAAAAACAAAATCAAAGCTTTAAGTATTAGTTTTGGTGTTTTGTGATTTAGTGAATAAGAGTACGATTATTCACCTTTGATCGCCTTTGTGATTTTCCAGACATCATGCTATGCCCGTGGTCTCTATTTTCCAGGTAGGAGGAAGGGTCTGAATGAACACAGACTTACCTCACATCATCAGCTTGGCTAACTCTGGCCCCCAAAAGCTCCCGTTACATAAAAAATGAAACAAAACAACTATTTTTAGCGAAGACCAAGTTACCTATTAGCTAGTGCCTTATTCTGGGCTCCACTATTCAGCCCACTGGCAAGGTTCTCTTGGGAAAACTCAGAGGCTGAGTCATGCTATGGACCTTGTCAAGGTCTTATGGTGGGGAAAAAAGGTGGGGGAGGGAAAAGTCAGGGTCCCTGGGATCCAGTACTGTCTCCGTGCAAAACTGGCTCAGTGACTTTGGGCAAGGACTTTAACCCTCTGGGTTTTCATTTTCTTGCCAGTCAAATGGGAAAATAACACCTATGCTGCCCACCTACCTAGATTTTGAAGACCAAATGAATGAATGAAAATATGCTTTGAAAAAAAGGACACTCTGTTCAGATGGAAGGGATGACTGTGATGTAGTCTCAGGGCAAGGCTTTTTATCTCTCTAGGTCCTCCATCTTCCACAAAGGTGAACCCCATCTCCTTCCAGACTCACTGCCCACCTTCTCACTTGTTCCGCCCTCTCCACTCAGGAGTGGGACAACCACAACAGCAGAACATCTCTTGGGACACACCCAGTCTACTCCATTGTGTCCTCTGAATCCCTCCTTTTTTAAAGTCCACCTTGTTCTGACTCTTTATGTAACAGGGCCAACACCAATATCAACTTGCTCTTACAAGATTCCGTTTATTACCCTGAAAGTTATTTTCTGGGTCCTGTTGGAATCAGCTCAACGGCAGTGGTTTTTTTTTTTCCTGTAGAATGGGTTTTTATTTCTAGTTGTTTAATGTGTTGGCTGCCATTTTTCTAATTGTTTTAGATATTTGTATATATCCATCTCTTGTCTCCATGGGTTTATAATGTCTTTGAAGATGGGCATCTTTCCTGTACTTTATCATCTCACCCTACATCTAACGCAAAGCTGATCACTCTTTACGCTTCTCCCTTAGTGCTGACGTGTCCTCCCTTCCTCTGGGATGCAGTCGCATGGCTTCTGCATGGCAGCTATCTATGCCCCACTTGACTGCTAACTTCAATCTAGCCAGGTGCTTTCCTGTGCCCCCAACATATGCCAATCTCCCCACCTTGGCCAACTCTCCTGCCCTGCTCAATCACTCTGCTTTCACTCTCTAAGGTTCAACTCCAGGATTGTTATCTTTCACTGAACACTGATATCCCCTCCTCAACCTGGACCCCTATAGCTCCCACTGTTGGCCACTGATTTAGGATGGATTAAATCTTGTCTGTATTTATTCTCTGGTTGTGTCAGTGCTTGCTAGCTTGGTCTCTTCTCAGTATAGCATAAGGACCTTGAGGCCAGGAGTGCTTCCTTGCCTCTTCTTCTGGCCTTATTAAATGTCCATGGCACAGTGCTATGTGTTGAGTGACTAGTGAGCTCCCAATCATTTTTGAGAGTGTAAATTCTTTATGAACCAACATGTATCTTTTGCTGCACTCTGGAAGACCAACAAACGGACTTTGGTCTATAATACTTTGTACGTAGTAAATGTTCTGTAAAAGATCTACTTATTAGATCTGGCTATAACCTGGGCTCTCCTTCCATATAGTCAAAGTCGCATAGCTGATACCCAAGACATGATAGTTTTCAGAGGTTTTAAATAGCCATTTGCATGATCAATAATTAAGTGCAAGTGTGTGTGGGGGGCAGAAACCATCAATGCTCTCAAGCCTTACACATACTAAGGACTAAATAATTGTTACATGTTCTCTTGCCTTCATCACTTCCCCTTGAATCAATTTGCATTAAATGCTATACTGGCACAAGCCAAGGCCACAAGCCCACCAAGTATTTAGTGCCATCTCTTGTTCATGTATAGAGTGAAGAGGTGGTTTTCTGGAGGTTCCTTTCTTATCTCTGTCCAGTGACAGACCAGCCTTTGGAAGGTATGTGATGTTGCTTTCTCCAGCCAAGAAAGGCTCCATGTTGTACCAGAGCCAAGTCTGTCTAAATTGCAACTTCTCTGCACCCACACCTGAATCTGCATGATTCTCCAATCCCACAGAGGTCTAAATAAAAACTTCTAAAAGGACAGGGGAACATTTGCCAACTGTGGGGAGATAAACGGCCTGGGGGCTTCATGCTCCAAAGGCTGTATTGTTCCATTTCTGACTTCAATGTAGCAAAAGAGATGCTGCAAATCTAAGGTTTTTTCTTTTTTTTTCCATTGCCAGAAAGTTATGGGTCACAGCATTTAATTTGATTAATTCCTGGTTTCCAAAAGGAAACCTTAGGAGGAACCTGGGGAGGCTCAATAAAATAAGTATGTGCAATTGTGAAGACAGGAAAGGAAAAAAAATGACTTCTATCAGGGCCCATAAAGATCGTTTCCAGTCCCAAACACGGGTCCCCAGAGATAGCATGGAAACCAAATTATTGTCAAAGAGATGCTTACCTTTTACAACAGCTCACAGCAAAAAAAACATATAGCTTAACATCTCTCCCACGACTCACCTTTCTGTTTGTTGTTGTTTTTTTTTTTTTTTCCTTTTATGCTCTCCTTTTCCCTTCTTGCTGTTAAACTTCCCAGGCGAAGCTCCACAACCAACTAGATATGTGTCACTGGATGAGCCACTTAACTTTTTTAAGCCTCAGTATACTCATCAGCAAAATCAGGTGTTTATTCTACATTATTAAAGTTCTTTCAATTCTGATTCTAATGTAAATGCAAGCTTGCTCTCTCTGTCATATTGTGTTCTAAGCTGTGCGTTTCTAAGATGTTGACTGTGGCGTCAGCCTGCAGAAGGAGCCAGCTAATTTGTTGGAGGAGGGAGGTATAAGAAGTTCCACCCTTTTGAGGTGAGATCAAATGGCTAAGGGAAGTGGCTGGAGCCAAAGATGACTAGGGTGAACCCCACAGGTTAATACATGGACCACGGTGATGTGTGTTAAAACTTCATTGAACAACTAACCATGTGGCCAACATGCCCAATAACATGGTATGTGTATGTTTGAATTCTACAACCCTCAAAAAGTTTGAGGGTTATAGAATTTCCGACCTGAGCAGAGTCTTATTATCATAATCTCACTTGGGAAAACTGAATAAAAAAGATGAAGAGGTTGTTTGGCTGCTTAGTGTAGGAGACAAGACTGGGGAAGATACTCTTAATCTTGCTAAACCACACAGCAGCCATTAGCTAAATAATCCTTCATTTCCTCCCACAGGATGACCCAGAATTCAACCTGGATTAAGATTAAACAGACTAAACTTCATCAGCTTGCCATTTTCTAGTCTTTCTTTTTTCTGGTCTAACCTTCTCCTCCCATGAGTCCTCTTCTTTCTAATTCATTTTTAGAAAACTTTCATCACACATGTTTCTTTTGTTCAGACTTTGGGACATTTTGCCCACGTGGCTAATTCCCTCATCTGGATGACTGCTTGGACGAGGTTTTTGTATTATTTTTGGCTGCCAGTGAGTGACAGCAGAGATTGCCTCTCAAAGTGCCCCACGGTGCTGAAAAGAGATGCTGGCAAAGACCAAGACGAAGCGACAGGAGAGGTGGAGTCGGACAAGCTCAAGGCAATCTAGCTACCTCCGTGGCAGGATTCTGATTTCTGGAAGGTGAGCTCAGGATTAATTGTCAGCATCCATTCATCATGAGGAAAGCACCTGACAGTTGAGGACTCTACCCTGCCTAATAATGACATCACACTAGGAGGTAACACATGTAAGTTTACTCTGCTCACTCTTTCTCCATCACCTGATGGGAGCCTCAATAGCAATGGTCAGGATGCCTCAGGTGCCTGATGTTAATTTTAGGTCAAAGCATGCAAAGGCTATTTCCAAGTGGTCTGAACAGGAAGAATATCACTAACACTTGCGACCTCCTCTGCCATCTTATGAGAACTTGGCTTTGAGGGCACATGACATCATACTGACTGTGGGTTATTAACCCTGGACAGGTTTACTCTTCTGGGAATCTCCTGAATGTTAATCAAGCATGTCAACGATCATGAAGATGGTGCATGACCAGGCAATGTTTCATTCTGTTGTACATGGGGTCACCATGAGTTGGAGCCAATCCATGGCAACTAACAACAACTATTTACCCATTTCTTTGATCTTATGTAAGCATTTTTATAAATGGAGATTTAGCAGCTGGTTTATATACTTAACAGGAAACCCTGGTGGCATAGTGGTTAAGAGCTACAGCTGCTAACCAAAAGGTCAGCAGTTCAAATTCACCAGGCGCTCCTTGGAAACTCTATGAGGCAGTTCATCTCTGTCTTATAGGGTCGCTATGAGTGGGAATTGACTCGACAGCAACGGGTTTGGTTTTTTTTTTATATATATATACTTAACAGGAGCCCTGGTAGTACAGTGGATGAGAGCTTGGCTGCTAACCAAAAGGTCAGCAGTTCGACTCCATTAGCCACTCCTTGGAAACCCTAGGGGACAGTTCTACTCTGTCCTATAGGGTTGCTATGAGTTGCAATCAACTTGACGGCAAAAGGGTTTGGTTTCTGGTATACATCTGACAAACAGGCCAGAAAAGTCACTGCCTTCTGAAATCAAAAAAGCAGAAAGGCCAAAAAAAAAAAAAAGGAAGGAGTCTTTATAACTGCAGTTCTAGGTGTGTTGTAAGGGGGATAACAAGACAATGCAGCCATCTGCTGGGCCAGGGGGATGGAGAAGGAATTTTCTAAGTAGGAAAGAGGAAATGGAGTATGCAACTGCTGCTACTGCTAAATGGCTCCCTAATTTCCCTCTCCGTAATGGTAATGACTTACATTTATATGGTGCCTTTCATCAGCTCTGATCCCAGACAGTGCTCAAAGCCCTCTCTTGACTCAGCTCCTAAATCTGGTCCTCAGCAGTCTAAAGGATGACATCTATATTTGTGCCATATCTATTTTAGAGAAGAATAGGACATTCAGGTGCTCAGGGAATGGGTCAAGAGTGGAGAAGGAAAAGGTGAAGGGAGAGAAAGTTATGGGAAGGGCAGATGCTTATTTCCAATCATGACCCTCAGAATCATCTAGCTGGAATAGACATCTCTACTCTGATAAAGTCTCCGAAAGACTGTAGTGCTTCCAGTAACCACATCCTATCTGCTTCCCATATTTTACGAGGCTTCGCACTTTTTAAAGCCTATCACATTAAGGTGAACGCTCCTTAGGAATCCTGACAAACTTTGACACTGGTTTCCAATTGCTGCTAAAGACATTTTTTTCCTTCATGCTTTGGGGTTCAGAAATACAGAGGGGACGTTTGGGGATATAAGCAAGGACAGGCCAAGGCTTGGAAGGAGTGGCAGGACACAGAATCTGGTCTGTTCCAGTAAGATATTCAACAAGATGTACAGGGACTTTGGGCATCACTCATATATAAATAGAAGCCACCGACAATTATGAGTCATTAAAGTTGGGTAAAAAAAAACCCAAAAAAACACACAATACGAAGATAGGCACAAGGCAGTGGCGAAAATTCTCAGGGAGCAGGATTTTGGTAAGGACAGAAGTGAAAGCTCTATCCGTGTAGATATTTCCAGGCTGGTATTTAGAAAAGGTTAGGCCATAGGGACTTCTTCATTGGTTGAGGGCTGAGTAAAGAGATGTCTTCTTTCCTTAATCACTCTCTTCTGTAATCATCACATAATCACGATGCTGCGGACATCTTAGGGAAAGGCACGTAATCAGAGAATAGATGTGATTCTGAGAGGAAGGGTGGTGGTGGAACAGAGGAGCACTGTGCTGGAGACCAGGTTCTGTTTTCTAGACTTGGCCTCAACTAGCAGGGTGATGTGCAGTCTAGCTATAATGTACCAGAAGCTCTGGGCTTACACTTAAAAGTGTTGGTTTTCTGAATCTAGGCAGGTGTCTTGATCTCTTTAAGCATCAGTGTCCTGCTCTGTAAAATAGGAATGGAAAAATCTGTCTTCTTGGATTGCAGGAAGGGTGTTATGCAGAAATACATGCAAAATGGTTTTAAGAACTGAAATACATTATATACAAGTAACAGGTCTGGTCCAACCCTTTGAGTACCAGATGGGCTAAGGCCACACAAAGAGTTTGTAATAGAGTTGGGCCTCATACACAGTTCTTCAGGCTAAACCCAGCTTTCTTTCTTTCAGGACATTGTCATAATGCCTACTTCTTCCTACCTCATGTGACTGAAGGTAAGTGAGAAGACGAGATGGAGAGGATTTTGAATAAAGTGATGGCCACCTTGTGGCTGCTAAAACAAGGAAAGTTGTATGGCCAGAGCATGGGCACCCTCAGAGACACACACACTGATCAGAGAGGATCCCTAGCTGGGAAACATCAGGAAGTCAACCAGCACTCAGTAATACAGTCCAGCCATGGAGAACTCCCCAAAAGATGCCGAGAAACCTAATGCACAACAATGGCTTGTTTCAACTTCTGAGATCTTGCTTCTAAGGTCTGTTAAGTTAGGTTCTTGCTTATAGATTTTGAGCAAAAAGATACCACCATTATTTTCTAACTAGATAATGCCGAGAAAATACAAAAATAAGAATACCCTTTGTCCATGGCTACTGTAGGCCACGTGGATCAGTGTCATCATGTTAAAAGAGAAATCAACAGTATTTCTCATGTGTAAGCTTCGCTTAGTGCCACCTGTCCAGGTGGGCTTAACCTGGGCTCTGCACAAAACCAAGTGCCTTCAACGAAGTCTGACAACAAGAAACAAGGAAGCCAGATGAGCACATCCACTTCGGGCATACGTAGGACACACGACTGCTAACTGGTCTCTTCATGAACCAAGGAGACCATCCACCAGAACAACTCATGAGCTAGTTGCAATCTGTAAGTGGCTTCTAACTCGTAACTGTATTTCTTCCTGAAATCCTCTAAATTAGAAAGTGTCTCTAATTCATGAATGGACTGTTCTCACCTCTACTAATTATGGACTGCCCAGGGAGGGAGAGGACAATAGACAGTACACATCATAGGCAGAGGGGAAACACTACACCTGAACCTTAAACATGGATGACTATCCTTTAAAACTAGACTTTGGTAAGAGGGTTTAGTGCTGTTTGGGGTCGGGGGAGCAGAGAGAAATTCTTTGAGTTTTCCAACAACTCAGAATGGGGTTCTTAATATTTTTCCAGTAAGTAAGTGTCTTGTTCTTCTCCAGGAGATTTATTATCTATATGATGACTGGACTGTGATACAGGGGATTTACAAGTGTGAGGCTCCCGCGGCAGGGAAAGGTTTGTGTGGGTGAGGAGGCTAGCAAGGAAATTTTGCCAGCAACTGACAAGGAATAGGGTCTCTCTAGCAGCAACCAACCCTTCGTTTTAGAGACTGGTGGCAAAATCTCATTCCCAGGGGACTTGCCAAGGGACCCAGCAGTGAGGTCTAGTGGAGACAGGAGACATGCTGACAGCTTCCAACCTGGCTCCCTCTGCATAGCCCAGGGAAATGATGAGCACCTGCCCAGGCCAGTTTGCCAAATGCCCATGGACAAAAAGAGGACAAAGTGGCCTGAAGCGTGGCTCTCTCATTAGTTAGAGCTCAAGAATCACTGGTCATCACCTTCTAATGGCCCTGCTGTAGACTCTTCACCTAGGATGTGTGATTTCTGGAAATAGCATGTCAGTTAAGCCAGATACTCACTCATTCCTTTCTGACTTTGGCCTTCCTAGGATCTTAGTGGTATTTCTAGTGGGTTTTCTTGGAGGCTTTATCCAACCAGCAAAGTGCATCATCAAATCAAACAAAGAACTAAGAATAGCATCTTTAATAAAAGAATAAATGTAGTGAGTATGGCTGTAGTCTGGGCAGCTATGGGGGCTGCCTCTGAGTCCACAGCTTCACAGGCAATGGCTCCAGAAGAGAAGAAAGACAGTAAATAGCAAGTAAACAATCAATGTAATATGCAGCAAACTCAAATGAGCAAGGAGACCCATTTTCCATTTGATCTCTACCTCTTTGCAAACTAGGGAATGCAATTTGGCCTCTGAGGTGTAAAGCTCAACAGTTAAATGATAAGACAGTCCAAGTCTGAAGAGAAACGAGGCCTTACCTGGAGACATGGAGGACTCATAAGAACTTCTCTCCTTGCGGTTCATCTTAAAGGCTTGAAGGTCCTTTTCCCTGTACGTCCCAAAGCCTTCATAGCTCCTCCTTTTACTCCCACTCATGTCACTGTCCCACATGTCACCTGAAGGGTTCATTTCACTGAACATGTCCAGGCTCTCGGATCTTGTGCTGCCACCGTCCCCACCGCCACCAGGGTACCGCTTTGTACATGAGTCTGCAGGCTCACTGCTCAAGTCACCTTTGTCCTTGGCCTGCGTCCAATGCTGGACGTCAGAGAGAGACAGTGTAGACAGGGTGTCCACCTCAAAGTTGTTTTTAGAAGCTTTGTGGCTGGCTTCACTATGCTGGTGTTTCTGCTTCTCCTTATGCTTGTTCTTCTCACTCACCAATGGGAGCTCTTTGTCTGCACTACTCAGCCTCTCGGTTAGGATATGGCTGGAGAAGCCTGTGGCTTTGCCTGCAAAGAGACCGCTCAGGTTGTCGTGGGTCCCCAAGATTCGGTCTTCCTTGTGCTTATGCTTGTGTTTGTGTTTCCTCTTGTGGAGCCGGCCACTGGACAGACTGGCACTGCCCACCTTGGGAGAATTCAGGGATGTCTGCATGTCACCAAGGCCCATGCTTACAGGTCCCTGCAGGTGTACTCCATGCTTTGCTTTATGCTTAGCTGCCCCAGACATCTTCATGTGGGAGCCTGTGTGGAACTGAGGTGGTGGCACTGTTGGCCTCATGAATGGGGAAGCTGCTCCCAGCGTGTGCGATAGGTACAAAGGAGCTGGGTACTGACCGTAGTAACCAAGGTTCATCATAGGCATTGATGTGTAAGGCATTCCATAGGGTGCATAGTAACTTCCACTGGGAATAGGGTAGCTGAACCCTTGTAAAAAAGGCACCTTTGTCATGGTGTCATTGGTTTTTGCAGGCCTACCACGCTTCTTCTTTGACTTCAAGTCTGAAGTCCTACGAAGATAAAGCAACGGGTCATATTGGATATATGGCACCGGGTAATAGTGATCAAAGTTAATCCGAAAAATGCTGGGATATGGGTTCTCGTGGTAAAAGGTGTAGCTCCGGTGGGAGATCCTGAACACCTGGAACTTGGTGATGAGCTCTTCTAGGTCAGCCAGAAACTGGAGATCATCGCGGTTTTGCAGGCTTTTCCGTTTCCTCTTGTGCTTTGGCTTTTTGAGGCTTTCGTGGGCCAGAAAGTTGTCCACAATGAGATGCTTCTGCCGGTGGCCATGCCGGTTCTTTGTGCTGGTGTCAGACGGAATGGCCTCTGGGTTGTCCAGGGAACAGAAATCAAAAGAGTACCTCCGTCGGGATTCTGAACTCTTCTCCGCTTGGTCAGATGTGCTGTTGTTGTCTGTCCCAATGCCACTGTCGCTTGGGATCGTCTCCTCACTGTGCGACTCACTCACAGGGGACAGCGTTATTTCCTTTAGGGACCCAATCTCGCAAAGGTGTGAAGGTGAGTTGGCCATCAGCCTGGGTGGAGATAGCTTCCAGGTTCCACTATGTATTCCCTTTTGGGTTTTGGTTGGAAGAGCACTGATGGGCTGGAGATTTGGCATAGTTTTCAATTCAGAAAAATTGGTTTCAGTGCTGGCAGGGCTCAAGCTGCCATTTGACCCACCTAACTGGGTTGAAAGTGGGTGCATAGCTGCTGGTGAAGACGCCACAAGTGACTGAAAGTTGGAAGGCACGGCTGGAACATCCGGCTGGCTAGAAACAGGCCTTGGGTGCTTGATGGCTGTTTTGGGTTCTTCGGACGGGGGTGGCAGCTCTGCTCTTGGCTTCCTGCCCCTCTTCTTGCCAATGTAGATGGTTCCCCTCTTGCTCACATTAATCTGCTTTCCCAGTTTGCTCTCAATTGCTGCTGCCCCAGGGCTGGTCTCAGGGGGAGCTTTAGCTTTCAGAGCAATGTTGCTGGAGCAGGACAAGATCTGGTTCAAGATATTTTTTCTCTTGAGTGTCTTCATCTTATTGATAGTTTTGATGGTCTTCTTATCCAACACACCAAGCTTTCCAACCTTTTTGTGAAATTTCATCTCACCCATGGGTTTGTCCTCTCCTGGCACTAGTTGGGCCAACTTAGCTAAATTGCGTCGTCTCTTTCTCTTCTTGGTGCCAGGAAACTCCCGGCTAATTGGACTGACTGGGCTGGTGGAAGTACCCTCATGAATTGTCTCAACAGTGAGCAAAGGCTGCTTCTTTGGTCGTCCCCGCTTCTTTTTGACTGGCGTGATCACAGTAAGACTGTCTGTGTTGGTGTACAGAGGGCTGGATGGGGTGATGGGATAAGCAGACGGGGGTTCCACCATCAGTTTGTCAGAGGTGGCCATGACTGCCTCCCGAAGCATACTGGCAGATTTGGGTTTGCTGCATGTCCACCTCCGTTTTGCAGCAAATTTTGGATGTTGGATTTCTGTCAGCTTTCTTGGTGGAGAGTGATCTGTGCATGTTGGAGGTGTCATGACCATGGGTGGCTTCCGCTGCTTAGACACACCTCCTGGGACAACTTTCTCGGCATTTCCACCAGTTTCAAGGCCAACTGAGGGAGGCTCATTCTCTATCATTTTACTCAACTTAGGGACTCGAGGATCTTTCTTATTTCCCTCAGGACTGGAAAGTATCCTGTTAACTATTTCACTGCTCATAGGAATTCCAGAAGCCAGAGCTTTCTCTGGGATGATCTTTTCTACCACTGCTTTGATGGACTGTCTCTTTTTCCTCTTATGGCTCATTGGATCTAAAGAGGGTGGCTTGATGGGGATAGTAATCCGGACATGACTGGAGTCATTTTCAGGATTACTGACAGAACTCATACTCTGCCTGGCTGGTGATGCCTCTTGGGCATTATCTGCTGAGTAGCCTTCCTTTTTCCCTTCTGTGTTATCAAATGCTTTCTGGGCACTCTTGACCCAATCCAGGTCTGCGGTTGGTATGGTTTGACTTGTCACATCTTTCTTACTGGACTTTTTCTTACTGCTGATAGTAGGTGGTTCTGGGGGCTCCTTTGTACCTCCTCCATCTTGATCCCCCAAGGGCTGAAGCCCACTGCACTCGGCAGAGCTGCTGGGTGGGGCTGGTGAGCTGTGATTGCTTGGGGATGGAACTACACCTCCTAAGAGCAGATCTTTGCTACTATTGGACAACTGATTCCATGTGCTCCCTGCACTGCCTTTCTTCCCCTGGGACTTTGCAAAGGAAGCCACGGGCTCAAGAGCTGGGATCTTGCTGGTGCTTGCAGTTTCTCTGCCAGAGTCTGAACTGATGAAGCAATTCTGAGTGGTGGGTCCACTGTCAGAGTTGGTGGACCAGTCCATGTGGTTCTGGCTGCTGCTTTTTTGCTGGTGCTTTGGTTTTAAGGTGTCACTGGTGAAGTCCTGTGGGAGGCCTGGGTCATAATGGAGAGTTGAGTGTTTCTGTGGCCGCTCATAAGCCTAAGGGAGGGTGGAGTGGGGAGGGAGAGTAAGAGAGAAACAAAGATGAGCAAGTTGGAGCTATTTAAAATTTAATGTCAAAAGGCTTAATTATTTGGAAGTTAGAAATATAACTACATTATCAGCTACCTTTAATTTCAGGGTGCTTTACCAAGGCTTTCCCATTTTTTTTTACCAAGGCTTTCCCAATTTCAGTGGTAAAAAATATATATTGAACTGGTTTTGAACATTAATAAGGATGCTTTAATCACTGTCTTTTTTTTTTTTTTTCTGTAAAAAATAGGAAACTTGACCTATCTTAGTGTAATGGAATTTCAGAATAAGAACTATTTAGAGAGAAGAGGGGCCCTAAAGGTCATCTAGCTCTATGGTTGTATTTTACAAATGAGGAAGCTGCAATTTGAACACTGAAGAGTCCTGCACGAGGAAACAGAGCCCGGGAGAGAATGCGAACTTCCTGACTCCCAGTGTTCTTTTGCTGGATTCAGGCTGCCTCTTATTTCTCTCCCCATCTTTTCCTTGCTTCCTCCCACTCCAGTTCATTTCAACTTATCCTAGAGTCTAGCATCTCAGTACTCAAACAAGTATCTTAGCTCAAAAGGAACCAATGAAACAAGTAAAATAACACAAGTGGAGGAATTAAGGTAGGAAGTATGAAGACTACATGGGGGAAAGTGGACCAGTCAAGAGCATGGAAAAGAAATGGAAGACAGAAAAGGAACATGAAAAAATGTCCTGAGCCTTCAAATCTTTGCTGACTGTAGGGTGTTACTGGGGGTTAGCACCCTATAAAGGATTCTTATGTCCCTAAACAACAAACGAACAAACCCATTGCCTTTCAAGTCAATTCCGACTCATAGAGACCCTACAGGACAGAGTAGAACTGCCCTGTAGAATTTCCAAGGAAAGGCATTCCAACTGTCTATCTTTTGGTTAGCAGCCAAGCTCTTAACCACTGTGCCACCAGGGCTCCAAAAGTAGGCATTTATTGCTCTCTTAAGGAAACTCTTGAATATTCTCAAAGGAACCCTGAGTCTCCTAGACAGACAGGCAGGAAAACAGAAGTCATTGTCGTTCAAGATCACACCTCTGAACTTCATCAGCTGTGTCTTCCCCTATAATGACTCTGAATGAATGTCTTCAGCACCTTCTTTAGGACTGACTCTTTGGGAAGGAAAGGTGGAGCCTGGTGCTTCGGGCACAATAAGATCAGTGTCTATAAAATCACAAAGGGAGTGGGCAGGTGAACATATTATTTTGAAATGTTAAAACTATTTTTTAATATAGATATACTCACATTGTTCCAGATGGATCTTAAGCCATGCTCGTACTACAAAGAAGTATTCCTTAAAGCATATTATAAGTCCTGTTTTATGCATAGTATAGCAAACTAACAGGATGCATTAGCCTTAAATTTGTTTCAAAAGGGAAAATATTAATAAACTGAGGAAAGTTTTCAGTAATATCCCCATTGATAGATGTATGATGATTGGCTTAGTGAATTTAGGAAATTTTAATCTGTAATATCTTTTTGTCAGTTTATATGTCTGCCTACCTGTCTACCTGTCTGCTTATAAATCTACCTATCTATCAATCAGTCATCAGGCATCTCCCTATCTCCCTGTCTGCCTGTCTGTTTGTCCGTCTGTCCATCCGTCCATCCATCCACCTATCAATCCATCCATCCATCATTCTATCTCAATTTGCCATTGAGGCTATAGAGTTTATACTTTATCAAAAAAACATTTCTTACAGTCCTTGTTAAGAGTCAACACATAGTTGGCAGAAAGCACCGAGAGTAGGATTCAGTGTAGTAATGCAACTAGAATTTCCTCCACACTAGTTCCTGGAATCCCTTGGGTTATTTTCTACATCCCTGACTTTGTGAAATCCTGTTTATATTTCCAGTATTGGGCTTTTTTTTTTTTTTTTAAGTATTATGACATAGCCTTGTCAAGCTAAACCTATCAATGTCCAGAAGAAAATTAAGAAAAAATTTTGTCTAATTTTTCCTTCATCTTACAGTTTACAGTAGAGACACTCACTGTCATCAAAATATAGAGACCTAATCCTGCCACTTGAGTTTGTTTACTAGGCTTTACTGCTGTGGACATAGACTGCTATTCCTTTTTTTTTTTTTGGCAAAAATTGAGAAATCTTATTCACAGCCCATATTGTTAAAAAAATATTAAATGTCACTTATCTCTTATGAATCAGAACTTTGCTAATTTGTTATTACACTTTGAACTTTAGCTGGCACTACACGTATGCTCACAGGATAACAGGTCTGGAAGAGGGCTTGAAGACACTTTAACAATCCTTTGCCACTGAGTAGATTCTGACTCACAGCGACCCTAAAGGACAGAGCAGAACTGTCCACAGGGTCTCCAAGACTGTAATCTTAACGGAAACAGACTACCACAACTTTTTCCTGTGAAGCCGCTGGTGGGTTTGAACTGCCGACCTTTCATTTAGCACTTAACCACTACATCAGTGAGGCTCTTTGAAGACTCCTTAGGGGAACAATATAATCTATTACTCATTACTGGGACATGAGAGACTGAGGGGCTGCTTACTAAAAATTACAGTGGGACAGAAGGCGTACATTGTTGATTTTGACCTGAGCAAAACAGAATCTGTAGTCAGCTTCTTTCTTCTACCCCCATCCCTTCTTTCTTCTACCCCATCCCTTCTTTCTTCTACCCATCCCTTTAAAAACCCCCTCTAATTCTCTAGCTCTGGAAACTCAAGTCCACGAAGGGTCTTCATGGGAAAGCCAGAGTTGGAATCTTGTCCTTGGCTCTCTCAAGTTTTTCTCTGTTGCTTTGTCTTATTTTGGTGCCTAGCAGAGCTAATGAGCTCCTTCTTCAGGTTCTAAGCTCAATCCCAGGGAGGCCCTCTACCTTAGAGAATCATGCCTATTAGAAGCTTTCTTGAAACTATGTAGCTCATCTTTGTCACCCTTATCGTAGTTTTAATTTGACATCTGATTTGTGTGCTAATTGAATTAATGCCCATCTCACTTTCCAGTCTGCTTACACCATCATGGAGACACCAAGAACAGTGCCTGGCACATAATAGGCAGTCACTAAACATTTATTAAATGAATGAAGAAACATGCATTTTACTACAGATATATCATTTTATCTATAGTGAGATTAATGACCTGTGTACTGACGGCAACACATTGTCTGCAAACACAGTTACCCTTCCAGCCTAATTTCTTATGCTATCCCTTCTGCCTGTGCCACTGTCTTCCACAAAGTCCTTATAATGCTATGTGACATTTATTTGTGTACTTTTCCATCTATCTCTCCTAGACTATAAGTACTTCGAGGTCAGTTACTGTCTTATTTAGCTTCTTATCTCCAGTGTCTACCACAAACCCAAGTACCCATTAAGTTCTCAGTAAATGTTTGTTGAATGAATAAACAAATAAAATAATGGATGAGGTGCCTATTATCATGGCAAAATATGTGGCTACACACAAAAGGCAATACACCACCAATCTTTTGCCCGATAATGACTCATAATGAAATTGGAGCACTGAAATGCATTAGGTGTTGAACAAAAAAACCCTTTCCATATACTTAAGGGCTAAAGGTGCTTATAAGGTAACTCCTCATCAGTGCAATTTGTACTACTAGTTCTCCCCCATCTCCCATTAATTGTTTCACTTTCCAATTAATTCTGCCTTTGGGGGAGACCATGTGGCTGTCAGGGGGTGGGTTTCACTTTGGTAACTGAAAGGTGGGGCCTGCTCACTTACACCCAAGGCTGGCCAGCTGAAAGTAATGCAGTTAAGCATGCCAGTTCCCTGAGCCTCCATCTGGATCACTGCCAGATCCCATTGTTCAGACCATCTCAGCTGCAATTTGCCCTGCTGGGAGAGTGCGGCAATCAAAGGGCAGGGTGGACAAAAGGGAAGCACAACAAAGGATCAGTAGTAATGGGGGGAAATGGTGCTTTAAACCCTTCACTCAGAGGGGCTGCAGAGCAGAGAGAGAGCGCACCAAGAAGAAGCTCTTTCTAAGGGGTCCGGGAGAACAAGGCTCTTCTTCAGCCTGGGCTGATGGCTATATCCCGTTGCATTTCACGAAATCCAATTTCTTCATCTGTCAGCCATGACATATTCTATACACAGTGGTGAGGCTGTCAGTTCCAATATGTCCTTCGCTGAGAACTGAGCACTTACTCCATAGAGACAGAGATGGACGTGGCAAAAAAGCTCTAAGTTGGGGCAAGACAGGACAGGGGGAAAGACAGGCTCTCCCTCGCCTCCTTCCTCAGCGAATCAGTAGCCTGGGGTATAATTCTGTATTAGAGTATTTGATTTGGAGCTTTATTAGCCTAAGTAGCACATGCCTCGTGTTCCTCTTTAGATTACGAGTTTTTGTGGGAGAAGACCAGAATCTTTTAGCCTTTTTAGCCCTCAGCAGGCTTGTCTCCTAAAGCTTAGCAAGTGAGGCAACAGTCGATGATATTATTATATACTGAGAAAATTATTTATGGAAAAGCTTTTAACCCTGAACTAAACTCTACCCACAACAATAGACTCACACATACCAATGACATGAGGATGGCACGGGACTGGGCAATGTTCCGTTCTTTTGTACATAAGGTTGCCATGAGTCGGAGTCTACTCAATGACAACAACAAGCAGCTCAGCCTGTTTCTGGTCTGTCTCCCTGAGTCCTCTAGCCCCACAAGTTGACTGTTTGCGGGACTCAGAGTCATTCTGAAGGTGTGCCTCACTTTCGTAAGAAAAGGGGTTTTCAGGAACTTTAAGCCGAGGGCTGAATGCTGGTCAGGGTAACATCCTTTTGAAAACTTTAGAGAGATTTGTTCCTTAGAGGATGTCTTTATGGTAACAAGTTCTTCTGTAATAGGAAGTACTCTTTAGTAATTATCCCCCTCCCACAACCAATACAAACTCTCTAAATTTCAATTTCGTATGTGATAATTAAAAAAAAAAACAAAACTATTTTTGTTTAATTTGAAAAACAAGCATAGGATCATCATTTAAAAATGTGAAAATCTATAAAAATGTCAAGGAAACAATTGTCTAGCCTTATCTTAAGTTTAGCTAAAGCAAGGTTTGTTGCAATGAGAGAATATCATGATTTGGATCAGGGAAAAATAATATAATGCATGAAAAATCAAGCATGACTTTGGAGGAGATAAACTACTCTTTTGGGTTAGCTGTGTCCATGCTACTTTCTGCTGGCATCGATAATTTGAACTTACTGGTTGTGAGATATTTCAGTTTATAGGAGCAGGAAAATATCCCTAGGTATAGAGGTATGAGGGGTGCTTTATCTCTTCATGTGGCGCTTGGTGTTTCTCAAGATGTGGTCCCGGACTACTGCATCAGAACCACTGAAGGTGTTGGTTCTTAATGCGGACTTCCTGGGCCACTCTCCAGACCCACTGATCTACAGCCTCACAGGGTGGAACCAAGAAATGTGCATTTTACTTTGCTACCCACACAATTCTTATGTATATCAGTCTGTGGTTGTTAGGTGCCATGGAGTTATTTTTTCGACTCATGTGACCCCATGTGATAGAGGAGAACTGCTCCATAGGGTTTTCCAGGCTGTAATCTTTACAAGAGCAAATTGCCAGGTCTGTCTTCTACAGAGCCACTGTGTAGGCTCAAACTGCCAACCTTTCAGTTACCAGCCAAGCACGTAACCATTGTGCCACCAGAGCTCTATACATTACAGTTTAAAATCCACTAATCTAATGTTTTAACACCATAATCCCTCTGGCGTGGGGCTCTTCTACAGTTGCTCTGACGTTCATGGCACTTTCTGGTGGTAAATTTGCAGAGTAAATCACCATAGTCCTCTTGGGATAGACAATTTGGCAACAGTGAGCCTTCCTGCTTTGCTTTCTGAACTCTGTATTTTCCATAGTAAGAAACTCTCACATGACCCAAGTGGAGTGCCTGTTCACTGGTTAGGTATTCCAAGTATATTGCAGGGTGAGGTAGGCAGAAGAGCCAACAATATGGCTGAATGAGAGTACTGTCCTCACCAGAAGGACCAGGCATGTAGGTGGTCATGCTTTCCCTTCTTGGGATTTCGACTTGCTTTCCAGAACATCCAGGCCGTGCCCAGAGCTCAGGGGACTCCTGGCATTCCATCTCTGAGGTGAGAATCAAGTGCTCAAACCTGAGCATGAGCTGAATGTAATCACTAACTGTCTGATCAAAGGTTCTCAACTCTAGCTGCACATTAGAATCATGCAGGAAGCTTTGTGAAGAACACCAGGCCTGGAATATGATCGTCCATGCCAATTAAATCAGTATTTCTGGAGTTGGGGCCCAAAAAGTAGTTTTTTTTTTTTTTTTTTCCTTTTTTAAGGTCTCAGGTGATTCCATTGAGCAGATAAGGGTTGAGAACCACTGGCTTAAGCATATCAAAGACAGAGGTCTGGGTCAGGGACTAGAGAGGCTCTGATATCATCAGTAGATGTTCCAGCTCAGTGGTTTTCAAACATGTTTCTCAAAGTCCTAGGATTTTGCAAAGGCCTCCTCTGAACTGTAGGCAGTGGGTGGGGCAAGAGAGAAGCTCCACCATCTTCTTAAACTCTAACTTCCTACTCATCAGAGCAGCCTGCCTTTATTCTATATTTTATGTATTGAGTTTCTACACAGGATTTCTTGAAAGAGAAAGAAAGAGTGACATCTGTCACTTAAAAAAACTTTGAAAATTACCATTTGGGTTCATGAATAGGAGGAATGCACGTGCTAGCTTCCACTGAACTTGACCCCAAAGCACCTCTCCTCAGCCCAGTTCATTCCGGCCTTTGCTAATGGTAGGTACAGAAGATTGTCACTAAGTAACCTGACTGACCCATGGTTTTATGCTCCGCTGATACCATGGGGCACAGAAAAGCTACCCAGCTCCTAGATGGACACGAAGTTTCCAATTAAGTGCACAAATGAACCCGTCCTCATTTCCTGTCCCATGAATTGCTCTTGAAGGTCACCTGGATATGGTTCCCATAGCAACTATTCCTTATTTGCTATTTGGGGGCTGTGAATGATACTAAAGCACCCCTTTTTCTGGGGTGATAACAGCTCATACAAAGACAGTGGCCCTTACTATATGCATCTTTGAATACACAGTAATTAAGAATGGTCACTGACTTTTGGTTCCAGCCATGATGGAGTAATAGATATTAGACTTAAACTCCACAGGAAATAAATAAAAACTGAATAAATTATATGAAGCAACTGTTCTCAGGCATTAGATAATAGATAGATAGTGCAGGGATGTAATTCTAGAGATAAGGGAAACTCATGAGGCTTCACTCTAGCCCTAGCTTTCTGCCTACGAGTGCCTCCTAAGCCAGGGAATAGGAAAGTGGAGACCAAACATAGCTGTGACTCTCTGAAGAAACAGAGAAAAGGGTTTGGGACTCCCGGGGAACTGGAATTTGAGGGACAGGATACATGAAAGAGCTATGCAGAAAAGGAACTCTAGAAACCTTCATAGGGATCCCTTTAAGTCTTTGGCCAAAATTTAATCTACACATGTTTGGCAAAATTCCACCAAGTCTAGCAGAGATCAGCTGATAGGGGCCTATAAGTTGGATGCAGAGTCCTAACATCATATAAAACCAAAAAACCAGACCTGCTGCCATCGAGTTGATTCTGACCCATAGTCACCCTATAGGACAGAGTAGAATTGCCCCATACAGTTTCCAAGGAGTGCTGGTAGATTCAAACTGCCGACTTTTGGTTAGTAGCTGTAGTGCTTAACCACTAGACCACCAGTGTTTCCAAACATCACATAGTTCAAGGCAATACTAGATTTTGGACCAGCCAGAGTGATGAGGCATTAATGACTAACTCAGGTATCTAGTTGAGATCCCCAGAAATGTTCTCCTTAAGGATAGCGTTACTCTAGTCTTAGAACAAAATCTACTCTAGTGCTTCCCTAACAAAGTCTAAAAAGCATCCTTAATAGAATAAAGATGATCTACCAGTAAATTAACTGCTTATCAGGACAAAAGCAAAAACTCTTTATAGGAAAATAACAAAATTCATACTCTATAATACCCATGATATCCAAGATACAATAAAAAAATCATTAGACAAATAAACAGGCAAATGTGAGCCATAACTTGGAATATAAAAACAGATTATAGAACCTTAAAACAGATATTACAAATATGTTCAAATATTTAAAGGAAAAGATGGGCATATTTGATGAACATAGGGAAATTCCAGCAGACAGTGAAAAAGATACAAATGGAAATTTTAAATCTCAAAAATACTGTATCTGAAATGAAAAATTCACTGGATGGGCTTAATAGTTTACTGGACATTGCAGAAAAGAAGTTCAGTGAACACGAAGACAGGACTGTAGGAACTATCCAAACTGTAAGACAGAGGGGGAAAAAATTGGAAAAACGAACAACAACAAAAATAAAAGAGCTTCAGGGACCTGTGGGACAGTATCAAGCAGTCTAACATACATGTAATTACCATCCCAAAAGGAGAGGAGAGAATAGTGCATGGAAGTCCACATATCTAAGCAGCTCACCAAATTCCAAGTAGAATAAACACAGAAGAGAAGCACATCTACAAAAAATTAATGAAGACCAAAGATAAAAAGAACATTTTAAAAGCAGCCAGAGAAACGAGACACATTATTTACATGGGAACAAGGACAAAGATAATGTCATCAATAATATGGAAGCCAGAAGACAATGAAAAAAATCTTTTAAACTACCAAAATTTAAATATCTAGTGGAAAATATCCTTTAAAAAATGAAGGCAAAACAAAGATATTCTCAAATAAACAAAAACTGAGGGAAACAATCACTGGCAGACCTGAATTACAAGAAATGAAAAAAGGGGTTCTTTAGGCTAAAGAGAAATGATACCAGATGAATACTCAGATTTACCTATATGAATGAAGAGTGATGGAAATGGTACATATGTGGGTATATATAAAATAGCATTTTTCTTGTTAAGGTCTTTAAAAGACAACTAGCTGCTTAAAGCAAAAATAATAACAATGTATCATGGAGTTTATACTATTTGTAATAATAAAATGTATGACAATAAAACAAAAATAAGGGAGCTATATATAAAGTTTTTTTTTATATAAAGTATATTCTTATAAGGTTCTTATATTACATATGAAGGGATATTAGTTTAGGGTAGGCTGTGATACTTTAAGGCTGCATATCATGATACCTAGAGCAACCACTAAAAATAAACAAAAAGTTATATATAACATGGGATAGTTAAAAAAAAAAAAACACTTGATTAAACCAAAAGAGGGCAGAAAAGAGTAAAAAGAAAAAATGAATGAAGGTGGGACAAACAGAAAACACATAGCAACAGGGTAGACTTAACAGTATCAATAATTACATTAACTCTAAATATGCTAAGCATTCCAAATGGAAAAAGGAGGTTGAGATCATCAGACTAAATAAAATAGTAAGACCAAAATATACACTGTTTATAAGAGATGTACTTTATATATAAAGACATAGAAAGGTTAAAAATAACAAGAAGAAAAAGACATACAGTGTAAACACTGAACATAAGAAAGTTGGAGTGGCTAAATTAATATAAAGCAAAAAAAAAAGTTTCAGAGATAGAGACATTTCAAAATGGTAAGAGTCAATTTATCAACAAGAGACAACAATTCTAAATGTGTTTAAACCTAACAACAGAGTTTCAAATACTTGAAACAAAAACTAACAGAATGAAAGGAAGAACCAGACATATCCACAGTTAGAAAGATTTTTACATTCTTCCCTTAGTAATTGTTAGAACAAATCGACTAAGAAGAAATCAGTAAGGATACAGAAGATTTGGCTCACACTACTGACCAACTAACAACAACAACAACAACTGACCAACTTAAATATACACAACAACTGCAAAATCCTCAGAGTAATAAAACAAGTATAAGTGGCCCTTAAACACACGTGAATGCTCTCAGACATGATCTGTCATTAGGGAAATGCCAATTAAAACCACAATGAAGTACCACACTACAAACCCACTAAAATGGGTAAAGTTAAAAAGACTGAAAGAAAACAACATGCGTTGACAAGGATGTGGAACAACTGGAACTCTCATACATTGCTAGAGAGAATATAAAGTGGTATAACCACTTTGGAAAGTGTTTTGGCAATGTCTTTTAAAGTTAAACATACTCTATGACCCAGC
Organism: Elephas maximus indicus; assembly: GCF_024166365.1. Classification (NCBI taxonomy): domain Eukaryota; kingdom Metazoa; phylum Chordata; class Mammalia; order Proboscidea; family Elephantidae; genus Elephas; species Elephas maximus. Next base: position 53,580,682 of record NC_064829.1, on the reverse strand, counting down.
CATTCCACTTCTATCCATTTACCACAAGAGAGATGAAAACAGTGTATCCACAGTCTTCTATAAAAAATTTCATAGCAGCTTTATTCAGACTAGGAAGCACCTGGAAATAGCCCAGGGGTCATTCAAAGGAGAACAGATAGCAGTAAAAGGAACATTCCGCAACATGGATAAATCACACGGAAAAAAAAAAATGCTGAGCACAAGAAGCCAGACCCAAAAAAGTCCATTCTGTTTAAACCCATTTATATAAAGTTCTAGGCCAAACCCAGTGCCATCGAGTCGATTCCGACTCATAGCGACTCTATAGGACAGGGTAGAACTGCCCTGTAGAGTTTCCAAGGAGCGCCTGGCGGATTTGAACTGCCAACCTTTTGGTTAGCAGCAGTAGCACTTAACCGCTACACCACCAGGGTTTCCAAGCTCTAGACCAGGCAAAACTAATCACTTTTGGTAGAAATCAGAATAGTGGTTATCTACAGAGTAGGGGGAAACCCTGGTGGCGTAGCGGTTAAGTGTTACAGCTGCTAACCAAGAGGTCGGCAGTTCAAATCCACCAGGCGCCCCTTGGAAACTCTGTGGGGCAGTTCTACTCTGTCCTATAGGGTTGCTGTGAGTCCGAATCGACCCAATGGCACTGGGTTTGGTTTTTTGTGTTTTGGTTTACAGAGTAGGGTAGGTAGGGGTGGGATGAGATGGAAGTTAGGAAGAGCCATGAAGGAAGGTTCTGGGATAATGTACATATTTCATATTTTGATAAGAGTATGAGTTACACACCTGTATATATTTGTCTAAACTCATTGAACTATATACTTAAGACCTGTACATTTTAGTATATGGAAAATTATACTTAAAAAATATGAGACTATACATTTAAAAATGACTACTAAAAAACTATCCCATGAAACCATTGTTCAACTAAACAACAGTTTAGCTCAATTACTAATGCTTGCCTTGAGCATTGTGCTCTTATAAAGAATTGTCTATATGAGTCCAAACTGACAATAGCTAATCTAAAGCAGGGATGAGAACTTGAAGGGGCAGAGTCTTAATTAATGGTGGTGTAACGATATGGGTAAAGATAGTGAGAATGGTGACACATTGTGAAGTATGTAACCAATGCCATTGAGCTGCACATGGAAAAATTGTGAACAGATGTCTGGCTGTGGATACTGCCACCAAAAAAAACCTACTACTAAGAAGAATTCCCTACATCCAGCATATACACAGACCCCAGAGTCACTTAGCAGGAAGCAGGGACATTTGCTTTCCAATGAACACCCAAGGTGACCAGTAAGGCCTCATTGTTCCCCTTCCCCTCTGGACAAGGACAGCTGAACCAGCTGATCCCAAAACAATGCAGCCTGAATCAAGGAGGCAGGTGCTTATGGCCACAGGCCCTGCTCTCTCCTTTCCCTGTCCTTGGCAGGATCCCTAACTTGGGCCTACAGGTAGAAAGGTGAACCCCGCCTCCATCCCTGCTACAAATCCACCTTCTCCCCAGGTAATGAAGGGAGCTTGACAAGAACCTGGCCAGCAAGTCAAAGTTAATGCTGCCCCGCCTCCTCTGTAAATTGTGTGTGATCCATCTGGGTAATGACTCCTCCAGTGTAATTCCCTATTAAGAGGCTTTATCTGGAGAGATAAGCAGCTGGTTTCCGTGTCACTAATTGCTGTCTGCTGTGATTTTAAAACATCTGCACCATTGTGCTCTTCATTTTCATATTCTAATCACCCTGAAACTTGAAAAAGGTACATCATTGATTGTTTCTATAGGTTAATTAGTACACAGTCTCCTTGTAGAGACAATTTAGAGGCAGCCAGAACCTCAATCAAGAAGTTTGTTTTAAAAATTAATAACACTGGCACTGGCTGGAGGGACTGTCACATACAGATTCATATCAGCATTCTCCCGGTGGGGGAGCCACCTTTTGTTCTACTTCACAGAGGAGGGCAGCCAAGAGGGGTACAGGGCACTGGAGTGGGGCATGGCAGCAAGGGAGACCACAAGGAAACACACAGCAGGACGTGGCTTGGTCCTGAGCGGCCATGATCACTGTCTTGCTGCCTCCCTCCCTGCTGCCCAACTCTTCCCCTTCCTATCAGCCTGGGTCTCTCTCCCCATAGGCACAAACCAGGTCTTTGATGAGGACTGATCAAAATGTCTGGGGGTGAGAAGGCATGGGATCATTTCATATTTTAAATTCTGTTCACTGTTCTTCCTCCCCCTCCCCACCTCAACTACAGGGACACTAAGGGAGACGGACTGGAGTATAGAAAGAGAACTTTTTAAAATATAATTTATTTTATTTTTGTTGCTGTTGAAAATACACAGAGCAAAAGGTACACCAATTCAACAATTTCTACATGTACAATTCATTGACATTGATTACATTCTTCAAGTTGTGCAACTGTTCTCACCTTCTTTTTTGAATTGTTCCTCCCCAATAACAACTCGCCGCTCCCTCGGCTCCATATCTAATCTCTGGAGTTGCTGCTGTCAATTTGATTCCACGTAGATAGTTCTTTAAAAGAGCATAATGCTCAAGGCAGACATTCTTTACTAATTCAGCTGAACTCTCGTCTGGTTTAAAGAAGACTTCAGGGGATATTTTTGGTTTAAGGTTTGAAGTTTAAAGATTATCTCACAGCAATGGTTTTGGGGATTCATCCAGCCTCAATGGTTCCAGAAAGTCTGGATTCCATGGAAATTCGAAATTCTGGAGAAAGCACTTTTTTAATTGAAGTACTGCTGGTTCTACTGAAGAACCAGACCAAAAAAGGAGGTGAGGACTGGAACCCAGCACTCTTCAAACTGAAACTGCACAAGATTCACCTGGGGATTTTGTTACAGTGAGATTCTGATTCGCGAGGTCTGCGGCGGGGCTGAGGTTCTACGTTTCCGACAAGCTCCCAGGTGATGCCCAAGGACTAGCACTGAGGTGCTGGTCTACAGCCTCTTTTTTCCCAGCCCTGTACCTGATCCCCTCCCATCACTACTACTGAGATCTGAGGAACAGTCGAAAGGCTGCAGTGCACTGGGGAGGGTTGGACTCTGGCGCCTCATGTCCAGGTCTGAGCTCCAGCCCCATGATTAACTGGGCGAGTCACTTTTGCCTTAGCTTCCTCATCTCAAAGAGGAGTTGGGAGGATTAGAAGTTGATGAGTATAAAGTATTTAATATTGTGCCTTGGCCAATAAATATGGAATAAGTATTTTATTTTATAATAAATAACTAGGATAGAAATATAACTATTATTCTTAGGTAGGTTTTTAGAAAACTGCTTTTCTGAAAAGCAATACCCAACAGAAAAGGGGGCTGGGATAAAGACACTGCCAGGGAAAGCCTCATTTAAACTATGATGGTGGTCTCTTATAATCATTCATTCCAGAGGTGTTCTTAGCTGCAGGCTGTCGTCACCCTCCATCCCTAACCTAACCCAATGCTCAGAACTCAGGATCTTCCTCCACAGCCTCCCTGGGAGTTGCTTGGTAGTATGCAGTCATGGGGAGCTCACTTCTGCACAAAATACATTGTTCTACCCGTTACAAGGGAGTCCCTGGGTGGTACAAACAATTAATGTGCTGGCTACTAAGTGAAAGGTTGGTAGTTTGAGTCCACCCAGAGGTTCTGGGAGAGAAAGGTCCGATGAGCTACTTCTGAAATATCAGTCATCGAAAGTCCTGTGGAACACAGTTCTGCTCTGACACACATGGGGTTGCCATGAGTCAGGGTCAGCTCGATGGCAACTGGTCCTGGTACTGGAACTACCTGTTAGAAGGGGCTTTGCTATTTTGAGTTGAAGTCTTGCCTGCCCTTGCCTAGTCCTGGCAAGCAGGAGAGAAAGGCAGCCCTCACCTGCTGGCCCAGATGTGAGAACAGCTCCCTGCACCTAAGCCATATGCACCCTGGGAGGGGAGTTCCCGGGCACTCCCTCCTGTGCTGTCCTTAGGCTTCGAGGGATTCCCTGCGGGTCAGGAAATAAGCTATTGTTAGGGGAAAAGTTATAAAAACTGGGCTTTCAATTGTGTGAAATACAAATAAAAAACCAGTCTTTCAGAAGAGGAGCTGGAGACTGACTGAGGAAAATGTAAAAAGAGTGACAGAAAAATTAGTGTGGAGTGGCAGGGCGACCACTTCAGAGGCAGCCACTGAGGGGGCTTGGGGAGGGCTAAATGGAGTGCAGCAGCATCTCCGCATCCTTCCAGAAGGGACGCCACACCCCCTGATTGCGCTACTCAAGTGCTAAGGACCTGCTGTTGAACCAGAATCCCACTAAAGGCACCACTGCTTTGCCCTCCCTGCTCAAGCACCTTGAGGCCTCAGCTTGGTCCTAAGAGGCTAGGCTGGATACTCTGGAGGACAGAGAGGAAATAAGGACATAGTCCCAGCCTCAGCTAGGACACATTTTACAGTGGAGGCACTGAGCAATACCTGAAGTCTGAGCCTAAAAAAGAGTTATGGGACAATGTTCAGGCTTTAAAAAGTTGTTACCTGTTTTCCCCTAGGATCTGTCCTTCATTCCATCCCCCCAAAAAGGAGAAAATGGGTATTATGGATTGAATTGTATCCCCCAAAAATGTGTGCCAACTTGGCTAGACCATGATTCCCAGTATTGTGTGACTGTCCACCATTTTGTCATCTGATGTGATTTTCCTGTGCTGCATTGTAAATCCTACCTCTATGATGTTAATGAGCCAGGATTAGAGGTAGTTATGTTAATGAGGCAAGACCCAATCTACAAGATTAGGCTGTATCTTGAGTCAATCTCTTTTGAGATATAAAAGAGAGAAGCAAGTAGAGAGAGGAGGGACCTCATGCCATCAAGAATGAAGAACCAGGAGGGGAGTGTATGCTTTGGACCCAACATCCCTGTGCTGAGAAGCTCCTAGACCAGCAGAAGACTGATGACAGGGACCTTCCCCCATAGCTGGCACAGAGAGAAAGTATTCTTCTGGAGCTGGCATCATGACTTCGGACTCTAGCCTCTTAGGCTGTGAGAGAATAAACTTCACTTTGTTAAAGCCACCCACTTGTGGTATTACTGTTTTAGCAGCACTAGATGACTAAGACAATTGGGACATGTTCTTGCCTCTTCTTTGAGAATCAGTAGCATATGATGAGAGGCAGTGGTGGCTCAGTGGTAGGATTTTCACCTTCCATGCAGAGGGCCTGGGGTTGGATTCTTGCCCAATGTACCTCAAGCACAGCCACCACCTGTTTGTCTGTGGAAGCTTGTCTGTTGCTATGATGCTGAACAGATTTCAGCAGAGCTTCCAGACTAAGGTGGACTAGGAAGAAAGGCCTGGCAACCTACTTCTGAAAAACCAGCCAGTGAATACCCTATGGGTAACAACCATCCTACGCACAACCGATTATGGACTGGGCAGCGCTTTGTTCCATTGTGCAAGAGGTCAGCATGAGTTGGGGGCTGATTCGACGGCAGCTACCAACAACAGCATATGATGAAGTGGCAAAATTAGTGGGGCGGGGTATTTAGGTCTGAAGGTCATATCTACAAGAGAGGTATAAGAACCTTAAGCACCTTCAGAGGTGGAGCCAGAATGGCAAGGGATCTGAAAAGCCTCTTGCCCGAAGAATGATAAATGAAATATGGTGTGTGTGCAGTTAATCTGTCCAAAAAAAAAAAGGACAGTTCCCAAACTTGGCTACAGAGAAGAATCATCGAGAGTTTTGTTAAATACTCAGCTCACCAGGCTTTTCTGCTGTAAGTTCATAGTTTGGGGCTGGGGCCAGAACTCTGTGTTTGTAACAGGTAGTTCAGGAGATGCTTACTTTAGTCAAGTTTAGCACACACTGTAACTTAACGGTGCCCACATGGAAGAGGGGTGAGCTTTGTTCAGCTTTGTTCCAGGGTGGCGTTGCTGCAGGGAGACCAGTGTGAGCGCAATAGTACAGGCAAGAGAGGGCTCCAAGAGTACACCCAAAGTTTTACATCTAGTTTTTCTTGTTAGAGGCAAAAAATGAGGTGGGGGAGGGAGGAAAAAAAGAAATAGCCTTTCCCCATGCCCTCCTGTTCTTTTTTTCATTTTTATAATTTTTTTTTACTGCAAAAAAAGCGTTTGTTTTTTTTTGCCATTAGAGCTAACATAGCCCTTTTTTATAAATTGAGCCTAAGATGTCAAGAAGATGCTGAATTCGCCTGACATCTCAGCTTTTAAAACGTCCCATAAACTCTGCAAACTGCCGGCATTTGGTGATCATTCATTTAGCATGAGCCTCATTTAAGAGAAGACCCTCCACTTCACGAAGGTCATGTTGGCAGTGAGGATGGGGAGGCTGGCCTCGGGGGGGGGTGCTGAGACTTGGATCCATTCCTGCTGCTGTCATGATGCAGGGATGTGTTCATATCCTGGATGATCACACACACGACGCCCCTGGTGTGGTGGGCATGAGGGTTCTCATGCCAACCCATGTTTGACTGCCCCTGGGTCACCAGCATAGTTGGTACTCCTAAACTGGTTCCGTGAGTCCCTGAGTGGCACAAATGTTTAAACACTTGACTACTAGCCGAAAGGTAGGCTGTTCCTACTCACCAAGAGGCACCTCAGAAGACAGGCTTGGTGATCTGTCCCTGAAAGGTCACAGGCTTGAAAACCCTCTGCACACATGGGGTTGTCATGAGCAGGAATTGACTCAACAGCAACTACCAATAAAACTGGCTCTAGAGGCATCCTGTTGAAGATAGCATGGCATCTGTCACGCGTGGATTGCCTTATATTCTGAGAGACAGCGGAGCAGTACTGTGTAGTGGTTAGGAGCACAGACTCAACCAGCATGCCTGGGTTCCAATCTCAGCTGAATTCAAATTTTACTAGGTATGTGACCTTGGGAAAATTGCTCAACCTCTCTGTGCCCTGGTTCCTTTATCTGTAAAATGGGGCTAATAGTATATCCACCTCACAAGGTTGATAAACCAAAAAAAACAAACCTGTTGCTGTTGAATCGATTCCGACTCATAGTGATCCTACGGGACAGGGTAGAAGTGCCCCGTAGAGTTTCCAAGGCTGTAAATCTTTATGGAATCAGATTGCCACATCTTTCTACTGTGGAATGGCTGGTGGGTTTGAACCAACAACCTTTCAGTTAGCAACCTTGTGTTTTAACTACTACACCACCAAGGTTCCTCACAAGGTCGATCGGTGAATTGAATGTGTCATTCTATATAAAGCACTTAGACCAGTGTTTGGCATACAGTGGGGGACCATGCCAGTGTTCATTCTGCAGTGGGGACTCTTGAGGGAATGCTCAGCTCAGGAATTAGAAGGACCCAAGTTCAAATCCTGCCTTTCCCTCTTATTACCCATGTGACCTGGGACATATTACTTACCTTCTCTACTTCTAAAATGGGTAAAATAATAGGTCCTACCTGATAGAGTGGTTTTAAGAATAAGGTAATATTGGTACAAACGTTATCACAGAACCCAGTTTGGTATCAAATGAATGCCAGTTATTACTCTTATTATAATTTTATTATTAATTATTGATAACACTACTCATTAGAAATGCAGTTCTCTGGTAATAGGGGTAAGGGACCACTGCCCCCATTTACCCCTAGTCATACCTGAACCCTCATGATGCTAGTTCTAGCTCAAATTCCTGACAAGTAATGCCAGGTCTTGGGGGTGGTTGCTGATAACCAGAGTGACAATAACTGGCTTAAATGAGAATCCAGCCCATGCTGGGATTTGACTGCTACCATGTTCTGACCAAGGAAACTCATTGGCCAGGATTCTATGGTGTTAATTCTAGCAAAATGACCTAGCCTTGGTCTTCCCAACTATATACCTGGTGTCTTCCTGGAGTACTAAAATCTTAGACATTAACTAATTGTCCAGGAGTTGTAAATTAGACACACATAACATACTCCTGTCTTTCACTGTTTTTCATGACTTAGCTTCATAATGGGTTTTAGGCTCTTCCTACAGCAAACATGGAAAGTGACACATTGTACAGAGTTCTCGTTGCAGTGCTTTGGGGTGGGGTGCTCAAATGTTAAAGTCAGGGGACCAGATGTACTTCATGTTTTCAATGGTGGGTGTGGATGCGTGTCTGTGGGGAGTTAGTATCACTGGACGGTGATGCGTAAATTTAGGCTCCAGCTGAAAAGCTACCAGTTGCCATCCAATCAGCTCCAAGGCATGGTATTCCAGTGTGAGTCAGAGTAGAACTATGCTCCATAGGGTTTTCAGTGGGGATGATATTCTGGAAGTAGATCTTCCAAAATGCCTCTGGTTGGACTCAAACTTCCAACCTTTTGGTTAGTAGCCAAGCATGGTAACCATCTGCACCACACAGAACTCCTGAAAAACTACATCTGCCTCCATTAGGCCAGAGCCTGATGCATCTGAGTCTATTCATCTTAGAATCATTCATTACGCAAACATCTAGATGGTACATAGGACAGACAAGGCATGGTGCACGTAGAGGTGCCAGGGTGGAGTCTCAGCGTGGCAAGGGATGTTGGAGATGCTTTTCTTAGTAAGAACAATGGGTTGCTTAAACTTACACAAGTGATCAGGACTTGAACTTGGTCCACAATCTCCTGACTCCCATCACAAGCTCCTCTTTCTACTTTGTCTGTCAGCACTCTCACAGGAGATGAGGTGAAACCCTCTGGTCTGATGTTACCGTCTGGGTATGCTGCAAACCCATGCACTTTGCTGATCCTTGTTAACTTGCCAGACCTTCCCTGGTAGCTCCCCAGTCTTGGAGCCACCTTCAAAGTGAGGCTGAAGCTTCTGCTTAGCTTGATTGCTGGACTAACTCCTTCAGAATCTGTGCCTGCCTTTCCATCAGCTCCTTGATTATAACTTCTGCTTAGAGCACTTGGCTGTGATCCTCCCACTTGTCTTACAATGAGGTCACTGCATCCCAGAGAGGTCCTTGCCCTGGCCCTTCCTGATGCTATGGTATTAACCAACAGGCAAAAATCATACAGTGCACTCCTTTCTTCTATGGCCTCATGGACACTTCAGGTGGGTTAGGTCATTTTTTCCCAGCCTTTGTCGATGATGCACCAAGGCTTAAGGGTTATAAAGAAAAAAGCACATTCTATTTATCACTGCAGGTCAACAGAAAGCCACCTTCTAAAACACCTATATTCAGACCAATGTCCTAGCCTTGCCTCTCCCTCATTCTAACATCCCCAACAACTCCCTATTTCCCAGGTAAGGATCTTAATTATATTTCCTCTTTATTCCATTAATCTGGCTTTTAGCCTTCACTCAGCCCCTAACTAGGTGTGACCCTGGGCAAATAGCTTAACCTTTCCGGCATCAGTCTTTCTCTCCACACTTGAGAAATGATCGCCCCAGGCCTGCCTGCCTTTCCAGATTGCATGAGGATCTAATGGAGGAGAAAACATTTTGAAACCATAAAGCACTATATAAATGCCGCTTATTGCTGTTGTTTGTTATTGCTTGGTTGAGAACTCTTCTAACGATTTGGGGAAGTCAAGAATGCTGAATGTATTCCCTATAAAACCAGCAGGAGATGCAGGAATATATCAGGATAACTTTAAGTTTTTCAAATTGTATTATTTCTGTGGACTTTCCAAGGCCTGAAACCTCACCGTCCACCTTTCTCTTTCTTGGCTGAAGAGGGTGGCTGGAGGGAGGAAGGTAGGGGAACAGAAATCAAAAACAACAGCCCTCCCTACTCTGGCAATAAACTTCCAGCTCCAAAAGCAGGCTTTATTTAGTGTGCTATAAAAACAGTCATTTCTCCCATCATAAAAGGAGCCTGTCTACCTGGCCTTGCTTTTCTGCAGTGAGTCTGCAGGGTGAATGGGTTCTGGTGCAGGCAACCACCTACCCTTGCCCCTCAACCCCACTCTCCCTCTCCCATAGCCCTGGCTTAGGTTGGGAAATGAAAGGTGATTTTTAAGTATTTTATTACATGTGAATTTGCAAGGGGAATAAAGTACACATTTGTGGAGATAGAACTAAAATTTAATTGTCCCTCTGTTTGATAGTTACTGACTTATGGGCATGTGCCACACGGCCTGGGCACTGTGCTTGGGAAAAAAAAAAATCCAGGAAGAATTGTAACAACTTTCCCAGCTATTAAAGAGGCCCTGGAAAGTTTAGATCACCCTGTTAAAATTAAAAAAAAAAAAAAAAATTCACACAGGCTCACGAAGGAAAAGGAGCCTGGGTTGGGCACACGGGGTAGGGCTCCCTAAACTTGGCAAACATATCTCCGAACATGCTGTCTAGCAATTCTCTCCCCGGCTGGAGAGCTGACGGTACTCTGAATCTCCTGAATCGCCTGGGAACACATTTGGTGCCATACGAAAAGCAATTTACTAAGTGGGGATCTCCATGAATCAATCCTACCTGAGGGGGTGAGCAATGTACTTTGGGAGTCTATTTCTCGCCAAATAACCAGAAGAGTTGGCACTGAGTCATTCCTCAGGTCTGCTGTGTTATTTCCAGATTTCTTCTGAATGGACCCATGTACTGCCAGGCTGGCAAAATTGGCTCCTGAAATGCAAGGGCAGCCCAAGACACAGTGGGCACAGTAGGAAAAGTACTAGGGTGAGAGTCAGGAATGCTGATTCCTAGTGCATGCACTGCTCCTCTGGCCTCAGTTTCCCCATCCATAAAGCAAAATGGCTAGGGTGATACAGGCTGCCCAAGACTCCTCTCAGTTCTACCTTAGAAGCTTTAAAATGCAATTATCCTAAACTAATTTATGATTAAAACTGAAGAAGGAACCTCATTCCTGAAATCCCCAAATACTGCCGAGGTCATTTTCTCTCTCTAGACAGTGGCGTAAATGGTTAAACACGCAGCTGCTAACCGAAATGCCGGTGGTTTGAACCCAGACAGCGGCTCCAAGGCTATCTGCTTCCATAAAGATTACAGCCTAAATGATCCTATGAGACAGTTCTACTCTGTTACATGGGGTCACCACAAGTCAGAATCGACTTGATGGTTCCTAACAACAACAGACAGTTCTTACAGGGCTTGCCTGAGCTGATTCTACACCAAGCCCTAGGCTCTGGGTGACATTTGACTCCCTGACCCCAAAGTCTGTTTATCAGTGGGAAGGACAGAGTGACAAGAGCCTGGGAAACCAGAAGCACAGAGGTGCCTAACCCCCAGGCTGGCCTCATTTATTAACTAGATGGCAGTCGCCCTCTTAGTACCAAGGTGAAATCCACAGTCTCAAGGGTCCCACATATACAACCGGCCATCTTGAAGTTTTCCTGTTTTTGTCTATCTACAGCCAAATAAAAAGAAGGCTGCAGGGATTTCCTGAAAAGCAGAAAATCTAGCAGGAGGAAAAAAAAAAAAAAAAGAACTGGAGTGTGGGGCTCCCTGGAGGCTAAAGAGCATCTACAAATGCACCCCAAACATTAGTTTCTTAACTCTCAAACTACCACCATGCTGGCTTATTTTCTAAAGGACATCTGTCTCCTATGTCTCCTGTATTGCATTAGCTCCTTCAGGCACCACTATGGTACTATGGAGAGGCATGCTATGGAAGTTATGGGTTTTAACTTACTGAGCATCTCATCTGTAAACACAACACATTTTCAATGCTCTGGTCAATCACAAAGGGAGAAAACCGATTCAGTGACTTGTACAGATGGAGGAGAAGCCAAGTGTATCAAGACAACTAGTGCTTCATGCTGCATGCTCAACAGTGTGTGGGAACAAGTCAACTTTACCCGATTCTGCCCCCAAATATAGTAACCCTGACTTGTCAGCTGGATCTCAAATGCACACTCTTGGTCATGGGGATAGTTAATCTAAAGAGCCTGACTGGCCACAAATGGCCAAATGATTGTGGGTAAAAGCCATGCAAAGACTCAATAGCACCAGGAGACCTGGATGCTGATCCCAAGTTCAATGCCAAATCTCTGGGTGACCTTGGGCATGCCCTTTAAACTCTGACATCTGTTTGTTTACCAGCTAAATAGGAATGCTGTCACCTACTTATTGAGTACTCAGCCATGTTATGTAAAAGGGAAGAAATCGATGCTACACAAATGACACTGAAGTCTACATTTTTTTGTGCAGGGGAAGTTACATGCCCTTAAAATGCTCAGAGGGTCATACTCTTTATGACCTTCAGTAACCCATTTCATTTATGTTTTATCAATTACCAAACAAGGTACTAAGATGAGATGATCTCTAAAGTTCTTCCCATTATTGTCATCCTGGAAATCTATAACGGCGTAATACCTTAGTTCCTTGCTACTCACTAACCAACATGGCAGCTAACCCATGGCAGGTAGACAAGGATCCCTTTTCAAGGTTAGGATAATCTGCAGTTTGAGGCTCAACTTGTGGAATCTCTGAGCTCTGGGTCAATTACCTCAGAGAGGGGTCCCTGACACTCCTCATGGCTTAGAGGATATGGTGGCCTCTTGTAAGTGCCTATCCTGATGCTTCTGTTCCTCCAGCATTTTACTACCTACAGCATCTTAAGTTAGAACATGTCCCATGTAAAATTAAATTTCCTTGACTTACTGATACTGTGCCCCTTCAGCTTGAGAGCAGAGAGACATTTCACCCAGGGATGAGAGCTTCGCAATGCTGTGTGTCTGCTCACTAGGGTTCAGTTCAGCCAGGCAAGGAAAACACTGCTATTAAAATGGGGACTTCGTCCTTTCAACAGCTGCTCCAAAGAACTGGGGGAAAAGAGATTTATAACTGGGCCATACAAACTAAGATTTTAATGCCAGTGACTTGGGGAAGGGGAAGAGTTACCCTAGCTTTTTACAAAGTGAGTTTGTAACATCCACACTTTACATTCCAACAATGGCTGTAACCCACATGGTAATACTTGATGCAGCAAGTATTTCCAAGGACCTCAGTGAGGTTCACAGGCATGGCTAGTACCTATTTTATTAAAAAGGTCATCAGTTTTGCAATTCTGCAGGTGCAGGTCCTTGTTCCAGCTCTACAATGACTACATATGTGACTTTGGGCAAGTCACTTACCAAAGTCTCTATTCCTCGATTTTCCCACATATAAAACGGGCATAAGAATACCTAGCTATACAGGTTTATAGTAAGGAAAAATGAAATAGTGAAATAGCTAGCTTATATTTTCCTTCCTTCATCTCCTTATGTGTATGTGCTCCTCACGACACTAATCTATAAGCCCTTGGAAAACAAGGAGAACACAGAAGTCCTCTACAGATTTATTCTTACCTAGCAACGTAACTGGATTAGAATGTTTAGGTCTCTCTTATGTGCATAAATCTTTTGTGGCTCCTTTTTGGCTGCTGGACAGAGTTCAAACTCCTCAGCCTGGCCAATTTATCCTTCCAATTTGATGTCCTGAAATACACACACCCTACCACCAAGCCACAGTAGATCTCTTAGCATCACAAGGGACCCTTGACCTCTGGGACACCAGTTATACAGTTCCCTCTATTACCTTTGCCTACCCTGTTTCCATCTGGCAAGAGCCTCCTCTAGTGCCACCTCCTTCATAAAGCCTCACACTGCCATTCATCCCTCCATCCCCCGGGCTCACATGACATTTGTTCTGTATGTCCTATAGGGCTTCGCCCAGCTAGTCTTAGAGTATAGTTAGTTGTTACTGTTTTCCCTCCTGGGCTGTAAATCTTTTGAGGAGATGCCTTCCAGCATCTAACACAGTGCCTACCAATGGTACCTGCATTGACTATGACGATAAAAATTGTAGAGGCACTTCAGAAGTTGTAAAGCACTATTGAAAGCAGAGTAGTTTTGCTCTTTTGATTACGGGCATCCCCAGTGGACTGACCTTAGTTTGGAAGTGCTCTGTGCTACCTTCTGCTCTGCCTGTAGCTCCTCTAACATGGCTGCTGGAGGATCTGCTGCCATGGGAACTCAAACCAGATCATGAGGCCGTGTCTGGCCCCCGCTCAGGGCCCAGGAGGCTGGGTTTAGAGGAATTTAGTCCTTGACACCCACTAGTCAGTGATTTTGGAGATCCCTGGACTGTTAGTATGAAAGTTCAGCTACTTCAGACTAAAAATGAGTTTTGCAAGCTAGTTATGCAATTAACCATCATTTATGACATTGTAGGCAGGTTCTTTACAACTGACTTGCCAGGAGACTTTAGGGATTTCATCCATTCATGAATCAAGGTTTGACTTTATTATGAGAGAAAAAAGCTAAAGAATTTGAAAGCTGTAAAGGGCTTTAAAATTGATGTAGCCTGATCACCTTTTTTATAAATAAGGAAACTGAAAACCAGAGGTCACCCAGCCCATTAGTGATGGACTAAGTAATGAAGCCCAGGCCTTAGGGCTCTGAGTTCAGCCTTGCTTCCATTACACCACATCCCTATTATCGCTGCTAATATTTTAGTAGATGTGAGAACAAAGTGAAGAACTATGACCAGGTAAACAAGCCATTTGCAAAACATTCAGGTAACTCTTCCAATGGTGGAAACTAATCGACTAATTCTTCATTGCATTCTGAGGCATGAGTTCTGGGCAAGCCTGAGTGGAGGAGCTTTCCCTAGATTTCCAGTAAGTGGCTACTGTCTTTGAGGGCTCTGACTAACACACGTGTGAGGGATCAGCATGGCCAGTACTGGCAGAGGCCACAAACCACAGCAAGCAACCACTGATGATTAACGGCCAGCCATATGGTGACGAATAAGCACAGGGAGTTTTTGTTAAACCACTGGGCTCTGCTAGGCTCCCCTTCACTTTGATCTTGCTGCTCCCCTTGCCTGCAGGATTCTCCCTCTCCTGTTGGACTTTGCCAAATTATAACCAGTCTTTAAAACCTAACTCAAGTCCATCTTTTCTGTAAAACATTCTTCTACTCATTCGACAAACATTTATTGAGTTCTACTTTTGTCACATAGAGTCACTGAGTCAGAATCAACTCGATGGCATACAACAACAACTAGGTGCCAGGCCCCATTCTAGGATCCAGGGAAGAGTAGTGTACAAAACAGCCTTCCTGCTGTCACGAAGCTTACACTCTTGTGGGGTTGTAGGGAGAAGAAGGTAGAAAAATAGATGGAAGAAAAAATATATATATACATACATGTGCATATATATATAAATATACTCACATACATATACATATATCTGATATATATGTATGCACACACATGTACATACATATATGTATGTGTGCATGTGTATGTATATCTGATAGCATTCATTATTAAGAAGAAAATAAAACAGGATATGGGGACAAAGTTCAATGATGGAAGGATTTGATTGAGACAGGTGAGTCAGGCACATCCTTTCTGATGAGGTAACCTGTGGGCAGAGAACCAAGTGAAATGACTTCCTATCTCTGAACAGCATGTAGAGTAACAACATGTGTGTGCAGAGTTAGAACTAGGGGTGGATTACCCAATAACCAAGGTGTGCTTGGGCTTACTTGTGCTTACTAATCTTCCTAAAGTGGTGAAACCTATGTGAAGTTGTGCATAACAGATTAGTAAGTAAGTACACACGATTAAACCTGTAAGTCCCTTGCTTACTATGAGCCCTGCATACCTTGCTTACTGGTTAATCTGCCCCTGGTTAGAACCCTGTGGTTAATTCCTTAATTCACTTCGTGTGTCATGTTTTAGTCAACAAATATTTACTGAGCACCATGTGCCCACCCTGTGGTCTAGATGATGGGCTTATGGTGCAGAATGAGATGGACATGGTCTCTCCCCTCATGGAGCCTACAGTCAAGTAGGGACAGACTTCATCAAGCACATGAAGAGGGAACAGGGCACAAGGACCAGCTACACTGACTCTGCTACTTCCTTATCTCTGACAGATCCAAAGCAGGGCTGGCAGATATTAGGCCCTAGGGGAATAGTCTGCTAATAGTTGACATAATCTCAGCTAATTGCTCTGGGAAAAGTGAAGTTTTAACTAAGATTCTGCTGAGGCCATTTGTGCGGTCTAACCTAGTGGCAGTGTACCTAAGACATCCTCTCAGCTTTAACGTTGATAACTGGAACACAAATTCTCATATCTCCATGCCATATTATGGTAGCCAAATGCTCTTATATGCACTTTGTTTTTTTTTTTTTAAATTCTAACAATATTGTTGATTAGGTAGAGCTGAGAAAAATGGCCAGAATTGGAAACATTCACAGTTGCAAATAACCTCTGAGGTTACTTGGTCCAAACCTTTACCCAACCACTGGGTTCTTTTCCTCAGCATTTCTGAGGAACAGCCAACCATCCCTACTTGAACACCTCTAACGAGAAGGAACTCATGACTTCTGAAGCAATCTCTTCCATTTCTTGGCAGCTCCTATGGTGTGTTGGTAGTTGAGGTCGAGGGGGAATGAACTCCATGTTTTCTGACGTCTAGTCAAGTGCGCTTCTCGCTGGAGCTTTCTCCCAGAATGACTCACCTCGGAGCACGGTTTAGGAAGCCTTTCATGGAGAAAGGCCAGGCTTGGGAAAGCTAAGTCCAGGTCATTCACACTGATCCTGGGCCTCTACTATTCAGGCCAAAGTACTGACTCCACCCAGTGAACCCATTCCCCCAAAAGCATGTCCCCAGAGTATAACTAGAATGTGATGGCCAAATCCAAATGCAAACATAGATTATGTTGAGGTACAGGCTGTCCCATGGATGATTATTTTTAAGTAGATTGTGTGTGGGGGTTCATTTAATCAAGCTCTGTGACAACTGTTTATTGAGAAGAAAGTACGGATGGCTCAGCAGCACTGGGAAGGATTTTGGCTTTCAAACATCTAATCTACTTTACTAAGCCTTCCAAAAATACAAACCAAGGGCAGAATGCTCCAGGCAGGCCACAACGAACAAGTCCATGTAAGGGCACGTGAACACCAAGACACTTTCTAGGAGAGACACAAGCCTACTGCAATAGGGGTTGACATGTCGACATCTGCTTTGCTTCTCCTACTTCCTTATCCAAACCTGGTTCCTGCGAGTCTCAAAAGTCATGCTGAGTGGTAAAATCATTGTTCCTCAGAAGCACAGCACCCAAGACCCCTCACCCCTCATGAGTACCGGCTTTGAGTACCGAAGTAGAGACCATGGAGATCCAGGCACCTCACAGCCTCTGCTGTACAAGGCAGATGCTGGCAGCCTCAGGGGAGAGAAGAGGCAAACTGGAAAGGGTAGGGGGAAGTTTGGGAAGACTAGGAAATCCCTGAAGCTGAAAGCCTGAGCCCCAACCCTTCTGATAGGGGAGTCTGGGGAGAAATCAGAGCATTGAACCTCCTGCACATGAATGCTGGCAGGAGATGGAATAACAATTCATGCACTAGCTGACTCAAAGAGTCAGGCATTTAGGTATCACCCCAGCCCTGTGCTTTAAAAAAAAAAAAAAAATTAAGCTTTGTAACCCTTGATTCAAATGAAATCTTGGTTAGAGCATAAAGAAATGAAGAAAATAAAAGCTGAGCCACTCTCCTATCAGAGGGCTGGAAGCACATCCAACTGCCCTGCACCAAACTACCTTTACTCCAGCAGTGGCCTTGGGCTGACCCTACAGAACACTTAAGAGTCAAAAAAAGCATAATTCAAAAATCACTAAGTATGTCTAATCATTCTTTTTGTTTTACAAATAAGGAAACTGAGGCTGAGAGAGAAGTGGCTGGTGTAAAGCCACCCTGCCAGCACTGCTGCTCAGGGTCTCCCGGGCTAAGCTTTTTCTACTTCGCAGAGTCTTGAGGTGAGTGTCTTTCCTTTGATATTCACTCAGAGGGACATTCAATAGGTTCTCTGGAGAATGAGGCTACCATTAAGCCATTACAGCTATTAATTTCTTTCTCTGATGGGGTGCCCTGGCATCAGTCAATGGGCAATGGTGTAGGCAATGAATTGGGAAGTTGGCCAGTGGCCACATGTTGATAAGGTCTAGAAGCCAAGAGAGTGGCTTATTCCATAATAACATGTTACCAGGCCCAGAGTGGTCTATACTTTCTGGGCCAGTCTCATATACGTTATCGCTCATGCCTCTCAACACCCCTGTAAAGTTCATGCGGGGGGGGAGGGATATCATCGGTCCCATTTTATACTTGGAAAAACCGCAACATAAAGAGTTCAAAGGGCTCATCTGAGGTTGAAAGAATTAATAGCAACTTTGGGAGTTAAATATAGATTTCCTGACATAGTTTAGGACTCATTCAACCTCATTATACTGACTGTTCTGAAAACATGCTCTCCATGTTTGGGGTGTTCCTCGGACCCTGTATTCTGTATTCCCCCAATAGGGTAACTGTTGCCATTGCCGTCGAGTCAATTCCGACTCATAGTGACCCTACAGAACAGAGTAGAACTGCCCCATAGGGTTTCCAAGCTGGTGGATTCAAACTGCTGACCTTTTGCTTAGCAGCCGAGCTCTTAACCACTGTGCCACCAGGGCTCCCCAAATAGGGTAACACTAATTTATGCTTTATCTACAAGCATAAGGTGGTATCTCAATATAAGATTCCATTGTGAACTAGACTCTAACAATATTTACACAAATCGTGTTTAGGAAATTTGAATGCTTGAAAAGTGCTTAATAAATATTTGTGGAATGAAAGAAAGAATGAAGGGAAGAAACATTAGCAGGCACCAGGCAGTGCATTTTTCTCTGTAAGAAACTTCTAGGAAAGTTTAATAAAAGGAGCCTTCTTCGTCCCACAAATCCCAGCTGACCTGCTCAGATCCAGAAATTGGAAAAGGAACAGGAGTTTTGACTGAGAAAAGCATCAATAAGTATGAGTGACTGATAAAGAAAGAGAATTGTTAAGAGAAAACTCCTTGGGCTTATCCAGTTTTAGGTTTGGATACTGCCTGATACTTACTACCTGTGTGATGTGGAACAAGCATTTACTCTTTGCCCTGTTTTCTTATCTATAAAATGAGGATCATAATAGCCAATTCGTGGGGTTATTACGGTGTCAGAATGAGATAAAAGAAGCAAAGCGCCCTGCCCAGGGCACACAGGAAATGGTAGCAGGTGCCACAGCTCGACTCCTCCCATGTTTCTCTCTTCCCTGCTTCAACCACAGTCTGCTCATGAAAAGCTCTGCTCTGGAGTCTGCCCGTAGCCTTCTGTGAATTCTCTATTGTCCAAACATTTCTCAGCTCATGTGTCTATTATGTGATTGCTACTAACAGTCAATCCTACACATTTGAGCCCTAATTTCCCATAATTTTTATGAGTTTGTATCTTTTTTCTTTTAAACAATGCTCTGGGCCCCTTGAAGGCTTGAATCATGTTCGTTCTTAAATTCCTATGGTGTTTAACATAGGGCTGGGCATACTGTTAAGTGCCCTGTGTATACTTATTAATTGACTCATTGGTTAGTTGAATGACTTGTATCCTCCACTTTATACTAATGTCCTTTTGACTGGAGCAGAGATTGATAATGCTTCTCTGAGTCACCAAATGAAACCCCGTACATCCTTTGGGGATTGGTCTATGAGCAGATTTCTGAAGTCAGGAAATGGCTTGGAGAGTTGTCATTCTGGAGAGCACAATGGAGGGAGATCAAATACAGCAGTAAAATGTTTCCTGTTCTTTCCCTTGAGAAGATTCATTACATCAGGGATTTTTGACAAGTTGGGATGCAATAGACAATGCTACTTCATCATGAATTTCCATGATGATATTCAAATTAATTTAGAGTACTTATTTACTGTGCAGTAGCAACATGAGTCACGGCCTGGGCCACTTCCTTAGAAAATTTTAGCTTTGTTTTTTTTTTCTTTTTAATGGGCTCCTTTGTTCATCTATGATCTGTGAAGACATTAAAATAGGTCTTGATTCAGAAAAGCAGAGCTCAACTCCAGGAGGTAGGTGCTGGGGCTCCTCTTCTCAGAATTTGTGGCATCTTGGGGGGTAATTATGCTCAGAGAATGCTTCCTGATAAGAACACTGGTCTGGGAATTGAGTCCTGGGTTCAAGTCCTATTTCTGTTACTAAATTACTTAATTTGTTACATGAAGGAGTTGGTCAAGTTGAAATCTTAGACTCCTTTCAGATCTTAATATTCAAAAAAATCTCACCATAGCCTCAAACCTGCCTTACTCAATAGCATCTGATGGTATTCTAACCTCATCTTTTTTTTTTTTTTTTTTTATCATTTTCCACCATCCTTTGATTGCATAGAATCTTGAAAGAAATGCTGCTCCTTTTATGTGAATCTAGAAGGTGATGTTTACTCAAAGAGCAAAGGAGAATGTCAAATCCACTCATTTACTCCCAGCCTTTGCCTGCCCTATAGAGAAACTGTGATCTTGACTCTTCCCAGGAAAAACAAACTAAACTGAAAATCAAACTTCAAACCTTGCATGTTGAAATGGCAAAACAGAACATGATGCATGGTTTCCCCGATCGCTCCAGTATGCTCCGTTGCCTCAGAGCAGAATATTTCCTAGAGGGCAGGGCTTTGCCTCATTAGACAAGTTCTGTCCTGGGCCAGTGTATTCACAATCAATATCTACTGGTGCTCGCTATGTTTTGAATGATGAATATTCCCAGCCCAGGTAACTTACGACACTGAAATGTGCTTTGAGTTGACATCTGCTCAAAGCATGTACAAACACTAAAAGGAAACCACACACAAAGAATAATAAAGAAAGACATATTCTTGGGCTGAGGTAGGAGACATGAGGGTTGCTCTGCAGCTCCAGACACTCTACACTAAGTGTAGGGTCTGTCCCCCATCTAAGGGCAAAAGCTGCAGACACTGAAAGGCCAGGTCTGGGCATTCATCCTGAGTCCTGTATTATTTTGTTAAGCTCACCAGAATGGCACGCAACTCCTGTATTGCAAAAGACAGAGAAGGGAGTGGAGGGAGGGTAGAAACAGAAAATAAACCAATGAAACCAAGCCTTCTTAGTAACTAAAAATGGAACAGACTTAGTTAACCATGGTATGGCATCACCATGACCTTTACACAGCAGCTGTGGTCACTGAGGGCTGCTCAAAAGCTCCTGGAAAAGCCACAGTTCTGAGTTGCCCAAGGCAGAGATGTAAACCCCATTTACTGTTCTGGAAGCTCCTGAGATTCTAATTTGGACAGGTAGGGGCAGGTGGTATGAGCCCATGGTCCCTGGCTGTTGAACAGGGAAACCACCTTCCTTCCCACTATAGCTCTTTCCAAGAGAATCCCCTTCCGGTTTCCAGGTTCTTTCTCCACATGTGTTCAAGTCATATGCATCCTTCAGTCTTATCTACCTCTAGTCTTGGTCTTCTGTGAAGCTGACCCTGCACACGTCTCTCTCTTCTCAGAACTGCCACAGCACCCGTAGTAAGAATCATAGGGTTTACTACTTGAATCTAACTATGAGGGAGTCTTAAGGATAAAAACCTTGCTCTAAAGATGGCAGAGCAGAAAGACAGACGAAGGCTTAGCCCTTGATGACATGGTGGATGAAGCTACTTCACCAACCCTGGACTGACTCAGTCAAGAGAAAACTCAACTTCTAGCTTGCTTGAAATTTGTTTTGTGGGTTTTCTGTTATATGAAGCTGAACTTAACCTTCACTGATATAGAAGTTCATCAACTTGTATTTAGGGATTCAGAAATTGGATTCAGGCCAGCCACTTTTGAAAGCGGTTAATACAGGATTAGGGCTGTAAGCTTCCTTGGTAAATATATTCTTCTTCCTCAAAACATTTGACTCCCTAGCTCCAGAACTCTTGGTTTCCTGGGCTAAAAGATAAAGTCCAAGGGCGCCTTCAGTCTACACTGAAGTGGAGTGTTAGGGTCAGACCTCCATAGCACTGGAAAGATGCAGACACTGCCCATCCTCACTGCTTCCTCCTAAAAGGTGGAGTAACCAGGAGAGGAGAAGGAAGAAGGAAGGAAATGTGAATGAATTGCTGAGAACATGTGTACATGAACATGTGTAGGGGAAGAGGATGAAAATCCTCAGAAAACAGAGAACACTATAAAGAAAAGTTACCTTGGAAATCTGTATACAGATGTGCCCAGTTAGCATCAAAAACAGAATGAACTTCTGGAAGGAGGGCGAGCAGTAGTATGTATTCCACAACTTATAGGCTCCCCAATATACTCAATTCAATGATATTTCATTATTTAAAAAAATTATTATTTAGATGATATTACAAGTTCTGGGGAATACAGCATAGCATATCTTCCTTGCCTCTGATGAGATGCTATTCAGTCTTCCAAGTTAAACCAGTACAATTGCTTTTCATTAACATTGGGAAGTTCTTTATTTCTGAGCCTCTTGATAGACTAAAGAAGGATTGAGAGAAAGCTAGTTTTCAGACAAGAGCCAGCTTCAGCCAAAATAAAGGTTACCTAATTATTATTTTATTTTATTATTTTTTTAATTATTTTGGGTAATCTGTTAGGCCACCACCTGTCTGGCAGTTTGTTGCACTGTAGTGGCTTACATGTTGCAATGATGCTGAAAGCTATCTACTGGTATTTCAAATATTAGCTGTGTCACCCATGGTGCATAGGTTTCAGTGGAGCTTCCAGGCTAACAAAGACTAGGAAGAAAGGCTTGGCCTGAAAAATTAGCCAGTGAAAACCCTGTGGATCACAACAAAATATTGTATAATATAGTGCTGCAAGATGAGCCCCCTAGGTTGGAAGGCATTCAAAATACACACTGGCTACAACAATGGACTTGGGCATACCAACAATTGTTAAGATGGTGTAGGACCAGGCAACATCTCATTCTGTTGTACATGTGGTCGCCATGAGCTAGAGCTGACTGGATGGCAACTATGAAACAACAATAGCAAACTGTTAGGAATCAAAACAAACCTACCAGTGCTCTGGAGACCATTGGCTGGTAGGTGGCAGAAACATGACATTGAGTGTGGCTTTCTGGGTTCTAACCTGGACTCTGCTGAAAATCTCTGAAAAAATGCATGAGTTCTCCTTGCCAGAGAACATCATTTGTAAGACGAAGGAACAGAGTAATGGATCTCTAAGGGTCCTTTCAGCTTCACTTTCTCTGCCAGCTCTACACTCTAAGACAGGTTCCACTTAAGGAGCTGGCAGTATTTCAGTAGTAGCAGTCTTAGTGAGCTAAAGACAGAGCACAGAAAACAGAGGTGATCATATTAGACCAAAATGGCTCTTGCCACAGGTATAAATTTTCCAGGTAAGAACCTCTTCCACCACAAATTCAGGGACAGGCCAAATGGCCTTTTTATTTTATGGACCCTCTTGGTCACTTTTCCTCTCTTTTCAAAAGAAATTATACCCTTTGATAGCCTTGTGTTACAAAGCAGTAACACATGTACACATTCAGGGATGTGAGGAAATCTAAGTGCTCTACTGATACCCATAATTTTACTGGCCTTCATTTACCCTGTAACTCTGAAGAGCGGCACGTAAGAATAGTGTAGGGTAGATGGTGGGGAGGTAAAGGGTAAGTGGCAACTCAGAGACCTGTACCCTGAAAACACTCAAGAATCAAAGGCCTAGAACTGCCTACAGGGGGACACCATATGGGATCTTCAAGTAGAAACAACCCCTTCCCACAACCAACATAAAATAAAATCATGAGCTCTGCGCGTGCTTACAAAATAAAAGAAAAAGCAAAGAGAAATCCTGCAAGTTTTTAGCCCAAACGGATAAGAGATGCATTTTCCTCTAGGAGAAGAAAGGTTGCTAGTGTAGCTGTTAAAGTCTTAATATTGACAGAGACCCATGACACTGACCACTGGTAGGACATCTGCCTGCATTATCAATATCTGGCCTCAGATCATATTCTGACTCTTTCTTTAACAAATGTGGGTCATATTTTCAATTCAGTTCAATTGAAATAGTGGGTAAATAGTCAACAGGGGTGTGCTTTGCATTGTCCACGCAACAATGTCTTTCATCTTCCCTACGCCATCAAAGACACAAAGCCATGAAAATAGCAGATCAATCCAAGTTTGGCCCAAAAGAAACTCTGAAGGGAGGAAACGTGCCCAAAAGCATCTCACTTTACTTGGCCTCCCCTTCCCTGACCTCCTTACTATCTCTTCCATCACCCTTCCCTGCTGTCCATCCCTGAATGGCGTCCTGTCATGACAGGACAGGAGCAGTGCTGGCAACATGTTGCTGCATGAAGGCCATAGAACTAAGCCATGCTCTTAGTAATTGCCTACTGCTCAAGTTTACAAACATTCACGGACAGGAAGAGGCACTGGCTGGGCATTGGCAGCAATGCCAGGGACCCAGAAGGCAGGCAGGTTTAGCCTTCACACCAACACCTCCAGTGATTACGGAGTAAAGTGCTACCTTCTTAGAAAATGCAACAGCAATTCAGAGAAAGGAGGGCAAAGTGTAGTCTAGAGGGAGCTTGGGAGAAGTTTCACTGAAGTAATGGGATTAGGACACTGCCTTTGATGTTGATAGATGCCATAGAGTCAGTTCCCGCTCACAGTGACACTATGTACAATAGAAAGAAACCCTGCCTGGTCCTATGCCATCCTCACGATCATTGTTATACTTCAGCCCACTGTTGCAGCCACTGCGTCAATCCATCTCATTGAGGGTTTTCCTCTCTTTCGCTGACCCTCTACCTTACCAAGCATGATGTCCTTCTCCAGGGACTGATCCCTTCTAATAACATGTCCAAAGTATGAGAGATGTAGTCTTGCCATCCTCGCTTCTAAGCAGCATTCTGGCTGTATTTCGTCCAAGGCAGATTCGTTCATTCTTTTGGCAATCCATCGTATAGTCAACATTCTTTGTCAACACCATAATTCAAAGGCATCAATTCTTCTTTGGTCTTCCTTATTCATTGTCCAGCTTTTGCATGCATGTGAGATGACTGAAAACACTATGGCTTGGGTCAGGTGCACCTTAGTCTTCAAGGTGACATTTTTGCTTTTTAATACTTTAAAGAGGGTACCCTTGAGAGTCCTTTTAATTCCTGAGCACCATGCACTAAATCTGCAATCCCAAGTACTGGTAATGTGATAAAATTTCTTCTGAACCCAAAAGACAAGAAAAAAAGAAGTAAAAATGGCTCATGTACTAGAGCATAGTGTCTTTGAGATCAGTCTTGGTCATGCCTCTTTAAATCTCTGTGACTTTGACAAAATACATAACCTGTATGTGCCTCTGTTTTGTCATCTGCAAAATGGAAATAATAACTCTGCTGACTTTACAGGCCTGTGGTTAGAACCAAATGATGTAATGCATGTAAAACACTTAGCACAATGTTTTACTTCTTCAATACATGTTAGCTAATGTAACTTTTTTTTTAAAGTTACATTAGCTAACATTTATTGAAGATGTAACTATCATGGAAACTCTGGTGGTGTGGTGGTTAAGTGCTCTGGCTGCTAACCAAAAGGTGGGCAGTTCAAATCCACCAGGCGCTCCTTGGAAACTCTATGGGGCAGTTCTACTCTGTCCTATAGGGTCGCTATGAGTCAGAATCAACCTGACAGCAACGGGCTTGGTTTTTTGGTTTAATATAATTGTAACAGTGACACTAGTTATTATCAGTAGTAGAAGGAGGAAGAACTGTTGTTGGATTGTTCTCAGCTTCAGGCTGCTCTGGGTACAATGGTGGGAAGGCTACTGAACTCCATTCTGAGTTCAGAAATGTGGCCTAGGTGAGAAACCCTCACAGCCTTGGACCTTGACCAAGATGGTCTCCCTTGTCTCCTCATCCCTCGTGGTTATGTTTGGAGTCTACCAGCAAAATAAACGGCAGCCAAGCAGACACCTAGAATTTCTGGATTCTGATCTATTACAATAATGGGCTTTCCAGCAGAGGTGATGGAATCTGCAGCAACCAGGAATGTATTCTCACCTCAATACTGTCTTCCAGAAGCCAACTTCTCAAGACTCAAACCCACTTCCAGAGATTTCCTACGCACTACCAGCAGCCAAGGAAGTTCCCCAAATTCTCTCATTTGTCCTTGATTTTTCCTTCTCTCCAACTGCTTCTTCCACTTTCCTTCCTGACACTAAGTCCATCTTATCTTCAAGAATCCAGGGTGCTTTACCCCAGAGACAGGTTGTTTCTCCAAAATCAGTTTAGAAACAATTGTGAACAGTTGAGACAATAAGAAGTGTGGGTGTGAGACTATTTACTCATGGAAATGGTGGGCAGTGCCCTGGTATAACAACAATGACAACGTCAACAACAAAAGACCCTTATACCCCAGATAGAAATCCCCACATGGCTCAGCACTGAGCTATAGACTTCACCACAAAACAAGGCTGGCTGGTTTCTTTGATTTAGGAAGAAATAAATCCTGTTCTGTTACCTCACCTTGTCCTTCCACTAACAGATCATTTCTCATTCCTTCCTCTTCCTCACTGGCAAGACCAGAGTAAGCTACAGTCATAAGAGTTTGGCTCAAAGCTGCCAGGGATTTCCAGTGCTGTAGGAAAGATGAAGCTTGAGAAAATGCAATTCTGAAAACACCAAAAAAGTTTCCACCTACATTTCAACACCTCCCAATGGCAAGCTCACATCATGCCACTGGACTGGAGCCCAGGGAAGGAAGCTCTGCCCCATGCAAACGAGTGCACCTTTTATTCCTTCCAAACCAAACCAAAGCAAACCTGTTGCCGTCAAGTTGATTCTAACTCATAGTGACTCTACAGAACAGAGTAGAATTTCCCCATAAGGTTTCCAAAGAGTGGCTGGTGGATTTGAACTGCCGAGCTTTTGGTTAGCAGCCAAACTCTTAACCACTGCACCAGTAGGGCTCCTTATTCCCTGTACTTATAGGTAATTATGCCATTAATATGTCTCACTGGGTCCTTGGACCACAGTTTTGATTTTTACCTACAGGTTATTATTACTTTTTATTATGGTTTTGTAAAGCATCCATATCTTTTCAGTGGTGGGGCTTAACATGTTACCTGGGGGGAAAATCTCAAAGGAGAAATACGGAAGTTAGAAAACTGTTAAAGATAGATGGACAGAGAGCAAGGGTTGATGGAGTGGAGAAAGACTTAGAAGACAATGTAGGTTTCTTGGCCCATCTTCATCACTCGCTCCATGGATGACTTTGGGCAAGCAGGTCCCTTCCCTTGCTGGGGTGAAAGGTGATGACATTTTCCTTTACAGATTTATCTTTGTGACTCTAAGAAAGGGACCCAGACAGAGGTGACAGCCTAGTCCTTGCATAAACTGGGAGACATCATCGTTTTCAATGAGGCCAGAGGGATAACAATTATAATGCTAGGCATGACTTAGCAATACTAGGTTAGTAAAAAGGGCAAAAGCAGATTTTTATGAAATCAGTATTTTTAACATACAAAGCAAGTTGATATTCTTTGGGGCCTCACAGGCACACTCTACAGAATTATCAATCTCTTTAAAAGGAAGGATGAAGAAATGGAGGCCTGAAGAGTCTCAGAGAGCCTTTTTTTGATAAAATTGACAATATAAAATTCATATGGAAATGCCAGGGATCCAGAATAGGCAAAACAATCTTTAAATAGATGAGGAAAGTTGGAGGACTTACATTTCCCAATTTAAAACTTACTACAAAGCTATAGCACTCCGGACAATGCTGTGTTGGTATTAGAACAGACATATAAATCAATAGAATAGAATTGAAAGTCCAGCAATAAACCCTTACATTTATCATCAGTTGATTTTTGACAACAGTGCCAAGATAATTCAATAAGGAAGAATAGTCTTTTCAATAAATGGTGCTGGAACAACTAGAGATTCACAGAAAAAACAAAAACACAAAGAAAAAAATAATAAAGGTGGATCCCTAACTCGAATCATATACAAAAGCTTACTCAAAATGGATCATAGAACTAAATATAAGGGACAAAAAAATGATAAAACTCTCAGAAGAAAACACAGGAGTACATTTTCATGACCTTGGATCAGGCTAAGTCTTCTTAGCTACGATATCAAACTACAAGTGACGAAAGAAAAAGTAGATCAATTGGTCTTCATCAAAATTATGAATTTGTGTACTTCAAAGAACATTATTAGGCAAGTGGGGGAAGAAAAAGAAAAACTCTTGGAATAGGAGGAAATGTTTGCAAATCACATATTTGATAAGGGATATGCATCCGGAATTGACAAAGAATTCTTACGACTCAATAATAAGATAAAAAACCCAATTAAAAATTGGATAAAAGATTTGAAGACACTTCTCCAAAAAATATACATGTGCATATAAGCACATGTAAAGATGTTCGGTGTCGTTAGACATCAGGGAAAGCAAATCAAAATCATAAAATGAGATACATTTCACAATTACTAGGATGGTTATTATTAAAAAGACAGATAATAACAAATGTTGATGAAAATGTGGAGAGACTGGAATCCCTACACATTGCTAGCGGGGAGGTAAACTGGTGCAGTTCCTTAAAAAGTTAAACACAGAGTTACTGTATGGCCCAGCAATTCCACTCCTAGGTATATACTCAAGAGAAGTGAAAACGTATGTCCACGCAAACGCTTGTACATGAGTATTCATTGCAGCATTATCCTTTATAACCAAAAAGTACAAACATCTCAATTGCCCTTCAACTGAAGAACCAAAAACCAAAACCAAATGCATTTCCACTGAGTCAATTCCGACTCATAGTGACCCTATAGGACAGAGTAGAAACGCTCCAGAGAGTTTCCAGGAGCACCTGGTAGATTCAAACTGCTGACCATTTGGTTAGCAGCTGTAGCACTTAACCACTCCACCACTACAAAATGCAGTATATATCCACACAATGAAATATTATTCAGCCATGAAAAGGAATAAAGTACTGATACATGCTACAACATGGATGAAATTTGAAAACGTTATGCTAAATAAAAGAAGCCAAACACAAAAGGCCACATGTTGTATGATTCCATTTAAATGAAATGCCTGAAATAGGCAAACTCACAGAGACAGAAAGTAGGTTAGTGGTTGGCACAGGCTTGGGGGGAAGGAGAATGGGGAGTGACTGTTAATGGACACAGAATTCCTTTTTTGGTGTAATAAAAATACTCTGGAATTAGGTAGTAGCATTGGTGGCAAAAATATGCTACCCATGCATAACATACTAAAAATCACTGAACTGTACCCTTTAAAGTTCGAATTTTACAGCGTGCAAACTACATCTTAATAAAGCTGTTACTTTAAAAAAAAGTCTAAAAGAGTTATCAAGGTCACACCACCACCGATCAGACAACTCAGATGGGATTAGTCTGACTAAAATAAAAATAATCTTGCCAAATTTTTGTTCCTGACTCAATTTAGCATATTTTCTATTATATCGCATTTCTTCCTTTTTAAAAATGGAGAGAAGACTTTTTTTTCCTGTGTCCTCACAGTCTCTCTTGATTTAAGCCATAGTTTGTCTGAAATGTTACCTTTGCTGGGGTATTTTCTCCCTTCAAGTCTTATCTAATGAACCAGTTCCACAAAAGAGGCACTAAGGCTATGCAGACACTTAGAAAAGACAGACTGAGTGCTAGTAGCTGCCAACCTTTTGGTTAGCAGCCGATCTCTTAACAGCTACACCACCAGGGCTCCCTAGTAGCTTTAGTTACTGCTAAAGCCACCATAAGAAGAGGGGAGAGATACTGCCTAATAACTTCCTTGGAGTCTTCTCCATGAGTAGTTTATAATGCTACAATTCTGGTGTTTCAGCCTCCTCTTAAACTCATAAGCTCTAAGACTCAGAACCAGTTTCCAGATTCAGCTGGAAATACAAAAATTTCCAGTGTCTCCTGGAGTCTTTACTTGGTGCTACTGGCCCCATCTACACAAAGCCTGGATGTCTAAGTAGGATTCAGGGGTCTTATCACCAAGATTGCTGTAGCATGTGGGAAAAGGAGAGAGTGCCCAACAGGTGATTGTGACCATTGGTTATAAGTGCAGCTCTGGAGACGGGGTACAGCTAAAAGGCTGTAAAGCTAAAATCCTAAGCCGAGGTGACCTTGAGGTGCATTGGTCTGATACTGAACCCAAGGCTCCTTCACGGAAAATGAGAATTCTTCCACTGATCCACCACTACCACCATTACTCACTCATAGAAGCTAGTTATTTCCCATGGTAGCATCAGGAAAATCCTGGCTAGAAGGCAAGAGCCTGGGAAGAGTTTTCCAAAGGCAGTTTCCAATTCTGAGGCAACAACTCCTCTGATGGTTCTCCAGGTCAATTAATTTTTGTGTGACTCCTATTGATGTTGGCAGGGATGCTGAAACCTGCTGTGATACAGCCCCTCTGAGTCGGAGGTGGAAGGGACCTTAGCTTAGAGGAAACTGAATGCTGTGGACGCTGTGGCTTCTCACTACACCCCTGCTTTATCACTGTTGCAATATCCTGGCATGTTCGGCCAATTCTTCAGTGACCGTGGTATCAGAGCCCTTTGTCTTGTCAGGGAACTCCTTTAGGATCCAGAACTGAAATACTGGTAACTAATTAATTCCATCCAGGCATATTTATTGAATATCTAAGCTGTGTCAGGCAATGTGCTAGGAGCTGGGGATATGGTGAATAAAATAAACGTATTTCTTACTTTCCTAAATTCTATAGGAATTGCAGTTCAGGCTTCAGGAACTCTCCAGGATAATAAGAATTCAAAGATATGGCTCCTGTCCAAATAGGCCTTATAATTTAATATGAAGGAATTGAGAGGGTACCATAACTTGTAACAGACAGAGAGAAAAAAAAAAAAGTGGTGAGTCAGGGCTGAGAGGGCACCTTAGTCTCTAGAGCAGCACTGTCCAATGGAACTTTCCGTGATAAGAGAAATACTACATATCTGCTCTATTCAATATTCTATCCACTAGCCACATGTGCCTATTGAGTACTTGAATCATGGCTATTGTGACCGAAGCACTCAAGTTTTAATTTTAATTAATTAAAGTAGTGGTTACCATAGTGAACCATGAAGCTCTAGAGAGACATGGGCCTACAGAGGCAGGATAACTAGCTTCTCTGAGTGAGTTATAGGGGTAGGTGGTAGAATTCTCACCTTCCTTTTGGGAGACCTGGGTTCAATACCAGACCACTGCACCTCGTGTTCAGCCGCCACCTTTTTGTCAGTGGAGGCTTGCAAGTTGCTATGATGCTAAATAGGTACTGTCGATGTTGAACAAGTACTACTAGACA
This sequence comes from Elephas maximus indicus, assembly GCF_024166365.1. NCBI lineage: Eukaryota > Metazoa > Chordata > Mammalia > Proboscidea > Elephantidae > Elephas > Elephas maximus. The sequence continues at coordinate 53,549,689 of NC_064829.1, read as the reverse complement.
GACCAAGACACATTAGGAAGAAAGGCCTGGTGACCTACTTCTGAAAATCAGCCAGTGAAAACCCCATGGATTACAACGTCTGATCCTCAACCCATCATGGGAATAGCACAGGACTGGTCAGCATTTTGTTCTGTTGTGCAGGGGGCTGCCATGAGTCAAAGGCTGCTACAAAGCCAGTTAACAACAACACAGATAAATTGGTAATTGGAGAATTAACACCTCTTTGGGTGGCAGCGCAGTGGCTAAGAGCTTAGCTGCTAACCAGTAGGTTGGCAGTTTGAATGCACCAGTCGCTCCTTGGAAATCCTGTGGGACAGTTCTGCTCTGTTGTATAGGGTCGCTATGACTTGGAATTGACTTGAAGGCAAGAGGTTTGGTTTTTTGTTTTGGTTTAGGGAAGCACAGTGGTTCAGCTCTTGGCTGCTAATCAAAAAGTTGCCAGTTTGAACCTACCCTGGAGTTCTGCAGGAGAAAGACCTGGAGATCCGCTTCTGTGAAGATTACAGCCAAGAAAACCCTGTGGGGCAGTTTTACTCTGTCACATGGGATCACTATGAGTCAGAATTGACTTGATGGCACCCAACGATAACAGTGAGGGAATTAGAAAGACTTATTAAAATATATAGTTAGTGGGGAAAGTACGAAAGAGGTAGTAGTTCTTAATGGTACACACTATTAGGAATGCTTATCTCAGAGTAAAAATTCTAATTGGTTAAGTCACAGTTATTTGCAGAGTGGGCCCACTCAGTGTTGAGTCTCTCTGTATAGCTGACAGCTCTAGCATATTTATGCACTGAGTGTATGATGTTTGTCTACAGTGACAGGAAAGGTAAATTTAAGGGGGTGAAATAAGTCAAATCACCAGGAACTTTCAAGACCTACTGAGTGGGCTAAAAGGCACAGGCAAGGGGTGGTGTCATCCCCCTCCCGCATCTTCTTTATCCCCTTATACCCATCGAAGGCTTCAGCCAAGAGGGCAAGGATACCTCCCACGTGGCCACGTGCTGAAGGATTGCCCCTTTAGTGAACGGAAGTCATCCACCTGCAGGCAAAGACAATGCTAAGAACACAAAGAATCAGGAAAAGATTGAATTCCTTAGATGGGTCTATCTGACCTCAAAAGCTACAGATTCTCAAAAGCCCATCCTCCTGCTGACTTTATTTTTCTTTCAACTTTTCATGTCATTGCTCCTGTCTGAACAAAGGACAAGAAAGTCCAGTTTCATTTCAGAATAGACAGAGTAGTACAAAACAGACAGTGCTACACACTGAAGAACTAGAGCTCAATCCTTGTGTGGGAGGGGCAAAGTAAGGAGGGAATTTATATATCAAAGTGAGAGGCAGATAATTCTCCCAAAAGGAACAGAACAAGACTATTAAAAATAACATTATTAGCTTGAGTGAGGAAGCTGGATCTTCTCAGGGTGTCAAATTCAACAGTTTTTGTTCTGTTTTATATATTAAAGATCCATGTGTGCTTTATTGTTTTTGTGGAGTGAAGTGGATTCATATGTTAAATTAAAAAGGTGGGGCAGAAGGAGGGGGGATTTGTTTGTTTCTAGTACTACTTGGCAGAATATATGGGGCCCTGGAGTCACAGCTGGAAGGCCTGGTCTCAAATCCACATTCTGCTTGGTACCAGCCAAGTGCCCTTTGGCAATTACTTTAATAACTACCCATCTCCTTGACTGGTGCTAGTGGCAGCCCTTCTCAAGTGGAGTTCAGATAATTAAGCCCTGATAATGCCCTAACAGGAAACCCTGGTGGCATAGTGGTTAAGAGCTACGGCTGCTAACCAAAAGTTTGGCAGCTTGAATCCACCAGGCACTCCTTGGAAACTCTATGGGGCAGTTCTACTCTGTCCCATAGGGTTGCTATGAGTCGGAATTGACTCGGCAGCAATGGCTTTTTTTTTTTTTTAATGCCGTAACAAGGAGCCCTTCTCCTTCACTGGTGCTAGTGGCAGCCCTTCTCAAGTAAAGTAGAGAATTAGGCCCTGGTAATGCCCTAACAAGGAGCCCCGGTGGTGCAGTAGCTAAATGCTTGGTTGCTAACCAAAAGGTTGGTGGTTCGAACACATCCAGGAGCTGTAAAGGAGAAAGAGCTGGTGATCTGTTCCCTTAAAGATTACAGGCAAAAAACCCTTACGGAGTAGTTCTTCTCTATAGTTTTATGTAGTTCTTCTCAGTAGGTCTACTGTTACATGGGGTCAGTATGAGTTGGAATTGGTTCAAAGGCACCTAATAACAACAATAATGCCCTCACCTAGTGGTTCTCCAACATGACAGTGCTCAGAATCATTTGGAGAATTTGCATTTCTAACAAGTTCCAGGGTGATGCTAACGCTACTGGTCAGGGACCCCACTTTGAGAATTAATGCCTTATGACATTCATTTTATGCAATAAATGAACTCTTCTCCCATGTATGTAGAATGGTATCAGCAATGTGTCACCTCTGGGAGAATGGAGAAAATAAGTCATTCAAATAATTTTCTGTAAGACTTGGGTTGAAAAAAGCTGGTTGTGAGGAATTCTATGTTAAGAAACCATGTGGTGCATTCACAACTATAAAGCATGTAAAAGTATGCTGCTGTGTGCCATGTAGTCGATTCCAACTGATAGTGACCCCTTGTGACAGAGTAGAACCACACCAAAGCGTATGGTTCTACTTATAATCTGTGTGGGGGCAGATTGCTAGGTCTTTTCTCCTGTAGCAGCAGCTGAGCTTTTAACCATTACACTATCAGGGCTCCTTGCAAAGATATAAACCTTTATAACAGGGCTTCAAACCAGTTCATTTCGGCTCTACCCCCTGCTAAGAATGTGCATTTCCACTCCAGATATACTGAATTAGAATCTACATTTTAACAAGATCCCCAGGTGATTCTACGGGGCAGTTCTGCTCTGTCCTCCAGGGTCGCTATGAGTTAGAATCTACTCAATGGCAATAGGTTTTTTTCCTAGGTGATTCTCATGTATGATAAATTTTGAGAGCCATTTCTGTACTAGTGGTTCTCAGAATTGGTCCCTAACCAGTAGTATTAGCATTGCCTGGGAACTTGTTAGAAATGCAAATTCCCAGCAGGGGTTCAAACCAGGCTTGAAGGCCTGCTCTGTAATTACCAACAATCAGGTGACAAGAGGCTGCTTAAATTTGTTCTTTGTCTTACATTTTGACTCTCTTAAATTTCTTTGTTTTAGTGATCTTCAATTCCATCACGCATCAGAATCACTTGGAGGCTTTTAAAACAGGGATTGCTGGCCCCACCCCCAGAGTTTCCGACTCTATAGGTCTTGGGTGGGACCTGATAATCTGCACTTCTAACAAGTTCACAGGTGATAATGATGCTGCTTATCCTGGGACCACAATTTGAAAACTATTGGTCTATTTGTCTTACCTTTGTTTGCTTCCTGCTGGATGCTATAGGAAACGCTGGTGGCCTGGTGGTTAAGAGCTAACCAGAAGATTGGCAGTTCAAATCTACCAGGTGCTCCTTGGAAAACCTACAGAATGCTATGGTTGGAATCCACCCTATGGCAACAGGTTTGGTTTTGCTTTGGTCGCTATAGGGTCACTATGAGTCGGCACTGACTTGATAGCAATGGGTTTGATTTTTTTGTCTCTAGTCTCTAGTTCTGAGGTTTGCAAATTATAGCTGTAGACCAAATAGAAACACAACTTATTTTTTAAAAAATAAAGTTCTATTGCAACTCAGCCACACCTATTCTTTTTATGTAATGTCTATGGCTGCTTTCTCACTATAACTGCAGAGTTCAATAGTGGTGACAAAGACTAGGTGACATAAAAAGCCTGAAGTATTTACTATCTGGACCCTTACAGAAAAAAGTTGGCCATTACTGGTTCTAGTCTTCCTTCTTCCCCTTAAACATACAGTTATTAAGCATCTTCTCTAAACACGGCCCTCAAGATATATATTTGTATTTTACCTTTACAATCATATTAAAGGGATTCACTGTCCCTTCTAGCTAAGGGTGTTGAATAAAGTGCCTAAAAGCATGTGCTACCTGAGTCAGGACTAGCTACATAATTTGTGGAACCCAACGTAAAAATGAAGACGAGGGTTCTCTTGTTTAAAAATTACTAATTTCAAGATGGTGATGACAGAGCATTAAACCAAGAGTGGAGCCCTTTCTTCTAAGGGTGGGACCCCTGTGCAACTGCACAGATTGCATGTCCATGAAGCCAGCGTGACCTCAGTAGATTCTAGTCCTGATCTAGCTGGTTACAAGATCAGCAATAAATACATTATGCCTTATTTCAAGTTTACTCAAAAATCCATGGAGGACCCGAGGCTAGACCCCAGTGTCTCCCCATGTGAGATCCAGGGTGGTTTTTCCAAGCCCAGAGCAGAGAATCTTTCCATTGAGGCATTCCCTCAGTCTTGAGGAGAAAGTGACAGTAATTTAACAACCCAAGCAAAGACAAGCCAATGATCATTTCAAAGAATGCAGCATTTCATGTTATTTGATCACTATATTCTCTGAGCATTTAATCCTCTCAAATATTTGCAATCACTTCCTTTAATTACAGAGAAAATACTTTGGAGTGATGTGCCTGCTCAGGAGCATCCCCTCCTGTTTCCTTCTTTCTACTTAATCAAGAATTTGAATCACCTTTCGACTTCCTAATCCTATAATCCTAAAAGGAATTTACTCTCCTTCAAACCCTGCTTGGCAATACCCTGTACAGTAGAACCTGGAGGCCTTTCGAAAAGACTGGGAGAAGGGGGAGAAAGTCCTGAGGGGCAGGCTTCCAGAAACTCAAGAAATTGAGGTCCCTCAAGAGAACCCTCTTCTGGTTAATATTCTCAAAATATGGAGCTGAGACCCCTGCATCACAGTTACCTGGAGGGCTTGTTAAAATTCCAGATTTGGGGGTTCCATTGAAGCCTACTAATTGGATTTGGGGCAGGAAATCAATCTCTCTCTCTGTCATCCATCCACCCACCCATCCATCCATCCACCCAATATCCCATCCATCCACCCAATATCCCATCCATCCACCCAATATCCCATCCATCCACCCACCCAATATCCCATCCATCCACCCACCCAATATCCCATCCATCCACCCACCCAATATCCCATCCATCCATCCATCCATCCATCCATCCATCCATCCATCCATCCATCCATCCATCCATCCATCCATCCATCCATCCATCCATCCATCCATCCATCCATCCATCCAATATTCCATCCACCTGCCCGCCCGCCCGTCCGTCCGTCCGTCCGTCCGTCCATCCATCCATATATATCTGTCCATCTAAATTTTCTCAGGTGATTCTTCTGGCTCCAAAAATTAAAACCAAGTGGATAGCCATTCACATCCTCAATGAATACTCATTCTATCACTGTTACTTCTGGAATATTCACTAGATGTTAATGTTATACCTCAGTTTAAAGATTATGATTTAAATATATAAGATCAAATAATGATGTAGATAAAAGGTCCTTGATCAGTATAGGTCACTGCTGTGGGATCCAGAAAAAATGTGGAAGAATCATCAGATGGGCATCTCTATAGTTGTAACTATGCTGAGTCATGGGCAGAAGTGCCCTGAGTGAGTTCATCTGAGTTTAGAGCCAGGGTATCTGATATTTAGAAGTATGGGCACTATGACTATAAGCATACCCACCAGTTTTCTGGGCCAGCCTTTACTTAAAAATTCTGAATTATTGTCTCCACATAACACTGGGCATATACTAGAAATCTCCACAGTTTCACATCCAAATTATGCCAATTGGACACCCAGAAGTGGACCAAAATCCTTTCTCAGGCCATGTTCTGTATTTATTGTTTCATGAACGTGGTCACCAAAATGAAGAGGAAAAGCTCACACAGCTCAGGACTTCACTGCCATCTTCCAGAAGCATCTCCCACTACCTCCACCTAAAAAAGATGGCCTTATTTTAACACCTGTATATCTGCTCTTGTTCTGCTGCTGCCAGTGACACGTCTGCTCCTCTTTCTCTATTCACCTAGTCTCTGAAAACAGGGGTAGTATTTCTCCATTTCCTGTCTCTCACAGATGCACCTGCAGTGTTTCTCACACAACTCAATTAATGCTCTAAACTGGTAAGAGATGATGGGCCTTGCTTGATTCAAGGAACTCATCAGTAAAATGAGCCCATGTGTCCCAGACTGCATGCTGAGAGAATTCAGATTTGTAACACGCCTTCTCATCAGCCCCGGGTCGCTAAATAGGGCAGCCTTTTTTTTTTCTCAGAGCCTCCATATGTTCAACTCACATGGATCAACAGAACTACCATACTGTCTTTACAAAAGCTTTAGATGCTCACCCTCTTTAATACACAGAAAGGCCCAGATAGTTTTTTCTCAAACATAGTGATGCCCCAAAGCATCAGCATATGATATGGGATGGGGAAGCAGCCCAAGGTGAACTTCATGGCCGCGGACAGTGGGCCACAAATCAACAAGTTGAGTTTTATGTAGCCCCAAATGGACCTTGTAGAACTTAAGGACAGAGAAATCAGGCAGTTCTAGAGCTCAAACACAATCTCAATCTCTCAAGTCCTTTTCTCCAACAAGGACGACAATCAAGAGTTAGGAGTGCACAGCTGCCCAGCCAGAAGAGAAGCAAAGTCCCAACAGAAGTGAGCCAACATGTTCTGGGTGACAGCTGGGTAAACGTTGCCAATAAAGCCTCACGGTTTTGATAGAACCTTCTGTATATGTGATGGTGCAGTTGTGCGGATTGATAGCTGCTCCCATATCTGTAACCAAGGAGTGTTGAGGAAGAGGGACACTGATGAACTGGAGCAAATGAAGAGTAACACAAATAAGAATGGTGATTGAAAATAGTATCACATCACGTGGGCATTTCGCCTGGAGAATCAAATACTTTTATGTGGTGTAGGGAGGATCAGGGATGATGGTTCTCTTCAAATATGTCAAGGACTCTCTTCAAGCCATGGAATCAGAATTGTATTTATATTGTATGCATAGTTCCAGTAGGCAGGAGTAGGCTAATGGGTGAAAGTTTCAAAGAGTTTTCAGCTAAACGTAAAATGTCATTGAAAATCAGAGCTGTTCAGAAATTGGAGGAACTTCTGGGAATTTTAGATGAGGCAGATTCTCCTTTTGTCAGGGAGAGTTCTTCATTAGATGGGACATCTGAGTGATGGACCTCCAAGATACCCTCCAACTCCAGTTGAAAGATTCTAGGTGCTGAGACAATGAGACAATGAATAAGGAAGACCGAAGAATCGATGCCTTTGACTTATGGTGTTCATAAAGAATGTTGAATATACCATGGAAGGCCAGAGAAAAGAACAAAACTGTCTTGGAAGAAGTACAGCCAAAATGTTCCTTAGAAGCAAGGATGGCGAGACTTTGTCTCACTTTAGACACGTTATCAGGAGGGACCAGTCCCTGGAGACGGACGTCATGCTTGGTAAATTAGAGGGCCAGGGAAAATGTGGAAGACCCTCAATAACATGAACTGACACACTGGGTGCAACAATGGGGTCAAGCATAACAGCCATTGTGAGGACGGCACAGTGTTTTGTTCTACTGTACACAGGGTTGCTATGGGTTGGAACTGAATCAATGGCACCTAACAACAACAACATGTGCTGAGAGGCTGTTCCGTACCACCTCCCTAATACCACCCTCCACATCCCTACTCCTACTCATGCCAGGAGTAGTCAGTAAAGTAACAATTAGTGAGGTTAAGAAGATCAGTGTAATATCCATGAATCCCATTGTAAGTTCCTTTTCAGCCCTTTCACTGGTGTAGGGATGATGGGGTGGGTAGGGAGGGATGGGGTATGAATTTTTACTCTTTTTACCATTATACTAAATATTACCCAAAATCTCATCTAAGAAGGTCTTTGAATTTACATCTTAATATTCATGAATAGCTTTAAATGTATCCAAAGTATTTTCCCCCTTTGGATAAAATAAAACTAATTTTTTTTTTCCTTGAAGAGATGTCATTTAGTCCTCAAATTATATGCTAAATACTACATTGTTAAGTTTACTAAGTCATCCTAAAATTCTTAGCCATGTGTCCAGATGGAAGAAAAACAATCTCAGAAGAGATTTCATCCTAACACCATTGCCACCTTCCCACTGGGAGGCAGCATGGGGTTGTGGAAAGAGCACTCATCTGTGAGTCCAGCTACCTGCTTTAACAACTTGCTGGGCCACCTGGGCAGCCATTTCACGTCCTCTGTCAAAGGTTACTGCCATTTTGTAACCCAAACTAAATCACCCAACAGAGAAGACTGAACACCATTTGAATACCCACGTATATTTGAGGACCCCGCACTCGGAAAGGGAGAATAGATTAAAAATTCATGGCACTTTCTAGTAGCCCTAAGTTTTCAAAATTCTCAAGAACTTGTTAAAGACAAGACAGTACTGATCTGAAAACATAGTTTTCCAGTTATGTTTTCAACAGTGATTTGGACCTAAATGGTCCTTTGTTCTGAACAGCTACAATCCATTTGGATTCTCCTGATGGTCACTTTCTGAGTCCTGAAGATTTTTACACTGTACTTGCTTCATTCTTACACACAACTTAATTGGATGAAGTGGGAGAATGTACTTTTCCAAATGCCTAAGATGATTCTGGAAATAACCAAGGATCATTACTATATGTCAGTCTATAATCTGTATATAATTGTGGTCATAACTGGCAGAAATTCTGTCTATAATTAATCAGCATAATCATTTTCTTTTCCTCCTTATGTAATGCTTTGTATCTGAGCACTAGGGGCCTCTTTTAAGCATACAAATTAAACTTCATGACAGTCCAACCAGCTTAATATTACTATGTCAATTAAGGACATTGCTACATGAGGGGCAAAAACATAAAAATGATGCAAGTAAGATCACCAGGGATCCAAGTCCAGGTGCTCCATTTACTAGGAGTCAAACTGTGATTCTACTCTGGGAGGGACATGTAAAACAAATTTATATTTACAATTACTTCCTGCATGGCTGGCTAAATTGAAGTTATTTTGCCAAACTTCACTAAGAAAAAAAAAAGAATTCTCCTGAATTTGCTGGCTGGTTCTGGCAAAAGTGACTTGCTTGAGGTGATGTGTTAGGAATTAAGAGTCTATGAGGCTGTTGAATGGAAACTCAATTGTAACAGGAACAGCTTTTTATTTTTTATTTCAGCCGTATATCATCTGTTCTCTCTCTGAGTTTCTTTGCTCAAACTTTCTGCTTAGTTGCAAGTTATGGTCTCACTGGCTGCAGATCAAAGGTGGAGATCTAAAACTAAGGTGTGTAGGCAATTCCTCTTGTAAGCAATCCCCTGTTTAACCTTAGGGGAAACAAACAGGCAGTCTGGCATATTAAATATATAAGGTAGCAACTCTCAAACTGCTTTGACCATAAGACACAGTAAGAAAACCATTTTCCATCTTAACGCTGTACAAACGTACCAATGTGTATTTGTGTGTGTGTGTTGCACACCATAAAACAAGAGTTTCATGAAACAGAATTTAATATGGTGTGGAGCCCTGGTGTGGAGCCCTGGTGGCGTAGTGCTTAAGAGCTATGGAGAGCTATGGCTGCTAACCAAAAGGTTGGCAGTTTGAATCCACCAGCTGCTCCTTGGAAACCCTGTGGGGCAGTTCTACTCTGTGCTATAGGGTTGCTATGAGTCAGAATCGACTTGATAGCAAGGGTTTAGTTTTTAGTTTGGTTACATATGGTGTATTTTGATACTTTTTCCCTCTCTCTCTCTCTCTGTCCATCTCTGTCTCTCTATCCCCTTCCTTTTTCTTCTCTTCCCTTCCTTCCTTCTGTTAACAGTAACCCGCTAAACTGAATTCGAAATCTGCTAACAGGTCCCATCATGGGAAAGAAGTCCACACTGGGGTGAGGTAAGAACACCAATCTAGCAGTCAGTAGACTGAGGGTCTATTCATGTTTATTACCACTGTGCACCAAATAGAAAGGAGAATGAAGGCTCTGGGCCAGTCAGCCTGTGTTTGAATCTCACCTCCTCCAGTTATAAGTTGTATGAACCTGAGCAAGTTACTGAACCTCTCCAAGCTTCAGTCTCCCCTCCCACTCTCCCCCTCAACCCCTTTCAAATGGGGCGTCCATAGAATCTACCTCCAAAGATTATTATTAGGATCTGGTGAGTTAATATAGGCAATGTAATTAAAACAGTGCCAGCTCCTTGCCTTTAGTAAGTAGTCAGCAAATGTCAGCTAATTTTTTTTTTTTAATTGAGGTCTCCGCTTTTACTACCCAAACTTTTCACTTAGGTTGTTTGTTTGTTTTCAAGGTGGTGATAAGGAATTGGAAAGGAGGAAGTGACTCAAAGTGGTTCTGAGGAAAGGGCTGAGGATGCTGGTTGACCCCAAGCTCTTCTTGAGTTAGAAATGGCTGCTGAAATAGTTGTCATAATACTCAATGGCTGAAGTTGAAGTAGACAATTCAGATGGAAACTGCTAACTTTCATATCACACTGGTCAGGGCACATTGAAAATATGGGATCAAATTCTGAAGGCCTTGCTTAGTAGGGTCATGGAGATAGTAAAAAAATGAACCCATTGCCATCGAGTCGATTCCAACTCACAGTGACCCCACTGGACAGAGTAGAACCACCTCATAGGGTTTCTAAGACTGCAAATCTTTACAGAACCAGACAGCCACATCTCACATCCAAGGAGCAGCTGGTGGGTTCGAACTGGCTACCTTTCGATTAGCAGCTGAACACTTAACCAATGCGCCACCAGGGTTCCTTAGAAACCGGCTGTCGTCGAGTTAATTCCAACTCAGATGGACCCTACAGGACAGAGCAGTACTGTGCCATAGGGCTTCCAAGGCTGTAATCTTAATGGAAGCAGACTGCCACATCTTTCTCCGTGGAGCAGCTGGTGGGTTAAAGCTGCTGACCTTTCAGTTAGCATCAGAGCATTTAACCACTGCACCAGTAGGAGGTCCTATTCTAGGCGAAGGTATACAGGACTTGGGGGGACATGGTGATCCTGTTACTTAAGGCTTGGATGAGAAGATGAACTGTGTACAGCTTGGAGATGGCAAGATTTAGGGGAGCCCTGATAACTGCTTTCAAATGGTTAAAAAATTGTGTGGATGAGAAAGAAAAGTATTGTGTAGGAGTTATGATAGAACCCACAGATAGAAGTTTCAATGAAGTAGGATTGAACTGCACATAGAAAATAATTTCCAAACAATAAGAGCTGTCCAGCCACAAAATAAGTTGCCGTGTCCAGTAGTAAACTCTCCATCTCTAGAAATATTCAAGTAGCAATGTGATGACCTAATAGGTATGCCTAATTGAATTCTTGAACTGGTAGGAAGATGAAATCTAGTAGAGTGTTTTTCAGAGCTAAAATTCTATACAATGACAAAAGTAAATGTTATTTTAGAGCTTAACACCATGCACATGTACATATATGCAAGGTGACATTATTTAAATGTTGGCTGCATCTGTCTGCACCATCTAGAAAGTCCGTGTACGTCCTCCTGAAGGCATTTTGCTTCCCATCCTTAATTCCTGTATGTGACCAGTCCAAAATATCTATAATGCCGATTAAAGCAAAACTTGGGCAGTCACATAAGTCTCCACAGAAAAAACAGCTAGGCCTTTGTGCAAAGGGACATTTTTTGTCTATAGTGGAGTTTTATTTTTGCTTCGTTTTCTTTCAGTCCTTTAATAGCAAACAAACAATTTGGAGATAATTTGGACCCCATGTAAACTCTACACTCCCTCTCATGCCTAAAAACTGTCAAAATGTTTGACTGTAAAAGGATTATTCAGGATTCATTTTATGAGACATTTGAGCTTAATTTCTGCTGTTTCTTCTCACACTGGAGCACCAGGGCTCCTCCCCGTCTCAGCTTTGAGTATGGGTTTCTCATCTCGTAGGTGGGTTTGATTAATACATCTGTCGATCATGTGCAAACTCCTTTGAGAAAATGAAAAGCAATGTTCAAATGTTCAAAAATAATGTCTTTTACAGTTCCTTTCTCAAGATGTCTAAGACAAAATCTCCGTGAAAATACACGTGACCAAATGGAAAAAAAAAAAAAATGCTTCCGTTATACATTTCTGATGTAGAACTTTGAATCAGTCAGGTAAACAGGGAGAGGATAAATAGAAGCCTAAGCAATAGTCTAGGAAATCTGATCAATATTTATAGCCAATTAGGATCACGCCGGCCTCAAACACTTGTTTTCTTAGGAAGAGGGCATTTGCAGCCTGCGTTAACTGCATGGTTATAGGAACCTTGGCTCACTGTGGTACAACAGAACCCCCATGATGATTTTAGAAGCTGTTGCTGAAGCGAAATCCCCTTATGCAACTTCCGCTCTGGCCAGGATTGGGTTATAATGAAGCCAATATACCCCACTCCTGCCTTGTGCTCGTGAGTATCTGGAGCAGGAGGAAGAAGACAGGTGGGGGGAGAGAATACAGAGGGAACAAGATGGTGTGCACATCAAGAAGTAGAACAATTCAAACTATGTATGTCTATGCATGCTTACTTGTTTGGTGTCTATCTCTGCCCCTAGATTCTAATAAACCAGGAGACCAAAGTTCTTATTGAAGTAGAAGAAGTGTGTCTGCCTCAGAGAAGCCATTTAATATATATGTGCTGGAAGTTCTCTCTTCAGTTCACTCTCCTTCACCATCAAAGTCCTACTCCATCTTCAGACTGTAACTCATTTTCCTTTACCTCAGCAATATGTATTCCATATAGTATAAGACTGTGCTCACACAGGTAAAGAAAATAGGTTGGAATGGAACCCTTCTACCCAAGAGCAAAATTTAAGGAAAAAAAATAATAAATCAAGGTTTCATTCAACTGAAGGTCCATTTCTTAAACCAACTGCCTTAAACAGTCTCAAATCTAAGCAACCACAATGCCTTACATACCATACATACAGTAGGTACTTAATAAATTTTGCCGACTGAATGTGTGATCAAATATTGTTGTTAGGTACTGTTGAGTCGTTTTCAACTCGTAGCAATGCCATGTAAGACAGTAGAACTTCCCATAGCATTTTCTAGGCTGTAATAGCAGATTACCAGGTCCTTCTCCCGTGGGGCCACTGGATGGGTTCAAACTGCCAACCTTCCAGTTAGCAGCTGAGCACACCAAAAGGTATATGACTCTTTGCACTGTTTTTGTTTTATTCCATTTTTTGCTAAGGTGCCTCTCCTTCTTATCAAATGTTTTCGTGTTTTGTGATTGCCAAGCACCCTATACTAGGAGTCAGAAGACCCATGGAGGTTCCAAGCCAGTTTTCTCATTTACTAACACTGCAAACTTGGGTAAATCATTGCATTTCCCAATTCTCTGTTCTTTAGAGTTAAAATTGGATAATAGTAGTTACCCTGATTAGGACACAGGTTTGATGTGCAAATAAAACACAGCAATAGTTAGGAAATTATTTTTTAGGTTTAATCTTTTAGGCTTTTTTAATCTTTTAGGCAAAGGTGACTTCTTAGCCTACCTCCTCACCTTTCTTCTGCCAGCTTCCAGCTTAAGATACTTTCAAGAATCCCGTGAATTAAAGGATTAGAGACAAATGGGAATATTTGTCCTAATAATAACTTGATATATCATTTCACTAGGATCTACACAAACATCTCTGAGTGCTCCATCTCTGGATCTCTAACAAGATTCCTATGGAAGAGGTTTCCCCATCTACCAATGCATTCTTTTCTCCATGAGGTGGAAAGAAACAGGGTAACTTCTTAGATGGAGAAAAACCCACAAAGCAGACGAATCTAGTAGCACATTGGATTAATACCCTGTCTGTTTTACAAAGGTGGTCTTGTCCTGCTGTTCACATAAAAATTTAGCACTACTAGAGTAAACATGACTCAAAATGAGGACAAAGAGCTACAAACATCCATTAATAATTGGAACATGGAATGTATGAAGTATAAATACAGGAAAATTGGAAGCAGTCAAAAATAAAATGGAACACATAAAGATCGATATCCTAAGCATTAGTGAGCTGAAATGGACTGGTAGTGGCCTTTGTGAATCAGAAAACCATATGGTTGATTATGCCGGGAATGACAAATTGAAACGGATTGGCATCACATTTATTGTCAAAAAGAACATTTCAAGATCTATCCTGAAGTACAACGCTGTCAGTGATAGGAAAATATCCATATGCCTACAAGGAAGACCAGGTAATACAACTATTATTCAAATTTATGCACCAACCATTAATGTCAAAGATGAAGAAATGAAGATTTTTACCAACTTCTGCAGTCTGAAATTGATCGAACATGCAATCAGTATGCACCGATAACTACTGGTGATCAGAATGCAAAAGTTGGAAATGAAGAAGAAGGATTGGTAGTTGAAAGATATAGCCTTGGTGACAGAAATGACGTGGGAGATCGCACGATACAGTTTTGAAAGACCAAAACGTATTCATTACAAATTCCTTTTTGCAATAACAAAAATGGCGACTATACACAGGAATCAAATTGACTACATCTATGGAAAGAGACGATGGAGAAGCTGAATATCATCAGTCAGAAAAAGGCCAGGGTATGACTATGGAACAGACCATCAACTGCTCAATGCAAGTTCAAAGTTGAAGCTGAAGAAAATAAGAACAAGTCCACAAGAGCCAAAGTGTGACCTTGAGTATGTCCCACCTCAATTTAGAGACCACTGCAAGAAAAGATTTGACAAATTGGATAGTAACGACCAAAGACCAGACAAGTTGTGGAATGAAATCAAAAACATCATACATGAAGAAAGCAAAAGGCCATTAAAAACACAGGAAAGAAATAAAAGACCAAAATGGATGACAGAAGAGACTCTGAAACTTGCTCTCGAATGCAGAGTAGGTAGAGTGAAAGGAAGAAATGATCACATAAAAGAGCTGAACGGATTTCAAAGAGCAGCTCAAGAAGACAAAGTAAATATAATGAAATGTGCAGAGGCCTGGAATTAGAAAATCAAAGGGGAAGAACATGATTGACATTTCTCAAGCTAAAAGAATTAAAAAAAAAAAAGTCTAGCCTCAAGTTGCAATATTGAAGGATTCTATGGGTAAAATATCGAATGATGCAGGAAGCATCAAAAGAAGATGGAAGGAATACACCGTTACTGTACCAAAAAAAATTGGTTCATGTTCAACCATTTCAGGAGGTAGTATGTCATCAAGAACCAATGGTACTGAAGAAAGAAGTCCAACCTGTACTGAAGGCACTGGTGAAAAACAAGTCTCCAGGAACTGACAGAATATTAATTGAGATGTTTCAACAAATGATGCAAAGTTGGAAGCACTCATTTGTCTATGCCAAGAATTCGGAAGTTTTTTTTTTAACCTGGCCAACTGACTGGAAGAGATCCATATTTGTGCCCATTCCAAAAAAAACCAATCCAACAGAATGCAGAAGTTATCGAACATTATCATTAATAACACACACAAGCAAAATTTTGCTGAAGATAAGTTAAAAAATGATTGCAGCAGTACATCAACAGGGAACTGCCAGAAATTTAAGTTGGATTCAGAAGAGGACATGGAAAAAGGGATATCATTGCTGATGTCGGATAGGTCTTGGCTGAAAGCAGAGAATACTAGAAAGATGCTTACCAATGTTTTATTGATTATACAAAGGCATACGACTGTGTGGATCAGAAGAAATTATGGATAACATTGTGAAGAATGGGAATCCTAGAACATTTAGTCATACTCACGCAGAACCAATAGGCTGATGTTCAAACAGAACAAGGGGATAATGAATGGTTTAAAATCAGAAAAGGTCTGCATCAGGGTTGTTTGCTTTCACCACACTTATTCAATCTGTGTGGTGAGCAAATAATCTGAGAAGCCAGACTATATGAAGAAGAACGCAGCATCAAGACTGAAGGAAGACTCATTAAGAACCTGTGGTGCGCCGATGACACAACCTTGCTTACTGAAAGCGAAGAGGACTTGAAACACATACTGATGAAGATCAAAGACTATAGCCTTCAGTATGGCTTACACCTCAACAAAAGGAAAACAAAAATTCTCACAACTGGATCAATAAGCAACATATGCTAAACAGAGAAAATACTGAAGTTGTCAAGGATTTTATTTTACTTTGATCCACAATCAATGCCCATGGAAGCAGCAGTCAAGAAATCAAACAACATATTGCATCTGGCAAACCTGCTATAAAAAACTTCTTTAAAGTATTAAAAAGCAAAGATGTTACTTTGAGGACTAAGGTGCACCTGACCCAAGCCATGGTATTTTCAGTCACCTCATATGCATGCAACAGTTGGACAATGAATAAGTAAGACCAGAGAAGAATTGACACCTTTGCATTATGGGGTTATCGAAGTATACTGAATATACGACGGACTACTAGAAGGACAAACAAATCTGTCTAGGAAGAAATACTGCCAGAACAATCCTTAGAACCATCTCACTTACTCTGGACATTTATTATACGGACTAGTCCCTGGAGAAGAACATCATTCCCTGGAAATGGACTGACACACTGTAGCTTCAGCAATGGGCTCAAACACAGCAAGGATTGTGAGTATGGCGCAGGCCTAGGCAGTGTTTCGTTCTGTTGTAAAGAGGGTCACTGTGAGTTGGAACTGACTCAGGGGCACCTAACAACAGAAACTATAAAACACAAACCCTCATTAAATATTGAGGAAAAAGAGAGAAAGTTTTTGGAGAAGTAAGAAATTCAGAATTTTTACTCATCAATTATTTGTAAAAGCTATGAAATGGGGCTAGATGTCAATAAATTAACAATATCCAAATTTAGTATGTCTCTGAGTGGTGCAAGTGGTCAACAAACTGGACTGCTAGCTGAAAGTTTGGAAGTTCAAGTCTACCCAGAGTTGCCTTGGAAGAAAGACCTGGCAATCTCCTTCAGAAAAATCGGCCATTAAAAACCCTATGGAGTACAGTTCTGTTCTGACACACACGGGGTCACCATGTGTCTCAATTAACTTGAAGGCGACTGGTAGTAGTAGTAGAAATTTACCATAACCTTTACTGTCCCTCCTATGTGTGTACAGATATGGATAAGAAACCTGACCTGGGTTAATTGAATCTCAAAGGACTCAAAAATTCAATTTAGCAACTGGTGGCACAGTGGTTAAAGAGCTTGGCTGCTAACTGAAAGGTTGGCGGTTCGAGAAAGATGTAGTAGTCTGTTCCTGTAAAGATATACAGCCTTGGAAACCCTGTGAGCTGGAATCAACTCCACGGCAGTGGGTTTTTTTGATTTGAAGATCCCTGCAACAGACTCCAGCAAACGTGGATCTTGATGTCAGCTCTTTTAAGGAGAGAGTCAGTGTAATTCACATCACAGAGGCACTGTTGCACCTATTAGGAATAATCTGAGGTCTCTAGAGCAGAAGATGGCCTAAGCATCTGGGGACGGTATATTTTATGACCCCAATGTGCATGCATCACACAATTGGGGCCAAAGTGAACCCCACAGTGAGCTGAAATAGTCTAAGTTAACTGATCAAGTCTTCTGGTTATTTTTTGTTTATGGGACATTCATGGGTAGGAAGGATAAATTAAGGCTCTGATAATAGCTTTTAAACTTTTAGAGGAAAATAGATGTCTCAGTACAAAGATAACTGACTTCCTCATTGACTTCTTCCTAGTTTGGCAAGAAAATGGAGCATTTTGAAAGCCAGGGAGGCCTACAGTCCCTGGAGATTAATGTAACAATCAGAGAAGTCCTAAAAGCTTCAGCAAAATTATTTAGCTCTCTTTTGAAATGCTGCAGGAGGGGAGGGGAAAGAGGTGTGAGTGGGTTTACAATCACAGGAAAAAAAATTTTTTTTTCTCAGGGAAGACATTTAACTTCCAAGTCAATTAAGGCCTCCAAGCAAAAGAAATCAGTTTGTTGTTGCTCTTCCATAATAAAAGAAGTGTGTGAGAGAGAAGCTCGACCTTGCTGGTGAGTGGCAGCTATGTTGTGATTCGAAACTACACGTTAGAATTTTGGGCAAGAATAGGTGGGCACCATTTGGGACATAAATCAATGTATCTCTCTAGTCCTCAAGGAGAATAATTTGAAACTAAAGCAGTCAGCTGGCTTGACTCCCTGGAAGAACTGGTGTCAACAGTCTGCAGACCCTTTTTCTAGGACCTCCAATTTATTCTCAATCTATTTCCATGCTCCAAACCACTGGGTATGCTGTCAGTGGCATCGATGTTACTAATCTTCAGTAGCCGTGTCAATGACAGTCTGCTCAGGCAAGTCCACAAAAAGGATAAACATAACAGAGGGGCATTAGGCCTTGAGTTAGACAAGGTATGTCTGGGGAAATGAACAGGCTGATTGTCACCATTTTAATAAAAGCACAAAGCTCCCTGATCTGCTATATAACTTTTTTTTTTTTTAATTTTGCACCAAATGGTAAGCGTATTCCTTTTAGTACCAATTCAAGTCATAAGGCTTGAGAGACGATCAATCTTTAGCTGAAGAACAGAGTGGATGGTATCAGCTTCGAAACACTGCTTCTTGGGATCCTGTATAAAGGCTTCTCCGGGCACTGACCTGAACAAAACTTGAGAGTGCTCTAAAAGTGACCAATATGTAGCATTTGTCTAGCTGCTAGGAATGCGCTTTCATAACTGGCTTATGAGAGATCAAAGCCCTTGTCTGGAGTTTATTAGCGCTATTTCTCTCCAAATGCAGTGCATGGCTGCTAGTTTTGCCTTTGCAGCTCTACTCAATAGGTGCTCGGTGTGGAAACTGATCACCTGAGAGAGAGAGAGTAGGACCAGCTCTCTAGACTACTCCATCTAGACAAGGATTGAGAAACCTTTCATCTGGGATGGAGATTGACTCTGATCTGTGTGTAAGTTCCTTCTTTGAGTCTAAAAAGTGATTTCCTTTATTTTTTGCTCTAGATTCTCTCAAGCTTGGCTCCACTGTCTTGTACCTCAGAACTCTATCTTCCTGCTAGCGAGTCTAGTGATGTGGAGCCAGGTTCCTGGTATTTGCAGTTGGACGTTCTGCTGCCACCCATCTACCAGATCTTCATCTGACCACCTCTGTTTGGGTCTTTGGAAACTCTGGTGGCATGGTGGTTAAAAGCTACAGCTGCTAACCAAAAGGTCGGGAGTTTGAATCCACCAGGCACTCTTTGGAAACCCTATGGGGCAGTTCTACTCTGTCCTATAGGGTCACTATGAGTGGGAATCGACTCAACGGCAACAGGTTTAGGTCTTTTACTTCTTCCTGTCCTGTCCCTCGGATAATCCTGGCATACCTGGACACAGATGACTACTGGCTCGTTGTACTTTCTGCCTGAGCTTTCCTCTGTTATCAGTGGCCCAAGAATTTTACCCACTCTGGATGCGCACCATAGAATAACTGATCCTAGCCAGTCCTTACTCCTATTTTAATCCTAAAAATGAGCCAGGGCCCTTGGCCTCATCCTTTGCACACTCTGTCCTGTTCTTCTGCTACTCAAGTCCTAGTTGAGAAAGGGAAAAAGCCTTTTGTTCTGCCATCACATTATCAGAGCTGAAGTAGGAATTTTCAGACTAGGAGTCCCTAGTTCTACCAAGAGGCGAATTCCCAGGTAACTTGTCCATGCTCAGAATAGCCAGAAGGATAGTTGATTGGATGGATGTTGCATCAAACAGGAGATTGGGGACTTCACCAGCATCCTAGTAGATGAGGTAGGTATAATTTTTGTATGTAAATGACAAATAGCATCGAGATGAATGGCACTAGGCTAAGTTCAGTCATGAACCACTTCTTGAAGGCCTGCTAGGTGAAAGGCACTGTATGAGTTGAGGGAAAATGTCTTCTTCTACCGGACACCTACCTTATACCAGGAACTTTGCACTGATCACCTCTAATGCTTCCAATAACACTCAAAGGTACCAACT
This sequence comes from Elephas maximus indicus, assembly GCF_024166365.1. Lineage (NCBI taxonomy): Eukaryota > Metazoa > Chordata > Mammalia > Proboscidea > Elephantidae > Elephas > Elephas maximus. The sequence goes on along the minus strand of NC_064829.1, from coordinate 53,529,801 downwards.
TAAAAAATGAGAAATGTTAGTGTCCCCATTCAACAAATGAGAAAGCAGAAGCTAAGTAACTTTCTTAAGGTCATACACCTACTAAGAGGAAGAACAACAACTCAGATCCAGTTCCTTCTAAAACCAAAGGCCAAGTTTCTCCCAATTACCACATGGTCACCATTCACTCATTCATCAGTTCACTCATTCATTCAGCCAGCAAGTGTTCCTGATAGGCTACTGAAAGCCAGGGTCTTGGCTAAATACAGTGTGAGTAGATCCTTCACCAGGAACTAGAAAGTGACTTTGGAGGTACTCAATGGGAAACTCTTTAGGGGCTTTGGAATGCTGTCATACATAAGTGGCACCAAATAAAATGGTTGGCTTCCTTTTATTTAATATTAAAAATAAAAATGTATAGTCCAGTAATCTTTAAAAAGGAGAAGAGGTTGCCAAACTAATGACCTCCCAAAGATAAAGTTTTCTCCAGATTTCTGATGGATGCTGGGATTTAAGCAAAATTGGACATGCCTGAAGAGTGACAGAGCCCTTCCTCCAGAAGGCATCTGTGTAGACTTGAGGGCTACAGGCTCTAAACATCCCTTTTTTATTTTAAGTTAAAATTAACTCTACATATAAATATATATATATATATATTTTTTATAAATATAAAAGCATACAATTCAACTAGGGGAAAAATATGCAGGCATAAAACAATGAAAGAGTTAAGGCTTTGATCCAAGTGGGCTGAGAAATTTCTTGGACAGAGTAAAGATTTAGGTAGTCAGTGCGTCATGCAGTGAGCTATGGAACTGTGCCTGTTCTTGAACACCTTTGTTTACACTCTTCACAGGAGCCCCTGGGTGGCGCAGATGGTTAAGCACTTGACTAGTAGCTAAAACATTTGTGATCTGAACCCACCGTGAGGAACCCTGGAAGACAGGCCTGCCGATCTGCTTCTGAAAGGTCAGAACCTTGAGAAACTAGCAAGCAGTTCTACATTGCAACACGGGGTTGCCATGAGTCAGAATCGACTCGACAGCAACTAACTACAACAACAACATACTCCTTTACAGTTTCTGGAAGTCTCATCACTACAAGAATGAAGTGGAATGAAATGGGATGGAAGGTTTCTTAGGCATCATTCAAATGTACACCTCACATTTGGTACATAAAGGAACTGAGACACAGAGTTAGCAGGGACACAGTGGCCACAAGGTTTAATCCCTTCTGTGATCTCTCCAAACTTTATTATGACATTTTTAGCATACTCTGAGACTTGGTCATGACTGTTCTTTAATTTTTCCATGTATGAGACTTTTCTCCCCCTCAAACATTCCACGTAAAAATTCCAAGAGGGCAGGTATGTGGCACACTTTGGAGCATGCCACAAGAGCTCACTACTTACAGGAATGAACTGCATTGAATACAAGACTCGAACAAGGAGGATGCAAAGCTATAGTAGGATTGAGGTGACTCTTAAAGTATAAGTCGCCTTGGTTTTTCTAGTGAAATATGTATACTCAAAGCTGCAAAACTCAGCCTGAGAACATGTTCTCACTGCCTACACATGGTCCAGGGCTGGTACTCACAAAACCTCTACCGCCAAAACCTTCTGGCCCACCTGCTCTCAGCTTGTCAGTGACCTTGCATATCAGTTGTGGAATGTTTACTCTCTGAGGTCTAAGGTTACAGCATTCGGTGATTTTTAGCTCCTTGGTTCCCCCAAATACACAGAAGGCAGTGCCACATGGATTAGCTTTTTAATCCTATCAGGTTCATAGTCCAGGGGATCGGTTACAATGTTAATGTGTTGCCAACAAATGGGAATCAGAACATGTTCAAATAAGAAAACCTTAGCGATTGTGCTACAGTATGATTCTGAAGCTGTTCTGCAGAATTACGGGTTGTTGTGGAGCCGATTTCAACTTAGGACAGAGGAGAACTGCCCCATAGGGTTTCCAAGGCTGTAATCTTCACGGGAGCAGACTGCCATATCTTTCTCCCACGGGGCAGCTGATGGGTTCAAACCGCCAACCTTTCAGTTAGCAGCTGAGCGCTTAACCACTGTGCCACAAAAGCTCCTTTTTCTGCAGAATATTACCTTTTATATTTTAACAAGTATGCCGTGAAAAAAAGGATACCATAACCCAAGAAGTCCCTTTCGTGGAATTCACATCCTCATTTACTTTTTAAGAGCTCTGAGAATGTTGACAATACACAATATTGCTTATTTGTTTAACAACATTTGCCAAACTTACTTAATCATGCATCAGTTTCTTTTAAGAAACATTAAAAAAATTCCAGAGTACAGTTTGGAAAATGTTGGAAAAAGCCATCTTCTTTATTCTATAGATGAGAAAACTGAGACTTTCGTTTACAAAGAAAATTTTCCAGAGTCAGCTAAGTAATGATAGCTCCAAGTCTAGAAACATTCCAACATCATGAGAACCTATGATGCTTAGCTTTGTCTACCTTTGGCTCAAAGTGACAAGGTCCCGCTTGTGTGTGTGCGCGTGTGTGTGTGCATCACTGGGGGGAACAAATTCAGAAAACACACTGCAAAAATGTTAGCGGTGGTCATCCTTGGGTAGGATTTCAGGTGATTTTTAATTTTGCAAAATTTCTACAATAAACATGTATTATTGCCATAATCAGAAGTATATAATAATATATGCAAAGAATTATGTTTGTAATAATATACCTAGGCAATGAACTCATGACATGCTCAGAGACTCAGACTACCCATGTTGTTTATATTTGGAAAAATACCTTCAAGATGCCAGCAGGGTCTGAAAGTAGTGGACTGAAAGACGCTTTATTTGAAGAAGAGTATCTTCACTGGCACATTTCCCATGTATCATCTTTTGGCAAACACAAAAACTTTCCCTAATGGCATGCTATTGAACTACTCAGAGTTGCTGGGGATTCCAGGTTCATTTTTCCAATGACCTTCTTCTGGTTTCTGAACCCAAAGTGAATTTACAAAGGTTCTAGGCCCTGAACTGGTTCTAGGCTCAGGCCCTGGTCTCAAAATGCTGCCACTGGAAGGGCCTGCTGGAGCCGACTCCCCTTACCTGTGCAGAGGTGGCAGGGAAAGACCAGACAAATGGGATGCAATAACATGGAAAGGTCTTAAAACTACAATTATTGAGAATGTATTTTGTGCTGGGTAAAGTGCTAAGTCTCTTGCATACACACCTTAACATTCTTACACCAGGTGATGTATTGTTCCCTCCATTGTACACATGAGAAAACCGATGCTCAGAGAGGTCATCTAACTTGAATAAAGGCACAAAGCTAGCAAGTGTTGACGCTGAGATTCAATCTCAGGTCTTGTTGACCCTTTACCTGCAGACACCTGTCTGCTATACTGTCTTCCCTACAGATGCCGCCCATGAGCCTCTAGAGATCAAGCACTACCTAGGCACACGGGAGTAAGTTCATTCCGATGCTGGAGAATCCTTCCTAAATAAACCAGAAATCTGCCTCTTTCAGCCAACTCCCATTGGTTCTAGTATTCACGGGGGGAGGGGGGAGGAAGGGGTAAACAGTTTAGCAGAAATTTAAATCTCTTTTACACATAAACCAGAAATGCACAGACAACTCTGGTAGCAATACCGGCTATTCCGTCACCTTATGTCTGTGGAAGAGAGAGCAAAGCACAAAAGGAGAAAAGGGCCTTAGAATGTGCAGACCTTGGTTTGAATCCCTGTTCAGTCACTTCACCACTGTATCACTGAGGACTTTCAGCAAATCACTTAATCTGCCCCAGTCTCTACTTCTATAAAACGGAGCAAATTACCCTTGCCTATTTCACGTGTTTCTGGTGCTCACCAAAAATAAACCAAACTAACAAACAAACCCATCGCCGTTATGTCAATTACTCTCATAGCAACCCTGTAGGACAGTGTAGAACTGCTCCATAGAGTTTCCAAGGAGTGGCTGGTGGATTCGAACTGCAGACCTTTTAGTTGGCAGCTGTAGCTCTTAACCACTATGCCACCAGGGTTTCCCACCAAATATAAGGAGGTGTATAAAACTGCTACATAAATATGAACTGTTTTTATTGTTTCATAATAGGGGAGCAGAGGTGGCTCTGTGGTTGAATTCTTATCTTCCATGCAGGAGATCTGTGTTCAAATCCCAGTCAATGCATCTCAAGCAGAGCCACAACCTTTATATCAGTGGAGGCTTGCGTGTTGCAGTGACGCTGAACAGGCTTCAGCAGAGCTTCAAGACTAAGACAGATTAGGAAGAAAGGACTGACAATCTACTTCTGGAAATCAGCCAGTGAAAACACAGTAGGTCACAACGGTCCAATCTGCAACTGATCATGGGGATGGTGCTGGAATGGGCAGCATTTCATTCTGTTATGCATGGAGCCGCCATGAGTCAGGGCCCAATTCGATGGCAGCCAACAGCAACAACACTGTTTCATATCTCGTACATGGGTTTAGTGTGTGGCTTTGTTAATTCCATGGGTGCACGGAACGTAGTGTCTTTTAAAAAAAAGTCTCTCTCGCCGTAGCTTTTAGTAGAAGGCCCTGTACCAAGCGGAGATGAATATGTTATTAGCTAATCTAGACTGATGCCTAGAAGTGGAATCACTATGATTGCCTCAAAAGCCAAGTTTCTAAAAACACTGGATTGTTTACAGCATTAAAAAAAAAAAAAAAAGACGCTGTGGAGGAAGATGGAGGAGGAGCATTTGCTTCCAGGAGAGCTTATCTTCATGGCTGAGCTAGGGCAGCGCAGCTGAGGCTTGGCACCTTCTCAGGAGGAGAGACACACCGTCATACTTCACTGAGATTGCTTTTGATGAATTGTAGCTTCCACTCATGGTGGAAGCTGTGTCATCAGGCCAGAGCTGTGGTTCTGGGCCGGGAAACCAGACCTTATGTGAGTTCACGTGTGAACAAATGGGTCTCCCCACAGACAAGGAGACCACTGACCATCTTCCGATGCACGCTGATGAGAAGGCCGGATATGGTGCTCCTTCCCTGCCACCCGCCACGGAGCTGAGGATGCTGAGTACAGGGGCATGATTTGAGGCCCTCATCTCCATTTAATGTTTCATATGTTCTCTTGTGATTTCTGAGGGTGGGCCTGTCCCTGAGGGTGTGCAGGCAAGCTCTGTCTCTTATCTGAGAGCCAGGGACGTTATCTGAACAGCTGCCGACTGGAGAAGGGCTAGTGTCCAACCAAAGGCACTGGCTGAAGTACCTCTTTTAAGGAAAAACACACACACATACACATGAATTATCTTCAAGGCTGCTGAAGCCCCCAGCATGAGCCCAGCCACGCTCACTTGATATCCTTGTGTCCTGTCCCCTGCCCCCAGCTGATCCCTTGTCTGTCTTCCTATCTAAAATAGGACCTGCCCCAACCCTGGTCTTGTGGGCAGGGAGCCCTCAGCAGCAGCTGGGAGAGGGAGGGCTTGATGAGTCAAGGAGCCTGGGGTCCAAAACAAACCAACTTACTTGGAGGCATTGGCAGCTGCTTTTGAATTCTGGGGAATCCTTTCTTCAGCAGGGGAAACAACCTTTATCATTGGCTCGAAGGAGGAAAAGGCAGGTTGAAAAAAATAAAAAAGAAGAAGACACAAAGGTTGCTTGTCACAAAGCAGAGGGAAGAGAATAGCTTTCCATTCTCCAGGCTCTGGCCTCAGATGACAGCTGAACACAAGTGGAATCAAATCAGCCTTTAGCTTTCCGCCTGCACCTCCCAGCAGCCATAGATTCACTTCCACTCGAGCTGTCAGTCAGGCCCAAGTGCTCAGCAAATGCCCGTGATTAGCGCCTTCCTCAATTGGGAGTGTAAATGGAGAATTGCAATTCCCTCCTCAAAGTAGCTGGAACCACACACCCATTAATTTCCATGAAGCCCAATGTAAACAGAAAATGAACGCTCCTATGCACTCTGCAAATTTTATTTCCCCTGCTAAAATGCTGGGGGCGGGGGGAGGAGGTGTATCTCCCTCTCTTATGATCCCTTCCCATATTTGAAATGATCTGTATGTTTGACATTCAACCAAACGATTCTCAAAGGGAGACAATGAAAGCCCTCGCACCTCCATTTGTCAGTATTTAAGGCTTAATGAACTCTTGGCGAGTTCTCTCCTCCCAGAGCTGCATGTTTGTTATTGCTGCTTAATGGTGATCTGTCCAACGCTCCAACATGCCAAGAAGCCTTGCTTGTAATCAGAAATATATATTTATTAACTGGTTGGTTAATCTACCGAGAGGTCTTCTGGAGAACGCCACATTCACTAAGAACTACCAAGCCCAGCTGTGCTCTTTATATTTAAACTCCAGACCATCCTCCAGTGAGAGGGCACTGGGTCCAGGCAGCCCAGCCTGGCCCTGCCTCCATCGCAAAGATAATCTCCCTCAGCTGTGTATGAATCTGGACAGCAAGGATATTCAGAGCTCTAAGCCTTTGGGTGCAAAAGATTCTCTACAAATGCACATTCAGAGTAAACAAAACCCATCAGGCCCCTGCAAGAGTCCGACGCCTGATTGCACTAAACACATCACGATGGAATCTGCAATTGGCAAAGTAATTGGCGTTATTACAGCTGATGGGGAATTTCTGATGCTGCCTGAGCTCTCCTTTGAAATAATACTCAGCCATTTAATTTGTCCAGCTCTCGTTGAGCTGATTGCTCTTTTCTGCTGGAGTTTATCAAGAATGAAACGCGCTGTCTCTCCAGACGTCTGTGGGCTGACATCTCACAGGCTTTCCTTTTTTAAACACTCTCCTGCTCCTCCTACCCACCCCTGCGTCAGTCTGCTGTTCACTAGATCCAATAATGCAACAGGTTTGGGACAGGTGAATCAAACTTCGATTTAATTCAAAGCTGTGTACTTCTGATTCCACCTCCAGGGGTACCTCTGTTGTTGTCAGTTGCCCTCGAGACACCTCCAACTCATGACAACCCCGACCCCATGTGTCCCAAGTAGAACTGCTCCATAAGGTTTTCAAGGCCTTTTTTTTTAATATAATTTTTATCGTGCTTTAAGTGAAAGTTTACAAATCAAGTCAGTCTCTCACGCAAAAACTTATGTACACCTTGCTACATACTCCCAATTACCCTCCCCCTAATGAGACAGCCCGCTCCCTCCCACTGCTCCCTCTTTCATGTCCATTTCACCAGCTTCTAAGTCCCTCTACCCTCTCATTTCCCCTCCAGGCAGGAGATGCCAACATGGTCTCAAGTGTCCTCCTGATCCAAGAAGTTCACTCCTCACCAGCATCCTTCTCCAACCCACTGTCTAGTCTAATCCCTGTCTGAAGAGTTGGCTTTGGGAATGGTTCCTGTCCTAGACCAACAGAAGGTCTGGGGGCCATGACCACAGGGGTCCTTCGAGTCTCAGTCAGACCATTAAGTCTGGTCTTTTTATGAGAATTTGGGGTCTGCATCCTGCTGCTCTCCTGCTCCCTCAGGGGTTCTCTGTTGTGTTCCCTGTCAGGGCAGTCATCGGTTGTAGACAAGGCCTATCTTTTGAGGGTAGGTTAAAACCACCACCGTTTGGCTAGGAGTTGAGCACTTAAACACTTGTACCTCTCAGGGATTCCTCTAATACTACTAACTAAAAAAATGCATTGCCATCAAGTTTGACTCACAGCAATCCTACAGGACACAGATCTGCTCCATAAGGTTTCTAAGGCTGTAATATTTATGGAAGCAGATTGCCACATTGTTCATTCTCCCTCAGAGCAGCTGATGGGTTCAAACTGCCAACCTTTTGGTGAGCAGGCAAGTGCTTAACCACTGCACCACCAGGGCTCCTTCTAACAGTACTAAATTACTTACCATAAATAATGATGAAAGACAAGGAAACCTCAAAAGACTTGGATGTCCTGAAGAAGGCTGGCAAAACCTGTTAGCCTCGCGAATAAGACAAGTCATTAAAGGGGTCTCATAACCCCAAGGCCTGAATTTTAATCAGCGCATTCTTATTTGGGGGATAGGTTCCAGTACACATACATCCCTAGAACGGAGTCTGCAAATATTTATTGAGCACCTGCTTTTTGCTGTAAGGGCACAGATTATTATTATTATTTTTTTTAAACAAGGATCATCCTCCTCTTCCCCACTCTAGCATTTCTGTCCCTACCCAGATCAAGCAGGGAAAGCCAAATTTAGCCAGCTGTGTTGTCTCACAACACAGATAAGGTTTACAACTGGGCACAGACCTCGCTTTTTCTCATAGGCCAGCTACTTCCCTTGTCAACATGTCAGTAATGGAGTGTCTGCTGGACAAGAGTCCTGCGGCCAGGATGGCTTTCTTTTGCAGGTGCCAACTCAGTCCGAGGTCCACTAAACCCAGAGCCCAATGCTTCCTGAATTACCCACTGTCTCATCTTTAACACAGAAACAACTGAATTTATGGCCATGAAAGTCATCACATAAAATCCTAAAACATCTGCAAGCCCGAAGACAGTCTCAGCGAACAGCAACCATTCAAATGCCCTTTGATACAGTTCCTCACTGATTTTTCTGGGCAATAAATCCTTGTGCCTATGATTAATACAGTGGCTGCAACAATGGACTCAAAGCATAACAACAATTGTGAGGATGGTGCAAAGACCAGGCAGCGTTTCGTTCTGTTGAACATAGCGTTGCTATGAGTCAGAACCAACTCGACGGCAGCCAACAACAACAACACGATTCTTCCAAAGAGCCCTGGTAGTTCAATGGTTAAGCACTCGGCTGCTAACTGAAAGGTTGGCAGTTCAAACCCACTCAGCAGAAGAAAAACCCGGTGATTTGCTTCTGTGAGATTACAGCCTAAAAAACCCTTCAGAGGCAGTTCTATCCCGTCACATGAGGTTGCTATGAGTTGGAATCAACTCAACAGCATCCGACAACAACACAATTCTTCTACAGGGTAAGAGCCAAAGTGACCGTCCAGAAATATTCTGAGGATCACCGGACGCAAGGGGCTGTTTGAATGAGGCAATACTCTCATGGTTGTAAAAGTTCCCAATACATTTGCTTAAAATCATTTCTAATGCTTAAGAGATAAAATGTTAATTGAGAGAGTAAGTGTCATTGGTGGTAAGGGAAGGAAGCAATCAATAAGATCACTTGTGAGCGTTCTTATCTCCCGGCTAAACAATCCCTACCCAGCCCTTAGCCTATTCCTGCCAATCTCTGTTCTACTCCATCCTCTTCTAGGGTCATTAATGCAGAGCCAGAGTGTCTGCCATTGTGCCTGTCAAATACAAGTGCCATAAACAGACTGTTGAAAAGGACAGGTGAGCTATAGATTTTTTTTTTGTTATTTATAACTTTTTTTTTTCCTTAGATAATCCCAAATTCTAGTCTTGGAAAATTGTAATCTTTGCTCCAATCCTGACTTTGGTGGTCAGGTTCAATTTCAATTACATAAAAAAAAAAAAATTACATAACTCCTAAAAATACTAAGGATTCTAAAGTTCACATTTATGGAGTGCTTACTGGGTGCCAGGCACTGTTCTAGGGGCCTATCTATTCAATCTTCCTCAAAATCTCAGACATGAAGGTGTCCTTTCACTGATGAGGAATCTAAGGCACATAAACATTTGATAACTTATGAAAGTCACAAAGCTAGTAAGGGCAGACCTGGGATTCAAACCGATTAGTTTAGATCCCAAATTAGTGCTCTTAACTATTACACTTGAAGTAATGGTAAATGTTCTCTCTACTAGTTATCGGAGGCATCAGGGCGGAAGTGTTTTCTTTTGTTACTAAATGAACATCCATTTATACTCTTCATAGTCATAATGACTACAACATCCTCACACAAAGCTTTTCCATCTTGTGCCTTACTGGCTTGGGGCACTGTTGGAAACATGGTTCCATCACAGGCTCTGACATTGCATGCTTAGGAAGGTGGGAAATGTAGATGGAAAATCAAGCGCAGAGCAGGGGGGAGGGAAAGGGGACAGCCATTATTAGGAAATATCAGAAAACCGTAGTGGAGGCGGTTTGCAGACTTAACATAGCCTCCAAACACAAGCAAGCAGATGGCTGGAAGGCAATGCTTGGGCTCTTGCAAGCTGTTCCACCTTGAGAGGTTCCTCTCCTGTCGGGGTCTCCTAACGCCTCTCAATTGATCCCTTTTGTCTGGTACAAGATGGTAGGAAAGGGGCTGGGTAGGTGGATGGAAGGATAAGAGGGTTGAAATATGAGCCAGGCAGTAGGGTTAGAAAGAACTTAAAAAGGGAGCTTGCTGCTTTGTTAGAGAGGTGGGCCTTCTTTCTCATGAGGCAGGTCAGGAAATATCCTACTAAAGGGATTACGAAGAAAACACCTTCTCTTAAGCCCTGATGGTGGCCTGTGGGTTCACATCTAATGTGCAAGAGCCACTCTTAGACCTAGAAATGTAGGAACAAAGTTCTGCATTATACAGTTTCAGACACAGGGAAATCTGACTCTGGAACTCAAGCCACTAATAAACACAGCCGTCTGAGACATATCACAAAACAGCAATGGCTCAGGCCCCAAGTGAGCAGAATCATAGGAGAATTTTTTAAAAGCTGAAATTTAGACTACTTCTATTAAAATTTAAACTACTTCTATTAAAAGAAGCCAGGCGCTTCTTGGAAACTCCATGGGACAGTTCTACTCCGTCCTATAGGGTCGCTATGAGTCGGAATCGACTCGATGGCACTGGGTTTTCTATTAAAAAAAATTGATAACTAGACACGAGACAGTGACAGTGGTAGGAATCTGAGTAATTAAATGTTTTGAGTCTTAAACAAATAAAAAAACCCACTGCTGTTGAGTTGATTCCAACTCATAGTGCCCCTATAGGACAGAGTAGAACTGCCCCCACAGGGTTTCCAAGCAGCGCCTGGTGGATTCGAACTGCCAACCTTTTGGTTAGCGGCCGAACTCTTAATGACTATGCCACCAGGATTTACTTGAGTCTTAAGCATCACAGAAATCCTCTAATCCTACACCATTGTTGATAAATTTATTTATTATTATTATTTTTTTTTTAGATGAGGAAACTATGCTTAGAAGAGAATGCCACTCAAAGTTAATCTTCACTGGCTGGCCTCACGTTATTTACACCTCTATTCTGAAAAGCTGAGCTTCAACTGTATTTGGAAAGGCTAAATCATATTTTAATATACTAGCAAGGATAACTTGGATTCCTTCTATAAAATGGAAAAATCACTCTGTGTATGAACAACCCCCTCTTCTCCCAACACCCGCCTGCCATCTACCTATCAATTTCCTTGTGTGTGAACTTCTGTACATTAACCCAGTAACCCAGTGCCGTCGAGTCGATTCCGACTCATAGCGACCCTACAGGACAGAGCAGAACTGCCCCATAGAGTTTCCAATCTGTACATTAGGTTTATTTAAGTCAGGCCCACCTGCAGACAGCCCTCAGATGGTCAGAATATCTTGGGAGAAAGAAACAAAATATTCACTGTAGTCTAAAGAGATTTAGTACCCCAGGAGAATTTATTAAGACTTCGGAATATTCCACTGAAATGCCAGACTCTCTGGAAAACACCTGGAGAACTTCTCTTTCCAAGACCAAATGCCAGTGCTGGTTTAAAGAAGAGGAAAAACAAAACAAAACAAAACATTGGTAAAAACATTCTCAGGGCAGCATGAAGCTGTTGATTTCATGTCAGAAATGCCATAGTGTCAGTTTGGGGTTTAGTGCAGGACATGGGTATGCATGTGAGCAAATATTTTTATTAAAAATATTCCATTACAGTCACAGATGTCCACATCTGGTAGGAAAAATTATTAACTGGGTTGCCTTAAGAGTTATAGGGAAAGGCCCATTTTTCGTGCAGGTTATCTTCATGTGGCCAGAAAAACACCTTTACAGGTGGAAGCTTTTTTTTAATTGACAGAGGAACAGGATTCATAACACAAATGTACTTACATGAGCTCCTAGAAGAAGGCAAAGACAAAGCAAGAATCCAGATCCTACTCTTCCAATAAAACAGGAAAGCTCAACATGGGGTAACTAGAACAGAGCTTCTCAAATGATCTTTCGTGAAGAACCTGATGTTTTTTCTCCAATCCATATTTTTATAAATTTTGGTAAAATGATCACATGCTTGGATTTCACGGAAACATCAAATTGCTATAAATGTTTGTAAACTCTCTCAGTTTCTATATTTGTCTCATCATGGATCAGTCACACACACTTGAGAGGCCGGCACTGCAGGCCATGCTCTGAGTGAACTGAACTAGAGCGCAAAGATGGACGGCGTAGCTGGTAACAAGGCGAGCCTGAAGAAAGGCCTGGAGGAAAAAGGCATGTGTCTCATAAGCAACAGCCTGAGCAAGAGGAACTTGTGGAATCAGCCTCATTGCTGAAATCAGGAATATCATGCACTAGCCAACGAAGTAACGTAAAGCTGGAGTTTTCTGGATACCTATTAGAGCATAGCACGGATGGATTACCCAATAAGCAAGGTACACACGGGCTTACTTGTATTTATTTATTAATCTGAAGTGCACAACTTCATCTGGGTTTGAAACTGTGCACTACAGATTAGTAAGTCAACACAAGTAAGCCCGTGCATGTCTTGCTTACTGTAAGTGGGTGCATACCATGCTTATTGGTTAATTCACCCCTGGGCCCCAGCAAGAAAGTCTAGATAGCAAGGAGACCATAAGCCCAAGGTCCATCACTAGCTCTCTCTGCAGTCTCGAGCAAACCCTACCTGTTGAATGGAAATAGCAGGTACATAAGCACAGCCATCAGCTTTACAGAATCTGTGCTGAGCCATGTGTGGCCAGGTTGGGGACTGTGAGCAAGGCACATCTTATGCCCAGGCCTCGGAAGAGTCAGAGGTCTGATAACGGGGTTGTTGCAGGGACTAGAAGTGAGGGGGCCTGTGTGGCACATGCACAGTCCTGGCACAGGGTGGGCACGATTTGAATGTGAGGCTCTTTTCCTTCTCTTTCCTGCAAGGCCTCCTCTGTGCTACAGAGTCTTTATCCACAAAATGAGGATGCTGGTTTAGAGAGGTTGGTTTAGATCCTGGGAATCTTCTGAATATATTTATATCCAGACCCCACCCAGACCAATTCAATCCAGATCCCTGGGGTTAGGCCTGGGCGCCTGCACTTTTCGCACAAACCAAAAACCCATTGCCATTGAACTGATTCTGACTCCTAGTGACCATACAGGACAGAGTAGAACTGTCCCATAGGGTTTCCAAGGCTGTAATCTTTACAGAACCAGGCTGCCACATCTTTCTCCCACAGAGCGGCTGGTGGATTCAAACTGCTGACCTTTTGGTTAGCAGCTGAACACTTTAACTACTGTGCCACCAGGGCTCCTCCTACATCCCCCAAAATTCCCATCTGCAGTCAAGGTTGCGGACCACTGCTCTAGGTGCTCACTGGCATCTCTTTCGGTGTTGAAACAGAGGGCAGGATGGTGGGAAGGTGCAAGCCAGCACTCTGACAGGACTTCTTTATCCACTGTGTTCCTTTGGGATGGCTCCACCCCTATTTTTTAGCAAAGTAAATATTACGAGGTAAATTCAAAACCTGCTTTCTCACTGCTGTGTGTTTGATGTGAGTGACTTTACTGCCTCTCTCTGCCTCAACTCAATTTCCTCCTCCATAAAGGGGCAATGGCCACAATGATTCTCTCTTTGGGAGTGCAAGGAAGGAAAGGGATGACCATAATGGAAATTGTTTGCCAAGATGGAGGGTTCAAAATGCTTGGCAGAAACTCTCTATATTACTCTGAGATGCAGCAATTGTCTTTTCCTGGAACCTGGCAAAGTTCAAGAAAACTCAACAGAGGGTAAACTAACGAAGATGGAGCTGCCTGCCCTGGTCTTACTGGTGGTCAGTCTGGGTTTGATTATCCTCATGGTGGGGATAAGGTCTAATTCAAGGTGCCTAAGCATAGTGAGTAAGAAGACAGATGTTACAGCAGGTCTACCTGGTTTCAAATCCCAGTTCTGACACTTATCGGTTTTGTAACCTCTGTGCCTCCATGTGCTTATTGGTAAAATGAGGATAACGTTATTACTGATTTCAGAAACGCATGGTAAGGATTAAATGACATAATGCAGGTAAAGTTCAAAGGACACTTTCTGGCACATACCACATTCTCATTAAGTCCTTGGCATGTATATTGGCAGAGTGAACATGTACCAACATCAAATCCTATTGAGTACAGAAGAAGCTGGGAACTCTGGAAAAAGCAGAGCTTCCACTGCAATTTTTACGACTATTGATGCTGATCTGGCAAGCAGCTGTGTCCATTCAGAGTAGGGTCAGGTAGCAGTGATTTTATTCTGAAAAACTTGATCAATCCTAGAATAATAAGCAACCTGGGAACTCAGGTATTTCATGCTAAAAAGGGAGGAGCTGACAGAAGCCTCTGCCCTGCTACTTCATAGTGTAGGGGTGCCCATCTGTAGTAATCAAAACTTAGAATGTCATCGAGCTACAGGGTGCTATCATGGCTCCTTCTCTGCTTCACCCTCCCTTTGCTGCTGGGAGATGGGTACACCTAGGATTCCTTTCTACTCAGAAACATCATGCCTTCCTAAAAATTAGCTTCTTCTTAAAAAATGTTTGGAGTACTTGCATTAGAAAGTTCTGGGTTAGGATTTATGGAGTCCAGGAGTTCTTGTGGATGATTTTGTCCCACTATGCTCTACAAATAGGACTGATTGTGGGCTCCAAGGAAAACAGAATAAAGGGCCATATAGGGAGGACAATGCCCTCCTCCTTTAACATTGGGCCACAATTATTCTTATCCCCAGGAATGAACACTGTACCTCTTCAACCTGCACTTTTCTCTGGGCCACCATTTTGGTTAACAATACCTCCACGTGATCATTAAGGTAGTGTGTCAACTTGGCGAGGCCATGATTCTCAGTGCTGACAGTTATGATATAGTTGGGCAGTCGTATGTGATCACGTCCATGATGAGATTTGATATAATGTGATCGCCTCCATGATGGGATCTTCTGTGAGTAGCTAATCAGTTGAAAGGAAGTTTCCTTGTGGGTGTGGCCTGCATCGAATAAAAGTGACTGTCTGGCACGGCTCCTGGGCTTTGGCTTACTCTGGATCCTACAGCTGGTTCCCGTTTGTCTGACCTCCGGTTCTTGGAACTTGAGCCAGCAGCTTACCTGCCATCTTGCCTGCAGATTTTGAGATTTGTTGATCTTCGTAGCCTATAAGCAAGGGTCCTGCTGTCTGACATGCCAATCTTGGGTTCACCAGCCCCTGAAGCTATGTGAATCAGGAGAGGCCTCTCCTCTGACCCACAGACTTGGGACATTCCAGCCTCTAAACTGCATGAGCCATTTTAAAGCAGATCAGCTGTGAAATGATGTGTTGAGGCAATCAGAAAAATGTGAATATGGACTGGGTATTAGAAGATATTAAAGAATTACCATTAATTCTGATGGCTATGATAAAACACATGGTTACTGTAGAGGGGGAGCCCTTATTTTTTAGATAAGCTTACTAAAGTATTTATGAGTTAAATAACAATGATGACTGGGATTTGTTTAAAAATACTATCCAAGAAATGAAAATTAAAAAGTAGGTGGGGGTATCAATGAAGTAAGATTGGTAAAATGGTAATAATCATTGAAGATGCCCAGGGGTGTCCTGAGGTCGGCTCCTATGAGTTCTGGAGAGCTGACTGTTAAATATTCAAGAATTTTATGAGCAGGCTGTTAAACCTGTGGGAGCTTAAAAATGGTCATGATGGAAATATTTATACCACAGAAATCAGCAGATGCTAGAAATCAGGACTTTGTTTTTACCAGCACACCAATGAAGCAGGATAACGAGTATATGGATGTTTATTACACTATTATGTCCACTCTTGCATAAGTCTGAAAACTTTAGTAGTAGTTTATAAAAAGAAGTCCAACTATTTTTCCACACTTTTAATACCTTCTACATTTTGACCGCAACCTAATACGCAACTAAATTCTTACGATGCTCCCTCTATACCAGAGCAATAAAATCACTCCAAGTCCCCAGAACACACCCTGAGCATCACTAGTCGCAGCTCTTTCTTTATTCAGGTTTCTCCTGCCCTGGAATAAGTGCACTGCCTCACTTCCTTCTCATCCATCCCAGCCCAGGTACAATGGCACATCCACCTGGAAGAGTTCCCTGCTTGCTCCATATAATTTCCCCTTCACCTGAATTCTTAAAAAGTTTCTAAAGGAAGAGATAAAAACAAGTGCTGTGTGTTCCAGGCATTGTGCTAGGTGGCTTTCATGTGCGTTGTCTTATTTGAGTCTGGGAACAACCTGTGAGGTAAACTCCACAACTTTTTGCTTAAGAAGGAAAATGAGGATCAGATACATTAGGTAACTTTCCCAGGATCACAAAGCCAGTATTAATGGCAGAACATTCCAGAACCGTCAACTCTAGGGGAAGAGTCTGTGCACAGCATGGAGCCCCACACGAAGGTCTCCAGAGGATGTCTGTCGAATGAAGAGGCAACTAGGTAACTGAACGCCCTGTTTTCTCCACACTGAAAAATGTCTTCCTGTGTGTTCTGGTTTACTCTCTTCTCACCCTGCACTATGCTGGGCCTTTTGGGTCACCATGAGTCAGAACTGACACAAAGCAACAAGTCTGGCTTTTGTTTTGTTTTTCCTATAATGGCAATGAAAATTTTAGAAACTCATTAAAAATGGCTACCCTTCATAGGACAGCTATTAGACTTGCCCCACAAGATCCTATCATGAAGCACACTTGAAGTAAAATTCCATTTTTTCATAATGTAGTTATCCTCCTCTCCCAGACAATGGAGAGTTTAAAAAGTAAGTGCAGACTCAGTCCTGTAGTCCTTGCTGCCCTCTGTGGGAGATGGTTCTTTGTAAGGTTGCGTTTCCAGCTCTGGGCATGTGGAACCCACACCTGAGTTCAAGCCTGGTGACATGTTAGTTCTTCACCACATCACCCACCTGGGCCTTTGTAAATATATGCACACACGCCCATGGGTACTCACTCATGGACATTTTACTGCAGAGTTTAAGGAACCTTCGCATCTCCTGTAGGAACTAGGAAATAAACAGTTATAAACGTCCAAAAGGCTTAGATGCTATTTGCATTCTGGATGAGGGCATTGGATCCTAACACTTGCCTTGGGTTGCTCCTAGAGAACTCAGCCTGCAAAAAGAATGAGATGGCCAGCAACAGGCGAATGGTTAAATAAACAATGTATCAGCAACCTGTACCAGAACAATCTTCCGTAGAGGACTTTTCAGTGACGTGAGATGCATGCAAAAAAACCCAGAAAACAAAAAAGGTAACTAAAAAGCACAGAGGATATGATCCCAATTAAAAAAAAAAACAAAACAGATGTATATGTCTATGTAGAATAAAGACTAGAAAGCTATAACCTAAAATGTCTTCATGTTTCTGTGTGTAACCATAGGATATATTTTTATATTTTTCCATATTTTCCAAATTTCTACAATAAGCACTCACAGCCTTATAATGAGGGAAAGAAAAAGAATAAAAAGAAAAATGGAGAAGAAAAGCACATGGCTGTTGGGCTTTTACTAATAGGAATTAGATGCTAGCTCTTACTGCACTGGGGGGTGGAGACGGATGGCCAGGCAAAGAAAGATGAGCATCCTCATTTCAAGACATCCAAGGACTAGAGAGGAGGTGACTTGAGTGTCTTTTCCTTCAAAAGTCAAGAAGAACAGGGCGCTGGGAAATGAAAGATGTGTTTGGGGGGATAACTCGAGCGGAAGAAGAGTCTGGGTGGCTTAAGTATGAATTTCCGAAGCTTTTACATCTGTGCCTTTAAAACTTGCTGAAGAGAGAACCCACCTGCCAGCCCCAGGCTTGACTCTAGCAGATAGTTCTACCCTTTTCGATCCAGAGCCTGAGCTCACCAGCCTGGGAAGCCCTCCCACCACTAACATGCAATCCCATCACTTAGAAAACATTGGCTACTAGGCGCAAGCTGCAAAGTATGTGTTTATTTCCAAGAACAAGCATGGTGTCTTTAAAAACAGATAACCATAAGAGAAAGACAGAAAATTGCTTTCTTACCCTCTTCTTCTCTATCTGGATGCAGAAAGGGGACAGAGACAAACAGAGAGAACATTGCAGCCCAGTGGGCAATAGAATCACTGCTCTCCACACTTTCAAAGCTGAGAGTCATCAAAGATTAGTGAGAAAATCATGACCATTTTCCTTAAGAGGATGCAGCAGACACAGGCTTCAAGGAAGAAAAAAAAAGTCCTGTACATGCAAGTGATAAGTGTGGACCGTGAGAAAGCTGACAGGCCAGATTACAGTGAACCCAGTGAGGGGTCCTCAGTGAGCTCCCTCCTGAAGTCAGTGTAGTTCCTGGAAGGGAACAGCCTGTGAATTACTGCAGACGTCAGGATTGGGGTGGGGGTGGGGTGGGGGGAAGGTTCTGTTTCACCGGAAACCCAAAGAGAGAGGGGGAAGATAACAACAGCAGCCACCAATTTGGTGGAGCGGAGTCCAAGGGGGCAGCCCAAGCATGTGGGCTGCTTTCTTTTTCTGTTTGTGGAAGCATCCAAAAGGGTGATGTTGACTTGAGACACATCCGGGTCTTTTTGATTTAGGAATAACACTAGAGAATTAACTTTGATCTGGGCATTACACGCTAGCCACAAGATTCCCAGGACTTCCTGGCCTCAGGAACAGGCATCCTGAGGAGTCAAAAATATGCACTTATGCTTACAGCCTTGGGGGGATGACGCACAAATGGAACAATGTGGAAAGGCCCAAAAGAAATGAGGGGAGCCATTTGTACCAGAAACTCTGTGGAGTTGTCTGTGGGAACATGGAAGTTGCCTTTGTAGGGTCATGCTCTCAAATATTGTAGACATACAGTAAATATATCTAGCTTTTCCTTACCCCATTTAAAAATCGAATATCTAGAAATTTATCTAAACAAACATGGAAAGAATACGGCTCCCTCAGAAAGAAATAATGCCAAACCACAAAAAAGAATCAAACAAAACACTTCCAGAAACTCACTCTCCCCTATGTGCCCTTTTCAAGCCGCAAAACAGCATCATGTAAAACCTTTCTTTCCTTTATTTTTATACATTTTCCGATAAAAAGAAATCTTTAGCTGGGGCGCCTCTGTGGGTGAGCGTAGGTGTGGATGTGGGTGGTGGATGCATAAACGTTGTCTTTCTCGTGTTTTTGTTTTTCATTCCTTCAGCTCAACTGGAAGTTTGTGTGAATAGATGTATAAATATTCTAATTAGTTACTAGTTCACAATGGTTGTCAAAAGGCTTCCTATCAATTCTAGAACCTCACTGCATCCCTGACAGAAGGATCAAAAATCTGCCATCAAAACACCAAAAAACTGTTGTACGATTTATCTTTAAGTGTCACTGATGAGGCTCTTTATTTGTTAACTCTCTTCCTCTAGCCTCTCACTTTCCTCTCCCTGTCCTTGTCCCTAGTTGTCTGTGTAATCTTGGGCCACTTCTCATCAGGATGCTGATTCTCAGTTTCCCCAGCAGTAAAGTGGGAAACACAGGATGTGCCCCACCTAGGAGACGTGTAGTGAGATCCTGGATGTGAAATATGTTTTAAGAAGTAAACATTCCCAAATATATGGAATTCTTGCTATTAAAAATTACTTACTCTACTCTCCAAAGGTCAGTGCCATTAGCTAGGGTGTACCTCCCCACCCAGAAACCACACTCTGGGATCTTGAGACAGGCTCTGACTTGGTGGGGGGGGGGGGGGGTAAGAGAAAGTTTCATATCAAAAGGAAGGTAGGGGCAAGGACTGAGTACCACAGCTATGACTCTTGGATTTATTTTCCTTTGTATACATGCTGTATCAACATGGGGTCTCTGGGAGAACAAGGACTTCTGTGTGGCTGGCATGTGTTTGTGTGTTGGTGTTGATGTGTGTTGTATGTAGACAGTGACTCTGCTTCCAGAGACAGGAAGGATGGTTTTCCATCTCCAGTTTCTGCCAAAGGAGTTCCCAGACAGCCCTTGTCTGTGCCCTCTTGGGTTTACCCACCCACCACAACCTCCATACAGCACTCTGGCCCGAGATAATAGTGGCCCATTTCCTCATCTAGATCAGCAAAACTCAACCATCTGTCTCTGCAGGAGTTTGAGATTAACCTGGCCACTAGACCATGACTGCCAGGCATTTGCACATGAAGATTACAGAAACATGACTGTCCTGTCCAAGAAATAAAGAGAAGAACCCCACCCCCAACCCACCTACCACCTCCTTTGGTTTATTCCTTTCCTAAGCTGAGTCACCATTCAACAGTTCCCAGCATCGTGATCTAGGTTTTTCCCCCCATTATAAAACATTAAGAGGAAAAGCAGAAAGAGGTTGTTTTGTTCTTGATGGGATGAGAGAGACAGCTGGAGGGAGAGGGCAACTACCTGGTAGTTCTCATGGCTGGTACCTTGAATTGGGGGCTGGAAATCCAAGGGGCGGGGGGAGTCCTGCCCTTGTCGCCAAGTTTGTTTGATCATGACCAAGCTAGGTAACATTTCACTTTTCCAAACTGCATAAAAGGATCAGTGGGACTTACCTGTGGCTGAAATCCTTTGAGGTCGCTAGTTGCAAGGTCACTGACTGTGAGGAGCTGTAAAAGACAAAAGGAGTTTTCCTTAGTGATACTCCTCAAAGTCTACACACGGTACCCTCAAGACAACTAACCAGCAACGGACTCACGATAGCCTAGATTTGGAGCTACAGAGACAGAACTGCAAAAGGCCTACGCTAGGACATAGGTGATATTTCTCGGCTAGGAATCTAGACTCAATGGCCTTCTCACTTTGCGTCCACCATATCTCTGATTTCATAGAGCTCTCTTCCTGCCCTCCCGCATCTTCAGCCTTTCTATATACTACCAATTCTTCACCAAACCAAACCAAACTCGTTGCCGTCAAGTCAATTCCGACTCATAGTGACCCTACAAGACAGAGTAGAACTACCCCCTAGGGCTTCCAAGGAGTGCCCGGTGGATTCGAACTGCCGGCCTTTTGGTTAGCAGCCATAGCTCTTAGCCACTATAACACCAGGATTTCAGGGTCTCTAATTAGGGATCTTGGACTATGGATAGATTTCAGTGGGCCCACAAAATCGCTGAAATTATAAATACAATTACGTGCAAGTCTATAAGAAAGCCAAACCAAACAAGTTGCTGCGGGGTCCCCTCTGACTCGTGGTGACCCCATGTGTGTTCTAGTACAACGTGTCTGTGCTTCATAGGGTTTTCGATGGCTGATTTTTCCTAAGTAGATCACAAGGCCTTTCTTCCAAAACACCTGAGTGGATTTGAACCTCCAACCTTTCAGCTAGTAGCTAAGTGCTTAACTGTCTATGCCACCCACAGGGAGTACATATGCAAGTCTACAGATGCACACATTTCCTTAGGGAGAGGGTCTTTGGCTTTCTTCTTATTATCAAAGTAGTCTAAGACGCAAACAGAATTAGTGATTCAAACACAGCTCAAGGCCAGTCTCCTCTGGGAGAGCTGCTTTTATTTATTATTTATTTATTTAAATCAGACCAGTACAAATGACTTTCCTCTTCTGAACTATAAGCAACTCAGGTTTTGCTATATCGTAAGTTGTCTTTGATTTTATATACTATTTAGATGTTCATAGCTTATGTCCCAAACTCTCATGCATGATATTAGAGTGTAAGATTCAGGTTTATATATTTTCTGCACCTCTGTATTTAATCAATATTAGAGACTAAGGTTAAGGTTTTAAATATTTTTGCACCCTCTGCAGGGTTGTGCACTAGAAAGCACTCAATAAAAATGTATGGTTAATTAATAAAATAATTGCATTCATCGCTGCTGTTCAAAAATGCTGGGAAAGTGCAAGATAGAAAGAGAAAAAGGGCAGATGCTTATTTGGATTCAAGGAGTGTGACTGCTAGCTTTGTTAGGCCTGGAGAGCATCTGTGAAAAATAGGAATGATTTCATGTTTGCTGTAACAATATTTTGTTTGGTACAAGAAAAAGAGGGAGTCCTGCTGGGCTTCAGCGCCTTCAGCCTTCAGAAAAGCTCAACTGGGCTTTCCAGCTTCCCTAAATGACTCTGCCAAAGAAGACCTTAAGTGGTGTTACAGCTGGGATGGAGCAGACAGAAGGTGGAGAAGGCAAAAGCTATACCTTCTCTGCATACCCAGTCCTGCTGCTGAGATTAGCCACGTAGACAGTGCCAGGGGAAGGCAGGATTATCAGAGTACAGAGAGCAGGTTCAGCCCCTCTGACTGCAATTAAACAGCCAAGCAACATTATCCTTTAGGGCACTTGACTTGGCACCAAGACCAAACATAATTATAAAAACTAGTCCCTGCCTCCGAGGCACTGGTAGCTCAGTAGCAGATTTCTCGCCTTCCATGTGGGAGACCTGGGTTCAATTCCCGGCCAACTGTACCACATGTGCAGCTACCACTTGTCTGTCAGCGGTGGCTTGTGTATAGCTATGATGCTGCAAAGGCTTCAGTGGAGCTTCCAGACTAAGATGGACTAAGAAGAAAGGCCTGGCGATCTGATTCTGAAAATCAACCAGAGAAAACACCATGAAGCACAACAATCTGATACCCAACTGATTATGGGAATGGTGCAGGATCAGGCAGCATTTTGTTCTGTTGTGCATGGGATTACCATGAGTCGGGAGCCGACTCAACGGCAGCTAACTACAAGAATAAGAACTTGTCTTTGCCTTTAAGGGATCTATGACTTGGTTGAAGGGTAAGACACGTGTACGTGAAAGTGTAAGCAGATTATAGTTGGGTGTGAGCATTGAATGTGAAGATCAGGCAAGAGATGTCCAGGTGAGGTTGCCGAAATAAGGTGGAGTTTGAAATGAGCCTGAAACGAAAGGTGGCAGGGCAATTGGGAGAAGCAGGATATGGAAAGGGACTTTCCAATCCCCACCCCGCCCCCCTTTGCATTTACTAAGTGCCAGCTACAGCAGACACTAGGGGAGGAGGAGGGAGTTATGATCACTGAGGACAGCCTGGGTGCCCAGCACAGTGGTGCCTGCTTTATGTAATTTTTCTTTTTTAATCCTCACAACTCCTTGATGAGGCAGAAAGTGTCTCCATTTTATGGATGGGAAACTGAGACATGGAAGTTCAATACCACTGCCTAGGTCACACAGGTAGCATGCAAACTATATTGTCCTAAAGCTCATGCTTTTTCTTCTGTAATAAGCTATAATAAGCTGCCTCTGAATTTTAGCACACTGGGGATAATTTGTTGAGAAGCCTTGGTGTAGAAGGAAAGATAAGCACCAGTCATATTAGACTCAACTCTTGGTTAAATGAGCCGCAGACAATAACATAAAGAACATGCCCCCATGAATGACCCTTCACCGACTTTCAGACACTTTTTTATTTAATTCCTAATGACCATCCACTCTTTTGAACTTACTAATACAACGTAGGCCTCTAACTTAACCTGGGGAGAAGGGGCAGAAAGGGCGGGTGTGGTATGGACATGTAAGTGATCTTTGTAAGAACAAACCAAAATCAAACCAAGCCCACTACCATAGAGTTTATGCCAACTCATAGTGACCCTGTAGCTAGAGTAGAACTGCCCCAAATGGTTTTCAGGGCTATAAATCTTTATGGTAGCAGACTGCCACATCTTTCTCCCATGAGCCGGCTTGTGGGTTCAAACTGCTAAACTTTTGGTTAGCAGTCGAGTGCTTTAACCACTGTGCCATCAGTGCACTTTTGCAAGAAGAGGGCTACCAATATGTCTTATCATATAGGAATCAATTTCAAATTCTCCCAGCCCTGGGAGTAAGCTGGCATGAACCCTTCTACCACCTTTCAACAGAGCTCACCATGTAAGCAGCAACCATGAGACCAAAATGTGTAGTTCCTCCTAGTTCTGAGATCCCACAACTGAAAATAAACTGCAAGGATGTTCAAAGCATCTTAAATAGGCATTATTTTCTCATGTCAGTGGTTTTGAGATTAAGAAATGACCAGCTCCATTTGTTTGACTGGAAACAGAGGTATGGAATTTGGGGTTATTATTCCTTAAGTCCCAAGCTCAGCAAAGTTAGGAGTTATCACACCTTCCCTGGAAACTTGCGATCCTCATTTCCTTCTCTTAAGAAGGAGCCAGGTGCATGCAGTTTAGTTCCTAAAAGTTCTGTTTTATGGTGTTGTATATATTTTTACAGGAAACCCTGGTGGTGTAGTGGTTAAGTGCTACGGCTACTAAACAAAAGGTTGGCAGTTCAAATCTGCCAGGCACTCCTTGGAAACCCTGTGGGGCAATTCTACCCTGTCCTATAGGGTCGCTATGAGTTGGAATCGACTCGATGGCACTGGGTTTTTGGTATGTATTTTTACTTTTTTTTTTTTTTCCACCCAAAAACCAAAAACCAAACCCGTTGCCACCGAGTCAATTCTGACTCATAGCGACCCTACAGGACAGGGCAGAACTGCCCCATAGAGTATCCAAGGAGTGCCTGGTGGATCTGAAACCACTGACCTTTTGGTTAGCAGCTGTAGCTCTTAACCACTATGGCACCAGGGTTTCCTTTTTCACCCAACAACCATAAAATCCTTGAGTGGTACAAACGGCTAATGTGCTTGGCAGCTAACTGAAAGCCTGGAGGCTTGAGTCCATCCAGAGATGCTTCAAAAGAAAGGCCCGGTGATCTACTCCGGAAAAATTAGCCACTGATAAACCCAACGGAGCACGCTTCTGCTCGGACACCCATGGGGTCGCCATGAGTCAGAGCTGACTGAAAGGCAGCTGGTTTAACAAGATCATGTCTAACAAGACTGTGACCCAGATCTCACGAAACTTTTGCATTTCTCAAAGTGTTGAGAGAAGTCTGGGCATATAATTAGTCAATAAATACTTCTTGGTCAAATGACTTAAAAAGAAAGTAGAGAATACTGTCAACCTAGAGGTGAGGATTAGAATGACTAAATTGCTGAGCCTAGAGAAAAGAAGGGGAGAGACAGGTTTGTGACAGCCTTCACGTTGACAAAAGGAAATGACACTCAGCATCCAGAGCATTTCCTGCATGAAGGAGACACTCAAATATTTGAATGAGTTAATCAGGTCCAACGATGGGAACAAGCTCTTCTCTATCTGCTGCAGGATTTATGAGAGAATGTTGGCATACAGCCTATGAGTCAGAGCTCAAATTTAAGGAAGGACAGTGTGAAGGTGAATGAGGCTGGACAGTGCATGAGTCCACCATGAGGAGAGAGATAATGGGATCTCTCCGTTCTGTGCATGAAATGATAAATTGTTAAATGAGCCCATCACCTTTTAGTTGTGTTAGCTTATCTGATGGTAGGTTGAGGGAGGCAGGGAGGTGATGTTAAGGATGGTAATTCTGTAACTTCCAAAACTTCTGAATTCCTTAGCTTGGGGATTCTGTACTATTTCAGTCACAATCCAATGGGCATGTAAGTTATTATCTGAACTGGGAGACAACCAAAGGCAAGATTTAAGACCTCTTCGCTAAATGGTGTTGAAAGAACATGGTCAGAGAAGTCTGTCTTTCCTCGCCAGCAAGCCTCAGCTCCCACCTTGCCTAGCTCTTGGGCTCTAAAGGCTATGTTTTGCCATAATGTTTTCAACAAATACATGAGTTCTGAGGAAAAACACAGCCTCACACCTCGGTCACTCCCCCATTCCCAAAGCTGAACATTTCCTAGTAGTCTACACATTTTGCCCACAGGCAGGCAGAAGGGGCCCTCAGGCAGGTGTGGATTCAAAACACAGGACAGGAAAAAAAAAATTGCCATCGAGTCTATTCCGACTCATAGTGACCCTATAGGACAGAGTAGACCTGCCCCATAGTTTCCAAGGAATGCCTAGTGGATTCGAACTGCCAACCTTTGGATTAGCAGTCAAGCTCTTAACCACTGCACCACGAGGGCTCTGCTAAACGCAGGACAGGGAAGCCCATATTTTTAAATCATAGACCATGTAGAGCTGGACCCCAAAACAGAGCTCCAGGCTTAGAGAGTGTCAGGACCCGAAGGCGGCAGTGGAAGATCCCAGGGTGGATGAGAAATCACTGTATGCGCAGCGAACTCAGGAGCCACTTCTGTGGAGGAACTGGGGTGAGAGAATGTGGTGTGGATGAAGGGCCCCATTGTGTCCCTTGTACCTCCTTCAACCACAGAGGCTCAGATTTTCCATTTCAGGCATACAATTTCATTTGAAAAAGAATTCTCTGCTACTAAAATCTACAAAATCCAGAGTAAGTTCTTATTTTGCAGAAAAAGAAGCTGAGAAGTGGCTTTTTTAAGATCACACAGCTAGTGAGCAACAGGCCAGGGTAGGTCTCCCTCGGCCAGCTGATTTCCCTCCTGATGATCAGAGTGCCCTGGACCCCCCGCAGAAACCTCTGCTAGTGACTGTCTCCATCCAGACACAACTGGCTGCTGAAGTTGGCTGACCTCTGTCCTGAAGGTGGGACAGACATGCTCAGGAATTCAGGAGGAGACTGAGGCATGGGCAAGAAGATACGAGCATGTTCCCAAAGCCACTGCCTGGAAGAGTACTGATTCAGGTCCTTCTCCAAACTCTCCAACTCCGACGCTACCCCCATTATAAAGAGCCCTATTGAAAACAGTTCAGTGCCCACATCAGTTTGGCCGTGAGGGGAGGGGTCCAAGCCAAGTAGGCAGAAAGAGGGAGGAAAATGAAATCCAGTGTCTCTGGGGACTTCAATCAGACAGCAGTTAATGAAAAGGATCCTGCATTTTCCCCGGATGGCCAAATGTCTGTACAATTCCCAGGTCTAGCGGGTGTAGGGAAGAAGAGCAGGCAGAATTATATTTAAAAGGCAAAGGAAGGAGAAATACTTTCATCTCCCTGGTGGAGCTGGGCAGTGCTCCTGGGGCCCTGTGTCAGGCCATTGTCATTCCTGACATGTCTTGCTACTCTCGAGAACAATCCACATTCAAAATATTAGGAGGATGACCCTGCTTTCTATTTTTGAAGAACTGCAGTCTCTCTCTTGGCACAAGTGCAGGGTTTTCTTTTCTTTTTCTTTTTGCCATGTTAAGTCCAAGAGATAGGTTGGGGGGCAGAGAAGAGTAGAAGAAAGTACAGGGAGCTGTGGGAGTCCCTGGGTGGTGCAAATGATTAACGTGCTCAGCTGCTAGCCCACAGGTTGGAGTTTCAAGTCCACCCAAAGGCTTCTCAGAAGAAAGGCCTGACAATCTACTTCTGAAAAATCAGCTATTGGAAACTCTGTGGAGCACAGTCCTACCCTGACGCATGGGGTAGCCATGACTGGGGGTCAACTTGATGACAACTGGTGGTTTGATGGGACCCCTGAGGGGGCGAGAGGAGAAATAGCCTCAGCTTTCCAAGCAGGGACATTCTACTCTCTTGCTCTTCTCTGGCCCCGCTCTCTAAATGGGATTCTCCTTCCTTTGCTTCCATCACCAGAAATCACCCATGGTACAGCTGCAGCCAGCATCATCCCCTTGTGGCCGACGCAGGCCTAGGAATGCCCCTCCAAACAGCTCCACTCCTGCCAGCTAACCTCTATAGCTTCTAAAGCTTCCACCAAAGGAAAGGAGGGGATTGCTGCACATTTCTCCCTCTCTTCTCCTGCCTGAGGGACATAATTTCCCTTCTGCTGACCCACAGCTGGGTAGGGTGAGGCCTAAGATACCCCCACCAACCCCTCAGGCTGACCCAGGATGTGTGTCTGGGAAGGAGTCACAGACACAAAAGAGGGAGGATGAGGGTCATGCTGGACATCTGGCCAAAAGGATCTCAGTCTCACAGACATGCAGCTGGACAAACTGAAGCCTGGTTGCCCTGGGGGTACTCTGAAGGACTCTGGGGCATTTGCTCCTCCCAGATACTCTCTCCCTTGAGGGCCAGAAAACAGATGATGGGATGTGAAATGGATGGGTTGGTAATGGGTAAGGAGGTAGATAAAGGAACAGAGGAAAGATGGCTTTGGGTAGAACAAATGACCCATTTTCAAATTTGCCCACAAAGACACCATATTCTCATTAAATAAGCTTTCTACTTCACCTCTCCCCTTTTCAATATGTCTCCTTTCCCTTTCCTATTTAGTGGGAAATGGGTCCTTTTCTCCATTTTTATTTTGTGACTTACCACTTGCTTCTTACTTTGGCTACAGGATAGAATCTAAACTCCATCCCACCCCTCCTTCTCAACTCACGCACACAAAAAATTAGAGCAGCCTATGTGAAAGGCAACACACCAGCAAGCTGAGGCAAACATCCAATCATATGTGTGTCTGAGGTTTCTAGAGATCTCAGACATAAACCAGCCCTACTCTCTCCCTCGGCAAAGAGGAAACTGAGGTCCAGAGAGGTTAAGTCACTCACCCAATGGAAAATTAGGAACAACAAATCCAACCATATGTAAGCAAACCAAAGAAAGTTTTGGGTGCCCAAATACCCGGGGACTGGCAGATTCCAGAAGGGAAGAGAAGAACTGCAAGGAATGCCAGGGATTAAGACAGAAAAAAGGAAAGACTAAAGAAGAAAGGGTTTCCACCAAGCAACATGCTCTGGAAGCTCCAATCACAAACTCTGCCAAGAATACTGAAGGAAATATGGAAACTGGAATAAGGGAAGTAAAATAGAACCAACAAGTTGCTATTCTTCACAGGAATGTTAAATGGAATGAGAGTGCATTAGACTAAGAGAGGGAAAACTTATGTTCTAGCCCTGGTTTTGCTGCAACTCACTATGGACTCTGTGCAAATCACTTAACCTATTTAGGTCTCATTTTACCACCTGTAAACTGAATTCCAATGTTCCTACTTGCTCTACCTTTCTAGTATTCCAAAGTAGTACGAATTTATCTTTCTGAGAGTCTGAAAGAGCCAAGAATATTTGAGTTTTTAGAAAAGATTTGCAAGGTATAAAAATAATAATACAAAGAACACCAGTATACCTACCACCATGCTTAAGAGGTAAAACATCGTTGAGTATGGAGCCTCTTTTTAGAATGAATATGGAAAATGCCTTAAAATCTCAAATCTGTCTCATCAACAGGTTAACCAAAAGTTTTCTGGATTTAGAAAACAAAATCTAATGTAATGCTTTTATTTATGAAAGTTAAACTACCCCACCACATATCAAAGGACTTCAACCTTACAAAGCATGTAGAGCTATGGTTATTTCAAGGAGAAGTTCAGCTATCACCATTGAATCTGGGATATTGTGTTGGATGAGATAATTCAATAAAATTTGGAATTTTTTGTACAATATAAATAGTAAAAGAGCATCTATAAACAAATGCTAAATATTTTAGTTGTTCTGCAATTTTTGTATATCCCACCTTGTTCCAGAGCAGTTTATAATGGCTTGATTTTCTTTACAATTTAAATTTCTATTATCAAGTTTTTAAAATGAAAGGCTCCTTATAAATTCAAAAGAGTAAAGCAGAGGAGTCCAGAAACTAGAGATGGAATGGAAACGGCATTTTATAGATAGATTTTTATAAAATTTTATTAAAGCCTGACCACTAGACCCTCATTTTTTACAAGGAGAAAGCATTGTCTAGCAGGTGTTGTGGCTTGAAGAGGATGATGCTTTCAGCCACTCATTAAGGAATCACAGTATAAACATACTATTTAAAACAGGTTCCCAGTCCAGGCAACCTCCAGCTGCCTTATAGCCAAGACTAGGAGGCAGCTAGAAGAGATTAAGGAGGATACCCCAAAGAGAAGAAGTAGCTTAGGAAGTAGAGGAGCCAGCATAGGTTACAAATTATTCTCTTTGGCTTTGGGTAGTAATCGACAACCAACACTATCTCTCAATAGGGCGACAACTCTCACAACCAGAAAATTCTGGAAGTCTTTCACAGTGCTAAATAGAATGCCATGCCCAGGGCCAAGATGGCAGCCATTCCTCAAGGTTGTTGCTGTTGTTGTTACTTTTAAACTTATGACATTTCTATTTTGGATAATGAACCAGAGGTAAAAATGTTGCCACCAGAAAAGTGGAATTCCACTGAGAAGGCTGAGACGTACTCTCCCTTCGTTTCAGACATGTACAGCTTGTACTTTACAGATGCCTGGTTTCTCAGGCATTTTTCTAAGGAACCCAGAATTTCAGCCCAAGGGCATGAAGCAACAGTGTGAGCTAAGAGCAAGAAAAAAAAAAGGATTCAAGAAACTACCCCCTTAACACAAATATCTCAGTGAGTGGCCTCAGCTGAGTCATCTACTCTCTCTTTGTCTTAGTTTCCTTGGCTGGTAGAAACAAGAGTTGTGGATAAAAGTTTCCCAAAGATTTCTTTCAGCTCTGTAAGTCAATGATTCAAAGCTGGCACAGGGAACAAGGCCATCACCATTACTATTCTCCCAGTCTTACCAGTTGTGATAGCAGGAACAGCAAATATGGCAATATTGGGAATAGGAAGGAGCCCTGGTGGTACAGTGGTTAAGAGCTTGGCTGTTAACCAAAAGGTTGGCTGTTCAAATCCACCAGCCGCTCCTTGGAAACCCTATGGGGCAGTTCTATTCTGTCCTATAGGGTCATTATCAGTCAGAATCAACTTGACAGCAACAGGTAACCAGGAACAGGAATCAAAGCAAAGTTTTTTCAATGTCACAAAAAAAAAACAAACCAACAAAATCCCCACAATTCCTCTCAGCCCATGTCCCTCCCACCAAAGGGATGGAAAATAGAAGGAGGGGACTCTATCTAGTTTCCTCTCTCCCCTCTCTTCTAACAACACTACCCCAAATGCACACACCTCTAAGAAGTTGTCTACACTTTCTGAAAGAGTTCTTAATTGGGAAGACAGCGGGGAGGCAAAAGAGATAGTTATGTACTATGTCTCCACTATTGATTTGCTAACAGGAATTTGGACAGATGGCCACACAGGCTGCTACATGGGTTCACCATCCCAGTGAGGCTGATGTCAAATCCATATTCAAGTTAAAGGTCAACAACCTTCCAATTCAGAAGGCACTAGCTCTAACTGCCAAGACATTTGGGGTGAGTATGCAGAGGCCAAACAGCTGGCTTCCCACCAGCCTAAGCTCCATCACAGAAGCAAGTTTCACGCTGGAAGCTGCCATCCTAGCTGGGCTGTGTGTCCTTTTGCTAAATCCTCTCCACCTTGTGTAATTTCAAAGGTTAAAACTGAAACCACTGACACCTCCAGTCTTAGTTTTGGGCTCCTTTGCCAAAGAGCAACAAGGATGACTAAGAATAACTTTGAAAATACTTCCAAGCAAGCCTGGTCTTGATTGCTTTTTTTTTTTTTTTTTATTACTTTTAAATGATGGGGCTCTAACATTTACAGGTGAGACCTATAACAAATTCCCCCAGATACATAGCCAAAAGAGCTTTTCCTTTTTTTTAAGGATTTAGATTGTGTAGCTTTCCATATATAACCTACGCTTTTGCAGTGGTGTATATATTTGGTTGTTGTCCAAGTCACAGTTACTTCAGTATCTGGGTGGGAATGTCTTTAATTCTTCTCCTTGCAGATTAGAGCTGTAACTACTGAGATCTAATGAAAGAGGAGGCCTCCAAATGCCCTAATCCAGGACTGAGACTATAAGTCCTGTTTTATGTTGTTTGAACCTGGTGAACCAAAGAGGCTTGTCCTGCCCTTTACAAACTTCCCAGTAGATTGCTTTTTAATTTTTTCCAGAATAATTTAAGGTACTTCAAAATATAGCTCAGGAGTACTCTGATGTAAGGAACTGGAATTCATGGGGGCTATCTTGTGTGGCATTAGGTAGGAAGTTTACCTGGTAAACCTACTATAAACTGGTGATTGATGTTAATAGCCCATTTATTAAATTGTTCAATAAAATAATACAATGTAGCTCCAGTGGGCTACATAGTTTCTGAGGTTACCAACTAGCAGGTGGTAGAATGGGTTTGAGCCTGTTTTGGTTTTCTCATTCTTTTTCACATCATAATACCCCATAAGACCCTAACTATTTTAGGAATGTGTATTGTTGGAGCCCTGGTGGCACAGTGGTTAAGAGTGCAGCTGCTAACCAAAAGGTTGGTAGTTCAAATCCAGCAGCTGCTCCTCGAGAATCCTATGGGGCAGTTCTACTCTGTCCTATAGGGTTGCTATGAGTCAGAATCGACTCTACAGCAACAGGTTTTTGTTTTTGTTTTTGTTTTTTTGACATCTTTTAGGTCCTCTAGAAAGCTTCTGATGTTTTGAATGAACCACGCACAGAAACAGTATAGAATAGGGGTTTTCAGATTATACCCTAAGGAGCCTGGATCCCATAGAAGTGCCCTGGGAATTGTAGGGTGGGTTGAGAGAAGCTGACACAGGGAGTTCCAGGTTCCCAGGCCCACCTTATCCAGAACAGCACAATTGTTATCAGTCTTTAATATTGCACTTCCATGTAAGATCTAATTGATATAAAGCTTTATAGAAAACAAATTTTGAAAACTCATATCTTAAAGGATGCCCTGGTAGCATAGTGGTTAACAGCTTGGCTGTTAACCAAAAGGTTGGCAGTTCAAATCCACCAGCTCTTCCTTGGAAGCCCTAGCAGGCAGTTCTACTCTATCCTACAGGGTTGCTATGAGTCAGAATCGACTCCCCACGGCACATAACAACAACAATATACCTTACGAGAGAAGGCCTCTATACAAATGCGCAAGCCATTCCTGATACTAACAGAACACTTGAGGAAAGAGAATTAACCAGCTCACCTCTTTAAAGATGCTAAGATAGTTGTCTCTTACCAGGAGCAGACTGAATGTATGACCAGATTTCATTTTAATCTTTAATACTATTAAATAGAATTCTTTACTACTTGTCAAGCATTGCTCATCAGGAAAATACTTCCTCTTCCTTTCTTATATATCTTCTGCAGACAGTGATGTCTGCTTTTCTCATCAAGTTCAGCAAGATACATGCTGAAGAAAGCATAACTGATTTACCAGGAAAGAAGACAGCTACAGATATGGTACCTCTCAGCAGCACAATCTGGGCTATAGGTCTCTTCCTTCCAAGAAAATTAAGAAATCACATCACAAGCGTCTGTGGTTTGTTTCCAATGTCCGTAAAAGGCCAATGAAGGAGTTTCCCTTCATTGAACATATGCCAAGCAAATCTGGATGCCAGGGGGGAAATCTACCCTTGTGTCTCTCTTCTTCTCATCATTTTACTGAACTTCTGCTTAGAACTGACCAGATGATCAGTTCACTTGGCTCCAAAACTAGTATCAAAGCTTGCTAATGCATCCCCTTGGCAAATCCAGGAAATTGATTTATACCCCTAGGCTCACTCAGCAGAAGAGAATGGGAAAGTCAGAAGGTGCTTGCTTCAGGAAGTATCAGAGGACTGGAGTCAAAAGCTTGGCTCTTCATCTCAGTGTAGCCAATTTGGCTGAGAATCTGGGTCCCTCAGGCCAAATCTGGAACAATTAATCACAATTACCAGTGAATATCTACAAGGGATAAAGTCAAACTGGACCCAATGGTAGCTGAACCTTGCAAGTTGCAGGTAGCTATATATTTTGTAAAATCCTCAAGTAAAATGGAAGGATCACTACCAGAAGCCTACAATGAACTCTTGGCAATTATATCGTTAAGAATTACTATGACTTTTTCAGTACCTACTGTTGGCCTGTTATTGTTCCAGTAGATGCTTTAACTTTTAATTCTCCCACTCTCAGTGAAGGATTGTTTTTGTTTTTCTTGTTCTTAGCTTCTGTCGAGTTGGTCCTTGACTCATGGCAATCCCAAGCACAATGGGAGGTAGTGCTGCCCGGTCCTGTGCCACTCCATGATTCGTTTTGATCCGAAGAATTTTCACCAGCTGATTTTCAGAAGTAGATCACTAGGATTTTCTTCCTACTCCGTCTTAGGCTGCAAGCTCCACGGAAACTTGTTCAGCATCATACCAACACACACACCTCCACTGAAAAATGAGGGATGGCTGCTCTTCAGGTGCATTGGCTGGGAATTCAACCTGGGTCTCAACATGTAAGGTTCAAATTCTACCACTGAACCACCAGCATCTCATGTGCAGGATAAAGAAACCAAACCCGCTGCCGTCAAGTTGATTCTGACTCATAGCGACCCTACAGGACAGAATAGAGCTGCCCCATAGGGTTTCCAATGAGTGGCTGGTAGGTTTGAACTACTGACCTTTTGGTTAGTAGCCAAATGTTTTACCACTGTGCCACCAGGGCTCCCTTGTGTAGGATAGATAGATATTATTTTCATCACTTTAAAGTTGAACAAACTGAGGCTCTTACTGGTTACATAAGTCACCTCCAGTTATAAGGGTAAAGCTAGAACTTGAACATAGCTCTGAATCATGGCAAGTTCAGTCTTCTTTCTAAGGTATACATGACCCCCCACGAATCCCGTAGTGGAATGGTGCTGTCTCCCTGCCACCTCTGCCAGGGATGCAGCCCTGGCCCCCATGGTCATCAGCACCATCTCCAGTTGTGTGACTAGCCACACAGGTGGACCCGTGTAGCCTTACGTGGCCTCATAGGCTCAGCACCTAACTTAACAACTCTGCTACCTGGATCTTCCCCTAAAACTTCTCTGAACTCAAACTGACATTGTTCAAGGGAGCTTCATTCCTTCATTGGCTGATTCAGATGAACAATCTTCACTATACACTGCTGCAAATGTAGTTGATCATCATACCGATCTTCTCTCCCTAACCAAATTTATCCTTCATTCCTTCCCTCCTTTCTTCCTTCCTTCTTCCCTTCCTCCATCCTAATGAGGACATATCAAATTCCAGGCACCATCATAAGTGCTGGGAAGATCCAGAAACTACTAACTGCATTCCAGGGATCAGCTCACACAATTAAATCCTCTTAAGAATCTGATAAGGTAGGTACGATGATTATATACCTCTTTTACAAATGAGAAAACAGAAGATTAGCAACACTAAGTAACTTATTCAAAGTCACAAGGTAGTAATTTATAGATATCCAGGTAATAAACTCTATTCCATGTGAAACCAAAGCCTGAACTCATTCTTAACTACTGTGTGTGTGAGCATGTGTGTGGCATGACACCAGTCTAAGTGCTGTCACAGTGTAATCGCATCCCACCTAGAAAAGATTTTTGCCTTTTAGAGACAAAGCTAAGACACAGGCAATGGGACAGGCATTTACAAAAAAGGGTAACCAATAATAGGAAAGGGATAGCTGCATCCCATGGGAGAGGAAGATCATTATGTCATATAGGTGGGCTCTTCTAATAA
The DNA here is from genome assembly GCF_024166365.1 of Elephas maximus indicus. Taxonomy (NCBI): domain Eukaryota; kingdom Metazoa; phylum Chordata; class Mammalia; order Proboscidea; family Elephantidae; genus Elephas; species Elephas maximus. Next base: position 53,494,620 of record NC_064829.1, on the reverse strand, counting down.
TGCAGAGGAATGGGAAATCCCAAATAAGCCACCACTGTTGCTACAGGCATGAAACACGCTATTATGATGTTCTTGAATCCAACATAGCACGGAAACTAGAAGGAGCACAAGTAGCCAAGACAGTTTTGTGCCTAAGAGAATGAAGGAGCTGGACAGCAGGAGGTAGGATCTTCAGGGAAGACAGACAACTATCTTCATCAAAGATAAAAGAAGTGAAACCTCGACGACTTCCCCTCATTTGCAAGAAACAATCTTCATAAACCAAAAAATCCAAAAACCAATCTTTGCCTTCTAAATAACCTCTGCTTATGGTTTCATCAGAAAGATCCCTAAGTGTCTTTAAAGAAGATCAGGTTGGACCACTGGTGGCATAGTGGTTAAGAGCTTGGCTGCTAATCAAAAGGCCAGCAGTTCAAATCTAAGCAGCCATTCCTTGGAAACCCTATGTGGCAGTTCTACGCTGACCTGTAGGGTCACTATGAGTTTTTGCTTACTTATTTTAATTCATGAACTGGAACTGGCTTGTTTTATACTCTGCTTTTGGTCAAAATTAAGATCTCCTTGCACTTCTATGTGAAAACTGTTTGCTCGACCAATTTGTAGGCCCTTCCACAAACAGCTCTGTTCTTGCTTTGGTGTCACGTGGCATTGCAAGTGCTGAGTACCTTCATTGGCTGAGGTACTCTCTCTGAGGACGGAGAGAGCTGGCTGTTTTTAGAAGGTATCTTCACCACTGAAGATACTCCACACAGAAGATGCCATGGCTTCTAAAGATGCTTCCCAGTATATAAAGCATAGGAAACATCCTTGGAAAAGAGGATTAGGTTTCCAGTATTACTATTTTGAAGGAGGCATGGCTCCTTGGGAGACAGATTTATCTACTCCATCCATCCATCATCCATCCATCCACCCACCCTCCCACCCACCCACCCATCCACCCATCCATCTATCCATCCTGGTATTGTGCTACAGATCTGTTCCCCCTTGTATTTAATGCTGGACTTCTGGAAACAGCTGGTCCACCAGGAACTTTTCTTTGCTGGAGTGTGTATGTGTGAGTTTGTGTCTAAAACAGCCCTGCCTTGAGTATATTTGCTAAGAAATGTCTCCATGATTTCACTCACTCTCAAAAACAGAGGATGATTTCATATCTGCGGTAGCAGGTTTTCTTCTCATCGAAATGGCTCAGTCAAATGTGGATTATGTCTCCCCAATCCTCCTTCCCAAATAAGATATCCTTTCATTGTTTGCCCTGAAAACATGTGTGTGCCTGACTAGCAATCCACCCATTTTGGGACAAACCTGCCCAGAATTTCTGGCTGGCTCTGTTGGAGGGCATCTCTCTATATGTTGCCCACTGAGACTGAGCAAAATAAATATAACACACAGATGCTACATCAGCAGGACTGGAAAGAGCTGCTAACTCAGTCTGAGACCCCTTTAGTAATCATATGCCCAAGCCCATTATTTATAGCACAAATGGAGGGTCCACCACAGGGGCTGGGGATGTTCATTTTTGCAGCTACACTCAGCAATTCACTGGTAATACAACCTTGAGCAAGTCAGCGCTGCCTGGCCCTCAGTGTTCCCTTCCTCTAGTGCATGAGGAACTCTCCAGGAAACCCTTGTGACCTTACTGCCCTTGAGTATATGAAAGGCTATGGATGGCCCTGCCACTCAACCAAGGCATTATCAGGCTTCACGTGATCTGGTGTCCATTGCTAAAGACTGGGATTATCTAGAACCCAACTCAGGAATGGTCTTTAGCAATTTCTACCTATGGCTGAACTGAAATACACCTCACTGAAACTCATTCCACTAGTTCTGGGGAGTAAGAACTAACTGCTTTTTCATTTCTCACAATCTTCCTGTGACATAGGGAATGTGAAACCCATTTTACAGATGAAGGAACAGAGGAATTAAGCAACCCACTCTAGGTCCCACTGCTGGAGTTAGAATCAGGCACCAAATCCAAAGGGTTTCAAAGCCAACTTTGTACCATCAGAGCAAACACAGTGAAGCAGTAAGACAGTACAAAGACATGGGGGCCTCGGCATGTGTGAGAGCTGGCAAAGCCTAAGTGTGTCTTCAGGAGGGTCCTTGCCCTCCAACTGACCTTTCTGAGAGTAAGATACCTCCTATTTCTCTACATATCCCTTCCTCCTTACATTTGGTCTCAGGAAAGCATCCACGGTCAATCAATTACATCATAATCACTGTGCAACTATTCCCAAGTTACCCTTTTTGCTGTGCTTCACTTCCAACTGGGCAATATGACACAGCAGAACTGCCTTAAAGGGTTTTCTTTAAGGGAGCAGAGAGCCAGGTCTTTCTCCCATGTAGCCGCTGGGTGGGTTCAAACTGCCAACCTTTTGGTTAGTAGCTGAGCATTTAACCATTATACCACCAGGTCTCCTCAGCAAAGGATCAATCAAAAACCCATTCCATTGAGTCAATTCTGACTCATAGTGACCCTAAGGGACAGAGTTGAACTGCCCCATAGGGTTTCCAAGTCTGTAATCTTTATGGACGCAGACTGCCACATCTTTCTCCTGCAGAGCAGCTGGTGGGTTTGAGCAGCCTAGAGCTTAACCACTGTGCCACCAGGGCTCCCCAGCAAATGACAGAGGTGCTATAATTTGGAAGGCAGAGGACCCATTGCTACATGGGGAGCTCTGTACTCTATGAACTAAGCAAGGCTGGCTCTTGAATAGAAGAAAGGCAACAGGGTAGGGAAGCCATATCTAACTGAGTCCCTCCACTTGCCTTGGCCATATATCTAAATGAGGAACATGAGTATCAAGAGTGATGGCCCAATATCTCCCTTTATAGTAAAGCTTTTCTCAACCTCATGGGATATTAGCAAGCATCCCAATTACTAAGACACACAAGCTTATTGTCACTTATAATTTAAGACTTCGGCAATAAGGCTGTTCTTAAATTATTTACCCTCTGAAATCTAATGGGTGCAAAAATGGCAGGTGTTCTTGATAGTAAAGTAACCGGGAGGTTTGCCCTATTTCAAAGTGTAAATAATGGTGAAATATGAGATTGATGGAATGCCTTTACTTCCTAGACCTGCAAACATTTCAAATGATGTTCTCACTTAATCATGCCAACAACACAGAAGAGGAGGAAGGGACAGGAACTACACTGCTTCTTTAACAGATGGAGGAAATGAGGTGAAAAATCGGTCAGTGACTTGCCCAGGGCCATGCTCTTGGCTTTAGAAATACTACCATGGAGGGATTTTGAAGGGTTGATTATCCAGACCAGCCAACCTCCAGTGCAGGAATCCCTTTCTCCAACTTCTCTGACAGATGGACACCCAGCTTGAAGGCTTCTGGGGAAGTGGTACTCACTATTTCAGCAAAACAGAAATGGTCTTTAGCAAGTTCTACCTTTGATTGGAGGGTAGTGGTGGCGGCAGTGGTAGAATTTTTGTCTTCTCTGCAGGTGACCTGGGTTCAACTCCCAGCCAGTGTACCTTAACCACAGCACCACTCATCTGTCAGTGGAGGTTTGCATGTTGCTGTGATGCTCAACAGGTGTCAGCAGCGCTTTCAGACCAAGATGGACTAGAAAGAAAGTCTTGGTGATCCTCCTCTAAAAATCAGCCACTGAAAACCCTACAGATCATAACAGACCAATTTCATTGTGTACAGGATTGCGACTACAGCTAACAACCACCACCACCACAACCTTTGACTGAGCTTCGTACCTCACTGAAACTCATCCCACTAGTTCTAGGGAACAAGAATTGAATTTTAAAATTTCTTTTTTCCTAAATTTTATTCATTTTGTTGTTGTTAAGAATATACACAGCAAAAAAAGTTCAATTCAACAGTTTCCTCATATACCATTTAGTGACACTGATTACATTCTTCGAATTGTGCAACCATTCTCACCCTGTTTTTCTGAGCTGTCCCTCCCTCATTAACTTAAACTCACTGTCCCCCAAGGTTCCTATCTAATCTTTCAGTTGCTGTTGTCAACTTGATTGCAATTAGATAGTTATTTAAAGGGCATACTGCTTAAGACAGACCTTTTTTTACTAGTGAAGTTAAACTATTGCTCAGTTTTAAGATGACTTCAGGGGATATTTTTGGTTTAAGGTTTAAAGATTATCTCAGGGCAATAGTTTTAGGGGTTCATCCAGCCTCCATGGCTCCAGAAAGTCGAGTCCATGAGAAATTTGAAATTCTGTTCTGCATTTTTTTCCTTTTGATCAGGATTCTTCTATGGAATCTTTGATCAAAATGTTCAGTAATGGTAGCCGGGCACCATTCAGTTCTACTGGTCTCATGGCAAATAAGGCTGGCACATGTTTGGAGGCAAGTATCCACACTTTCCATATCCTCCTCCTATTACTGACTGTCCTTCTGCCTCTGCTGCTCCAGGTGAATAGAGACCTACTGTTGTGCCTTGGATGGCTTTTACCATGGGTAGAAGGGAGGGAAAAAGGGGGGTTAATGATGACGGAAAAATCACATTGATTAGGGGTAGAGTTGCACAGCCGATTATTGTAATTGATGTCAATAAATTGCACACCTTTAAAAAGTTGAATTGGCAAAAGCTGTGTGACAAAAATTGAAAAAAGTTGCATGACAACAAGGACAGAAAAAAATAAAAAAGAGTGGCTGCTGAGGCTGCTTATGTACAACCAAATACCTCACGAGATTTGGTTCCTTGGCTTGGAGGTTTAGGGTCATGGTTTCATGGGACATCCCAGATAACTGATCCAACAACTTGTTTAGTGCTTCTTTTCTACCTCCTAGTCCACTGTGCAGTGCCTGGGGTGTTAAGAACTGCCTTTTCATTCTCACGATCTTCCTGTGAAATAGGGAATGTGGACCCTGTTTTACAGATGAGGAAAACAGAGGGACTAGCAACCCACTCTAGATCCCACAGCTGGAATTAGAGGCAGACACCAAACCCAGAGGATTCTGGTGTAGATACTCATCCTCTCCTCTGAATTCTTCAGCCCTGCCCATATGCACACACTATAACATGTTCTGTCTTCCTGCCAAAGCCAGCCCCTGACACATATGATGACAGGTATCACATCCATGCTTCCCTAGAGAGGATAACCCAAGTTCTCTCAACTCTTCTTCCCTGTACATGGTTCTCAGCACCATTACCATCTAGCTTATAAGAGCCTCCCTTGAAATGTGGCCCTCAGATCTGAACTCACTGTACCAGCAGAAGGAGGTACTTCCCAATGGTGTGCTAGCACATGTTTAACAACCAGCTCTCTGGAAACAAAACAAACAAAAAACACCTCTGATGTGAAGCACTTGCCAATTTCCATAGAATAAATTCTCCTACCCTTTTGATCTACCAATTTGAAGTCACTGATTGCAGAGTTGGGAAGAGATGCACCCAACTGGCTCTCACTGTCCATTATGATCTAGCTCCAGAACACCCTTGGTTACTCCCCATGAGCCTATCTGCTTAAGACCACCAACAAGCTAGGCTGGAACACAGGCCAAGTGATCTGTATAGAAAAGGACATCCCAACAAATAAGCACTTAATATGTCCTCTGCGCAAATCTGGGTGTGAGGTAAACAGCTTTGGAACAGAGTACATATGAAGGATGTCAATATAACCCTGAAAACCCATTCAATAACTATTTATTCTTCTTGGAACGGGGAATATAACTGTGAAAAAGCAAAGTCCCTGCTCTCAGTGAGACAGCCAATAAAGAAAAATAATAATAATATTAATGATAGTATTATATCGGTGGCAAAGAAAGATAAGAAAAACAAAGCAGGAAAAGCAGGCAGAATGGGTAAGTGCTGCTTTAAATGAGGTGGTCAGGGAAGGCCTCTCTGATGAGCGAACATTTGAGCAGAAGGCCACATAAAGTGAGGGAGTGAGTTATGTGGTATTTGGGAGAATAGCAATCCAAAGGGAACAGAATGTGCAAAGTAACTGACACGGGAATGTGTTCAGCATATTGGTGACAATGAAGATCAGTGTAGCTACAGATGAATGAGCAAGGGATCAGTGGTAGATAAAAGCAGAGAGTCAGGCCAATCACATAAGAGCTGTGGGGTCTTCTTGGGTTTAGGTCATGGTGTTTCAGTCAGAAGAATATGAGAAGACAATGGAGAGGAGCAGGGGCACACATGATCTGAGTTACATTCTAAAGAAGTCCTCCAGGCTGCTGGGTACAGGACAGCCCACGGCACGTGCTAAAGGATTAGGTATGGAGTGAGAAAGAGAGACAGGAGTCAAAGATGACACCAAGGCTTTGTGCCTAAGCAGTTGGAAGAACAGTGTTGCTTATTGGGAAGACAAGGGGGAATGATGCAGGCATGTTCAATAACTCATGGGCATCTTGGTGTGGCTAGAGTACTGTGAGCCTCAGGCAGAACATTAAACATACAGTGGGTTTATAAGCGCATGTTCAGCTTGTCTTGGTTAGAGTACAAGAGATGGGTGAGGATGTCTTGGACAAAGAGACTTGGAAGGCATTTTGGATTATTTTTTTTTGTAGACCATGCTAAGAAATCTGCACTATTTGGAACTCAAGATGTACCTGAGAAAATCTCAGACACATTCAGTGAATCTGTTAAATTTGGATCTCTTCTATCTCTATCCTGACTGTTGAAATTGTTATGTGGGAGCTTCTTTTAGACCACTTTCTCATGTTTGCTCCACATTCTGTGTATACATCAATGAACAAGTTAGATACAGTCCCTTTCCCCATGGAAACCAAGATTCTAATTGAGGATACAGCATTATTTTTCAATAACAAAAATAAATATAATTTAGAGATATGGCAAATTGAAGGGGAAAAAGTTTTAGGGTATGCCAAGAGATTTAATGAAGAGAGACTTTATTTTGAATGAGGTCGGTCAAGGAAGGCTTCCTGAGGAAGGACCAATTAATTAAGCTGAGCTGAGAAAGGTGAGTAGAAGTTGCTAAACAGAGTGGTGAGAAAAGGCTTTCAGGCAGATGGAACAGCATGCTCAAAGGCCTCAAGCAGAAAAAATAGTTGCAAATTAGAAAGACTCCTACGGCTTTTCATGTGTAAAGAAAGCTCAACTAAGACCACTTACATGGGATATTGGGACAGTGTGCCATACTACATCAATGGACAGTATGGATGTTGCTAAACTTAGCACCCCTTTTTCTTTCTTCCGTGCCCTCAAGCCCATGACCCTGTGAAACCCTTTCACACAGTAGGATTGTGGACAATACAGAGGAGCTGCTTTAGCCATGGCGCCACCATGGCTAAGCTTTAAGTGGCTACCTCAGCATAAGGTTGACAACTTACATTACTGGGCTTAAGGCAAGTGTGGGCAGGAGATGGTTGGACATGCTAGCTCCTCTGCAGAAGCTTTTATTAGAAACAGGGGATTTCCCACTGCTCTTTCAAACTCATTTGGCCAAACATGTAATGCTTCAAGGTCAGATTTATTAGTGCATCCAATAGCCCAGAGAACGCTTGGCTTTGGTGCTGAGTCCCTCTTATCTCCCTTCCCTCCCTTGAGCCTTGCAATTTAGCCAAGGCAGCTGTTCATACCCCACCAACCCAAGTGGCTCAGTCTGTATACAGAAATAGACACACGCACGGGCAGTCATTGCTTTCATGGGGTCATCCTCAAAAACTGGAAATACTCAGGCCATTCCCCAGTGAGGGCAAGGGAAGCTGGTAGATGACTATGAGCCAGAATGACAGAGCTTAGGCTGGTCCACAAGGTACCAAAATGGACACGCAAAGCCACCTGGGAAAAGCTTTTTTATCTGTCTGTACTTCAGTTTCTTTATTTCTAAAATAAGATTAAAAAATAATAATACTGGCTAGTTCACAGGATTTTTTGTGAGAATAAAATACGGGGCCGTGAATGTGCTTTATATCTGTTATACAAATGAAGGATATTATTGAGGACTCTATTATCTCTACTATTCCTGACAGACCAAATGACCACATATGGGGTGTGGCTAGGGGAGAGGGCCACTGGACCCTCTGTGGATCTGGCTGTTCCTGAGTTGGGCTTGTGATTTGTCTCAGAAGAGGAGCGGCTGTTTGACCCCTGGCTCCCCACCTTCCATGGTGGGATTACAGAGGGAAAAAGCTGTATTTCCCACAGCAATGCCACAGAACATGGCTAAACAACTGGCAAGGGGTACCCATGCAGGTGGGCGGTGGGGGAGACCTCCAGGAAGGCTGAGGCTGCTGAGACTAGATGAGGGCAGGGCCTATGTGTGTGCCTCAGTTTCCCATGTGCCTCCAAGCAGATGTCCAGTGCAACAGAGGTAGCCCTGGAGGTGGGCCTGGAGGCAGTGGGCTGGGGGTTGGGCAGGGCTGTGGCTCAGCCTCCCAGCCTGTGCCTGTGCATCTCATTATTGAACGGGCCTGCATCAAAGCAGCCTTGTGCAGCTGCTGTCCCTTTTAATCCATTTGTAATCAAAAGTGATTAGCATGGATGCCTTGGCGCTGAGGTATTGTGTGTGTGATCAAAGCCTAGGCTCCTGCCCGCTTCCCAGAGCCGCCTGCACCTGGGAGGGGTGTGGGAGGCCATGAGGCTGGGGCATGGGCCAGGCAGCCTCTGGCAGAGCCTGGAGCAGCAGGGGCAGCCTCCTCTGCACGCGGCCTCGCAGCCTTGGGGAGGCTCCTGGGAAGCCCCTGGCCCAGGATTCCCCACTAGAGGCCAGCATTCTCAGCCTTGGCTTGGGGCAGGTGGCATAAGGGGTAGGCTGGGCAAGTAAGGAGTCATTTGATGTTAGTTAGACTCCTAAAAGAACCCAAAGCTCCCTCATTTTATAGAAGATGACACTGAGGCCTGGAAAAAGAAAGCACATTTTATGCCTGGATGGCCTTTAATGTGTATGTGAAGAGAAAGGGCGATGGCGTGGGGGAAAAGGCCAGGACAGAAGGAAGGGAAAAGGAAGTCATCCAAAGTGATGCAGAGCTGGTAAGGAGACCATGTAAGCTAGACATCACAGGAAGAAAGAAGAACACCACAGCTAAAGACGGGGCCAGGAGAGCTGAGGAGTCAAGGTGTCCCAGGCCTTTGTTGCTGTTGGGTGTTGATGAGTCAATTCCGACTCCTAGCAACCCCATGGGACAGACGATAACTGCCCCACAGTGTTTTCTAGGCTGTGCTTTTATACGAGATCAGGTTGCTTGGTCTTTCTGCCGTGAAGCAGCTGCTGGGTGGGTTCGAACACCCAAGTTTTCTTTCAGTTAGCAGTAGAGTGTTTATCCTTTGCACTGCCAGGGCTCTTTTCCCGGCTTTTTAGTAGTTTATGTTTCTTCCCACATATCAACTCCAGGAAACCTAGCAGCATTCCCTGAACCAAGCAAAACGGGGATATCCCAACCCAGATATCTGTACCACTCACTTGACATTTAGCATGTAATGTCCTTCTGATAGCTCATGGACTGAAAGAGTAAATCACTGCTTTAACTCTTGGACAAGGACAAGGATGATTGGTGTTTCCTCAGCCAGAGCCAAGCCCTTAAGGGCACTTGTTGTGCAGTGTACTTACTTCAGGATACCTCTCTGCACCTACTCTGAGGTTGAGCAGGTCCTGGGTTTTGACAGTCAACTGGGAAGTTCTTGAGGACAGGGGTTAACCTTTAGGATTTGATTCTGTCTCCAGGCACAAGCACAGGGCCTCAGGTATAGTCAATCTGTAACAAGGGTTTGTCCTCTGCCAACAACAAACACGAAGTATTTTGAACAAATATAGCCGGGGATTTAATTTTGATGTCACCAGTGAAGTTGCCCAGTGCTCCATTTCCACTAAAATGTCTGGGCCATTCTCAGAGTACCAGAGGGAAAAAGAACAGGGCATGTTGGGGAGGAGAAGAAGTAAGAGAAATAAGAAGCTGCTTCTGTACAGAAAAACTTTCCTAGAGAAAAGAAGTTGAGGTCTCTTCACCCCCTAGTCCATCCCAGATGTAAGTAACTGCCTGGGCCTAATTAACAGCTTGCCCTGGGTGATGCAGATGGTTAACGTGCTCAGCTGCTAACTTAAAGACTGGAGGTTTGGGTCCATTCAGACACACCACAGAAGAAAGAAAGAGGCCTGGCAATCTACTTCTCAACAATCCCGATAGAGCACAGATCTACTCTGACACATGTAGCGTCCCAACGAGTCAGAATCGACTCGATGGCAACTGATGGTACAAGGACCTTAGAGCATGGCAACATTGGGTCGAACTGGCTCCCCTGAATGATGGCAGATTCTAATCTCCCCACATGAAGAGGGGTCCTTTAGGAGTTGGATGCATTTTTTTCAGATCTCGATGGGTGCCTGGGTGGCAAATTCCATGGTATGTGCTATGAGTTTATGCTCCAGTTTTCACCCCTGATTTAAGAGCTAAAGGGATAGCATGGAGTCAATTTGTGGACAACATTTTAGGCTCCTTCACACCAAGAATGATCAAGTTTGTGACATGGGAGCAAAGTAGGGGGATTTGGGGCAATTTAGAAAATTTACAATTGAACCCAATGCTAAGAGAACTAATCTTTCTCTTTCTCTTGCTGAGTTCTACATCACTTTTGAAGAAAATTGAATATTTCTAAGGTATAAAAAAAAAATTTAAATAATACATAATTAACCAATCTGGAATGGATGACTGATGATAATAACTAGCAGTTAATAAGTCCTCATGTGTGCTGGGTGCTTCATACTAATCTCATTATATCTCACAACGATTTTTCTGAGTTGGCATCAGTATCCCCATTTTGAAGATAAAGAATCTGAGGCTCGGCAAGGTTAAGTGATTTGCCCGAGACCAATGACCACAGGGTTAGACACTGACGAAGATGAGAGCTGACTGCCTCTCTCTGATCCCAAAGCCCGTGCACTTGGCCCCCAGCCTTCCGCCAGCTCAGCTTCACTTCGCAGAGGCTTAGGGCCGTCTTACTGCCTACAGCGCTAGCAGAACCACTGAACCCACCTCTCCTCTTTGTCCACTCACACTTCAGTGCCCTGCCAAACAGGGAAACCATCCCAGATGCCCACGGCTAGAAGCAACATCGGAGTATATTCAAATCAAATCCTCTCATTTCACAGGTTAGTGAATTGAAGCTCTACAAGGTTAATCACCTGCTCAGGACCACAATGCTAGTCATCAGCTCAGACTTAAAAGCCCAATCTCTGCTTCTCAGTTCAGTGACCTTCTTATCAAAACACGGGACCAGGGAGGGAAGCGAGGAGAAGGAGTATCTCTTACTGCCACTGGCATCGCAAGGACAAGGTTCTACCTAACATGCCCAGGGGCATTTTACTAATATGTTGCCAATGAGGGCACACAGGTGTCATGCCAGTCTTCTCCTGGCAGGAGATCAGGGTGGCTCTGGTACAGACACCCATTCAGGACATATCGTCTTGCATCCCTGTGGTCTTTAAAAAGCTGCAGGACCAGGAGCTTGCAATGAATACAGGCTACTGGGGAGAGCAGGTGGAGATTTTCTTGTCTGATTTTTGAGCATTCACAATTTCAGCTTAATTTGTAATAGATAGTGAGCATAAAGGAACTGACAACAGGGCCATCAGCTATTCTGTTAGGAACACTTGAGGCCACAGCACTTCAATATGACTAGACCCAGCTGTCCAATGCATGAAATGACCTTTGGCCCCATCCTTGGAGAAATGTAATTCTCTTCATGCCTGTTTCTGTCCACTGGGAGTTAGAAACCAGAGCTGCCAGAATAATCAGCCAGCTTCCTAATGACAATGCTCAAACAAGCGGAGATTACGCATTGTCAGAAATCTAATCTGCAACTCTTCTCATCTGTTTCATTATGTTTGCATGTTTTAAGCCACCTCTCCAGGAAGAAATGAGACAGTTGGAGGCCCTCCCTGTACTTGCTCCTGGAGATATACTTATCTGTTTCATCTATAATGCCACGGGAAAAATTCGAACCTGGTGAGTTCAGAGGCTTCTAGTTTGGTGACTTCTAGCCCTTGATGTGCGTATAGATGTCTTTTCTAGACACGTACACAATCATGGATTAACTGTGTACATCCTATATGAGCAAAGAGCTCCTCTGCAGGCTACTTCCAGCCTTTGTTGCTACTTCCACCAAGAGGGCACAGGTGCACGTGTGCTGATCTGCACAGACCACTAAGGATGCTCATCTCACCCTCCTCCAAACTCTCCAGTGGCTTCCCATCATTTATAATCCATCATTGATAATAATATCTGCAGTCCTCACCATGGGCTTCCAGACCTTCCGTGAGTTGGCAAGCTCTGGCTATTGTCCCTACACTTACCCTTCCCACACCTGGTCCCCTGGCTCAGTGGGTTCCAGCTACCCCGGCCTCCTTGCTGTTTTTCTTATATAGTAGTTTGTAATCCTACTTAGTTGTACTATAGAATCACACCCCACCCCAGAGATTTTAATTTACTCTGTCTTGGGTAGGGTTCAAGCACTGGTGATGCAGTGGTTAAATGCTCCACTGCTAACTGAAAGGTCAGTGATTGGAACATGCCTGTTGCTCCATGGGAGAAAGGTACAGCACTCTGCTTCTGTAAAGAGTTACGGAAGCCTTATGGGGCATTTCTACTCTGTCCTATACGGTAGCTATGAGTTGGAATTGACACAATGGCAACAGGTTTGGTTTTTTTGGTTTAATGTGGGGTCCAACCCAAGAGACTTTTTAAGAACTGTCAGGGCTGAGGACCAGGGCTTTGGAACTTGCCTGGACTGCTCTTTCCTGGATGCCTGCCTACTCACTCCCTACCTTCAAGTATATGACGACATGTATCAGAGAGGCCTTCCCTGGCTATTCTCACTAAATTAAGTTTGAACCCACCAGCTGCTCATGGGGGAAAGATGTAGCTGTCTGTTTCCCTAACGATTACAGTCTTGGAAACCCTGTGGGGCAGTTCTACTCTGTCCTATATATAGGGTCCTTATGAATTGGGATTGACTCGAGGGCAATGGATTTGGTTTTTTGGTTAGGGCTAGGGAGAGGGGGAGAAAGGGAGTGACTGCTAATGGGTACAGGGTTTCTTTTTGGGGTGATGAAAATGCTCTAAAGCTAGGTAGTCGTGATGATTGCACGACTTTGTCATATACTAAAAACCACTGAATTGTACACTTAAAAAGCAAATTTCAAGGCATGTGAATTACATCTCCATTTTTTTAAAAGAAGATGTTATAGTAGCATTAAATGATGATGATGATGATAAAAAGAACGGGGCTGGATATCTGAATTTTTTAATATGCCACCGATAGTTTGGAAGTGCAGCCAGGGTTGGGAACCACTGTGCTTCATCCTCTGAATCATCTCCTGGCTCCCTGGCAAGATAGAAGGCAAAGGATTAAGGGTTCAGCCTGGGTAGCTGATGAGAATGTGGTTTCTCTATATCCTGAACCTGAGGAGGCCTGAGTTTCTCCGCAGAGGCTCAGGGAGGCTCATGTTCTTGGGTACCTTAGGCTTCCGCCTGTTCAGCCCTGGGGAACCAAGGAGGCCAAATTCAAATTCCCAGAGTTGGATTCCCTGTTCTCACTGATGCTGGGAAGAAGTGTTGCTGCCAACCACAGGCCTTGCGACCTCAAGATCTTGATTGAATTTCTACATCTATTCCCCCCACTCCCCACCAAGCAGGTTTCCCTCTTGAGTTTAGAGTAGACAGTAATTAATTAGAACTGAGCTCCCTGGCGAATTTAGATAAATGAGAAGGAAGCAGGGGGGGGTGGGGGGCGGCCTTGCGTGGAATGCACTTTGGTGAGAGCAGCGAGTCTGCTGTCTGTGGGGAGGGTCCACAGAGCTGCAGGTGGAGAGACGGCCATGCCCTGGCAGTGCTGGGTGTGTGGAAATGGGCCATCCTTTTGGGTGCCTGTGGCCCTGGAGACCCCTAGGTACCATCTTGCTCCTCCAAATCCAGTGTGTCGTGTAAACCAACAGGGAAATTAATCATCGAGAGACCAGAGACTGACTGCTGTAGAGCATCAGCCAGAACACCCTGGTGCCCCGAACGGGAATTCAGCTCACTGGCACCCACAGAGGTTAATGAGACGAAGTGTGAAGCTGCCTGTTTCCTAGAAAGTTCGTGTGTGTAAATGACTATGATCAGGCACTTCTGAAGGGGCCAAGGTTAATGAGGAGAGTCAAAAGGAGACTCACTGGCTGCCTGAAACTCCTGGAAAGGTCCCAGCTCTCTGAACAACCATGAACCAGAAAGGCTCTCTAGCGTGGGTGGGGAAATCAGCTTAATGAGAAGCAGTACCATCTAACCAAATAATCACGCTCCATCAAACCTCCTCTGTTCTAAGTTGTTATGGATGGAATTGTACCCTCTCCACAAATATATGTTGAAACCGTAACCCTCATATCTGGGAACTTGACTCTTTGTGAAAACAGGGGTTTTCTTTTTTTATTTTAATGAGGTCATATCAGAGAAGGGTGGATCCTAAACCTAATCACTTCTGAGTTACAAAGCAGAATAGACACAGAGACACACATGAGGGAAGACAGATGCCATGTGAGGACCCATATGCAACCAAAGGAATGACAAGAAACACCACGGGACTTCTAGGGCTGATAACAAAGAAAGACCTCCCCCTAGAACCATGCTCTGAATTTGAGCTTCTAGCCTTGTGAACTGTGAGAAATAAAATTTCTTTTCTTTAAAGCTAGCCACTTCTGGCATTTTTTGTTACAGCAGTACTAGGTAAATAAGACATAAATCTACAAGAAAATGGGATATTTGCCTCTTCTCTAATCACCAGTGTGAACTCTTAGGAAATTGCCCCATAGTAAAAGCACAGGTATAACCCTTCTGTGCCTTTCAGAAAAAAAAAAAAGTCTCCCTCACATGATCAAATCTTATCTGTCACTGATTCCCAACAAAAAGAACTATTTCTTCCTCCAAAAACCAATCTCTCTCCTGGCTTCAGTCATAAGTGAGAATGTTATACCATGCTTGAAAGCTAATTTTGCCTTGGCTGTGTCCACCAGCCCCCATGCCCACCTCAACCCTGTACTTAGTCACTGCTCGTGGTCTGGTTCAGGAAGCTTGAGATCGCCTTGTGATGCCTCCCCAGCCAGTGAAGCTCACCAGCAATCTCCTCGTCTGAACCTGGAAGGTTCAATTATGAAGGGCCCTTATGGAGACACTTAGCATATGCTGTCTTGTTGAGTTGGCCAACTGATCCATGTTTTTAACCTGCCTCTCCAGCTGGATGTGAAGAGCCTATGTTTTCTCCTCCCTCACAGCATGCTGCATACAGGGCTTTAGAGCAGTCCAACTTGGCTTCAAATCCCACCTCCAGCCTTATTAACTGTGCCCTCTAAGCACACTGCTAAACTTCTTTGAGCTTCTGTTCCATCTTCTCCCACACATACTCAGATCCACACATCTTCACACATGGAAGCCTCCAGTGGACAGACCATTGGTAAGAAAGTGAGAAGCAGAGTGTCTCTAATTTAAGTCACAGCAATGGCTTCATGGTTTTGGTATGTGTGTGTATGTGTATGTGTACATATGAATAAGCAGGGGAGAGAGCCTAGGAAAGAAAGGAAGAAGCTATATAGGGGAACGGGGGCTGCTATTCCTGATAACACTTGGACAAACTATAAATCAAACAGCACACAGCTGCTATCAAATAGACCCTCTTTTTGCACTACATCAAAAAGCTTTAATTAACAACTAATTTATTTGAGTAAGAAAATATATTCCCCTATCCCAAATAAGTATATTACAAGCCAAAGAACAGACCCCTACACACACCTTTAAAAAAACATGACAGGAGTGAAAATTAAACCTTTGGAAAAAGAATAAATGAGAATCTGGATCAAAGACAAAAAAGAGTGTGTTGACATGAGAGGTAAGCAGGCCCACACAGAGGCTTAATTTGAGGAAAAATTGCATCCTTTCTGTCTGCTGTGGAGACACACTAATAGAGGTGCTTGCTGCGATTGTGTTAGCTTGCTCCTGGATTTATGGGTCATAGTCAGTGAAGATATACTGAGGCCTCCCCATGTGCAAATCAGGTGCTCTTTTCCTACATCCTACTGTGGGGCTCAGCATCGCGTGAAGCACTGTGATGGAGAAACAAGGAATCCTTCTCCCAGGCTCCCACGAATCTGCTCTATCCACTGCCTCTACATTCCTGTCCCTACAGGGCTTCCCCTCTGGCTGGAGAGCTATATACCACGAAGAATCTTCAGGAAGATGCACATGGCAGAGAAGCATGTGGACGCTGACAACGGTGGCTGGCCACAGTGGCGGGGTTTTTGAGTAAGATCTTGAGAAATGAGTACCACGAGAACTCTACTCTGGCGCCTGCTCTGCCACCAACTACTTGCACCTTCTTGGATGAGCCACTTCATCCTTTTGAGACTCAGTTTTCCCATATGTAAAATGAAGGGATGATTAGCGCAGGGCTGCAAATTCAAACAAGTAATGTGAGGGAAGTAGGCTACTGGGGAGCTGGGCTGAACTAGAGGACCATAGCTGGCCCTACTCTGTTCCAGCCAGTTGTTGCCAGAAGCTAAAAATCTAACACAGGAGTGTGTGTATGTGTTTGTGTATGTGTATGAGAAATCTTATTTTCAAATGGTGGCATATGATTCAAATTTTGGTAAATTACTGAGTGGGTCAAAATACTGGCCCCAGGCCACCAGTGTGAGGTCTCTAGACAAGATGGTGTTAGAAGTCCCTTCAATTTCCCACATTGTGTGCCTGCCTGGTAATCTCCTTGTCATTATCCTCCTTCCCAAATTCCTGATCTGCAGATAGCAGTTCTCAATAAAGGAAGTAAACCAGCTAAAAGAGAAAGCATGGCTTATCAGGTGAGTAAGGTGGGTGAGGAAACAGCTCTGGGCGAAGAAGAGAAGACCTGGCTGCTGTCAAGTCTCTCTGGCTAATCAGCTGGCTGACCCTGGTTGTTTCCTCATGTGTAGAATGAAGGGGCTGCCCTGGAAGGTCTCCAGAGTCCCCATCAGCTCGAGGGTCACAGCTGGTGACTTCTGCACCTTCCAGTAAACAGCCAATGGAAATTCACGTTAAAGATCACGGTCTATACCTATAATGGTTCCTCTCTTCAGATGGGAAACAAGGCCAATCCATAAGCAAGGTGGTCAGACCAAAGCCCATTTACAGAATGTCCATTTGGTGGTCTCTTCCTTCAGTTCCCTTCCACACCCCTCCCAAAAGGCTTCCTCTCTACCACCTGCCAAGCACCTAACCTTGGTCTAACCTCAAGGATCCTGTGTTAATGGATAAGCTAAAGACAATCCCCTTTCAGGAATTCCTAGTCTGTGCAGACCTCCAAACCAAAAAGTTGACACTTAAATGATAGGATTTCCGACACCCTGAGAGTCACTGTGAGACACTGTTTGGGGGGCCCAGACCAGTGCCCTTCAGATTCTGTGGTTCTCGGGTAGTCACCTGTAAAACTGTCTCCAGGGAGCAGTGTTGTGAGAAGTGAAGCTATAGGGCTTTCCTGTTCTAATAAAAATCGACAATTTACTGTAATTTGGTTGTGATTTAACAATGCTTTTAAAAGAGGAAGTAAATGGCTCATAAAGTCTGGTGACCTATTCACTCCTATGTGCTTCACTGGGCCCTCCCTCTGAGCTGGTGCCCTTCACAAATCCCAGCCCTCACATGGAAAGGCCAGAAATGAGCAGCCGCCAGTACAAATGGCCAAATCGCCACAGTCCAGGTGATCACCCACAATGCTCATCTCTCCCTCTGTCCCTCCCTGATTCTCTTTCCTTCTCTCTGTTCCACTCCCTCACTCTTTTCTTTCCTTTTCTCTTTCCTGAACAATAAAAGTTGAAAGCAATGCAAATCTCAGTCTCCTTAAAAACCCCAGCCAGGGAGGCAGCCTGTCACCCATATTTATGAGCTTTAAATGGCTTTTATCAAAGTGAGGTCGCAGTAAATCACCCCCAAGCTGTCAAAAATACAAATGACTCGACATAGGCTGCAACAAGCCTTCGGGGAAAATTATATGATGTGCTGTTGCAGTCATGGTATATCACACAGGGAGCTCATATATTTCCTCTGGCAAGGTAATCCAATCCTTCAGAGGACTCTGGTGGGTGAAGAGGCAGTAAGTCAGAGTGAATCACACAAGGGGCGGGACAGTCACAAGTCTGACTAACAAGGGACCCTTCTCTGGATCTTGATGCTTTAGAGAATCAGCCTTTTCATAGGAGGGAGGTAATTGATGGGCTCTTAAATACTTTATGGGAATTTCCTTACTTAGAATCTATCAATTAATTATGAGATAGCATGGTTTAGTTGATGGGACACTGGACTAGCAGTCAAGAGACTTGTAGCGCTAAGTGTAATCACATGACTTTGACCATGGGTGGTTTTAAATTATGTCCACAAAATTTTTGATATTCTTTCTTCCCTTTAAAAGTTGGAGCCTAATCCTTGTCCCCTGGAGTGCGAGCTGGCTTTACTGACATCCAAGACTAGGTCATAAAAGGCATTGTGCCTTTCTCCTTGGGTCTCTTGCTCTAGGAAAAACCAGCTGCCATGTTATGAGGACACTCAAGCAGTCCCACGGAGAGGTTCCCATGGTGAGGAACTGAGACCTACCAAGACCTAGCACTGCCTTGCTAGGCATGGGAATGAGCTACTTTGGAAGAGGGTCCGATAGCCCCATCAAGCCATCAGTGACCACAGCCATGGCCAACATCTTTCTTGACTCCAACTTCATGAGACCATGAGCCAGAATGACCCAGCTAGGCAGTTCTGAGATTCCTGACCCGCAGAAATTCTAAAGGGTAATACATGTTTATTATTTTGAACTATTAAGTTTTGAGGTAATTTTTAAACAGCAATAGACAAATAAAGAGAAATTAAATTAGACTCTCTAGATATCAGTTTCCTCATCTTAACACTAAGAAAGACACTAAATCAGAGATTCTAAACCCCAGCTACACATTAGACTCACCTGGGAGCTTTTTAAAGCATTTAATACTCAGGATCTGTACCAGGTCAATTGAAACTGAATCCCTGGGCATGATGAAGCCCCAGCACTGGCATTTTTAAAATGCTCTCTAGGTGATTCTAAGTGCAGCTCCAGGATTGAGTACCACTGAACTAGATGCATTTTATGCTGTAAAATACTTTGTACAATTTGACAAAACCCTTGGCAGGGTTGGGAAGTGGGACTTTGAGAGTTGGGCTATTTCTTCATTCTCTTCTCCCTCTCATTACTCCAGATGTCTGGATACTGTCCAGGAGAGCCAAACACCATTTCTTTACCCCTGGCCCAAGACAAAGAAGTATATTTTAGGATGTATAACATCATTACAATAAGGATAAGTCTTAGGGAATGGGAAAACAGCCAGAAACTGAGAAGAACTGGCATTGATCAGTTCCCTTACCCCACTACATGAACAGCATTAAAATTGGACCATGCTTAGCCAGGCAGTGTTGTTTTGCAAGAGAAGCATGCCTCCAAGCATGGACCCCTTGCAGAGTTAGTCCCATGTCACTGCTGGAGTTAGTGAGGGGGTCGTGGTGCTGGCTAGCAGTGACAGCACTGAAATTTGAGCCCAAAAACCTGCTGCTCATTGACTGTGAGGCCTCGCACAAGTCAGTTCCCATCTTTGACTGAGGGTCTTCATCTGTAAAAATGGATATTAAAGTCTGCCATTCTGACCTTACAATTGAGGTGGAAGGCCTTAAAAACAGGAATGGATACTTGTCATGGTACTACATCCCAACCTGAACCATGGAAACCCATAATAACATGGAGGCGAGCTGGACTCAGGGAGGCAATTGCACTTCTGGCACAGGAGCCCTCTTTGAGGAAAGTAATAATAACAAATAAATGTATGAATGAAATGAAATAAAGGGTAATAGGGATCAAGAAGACACTGTCTACATTCAGAGCGACCGTCTCACAGTTTCCTGCTCCTACTGCTGTCACAAGTCACAGGTCCTTATGACTGTTCTCCATCTGTTCCCCCTGAGGAGGTTTAACCACATTCCTCTACATCATTCCTGGAAACTCAGCACACATCCAGTCTGAGTCCTTCCTTTACTCATCCATCTATTCATTCAACACATGTTTATCGTATGCTGTTCCACACAGGTACCCTTAAAAGCCATACTGGAAAGGAATGCTCATTATATCTACCTTTATCTCAGATATCCACTTATCTCAATTCTCTACATTGGTCCTTAACCCCTTTTACAGCCTCAGCCAGTCTGGACATCCCGTAACTGGGTGTGATGGAGTTGCCTCCAACTCATGGTGACTCCACGTGTATCAGAGTAGAACTATGCTCCATAGGGCTTTCAATGGTTAATTTTTCCAAATTAGATCACCAGGTTTTCTTCTGAGGGGCCTCTGGGTGGACTCGAACCTTCAACCCTTCAGTTACCAGCCAAGCTCATTACCCATTTGCACCACCCAGGTACTCAGGACATGCCATAACACCGCATGTTTGCTTCTGCCTTGGTGCTATCTCCACTGCTGGCAGCTCATTTTGCATAGTATAGGACTGGGCTCCCAAGAGAATGGAAGATCCATTAGCACAGGCTCACATCCCATGGTTCTCCATATCACTCAGAACAACAGCTGAGAGTCCAGTTGATGCTCAAAAAGGGAGTGTGGGCTGATCAGTAACCCCACAGCAGTAGTGCCAGGGTTTGCCCTACATCTAGAATCAAGCTCCTTCTCTCCGTACATTACATCACCCTGCCCATCCCCTGGGGGTGAGGGAGATGGAGGGAAGGGGTTAGATTCCTATTTAAGTGGAATGTCTGCTACCTCCCTGGTGGCCTCCTCACCCTAGATTCCCACTTCAGGAAGCACAATTCTGTGGTTCGCTCACATGCCTAAACTGCTTAAGATGCTGCCAGATGAGAATTTCAGGCTCCCCAGGAACAGCCCTTCCCCAGTCTTCCATCTGTCTACTCTGTAATACTTAATTCTTTGGGAAGCAGCAATGAGAAGGTTGTGTTTTTTTTTAAGATATTAAGAAAATCATTCATTGCTGAGAAGTCACATCAGGGTCTCATCCTTCAAACCGACAGTTGAGTGTGTATCGGCCTGAGAGAGAGCCTGGTTATTAGTTTTAAAGAGCTTATTTCATTCTCTTAAAAATGGGATCAGTTCATCTTCGTCACATCTGTCTTTGCGTGGCTCCGGCATGCCACAACAACTGTCGGCTCCTGGCATTGCGTTATTAAAGTGTCACATGTGTATGTGTGGATCCGTCTGGGTGTGTGTTTTCCAAAGGAGCAAACAATGGGATTTACAGCATGAGTAATTAATGGGGTTGATTTCCTTATTTGCATTCAGGAAGGGGCTGGGAAGACAGTTTCCATCCAGCCCACCTCACACCCCAGTGGCCAGGGAAGGAGGAAGGCTCCATAGCTGGGTCCCTCTCTTATAAGTGGCAATAAGAAAAGCCTTGAAGTATACCACCTCTCACTAAGGGATGCCATGAAGGGAGTACAACTATCATAAGCATTTGACTCTCTCATACACCAAGGGCCACCTAGTTTAGGCCAGGTGACCCAACTGCAGCAGGGGTTCCAGATGTTTTGAATACATGGACAAAAACATGCTTCAAGTGGTGTCCAGAATTCTTTCCATTCTATTATGGATGGAGGAAGGGCTGAGCTGGAAAAAAAAAAAAAAAAAAAATTTTTTTTTTTTTTTGAGCTGAAGTATCAGATAAAATAATGGGAGAATCTACTTTTCTGCCCTGTATGAATCCTGCCATTCATAGCAATGGGAAGACACTGCCTGTGTTTGGAGTGAGTATAGCAAGGTCCTAAGTGTCAGTATAGACACAAAAGGAGTAGGTAGGCAGTGGGAGACTCATACATTGAAATAGGTGATGGATCATAAGGAGTAAATAACAAAATGCCCAACTCAGGGCAGCTGGGGGTCAAATGTGTGGGTCACAAAATATGTTGCATACATGACTGAGAAAGTCAAAGAGCAGAACCAGAACTTCTGACTGTGGGACCGGGGAGGAGCCTTGAACTTGAGAGCATCTCAGTTACAGAGAGAAGGAGGGAGGGCCCACCCTGCCTCAGGAGCAAGAAGAAATCAAGCAAAGGCAGGAGCAAGCATTGAGAATTATTGAAACATGGTACACCTGGCCCCTGCCAGGAACTAGTGGGCAGTTCAGTTGAAGAGATACTAGTTGTGGCTAGGGAAAGGAAAGGGCATACGTAGGTTTCTGTACAGACCCTCAACTCTGGGGCAGATCATCTGAAATGACAGATAATGGAAACATCATCTAGTATGTATCTGTATCTTGGAGCAAACCCTGACGACGTAGTGGCTAAAGCTATGGCTGCTAATCAAAAGACTGGCAGTTTGAATCCACCAGCTGCTCCTTGGAAACTGTATGAGGCAGTTCTACTCTATCCTATAGGGTCGTTATGAGTTGGAATTGACTCAGTGGCAATGGGTTTTGGTTTTGTGTCTTGGAATTGATATGGATGGGTCAGGAGGTATAGGGTTTGCGTCACTTTCAAAGAAATCCCAAAATGCCTCTAAAGACTTGGGTCAGGAACTGCTAGGCGGCTGCCATGCTGCTCCTGTGAATGCATCTGTCCTGCTCAATTCTTGCCACAGCATCACCTCTCAGGCTGAGGCAAAACACCTGCCTTGTGCAGTGTGCTGAGGCCAGCCTCCCCCAACCCACCCACCTGAGGCCAGGAAGGCATTAAGTGATGGTTAGGTATGGCAGTTCTACTCTGTCCTATAGGGTCGCTATGAGTCAGAATAGACTCGACGGCACTGGGTTTGATTTTTTGGGTATAACAGGGACCCCTGGTGGCATAGTAGTTAAGAGCTCAGCTGCTAACCAAAAGGGTTGGCAGTTCAAATCCACCAACTGCTCCTTGGAAACCTTATGGGACAGTTCTACTCTGTCCTTTAGGGTCACTATGAGAAGGAACCGACTCAATGGCACCTAACAACAACAACAGGTATAAAAGGCACACTCTCTTAGTTCCTGCAGGACTAGAATAAATAGTAATCCTATATTCATTAGCAAATAAAAGATAAACCATATCATATAAAAGATATGTCATGCTGATACATTATTAAAAGAGAAAAAGACTTGCTATGGATGAAATCAGAGGCATTCTGGTGCAGTGGATAAGTGCTCGGCTGCTAACCAGAAGGCTGGCAGTATGAACATGGCAGCCACTCCATGGGAGAAAGATGTGGCAGTTTGCTTTGGATTACAGCTTTGGAAGCCCTATGGGGCAGTTCTACTCTGTCCTGCAGGGTCGCTAGGAGTTGGAATCAACTCGACGGCACTGGGTTTGGTTTTTGGGTTTTATGGATGAAATCATAATGTTTATTATTTACCAGCAGAAAATTGAGTTCTGATGCAAGAAGAAAGGCCACCTCCTCCAGGAAGCCTGATGGATACTCTTCCAGCCAGAATGGTGCACCTTTGCTTTGTACTCTGATCACACTTTTCTACTTTACTTGTACAGTCAGTTTTAGTTGAAGGAAAGAGTGCACATCAAAGACCATCTACATTGGCTTGGGACTTATATCCACGCCACTGGCCTAGTGACCTGCCAGCACTGCTGGTCTCCAAGACCTCAAGCAAGGTTCTTCGCCTGCTGAGTGGAGCCGATAGTGTGCCCTGTGGCAATCCTTTTTAGGGGCTGGAGAGTACCAATAACTCAAAAAATTAACAGGGAAAGTTTCTTTAAGAAGTGAAAATGAGAGCCACATGCAGTTGTAGAAAAATAGGATACAAGTGACAGGGCCTAACGATTGCAGTGTCTCAAATAGGAACATAACAAAAAGAACTCCTTGACCCTCACAGGCTGGATGTGACCACCACTGAGAAGAACAGATCACAGACACAGCAAAAAACAAAAAGGCACAAGAACTGGAAAAGCTGAGAACAATGGGGACTGTCACACACCATCCTTGACCCTGGTGTATCTAGTTACTGGGCCTTCTTTTCCTCATTTGCCAAATAGTCAATTAAATACCTATCCTAGAGTAGACTTTACCAAACTAATATTGAAAAGCAACAAAAACTATGACAAAGGACTAGCAGTCAACCCACGGTCACCAAGTCTTCAGAGCATTCTTCTAGACCAGGGAAAATGAGGGAGTAAGAATCTTAAGGGAAGAGCAGAGTGGAGTAGAGGTGGGGTTCCCACACTAACGTGACCCCGCTGAGCCTAAGGTCTCTTCCTTTCTAGGGTTTTAATAATCCAGCAGCCTTCCCGGGACTGCAGAAGGCAATCAAGCACTAGACAGGACTGAGCCGAGGAGAAAGTATGGCATTTTAGAAAACTGAAGGGGGGTAGGGGAAGAAATGGAAAAAAAAAAATGAGTGTAGCATGTTTATACAAACCTGATATGTGCTTCAGTGTTTGTGGAAACTTCTCTGGTTTGTTTGGTGGCAGAATTCAAATTGAAAACAAGTACAATTCGTAAATATCATTTACAATTAAAAAAAAAAACTCGTGAAGATTAAGTGAAAGGGTCTGTGAGCACGCTCAGAAAAGTGCAGCATATTGTACCAATGGAAAGGAAGGGTCACTGTGGTCTCACGTGACGATTTGCCGTATCTGAAGGCCATGTGGCTACCACTCTCTGCCACAGCAGGTCATGAGTGGCCCTCACTCAAATCCAGAATGCCTTTCCTTCCCACACATCTATTGTAGGGCTAGAATTTTCTTTCTTAGAGATGGCTACTCTGGGAGTTTTTGCCCTCAGGCCTTCTGTTTTAAAATGCAAATACCTCTGGGAAGGCTGACACTTTTAACTAATTCATTCCAAGGTATAGAGAACAAGGTTGTCACACTGGACACAGAGCTGATGTGGGAATCACACCTTGGCTCCAGGTGAACTGGGGAAATAGACCACTTGGTCCTTCTGGGCCTCTGCACCTTCCATGGGAGGGGGGCACTGGGGAGTTAGACAAAGTGGACCTCAAAACTCTAAAATGAGATTACAGATAAAATACAGGATAAGTACTTAAATTTTAATTTCCGATACACAACAAATAATTTATTAATATAAGTATATCCCTAGTATTACATGAGACATACACTAAAAAGTTGTTTGTTATGTACCTGAAATTCAAATGAGCCCTGGTGGCACAACAGTTAAGCGCTTGGTTGCTAACCAAATGGTGGGCAGTTTGAACCAAACCCACTGCCATCGAGTCGATTCCAACTCACAGCGACCCTATAGGACAGAGTAGGACTGCCCCATAGAATTTCCAAGGAGCACCTGGTGGATTTGAACTGCCAACCTTTTGATTAGCGGCCATACCACTTAACCACTATGCCACCGGGTTTCCAGAAAACCCTGTGGGGCAGTTCTATTCTGTCCTATAGGGTCGCTATGAGTAGGAATCAGCTCAACGGCACACAAAAGCAACAATCTGAAATTCAAGTTCAGGTGGGTGTTATATTTTTATATGTTTAAATTTGGCAACCCTAATCAGGAGGGCTTTTCCCTTGAGACAGAAGATTCCAGGTAGTGGGAGAAGGCTGGCAGTGAGGTGGGGGAAGAGGGGGCAACCTACAGCAGGGAGCAAAGAGAAATAATTAAGGAAGAAATTCCCAACATAATGCTGTCTTTTTCACAATTCTTTGAGGGTTGCACTAGCAAGATGACATTTATAAAATGCACCTCACCCAAGGCCCTCAGGGAGATCCGAGAGCCACCAGAACCCTTCCCTTGGAGGGCGGTAGGCCACAGGGAATGCTGCCTTATGCACTGAGTGCTCATTTCCCTGCAGGAGGCCTGACCCTCCCTCCATCCTCCCAACAGGCACAAGTGGTCCTCCTAAAACTTGACTTTCATTACCTTCCCCCATCTTAATACTCTTCAGTGGCTCCCGCAAGCTGTTCCGTGAGATCCAGAGCTTTTCACCCCAGTCTAGTCTCCTGCCCTCCCACCTCATACTTCTTAAGCCAGCCATACCCTTTCTTTCCTCAAGTGCTCAGAAAACCATTCTTCTCTTTCCAAGGGACTCTCCTAGGAGTCCCTGGGTGGCGCTCAGCTACTAACCAAAAGGTTGTAAGTCTGAGTCCACCCACCAGTATCTTGGAAGAAAGGCCTGGTGATCCGCTTTTGAAAGGTCATGACCTTGAAAACCCCTACGGAGCACAGTTCTACTCTGTAACAAATTCCCTCATGAGTCCGCATTGACTCCACAGCAGCTGGTTTGGTTTTTGGGTAGACTCCAGCTTTTCCAGGAACTGTCCTTGGCTCTTCACTCTTTAACTCATCTTTCTCCCAGTTTCCTCTGCATCTCCTGTGGGCCTCTATTGAACAAGACATCACACTTTATTGTAGTTTACTTCCCTGTTGATCACTTCCTACACTACTCCTGAGGGCAGGTGCTTCTGCCTTAATTCACCTCTGAATCTCTCGTCCCTAGCACATCTCCAGCACTTGATAAGTGGACAGTAACTGTCTGATTCAGAAGTTATTACTTTCGCTGGTCCTTGTCCTTGTTGACTAAGGACATTTGGAGAGACATTGATTAGCCCCTTCTTCTACATGGTCCTGTAACTTCTGTAACTTCTGGGTGTCAAAAGTCATCTCCGGCACTAGCCACATTCGACTCATCCACCTACACCCTGCCCCTTCTGGCAAGCACTGCACAAGCTCTCCTTGGAACTCATAGCTCTGAATTGGCGTTTATCACTTATAAACTACACTCTAATCTGTACTTACTTATACTTACTTAGCAGCTGACCATATATTTCCTTGTGCCACTTCTTGAATTGTTTTCTGTATCATCAATCTCATCAACAAGTATCTCACTAGAGCCTTGTCTGTACAAGGCACAGTAGCATGTTCTGAGTGAGAAAGAAAGCCAGGAAATGGGAGCTTATGGTCTGGGATTTTATACGTATAAGATAAAACCAAATATAACCCAAAACTCAGTGGAACACCCCCCTACCCGCTAAAGTCTTTCAATGAGAAGTCTGATGTCTACCTCAAGGTTTCTGCCAACTCCTGCAGTCCAATCCTGTATGCTTATTTTTTACTTTCTATTCTGATGGAAATCGGTATTTTCTCCCTTCTATAGCTCTCCCTTTCAGCTTTCTACAAGGGCCTCACCTACATCAACATTTTCATCTACTTCTTAGGCAGAGCAATTTGTTTCCTTTTAAGCCCTGACTGGAAGGCCTCACCTTTCATACCCCAAACCAGGTATTTGTTTAAACAAAAGACCACTCTCTGCCCGAGAGGCCCAATCAGAAGCTCCCAGTAATGTGAAAGACCCTTTTTGCCCTTTCTGAATAAAATAACTATACATGGGAACGAGGTACAGGCCAGGGAAGCTGGGAGTAAAAAGAGATCGTTTCTGACCCAGGAAGTGTAGCATTTGTAGTTCTCCAGATTTAAGTCATTTTTACAAGTTAAAAACTGTGTGGTCCACTTCTGGTCCTCTTCTCTCAGGCATGGCTTGTGACTTTACTATTGTTGGCCAGGCTCTAAATACCTGGCTCTGTTTGCCTGTCATGAGGCAGAACCAACTCAATGGCAACTAATAACAATTTTCCTGCTGGGGGCGTTGGTGGTTCGATGGTAGAATTCTCACTTTAACTTGGGTTCCATTCCAGGCCGATGCACTTCCTGCACAGCCACCACCTGCCTGTCAGTGTACGCTTACGTTTTGCTATATGCTGAACAGGTTTCAGAGGAGTTTTCAGACTAAGACAGACTAGGAAGAAAGGCCTGGTGATCTGCTTCTGAAAGCAGCCAATGGAAACCCTATGGATCACAATGGTCCAATACGCAACCAATCATGGGGGGGTAGCGCAGGGCCAGGCAGCAGTTCGTCCCACTGTGCGTGGAGTTTCCATGAGTTAGAGGCTGACTCGATGGCGGCTAACAGCAACATTTTCCTGCCACTCCCAATCCAGTGCCCAGACCACATGACCCAGGAAGGTTGTGGTACAAACACGGGTTTTGATATCCATGCTTACACAGCCCAGTGGTCCAGACTCTGTGTCCTCATCACCCTCCTAGGAGCACTCCTCATTCTCCTAGCCCTTGGGCCACAGCAAACCCCTGCACCCTGCTTCAGTGCAGGCCACTGGTGGAAAGCCAACCTCTGCTTGGCTCTCAGTGGCTTCCCTTGCTTCAGGAAGATGTTTCCAGACCAAACTCAAGTGCTGCTTAACATCAGTCTAGAAGCAAAGGTTCACAAACCTGAGTGTACATCAGAAATACCTGGAGGCTGAGCCCTACCTCCAGGGTATTGGAATGAGAAAGCCTGAAGTAGGGCCAGGAGCCCTGGTGGTGCAGTGGTTAAGTGCTGCTCCGCAGGAGAAAGATGTGGCAGTCTGCCTCCATAAAGATTACAGCCGTGGATACTCTATGGGGCAGTTCTACTCTGTCCTATAGGGTCCCTATGAGTCAGAATCAACTTGATGACAGTGGGTAGGAGGTAGGGCCTAAGAATTTGCATTTTAAACAACTCCCAGGTGATAGTGGTACATGCCTACTAGCCTAGGCCCCTGGATTCCATTATCCTTGGCCCCAGTTGGAAGATACGCTTCCCACACACCCCCACCGCCCCCAGTAACACATGACCAGTGGCTCGCTGGCTAGCATTAGGCTGCCCAGCAGTGATGGGTCAGGAGCAAGACTGCACTCTGAGGGGCAGCACTGGCCTGTGGCAGCCGTTTGCTCAGTGTGATTAAAAACCCAACATGAAATGCTTCAGAGGCCAGAGAACTAGGAGAGCCGCGACCTGCCTTGCAGAACAGCGTGCATTTTGTGTAACCAGTCTAAACTGAGTTGTGCAGAGGTGGTGGTAGGGGAGGGCAGGGAGGTGGAGACAGCTGTTTCTCATTCAGGGGCCAGCACAGCCCAGGGAATGGGAAGCCAAGCACAGTGCTGTCTGCCAGGCCCCTGAACCGGAACCCAGGAGGGCGTCGGCCATTCCCCAAAGAGCAAGGTGAAGTGGTTAAGGCCATGAAGGGGGGACCCAGAGGGTGAGGAGTTGGGGGATGATGGCTGCACCCAGCAAATGCCTAAAGATAGAGGCAATAACTACTGAAATGCAATTCTCTCATGACTAATTTGCATCCGGCTATTCTGAGGAAGCTCAGCCTTATAGAAGAAAGGCTGGAGGGGGCCCCTCTTACGGGGGTGTTTCTCTGATGAGATGTGTCTCAGACAGTAGTCAAAGAACGAGGGGCATTAGGATCCCCTGAGATTCCCAGGCCCCTGCCAGGTCTAGAGAGTCAGAATCTCCGGGGGTGGCCCAGGCCTGGCCTGGGAATCTGCAAGCTACACAAGCTCCGTACACAATTGTTATGCTCACTGATGTCTGACCAGAGTGAGAGTGGCTTGCCTCTCACAGGTGCTGGAAGCCTATGCCATTTCCAATTACTTTCTTCAAATCCATAGGTGAGGTCCAGCCTCACCTGTTCGGTCTAGCACTAAGGGACCATCTGAGCCAACCAGGGGGACTAGCCCTGTGCTCTGTACACCAAAACCGTGTGCTCTCCAGAAAGAAGGGAAGCCCTTTGCTTTTTGCCCTTGGTATGTTTTAAGTCATTCTATTTAGTAATCAGGAGCCCTGGTGGTACAGTGGTTAAGAGCTACGGCTGCTAACCAAAAGGCTGGCAGTTCAAATCCACCAGTTGCTTCTTGGAAACCCTATGGGGCAGTTCTACTCTATCCTATAGGGTCGCTATGAGTCGGAATCGACGCAACAGGAACAGGTTACTTAGTTATTTAGTAATCAACGAATATTTATTGAATACTATTTTTGTGCCTATTACTCCACCAGGGGAATACAAAGAAGGTCCCCAAAAGCAAGAGCATAAGGGGAGTACGATAAACGCCATGCAGTCACACCCAAAGTTAAGGGACACCCTAAGGCAGAAGACACAGCAAGTGACTGGGACAGAGGGAGCAGTATTTTCAAATCTGTTACAATCAGTGTTACAAAACCTAAATGTTACTCATTTTAATTCCAAAAATCTTTATGCCATGTGTAATCCCAAACCAATAATAACAGTAGTCTCTATTTATGGAGTACTTACACTGTGCAGATACAGTATGAGAAAATTTACTTCACGTTACCTTATCTAGTCCTCTCAGTAACTTCATGCAGTAGGTACACTTATTTGTAAATTATAAAGGAGGATTCTGAGCCTTGTAATCGCTTGAATATTAGCCATTTGCTCAAGTTCACACAGCTATTAAGAGATGGAGTTGGAATGTGAGCTCAGTTCTGCCTGATTCTAGTACTTTCAGCGATAACCTTGTGCCTGACGACCATGAAGAATCTGGCTACAACACAATTAAATGTCAGAAATGAGCAAGGTAATTGGAAGGCATAATGGTACCCCAAAGGAACAAGAGGTCAGAGAAGGCCGTAAGAGTTAGGAGGCAGTTTCACAGGGGAGACAGACCTTGGGGTGGAAGGTCCTGAAGTTTCCTGAACAGATACCCATTGACCTCAAGTCCTTCTATACATGGGATGTTATAGTTAGCTGCCATTGAGTTAGCCCCCGACTCATGGCGACTCGGTGCACAGCAGGAATAGACTTTGTGATCCACACAGAGTTTTCATTGGCTGATTTTCAGAAGGAGATTGCCAGGGTTTTCTTCCTAGTCTGTCTAGTCTGGAAGCTCCGCTGAAACCTATTGACTATCATAGCAGACACTGATAGAGGCTGGCCAGATGAAAGGTGAGAATTCAACCACTGCCCCACAGAGGGGACAGATGCAGGAAAGCTCTGGTCATCCTTGGGGGGCAGGTTAAAATGATCCATGAAAACAAGTCAGTTTGACTTGGCTCTCCACTCCATATTACTCTGCATCAGTGGAGCCCAGGATAAGAACAGTTCATCATTGGCAATGTTCACAAACAGGTCTCTCTCCACCAGATACACAAAATATACAACTGGGCTTATTTATTTATCTATTTATTGAAAGAAGGTTGGGAATAACAACAACAAAAAAGAAAAGACAACTCCATAGCAGGCCTTACTGAATAAGTGCTCTGAAAAGTCACTGAGCAGAAAATTGAATTTTAAGATCCTCCAAACGATACATATTCCCCATACTCCCAGTCCTTTGTGGAATGATCCACTGCCTCTCTAAGGAAGTCATGAAACCAAGGAAACACTTTAAACTGAAAAAAACACAATGTACTGTTTTGTGAATCTAGACGTTTGGAATCAATTCAAATTTTCAATGTATAGGGTTTCTCCCCCTCCCTTCCCTCCAACACTACACAGTAACCTTCAGTCTTCTTGCAACAGTACGTTTTAAAATTGTGTGTGCTTTTCCTATATTCACTGTTTACAAAGGATGAGAATAAAATTGTATTCTGGCCAAGTAAGCAGAACAGTATCCCCAGTAACTAACTGCTCTCTGAGGGCTGCCCCACCCTGCTTCCATTCCATCAAGTCCCAAAAGTTTCACATCAGCACAAGACAGAAAGGTGTCCCTGGGTGTCGTAAGAGGTTAATTTCTCAACTACTAGCTGAAAGGTTGGCAGTTTGAACCCACCCAAAGGTGCCTCGAAGACAGGCTCAGTGATCTGCTTCCGAAAAGTCACAGCCTTGAAAACCCTATGGAGCAGTTCTACTCTGCACACATGGGGTCGCCATGAGTCAGAATCAACTGGACGGCAATCAACAAAAAATAAGCAGGAACATTCTTCGTACAAGCAAAAGGAGGTGGGGGACTCTTCAGTGTGATTGGAGAAGCTCCAAACATCTCACCTCTACATCTTCCCTTGGCCTGAAATTCCCCCTTAGAGATACATGCCTTTTAAGATTCTATAATAAAGACGCATAAAATTACAATCTGGAAAGAGCCTTTGAGATCAACTAAGCCATCCCAAAATTTTATGTTTGGGTAAAATATAGCCTATATAAGATCACTGTCGCGCATAACAATCTAATTTTTAAATGACAACAGCATTACCCGAAGAGAACTTGTTCTGTATAATGCTGGTCCTTTCTGACTTTGGGTCAAAATCAGTGTTTCATGGTCAAATAAATTTGGAAAATGCTACAAATAACACTTGTAGATTTATGATGCAGTGTAAAGTACAGTATTAAAGATTCCAAGAAGTTCTACAATCAAGAATCCTATTGGTTTTGTTTTCCAAATGTATATAACTACTTAAACTTTTTTTCTACATAATTCTGATTAATGTGCAGGGGAGACCATGTGTCTCTGTGTAAGCCATTTGGGCAAGATTACCCTATATCACAGTGTGTTCTCTCCTTTATCCTAATTCACATTAAGGTATTGACGACTTATCCAATCTCAATTTCCCTTTTGACAAGAAGAGTTAAGTTGTTGTTAGTTGCCCTTGAGTCGATTCTGACTTATGGCAACTCCATGCGTGCAGAGTAGAACTATTCCATTGGGTTTTCAACGCTGTAACCTTTTGGAAGCAGGTCATCAGGCCTGTCTTCCAAGGCACTTCTGGGGGGGTTCAAACTGCCAACCTATCAGCTAGCAGTCAAGTACTTAACTAGTAAAAGAACGATCTGAGACTTGATAAACTTTGACAGGTGGGACTGTGCCAGACCCAGGACTGAACCAATTGACCACTTTGCTCCTCTCTGCTGTAGAAATTAGTTCTGTTCTGGTCCTGAGAGCTCCTTTTGCTTCAAGGCCAAAGGCTACTTGCCCAAAGTTACCCATATTTAGGGGAATCTGTGGTCTGAAGAGAACATGGCAAAGGAAATGGACTGAGTAGATAAACCCGTATACATGCCAGCTCTTGATGGACAACTGGTTATTCCTACTCTGCTTTACAGAAATTGCAACCACTTTTCTAAAGTAGCCTTAAGGATAGAGCCTAGAGTCACATTTTTTGGTATACTCTAAGCATAAGCACAAAGACAGACACAGAAAGAAAGAAAAAAAAAAAAAAAACCCTTGCCATAGAGTCAATTCTGACTCACAGCAACCCTATAGGGCAGAGTAGAACTGCCCCATAGAGTTTTCAAGGAGCACCTGGTGGATTCAAACTGCCAACCTTTTGGTTAGCAGCTGTAGCACTTAACCACTACGCCACCAGGACTGACCTGAGATTAAAAATGACATACTGCCAAAACAGACATATGATCACGGTTACTCTCCTTTCAGAAGAATGGGTATCGGAATACGCACTAACCCTGGAATTCTTATTCCTCTTAAATGATTTTAAAAAGTTCAAATGTTTTCGGTTGTTCAATTGCCATAACAAATTTAAATGAGTTTAGATCCATTTTTATTAGTAGAATTCAGTCTGATCAATAGAATTATACTTGACCAAAAAGGAAAAAAAAAAAAAAAACTTTAACACCAATTCAATAGAGTGAATCAGTAATATTCTTAAGAGGTGCTGAGCTTGCAATCCTGCAAAATGACAAAGTGCACTGACTAAAAGAATTTTACAATAACATCTGAAAGTCTTATTCATAACTCAAGAAACCCAAAAGGATCCAAACAGGTCTTGCAGTGGGAACCATTTCTTTTCACTTTCCAAGTTTCTACCCCTTCATTAACGGAGATTCTGCCTCTTAGAAGAGTTGAGAAAGAGACTTCCATTCTTATTCACTCTTTTCCACTTCTCTGAGAGGTGACTGGAAAAAGTATTTGAAGATGCAAAGCACAGCATGTCAGTGGAGGTGTCCCCTCTCTCCTTCCTCTTCCTTCCTCACATGCCCCATCCTTCCTGCCAACCCATCGTATTGGACAGAATAAGAAAAAAGATTGATTGCTCATAATTTTCATGATTTAAATCAGATTGGAATGGATCACAGATATCTCATGTCCTCTGCTGTCCCTGAAATCACCATGTTTAAGGAGACACCCAATTCAGTGGTATCTGAATTTTTATCTACAACATTGAACTTGACTGATGGCTCAAGAGCCACTGCCAGGTTTGACAAGTTGAGACTTGTGGTAGCTCACAGATCCTGAGCCCCATTGTTTCCACTGCCATGTGACAAGGCCATGGGTAACCTGCTCCACCACATTTCAGCATAACAGAACTTCCTAACTGTAGATCCCTCAGGCCCTGTCGGAAAGAGTCAGCTGCATCAGTTAAAAACCACTGTGATGGTCTCTCCTTTATTTTTAAACCAGTGACTTGGAAACAACAATGGGACATTGCAAACATATTTTGAACAATGGCAATAGTAAATGCATGGCCTCTTGAGAGTAACACTTTCAGAGCTGACCACACAGTATTAAAAAAAAAAAAAAAAATTTTTTTTTTTTTTTTTTTTGTATAGTAAGGTCTAATTTGTGTCCTGAAAAATCCCTCTCTTACTCTTTCATGCTTTGGATACCATGAGGCCCATCCTTCTTCATTTGGGACCACTGACAAAAGGTTCAGGACACGAGTAGGGTTGAATTGGCACGGCTTTGTCATTTCATTGTTTTTCCTTTTCTCCATTTCCCACCTATTGAACTACAGCAAAAGTGTCGGTTCCCATGAACCAGCCAACTGGAGGCTTAGCAAGATCAACAAGTATGGTGCACAGAGCGTACACTGCTCAACTCTAGGGGCTGCCATGCTCGTGGACTATATTGTGACTACAATGCTTGATACCTCCATGCACTCTATAAATTGTGCAGTGACTCTTTGTGGTATGAACTTACCTAGGAAGGGAAAAGTTTGTTAAGTTCTGCTGAAAATGCTGGCCATCTACGGTTTGAATGGAGAGGTTAGGGTCTAATATGACTGTATCTTCCAAGCCCTAGCATAGGGCCAGTTTATAAGGGGCCTTCAATGAATACCCATTGGATAGCTGATGAGTGAATGAGCTATTATGGGGTCTCTGGCTGTTCCACACTTACCAACTGATCTGTTTTGAAGTCTGACCTGATCAACTGGGGACCAGCAGGCAACACAGTTGCTTTTGGGGAATTTCAGAGCAAAGAGAATGAACAGGAAAACACAAGTGCATCTCTATTAACCTGTCTGTGGACAGTTTCTGACCAGTGAGGAGAGAACGTAGTTAGAATCCAGCTGCCGCGCCATCATCACATTTTGGTTTGACTTGTTTTTTTCATTTCAGGAACTGTATTGGGGGGAAGGGGAGGTGTCCTTAATTAGAAGGTCCCTGATGTCCTACCACAGAATCCAGGGAAGCTTTTCACAAGTGTTTTCTCTTTCAAGAGAAAAGGCATCACTCTGATTGTATCATGAGCTGTGGCTCTTCATAAGGATCTCTGGGACCAATGAAGTGAGAGAGAGAAACTCCCCATAGCATTCTCAGCCTGCATTAGATATAAAGAAGGGAACTCAAGAAAGTGCAGTCTCTCTCCGTGGCCCCTTTGTGGGCCCAAAGCAGCCATTAGGGAGCCTTGGTGCTCTTGGATTATGTACTAAACAAACCAACATTTGAACCACAGAAGGGCCGAGCTGGGGCTGGGCTGGTCCACAGGGGCCTCCTTTGTCTGGGGGCTGGAATCATTCCTTGGTTCCCTTTCACTACTTCTCCCCACCCCCAGCTCCTTCCCCTCTCCCAATTCATTCTTTAAGAATTTATCCTGCTGCTTCTTTAACTCAGCATGTGTCTGGGCAGATGTCCAAAAACTCTCCCTTCAACAACGACAACAACAGCAACCGGAAAAAAAAAAACCCTCCACTTCAATTCAGTCCTCCCTGCTCCTGCAAGCACTCCCTTCTCTCTCCAGGCTTTGAACAGCTAGTGATTGATAATGTCCTCCTCTCTCTCACCCTGGGACTCCACAGGCCTTTCTATTGGACAACACCAGCCTCTGTGAGGGGACCTGGGAGCCCAGCCACTGGGCCCAGGGACCTCCTTGGGATCTTTTGAGAGAGGGAAAAAGAAAGGCCAACAGGGGAATCTCGATGAGGACAAGCCCAACAGGTACAAAGCCATCGGGGAACTGAATGGCTGTAAGCCTTTGTGTGCAGGCCAGGGACAGGCAGCACTAGGAGAAGCAGGGGAAGTGAGGGAAGAGTAGTTAGGGGGGTACAAGAGACTTTCCGTACCTCTTTGCCATCCTTTTTTTATCCCATTAAGAAGGCAACTGCAGTGAGAACCCAAAGCACCAAGTACAACCTGAACTAGAGAAAATCATAACAGAACTGCGTGCTTCTGAACTCGATTGATTTGCCTCGACTTTAGAGATCATATTTTCAATTGGATTTATGTACAAAAGGTTCAACTAACATTTATTGAGCACCTACTAAATTCCAGGCATTATGCTTGCTCAGGTGGGATTCCATTTAATCCTCGAAATGTCAAGGTAGTTACTCATTGTTACAAATGAGGAAACTGAGGCACTGAGAGATTGATTCACATGCCCTGGATTACACAGCTGGTATGTAGCAGCATCATGAGTTGAGTTCAGGTCATGCGATTCCATGGGTCATACTTTTTCTGCTCTAAAAGTGCTGCTTCAATAAGCTTTGAGTGAGTGAACGAAGAGTTTTAGCAAAGACAGGAACATCATTGCTATTATTTCTATTATTATAATTACTATTATTCACACCATCCAGGAAATCTGAATCGAGAAATCTACACCATCCAGGAAATTATTTTTCTCCTTTTTCCTCTTAACTATCGTGGGACAGATGAGTGAAATGAGGGTTGCCCCAAAGTTGCTGAACCATATTATCTCATTCCACTTTTGAAATGTTTCCTTGGATTTCCCATTTAACCTTCTATCCCCTGGATTTCAAGGTCAGTTTGAAAGCCACCTGCTTGAGTAGCGCTTCTGTCTTTTCCACAACTGGACCTGAAAACACTGTCTACTGTAAAAGAGACAATTCTTGTTTAAAGATAAATTCAGAAAAACACTGTGGATAAATCTGTGCCTTTTGTCTGAAAATGAAAACTGTCATATGTTTGTTTTTCATTTTAATTTCCAGGAAACTTACATCCCAAATCCGTCCCCAACATAAATGATCAGAGCATTGCAGAAGCCAGGTAGCTCCCGCTGCTTTCAGATGATCTCTGCTTTCTTTGTCCCCTAATTACAAAATGTTGTATTATGCTTATATCAAAAAAAAAAAAAAAAAAAACCTGTTGCCACTGAGTTGATTTCAACTCACAGTGACCCTACAGGAAAGAGTAGAATTGTCCCATAGGGTTTCCAAGGCTGTAATCTTTAAGGAGGCAGACTGCCACATCTTTCTCCCGTGGAGCCACTGATGGGTTTGAACTGCTGACCTTTCGGTGTGCAGCCCAGCACTTAACCATTGTGCCACCAGGGCTTCTATTATGCTTATAAACTTCTGAAATTCCTTTGGAAACAGAGAAAATACAACTTTTTGATAAGTAAACAACCAGGGTATGTATCTAACCCTGGCTGGCTCCAGAGCCTGGAACTAGACACCTTACCTTAATGGTCTCACCTGGAGATACAACAGAACAAGACAGGGCAAGCTCCCGAGTGGTAGAGACATACCAGCTCTATGTGACTTAACAATTTGCTGGAGAGTCTGCATCCCTCTCGCAGGAAGATCTGAGAAGCAGCTACTCCAAGTAAGCCCAGGATAGGAGCCATCTCCTTGGCTGCAGCAAGACCAAGACTCTTCTTTGCTCCTTGATCTCCTTGCTTCGGGATGCCCCATTCCTTACCTATTTTCTATAGATAAACCCTAAAAAACCGTTGCCATGAGTCAACTCCAACTCATAGCGACCCTATTTCTTCATCTGGTTCCTTAACCACTCCCTTCCCTCTTTCATGACTGCCTTTTCCTCCTCCTCCCTGCCTCCTCCTTCCTCTTCCCTCTCCCTCCCTCCTCCTCTTCTTCCTTTTCCTCCTCCTCCTTCTCTCCCTCTCTTTTTTTAATTGCCTCAAATAGGCAATACCCTGGGGAAAAGGAAAAGGAGGAGAGGGAAGAGACAGCCTAAAAGTTGTAACTTGCCATTTAGAAAAATATTTTGCTAGTGTTTTTTATGTGTATATATATATATATCCTTTAATAAAAGAGTCCCTGGGTGGTGCAAATGGTTAACATGCTCAGCTGCTAACCTAAGGTTGGAGGTTTCATGCAGATGTGCCTCGGAAAAAAAGCCTGGCAATCTACTTCTGAAAAATCAGCCACTGAAAACCCTGTGGAACATAGTTCTACTCTGACACACATGGGGTTGCCATGAGTCAGAATTGACTCGACGGCAACTGGAATTTACTTTAGAATAAAAGGCAAGGACACATCCATGGAAATGTTGTGTGAGACCCTCAGAAATACACAAGAGCAACCAAGAAATCCATCCACAAATATCTATACAGCAACTGCTATACGTAGGTACTGGGTTAGTGGAGGTAACGGTATTAAAATTAAAAATAAATTTCAATGAAGACCCCTACCGGAGGGAGTTTGGAATCTTGTGAGACATACACTTATGCCATATTTAACAGCAATACAAATGGATCCTATAAAACTCTTCACACTGTGGTGTTGCTGTGTGCCACTGAGTTGATTCCAACTCATAATGACCCTATCTGAACAAGTAGAACTGCCCCATAGGGTTTCCTAGGCTGTAATCTTTACAGGAGAAAATCACCAGGTCTTTTCTCCTGCGGTGGGTTTGAGCCACAACCTTTCCATCAGCAACTGAGTGCTTAACCGTTGCACCACCACGGCTTCTTACACACTATGTTAAAAAAAAAAAAATGTTACCTGCAGCAAATTAGCAGGTGCCAGGGCAGGGTGTATTAGAGACAAAAGGTACACCAAGCTTTGTGGGGGCAGGATGCACTGCAAGAACAGATCAGGGGAGGGAAGGTTTGAGATGAGATTTGAAGGATGGGGAAACTTTGAAAAGGAGCCAAGATGCTGAAGGGAACTGTGGTCCCACTGCTGTCATCTCCCAAGACTCTATAACTGGTCTCAATATTTGTGCAGGAGTGTAAAGGTGGAATCTGGGTGGAGTTTGGGGTAACCACGAGTAATGTCTCCTGTTGGGACACTGGGGAGTCATCCTCCCAGCCACCTGGGATCATTGCCATCGTTACTATAAAGCCAAGGTGATTATACACTGAGGGTTCATCAAGAATTGTTTTCTTTTAAATTCAACTAAGCCCTTACCTAAGTGGTTGAAACCTCATTGCTCACCTTTGCAACTAAGGACGACTAAGCAACATGTGCGAGAGGGGAAAGGCAAATAATTTCTCATTTGTAAATCAAGGGGATTAGTCTCAAAGATCTTTTTCACTCTCACATTTATGTCACGTTCCCTTCTACGGGTTTGGTCCTCCGCTGATAAAGTTTATTCCTATTTCTCTTTTTCACATAGCCACCCCTGGTCTCAAAAGCAAAGGATCTACATACCACAACATGGATGAACCTTGGAAACATTATGCTGAGTGAAACAAGTCAGTCTCAAAAGAAAAAATACTACATGGTCTCACTTCAAGGAAATAAGCAAATACATAGAAACCAAAGATTATTAGTGGTTATTAGGAGTGAGAGGGAGGGAGAAATGCGAAGGTTTTATTTGGGGACATTGAATTTATGTTAATGCTGGTAGAATGCTTTGGATGAGGATAGTGATAATGATGGCACAACATGAAAAATGTAATCAATGTCACTGAGTTATACTTGTGACAGTTGTTTTGCTGGCAGATGTTTTGGTGTGTATGTTTTCATCAGAATGAAAAAGAGGGAGAGAGAGAAAAAAAAAGCAAAGAGTCTGTTTTACAGCAAGGTTTGAGCTTCCTAGACCTAAGAATGACTCTCAGGCACAGCTGCATCTCTCTCACATGTTCTAGGATGTTCCAGAATTCCTTGCTATCAGTATGTGCTACTTAAGACCAGGACTCCTGGGCCACAATGGATGTGAGTCCTCATCACAGAGCAAATATTTGCAGAACCAAATGACAGGGAGGCATAAATAAATGTCATCTATACCCTGCTGAATAAAAAGTGTACCCTCATTTATTCACTTTCTTAAAATATACCTGCATATTACTAGAATAGGGGGAGACAGCCATCCTTGTTTTTTGTTTGGTTTGGTATTTTCGCCCAGATGGATGAAAGCACACATCATTTTCAATAATATTACCCGTAAGAAAACAAACCTATGGATATTTATTTCTTTTTAGCCTGTTAAATGCTAACATCTTCCAAGCAACCAAAATCCACTCTAGGATTTAAAGTATGCTTGATATTTTGTGTAGGCAGCAATCTATTCTAATGAATAACTCATAAGGAGCTAGGCAAAGGTAAATTCTCTTTTATTTCTGTATCTAAACTGGAAGCAATTGCTCAGTTGGCAACTTTAGGCTCATACGTATAAATGTACCTTTGTGTAGTGGCATGGAGGCACCTCAGTTAGAGGCTTAAATTTTCAAGAGATGACCAGCCATTGCCATGTGCTACCTCTAAAGGCTACATTTTCTCTACATAGCTACTATAGGGAGCAAGTTTGAATTCAGTTCTTCAC
Source organism: Elephas maximus indicus (assembly GCF_024166365.1). Classification (NCBI taxonomy): domain Eukaryota; kingdom Metazoa; phylum Chordata; class Mammalia; order Proboscidea; family Elephantidae; genus Elephas; species Elephas maximus. The sequence continues at coordinate 53,454,283 of NC_064829.1, read as the reverse complement.
ACAGATATTCATGATATCTTTAGTGGGGTTGGTTGGAGAGTAGATTTGGGGATGTGTGTTGCAAAGAGTTGCCTACTAGCTCCTCAGTCATGTCACCTACACAGCTTGCCCATAGCAGGTGATGAATTCTAAAGGAAGTTTTGGGGTGAACAGCAAAAGAATTTAAACACCCTTAATTCCTTGGCATTCTGATGGGAATTTCTTTGCTAATCAGAGGTTAAATATCAACTATCAATGATTTTAGAAGGCAAATTTAAATTGACGAATGTTCATGTGTAAGATGCTGCTGGATGCTATGGAAGACAGAAAAAAAGAATAAGACATGATTCTCACTCTCAGGAAATTATAATCTCCCAAATACTTCCTGGACTTCCTGGTGATGAAGGAGTCCAGGATAGATTAGCCTAGGGCTTAAGCAACTATCCCCATATTCCCCAAGAGAAGGATGGCACTGCTAGGCTACACTAAGGACACAAATGGGGAAAGCAAACTTTCTGCCAAGGTCACTCATGGAATTCATGCTCCAGTCTTGACTATTCCATTCTACACAGCAGAAGGCTCTACTGCTTTAATAAATGCAGTTACTGAATCACAAACAGTGATTGAACACCTAAAGAGAAATCAAAGAAAGGGAGAGACAAATGTGAAAATGTAATCAGTAGAGGGGTATATCCATTAGCTTGCAGCTCCAGGGAACTACAGTCCTTTCTGCCTTTCCACTCTACACAGAGCCACACCAGCAGCTGTGCTGCAACAGATGTGGGGTACAGCTCCTCAAAGCAGATGTTCCTAGATACAGACAGCACACAAGTCTCCAGATATACCAAGGAGACCCTTGCCCTTGCTGACCAGCTCTGATTCTGATGAGATTTTCCGAACACTTAAGTGAAATCTGCTTTTTATCATGTCCACCCATGGTTCTTCTCTACCCTATGGAGCACGATTCTATTCGGACATACATGGGGTCACCATGAGTCAGAACTGATGCAGTGGCAACTGGTTACTGGTTGGATGGTACCATAATGCCATGTGTAAGGATAGAGAAATGGGGTCAGATTGTAAAGAGCCTGCATTCTGTCTTGCAGAGTTTGGATTTTATTTTCTAGGTGATAAGGCACTAGTAAAGGCTTTTAAGCAACATCTGGCTAGGAGGTAGGAAGAGGAGGAGTTAAAGGCCTGAGTTTACCTAGGAAAACAATTCTGGCACAAACTAAGCCTGAGGCTACTCGGCAAGTCAGTTCTGGAACACAGGTCTTCCTACTATCAACTCAGAGTGCTTTTACCAATGCACATTGTATCCACAGTCAATACGCCCTTGTGGGAAGCAATACATCTCTTCAGGTATCCTGTGGGAAGCAGAAGCCTTACCTGCCAATCTGAAACTATAATCCTCTTACTTCAATGAAAGGAAATGCTATTTTAATGTCTCCCAAGTTACCACATATACATTTTTATCGAGTCTCTTACCACCATGTCATTGTGACTGTCATGGACTGAATTGTGTCCCCCAAAAATATGTGCCAACTTTTGTTAGGCCATGACTCCCAGTATTGTGTGGTTGTCTTCCATTTTGCGATTAATATAATTTTCAAAGTTCCAGGCCAGACTAGAGGACAAGCAGGTACCAGAACTATCAGAGTTTGGTGGCCAGAGAGTCACTCTGTCAGAAGCTGCAACGAATTAGGAGACCAAGGGAATGACGCTTTCAATGCATCCTAGGGACCTCTGCTAGAACAGTTTACAATTCTCAACTACCTTGAATGGTTGAGGAGGAAGCTAAAGCCAGAAATAGGAAAGTCACTAGGTTGAGCACTGGGCTCCAGAACCCAAGCCCAAGCCACGTTGTTGCCCGCCTGCCACAGGGCACTTAGCTGGGTGGCTCCATGCCTAGCCTGAGCTGCCCTGGTGAGGAATACCCTCCCGCTGAGCTGACCAGGAAGTCGCCAGTGCCTGCTGCCACCCCACCATGAACCAGTCAGACTCCTTAAGTCATCTGAGCTAGCAAGTCTGGTACAGCCTCCAGCTGCCTGCTGGTTCCACCACCAAACAGCAAGTGACAAGAGCAGAAAGGGCACTGTTTTTTTTTTGTAAAAGGATGACCCCTGCATATCCTAAACTGGCTACGGACTTTCACCTTTGGCTGCTGCTCCGGGATCACTCCGTTCTGCCTGTCCTCCGGGGTGCACCAGCAGATGTGTAGCATGCAGCCCCACTTCATTCCAGAAGAATCATCCTCCATGGAAATTCTTAGTGCCCCTCTTGCTGTCTGCTGGCTGAATTTTAACCAGAGGTTACAGCATTATCATCTAAACTGAAGCAGACCAAGACAGTCACCCACATATGCCTCAGTGTGGTCTCGGTTCTGTTGCCAGCTATGGAGCCCGAGCAGGTTACTGGCCTCTCAGGACCTCTGCGTCGTCTGCTATAATACAGGGGCACCCTCTGCCACCATTCAGGAGGTTGTGAAGATTAAGCGAGAGAAAGAGCTTCCATTTCCATTGGCACTTCCACCTACTTCCAAAAATGTTTTTGTAACAGTTTGTAATGAGGAAAACATATATAGTAAGACCTACTATAAAAAGAAAAGATCCAAAGCTATACAGAGGAAGGATGAGACGGATACTATGGTACCCACACTCTAGGCCGACGGAGTGGCAGGTATGCCTTCAGAAGTTCTGATGGGAGAAGGAATGACCTTTGGGTGTCACTGGTGCCTGGTGTTGCCACTCAAAAGGAAATTCAAGTAATCCCCCATTGCCAACTAATGGTGACTTTTCGATCACTATACGTCTTTGGAAAGACAACATGACATATATATCCAGAGATAAAGAGGAGTCTATTCCCACTCCCAAGTATCTGTCCTAAAGAAACAATTCAAGAGCATAAAAAGCTATATAAAAAGTTGCTCAACTGCCTCGAAAAGTCCAATAACAGGAGGCTGTTAAAATAAATTCTTGCATATATACTCAATAAAATATAATTTGGTCATTAAAATCTCTAAGAAAACTTGGAGATGTATGTGTAACAATAGTAATTGACAGCAAGTGCAAATGGCAGGCACCAAGCGCTGGAGCACTGTAGCATGTTTTCAGAGACAGAGTGTAGAAGGGTGCACTCTAACAACTGAATGCAATCCTGTTAGGCTTGTGAGACTACGTGCGCATGCCCACGTGTGAAAAGAAACCTCAAAACGTTTTCACGAAAATAACAAATATCAAAGAAATAATAGTTCACGCTTCTGAGCTCTCTGTTAACCAACAAAAACCAAACCCACTGCCGCTGAGTCGATTCTGGCTCTGTAGGCCCCCTTTAACTTTGCAAGAGGTAGGCAGGTTATGACTGTGATCTTCTCAACTGTGACGAATATAACTGGGAGACAGGAGCGAAGTTAAGACATTAAAGTCCACAAAGGATACTTGTGCCCTTGGCAGACTTTGGCCACTACCCCAACAGCCACTCTCACAAGCTTAAACCAAAGGAGGCGTGTGTCAGGGTGGCAAGTCCACTCAGCTGGGAGTACTGGGTTCAATGCTGCCTGACCTTGGCCAAAGTCACTTCCCAACTCAGGCCTCATTTCCTCATCTGCAAAACAAGAAGGTTGAGACTCTGAAATCCTTTTTTTAAGGTTCAGTGATTTTATGATCCTCTGAATCTCCACCAGAATCAATTCCCTTTTGTAGGTGAAAAATTTTATCATGCAACATCTCTACAATAAAAAAGAACTTAGCTTCTCTAAAAGTAGCCCAGGATAATAAAAGGATGTGAAACATGGAGTTAGGTGAAAGTTCAAATGCTAGCTTGCCACTTCCTAGATGTTTACTCTTTTAGGAAATTACTTAATCTTGCTGTAAAAGAGAATTAAATGTGATAATTTATGAAACTCAACACTTATGCCAAGTGGCCAAAAATACTTGTTTAAAACAACATCCACGTTACATATCAAATATACGTCACGTGCAATAATTTGGCTATTCTTGGAAGATGTGAAGATACCCTGATGGGTTACATACTGCAAAGGATCATATGTCCCAGATATTTCAAGACAGTTCTGATATCTCAGTTCACATAACTGTATTGCCCATTGTTCCCTTAAGGACACACGGGTTGATTTCTGCTTGGAGAACGTGGTGACAGTACGCCTCATGTTTCTATAGAAATCCACATTCATTACTAGACCAGGAAGACTTCTGATTCTAAAGAATGTTCAGTCACCTCACTTTCCCCATGCAGGCACGACGCTCAAGTGCAACGCATATCAGCTGGCTATATTTTTGTCTGAGGTCTACATTATTGTTGTTAGTCACCATTAAGTCAGCTCTTATGGCAACCCCATGTACAACAGAATGCAACATTGCCTGGTCCTGTACCATTTTCATGATCATTGGTATGGTCCTGCACCATCTTCATGATCATTGGTAAGCTCAAATTCATTGTTGAGGCCACTGTATTTTGAGTGCCTTCCAACCTAGGGGACTCATCTTTCATCACTACATTGGATAATATTTTGTTGTGATCCATAGGATATTCACTGGCTAATTTTCAGAAGCAGATGGCCAGGTCTTTCTTCCTACTCTTAGTCTGAAAGCTCTTCTGCAACCATGGGTGATGGTGTTTGTATTTGAAATACCAGTGGCACAGCTGCCGGCATCTTAGCAACACCCAAGTCACCAAAGTATAACAAACTGACAGAGAGGTGGTTGAGTTCTGTATTAGAATGGTCTAATGGACAAAGACAGAGACTGGACATTCCATTCCTAAAGCTCCAACATTTTATCAGGTGACCCTAGGAAAGTCACTTGCCCAGTTTGTGCCATGGCTGTCTGATGAGGGGGCTGGTCTGAAACATATTTCAGGCTCCAGCTTTCAAATACAATGATTCTCTATCAGCAACTTGCATTTTTAGTGAAGTTTCTTAATAAATATCCTTGGCTGTATCCTAATCCCTTTATGAGGTCATTTGGATCCATAGCTTCTTGGTTTATCCTCAGTGGAGCAGCTGGGCTGGTGCTGCCACCAGACCTGCTTCCAGCCAATTGTGGGAATGCAAAGTAAAAATGTGGAGATCCCTGGGTGCTGTCTGCATTGAACTCAAAGGGAAAGGTTATCATCTGACCTGAAACAGAAGGCACCCCACGAGAGAGTCAATTCCCCTAAATCCATGGCTGGATACACACGTGTAATGCTTTCTTGCAAACTCAGAGTAAGGCACATGGTACTGTGTCAGGAAGAGGCAAAAGAATCCATGGGGGAGGAAGGCAGCTGCGGAAAGTAACAAATTTGAAAAGTATTAAAAAAAAAAAAAAAAGTGCTTCTTTGCTAAAACAGAATCCAGCAAAAGAAATATTTAGAGGAGAGGATCCTGTAGGGGCAATGATTTGAGGTTCCCTATTCCACTGAACACGGGCTCTGACAGGTTGGAAGAGCAGCATTTACTCTGACAGACAGTGGGGACTCATTTATGGGGAGGCTGTTCCCCTATTTTTCTGATGTCCTGGTGTTCCTAGAAGGGCTTCTGTCTTGGCTTAGTAAGTAGGCATCTGTGGAAAATGTCCCTCTTGTAAAGACAGGCACGGAGGCATCTGTGAGAGACAAAACTCACTGCTTGCCTGTCCCAGAGTCTGGCCAGCCCCTCCCCTGAGGCCCCTCTTTTCCCTCCTGCACCTTCTCCCCTCGGCCAGCTGCCAACCCCTCTCTCTTCTCCCAAGATGCTTCCCAACTGCCCCTCCAGCCTGGCCCCTTCCTCAGTATTTGCATTGTGGCCTTGGCTTGCACCTGCCACACTGCCCCTCCCTCCTCTCCCCCTCAGTGGTCTGCCCTCACCCCCCTCCCACCCATTAGCAGGTTCCCAGGCAGATGATGCCACAGCATGAAAACAGCTATTGGAGGCTGCTGCCCTCCTCCCTCTAGGCTGCAGGCTCAGGCTTTTGTAGGAAGTACCCTGGGAGGCCCCCACCCCAGCCTCCCCACTTCCCCCAGGCCTCCTTCTCTCATCTGTTGTCCCTTGGTTCCCAGGCTCTTTCTATGGTTTCTCTAATTTGTTTATTGATTTGCGGAATCAAATCACTTTTATTCAACAAAAGAAACAGATTGGTGTTATGGGGGACTCATGCATTTGGAATCAGGAAACCTATATGAGACACAGGCTCAGGACATCAGGGCTGGGAGGGTCCTCCAAGACCATCTCTTTCAAGCCTGCCACTTCACAAATGAGAGAACACAAAGCCCAGAATGGCTGCGGTCCCCTGTCTCTTAGCATCTGTGTACGTAGACTGCCACTGCGCCTCACTGAGTCTCAGTTTCCTCATCTGCCTGGCAACAGAAACGTGTTTTAACTCCAAGGAAAATCTGGAAGATTGTAAATGTGTTGGCTGACCAAAGCTGTAAATGGGTAATCCTGGCTTTATCCTCATCCCTTAAAACCAAAAACCAAACCCACTGCCATCGAGTCGATTCCGACTCATAGCAGCCCTATAGGACAGAGTAGAACTGCCCCATAGAGTTTCCAAGGAGCACCTGGAGGATTCGAACTGCCGACCTCTTGGTTAGCAGCCGTAGCACTTAACCACTACGCCACCAGGGTTTCACACAGTTCAATCATTCACCCTGTTTATTCTACAGAATACTGGGACAATGAAACGAGAGAGACATAAACACATAAGCATCACATACCCAAATAACATAGGTATATTAAACACAACTATTGTTAGTTGCTGTCAAGTCAACTCTGGCTCACAGAGACCCCATGTATGTAGAGGAGAACTGCTCCATAAGGTTTTCAACGCTAGGACCTTTTGGAAGATCACCATGCCTATTTTCTGAGGTTCTAACCACCAACCTTTTGGCTAGCAGTTGAGTGCTTAAACATTTCAGCCACCCTAGGGTTATTAATGGTATCAAAAGTAGTAGCAAAAGTCTTCACATTTCTGGAAGCTATGCATCCGCAGCTCTAAGACCAATATAAGCCCCAAGACCAGGCCCATCCATGAGAAAATGGTCAAAGTAAACAGCAGCAACAGGCAAGCCTGAGAGGACATGTCTTATCTGATAATCCAAATGTCATTACCCATTTCCTCCCTCTTTGTCTCTAGGAAGTAGACACAGGCTCCCCCTTAGACTTCCCCTCTTCAAGTCCTACCCAGAGTGTAAAGTTCAGTTCAAAACCAAGCTCCCACCACTGCTGGTATCTCTCATCTCTGAGTTCTGTTGCCCTGATGGTTTCAGCATACACTTCAAAGCTAGATTATATGTAGTCTAATCTTGTTTCCTCATCAAGAGAGAGATGACTCCTTAAGAATGGGGACTATATCTTCTTTTGTTGTTCCATAGTACCTGACATGGACTGGGCACATATAAGAGCTTCATAAATATTGCTTGCTCAATTTCTGAATGGATTCGAGAACAGGATCCAAGTGTACCCTTTGGCCCCTGGCACAGTGTGTGTCAAGCCCAACAGCTCCACCTTTTCCCACCTCAGCATAAGGGTCTATGGTATGAGACAGACCTTCCTGCCTAAGAATATGTTAAGGATACTAGATGCAGGGGACATAACCCAACTATAAGATTCCAATTGATACTAAATGCAGCTAAACAGGACTCAAGAACCCTGAATTCCACATACTTCATATTCATAGTCATCTCCACACACCTGTGCTCATGCTAGCTCACCCAGTAGGAATGCCTCTCTCCAAATTCGATTATGAAACCCAATCCAATTTTCAAAAACCTGCTCAGATTCCAACTCCCCAGAATGCCATGTAAAGTTGTACATGTTGTACACTGTACAACATCAGGGCTGCCGTTCACAGAGGGGCAAGTGTGCATCCCCTCTATGAGGCTTTGAGTAACTCTGCTTAAAAAAGATCTCTGATGTTAAAGGACTTCTTATATGGATCCGCTAATCAAACATTTGATTATACAGAGAGGGAATTTTATTTAGTCTCTGCTTACCACTGGAGGCTCCTATTTCCTGGGCTAACCTAAAATGTGTCATCACTTAAGTAACATTTCTGCTTTACCAATTCCGGGTGTGTAAGAAGCCACAGGTGATTTTTGTGTTATGCACTATAATATATCAAACTTTAAAGAACCAGAGGTATTTGATCTGGCCCTTGGACTTATTCTTCTATCAAAATTTTTGCCTGATTTCTTTGCGCCAAAGCTCCTCCCAACCCCACATAGCAACGTCCATCTCCACCACTACCACTACCTCAAGCCTGCAGAGAAAAGAAATCTTATCCCCTTCCTCCATCACTCTGCCTCCCTGCGCTCCTCTGTCCTCCCTTTATCCAGCAGGACAGTGCAAGATTCATTGCTGGGTAAAAAGCTAGAAGCCTTACAGCCAGTGTCTCAATGTAACCTCTCCTTCTAGAACCCAGCCACATTAGGAATGTTGAATCCAAGGTCTGCATCAAAGAGGGAGAGAGAAGGAGGGAGAAGGAAGAGGAGAGAAGCAAGGCTTGGGATGGGTATCAAGATGAGGGAAAGGCCATAACTACAGGGAAGATCATTCTACTTCTGTTCAGCAACTCCAGGTGATAAAGTTTTGTTTTGTTGTTTGTTTGCTTGATTTGCCTCCATGGAGATGATAAAATGACTGTCCAGCCTTGGACACACCCTGGGGATTTTAACCATCACCTAATCTGGAGACCAGAGCTGCTCCCGTGAACCCCTATGTGTTACACTCTCCATATCCCTTAGCCCTAATTCACAGCAACTCCCAAAGGCAGGAATTCCTTCCCACATTTTACATACAAAGAAATGGAAGCTTTGAGAACTTCTGTTCTTAATCAATCAAAATCACTGGGCTCGTGATTTTGGAGTAGAATTGAACTCAGGTCTGAGTGGCTCCCAAGTCATTCACCTCATTCTGCAGGCAAATGTTTTATTTTCCTGACTATCCAGAGAATTTAACCATCAATAACATCACTTTTCTCCTTGACTACACTCCAATCTTTTGAATGTACTCATTTTAGGTGAAAAGCTTGCCTCTCCAATGAAAGGGTAAGATCCCTGAGGGCAGAAAATAGGTCACATCAGTTCTGTAATCACCTGTAGCGTCTAGCTCAGGTCCTGTACAAGGCAGGTTCTTGTCTACATTTTTACAGAACTTTGCCCAATCAAATATGCTAGGGATGGCTTCTAGAAGATCTCATTCTCTGCTCTTGGGTGTGATCCTCTGGCTACCTGCTCCATGCCAATCTGCCCCGCTTCTTCCACACTCCCACAGAGATAGGTGCCCCTTTCTGCTCCTTCAGCCTTTGTTGCAAAAATAGCCTACTTGCTCAAGTCACCTGTTGCCAGTCTCCCTCATTAGATTGCAGGTTCCTGGAGGGCAAGTACCACTATCCTTAGCCATTGTGTTTCTAGCCTATAGGACCTGCTAGACTTAAGTGCTTGATCAAAGGTGTTTGTGGAATCAATAAGGGAATGGGACTGAAGGATCCAGCAATTAAGGTCACTGACATTACCGTTCCATGTCAGCTAATTTGGGAGTCCCAGGATTATCTGTGAGCTGAAAACCCACCAGGGTCTCCATGTCCAGAAACAGATGTGGACCATGAGGTTACCAGCTCTCAAAGGACACTGAACTTCTGACTCAAGTCTTACATCAGCAGCACCCAACACAGTGTCTGGCACACATTATGGAATAACTACATGTTGCTGAATAACTCTTTTGTGACCAAATTATTTTTTCCTTTCAATTTTTTGTTGACACTATGTGTTTTCACTAATGGAAGGCATGCTGATACATATTTTGTGGGACATATATGCCCCAGCAGATAACAGTGGTACAGAAAATTGGCGATATGAGGCAAGGATAAAATCTTTTTATTTTATTATTTTTTTAATTTTGTGAAATTTCACAAAACGTGACATAATAGAGATAGGCACCTGGCAATGACTGCACACAATTTTTGTTCCAATCTCCTTCTACTTAGCTTTTTAAATTTTTTCCATGAAACTTTTCAAAGCAGGGGGTAATACATAAAGGCTGGAGTAATCGCTATGAGCTGTCTTTCCTCAGAAGGCAAAGCTGTGTGAGTTTCTCTTTTTAATGACTGGCAAAATCATAAAAATTTAGGGTCTGGATCAAGTTGGAAGAGCAAGTTCTACGAATCTCATTTACATATGGGAAAACTCAAGTCCAGGATCTCACAGAAGGCATCCTACTCCCAGTCTAGCACGCTTTCAACTGACACCCTTTTGTGCTCTGCCGGTGATCCAAGCCTCAAGAGTCTGAGAGGCCATGGCTGAGCGACAACCCTCTTGGCTTCTTTCTTTCCATCTCTGCCCAGCACTTGTCCCTCCATAGTGAAGGAGAGTTTCCCAGGCAACATGCAGAATTTCTGACTTCTTTCTTTTGACATTCTAGGAGAGACGCCATCATCGTATCACCTACCAATGGTAATGCCTCAGTTTCAAAGACAATCTAAAGGGCCACCATCACCGATCAACCTGAGTTTGTATTTGTAGACTATCAGTGGAAAAGGACTCTCAGAGAAGCAGTTGTGGGCAATGCTAAAAAGAAGCTACATTCAGTGTCTTTAAAAGAAAATGTAGACTTGTGCCTCCTTCTAGTTTTACAGCCCAGCTCTGTGTTTTATGGATAACCGACCTGAGATGGAGCATATTACTGCCATAGGTCCAAAGAGATGCCTTGGAGTCACCCATTAGTGATGTCATAGAAACAGCAATCTTGGCACCCACCATTCCTGACCTGTGCGGCTTCACATTAAAGAAACAATCTTGAACAAGAGAAAGCCTCGGCCTGTTGGAATGGGGCTCCCCAAAGTCATAAATGCTGAGGAAACATGGCCCCATAAATTGTCATATTCCAGTTTATATGTTGGATCCAACCCAGCTCACATCTAGAAACTTGATTTTTAAAGTGTTGGTGGAAGGTGATTTAATGTGCAACTGGGGCAAAGACATCACTGTTGACACTGAAGAGACAATTGCACCCTGAGACATAGGAGAGAAGAAAAGGTGCTTGGGGCACCAAACAATTCCTTTTGGCACTATACAATCGAACACACACTATGCCAAGCTGATGTGCAGAAATATCTCAAACACAATGATGAGGAGAATGAAAAGTGTTGTTCATCTGATAAAATAATTCACTTCACAATTGCTTGAGATATCCTAGTGTCTTGTTCATTTGAGGCTATATTACAGCCCAAATCTATTTTCTAGAAGGGTAATGGGGCACTAGAAATCAATCATAAATATAGCCAAATCACAGATACCCAGAGTGATCTGGTATATCAGTAAAAAAAGATTGATCTTGAAAAAAAAGTAAATTTATGTAAGGATCATTGGGAATGAGGCCACTGTCGCTGCAGTATAAGGAATAACCGCTGCAGGTGTGTGTGCATGCATGTGCATTCGTATGTGTGAGCGTGTGCATACGTGTGCACACAGTATGTGTGTGTACAGGCATGTGTGTGACATGTATATGTGCTTGTGTATGTGTGTATACACACATATGCTGTGTATGAATGTATGTATGTGCTGAGGAACAGGGAGTTGGGACATAGAAGCAGAGAGCAATGGCTGCAGAGGCTTACATGTAGATTCTCTCACGTGAGCTCCACAAAACACTGCCTTCCACTTTTTTGTGCCTCCCACAGTGCTTAGCTCCATAAGCCCTGAGGATGTCGATGGGCAGCTGCTCAGGCCGCCCAGTCAGCCAGCCACTCCTGGGCCTCCTGGAGCTCATTTCTATAGGGAAAGAGATCAAGCTGTTATTCTCTGACGAACCAGCCAGCTGTCCGGCTCAGAAAAGCTGCCATGCCAATCTTTGGAGCATGAAAAGCCTATGTCTCACTGCTTGTGCCTGCATATGGGCCAGCCGCCCCAGGAACACCCATCCCTGTTGAGAACACCCACTGACAGGCTTCAACTTGAGGCCTTTTGCAGATACTGAGCAGTGGCAAGTTTGTACCCCATAGAGGGCATGAGCTGCTGTGCCGCTTAAATCGTCCTCATCTTAGGAAGATGAAAGATAGAGGCTGGCATTCAGTGTCAACTCAAAGGTTTAAATTAAATTGCTCTCTACCCCATCATTCCCTTGGTCTCTTTAGCAGTCCTGGTGAATAAAACCAAAAAACAAACCCAATGCCGCTGAGTCGATTTCAACTCACATTGACCCTACAGAACAGAGTAGAACTGCTCCACAGGGCCTCAAAAGCTCGGAATCTTTACGGAAGCAGACTGCCACATCCTTCTCCCATGGAACAGCTGATGGGTTCGAACTTCAGTTAGCAGTTGAGTGCTTAACCACTGTACCACCAGGGGTACCTTCCTGATGAATAAACAACAACAAAAAACCAAACTCAGGGCCATCGAGTCGATTCTGACTCATAGCTCCCTTCCTGGTGAATACTATACTTTAAGAACATGAGTTCTACCTGGTAAAGTGTACTATATACCCAGTCAGGGAGAGGTTACAGTCATAGTCACGTGATGGCACTGCAGTAGGTGGAAAAATAATCATCAGCCTTACAGGAAAGCTGCTACTGTTTTTCTTTTCAGCCAGCACAAATAATTCAGCAGCTCATAATTGTTTTCATTGGTGTTTCCTTTCTTTTGGGGCAGGGACATACAAGGAAACGATATGGGTATGTGCGTGTGTGTATGCACATAAGCGTGTGCATATTCTTTTAAACATCTCAGCCACGATCAACGCTCAGAGAGTGATAGAGCTAGATGAGTGAATGGGTCATGTTTGCAGCCTGGGAAATTTCTTACAAGACTGGTTTTTTCTCTTCATAAGTAAATTAAATATGTTCTGTTTTCAAAGAATGTTGAATTTAAGGTCTGGTCGACAGCTGTTGTCTGCAAAAACTCAAAGCAGAAAAAAGCAATAGAAGTGTTCTCAAGGTATCTGTGTTTAAGTCCTGACTCCGAATCCAATAACCATAAGGTCTTGGGCACTTCCACCTCTGGGAATCTCAACTTCCTAACCTGGAAAATGAGAAAGGTGGGCTTTTGCTGGGCCATGTACTCCTTTCAGAATATTATAAAATTTATATAACTTTCCCCAGAAAATGCACATATTTAAGTTTTATACAGTTTTGCATGATACTGAAGAGATTTATCACCTGAAGCTTCCCTAGACTAAGAACCAGGAGATGTCTAGCTCCCTTTAGGTTTTAAAAATCTACTCTTCATATTTCTGAGTGAGAAAAGCAGTTGGGATTACGTTTCAACTTCTGTTTTCCTTATTCCTTCAACACAATGATCTATGTGCAGTTACAGCAAGTTCTGAAGTTCTAAAAACCTGCTTCCAATTCCAAACAGACATGGTATGCTAGAAGCAAAAGATATTCCAGTTAAGGTTTCCAATCCCTCAATCAAACAGCACTCAATCAGCTGTGGCAATGATTCTCTGGGAAGCCTTGGGAATTGTCATCTCCACTGTTTTGGAAGTCTATCTCAAACGTTGCTTGAATGTGATCTTGAATAAACACCAAAAACTATTACCTGGTTACTCCCCTCCATTTTTTTAAGGAATTCTAGTGTGCTTTCCATTTCTTTCTTCTAAAAATACATAATTTTAGAGCTCAGAAAGCAACTTTCCCTTTACCTAGTTCAATCCCCCCTTTAGATGAATGCTCAGCCAGAAGACCACTTGCCTGTTAGAATTGAGGGTCAAACGAGTTCTACTGACTTTCAAACCTTGATTTTTTTTTTCCTTGTCCTTCGCTGCCTATTTCAAAGTGTCCCCCCACCCCAACCCCAGGAAAATCAGGGTGTATGTGTGTTGGGAGGAGAGAAAAGATGGGAATATTTTGTGAACCGAAGAACAGGGTACCCAGGATAAGTTCCCCCGCCTTTCATTTCCAACGAATGTAGTGATTAAATCCATGGATGCCTTAAAAATGCGGAGAAAATAATCCTTGCAGGAAGGCTATCAGGGCAATTTGCCTTTGGGGGAGCAGCTCGGGGCCTGAAGGAGTGCCAGTTCCAACAACGGCTATTCTAATAGCATACAGGGGCTTTTTTTCTGTATTTCTTTCCTGAAAAGGGCTGTTCTGAGTGTTTCTATTTCATCACTCATTTATAGTCCACCAACCCACAGGATACAAATTCTCATACCCATTCTGGACTGATCTCCTCCCAACACTTGACTTTGAGTTTTCTAGGTTCCACTCACCCCTGTACTCTATCCCCCAGTTCCTGGACACCTGGGTAATGAGCTGTGGCCAATGAGAAGCCGGGCTCTTACTTAAAGAAAGGATCTTATTTGTAACATGAGACTTCACTAAGGACAAATCACTTGACAGAGCCTCTTCCTGGGACCCAGTCAAATGCTAAAGGCCATGGGTAAGTCTTTGACCCAGTTTTTACAGGCTGGTTCCTCTTATTTCCATTCCCCTCACAGTTCCAAGGAGTCTTTCAGGATGGCAGATTAATTTTCCATTTAAAGCCTGAGGTTAGGAATCAAACATACACATTACTCTTCCTCTAGACATGTAAGTCCAGACTGGGAGAACAAGGGCAATGCTTATTTATGGAATTAATCTGTTTGAACTTTCAGCTTTTCCTGGAGCTGCAGTTATATGAGGATGAAGAGAAATTTCTTGTTTCTAAAAAAAAAAAAAAAAGGATCATCTAATTGATATTCTGAAAGTCATATTACCAAGATCCATCCAAATGTTTCTTATATTCTCTTCTTTCAAAAAAATCTAGCTCCCCAAACTTTCCTGCTCCATCCTCCTCTTGCTCCCCCATCGGAACCTTCCAGGAGCTCAACAGAAAAGGGCAATATTCTCACTGGGGCAAAAGGAAGCAGTCATGCCAAGAACTGCTTCTCAGGATTTAGCTGCCAACAATTAATGCACAGAAACAACCTGTACCATTGGCTGTTACATACCACCATGGGGCACCTAATCCTGCTTTGCATAGGATTTGCATCCTATTGATGGTTAAGATGGGGAAAGAAAGGATTTGGATCCACTCTCAGTTACTCACACATACATACGTGGTTAACAGCTACTTCTTTGTTTTCCCCAAATTTACTTCCTACTGATTCTCCACACATCCCACCATGTATTCTAGGAAAGCAGGTCTCCTCGGTGGCCACAGTAAGGGCCTTTCCTGGTAACACATACTCTGTGTTTTCCTTAGAATAACCCATGGCTTCTCTCCATATATCTCAAGCATCAGATCCTTATCAGTGCCTTTCAAGTCTCCTCTCTGAAGGCTTCCAGAGCTGGCCTGGTTGACTTGGACCCTTCTTGAGTCTGGAATCATTGCTTGAAATGATACTTGGTTGGCAAAAGGTAATTTCAGTTGAACTAATGAACTACACATGGACTGTCTCACAGGCCAGTGGGGACACAGAGAAACCAATAATTACAAGTGTGAAGGAGGGTGTATCAGCCAGGGACTGAATGGGAAAGAGAAAACAGGGGAATATTCAAATCAGAAGAATTAGGAAGAATTAATTTACAATGGTGTGGGTAGATGTAAGGGAAGCACAAAGACTTATTAACGGAGAAGCTGCTGCTACCTCTGACTTAAGTAAAGAGAAGAGCAGTTACTGGAATCACCAGAGCCTCCAGAGGGTAGATGAGTTTTCAGTGTCTTTACCTCCAAATCTACTATCTATTCACGGCCACCACTCTTCTGTCAGTGGAGACGTGTGTTGCTATGATGCTGAACAGGTTTCAGCAGAGCTTCCACACTAAGACAGATTAAGAAGAAAGTCCTGTGGGTCCACTTCCAAAAATCAGCCAATGAAAACCCTATGGACCACAATGGTCCAATTCACAACTGATCATTGGAATGGCACAGACTGGGCAGCATTTTGTTTCATTACGCAGGGTCGCCATGAATTGAGGGCTGATCAGAAGGCAGCAGACTCAACAAAGGCAGCTAACAACAACAACCCTCCATTCTTTCACTAGAAATATCTTTCTAAGGGGTAGATCTGAAGATCTTACTTCTAAGCTTTGATGACTCCCCTTTGCCCTGAAGGTAAAATCCAAACTCCTTGGCTTGATGTACCAGGCAGTTCCCAATCAGAACCCAATTCACATTTTTTAACCTTGTGTCTCCTCCACTCCAAAGTCACCATCCTCTATACCACCATGCCCTGTGTCTTCTTTTCACCTCCCTAACTGAAATGCCTTCTTCAACTAGCCAAGTTCTACTTGTCCTTCAAGATGCAACCCAAATGTCTCTTTCCCTGTCAGCCTTGCTTAACCCTCTTCAGTGAAGTCACTTGTTTTTCAGCCTCCAAGCTGTGTATCTTCTGTATCTCTTCTAAGTGCCCAAAAGGTGAGTGTTGAAGAGGGTCTGAGTTAAAGCAGGAACAGAGGGACAGGGGCCAAGAAGACATATATTATGAGTCTTAATTCTGGACCACTTCCACCATACCATTTGGTTACATCCCAAAGGACCTGTTTCTAATTTTTTTGCAATCAGAAGGTCAAGATAATTCAAGAAATATTCAGAAACATTTGCTGCTGCCAAAAATAGTTACATTCACACACAAAAAATATGGAAAACAACTTAATTGAGTGAGGTTAACTCAATGAGAAGAAACAATAATAACAACGGTGATAATAGCTATTTAGAGTTCCCTCTGAGGTGCTGCCCTGACCTCATGCTCATTCATACAAGTGTCCCCCTTGTGGTCCAGAAAGTTCTGGGTTCCAGCAGTAGCACTGTGCAAGAGACTCTAAATTAGTAATATAAATCTGTTGGAAATGAGTGACCCTACCAGTTCCCAAGGATCGGGAATAAATAAAAAATCAAGCAATGAAGCATAAAGGGCCTTCAGCAAATAAATTCAAAATGATAAGATGTTGACTGGCCCAGGAGATTTTATGTTATTATCATTTGGGGGCTTTTTTGGCTCTCAAAGTTAAAGTGAAACTGCCAAGTATTCTTGGCCTGAAACTTCTCAAAGCAAAAAAGCAAAAAAAAAAAAAAAAGCTCCAAATATGAATGGAAATGTCTCTAAGATGGTGCATGGATAATTTAAGATAGGATGGAAAAGGTTCCATGATTCTAAATTGAGTAAAACAAATTTCAAATGCTTCTTGGAAGAGTCGCTACTAACAGAAAACAACCAAAATAAACTCTTTAGATGGAGAAAAGAAATCAGTGGGCATAAACTTGAGATCTAAAATGTAAATAAACAATCAAGAAAGAAACTGTATGTCGAAGCTATAAAATGTGGTTTTAATATATACTGTTCCCTGTGCCCCGAGCCTCAGTCTGAGCTCACATTATATTGCCAACATTGTTGCCATAGAAAAAAAGATAAGACTCCTACTATCACCTTACAGAGTCACAAGGTAGTTAGAGGGTCAAGACTAAGACACTTAAAGCAGCTTTGCGCCCAGTTCCATACTGGCTGACTAGGGTTTACGGCAAGTGATAATGGAAACCCCAGACGGAAGTTGTCCATTTGGGCTGGGTGAAACTGCATGTAGGAGTTCAAGACATAAAAAGATGGCAAGAACCCTCATCTGTTTCTACCGGGGTTGTAAAATGGTGCAGCCACTGTGGGAAATACTGTGGTGGTTCCTCAAAAAGTTAAACACAGAATTACCATACAACCCAGCAATTCCACTCCTAGGCATATACCCAAAAGTCTTGAAAGCAGGGACTTGAACAGATACATGTACACCGATGTTCACTGCAACATTATTCGCAAAAGCCAAAAGGTGGAAACATCCCAAGTGTCCATCAACAGATGATTGAATAAACAAAATGTGGTGCATGCATAAAATCAAATATTATTCTGTCATAAAGAGAAATGAAGTTCTGATACATACTATGACAAGGATGAACCCTGAAACTGTCATGATGAATGAAGTAAGTTACAAAGGACAAATATTGTATGATCTCACTTATACGAAATAATGTAGAACAGGCAAACGCATAGAGACCAAAGTTTATTAGTGTTCCCAGGGTTGGGTGGAAGGGAGGAATGGGGAGTTATTGTTTAATGGGCACTGAGTTTCTGATAAAGGTGATGAAAAAATCTGGAAATAGACAGTGATGACGGTGCATAACATGATGAATGTAATTAATATCACTGAATTGTACACATAAAAATGGCTGAAACGGCAAATGTTTTGTCATATGTACTTTACCCCAATAAAAATTAAATTAAAAAAAAAAAAAAAAGATGGGAAAACATGGCTACATGGCAAGGAGGTGAGAAACCAAGTCCCCTAAAATAAGGGCGCTGCATTAAAGCACCATTAGCAGAAAGTGAAGCCACCATGGTGAGCACAGCCCTATGGGGAAAAAGAAAATTCAGCAGAAAAATGCAGGTTTGTTTTCCACTTGCTTGGAGTTTAAGTGTCACTAGTAGTCATATAGGTGGGAAAATCCAGACAAACTGGGGCACAAACGTGTTTAGATAGATATATACAGATCTTTGTGACATCAGAGAGGGAGAGAGAGAGCGTGCAAGTGCATGCCAGCTTAGATTGAACCTGCCCACGAAAGAGATCAAAAGGAGACAGTGTTACATGGAAGATGCAAACATGATGCATTAGCAAGGGACATGCTTTTGGTTTAACACTGCTAACAGATACAAGCGGAGATTCATAGGCTTCAAGAAAAACAAAAACAGTGCTGGAAAGGTATCCAAAAGTGAGAAGAGTTAAAAAAAAAAAAAAAAAAAAGGTGGTGGGGGGAAGATCTACTGCTTTTCTCACAGGAGATCAGCTTTCCTTCCAGGTTTTCACCTCTCAGTTCCCTAATGGGGCATTTCCCTTATTTAACATCCTGCATGCGTGCACACACGATACTTTAAAATCCTTGACATATCACGATGTGATTATCAGGGGCAAAGAGGAAAGGAATGTCTGAGGCATGGCATCTAGACTGCCCAATATACTCTCCATCATGCCAAGGACAGAGGGCCTAGCAGCCATTTGTTCTGGCATCTAGTTCAGACACTTACAATTTAGTGTAGAGGAATGACCACAGGATGAGATGGTTCTTTCCCCAGCCCTGTTGTTGTTAGTTGCCGTCAAGTCGATTTCAACTCTTGACAACCCCACGTGTGCAGAGTAGAACTGCTGCATAGGCTTTTCGAGGCTATCGCTTTGGGAAGCAGATCACCAGGTCTATTTCCCAAGGCATCTCCAGGTGGATATGACCACCAACCTCTCAGTTAGTAGTCCGGCACTTAATCATTTGTGCCACCCAGAGACACCCCAACTCTACCACTGCCTCATCTGGTTGGCCTTGGGCAAATGGAGTAAGTGCTCTATTACTTCACCTGTTGCATGAAGGAGTTGGGCCAGGCATCTCTCTTCCAACCCCCAAACTCAAGATATTCTAGCCCTACAATTTCAGACCTGAGCTCAGGACTTTGCCCAGGTTATGCGGGAAATCAAGAAAAAAACAGTTCATACCCTCAAGGAACAGAAAATCTAGCTAAGAAAAAAAAGCAAAACACCTTGAATGAAGAAAGTTCAACAGACCATATAAATGCATACTAAGTTGTAAAGATAATATAATAAAAGTTAAAGAAAGATGTCCAGGGAGGGGCATTCCTGGACAAGTCCACAATTGCTATATGAAGGGGTTGGGATTTGAGTGAGAAATTAAAGAACTAATAGGATGTGAGACAGTGAAGGAAGTGGAGAAAAGCGTTTGTATGCATGCATGCATGCACACACATATACACACCCTTACACATTTGCATACACGGACCCAAAGCCATCCCCATGGGTGCCCAACAGCTGTTGGGCACACATAGCAAGTAAGCTCCTCAGGTACGTAACTGAAGGACATGAGTAGGTTTCCTTATCCAAGTTTCCAATGTCAACTTTCACCATCTTAAAAATACTTCTATTACTTCTGTTACTTTATTATTTCATTAGCTGGGGTCTTGAAGGATTTTTTTCATCTTCAAAATCTTCCTAATCATTAAAATCTCTAGAGAGAGGAAATCCGTATCAGCCGTCCTCAGACTTTAGTTCTGTGGGCAGAGTGTGGGGACTGCAAACAGCCGAGGTCTTGGGAGAAGACCCACCAAGAAAACCCATAGCCATCGAGTCGATTCTGACTCATAGTGATCCTATAGGATGGAGTAGAACTGCCCCGTAGAGTTTCCAAGACCACCTGGCGGATTCGAACCGCCGACCCTTTGGTTAGCAGCCAGAGCTCTTGACCACTATGCCACCAGGGTTTCCAAAGGGAGAAGACAGTGTCCAGGAAATACAGTGCTGCTTCCAAAGGAGGCAGAGATTCCAGAGCAGATTTGTGCCTAAGGCCCTCAAAGGAATTTTCAATTGTTATTTATATCTCATTATGTTTTCCTGGTGGCTCAGTGGTTAAGAGCTCGGCTGCCAACCAAAATGTCAGCAGTTCGAACCCATCAGCCACTCCTTGGAAACACTATGGGGCAGTTCTACTCTGTTCTTTAGGGTCGCTATGAGTCAGAATAGACTTGGTGGCAACAGGTTTGGTTTGGGTTTTATGTTTTCCCAGAAGTAGCCCTGGTGGAGCAGTGGTTAGGTGCTCAGCTGCTAACTGAAAGGTTGGCAGTTTGAACCCATCAGCCACTCCACAGTCTGCTTCCATACAGATTACAGCCTTGGAAACCCTATGGGGCAGTTCTACTCTGTCCTATAGGGTTGCTATGAGTCAGAATTAATCCCACAGAAATGCAGTATGTTTTCCCAAGAAAAACAAGTCACACAGACTGGTAACTGACAAGGGCTGAAGAAATTCAGACTTCTGTACAAATCACATAAGAATATCCCATAATAAAACCCCAAGGAGAGTGCAGAGATGATGCAGGTTATGTCAGAAATCACTATCCCATGCTTAGCTCAGTGTTCTCACCTACAAAGAAGAGAGTTGGATTTAATGCTCCTTGAGGTCCCTTCTAATACTCAAGTTCTGTGTTTGTGTGACTTGGCAAGTTGAATCATATTTATGGGCTTTTGCTTTCCTCACATTGGACAGAACTATAGATGTTCTTACAAGACCATGAGAGTTGTGAAAATACTTTGAGATCCATTAATAAAAGCATTAATTTTTTAAAGTACTCTAATAAAAGGGGAAAAAAGGTAAAAGACACAAAAACCAGTCTTCACAAAACAAATTTAGCCACAGAACTGCTTAAATAGCTCTCTTGCCCCATTTTACATGTAATGTTTTGCCAGAATGTTTTTCTCCAGGCTCTCCGCCGACTCTCTAAATCTACCTACAGTTCAATTTACAAAACTTCCTTTTATACGCTTCTTCAGGAAAGCATCTGCTGTTTGAAATGAGGTAAATTTGATTGGAAGCAGAGGATATAATATCCCATGACGTGGAATCCAGAAAACTTTGCTTGATATCATCCTCTGGCCCAAACCAACTTGTTCATTCTCTCTTTTCCTACCAACATCACGGGCTGCATTGCAGGCTCACATCATATGTATACACCATGCCTTTTACTTTGAGACATATGATGTTTACCCATTCAACTCTATACCAGCCTGGTACATTTTTGTTTGTTTCAATTGCCCCTCTTTCTTCAAATGGCACATATCTGGTCAGTCACCTGGACAGGTTTGCCAAGAGATGAGGATAGATGAAGACAATCTACTTATCCCAGATTCTACCTCTTTGCTTTTCCTGACTAATTAGCCAAAAGTGTGGCATGTAGGAAATGGAGAAATCAATTGTTCCAGAATAGTGATGCTGTTATTCCCCATACTTCCATGTCATTTTCCAACGAACCATGAGAAGATATCACTACTTGGTGAAAAGATACAAGACTGTCTAAATCTCAGAACAGTCTTCTCCCCAACAGCAGTAAATCATACCTAGTATTTAAGAAGTCCTTATTTAAAGAATATACTCTATTTAGAGGTAGATAAAATGAAGGAGTTATAGAGAAAAAACATATGAATATAAAAAATTGAGGAAAAGAGTACAAAAAAGTGGCAGAGAGAGAAGAATAAGATATAGAAAAGGGGGAATGATAAGAGAAATTTAAGAATATTAGTTAAAAGTAGTACAACCCCTGTTTTCACTATTGAGAAAAGTGAGAGTACAAGTGTGGGGCAAGGCAGAAATGAGAAAGTCAGAAGAGGAAAAGAAAGAGTTATCGAGAAGTGAAGAGAAAGGAAGAGAAGCAAAGAGATCATGAATCTAATCTCCTAGCAGTGTCTGTGGAGACCGTCTAAGAAGTCCGCTTGTCTGAGGAGCACATTCCGTCCTGGCTATCAGATGCAATCCTGTGTACATGACTGCACCAGCTATATTTAGCTCCAATGTAACTCAAGTCAATAGTGTTCCATTAGGGCAGCTGCCACAGAGTCCTGAAGAGACGTTTTACTACCTATCCTGGAACAGCCATGTCAACAGTCTGGGCCTTCACAGCTACGGAACTCTATGTGTTTATATACAAAAGAGCAGCATTTTGAACATAACTGATATGACTGTTAACATAGTTTAATGGTCTGCTGTATAACAGGACAGCATTTTCAGAAGACCAATGTCATCACTCCTGGATCTTAAATGATGTTCCTGCCCCCCTAGCCCCCACAAGCAAATATTAGCCCTTACCTTTTATGGTGTTTTCTTTCCTGAGAACTACCCTGATCTTCTGGTCTTCACTTAAACTCTAATAGGACCCTGTGCTTTAGAAAAATGTTCTCTGGTTTCTACTCAAGTATCCCCAGACCTAGCTGACCCACAGAAATACCTCTTATATCAGGTGAACAAGGCTGATTTCTACTGAAAATAAGTTTGGTCATTGGAGGGTTGGCAGTTGACCAACCTGTATACCTTATGGCCAAGAAATGAGGACCCTTTCCCAACACAAGAGAAATACTAAGTCTAGGAACAGTTTAGAAAATCAGCAGGGCTTGATCTAAGTAATTCATTAAGTAATTGTGACTCACTGTTCTGAGTAAGTCATTGTGTTAGATTCTGTGGAACAAAAACACACATAGGTATTTCCTTCCCCCTGAAGAAGACTCAGATATGATGTGTGCATAATAACAATCATATATAATGGAACAGAGGCTAAATGGGCTCAAGATGAATGCTTGGGGAGGAAGAGGCAGTTAGAATCCGGAAAGCTTAAGAAACTCCTTTCTTGAAGGATGTTTCCAAAAACCAAACCCACTGCTGTCAATACCAACGCATAGCAAACCTACAGGGCAGAGAAGAACTGCCCCATAGTGCTTCCAAGGCTGTAATCTTTAGAGAAGCACACTGCCACATCTTTCTCCTGAGGAGTGGCTGGTGGGTACAAACCGCTGACCTTTCAGTTAGCAGCCAAGTGCTTAACCACTGTGCCAGCATGGCCCCTTTGAAGGATGCTTAGGGCATAGTTAAGCAGAGAAGAGGGAGGAGAACATTCTAGTTGGGACAAATATCATTAGCAAAGATTTACCTTTCTACCACATAATTCTTATTCTTTGGTTGCATGTAGTCAAACCCTTTTGGGAAATTAAAGTTCCCAATCCTGTGCTTTGACAAATATCACTAGATTCTCCATAATTGATTCCAGGAACAAAAGTCATCTGGACAAAGAGTCTTGCCAAGCAGCAACCTACTTATCTAAGAACCTCATGGCCAAAGGCCCGAAAATCCTTCTTCCATGAAACTAGACTAGGACAAGTAGGCTGGAATTAGCAGAGAGGTCTTCTGGGTTCTCAGAAGAATGGAATCTCTGCTTCAGAAAAAAATGCAGTGCCAGTGTCATTGGTGGGGAGAAATGATGGACACCCTGGTCCAAACCTGGAAGAGGACAGTCCCTGGAGAATGGTTAAGTTACTCATTCCTGCCTGTCAGAGGAGAGAAAGTGAAGAGTCCAGTGCCAGGTTGGGTGAGGAGTTTTACCTCAGCCAGAGTTCAACTGCTACCTGTCTAATTCCTTAACCTGGACTCGACTGAAGAGCTGAGAGAAGAACATTCTCTTTAGGGTATGAAATGGATCATTTCCAGTGGCCAGATGGTTCCCCATAAATTCATTAATGACTTTATAGGCCTGTCTTCCTGGAAAGGTAACGTTTTAACAGCCATGGTGTGGAAAATGCTCTTTTTGGATTTTCTGTAAACTGAATAAAAGACCAAGGAACTATAAAAAAGGATGTGTTAAATCACCCCCTTTCTCACACCTCATTTTTTTTTTTTTTTTAAAGATGGTAAGCTCAACAAACAAGCCTAAGATTTGATTAAAAGAAAAAATACCTGTACATTCAAACTTTCAAGGATCTTTTGAAGATGGATGGTCCCGGCGTTGAGAAACACACCCACAAAACACAGATACACACCCCTCACTGATAACAAATCAAGGCTTCAACAGCTGAGCCTGACTGTGCAGGGGCAGTTCTTGAGTCACACCTCCCCTTGAAGGCTTCCCAAAGGCCATCATATACCTCTCAAAAAGTCCTTTTCTTTTGCCTCCAAAACATCTCCCACATCTTAATCATTTTTATCAATTCCCCACTCCTTCCTCACCCAAACTATCACATGAACCTCCTAAGTTTTTTCCCCACTTCCTCCCATCCTTTCTCCACAGAGCTTCCAGAATGATCCCTTTACAAGCAAATCCAATCTTACTGTGACCCTACGGTTTTAACCCCTTAACAGCTTCCATCATTTTTATTCTAGAGGTCCTAAGAATGTTTCTTCTGGTCTACAGGGACTTGTGGAAGTGACCCCCCTTCCAACCTCATCTCCTCACACTAACCCTCACTCTTTTCATCCCGATTACACTGACCTGAAGAAGCCTGGGTGGTACAATGATTAAGCACTGGGATGCTAACCCAAAGGTTGACGGTTCAAACCTCCCCAGCGGCTCTGCAGGAGAAAGACCTGGTGATCTACTTTACAAAGATTACAGCCAAGAAAACACTATGGGACAGTTCTACTCTGCAACAAGGTGTCACTATGAGTCACAATCAATAACAACAATGACAACACTGACCTAATTCCAGTTTCTCAAAACTGCACAGCCACATCCACTTCCTCTCAGGGCCCCTGCCCAGAACAGTCTTTTCCCTGGACTGCTCTTTTCCATTCACCCAGCTCACTCTTACTCACCCCTCAGCACAAACGATCAGAAAAGCCCTCCTTGGCCTTCATAGCACTCAGCACTTTTTCTTCGCAGTCTTTATCATAATTGAAATTGTCTATGTTTTTGATTGTTTGATCAGCATCCATCACCCATAGGGTTGGCTGAGGATCAAATCTGAGAATGGATGTGGAAATCCTTAAAGAATTGTAAGCAGGATCCCAGTGGAAACCATTGCTTTTCCATTGCTATTTGGAAAGCACCCCGGGCCCTTCAAAAAACAAAACATAAATGGAACAGCAGCAGTCTCTCTTTTCTCAAACATCAAATGGAAATGACAACAAGGCAGGCTCTTCTTTACGTTGGGCTAAGACAGTTACAGGCACAACTTGGCCTTTGGATCTCCTGGCGTCAAATAAAAATCCACTCCCCTGAGGTCAGAAGAGAAACCACTAACCACCAACCAGCCTGGAGCTGGAGTACACCCACCCCTTCCTCCAGACCTTATACACCTGGTTCCTAAGGTGCCAGCAGTCAAAGGGGAATAAATATTAACTGGAATAGGGAATAATTAGTCAGTGTGGACAGTCATCAAGCTGCTTGGTCACAGTTTCTAAGGTACTGGCCTAAAAGGTAGATAAAAGGAAAGAAGAAGGGGTAACGTTCCCTACTGTTCAGACATCTTGAGTTAGGCTCTTCAGGTCCTCTTCCCACTTCCTCTCCACCCAGGAGGCTGACTGCCAGAGCCTGCACATTCAGGTTCCCTTGTGCTCTGGCTTCAGCCAAGGAGGGGCACCAGCAAGAGAAAGCAGGGAGGGAGGTAAGTGAGGTTGTGTATTATTTTCCCAGCTTCCTCCCTGCTGGGTCACCACAGGATGGCTATGTCCCTTAACCAGAGACCATAGCTCCTATCAAGTGTTACTTCAACACAGCTTGCTTGTGCTCTCTTGCTTGTTCTCTACCCCCAACAAACTCACACATTGTGGGAAGTGACCCCTCCCATTTCCTCTTCAAGCCTAGCGGTGTCTGGGTTCTCCTAGGCTATTACTATCCCTAGGGGTCCCTGGTGTGGGGTTGGTGTTGGGGAGATAACAGTGAGTAAAATCTCCTCTCCCGGAACAAACTCAAAGCAGACGAGACAGATGCTAATGAACAACTGTGTAAACTGAAGCAGCTAAGGAAGGCCAGAATGGCTGGGGCAGAGCTGAGATGAAGTAGACAGAGATCAGCTGGCATCGGATGCTGGCTCAGGCAGGACCTTGGTGAGCCTTCCTACAGCAGCAGAAGTCCCAAAGCAGTCCAAACAGTTAACCTGCTCAGCTGCTAACACAAAGGTTGGTGGTCCGAGTCTACCCACAGATCCTCAGAAGAAAACCCTGGCAATCTACTAAAAAACCAGTCACTGAAAACTCTGTGGAGCAGAGTTCTACTCTGACACACATGGGATACCCATGAGTCAGAATCAACTCAATGGCAACTGGTAGGGTACTACAGTCATTTTTATGGTTTCCTGGGTGTAGGAAACACACAAGCATAGAAGTATAAGTGAGATGAATTTGAGGAAGTAAGGAACGTGTTTCCATGAGTGCCTGCATTTCTGTGATCTGAGGTGGCAGAGGGACCAGGTGCTCAGGAAAGGCTTTCCTGAGAAACTGATGCTTGAGCTGACATCAGAACTAGGCTAGGTTTAGGGGTAGGAGGCGGTTAGTGGAAAGACCCGAAGAGTCCCAGGCAGCGAGAACAGCCTGTGCAAAGGCCCTGGTACACTTTCTTCTCCTTCACACCCAATGACTGTCACACAAAGGGTCTCGGCCCTTCATTTAGCGTTTGGTTACTTAAGCTTTTATGGGAACACACTTTGCTACCTCAAACAGCTACACAAATAGAAGATGTTAATGATAATAATAATCATGCTAATAAATGTGTATTTGTGTTTTGGTTTTACTTCTCCAATACTTAAAATCCTCTTGGCAACTTAGGCCTTGCTCATAGTGTCTAGCACAATAACAACTATACAGTGGAGGTCCAATAAATACATGCAACTGATTGACTGACTGATTGAGGAACCAAAGGATAAGGAAAATCCAGCAGAGACCTAGTCCTTCCTGCCTGTCACTGGATGGTGGGTACATGAAACACAGGTGAACTGACTGCCAGCTAGGTCTGGGGCTGACCTTGGGCAAATTACACCTGTCTCCAGATAATGTTTGTTCAAGTCTCAGACCCTAGAATAGGAGATAAGCCAGAGTTATTTTGGTCTCCTGCATGCTTAGAAGAGCTGGGACCCAAGTGCTGACCTCCATTCCCAGTAGCTGGTCCTTCCTTCTGGACAACATGCTAAATTCAGCCTTAGTGTGGGGTTTCATGCTGCCTGATCCCCATAAATATGCCTCATAAAAGAAGACTGGACATTTCTCTACAACCCAGAGGTACCTTTGCTGAAAGGAGCCCTGGTGACATAAGGGTTAAATGCTTGGCTGCTAACTGAAAGGTCAGGTGGTTTGAACTCACCAGTGGCTCTACAGGAGAAAAGATCTGACAATCTGATCCCATAAAGATTACACCCTAGGAAACACTATAGGGCAGGTCTACTCCGTCTTATAGGGTAACTACCTGGCACACAACAACTACTTTTGCTGAAGGCCTCTGATGCCTGAAAGATGACACCTTTTTTCTCTTAGAGAAGAAATGATATTTTTAGACTCAGTCATTTTTTTTTTTTTTCTTTCCACTTCAGGGTATGTGATTCGTGGCTCTTTCCCTATACCTTAGAGTGTGATAAAGAATCCAAGAAGGAGCCAGAAAAGTCAGCTTCCCTTGACTGGAAGGCATTCTATTATATCATAAAGAAAAAATGGACTGCAGGGCAGAGACGGCAGTTCAGTCTCATTTCTGTAACTAACCTCAGTGTGGCCTCAGGGAGGCACCTTCTCTCTCTGGGGCTCAGTTTTCTCATCTGTAAAATGAATGGGTTCTACTGAATGATCTATGAGACCCTCATATTTTATTATTTTTTTTTTTATTGTGCTTTAGGTAAAACTTTACAGCTCAAGTTAATTTCTCATACAAAAATTTGTACACATGTTGCTATGTGACACTAGTTTTGAACACTTCTTTTTTTTTAATTACAGCAAATATATCTTAAAAATCAATCGGCTCTCAACACTGTGTTATATCTTGTGAGGGATAACACGATCTATGCCCCCGAGGGTTGTGGTTAACAGTCTTTCTAAGAGGGTTCATGAATCTCTTGATGGATCCATGGCTCACACAACATTTTGTCTCTGTGTGTGTTTTTCTAGGGGGAAAAAAAAAAAGTCCATGGCTTTTAGCAGAGAAGCTTAGGAGTCAATGCTTGGATGTCAGAGATTGTGTTCACAGGAAAGCAGTGCAGAGCAGACACCCCACCCATCCAGTGACTAGGCACTGCAGGTGGGTTAAGTGTAAGAAAAGACTCTGGCAGATATGGCTGGAAAGGTTTTAGGAACAGGATGGCCCTGAGTTGTGACAGGATTAGGGTAGGTGGAATGCTGAAGGGAAAGAAGAGTTTGGGAATCCTGTCCAAAAGTATGATTTTAAGCAAAATACACAATGTTCTCAACAAAAGGAAAAAAAAAATCCCTAGTTTCTGTGGGAATTAGTTTTCTTGCCAGTGTTCTTAGGGGTCATACACTGTTTCTTTTTTCCACTTGTCTTCCATCTGCTTCGGCCCCCAAAGTGGTAGGTTCAAAGCAAGAACATGGCTTGGTTTTGCAGCTGAAGGTGACCTGGGATACGGCTGTTCTTTTTGCCAGGAGAGTATTGGGAGATTGTGGTCCTGAATCTGTTACTCAGCCTGGCCTGTGGCCCCAGACCAGGCCATACCACCAGTGGGGACAAGGAAGTGGTCTAGGGCTTTTCCTTATAGTAATGGGTAACGAATCACAGCAGCTAACATCATATTGCTCTGAGATGGATCTAATTTACTGATTTTAAGGTAATTTTTAAACACATTAAATCACAGTGTAGAAGTTATACCATATACATTTATACAAGCATGTGATAAAACATAAACATGGCCATGTATAAGTTGAAGCACAGAAGTTATAACTTATATAATAAATGCTATTATTCAAGAGTCTAAACATATGTGAGGCAACTCATAGCACATATGCTGACATAAGGCATTGAAACCAATATGTCAACACTTGTAAGTAAGAAAACACATATAAAAATAAAATCGGCCGTGTTTCTCTCTTTACATCTAGGCCTCAAACGAGGCCGCTGCTGAGCATCTCCGGTTAAGCATTAACACACTCCAGGATCTGCCTGTAACCTGTTCGTTAAGGTGCAGTGCCCCAGCTAATTAATACATCACTGGGCAGATCAAGGTCAGGGAAGTATATTGAGCAAGTGCCTTCCTGAGTCCTCCTTTACCTCCCTGGGTGGATGGTGGGGGGATGTCCAGAAGAAAACCATAGGAGAAGAGATGGAAGAAGGGAAGGATTACTGTTTTGCCATGGAGAGCATCCCGCAATTTATACGTGTGTGTGTGTGTGTGTGTGTGTGTGTGTGTGTGTGTGTCATATCCTGAAATCATACCACTCAAGGAAAAGTTGCAGGAGTAGGAGTTGTTTAGACAGGGAAACACTAAACTTAAAGAGAGCTCTCCTAGCAGCATTCTGCTGTTTCTAAGGTTGCCAGCTGACTTCGAGAATAGACAAGGCTGTATTGCCTGTCACTTTCCTACCCTGGGGCCTCATTTTCTTCATCCGTAAAATGAGAGCCTTAGATGAGATTAGTAGTTCTCAGCTCCTGCTCAATTAGAATCCCAAGAAGAGCTTTTAATAAATACAGGTTCTGGGGCCCCACCCCAGATAAGAATCTCTTCAGATGGGAAACAGCCCTTTATATTCTAATCACTCCCCAGGTAATTCTAAGGTGCAGTCAGGGTTGACAACCACTGGTTGGCTTATCCCAGAGGTCTCTTCCAGTGTGACATTCATGAACCCTTCTCGGTCTAAAATTCTACTTAACTCCATCATATATAAAGCTCTTCCCCTCTCCTCTGTGGCTCTGGGAGGAATCAAAATCCTGAGGGAAACTCAATATAACAAATGTTGATGTTTATTTTACAAATACTCCATACATGAGTTCACCGAAGCAAACTGAACATGGAAAATCTGTGGAAGAACTCCATGACAAAATAGTTCCCCAGATCTTGGTTCAAAACCCCTGTTTGGTCCCACTTTCAGCACATTTTGCACAAGCTTGGTTACATCATTCCCCACGCACAGCCTACTGGAAGCACAAACTGGAAGGTTGGTTTGGTGAAAGCACTGGTTGTATTTATTAGCAGTGGCGAAGAGAAAGAACTGGCATCCTGACAGTGAGAGAGAAAACCAAAACACTGTAAAAACACAGCCCATAAACCAATGAAAAACACAGTCTGAGGGCATTTATGTCGGGGAAGACTGCTCTAACCGTCTTTAAAAAACCTGAAGATATCACCATGTTATTCTATAATAATTGGGCAGAGAAGAGTTTATGTTCAAAGGACTCTATTTAACAAGGCATGGCAATGTGTATATGTGTGTACGTATGTATATAATGGAGCCCTGGTGGCGAGGTGGTTAAGAGCTCAGCTGCTAACCAAAAGGTCAGCAATTCAAATCTAACAGCTGCTCCTTGGAAACCCTACAGGGCAGTTCTACTCTGTCCTATAGGGTCACTACGATTCAGAACCGACTCAATGGCACCTAACAACAACAACATGTGTACTATATATAACATATATCTAGATCTATATATATACATATATATATGTATGTATAATGTACATAATATATATCTAGATATAGATCAAACAAAACACAAACACACATATTTGGTAATTTCCTAAGCAATGTTTTCAACCTTTCAAAATTTGGGGTCAGCCTAAAGCATTGTTGGATTCTTGCATTCTTGTCAGGCTTTCAAAATAAACCTGATATCTATAGCCTTTTCCACCTCCAAGTCATCTTCAGGTTTTCATCAGATAATGTTCACCCTTGGATGTAACCAACAAACAACTTCAGAAACCCCAGAATCTGTGGGTGGGCAGACTGAGACATGGATAGGGAAAACAATTTCCCCTGCCACTCTCAGTCAATCTGTCTAAAACTATTCAACCACACCTTTCTACTTCAACTGAAATCAGTAGTGAATAAAAGGAATTCAGGTCATGAGGAAGAAGACTTAGATTTGAACATACTAAGTAGCAGTTCCTGAAGAACAGGCTTTTAGGGGTTATGGACATCATGGGGCCGGCCCCAGGAGGAAGCTGAAACTGAACAACTAAGAGACCACACATGCTATTTTAGTAATAATCACCATTACTTGTGGCACTTTAATAAGTCACGGTATTTCAAGAAGGGAAAAGAGTTGGGTAGGAAACCACAATGAAACTGTTAGACGATTCACTAATACATTTATCAGTAAAATACCACAGCGGGCAGTGAAGTTATTCACAGGAACATTTCCTAATAAGACATCGCTATTTTGTACTCTCAATCTATTACTACTTAAATAAAAGCATCACTTTATCGACTTGTTTTTCTGTAGCACAGGAATTACATTTTTCTCGAAACCAGAGGACAGGACCTCTGCCAATTCTGCAAAATCTGCAAAAGCCATGATTCTCCATTGGGTTTAAGTTCAGCCCGTGATATCTTTTAGAAGATCTTGAGTCCATGAGTATTTCCTCAACTTATAACATAAAGAATTATGACATACAAACCTTAAATCCTAAGAAACATTTTGTATCTAATGGTACACACCCCCCCTCAAAAAAAAAAAAAAAAAAAAAACCAGAATCAGGGTTCCAAGTCACATACCTTCTCAGCATTTTTTACTTAAGAACAATGCTTACGGTGGTGTTTGAAGGTAAGAGGACCAGAAAATCATCCTATTATTTATTTTGGTGACTTTAGAAAATGGCATTGTGTGCTAGATGGACAGAGTACTGGGTAAAAATGACATCAAAAGAACTGGGATCTAAGTCAGCACCTTGTGACCTCCAGTGGGTTACCTTCCTCATGTGAACTTCAATTTCCACTTCTATAAACTGGGAGGATACTCTGTAGAATCTTCAAGGCTCCTTCCATTCACCCTGTTGGTCCATAGTTTATGACCTCATTACCTCCAGTAACCTTCCCAACTGAGTACATGTTCAAGTCATTTCTAGGAGTCTCCCCTGCTCTTCCTAACTCCAGCTAGCTCAGCCTGGGTGTTAGGAGGCCAAGGTTCTAGTCCTAGATCTGCCTCTTGGTTGTTGAGTACAGCAAGCAGGTTCTTCATTAATCTCTAGGACAAGTGGAAGAAATTATTTCTTAACACAATCTAAAACTCAGCCCCGAAACTCAGTCCGTATTCTGGATAATGACATATTTTTATGTGCTAGAGATAGTAATTTTTATAAAATTCAGTACAATGACTGCAATCCTACATATATTTGAAGAAGGGCTAAAAGAATAGTGGTAGTAACCCCAAAGAAAGGTGCTGTTCATGTCCTCACTCTCATTTGCCACATTCCTCTTCACACTTGGCAGGCTGCAGGGTGGGTCTTGACATTTACCTGCCAACCAGCTTCCAACAAAAACTCTGCTCAGTCACAGTAGTTACAGAAATCAAGAAGGTGCCCAACAATCCACAAACCAGCTCCAACTCACCCCTTGATACATGGCTAAGGATTAATTTCTTTCTAAACTAACATATCCTGCACTATGGGTACACCATAAGCTAAAAATAACATTTTCTCCACAATCCTGTGGTTCACAAGAAACTCAATCCTTTGAGAGGGAAGGAGGAAGGGAAATTGAGAGAGCAAGAGAGAGCAGTGACATTCCATGAATCTTAAATATCTTGCTAACTGGATAATTAAAAGAGCTCTGGACCACAGTTTAAAAAGCCTAGATTCTGGTTAAGCGCTCCACCACCCATTAAGCCAGCTTTGTGGCCTTAACTTGATCGCATGACCTATTTAGGCTCTTTATATGATTACAGGCTTTGAAATCTACGGAATCCCATTGCCAGCGAATCGATTCCGACTCATAGCAACCCTACAGGACAGGGCAGAACTGCTCCCATAGGGTTTCCAAGGCTATAAATCTTAGCAGACACAGACTGCCACATCTTTCTCCTGCAGAGCAGCTGTTGGGTTCAAGCTGCCGGACTTTTGGTTAGCAGCCGACCTCTTGACCGCTGTGCCACCAGGGCTCCTTTTTGAAATCTAGTAGGGACCTTTAAAAAGTCATCTAGTCAACTGCTTTTTCAAACCTTATCATGCTTTAGAACCACTGGGAGAACTTGACAGAGCACATTGCTACCCCTCACCCCCACCTTCTGATTCAGCAGGTCTAGAGTGCGGTCTGAGAATCTGCATGTCTAATAAGTTTCCAGGTGCTGCTGCTGCTGCTGACCCAGGGACCCCACTTTGAGAAGTACTGATTGCCAATGTTCATCAAGGGCCCAGTGATTGCCAATGATAGCTTGAAATTAGAATCACCTGAGGAGTCCTAAAAAAATGCCAATGTCCAGTATGCACTACCCACTGCCTTTGAGTCGAATCTGACTCACAGCGACCGTACAGGACAGATTAGAACTGGCCCATAGGGTTTCCAAGGCTGTAATCTTTATGGAAGCAGATTGCCACATCTTTCTTCCTCAGAGTGGCTGGTGGATTTGAACCACCGACCTTTTGGTTAGCAGCCAAGCACTTAATCACCATGCCACCAGGGCTCCTCCAATATACACTAGACATTTTCAATGAGTCTCTGGTCTGGGAGCTTAGACATCTACGTTTTTAACAAATTCCCCATATGATCTCAATGTGCAGCAAAGGTTTAGACAACTGGTCAAGTCCAGTTGCCTCATTTTATAGATAAAAAAATAGAGGTTCACAGGATCAAGTGATGTGTAGTACAATATATTCATCTGCAAAAAAGGGGGAAGGTGGCTGGACACTAAATTATTTCAAGGCCCCAGATTTTAATTCAATGGTTATAATATTCTACAGAGTCCATGGGTGATGCAAACGGTTAACACACTTGGTTGCTCACTCAAAGTTCAGCCTGGCAATCTACTTCTGAAAACTTAGCCATTGAAAACACTGCAGAGCACAGTTCTACTCTGACACACTTGGGGTCACCATGAGTAGGACTCGACTCGACAACTGGTTTTAATATTCTATAGCTGCATTTCTCCTTTAGCTCCTGTCCTGTTACCCCTAAAGAGTTATAACAGTCAGGTAGATACCGCAAAACTAAGGGTGACTTTTCTCCTCTGGCCACCCCAAGTAGCCAGAAGGATAATCAAGTCAGGCCATGCATAGTTGTAAGGCTCTAGGCATTCTTAAGGCTCTCTTTCTTGTTGTTTCTAAATATAACAGGCAGTCAAACACTCTGAATAACTCTAGGCTGATTTGGCTTCTCTGGGATAAACTTTTTTTTTCCCCCTCCTTAGATTATGCTACACCAGGAATAGAGCCCTGAGGGGAGAAATTCCTCTTCAAAGTCAGAACTAGATAACACTGTGTGTGGCATTCAGGTTGTTCTCCTTTGGAAGGAGAAAAAGAGGTGGGAGGTAAACTTCTAACACAGGCCAACATCAAAAAGGATATTCAAACCTTGTGTGTGTGGTGTGTGTGGACGGGAGGCAGAGCCAGAGCGGGAAGTGCTCAGGCAAAAGACAATTAACACATCCTGGCGCCAGGTGGGCAGGAGAAGGAACGTGGGCAGTAGGTTCAGGTACTCCAGGTAGGCACCGTGGAGAGCTACATGTCCCAGCATGCACTGGCAGCGGTCCCTGTGCCGGCTCTACCCAGAAAGACTCAGAGACAAAGTTGGGGTGCACAGCTTGCCCCCTGGGAGGTGGTCTCGAGTACAGCTTGTATTTCCTTTCTCAGGCAGAGAATAGAGACTCCCACCTTGCCTTCTGGCTCTTGCTGCTCCTTCCAGTAAAGGGGGCGGGGGGCAGGATTTGATGTGACTTAAAAATTCTTTGGAACATCTGCAGACGTTGATATCTTTTCTCACACAAATACAAAAATCCTTCCTCTTTCTTTTAGTGAGAACCAACCACTGCTTTTCCAACATGAAAATATATCTAAGGATTGGAGTTGGAAGGGACCTTAGGGATCACCTAGTTCTAGCCTCTCATTTTACAGATAATAACGTTTTATAAGCTACCATTTATTAAACAGCTGTATAAATTAAATCTAATTCTCATCCAAACCCCAAACTCAGTAGCATTTCTGGTTCACGGAAGTTGAAGATTAAGATTACACAGCCAAGAGTGTTAGAGGTCAGATTCAAATCCACGGTTCTGGCTCCAAACCCGAATCTTCGTCCAGAGTTGGGTGAGAAGAGGAAGAAGCAAAGGAGGATGGTTTCCCGCCTCACCCACACCCACAGCCTCCATTAGGGCAACTGACCTGCCTGCCTCAGCTGACATCAGTCTGCGCTTTTTCAGACTTCAGCCAAAACGTTATTTAGATGTTATAAACATCGGGGGGGGGGGGGGGGGGCAAGTTTTTTTTAGCTCTTTTTTGCCCCCAGGGGAAAAACTGGTCTTTTGGTTTCAACCTCAGACACGGAGAAGCCG
Source organism: Elephas maximus indicus (assembly GCF_024166365.1). NCBI lineage: Eukaryota > Metazoa > Chordata > Mammalia > Proboscidea > Elephantidae > Elephas > Elephas maximus. The sequence continues at coordinate 53,418,654 of NC_064829.1, read as the reverse complement.
GCTGCTATTAAAACCGAGAAGGAAATTACAGGGGTGGATGAACAGCAATTCTTCTTCTCCAGGGGAATTTCTCCAAAGTGCTGAAAGCTCAGGGAAAGAGCGTGATTTGGAGAACATTTGGAAACCCTGAACATGTCCATCGTTACTGGAAGATGCAAGTTTCCCCTTGAGTTGGGGGGATAAGCACAAAGCAAAGCACAGATTTTTATGTTTTATCTGCAAGGCGTATAAACCTGTGTGTGTGTGTTGTGCTGTGGGCATCGCAGTTAAGAGCAATGTCCTGCAAGAAGCCTTTCTCCCATCTGTCTTTCTCAATCCTAAAACAAGGTTTCCCAGTCTCAGCACTATTGACATTTGGAACTTGATAATTCTTTGTTGTGGGGGCTGTCCTGTGAATTGTAGGATGTTAGCAACATCCCTGGGTTCTGCCCACTAAATGCCGGGAGCACTACCTCCCACTCGTGACCATAAATGTCTCCAGATATTGACAAATGTCTCTAGGAATGGGGGTAGAGAATCACTGTTCTAGAATACCTTACCCTGTCTCCATCCATTAATAGGAAAAAAAGATTCACTGTGGTGTGTGTCTGCCATTCCTCTTGAAAGAAGCCTAAGATCCATAATTTGCATATTTTCAACTGATGGGAACTTATGAAAGAGCAAGGCCTGGCATTAGCCACTTCAGGGTTATCAAAGTTCTCCATCGGTCTGATGTCTGATTGGCTGAGTCTTCTGTCTTCTTTCTAGTCCCCAGAAAGGTCCCTTCCCTACCCTACTCTTCTGCAACCATCCTGCCAGGCCTACCTCCAGCGCACCCTGTTCCCCCAAATCTCCCCGGCCCACTGGGAACTCAGCTGTCAATGAACTTCTAAGAGCTCCAAATTTCTTGGGTCTTTTGGTTTCAATCTCAGACATGGGAAGCCCAGCTATTAAAACCGAGAAAAAAATTGCAGGGGTGACCGAACAGCAATCTTCTCATCAGTTCTTCTCCCTTGGTATCCTCAGGGCCTGAACAGTTCTTGACACATAGTAGGTATTCAATAAATATTCCTGAATAAAAAACTTTTCTAATAAATAACCATTTACTAATAAATAAATGATCTTACAGTTTATCTAGGTTATAAAATCCTTTAGAGTGTTCTTTTAAGGAATGTGCATTTTAACTCACCAAATAAATTGTAAGCTTCTCTGAGGCAAGACATCTGGCTAAGTGATCCCAGAATTCCTCAGACAAAGGTTCTCAATTGACTACATATATACATATATATATATATATTTTTTTTTTTTTAAAGCTTTCTAGGTGATTCAGAGATACAGCCAAAGCTGAGAGTTCATGCCTTCAGATCTGTGAATGAGTCAGGGAAATCTTCAAAGAGCATAATGGAATCTTACTCTTAGGGAGGATAAAGTGACCCGGGTTAGCTAAAACAATGAGTGTCTCAGCTTGTGGGTGGATTTACTGCACCTTAATGTGGCTATAGAGTCCCTGGGTGACGCAAAGCGCTAACACACTCCCAGCCAAGTGAAAGGATGGAAGTTTGAGTACACTCAGAGGCACCTCAGAAGAAAGGTCTGGCATTCTACTGCCAAAAGATCAGCCTTTGAAAACCCTATAAAGCACAGCTCTACTCAAACACACATGGGGCCACTGTAAGTCAGAATTCACTCGACGGCAACTAGTTGTTTTTTGTTGTTATTGTTGTTTTAGTGTGACTGTACTGGCTATCATGGGTCAGGAGGTCTGGCTGGCTTGGACAAATATAAACGAAAAAATTAATTAACGATTATCTAATAAATACCTTCTGCTCAGGAAACAAGATCTTTGTAGACATGCAACCATGGAGGACAAATAAGTTGGAAGCACTATTTTAGACTTGACTTTTGTCTTTCAAAGTGCCCAGCAGAGGGAAAGAACTGAGTAAAACTTGTTGACCCACCGATTTATTCAGTTGAGGTTTTTGTTTTTTAATTGTTGCTGTTTTTTAAGCTGAGCCAAAAGTACCCAAATTCTCCTTTCTGGAGCAAAAGCAATCATAAGAAAAACTGACAGTGGGGCACGTGGTTATTTCTTCCACATAAAACACAGTCCTTTCCTTCCCACAGCTATAACAGAACTTTAATCTGGGCAGCAGCTACTAGGATTCAAAGGAGAAGTGAGAAAAATCCCATAATGGGTGGGGATTTGGTTAAAAGAACAGATCTGGGAAAATTACATCATTCTTGGGTTTGTCCAGTGAATTGGATCACACAGCTTGTCACACAATGACTTCTGACTCTCCCAGGGCCAGCAAGCAGCCCCAGGCAGGCCTTATCAGGAGGAATCAGTGTGGAAAAGTACTTTCTGAAATAAAACTAACAGAAACCAGGCATGTCATGGCTGTGCTAAATTCAGGAATGTGGGAGGAGTTAGTTTACTATGTGTACTGGTGGGGGCCAACTTAGTTGGCTAAAAGCACATTGCCCATTTATTCCCTTCTTCACTGTTAATACACAAGGGCAAAAGAATCACCAGAAAATAAAATCTTTTGTTTGTGTTCTTAAGAAGACACACAGAATGCGGGAACAGTCATGGAGGCTTCTTAGAAATATCTAAACAATTCATGGGATTGGTTTACAGGGTCAAAAGGCTTGAGACCATAGTCTAGGGGGACAACTTAGGCAATTGGCATAACATAGTTCACACAGCTAATGTTCTAAATCCTAGTGTGGTGAGTAACATCTGGGGTCTTAAAAGTTTGCGAGCAGCCATCTAAGATACAACTACTGGTCTCGACTTGTATAGGGGAAAAGAGAATGAAGGAAATCAAAGGCTCAAAGAAGAAACCAGTCTATGGAACTAATAGCCCACATGAACCACAGCCTCTTCTAACCTGAGACCAGAAGAACTAGATGGTGCCTGGCTACCACTACAGACCATTCTGACGAAGGACACAACAGAAGGTCCGAGATAGAATGGGAGAAAAATGTAGAACAAAACTCAAATTCCTAAAAAAGGTTAGACCTACTGGATCAATAGAGACTAAAGGAATCCCTGAGACTACAGTCCTAAGATACCCTTTGAACCTGGAATTGAAGCTATTTCCGCAGGTCACCCTTCAGCCAATTAATATACTGGCTTATAAAATAAACAATATCACCTGTGAGTAATGTGTTCCCTTAAAGAATCAACTATATGAGATCAAATGGTCACCATTAACCCAAAAGCAAAGATAAGAAGGCAAGGAGGGGAAGGGAAGCTGGATCAATGGAAGCAAGACAAACATAATGGAAATAATGAGAATGCTGACACATTGTAAAAACTGTAATCAATGGCACAGAACAATTTGTGTAAAAAATTGTTAAAGAGGAACTGAATCTGCTGTGTAAATTTCCACCTAAAACACACACACAAAAATTATTAAAACGGAAAAAAAAAGAAGACGACAGAGTAAAATAGGAGCAAGAGAGCAGGGAGGTAACAGATTGTCTGCCATATAGAAATGTAAACGTTGAAGGTATTAAAGTGAAATGGACCTGGTCTGAAAACAAACCCTGTTGAAGTGATCCTCCACTTGCTACTTGACCATCCATTAGATCCTGTCTTATTTTTCCTACATTCTCCAATAAAGTGAATGATTCAAGAGAGTAGGCTTACACTGGCTGAAACACATATGAAAGAAACATTACTTACATAGATTTTATGCAGCTTTAAAGTTTAGCATCTTAGAAACACTGAGCTTGAAAAGTACATCAATGAATATTTCCTCCATTTTACAGGGGGAAAAATTGAGGAATGGGGAAGTTAAATGATTTATCTAAGGTCACAAAGTTAATTTGGGTAAAACCCAAACCAAACCCACTGCCCTTGAGTTGATTCCAACTCATCAGAAAAAAAAAAAACAAACAAACAAACCCAGTGCTGTCGAGTCAATTCTGACTCATAGTGACCCTACAGGACAGGGTAGACCTGCCCCATAGAGTTTCCAAGGAGTGCCTGGCAGATTCAAACAGCCAACCCTTTGGTTAGCAGCCATGGCACTTAACCACTATGCCACCAGGGTTTCCAGTGACCCTATAAACAGAGTAAAACTGCCCTGTAGGATTTTCAAGGAGCAGCTGGTGGACTTTTGGTTAGCAGCCAAGCTTTTAACCACTGTACCACCAGGGACAAATCCTATGTCTCCTTCTGCATAATCGTTTTCTCCTCTTAAGCATTGTCAGTAACCACAATGTACATTGGATCCAAGGGAACGAGACATTCTTAGTTAGCCCTGTGTTTTAAAACATGGGGAAAGAAAAGTTTCTTTGGTAAGGAGTCTTTCTTATGTTTAAATTATTTTTTAAGACTGATGGATAATTTAAATAATTAAATTAGTGCCAAGTGCTTACCTTCTTCTTAAACAGTTTTGCTCCCAACTTACAAGCGTTTCTAACAGAACAAAGAAGAACATAAGGGAGTTGAAGTACTGCAAAGATAAGGTCTTGAGGCTCCTTAAACTATTACACGAGCAAGGCCAGGCTACCAGGAATTCATAGCACTTCACTTTGCTATGGCCTCCGCCATCTTAAGTTAAAACAATGACACCTTCCATAAGATCCTCATCAAGAGAAAACACAGAGGCATAGCTTGGCGAGTTCTGCTTAAAGTGAAGGTTCCCCAGTGAATAGGCCAGCTGCTGTCCTGCAGCATAAAAACTTGCAAATGCATGAGAAATTGAGTCCCCAAAGACATACCTCTTCCCCCATCTCTACCTCCTCTGCTGGGGAAAGGGATTCTGGAAGGGAGCAGTGTCTCCTCACATCTACCCAAGAGAAGTGGCACCACCTGTCTCCACCATCAGGACTTGCTTCCCAAGGAGCAGCTGGAAACTAAAAATCTACACTCTTGAGGAAGAACTTCTTTCAACAGATTGAAAGGTCTTCCCCCCCTACCCCCCACCCAACATCATCCGGGAAATTACCCTCTGGTACCACATTTTATCTTTCATCTCTAAAGCATAACTCTATTCCTGCCTTAAGAAAATAAATAAACATCCATATACATACACACACACACATATACACACAAGACCAAATGAGTAAAACAGACAAAACAGACGATCTTTATTCACATCACAAGAAATCTTTAGTTTCTTTCCCTTCTTTCTTTTCTTAGAGAAAGATTTTCCCACACTTTCTTTAAAAATGGCCAACTTCTAAAGTTGTGTTAATTTTGGCTGCTGTCAAGTTGGGCCCCGACTCATGACAATCTCACAAACGACAGAAGAAATGCTGCCCAGTCCTGCACCATCCATGATTAGTTGCAGATCTAACCATTGTGATCCACAGGGTTCTCACTGGCTGATTTTTGGAAGTAGACTGCCAGACCTTTCTTCCTAGTCCATCTTAATCTGGAAGCTCCACTGACAGACGGGTGGTACCTGCACAGGAGGTGCGTTACCTGGGAATCGAACCCAGGTCTCCTGCACAGAAGGCAAGAATTCTACCACAGAACTGCCAATGCCCTGTATTTCTAAAGCACCCAAATGGTAAAAAAAAGAAAATTGATTTCCTAAAAGACCAGCATATACATATATTTTCAGTAATCCATCGGTATTGTAAAGTGAGGGACACTCAGTTTTTCTACCACAATAACCTGCCAGTTGTGTATTTAACTGGGGCTCCTGGAGCTTGTCTCTGTTTCATCTTTGACTTGGCGGCATTTTGATGAGAGGGAAAGCGGTGCCTGTTTGTGGAGACTCAGAAAGTACTTCAGGCCGACAGGGGCTATATAAATGAAATATCCTTCCAATTACCGCTACTGTACTAGATTGAATTAAGCTATATCACCATAACTAAGGAAACAAGCCTGCCTACACGGTGGTGCCCTTTCTTGTCCTGGCATTCTTCATACTTGTCTCCTCATAAATCAACTCATCTCTAAAGGGAGAAATCTAAATTATCTTTGGAAGTATTATTATCCCTTGCACATTACTACACACCATCAGAATTAAACTGACAGGGCTTCAAAGTCTGTAAACTAGATCCCAGGTAATAGCTCAAAACATTCTCCCCTCGTAGTACCCAGAGCATCTTCCGTTTGCTCTCCTCGTTGACAGCGAATTTGAGAGAAGCATCAGAAACTGAAAGCTATTGACTGCGTGACAGGAGCATCTCAGCATGACAGCTGATGGAGACGATCACGTTTACCCTGACAAACTAAATTGCTTGACTAAGTCAACCAAAAGTCAATATACCCATCCCTCCTCAGGTCCCCTGTGTTTCTCCAACTCCAGGCCATCAAACTTATTGTTGGCGGGAGGGGGAAAGAAGCTAGCCCCAAATCTTCAGAGAATGCTTGACTGAGGGCAGAAAAGTTTGCTTTCTGCCAGGCACAGCTGCCTTCTGCCAGACTGAGCTGATGCTGGCTTAGAGAGAACTGGAAACATTCTCTCCACCCCATAAGTCCTACATGGAGTCTTAGCCTTGTCTATCTGGTTCCCGTGCTCTTCCTCACTGTCGTAGTTTCCTAGTGCTGCTGCAACAGAAATACCAGAAGTGGCGGGTAGCTTTAAAGAACAGACATTTATTTTCTCACAGTTCAGGAGGCTAGAAATCTGAATTCAGTGTGTGGCTCTGGAGGGAGGTCCTGCTTTGCCTATTTCAGCTTCTGGAAACCAGTAATCCTTGGAATTCCTGGGCTCACAGATTCACCTGCCTCCATCCTCATCAGATAGGGTTTGTCTTCCCCCTTATGTGTTTCCTCTGTGTCTAATCTGTTCTTTTTATAGCTCAGAAGTGATGAGGTTTAAGACATACCCTACACTGATATGGCCTCATTAACATAACAAAGAAAACCCTATTCCCAAAAGGGGCTGCATTCAGGAGAACTGGGGTTAGGATTCTAACACATATATTTGGCGAACACAATTCAATCCATAACACCCATGAAGGGCTATCTGTTCAAAAGCAGGAACTCTAGGCCCCATATAGTATGTCTGGAGCTTGGTTTTTGCCAGTGACTTCTGTTTATCATGGTGTAAGAGTACTCAGTGATGCCGTGAACAGGTGGTATGGGAAAAGGTGTCATTCTATTAAAAAAAAAAAAGAGAGAGAGAAATTAAAGAACCCTAAAATCATGTATTTGCATTTCTATGTGTGCTGTGTTGTCTTAAGTACAACTCTGAGCTGTTCTCAATATTAGAAAAGTCTGGGTTCTAAATTGTGTGTTATTTCCATGAATCGATAAGCCTGTATACAGGCAAAATCTAGAATATCAACTCTGTAGCTTTCAAAAACTTCTGGGAAGATATCAACTAAAAGCTACTGGCTTAGGAAATAAAAGGTGGGATGAATGGACATCTCTGCAAGTCTCATCAGTGGAATCTCAGGAAAATATATGTGGGGGCTGATAGATAGGATCTAAGGGAAAAAGTACCCCACGGAAGACAAAGCTGTAGAAGGCCATATACAAAATACAGGAGGAAAGAGCAGGAAATTCTTAGAAGGCTGAGTAAGGGAAAAGAAAGACCCCCCAATAGTGCTTAGTTTGCACAAATATAGATAATCCTTTGATTTAGGGTTGAGGGATTACTGGACTATATGTATATGACAACAGTGCCATCCTTTCAGTCATGAGCAGGTCACAATGACAAAATCCAAAGTAGCAAAATTCTGGCCTGTCAGTCACTAAAGACATTAGGAAAAATGCCAACACTGACCTGTCCATTTATGCAATCAGGTTTAGTTAGCTTACCTGAAATTTCAGGTGCTGTTGTGGATGTTAGATCTCAGTAAAGAAATAACAGAGGAGAACAACCACAAGGAAAATCAACAAAGGGATGGGACAACAGTCTTACAATGATAGATTAAGAACATTTGGACTCTAAAAGGAAGATGAAGGCCGAATGAAGAGTCAATAAACAAGGCTTTGTTTACCAACACTTAAAATTTTTGATCCAGAGGGAGTTTTCTTAATGCTCAAAAAAGAAACATAGGATAAAGGAAAGGTAATTTGCTTCATCAAGCCAAACCAAAACCAAACCCACTGCCGTTGAGTCGATTCCAACTCATACAAACCCTATAGGACAGAGTAGAACTGCCTCATAGAGTTTCTGAGGAGCGCCTGGTGTATTCAAACTGCCGACCCTTTGGTTAGCAGCCATAGCACTTAACCACTACACCACCAGGGTCTCCATTTGCTTCATACCACAGTAAATAAACTGTACAATAAGAGGTAATATAGGTGGCATCCGCCTCCGCTCAATCTCCCCTAAAAGTGGCAATGAACTGAGAGATTCATAACGGGTGATTACGAGAATCTAGGCCAAATAGGAAATACCTGTAATGTAACCTCTGAGACTGATTTGCAAGGGAGCAGCCATGTCCCCCGGCAACCTCACGTGTTGAACAGCCTCACACATAAAACCCTTTGAGCTTCTGTCAGAGAGAAAATCCTAGAGCAGCTTGACCAGGGATCTAACCCATATGTCACTGTTTATGTTCCCTCGTGAATATGTGTGCATGATGGTGTGTTTATATGTTAAATCCAAACGTCATCAATAAAAAATATTGAAAGTGCTCCTAAAATAAGCTTCTTTAAAAAATGAGTTAAACAAATATGGGATGATTGATGTTGAATACACTAAGTACATAGATTATGAAGTTCTGTTATCATAAGCTGAATAGTGTAAGCCTCAGGGATTTCCTCATTTCCCTTAAGAAATGCATTCAGTTTCGCATAAATGCCTCACAATCATTCTAAATTTTATCAGTAGTCATCAGGAACTCCCAGGTATAAATATGCATAAATTTTGGCTGCATAATACCAAGTGGAAAAAATAAACTAGAAGTTAAAAAAAAAAACCTAACCCATTGCTTTCAAGTCAATTCTGACTCATAGTGACCCTACAGGATGGAGTAGAACCGTCCCATAGGGTTTCCAAGGAGCGGCTGGTGGATTTGAACTGCCGATCTTTTGGTTAGCAGCCACAGCTCTTAACTACTGCACCACCAGGGCTCCAAACTAGGAGTAAAAAAACAAAAACAAAAAAACTAGGAGTAAAAAAAAAAAAAAAAAAGGAGTAGAGAGACTAAATTCTGGTCCTAGTTCAGTCACTCACTGACTATGTAATCGAGCAAGTCACTAAATTTCTCAAAAGATATTCATTTTAATCAGCAAATAATAATCTCCTACAAAGTGGAAACCTTTTGGTTAGAGCTATGTCTGCTAACCAAAAGGTCAGCAGTTCGAATCCACCAGGCACTCCTTGGAAACACTATGGGCAGTTCCACTCTGTCCTGTAAGGTAACTATGAGTCAGAATTGACTTGATGGGAACATGTTTGGTTTGATTTTTTTTCCATGGGCAAGGTACTATTCTAGGTGCTTAGGATACAACATAGTGGGGAAAAAAAAAAAAGCTCTAGTAGGGTTTAAATTCCAGAATGGAGAGACAGACAGTGATAATGTAAACAAACAATATACACAATTCAGATGGCAATAAATACTAGGAAGGAAATAGATCAGTGTGGTAGAGAAGGACTGGGCCACTGGGACCTAAGCTGGTGGCGTCTGTGAAGGACCCTCTGAGGAAGCGGCACGTGAGCCAAACCAGAGTGAAAAGAAGAAGGTCATGCGAAGGTAGGGAGCAGAATGGTGTTCCAGACAGAGATAAAAGCAAGTGCAAAGCTCCTGAGAGGGGATCAAGCCAGACATGTTTGAAGGACAGAAAGCCAAGACTGGCCAGTGGAAGTCAGAAAAATCATCCGTTGGCCAACTTCTTCAGTGAATGTTGTAAGGATGGATTAAAAAAAAAAGATAAGTCCTTGAAAATATTTAAAGCACTCTACAAAGTAAAATAGAATTAGCATCTTATGAATAAAAACTCCTATCCTTCACTTTCTATCTTTAGGCAAGTTCACATTGATGATAACTTTCATCCATCTATCTCAAAACATAATTTCTAGAGCTAGAAAGGATAATCCAACCCCTTCATTTTTCAGGTGAAAGAATGAAGGCACTGACTTACCTAGGACCATGGCAGTGGTGTTCCAGGACACAGCCTACCAGACCAGGGAAGGCTCCCCAACATCAGGTTGCTTAGAAACAGGATTCCCCCCTTCTTTTGAAGATGACTCATTTTACATACAAGAGATAAACAGTACAGGTAAAATAAATCATTTTCCCAAGGCTTAATGTACACAGTTGCTGGTATTAGGACCATGGAAATAAAAATTTAAAGTCTTGACCACCAGTCCAAACCTTAGACTCATCACTTACAGGTTTTGTGATCTCGGATGAGTCATTTTAAACTGAGTCTCAGGTTCTGCATTTAAAATTGAAGGATAATAAAAAACGTTTTTCTTCCCTTTATCATAGGGCTGCTGGAAGGATCAAATATGATGATATACATGAAGGTCTATGGAAATAATAAAGCACAATACAAATATTATTATCTTTACTGTCTTAATTCGTTTTTTCTTGTACACAGGACCCCCTGAGATCACTGACTATACACTACTGACAATATTCCACCATGCTGCACCTGGTACCATTAACTTGGGTAGGCCTTAGCGGTATCTTTCCATTTTTAGAGGTTGTCATGGATTGAATTGTGTCCACCAAAAATATGTGTTAACTTCATTAGGCCATGATTCCCAGTATTCTGTGGTTTTCCTCCATTTCGTGATTGTAATTTTATGTTACAGAGGATTAGGCTGAGATTGTAACAGCCTTACTAAGGTCACATCCCTGATCCAATATAAAGGGAGTTTCCCTGGGGTGAGGCCTGAACCACCTTTTATCTTACAAGATATAAAAGGAAAGGGAAGTGTGCAGAGAGGGGGGACCTCATACCACCAAGAAAGTATCACCAGGAGCAGAGCGCATCCTTTGGACCTGGGGTTCCTGGGCCTGAGGAGCTCCTCGACCAGGGGTAGATTGATGACGAGGACCTTCCTCCAGAGCTAGCAGAGAGAAAAAGCCAACCCCTGGAACTGACACCTTGAATTTGGACTTGTAACCTACTAGACTGTGAGAGAATAAATTTCTCCTTATTAAAGTCATCCACTTGTGGTATTGCTGTTATAGCAGCACTAGAAGACTAAGAGTTAACCAAATTACATCTGAGGGCCACCATGAACACTTGATGATTTATGAAGTTGGCATCATGAATATACTTCTCACTGATTTCCTTTTCTTCCAAACTCCCACAGTGGGAGAAGCAATCACAGATTGCACTGGCTGTACCTCCACCTGGATAAAGACCCAGCGGAAAAGTTCTCCTAAAGACAGGACCTGGGACCTTGAGCAAGTCTCTAAACTTTTGGTTGCCATAGTCTGTTTTCATTCCCAAAATGTGAAGAACACTTATTGTCTGCCCCTCACAACATGAAAAATGTCCCATGTTTGTCAAGTATCCCAGAGTTTATGGAGCAATTCAAAACCAATTATTTCATTTGATCCTTTTAATAACCCTGGGGGAGAATAAAGAGTCTTTGGGTGGTGCAAATGGTTGAGTGCTTGACTCCAAAAACCAAAAAGCCAAACCCACTGCCATTGAGTTGATACCAACTCATAGCGACCCTACAGGACAGAGTAGAACTGCCCCATAGGGTTTCCAAAGAGGCCCTGGTAGATTCAAACTGCTGACCCTTTGGTTAGCAGCCATAGCACTTAACCACTATGCCACCAGGGTTTCTAGCGCTTGACTACTAACCATAAAGGTTGGCTGTTCAAATCCACCAACAGGCATTTTAGAAAAAAGACCTGGTAATCGACTTTGGAAAGGTAACAGCCATTGAAAACACTATGCATGCAATTCTACTCTGAAAAACATGGGATCCCCATGAGTTAGAATGGATTCAATGGCAATGGGTTTGGGGTAGAATGATAACAGGGACAAGGGAAACAATTTCATATAGGAGAAAAAGGAGGTTTTCTGTGGTTATGTGACTCATTCAAAATCCCTGAAGTCTGGGTATTCTGACACCAGTCCAACATTCTGAAGTCTGCTGAGCCTCTTCCAGGTAATGACGTTGAGGATCAAATGCAAACATGGATATGAAAAATGCTAGGTCTTCCAAGATGTAAGATACAATTATCGTAACGACATGGTAACTAGGACATGCCACCTTGACTTGTGTGTTCTCATTCCTTGGCCAGACAGTGGCGTCTGTCCATGTAGAATGTAAGCTGGTGGAAGTAATGACTGGTCTTGGCATTACTGCCTCCCCCAGGGCACCTAAAAAGCACACAGTAGGCCTCTGTCAATGCTTATTGACTAGCTGTCTGAGTTTAGCCTCAAAGATTATATAGTTCTCTCTATTGGAACCACCTAGTCATTTAAGATATGGGTCCCCCTCGAGAGTCCCACCAGGGAAAAACAAAACACCCAACCTGGACAATTTCCATACAGCCATGAAACTTTATTTGATTTAGCACTCTTGACAGGTCTTTCTTTCTGTTTCCTCCAGACTTTTCTTTCCTTCCCCTATGAGGTAAATAAGTATTTTAAAAAAGAAAGTTTAGTGCTCTTTTGTTCTGTCTGAACTACGTATTGGAACAGAAAGACTGTATTTGTTTCCCAAAAGGAGTCATTTTGGCCAAGTAGCAAAAATATATTAAAACAAAAAAAAAGTTTATTTTACATGTTGTAAATACCAGAAAATTCTTATAGGGATGTCAAAGGCCAGGTCTTGTTTTTCTCTTATCCCCTTTCTCTCTCTTTAAGAGAGAGAAAGAATAAAACGAATCTCTCTCTTCCTAACAGGACTCCCTTCCTTCTGCCCATGCCCAGCTGAAACTGTGTGCCTCGCTAAGTGGTTTCTAACTTTCTGGCTGAGGTCACTCTGCATTCCTAACAGCTACTTCATTTTCCCTAATCCCTGGACCAGAGAGGAATAATTCAATACCCCACAACAAAGTAGGCCTGGTTTTCTGACATCCCTGTAGCAAAGGACATTTTATGACAAACTCAAAATGTTGAGGATTGCCAATCGTAAGGGTTGTATGTGATTTCAAAAGTATTACAGTGCTTTAAGTCACAGAATCACCAAAACCGGATGATTAATCGGCTTTCTCCAGCCCAACTCCTTCATTTTACACTTGAAGAAACAGAGTATCAAGAAGCTACAGCTTGGCCACATTGGCTCAGCTTTAGGGGCAGAGGTGGGATGAGAATCGAAACTCCTGGTTCAGTTCTTTGCATTAGCGCGCCTTCCCCTCTTGCACATCACTTGGTCATCACGGGAAACCTTAACAGGGGAAAAAAATTTTAAGAGAGGAGTCTAAAGAGGGACTAGGCATTTCTTCATTCGCACATCCAATTTGGCAACCATTAATTTGGCACCTTTTATCTTGGTTTTTTATGCAAGGAAGTGTGCTAGGGAATGGAGATACAGAAATGAAATGATGTACACCTTTCCCTCAGAGAGAGAGAGAGAAAGAGAGAGAGAGAGTGTGTGTGTGTGTGTGTGTGTGAGAGAGAGAGAGAGAGAGAGACAGAAAGAGAGAGAGAAGAAGCGCAGTTTAACATTGTTACTTTGGTGTTAAGGAGAGGATGCATCAGTAAGTATCACAATGGGAGTGGCGCCAATCAGAACGCCATGCGCTATTCCTTCCCTGCCTTTAATAATTTCAGGTCAGCAAGCACAAGTTCCCATAGCTATCCTTGTTTCCTCGAAATCCATTCTCCACACAGGAAGCAATCATTTAAAAAAGCAATTAAGATCATGATCGTGTCATTACCCTGCTTAAATTCTTCACTTATTTTCCATTGTCCACGGGGTGAAGTTTGGAATCCCTTATAGGGTTAGGAAGGCCCCTACCAAGCACCCTCTCCTCTCTATCACCTGCACCCCAGCCTCGTACCCCATCACCCTGACCCCAAAGCTTCTCTCCCTCTCCCATTTCCCCGCCCCCCATCGTAGCCTCCTCAGCCCACTCTGCAGTCTTCCCTTGCTCTTCCCAGTCCCACTATGTTGGCCCCTGGCAATTGCCCCAACGTACTAGATTTACTCCTGCCTGAGGGCCATTTGGAAACCCTGGTGGAGAGGTGGTTAAGAGCTGCGGCTGCTAACCAAAATGTCAGCCGTTTGAATCTACACGACACTCTTTGGAAATCCTGTGGGGCAGTTCTACTCTGTCCTATAGAGTCACTGCGAGTCGGAATCGACTGAATGGCAACGGGTTTGGTTTTTTTGTTTGGTTAGGGCCATTTGAACAGGCTGTTTCCCTTCTTTAAAACTTCCCCCTGAGCCCCCTCAACTTGGATACCAGTTCCTTAGGGTAAACTTCTTGCCCCCTATACTAGGTGAGTGCCCCTGCTATGGGATGACATGGCACCCTGCTTCCTGTGTCTTATATTCTGTGGTTTTATTGTGTTTCCTAGTTAAGGTCTCTTCCCCAGTAGAGCACAACCACATGGGGCAAGTATTGTGCTTATCTTATTCACGGTAAGGCCTAGGTCTGTTACGGGGCTTGGCATATTGCCAGTTTTCCACAAATACTTGTGAATGACTGGATGAATGAATGAATATACAAAGGTGTGTATATGGACATTTCAAATGAGGAATACTACAAAACCATGATGGGGACAAAAAGTCCCAGTGTGGACATGGTCAGTCAACTCAGGAACTCAAGAACAAGTGGACATGTCCTAAAGTGTGGAAAAGTTAACCTTTGGAAAAAAATAATCATGTTTAAGATTCCTCATCCTAAAAAGTGGTCAGGGTAAATGAAAATCTTAAATACTCAAAGGATGAACGGAATCAAGAAACACACAACTCAGAGGGCAAGTACCAGAAGAGGAAGGGAGTCAGGGGCCTGGGACCCCTCTCTACCCAGCAGTATGTCTTCTTCATGTGTAAAATACCAAGCAGGTAACTGAGGAAAGTCAGGGGAATGGATGCCTATTTCTGGAGCCTTTTGAGAATCACTGTCATGGAGCACAACTTGGTCTTCTGCAACACAGCCCTGCCTGAGAGAGTCGGAGGGGCTGGATTTGCCCGAATGTCTTCTGCTTCTGACTAAAGAGATGGCTGCATAGTTGGGCACAGGCCATACTGGGAGAGTAGACAAGATGTGAGTTCCTCGATCCCAAGGAACAAGGGAGCTCTCTCATCTGTAGTACTAGGGTACTAAGGGAAAGTGTGTGTGAGAGAGAGTAGAGTCAGAAAGAACATGGCGTACACAGGGATGCTGGGAGAGTCTTTGGGCTGTAATTTACGTTTCACTCTATTAGATTATTAAAACAAGGCAAGAGAGAAGAAAACATAACCACAGAGAAAAATAAAAAGCAGTGGGCGGGGGGGGACAGTGAGGAAAGTTAGCAATTTTCAGGCTTGACAGGGGACAGCAGAGAGGTTAAGAAGAAGTTAGTAAAGGAAGGATGGCAACTGAGGTAGCTGCTCTTAGAGAAGGCTGCATATGGGCACAAAGACTCCAAGAGTGTTTTTTAGATTTTTCGTTAAACCCTACCTCTTCACAAAGTCTTCCCACAGTTAGCAGTGGGCAGTTTAGATAATCTCTCTCTGTCTTTCCCTCCCTCCCTTCATACTTTCCTCCCTCCTCCCTCTCTCTCCCTTTTCCTTGTCCTCTGCTGCCAACTGCTCATCCCCAAGGCAACCCCTGACAGGCTATGATTGTTGAAGAAAAAGAAACCGTATAACTCACCCTAGCTGCAAAAGGAAACTAATACATACCAAGGCAGTTTACAGACTCTGAGACCGGCAGTCCACGAGGTGTGTTTCCTGCACTCCTGGTTTGGGAAGAGTGCTTGGCCGTACCAGGGGTAAGTACTCCCCAGCAGTCAGCACTTGTGGGGGCTCAGGACATGTCCCACGGCCACCCAACATCCCCACCAAGTGTGGGGCTCTGACGACGTGGTGCATATTTTGAGAGAACAGAAGCATTACACATGCCCTGCCTGTGATTTTCTCCTGGTGGATTTCTGGAAACCCGGCCTCCTCGAACCTGTCTAGTGGCTCTCTGAAGTCACAAAAGCAACATTGTCCAGCCCTGTCTTAAGGAAGATTAAACTGCATTTAACAACCCAGAAAAGGTAATGATCTCACTACAAAATCAACACATGGTGGTGGCCAGGAGGCTGCTCCTGCCACTGCGCAGGGGCCACCCAACACCTCAGCCTCAACAAGCCATTCATCCTCTCCTGCCACTCGGCTGCCCTGCTCAGAAGTTCTGACCCAGGGACATCACCCTACACTCAATAGGATTAGATGCTCGGGGCTAAGTAAATAGACCTGGCAGGCAGTTCCTGCAGGGGCTCCAGAGGGGGAACCCCAAGTCTGCTCCAGGCCCCGGGCTCTAATTACAAGTTACATAACTGCACCCTCTCTGGGAGCCCTCCAA
This sequence comes from Elephas maximus indicus, assembly GCF_024166365.1. Lineage (NCBI taxonomy): Eukaryota > Metazoa > Chordata > Mammalia > Proboscidea > Elephantidae > Elephas > Elephas maximus. The sequence goes on along the minus strand of NC_064829.1, from coordinate 53,402,325 downwards.
AGGCCCCTTATCCTCCTCTGTGGCTCCCAACTTAGCCTGAAAGGGAAGAGGAACAGGGGAAAAGGAAAGGGCTATAAACTGAAGCAGGAACTTTGGAGAGTAAAAGAAAATCATTTACTTAAAAATGAAAAAGTACAGAATTTCAACAATGGGTTTACCAACTTAAGAAAATTACATTTTTACTCCAGAAAATAGAGATTTTGTTGTTGTTGTTGTTAGAATTCTTAGTAAAAATCAGGAGATAAGGAAAATCAAATGATCAAAATAAAGAAAAATTCAGATTTGGTGGCTAAGAGTTCTTTACAGTTATGCCAAGCAAAAAAAAAAAAAAAAAATGACACTGAATTCTCACTGGTGAGCTGCTAATAAAACTTCCCAAGACTAAGCCTGAGCTTACAAAATTTCCAGAATAAAACTCAGTGGAAACACGGTCAGTGATGAGGTGCCTCATCCCAGCTCCTCATAAAATCCACAGTATGCTGAGCAGGTCTTTCAGACGAAGGGAACGAGCAAAGTGGGTTTAATACAAGGCCAGCTCAGTATCAATGCTCCCACACTCAAGCCAAGCCAAACAACTCAAGTCTTGGCACTCTTTCAGGGAGAAGAGAGGGAGGGAGCCCTGGCAGATAAAGACAGCTTTAGAGAACACACCAGCCAGTCCTTCAGCCTATCCACATACACAAGGAACTTTATTTCCAAGCCCCAGGGAATCTTTCGGTGAAATTCCAGAAATTTACTTGAGATTATAAATATAACAGTCAAGTTCAGAGATGGTAAAGCTGCTCCCCAGACTCTGCTTTTCCACAGAGAGTACTTATCAGTGCCATTCTGACCCAACAGACAAAGTACTTGAGAAATCACCCTTTCTTTTTGTCACTGGCCCCAGAACGAGCCTATTTCAGCTCGTCACAGGTTGTATTAAAGTCAGATGGTGAATTTGGATTTCCTTTTTTTTTTCGACCTGTGTATCAGGCTACCAAGACGGCGCCAAATATAAACTGGTACATGGCTGAGCCTAATGCACATCCTTGCTTTCTTCCTTGATGTCTAGGGGTCTCCTGTGTCCTGGGGTGTCTCTGTAGAAGTCTGGTGAAAGGTGTGGCAGTGCCTGCTGTGAGGGAGACCTTAGAACAAAAGGAGGCATACAGAACCTCCAGAGAAGAGACAGCAGCCCCAGGACACACTTGGGGTCAGGCCCACAAGGAAACACTGCACAACTGGGATGATAATGACAACAGCAACAACGTAAGAGTTAATGCAGACGGAATGATTACTATGTGCACTGAGTTTGAGTTTCAGAGAAAGAGACTGAACTGAGTTTGTAACCCAGCTCTGCTACTTATAAGCAGTGAGATACTGGAAGTTATTAACATTTTGATCCCTGATTATTCCTCATCATATTTGAGAGGAGACCAGAGGCAGTGCTGTGTACTAAGACAGCACCAAATCTCTCATCAGGATACTGGTGATACAGAGTACACCAAGGTTTTATCTTACTTTTATTGTTCACTTTTTGACCTCTAAGGCATTTTTACCTTTCTTATCTCATTTTGGAGTCCCTGGAAGGCACATAAATGGCACAGTGGTTAAGAGTTTGGCAGCTAACCGTAAGGTCGGCAGTTCAAATCCACTAGCTGCTCCTTGGAAACCCTATGGGGCAGTTCACTCTGTCCTATAGGGTTGCTATGAGTCAGAATCAACTCAAAAGCAATGGGTTTGGTTTGGTTTTATTGAATGGTGCAAATGTTAAGCGTTTGGCTACTAACCTAGAGGTAGGTGGTTCGAATCCACTCAGAGACACCTCGGAAGAAAAGGCTGGCGATCTGCTTTGGAAACATTAGCCATTAAAGCCCTATAGAGCACAGTTCTACTGTGCACACATGGGGTCACCATGAGTTGGAATTGACTCACCAGCAACTGGTTTTTGTCTGCTTTTACCCTCTCAGCTTCCTGAGAGGTAGTCTGAGGAAAAACTCATCTCCCCATTTAATCAGTGTGGAAACAAAGTGACAGACATGGTGACTTGCCCTAGAACGGGGAAAGTGTAACCAAAATGCCCAAAATTAGATGCCAAGTGCTCTTCACCCTATGTTAAGTATTCTTTATTAAACTGGTCAGTGTCATAGGTAAGTATCCTGTGAACACACAATGCTGGTTAGGAGCAGCTGAGTGTCAAACGTCCCCCAGGATAGTATCCACCTGGGGCATTATTTAAGGTGTTTTCTATTTCTTTACTTTTTTTTCACCCCCTTGCCTAAAAGATTAAAAGGGAAGACTTCTTTAGGCATAAAGGATAAACCCAAATAGCACAGCTCAAGTGATGAATACGGGGAATTAGAGGGAAAGAGGAAAGCTTCTTAAAACGCACTTTCCAATTGCCCTGTAGTCCAAGAGTTTAAATATTTACCATGAAATTTGCCGTCCCTCTGGCTTTGGGGAGTTTCTAACTTACTGGATAGAGTCTTATCCTGACAGTTCCACCTCACAGTGCCGCTAAATAAAATGAAAGTAGATTCTGTCAGGTTGTTAAATCATATTTTCTTCGGCCTTTTAGAAAAAATCAATCCAGGCTGTGTCTGAACGACCATCCATATGAATAACAGGGGCTGTGCTATGGAGGAAAGGGTGCAGGCTCTACAGCCCTGATCTCAATCAGGCTTGTCAATCAGGGGCAGTTAAGCACGAGTCCTGGGAGTTGGGTGCTCATTTAAGCCAAGGAAAGAGACGGAGGGAAGAAGATGTCAGGGGTGAAAGTACCCAAAATAAAGTGCTTCTTGACTTAATGTCAGGCCCCAACTGTCTGTGCACACGCCCTACAGGAGAGGGTGATTATTCATAATATCCTCCCCTTTCCTGTCAGGTCAACTATGCATAGATCATCATCTCTCACAATTTCATGAGAGATAAAAGAGAGGTACAAGTACATAGCAGTGGAGTTAAAACATATGTGTTCACTGAATGCTGGAGGGTAGTTAAGGGCTAGAAGGAGGGTAGGGTTATTTCGGAAAGAAGAGGTGATCCCAATTTGAACAGTTTACATAGGTAGAAAGCAAAGTAAAAAGAAAGTAGCCTGGTCAGGGAACTGTCAGAGCCTAACTGACTCAGTCACTGACACAGGACATTTGGCTTCTCCAGGCTACAGGTTCATCATTTATAAAATGCCGACAATCTGTGAGATGGCTTTAATGTCCTTTCCAACTCTGAGAGTCTTTAATTCCATCATTCTAAAACCAATCCCTATGACTCACTATTTTTCAGCTTAAAACAATAAAAGAAACGATCAACAGTGGTATTTTCCAAGCTTGGGGATTCCTACACTGACCTAAGTTTGAAAATCATGCTCTGTCTGAATGACTTGAATCAAGTGAAGGACTTGGAGGTGAAATGAAAATAACTGCAGGAACAAGAGATCAGAAAAAAAAATAAGATGCAAGAATTGTATCTTATTCATTTGTTAGAAATAAGGCTATGGAGGAAATGATGAGGGAAAAAAAATTAACCAAAACTCAAGTCCTGAATTCTCGCAGGCTCCCAGTGAGGAATCTAGATGTCATAACTGTTATGTTACTTCCTTCAGAAATCTTCCTTACCTCCCAGTCTATGATAGCACAGCACCTTCCACATACTACTAGCTGCATTTGTCACATAGCAATAGCCATATTTATTTGTCTCTTTCTTCCAGAAGATGGTAAGTTCTTTGAGGGCAAGGAGAGCACCTTAATTCAATTTTTTTTTTTTTTTTTTTTTATGTATAGGACACTGCACAGAGCTTGTATAAAGTAATCGGTCAATTTTTTTTTTTTTTTTTTAATGAATGAGCTTTGAAATTACTTCCCCAATAGCAATTAAAGGAAAAAAGATCCAGGCCACAGGCTTAAGGTTCTAATTTCTGGCAAGATCTTCAGAAGAAAGGTAAGGTACACTGATCTGAAAGTGTCAGCTCTCTCAGAGTTTTTATTAGCATTTTCAGGAAAGTTAAAAAAAAAAAAAAGGAAAGAAAGAAAACCCTCTAAATTTACCTTCGGGGACCTTGTCATTATCTTTTCTGCAAAGCAGCATACCAACTTTGAAATGGTTTGACTCAGACCAAAACTCAAGTAAAAATGCAGAAAATCTATCGTTATATACCTAGAGACCTGTGATTCACTCAAACTGAGAGGTTAGGGATCAAACTGCAAGCACAGTCATTTTTCTAGATGTTTGAGTATCAAGAGCGAGCTCTAGAATGAGACAACTCAGGTTCAAATTCTTTCTTGCCCCTTCCAGATTGTATGACTATACTCAAGCTAAGGCTGAAGAATATCTTCAAAGACTCTACAGAGGAATTATATTAGATCATCTCTAAGTTACTTCTAAGTTCAAGTTCCCATAATCCCGAGCCTCACCACACAATCCACCTATCATCTACTGTCAAGTCACATTCCGCACAACAGCTCCTGCCAGTCTCTACTGCATGTCATTGCTAATGACCATAGTATCTCTATCAGTGATTCTCTAATGCTTAGGGCATGGAAGGCTATATAGCTCAAAAGTAAGTCATCAGAATTTCCTTGCAGATCTTTTACTAGATGCACATATCCAGGCCCCCTACAAACACACACACACACACACACACACTTCTGGTGGGTACTCTCAAGGACACAGGTCAAGAATGCATGTTTCCATTGAGTACCCCAGATAGACCAGTATTCCATGACCATACCTGTCATGGATTGAACTGTGTCCCCCCAAAATATCTGTCAACTTGGCTAGGTCATAATTCCCAGTATTTTATGATTGTCTATCATTTTGTCATCTGATATGATTTCCCTATGTGTTGTAAATCCTATCACTATGATGTAGTGAAATGGACTAGTGGCAGTTATATTGATAAGATCTACAAGATTAGATAGTGTCTTAAGCCAATCTCTTTTGAGATATAAAAGAGAGAAGGGGGCAGAGAGACAAGGGAACCTCATACCATCAAGAAAGCAGCACCAGGAGCAGACCGTGTCCTTTGGACCAGAGGTTCCTGCACTGAGATGCTCCCAGACCAAGGGAAGACTGATGACAAGGACATTCCTCCAGAGCCAACAGAGAAAGCCTTTCCCTGGAGCCAGTGCCCTGAATTCGGACTTCTAGCCTACTGGACTTTGAGAGAAAACATTTCTCTTTATTAAAGCCACCCAGTTATAGTATTTCTGTTATAGCAGCACTAAATGACCAAGACAATGCCCTTCACCCTGATTGAGACCCCTTTTCTGTGCTGAGATCCATGTCTACATCTAAAGAGGAGGTAAAGACTTCCATCGTTTTAAGAACAAAATCTTCAGGGTCATAGCCCATAGCAAACCAAGTACATTTCTAACAATAACCAGTGTATAAAATCTTGGGCCCCTCCTTCCTCCTTCTCACATTACCCTTCAATAACTATGACCTACCATTGGCTCAAATTTTTTTATTCAATCTGGTTCAATAGCTATGTTGTCCCCAGGCACCTGTAAGTAAGTGGTTGTTGCAGGAGAACAAAAGTATGTTAGTATGTCTTCTAGGAACTACGCCTTTCACCTCGCCAGGCCATGCTAAGAAAGAAATGAATACACACATTCAGAGAGAAGAAAATGGGGCAAGATAAAAAGGTATAGAGATATTAATACTTACTTGAAATGTGAAGTATGAACCAAGCTTTAGGCCTCATTCTCTTTAGCTGGCAGATAACCTTCATAGCCCAAGCTGGGTTTCTGTTTGCTTGTTTGTTTGTTTTGGTTTGGATTTTGGTTTCCATCAGTTGGAAATAAGCATTCAAAGAGTGAAATTCCAAACCTGCCAACTATCACTTCTCTACATTCTTGGGGCAAGGAGAAAGCTAACTCCTGACGATACAGCAAAAAAAAAAAAACAAATCCGAACCAATTGCCATCGAGTCAATTCTGACTCATAGCGACCTTATGGGACAGAGTAAAACTGTCCCATAGGGTTTCCAAAGAGTGGCTGATAGATTCAAACTGCTGACCTCTTAACCTCTTAACAACTGAGCCACCTGTAGCTCTGGAGGAAAAGTGGCTCTGGTCTTAAACAGGTATCAAAAATAAAAGGAACTAGAACTAAATTTTTTTTTTTTTTTTTGGGGGGTAGAAGATATCTAAGTAGGAATCATGCTGTGGGAATATGCTCTATAAAAAACCCAGTGCCGTTGAGTCGATTCCGACTCATAGCAACCCTATAGGACAGAGTAGAACTGCCCCATAGAGTTTCCAAGGAGCTCCTGGGGGATTCAAACTGCCAACCCTTTGGTTAGCAGCTGTAGCACTTAACCACTATGCCACCAGGGTTTCCATATGGTCTATACCAATTGTTATTCCAGGCATTTTTGCATGTATCATTATACTTAATTCTCAAAACACTCCCTCATCTTGGAATTCTCTACACCAACAAAGAGAATGTCGAAGAGGAAATCACGAAGCCAATACCATTTACAATAGCCCCCAAGAAGATAAAGTACTTAGGAATAAATCTAGCCAGAGATGTAAAAGATCTATACAAAGAAAGCTACAAGACACTACGGCAAGAAACCTAAAGAGACCTACATAAGTGGAAAAACATACCTTACTCATGGATAGGAAGACTAAACATTGTAAAAATGTTTATTCTACCCAAACTGATCTATAGACACAATGCAATCCCAATCCAAATACCAAAGACATTTTTTAAAGAGGTGGAGAAACAAATCACCAACTTCATATGGAAGGAAAAGAGGCCCCAGGTAAGTAAAGCATTACTGAAAAAGAAGAACAAAGTGGGAGGCCTCATACTACCTGATTTTAGAACCTATTATACCACTACAGTAGTCAAAACAGCCTGGTACTGTAACAACAACATACATAAAACAATGGAACAGGATAGAGAATCTAGACAAAAATCCATACACATATGAGCAGCTGATATTTGACAAAGGACCAAAATGAGTAAAATGGGGAAAAGATAGTCTCGTTAATAAATGGTGCTGGCATAACTGGATATTCATCTGCAAAAAAATGAAACAAGACCCCATGCATAAAAACTAACTCAGAATGGATCAAAGACCTAAATATAAAATCTAAAACGATAGAGATCATGGAAGAAAAAATAGAGACAACACTAGAAGCCCTAATACATGGCAAAAACAGTATACAAAACATTACTAACAATGCACAAACACCAGAAGAGAAACTAGATAACTGGGAGCTCCTAAAAATTAAACACCTATGGTCATCCAAAGACTTCACCAAAAAAGTAAAAAGATTACCTACACACTGGGACAAAGTTTTTGGCTATGACAATTCTGATCAGCGTCTGATCTCTAAAATCTGCACGATACTGCAAAAGCTCAACAACAAAAAGACAAATAACCCAATTAAAAAATGGGTAAAGGGTATGAACAGACACTTCACCAAAGAAGACATTCAGGGGGCTAACAGATGCATGAGAAAATGCTCGTGATCATTAGCCATTAGAGAAATGTAAATCAAAAATACAATGAGATACCATCTCACTCCAACAAGGCTGGCATTAATCCAAAAAACACAAAATAATAACTGTTGGAAAGGTTGAGAAGAGACTGGAACACTTATACACTGCTGGAGGGAATGTCAAATGGTACAACCATTTGGAAATCGACTTGGCGCTTCCTTCAAAAGCTGGAAATAGAACTACCATATGATCCAGCAATTCCACTCCTTGAAATATATCTTGGAGAACTAAGAGCCTTCGCATGAACAGATACATGCACATCCATGTTCACTGCAGCACTGTTTACAATAGCAAAAAGATGGAAGCAACCAAGGTGTCTGTCAACGGATGAATGGATAAATAAATTACAGTATATTCACATAATGGAATATTACACAACGATTATGAACAATGATGAATCCATGAAACATCTCATAACATGGAGGATTCTGGAAGGCATTAGGCTGAGTGAAATTAGTCAGCTGCAAAAAGACAAACATTGTATGAGACCACTATTATAAGAACTCAAGAAAAAGTTTCAATACAGAAGGAAATATTCTTTGATGGTTATGAGGGTGGGGGGGAGGAAGAGCAGTATTCACTAATTAGATAGTAGACAAGGACTATTTTCAGTGAAGGGAAAGGCAACACACAGTACAGGAGAGGTCAGCACAACTGGAGTAAACCAAAAGCAAAGAAGTTTCCTGAATACAACTGAACACTTCAAAGGCCAGAGTAGCAGGGATATGAGTTTGGGGACCATGGTTTCAGGGGACATCTAAGTCAACTGGCATAACAAACTGCAGTAAGAAAACATTCTGCACCCCATTTTGGTCAGTGGTGCCTGGGGTCTTAAATGCTAGCAAGCAGCCATCTAAGATGCATAAATTGGTCTCAACCCACCCGAAGCAAAGGAGAATGAAAACCACCAAAGACATAAGGTAAAGATGGACCCAAGAGAAAGGAAGGGCCACATAAACCTGAGACTACATCAGCCTGAGACCAAAAGAACTAGATGGTGCCCGGCTATCACCAATCACTGCCCTGACAGGGAACACAACAGAGAATCCCTGATGGACCTGAAGAACAGTGGGATGCAGACCTCAGATCCTCATAAAAAGACCAGACTTAATGGTCTGATTGAGGCTAGAGGGACCCCAAAGGTCATGCTCCCTGGACCCTTTGTTATCCCAAGACTGGAAACTATTCCCAAAGCCAAGTCTTCAGACAGGGATTGGACTAGAGTATGAGACAGAAAATGATACTGGTGAGGAGTGAGGTTCTTGGCTCAAGTAGACACATGAGGCTATGTGGGCAACTCCTGTCCGGAGACGAGATGAGAAGGCAGAGGGGACAGGAGCTGGTTGAATGGATACAGGGAATACAGGGTGGAGAGGAGGAGTGTGCTATCTCATTGGAGGAGGGCAGTTAGAAGTACACTGCAAGGTGTGTATAAATTTTCATATGAGAGACTGACTTGATTTGTAAACTTTCACTTAAAGCACAAAAAATAAAAAATTTTAAAAATCCCCTCATCCCATTAAACAAATGAGAAAACTGAGCTGGAGAAACACATTAAGTAGGCTGTCTAAGGTTATCTGACAGTATTTAGTGGAGCTGGATTCAAACCCAGCCAGTCTGAGTCAAAAGCCTATATGCTTAGATAAAACACACAGGATGACCAAGGACAGAAACATCACACTGCCCAAGAGTGGAATTTTCCTTTAGCCCTGGGGTTACACCCTTATGAAAATACCCCCCAGGACCTAAAGAAGCATCAGAGTCAAGAATGTTCCTTTGCCTGACAAGCATCAGTATTCCCAGGGATGCAGTTCCCCATCCCTGCTGGGCCTGGAGCAGGACTCCAAAGGAGAAGGGTGAGTTCTCCAGGCCAATGCAGGAGGCCCGACCCTCCACTCCCCAGGCAGATGTGAATCCCGGAGGTGTTTTCTTTTCCTTTTCTTATTTAAAGAAAAAACAAAACTCTCCCCACTCCTCATGTACAATGCCTCTCATGCTGCCGTCAGACAATAATTTTACAGTCACACGATGACCCCTTTGCAAAGAAAAGAGGAAAAGCCTGCACCCCACCCAATCCAAACCCAGGACAGTCAACCTCTGCAAAAGCTCAGGTCACAGAAGATCAAACTCACACACTGAGGAACAACAGGAGGGGGGAAGGCTGGGGCGGGGGCGAGGACGGGAAGGAGGAAGCATAAAGTTTAAAGGTCACAACAAATGTCAACCTAACACCAGTTCTGTATGAACAGCACACAGCCTCACTGCTAGACAAATAAATGCTGCCGGGGAGGCAAGGTATCAAGAGGCTTTATTAACTCTTCCTGGAATCGTATACATAGGAAGCCTGTTCCATCATATAAGCTGCAAAACACAATATTTATCCCTTGGGGGGAAAATCACAGAGCTGATATTGAACCCACAATACAGAGTGTCTCTTCCAGTCCCCTCCCAGCTGGTCTCCAGGGACCTGACAGCAGGAAATACCACAGTAGATTTTGATAAGAGTGGGAAGGGTCACGTGCTGATGAGAACCGAGGGCACAGCTCTACCTCCACCTTCTGCTGACTCTGTTCCAGGTTTGACTAGGGCCCCACTGAGCCCAAGTGAGGCCTGAGATGAATGGGGTCCCATGTACCATTTTCACATGAGGGTTCCACCCCTGTGCCCAGTTCTGTGGGGATCCCACCTCTATCTGGGAGGTTCATATGGAAAAACGCCCCTTTGTGGAGCCTAAGGAAGTAAAGGAGAACCCACAGGATGGCTGATCTAGGCTTGTCCCCTTGCAAGGGTCTCTGGGCTACATTCTCTGCCCAGTCCCGCTGTGTTTCCCATATTGGCTGCTCACCAGGGTCACCTGGGGAACTTAAAGAGAAAAATAAATACGTAAGTGGTGTGTGTGTGTGTGCGTGTGTGTGTGAGTGTGCATGTTTCCCCAGCCCCATCCTAAGAAGTCTTTTTCAGTAGGTGTTGAGTGGGTCTAGAGAATGTGTATTATTAAAAAGCTCTCAAGTAATTCTCATGCAGTACCTGGGTGGTAAAACTGTTAACAAGCTCAGCTGCTAACCAAAAGGTTAGAACTTCAAGTCCACTCTGAGGCACCCTGGAAGAAAGGTCTGGCAATCTACTTCTGAAAAATTAGCCATTAAAAAAAAAAACCCTATGGTTCTATTCTGACACATACAGGTTCACCATGAGTGGGGGTCAACTTGACAGCAACTGGGAACGGGAATTGTGATGCAGCCAGTGACCCTAACAGCAGTCTGCAAATGGGTATTATAGGAAATTGGAAAGCACATACTGGCCTCCCTACAAACTGAAACCAGTGGTCTAGATAGGTGGCCAAGTGTGTATCAGGCCACTGTGAACACACCATGAGCCAAAACTGTCTCAGAGCCCCCAAACAGCATGTGGTTCTCAGCATTTCCTTCAAGTGACAACTCTGGGTCTGGAAGGACACCTCCTTCTTCAGGCCTTCCCTGAGTGCCACTACCCTGATGTTAGGAAACATGTGATGGCCGCCATTCTGGTCCATGGGATCTCTCTTCATCTCTGATGGGATTTGGTGTACTGAGCTCCCACATATCTGTAGAAAATAACTGATAACTTTTAAAGGAATGACTCAAAATCTTTTGGGGGCTGTTCCTGAACAATCAAGGCAAGTGCTAAAACAAAAACAGTGTGAGGAACGTCTTGCGTATTACCCAAGTGCAAAAGATAGAAAGATAAATCCACGTGGGAATCTTAAGGATACTTCAAAGATACCAAAATTCTAGAATAAAAGGACAACCCAAAGGCAAGAAACATGAAAATAGGTAAACAAACGCAGGTAAGCTCAAAACATGCTTGATGTCTAACTGACCAAGAGCCAAAGGGCAGTGAAGACTTGAACACACCACCTCAGTGTCAGCCATGAGCAAACCAAGCAGGTGAAGTTGTCCAGGCTCCCAGCCTCCACTCAGCATCTTTCTCTACTGATTCTGTGCTCCCCCGCACCTGAATATGCTGAACTCAAGGTCCTCATTCTTTCTTCTTCTTCCATTACTTCTACAGAAACTCTTCTCTTGGACACATCAGTTGTTAGTCATAGATACCTCTGTCTGAATACAAGTCTGTGGTATTTCTCCCATAGAATCTGCATGTTTGCCTTTTGTTTCTCCACAGGAGGCAGAGGCAGGGGAGAGAGCCTAGAGGGGAGAATTTTCCTTTTGAAAGAATTTCAGAATCTACTAGCAGCTAGGCCAAGTATGGGGCTTTCTTTGGATAGTGGAGCTGAAAATCAGAATTGTGAAATTTCTGCAATTAAATGTCTACAGTGGACCCACAAAGAATATGGTGGGCCTTTGTTTGCATGGTCTAGATTACATATGGACACAAAGGTGGTGTCAGGCCCAATGCTGAAAGAGAATCCTCACCACAATTGCGCATATGTGTGTGTGTGTGTGTGTATCTGTATGTGTGTGCGTGTGTGGGTATGTATCTGAACGGCTGCCAGTCAGCCGTTAGTCTGTTCCACCCCATAACAACTGAAAGATGGCCCTGCAGGTCATAGCTGCCACCATGGCACCGTTTAGCCCTTCATGGTATTCTGTGTAGCATAATGGCAGGAAGAAAACTGAGTTTTATGGGGTGTTTTTGTTTTGCACGACATTTCCTTATAAGAATAGTCATGGGAAAGATTAAAACTCGGAATTCCTTACTCCCCACACTCACATTTACCCCAACAGCTATTTCCAGACGCCAAATTCCACGTAAATTGGAAGAGGAGGGGGAATTTAGAAGATCAGAATCTCCAGGAGAACCTGGCTTGAGCCAAGACAACAGAGATGGATCTCTTCTAACAGATACATACTTAAGAAATCACCACCCTCAATTACAAAAGGACAAAATACTGTATGACTTCACTTATTCAAAAAGACAAGAATAGGCAAATATATAGAGACCAAAGATTATTAGTGGTGACCAGGGGCAGGAGGGAGGAGGAAAGGGGAGGGGGGCATTATTGCTTATGGAGCACGGAGTTTTGGTTTACGGTGATGGAAAAATTGCAGTGATTAAGGGTAAGGTTGCACAGCCAATTAATGTAATTGTTCTCAGTAAGTTATACCTCTGTAAGAGGTTAAATTGGTGCATGTTGTATGACAGATATATTTACAACAGTGACAAAATAATAATAATTAAAAAGGAATAAAAAGAGTAGCTGCTGAGGTTGCTATGTACAACCAAACACCTCATGGGATTTGGTTCCTTGATTTGGAGGTTTAGGATCATGGTTTCATGGGACACTGCAGTTAATTGTTTAGTGTTTCAATTCTACCTCCTAGTTCATTAAGTGGCTATCCAAGGTACAACAACCGGTCTCTATTCACCTGGAGCAATAGAGGAAGAGGAGAGTCAGGAGTAGGAGGAGATGGAATGTGTGGCTAATTGCCTCCATGAACAACTGCCTCCTTTGACATGAGACCAGAAGAACTGGATGGTGCCCAGTTACTATTACTGAATGTTTTGATCAAAGATTCTATAGAAGAATCCCAGTCAAAAGGGGGGAAATACAAAAGAGAATTTCAAATTCTGACAGAATCCAGATTTTCTGGATCCATGGAGGCTGAATGAATCCCTGAAACTATTGCCCTGAGATAATCTTTGAACCTTAAACCGAAAACATCCCCTGAAATCTTCTCAAAACCAAACAACAGTTTAGCTTAACTAGTAAAGAATGCCCTCCTTGAGCACTATGCTCTTTTACTATCTATCTACATGGGATCCAATTGAGGACAGCAACTCAAAGATCTGATAGGAAACTTAGGGGAGCAGTGAGTTTATGTTAACATGAGAAGAACAACTCAGAAAAAGTGGGTGAGAATAGTTGCACAACTTGAGGAATGTAACCAGTGTCACTGAATCATACAGGAAGAAATTGTTGAATTTGTGTATGTTCTGCTGTGTATATTCTCAACAAAAACAAATAATACAAAAAGGAAGAAAAAAATTGCCACCCAATAATAGTTGAGGTAAAGAGCACACTTTGAAAGAACCTTGTTGTAGTTTGAAAAAAATGTCAGGATATTCACCCCATTTGTTCCCAAGGAACCTGTGGTTTTTAGAACCAGTACTAAATGGGTAAAATCCAGGCTCACGCTAAATCGAAAGTTTCCAGTGGTTGACCTAACATAGAAAGAAAGACAAAAAAAGGAAGACGTGTTAAATAGGAGGGTTCTATCTAGATTCCAGTGGGATGCATCTGACTATGGGGTCCCTTGAACTCTTTATAGGTAAGAGTTCATTTTTCTGGACCAGCTATCTAACCAAATTCCAGCCCTAGAATCCTCTGGCTCCCTGGCTCAGCTCTGAGCATTCAGCTGAACCTCCCACTTGTTTCTTCTCATTTTTCCCTTTCCTAGTATTCCTTTCCTCTGTCACTGAAAGAAAAGTCACCATCAGGTGTGTAATATTCAGCAGCTCACACTGCCCATCTCTCTTCATAGGACCCTTTACAGAGATAAAGAGAATCTCTCAGCCCGTCTTCCACTCCTCACTCCCCTGTGGGTATGGAAAATGACTCACAGAGCAAGAAGTCCTTGCCTTATTCCGAAGGATTTCCATGGGATTTTCCTAAGCAACCAGGGCAACTGTAAAGGTAACAGAGTTCTTTGTGAAATACATCTCTCTACACACTTTATGGGCTTTCCAACAGTTCAGAAACTGTAGCTTCCTTGTGCATTTCATTGTGTGATATGGTTAAGCTGTGATCACTATAATTCCACTAATGGTAAGCTTGACTCTTCTTAGAAGGAAAAGAACAAAAAACCTGATAATCACCAAAAACTTGGTAAATATGACCGAAATCCTTAGCTAGTCTTGACAGATCCTGAATGGAGCAACTTGTATCGTAGCCAACCCAAATCCTCCAAACAAGAGAAGCTTTTAATGGACAGTTACCCTGAGTAAAGAAACTTGAAAACATTGTCCCTGATTTCAAGCTCTGCAAAAACACACACACCCACACCAACACACACACACACACCCACCCACCCATGGAAGTATTTCATAATGGTTTCAATGTTTGTGTGCCTTGTTTGTTTTTCAAAACATTTTTAGAGAAAACTTTACATGGGATGCTCCTGTATAAAACAGATAAAAAGCAAAGCTGCCGTGGTTCGAGTGGGTCAGGGCAACAGACACCTATTCATTCAGCAATCTCTTGGCACCCAACACTGGCCCCTGAATCACTGAGGGCTGCCCAAATCACGCCTTAAAGACCACCCACCCAGATGCTATAGGATTTTCCATTACTAACATGAGGTGTGGGGTTTGCTTCAGACAGGATGGTTATAGATGTTCACTCTCATCCTAGCGCTCATTCACTGAGTGCCTACTCTCTGCCACTCTACAGACACTAGGGAGAAAGAGACATGCAGCCTCACCTCAAGGAGCTCATAGTCCATTATGGGAAAGGTACATAATCAGAATATTCCAAAACAATAGGATGAGCAATATGACAAAGCTAGTCAGAGAACTCAGTGCAATTCCAGTATCCATCTCTACAAAAGTTTTCAGGACACTGAGCCCATTACAGAGCAGACTGACTCTGCCTTTAATTCACCAGCTGGCTGACTTTGAGGCAGAAGATTGGCCTGCTGAAGAAATGAGTATATTAAAGGCTTGTCTAAAACCACCTCTATGAAACGAAATTATTTCATTTTATTCCCAAGCATCATGTAAAAAGCACTTGCTATCTGCCCTGTGAATGACAAGAGATGAGGTAAAATTGTTAAGCCTTAAGAATAACAGAATATTCACACTATCTAATGGTGGCCCATCAGCTCAGTTTCTGATGCTGTGGAGGATATGGTGGCCTACTTTGACCCTAACCACAGAGATTAAAGTTATAATCAGATATAATACTCTAATACTATTCAGAAACCCATTAAATATTTTTTACAAACATTTAATATAATCATTATAAGGAGGCAAAGAATACCTAAGCTTAATACCAATTTGGTGATTTCCCTTCCTCTGCTGAACTAGGAATCCTTAAGTTTGAGGTCCAAGTCACAGTTGGTGACTCTTTTGAGAACAAAATAGTTTCTAACAAGCGGATTTGATCCATCCCCAGGTAGTTCCATTTGCTCCCACATAACCTGTGGGGTCCTTAATAACTCCAGAGTTGTGTTTTTCCTTGTAGTAACAAATGCTTTTATTCGAGGGAATGAAAGAAAGCACTCATGCCAGTGACAGGGGAAAGGAATTGAGAACTACAGAACCTTGGAGAGAAACAATTTAGAGTTGTCTCATCCAGCATCCCACCCAAAGAAAGAATGATGTGCTGCGGATGGCCATTTATCTTTGCTTGAACGCCCCCAGAGTGGGAGTTTACTACTCCCTGGTGATACCCATTCCTCTGAGACAGCCTTTTTTTGTTCATTTGTCTGTTTTTATTTTAAAGAAATATTTCTCCAAGTTGATATAAATTTCTGTCTCTGTGTCACTCCTACCTATAGGTTCAAAATCTGCTCTGTGGGACAACACAGAACTGAAATTTTCTCTCTTTCATGGAACAGGCTTTCAAATACATATTCCAGTGGCATACGAAGCTCATTTCCAAATCTGTTGAGAATCCTACAGGTTGCCGCACACGCTGTCTTCTCTTTGCACTTTAAGAGCTCCCTACCACTTCAAAGGACTCTAATAATAGATGGTTGATGCAAAGATATAACTTTTGAGAGATTACTTAACATTCTATTTTACAGAGGTGAAA
This sequence comes from Elephas maximus indicus, assembly GCF_024166365.1. NCBI lineage: Eukaryota > Metazoa > Chordata > Mammalia > Proboscidea > Elephantidae > Elephas > Elephas maximus. The sequence continues at coordinate 53,386,082 of NC_064829.1, read as the reverse complement.
AATAAGGCCCCAAGAAGTTAGGTAACTTTCCTAAGGTCACACAACCAGAATGATAGTCTGGTCCCCTAACTCCCTGCCCACCACCTGCCTATTTTGTCCTTCTCTATTTTCCTAGGAGGGACCAGTCCCTGGAGAAGAACATCATGCTTAGTAAAGTAGAGGGTCAGCGAAAGAGAGGAAGACCCTCAACGAGATGGACTGACACAGTGGCTGCAACAGTGGGCTCAAACATAACAACAATTGTGAGGATGGTGGAGGACTGAGTATTTCTTTCTCTTGTATATAAGGTCGCTATGAATCAGAATTGACTTGATGGCACCCAACAGCAACAACTATTTTCCTAATATCTGTATTTCGGATTGGACTGAAGTGAAACAAGAGATACTCTGATCAACTTTCCCTTGAAATGAGGTTATTAGAAACCATTCTACACACCCCATAATGGGAAGTATCTTCACATAGGAAGGAGTTTAGATGTCTAGAGACTACTGGCCCTAAGGTCTGAACCTCAGCAGTGGAAAAGGATTAGAAGCCTAGAGTTTTAGTCCTACTATGGGATAGTCAATAAACACTACATCCTTAAGTATCGTTCTAATTACTACTACAATTATTTCGTTCCCTTTGCAGGGACACTTTCTTTTTTTTCCCTGTGGTGGGCAGAAGTAGCAAGGTAAGATGGGGATATCTCATGGGTGGATTGTTTTGTTGTTGTTGGTTTGTTTTTCCATCTAGATATATGCCGCTACCTCTTTTGCAGAGATTATGGATGGGGAAAGCCACAGTACAGTGTAACCAGAGTGTGGCTCACCATTCCTCACAGCTATTCCTTCTTAATAAAGAGCAGCACTTCTGCAAGAGATGAGGTTACTGTCAGAGAGGGCATGATAAATAATGATTAATTTGATCTGAGCCAACATAAACTGGATCCACCATTCACTAAATAATTACTCTGTAGCCTGGATACCATTTCCTCAAGGTTCAGGGAAGTTGCTGACCATTTATCATATTCAAACAGAGCAAAAAACCTCCATAAACAAGAGAGGATAAAATAAGAAACCATCATGAAAATAAAATCAACTGTCTTCATGTCCACCACGAGATGCCTGCTTACAAGCAAGAAACAACAACAAAAACCCTATGTTGCTATCCTGTGCCAAAGGGCGAAAAATAAAAGTGACTGGACAGACACACTTCTCCAAGAAAAGAACAGGAGGCAAATCTGGTTTCTCTTCCAGGAAGGGAAATGGAGTCAAAAAGAAAGAATCAACCATCTGACCGGCAGAAGTCTACCTTTACAACTGGTCTTTACATTTACCTTATAGGTACAGTGTCAGCTCCTACCACTCAACACATGAAAACAGTCATTTGAGACATTTAGTTGGACTTTTAAAATCACAGGGCGTGTGTATTGCAAAACCGGGTTTCAATCCGAGTCTTCCACCTTAAGGACTATCTTTTGTTGTGACATTTGACAAAGTTTATCCTGAGTCAGATCCTAACCCAAAATGACTTTTCTGAGTTCTATTTTTAGAGTAGATCATTTCATGAATCTTTTAACAGATATTTATCGAGACTCTACTATGTTCCAGGCATTACTCTAAGAACAGGGACAGATCAGTGAGCAAACTAAAGTCCCTGTCCTCAAAAGCTTTCACTCTAGCAGAGAGAAGTAGGTAATATATAAACAAGTAAGGTGCCTAGGACATTAGATAGCAATAAGTTCTAGGTATAAAATTACGAGAGGTTAAAGGGGACAAGGAAACTCAGAGGGCGTGGAGCCTGTTATTTTATATAGGTTGGTCAGGAAAGGCATCATGACTAATTGATACTTGAACAGAAAAGTCAAAAGCAAGGAATGCAGGTGTCTGAGGGAGAGACTTCCAGGCACAGGAAATCACAAAAGCAGATGGCCCAAGGTGGACTGATGCTTAGAGTTTTCTGTGGGGTAAAGCAGGGTGACCAAGGGGAAAGGGGATGAGATCAGACAGGTAACAGGGGCCAGCTTATTCATGACTCTGTGGGCCATTGTGAAGAGCTCTGAATGAAATGGGGAGTCCTTTGAGGGTTTGTAACAGAGGAGTGTCCTAATTTGACTGGTGTTTTAAGGATCACTCTGGCCATTAAATAGAAAATAGAATAGATATAAGAGTTTGGAGTTCAAGTGGTAGCTCCAGGGAGGAGATAAACATTTGGGAGTTGTATGTGTATAATTCAATGCTATGAGAGATTATAGACAGAGAAAAGGTTGGAGATCTGAGTCCTGCAATGCTCCAATGTTTAGAGTTCAGAGAGATGAGGAGGGACTGGCAGAGGAATCAGAAAAGGAACAGCCAGTGAGCTATGAGGGAAACAAAGAGAGGGTGGTGTCCCAGAAGCCCAGGGAAGAGTGTTTCAAGAAGGAGGGAAGATTCAAATATGTCAAGTGTAGCTGAGAGGTCAGATGGCAATTAATGTTATCAGAAGCTTAGGATATCTCTCCAAAGATAATTCAAATTCTGGCTTTCAGAACACATTAGCCAAGCACTGGAGAAAGTATTCCACAGCTTTAAGTGGCCACTGCCACTTAAAGACTATTTACCACCCCTCTTGCACTTCCAAGCTATTCTCAGTAAGAGTTCAGAGAGTCAATACAGTAACCATCAACCTCAAACAACTCAGCTCCAGGCTGTAGCTGGTGATACTTCCTTCCACCTAAGGGATGCAGAAGCCTTGCTACCAATGGCCTCCCTTTTCCTTACCACATGCCACGACACTAAGAGAGAACAATCCGTTTACTGCTTCTCCTTTTAGATGTGAAGACACTGGGACACTAAGTCTGTCTGATGCATAAATTAAGTGCTACACTACACTGGTCTGTTAAATTAATATACCACCCCAAATAAGTACTCGTCAATTATTTAGAGGACAAATAAATGAATCTTAACGATGAACAATGCAGCTTAAGAGCTAAAAGCAAGTCAACAGTTGAGTTCCACTCATGACCTATAAATTCTGATATCCAGACCCACTCTTGAGATCTATCTTCTCTTTTTCCTGCCACTGCCCAGTGGATGAGGGTGAGAGAACTGTTAAATGTGCTTTGAAGGCCTTGGTTCAGCCAGTCTCAGAAACCAGCTTGCAGAGTCTTTCCTTTCCTAGGCACCATTCCTGTGGTCCCAGCCTCAATGGGAAACTCTTGACCCATCCCTGTTGGAAAAATAATTATTTCTTTCCTTCCTCTCTCACATCACGCACTGATAACCAATGAAATCACACTGTATAATGTAAAAAAAAAAATTTTTTTTTTTTTTAGGTCAGAAAAATGCAAATGATCAATAAATATATGTTTTGGACCTACTGTGTGCTTGGAACCACCCTATGTATCCCCTCTGGCCCTATCTCTATGCCTGGCACAAAAGAGCATGCAATCATCTCCTGTTTTATATACATGTGAGGGTCTGAACAAAATGCAAACCTATATGAACTAAGTGCTAATGAACTGTACTGTGCAGATAACAGCATCTTTAGAACTCAGGGCCTGGGGAGGTATCAAGAAGAGGCTGTGCTCTATCCAACATTGCTGAGGAGGTGAGTTCTGGGCTGGGCTAGAGGGTGACAGGAGAGGACAGCATATCCAAAATGGGGAAAGAAGTTAGCAGTGCTTGAGCAGAAAAAAAAGGCATTGAGAAGTTTGGTAAAACTGTGGATTATTCAAGGTAAGAGGTAATGCTGGAATGACCAGTCTGGCCAGCTGACCTACTTTATTACCTAATGGCCCTAATACAGATAGCTACCTTTTTGGCTTTGATGACCTAGGTCAGGTGGAGTACAATTCCAAGGCACCCCAGATCTACCATCAGTCACAAGTGATGCAGAGTGCCCTAGACCAGGAGATCAGGGTCCAAGTCCTGGCTTTGTCACTTAATAAAATTATAAAAAATAAAAAGGCATCTATTTATCCTTGTTTTGGTTTTCTCCCTTACAAAAACGGGGAAGGAGGAATAGCCTTGCCTACTTCAAATGGTTATCATGAGGCTCAAACATCAAAGCTCTGTTCAAAAGTGATATCTGTATGAAATAAATCTCTAACAAAAATATAGTAGGCTGTCTTAAGAAGTAATATTGGTATGACTTGACTTAACCCATTGAGATCACTGTAGCTCACTGCTGCCCCTCACTCAAAAAAGTATATTCTCTTGATGAGAAAAGATAATCGATTCTTCAGAATTAGTGAGGTGTTAGCAAGAATATTCGGATCAGACAGATGCGGATTTGATTCCCAGTTCTATTTGCCAGCTGTGCAACCTTGGACAAGTTTTGTTAGTTTGCTAAGCCTTATTATTATTATTATTTTTAATCTGTAAAATTAAAATAACACTGGCTACTTTGGGGTGAGGATTAGAGACAATTTCATGCAAAGTATCTGAGTCCCTGACACACACTTGACACTCACAAACATCGTAGCCATTTGGATAATTAGCTTTAAAATGAAAGGCCTCATGCACAATAGATACTATAGCAAAATCATCGGCCATTTTGTAAAGGACTGAAAATGTTTTTGATATCATAAACATAATTTAAATCTTACTTGAGATTCTTCACTTCTTTATGTGTATCCTTTATTTCTCAAATTTAAGATGCCATGGTAAAAATCAGCATATAATGTTATTTAAATACATTGTATGTTAGAAAATATTGTATACATCACAACCTATCTCCCCACCAACTCAAAAAAAAAAAGCCCAACTGTGGAATAACTGAAAAGTATAAAATAGATTGTTATCTCACTCTATACTTATAACTTGGATTAGATTTTGTGGCTCTGTCAACTCTGGGTTGGCAGGGCTGGAGAGGAGAGAGAAGGGAAGGGAAAGAGGGGATATATAAACCAGAACAAGTCAAAATAAGCATTTAGTGAAATCCATTGAGCTTCGTTCCTTTCTTTGATGTTAGAAGATCTCAGGTGACTGAGATTTCAGAATTTGGCTTTTGCTGGCAATTGCCACATTGAGAGCTTGGGTTACCAAGGCAAAGGTGGGCTTCCTGGACAGGTTCCAGGCAATAATTTATAGATTAGGCTGAAGAGTCTCAAGCACAGACACATGCCCAGCCCACTGCAGTGCACCCTTCTACACCAGCTCCCTCTTCTCCCATCCAGGAAAGCTTTCTGAGGCCTGGTGAGCAGGTGGGCCCCATCCCTCTATCTAAACAAGGGAAGAGTGCAAAGTTTAAGGTGAAAACATTCTAGATGGTCACCTTTAAAACAAGGGCTGTTTCAGAAATAGTATTTACCAAGAAGGAGCGAGGGGTTGACAGGAGATGTAACCAACCAGTCCCGAAGACGTATTGCACTAGTACTGTTGTCAGAGTTAATAACAACAAGGGATACCACCAATACAACAGTAACTCCTGACAGTGCCCAGCTGGGAAGGAGCCTGAGGTTCTCAGCAAGCATAAAACCCAGCAGTCCCCATCCGTGGCTACACATAAAAATCACCTGTGGGGGCTTAGAAGAAATAGCAGCACCTGGAATCCATCTCTAGATGTTCCGGTTTAATTGGTATGGGATAAGGCCCATATATATATATATATATATATATATATATATATATATTTTTTTTTTTTTTTAATTTCCTAGTGATTCTAACTTATAGCCAAAGTTGAGAACTATGATCTAGCCCAATACCATTACATATAGATGAGAAATACAAGGCTCAAAGATTTCCAATGAGTGACCAGAGTAATATCAAACAAGGTGGTAGATTTGTTCTTAAATCAAATTGTCTTCCTCTCATTGTCCAGTATTTTTGCCATATGTCAGTGAAAATCTTCCTAGTCAAGACTTAATGATTCAGCCCCTCCACCTCAACCCCACACGCACTGTATGGGGAAATGAAACCCTATAAGGCTAAGGTGGAGGGAGGGAACTGAAAGGTGAAACTGACTTTAAATAGGAACGAAACTGACAGGAGGCAGCTCAAAGGCCAAAAGAGGAGAAATGAAGCAAATGAAAACAAACCACCTCACTGAGAAAAGCCAGTAAGGCCCGGAAAGTTCTTTCAGTTTGGATAATTTAAGGTTTCAGGGAGGGATTATGTTTTACATGTTGAAAGTATCTCCCACACAGTAAAGCTCAGCCGACTCGGCATTTCTTGAGGGCACTGGGGTTTGGGTAACTGAAGAGCTGTAATGGTCTGCTGATTGAAAACACATCTCCTGAAATAAAACAGGACAATGATCAGTGCTCATGGACAACGGGGAGAAAAACGGAGAGGCCACCGCACCCCATGCCTGTGAACAGCATCACAGTGCCTAACCCCAAATGAAATACATACTGTCCTTCCACATCACAAAAAGACCTAAAAGGACCTAATTCACCAATTATGAACTGAATGGAAGAAAGATTATGTTCCTAAATTTCAAAAAGGCCTATATTTAGATTTGGAGAATGCATTTTCTGATGCAGAAAGTTGTTACTTTGAGAAATTGGCTATGAAGAGAGGTTGGGTTTACGCCAATGAGCCAGCATAGCACAAATTCGGCATTTGTGGTGGTTCCTGAAGGTATCCCAGGGGCCCCGGGAGTGGGAATCGGAAGTTTTCATCAGTGGACAATGGCAGAAATGCTGAAAACCCGGGTCTATGTTTTCTTATGTGGAAAATATAAATGGGAATCCAGGCCCATACTTTCACATCATAAGGATCAATCTAGGGAGAATGCCCAGGCAGTTAGAAAGGCTAGGCTGTCAAGAATTTGCAATAGTTCACCGATGCAATTTGTTAAACAAATACCTAGATACATTTTTTCAATCTATTTTAGCCTGCAATTTTTGGAGTCTCAAGAGTTAGATCCTGAGATCTATTCTCAGGTACTGTTTGCTTATTTGTCCCAAAGAAAGTACTGGTTAGTAAAAGGAATGATCTAAGAGCCAATTTATTTGATCATCGCCTTAACTTGGCTAAAACTAAGGAGTGTGTCTTCTCACAGTCCCTGAGTTTTGTGGTGTTCCGCCATCATCCTCTGCCTTAGGATCTTTGTTCCCTGACTATCCTCTCCCTGGCTCAGAGAACAAATTAAAGAGCAGGACTCCAAGTAGGTGACACGGGCTGGACCGTATGGGAGCTAGAATTTCCCAGCTATCTCTTTTGATGAAGTGGAGCGTCACACTGAGGATCCCCCTGACGTTTTTCCCTAACTACATTAACAACATGGCTGGGATGCCTTGAGACTTTGATTTTCCCCTTACCCTTTGGCACATTTTGAATTGAGAGGTTTAGCAACAACAATAACAGTAGCTAATATGCAGAGCAATTCATGGGTTTAAAGCCCAATAGCATGACCTTGCACAAGTTATTTAACCTCTCCGAGTCTCCATCCCATCATCTGTTAAGCTCTTCCCTTTAGCTTGTTGGGAGGATTAAATGAGGTACTACAGGTAAAGCACTTGGTAGAGTGGTACCCAGTAAGTGTTGACTAAATGTCAGCTGTCCTTATTAATACAATGTTATTAAAATCTCATAATAATTCAAACCAGTTAACCACAGTGGACACTGACAGGAAAGACTGAGCATGCAGTCTCATGCACACCTCTGTGTACGTGTGTTATGCTCCCACGACTAGCAGTATGCAGTGGATGGATCCAATCTATAGAACTAGCATTAACAATGAGGCAGACTCCACGTAAGGCCATGAATGACATGTCCCAGCAGAGGTATCACTGTATGGTAGGCCATAGGTCATTGAGAAACCACCAATGGAGCCTAAGAGAATTTAAATCAGATCATATTCCACTGACAAAAATAACCAGAAAGATTGAGTGACTTGTCTAAGATCACCCACCTGGTTAATAAGTGGCGGAACTGAGATGCCAACCCAGGGCCGTCTGGCCCTAGAGTCAAACACAAGGCAGAGGGAAGAGAACCACAGAATTCTGGATACTGGAAAGATCTCAGAGATCAGTCCCAATTCTTCTTTCCCACTGCCCTGTATCAGCTGGTACAGCTGAATAACATCAAATGGTCTCATCCTAATAATAACACTGCCATATCTTGAATGGTCCAGAAGTCAAATGGGTGAATCAAATTTATATGCCCCATCACCCCCCCCACACACCCCCCCCCAAATTAAAAAATGCCAAATCTGCCTTCCAACTAATGGATTTAGAGCACTTTATCAATCTGCACGGCACCAAAAGGCCACATTGGTGAACTGGTAAAGTCAACCTGAAAATTCACAAAGTCTACAAACCTATCCCCTGGTGCTCTCCTAAGCATGTCCCCATCCCAGAGACAGAGTGCCAGTCATTCTCCCCACACAGAGGAGGCAAGTTCCAATCCACAGAGCAGTCCACGAGTGAAAGCTCTCCTCCTGGGAAGCCCTGAGAAAGGCAAATTTTCAGGACAGAGGTTTGTATGGAAAAAGGATAATGCATCATTAGAGAGGTTAATGAGCATAGCAAGGCAGATGCCCTGAGTGCTGGGGAGGGTAGGGGTGGTGGAGAGATGTGTACGGGGAATTGGTTCCATTCTTCAATGTCAAACATGGTCAGAAGGTGCCCTCATCGTGATGATAGCTGTGGCGGAATGACAAGCTTTCCCTGTGAGCACTGGGGCCTGGCGATGGCTAGAAGTGACTTGCCCCTTCACATCTGCCCTGGGCCCTCTGAGTGAAGAATGCTCTTGTCAGCAACAAGGTCCTGCAGGGTCCTGCCAGAAACCAGCTTAGTCCAGTGTTTCTCAAAAGGGACGCCATAGAATACTTGTCCCAACCGAAGGTGTGCCATGATCAAATAAAATTTGGTAAAAACTGTAAACTCCTTCTCACTTGAGCATGTGGAAGACTCTAAGAAATGCTTCATAAAGAAAACTATTTAATTTTTTTAACCAAGCATTTCTAAAATATATTTAATCATTGGGAAACCCTGGTGGCATGGTGGTTAAGAGCTATGGTTGCTAACCAAAAGGTTGGCAGTTCGAGTCTACCAGGCATCCATTGGAAACTGTATGGGGCAGTTCTGCTCTGTCCTAGAAGGTCACTATGAGTCAGAATCGACTCAGTGGCAATGGGTTTGGTTTTGGTTTATTTAACCATTGGATTTCCTCACTACCTCCATTTTTTTTTTAACCTAACACCTAGCTACGTCTCATTTTGAAAACCATTTCAAAAAAGCTGTTCCAGCCCCAAATTCCCCATTTTATAAAATGTGAAACAGGTACGTAGAGGTCTTAGAGATCTACTCAGAGTCACAAAAGTAGTTAGCAGTTCTTATTTTTCATTGATTTAAGGGCATACGGATAGGTTTAAGAAATTCAGCAATGATGCCAGGACAGAATATTGATTAACAAATATTAAGTTATTGATCACATTCTTCCATCAGCAATAAGTTGAAGGAGTATCCCTTACCCCTTATTTTGGATGTTAGGTGTGGTAAATTCCAGAATCATATCTGGGAGAAGATTTTAAGTTTACACAAGATAAACATCCAAAATTGGTCATCAAAGCCAGAGACAGATTCAGGAAGCTGTGATGCAGGTCCAACAGGGGATGGAGGAGCAAAGGACAACCAGAGAAACAAAGTGCACATTGGTGTGGGTGATCGGGAGTGGTTTAGATAAATTCTGGAGAGTGTTTTCCATGCCCTGGGAGGCCCTAAGTGGTGCAAATGGTTAACGTGTTTGGCTGCTAAATGAAAGGCTGGAGGTTCGAGTTGACCCAGAGGCACCTTGAAAAAAAAAGCCTGACAATTTACTTCCAAAAAACTCTGTAGAGCACAGTTCTACCCTGACACACATGAGGTCAGCATAGCTGCAATCAACTGGAAGGCAACTGGTTGGTTGGTTGGGTTGGTTGGTAATGTGGGTTACTGCGAGTGTGTGATGTACATTTTAAGAGGCCAAAATCACAAGCATAAAGGTACTTCTCTGCTAGAATGCCTCACGCTTCTTAATCTTTTTTCTATTCAATATCTCCATCAATGTCTTAGATAAAGTCATAGGAAAATTTTTATATTTAAATCAATTCTTTTGATAATACAAAATGGAAAGGAATAACCAAAATGACAGACAAAAGATACCAAATTCAAAATCATTTCCACAAACTGGGATGCTGATCCAAAATCAACTTTGAATAAGGCTAGTTAAGTTCTTACAAGCACAGCATAAAGAGTCTAGGTAGTTACTAAAGTATGCTATACAAGTCCCACTGTGTGCTATACTGATCAGACTAGTAAATTTGGAGGAATGGATTCCACTTCATTAATATTTGTGATATTCAAATCATACATTGATAAAGGGAGAGTCTCTCACTCAGGAATGGTTACAGGGAGCAACCAGGAGAGTAACCGAAAACTAGAGGAGAAAGGTTAGTAAGACAGAGAAGACAAAAGCATCACATCAAAGCTGTCTTCAAATACTGGGAAGGCTCTCTTGTAGAAGACAGCAAAGACTTGGTGTATAGGGCTTTAAGGGACTGTGCCACAGACAATCTATAGGGAACTCAAGAAGAAAAGACTTCAGGGCTATACAAAGAATAACTTTCTAGAGTTTGAATGCCCATTAATAGTAGACAGATGTCATCCACCCTCCAAACAGCCACCCCTAACCAGACTTAGTCTGCCAGAATTAAGTGGGATTGCCTAAAATTTGCTCCAAAACTTCTGCCACGTGTCTTCACCCTGTGTCTTCCAGATTCCTGATTTCTTTCCCATTCATAACTATGACTCTGCTCTCTTCTCTTCCCTGCCTCCCTCATCCACCACACATTGTCCTCAGTGTTCCACCATTTTTACCCCAGATACTTGGCCCTGACTTTCAGTTAGCACATCACCCACTTGTGTCCAGCATGAAGCTCATGCTCACCTAAAGCATTTCTGTCTGGTTCATTCATGGTCACACCAGTCATGGGGTAGGGGAAGTCAACACCCATCTGTCTGGAATTTGAGGAAGGGATTTCCTTAGGTGTGGGATGTAAAAGCAGATGGAAGAACCTATTAATGGTTTGTTTCTATTATGTTTGAGGTAGCAGTTATTCTAATCCACATGTCTCTCAAATGCTAGGCAAAGGCATTTCTATGACATTAAGCAAGTCAGGCTATATGTTTAATTTGCATACTTAGGCTCCCGCCCCCAGGAAGGAGGCTCCTTAAAATGGGGTTCATTGATGGTAGAGGAGCATTTTCACACCCTGCCTTCTAGGATCTATCTAGATTATAATTCGGGGGTTCTATAGTGCAAAACCCCTATTCTCCTGTAGGGAGCCTGTGGCAGGTTGGCACTGGTCCCAAGCAAGAGCAGCCTCGGTCAGTTAGAGGCCCTGGCAGGAAATCAATCTCTAATGTCTTTTTAGTGGTTGATCCTCCTGAGTAGGATTTTGGAAATAATCTCCAAGTCAATGTGACTTCTTAATCTGTCAGAGTGGAACAGTGGAGAGAATGCTGTGCTGTAAGATTAAAGGTCTGCATAACTGTCCCAGCTCTGGGAGACCTTGAAAAAGTCACTCCCCTTTCTAGGCTTGGTTTCCTCATCTGGAGAGCAGAGACGTTTGAATCAGCAGTGGATCCTACGTTTTCTGGGTCTGGACCATCTTCAGGATATGATGAAAGCTGTAGCTCTCCTCTCAGAAAATGCTTAAATGCACATACATGTAAAATTTTGCATCCAGTTTCAGGTTGGGGAGAACATGAAGCCCACCTATGGATGTTTTATCGCCACCTTGGACCCTGGGTCAAAAACCCATGAGCCAGTCAGTTATTACACTCTCTGATGCATCTCTGCCTAGCTTTCCATCAAATGTTGAACTTTTAATAAGCATCTTTCTGCTTTTGAGCTCCCAGCCAGTTTACATGGATTTTTCATGACACCCATATGGCCCTTAAAGTAATATATAAAATGTGTCAGATGTACTCATTTTTCCAGACGACACAGAGACAGCAACTGATAATCAGTCAAGGCTGCAGTCGCCACCATTGGAGTGCAAAAACCTGCTGCCAAACTCCCTACTGAAGGAGAGGCTTAAGTACCCACCAGCACTCCATTCAGATCATTTCCCAAGAGCTGCCACATTCCTCAGAAGCATTCCTGCTGTTTGCCTCTGCCTCTCACCATGACATATGCACTTTGCATCTCCTGACCCCAGAGACTGCTGTCTGGGCTCCCTGTCCATGAAGGAGACAGCCCAGACCCACCCAGGCACTGGACATCAGTCCGTATTCCAACGATCAGGCATTCCAGCACCCCTGGGGTCCCGTGGTACTTCACACTATAAGTGGTAAATCTGCTGGGTTGGAAGGATAATCTATCAAGTAAATAAATACCAAATCAATAAACATGGATTGTTCTTCCTCTATTCAATACACAGACACAACTTTTCCTTTATTCTTTGTTTAAAGGTTGTGTTCTGTATGTTTTCTAAAATATATTGAATCAACATTATTAACCAATTACTAAGAAAGAGAAAATTTTCATCCCAACACATGAAGAAATACAAAGAAACACAGACTCTGCTTCCAAGGACCTGGCAGTGTAATTAGAAAGAGAAGGGATGAATCAAATAACAGATAAGGGATAAATCAAATATCCATACAACCTGCAAATACCTAGAAACAGTAATGAAAACAGAGGCCAGAGTCCTATATGATTAATTGCCAAACAGTAAAAGAAAAAGAGGACAAAGACTTGGGAGCTAAGAAGGAGCTACTAATCCAAATATGAACCTCTTATATCCTTCATTCCAATAAACTCATTAAACCCATTACAGTCAAGTTGAATTCCCACTCATAGTGATTCTATAGGGCAGAGTAGAACTTCCCCATAGGGTTCCCAAGGAGTGAATTCTAACTGCAGGCCTTTGGGTTAGCAGCCAAGCTCTTAACCACTGCACCACCATGGCTCCTTCATTCCAGCAGCTTCCGTCATTTACTTTCTCTCCTTTAGCTCTCTGTTCCTATCTCTCAAACTCTCCCAAACTCCTGCCAGCAGGTAACCAGGAAGTTTTTCGCAAGTTGAAAGTGTGGATTTGTGAACTTCCCACCAGAGACTCCCCATTCCCCACCCACACAGCTAGATGTGGGGGCACAGTGGTGATGCACAGACAGCTCTCCCTTCCCTTCCATCGTCCTCTCCCTCCCACTTCTTTTCTTTTTACTGACTACACCCTGGCCAAATACAAAAAAAAACCAAAAACCTTTGCTTTGATATGTCATGCATGAAATAGGTAGAGGACATACCTCTCACGGACCCCCAAGTACCAGGTTCATCCACCTTCACATGTGTGTTCAGGTTGTTTCCCACTCCATCACTCCCACACCATCATCCCTGCCATCTTCAAGGTTCAGCTCAATCTCACCTATCCCAAGAAGCCCATACTGTGATATGATCCATTTACATCTACAGCACAGGCTGTCAGTACCCCACACACCTTACATTTTACCTAACTTTGTTCTTTAGATCTCTTCTAACTTTAATTTTTTGATGCCCCAGCTAAGCCTCCTTAGATCAGGGGCCATGTCTTCCCTTCCCTTACATCCTCCACAGAGCAGAACTTGGTGAAAGTTTTACAGAAGAATCCCAGTGGAGCTTGGCTTGATTAAGAAGCAATCTCAGATGCCGACATCCACCTGATCACACTACCTTACTATGACCATCAAAACTCTTCCAAGCCTGTCCACTGTTTTAGGTTCTAGGGCCCAAGCCTAATTTAAATTGGTTCCCAATACTGTAATTCACCCATAAATAGTCTCCACAATTCTCTTTGGCACTTTACCCCCAGAGCTAGGCATTCCCCACCGCAGCTTCCTGCTCCCTACCCATTCGAAATTCTCCCTCCTCTTCAAGTCCTAACCCAGTCTCTCATCATCCATGTACCCTTCCCTTACCACCCGCCCCTACTCCATACCAGGCTTCCTTCCTCGCTCTGAGCTCAAACCACCAATTATCTGTACCACTCATGTGAAACTTCATCACACATCGGCATATTGGCAGCAGTCAGGAAACAACTGGGGACTGAACACATATGGCTTATGACAACTCTGGATAATCAACTTGTCTTCTCGTTTACCTTTTGTATTACTACTATATTTCACTGATTCTAGGATGCACATATTTTTCACTTCTAACATCTCTGAAATTGTCCTACACTCCAGGACATCTTAGATTTGATGACGTACAGTAATTCGCTTTCATAACTGTGTCCTAACTCCTCAACAAGTTGCTAGCTCTTTTAGGAAAGGACTCACACATGATGTGTCAGTTTTCCCTCATATACCCAGCAAAGATCCTGGGCACAGCATAGGTTCTGCATACTTTCCCTAGTCTTATGGGTTGAATTGTGTGCCCCCCCACCCCCAAATTTATGTTGAAGTCTTAACCCCTGGTGTCTGTGAATAACCTTGTTTTGAAATAGGGATTTTGAAGATGTTAAGATGAAGTCATACTGTAGTAAGATGGGTCATAATCCAGTTTGAGTGGTGTTCTATAAAAGAGGAAAAGAAACACTGAGAGACAGAGGAACATGGCCATGTGACCACGGAGTTATGCCACAGCTGCAAGCCAAGGGACGTGGGGCTACCAGAAGCTGAGGGAGTCAAGAAAAGATCTTCTAGAGGCTTCAAAGAGAATATGGACTCCCCAGATGCTGAATCTGGACTTCTAGCTTTCAGAACTGTGAGACAATAGAGTTCTGTTGTTTCAAGTCGATCAATTTGTGGTTGTCACCACAGCCCTAGAAAACTGATACACTTGATGTCCAATTTAAAAAAGCTCAGCCTCCCTGTGGCTGAGTTCCCCAGCTACTGTTTCCCTCCTGAAAAAGGAAGAGGGAGGCAGAGAGCAGCCAGAGATTTGGGGGTAGGGATGGGTGGGCTTAATCCTTGATCACTTCTCTCCCACAACATCACAGAATTTTAGCATCGGACACACACTGCCTCAACTGTGATTTCTCTTTCTGATGCCCAGAGTACCTCTTCCTGTCTCTGTTCCTCACTTCCTTTTTTTGTAAAATGGGCCCAATTACACTGAACTCCTTGGAGAGGGGTAATGAATAGAATAGAACTAAATGCAGACTTCTTATAAATGCTACGGGGGGGGGGGGTCTGATTATTATTAAGTGCCCACCCTGAGGAAGCATTGCTTTGAATGATGGAAAAGGGGAAGGCGGCTGCTCTGTATAAACACAGTGCATTGCCAGGACACCTCCTCTTCAGCTTGCCCTCTTTCTCTCCATAATAACTACCCCAAAAACACTCCCTGCTGACAAACAGGAGAGCCTCTGTGGTCATGCAGAGAATGAGGGAATCTGGATGGGGCGAAGTAACAGGGGGCCACACAGCAGCCTTTGGGAGACACTTGCTCACCCCTCTTCTCCATGGGTCTGCATGTCTACTTGTGTGTCCTCCCACATGCCCAGGCAGTGAGTACAAATATGTTCGGTTACATGAGCCATTCGGCATTGCTCAAGAAATAACAGACACAATCAAAGTTGCCAAAAGCAGCTTATCAGAGGCTGATCTTTATGTCTGGATCTGAGGTCCAGGAAGACCAAGCCAATTATGTAGAAGGGAAATGAGCTCTGGACACAGTTTCCTTTACCTTTACTGCTACTGTGAGGTGCACGCACAAACATGCACACGACACCTATATACACAAGATTCCTTTCAAGGGCCACATTGAGCAGTCTTATGTTGAGTTCATGCTACCAAACGACCCTTTGCAAAACCATGGACTCCTTGAGGTTTGACCAAGACCAGTAACTATCCTGATGTTTTTGTAGGAAAAGCAATAAGGCCAAACCAGATAAAACCATAATGTTCTGATATCCTTGTTTGTTTTCCTCCTCTGAAAAAGTCAACAGAAGTTCTTATTTGGTCCCCTCCTCCCCTTTGCCTTTCTAGGCCTACATTTCTAAACTCTGTTCTTTCTGATTAATTAGGAAACAAAGAGATCATCTTTTATTCCAACCTAGAGAAAGGTGCTTGTGCTCCTCCTCATGTATGTTAGGACCTGAGCAGTTATACTCCGACACACATGGGTCAGAATCAACTCCGCGGCAACAGGATTAGTGTTTTTGCTTTTGGTTTGAACATTTCTGAGGGCAGGGAAAAAGCTAACTTGCATTCTCTCTCTCTCTTTTTTTGGGGGGGGGGGGGTGGGGGGTCGTACATGTGGAGTGACACTCAATGGATCCCATGTTTTAGGAAGCTTCCTTCTCTAGTGTCTCTTCCTCTCGTGCCTGCAGGGCACTGCCAGCCTCCAACCCTACCCAGAGGGATTGTTAGGACATCTTTACAAAGGCCCACTGGCCACCATGATCATGTCTCTCTGCCAGGAGGCTGCTCTACACAAGAATCAGAGATGGGAGTGGCCCAGGGATGGCTGGCTAAGAAAACATCAGCTTGTGAGCTAATCAATTTGTGAAACACCACAAACTCCATCACTCTTGTAAATACATGATGCTCCTTAATAGACTGAAGGCTTTGAGACACCCTACTCTAAAGATAACTGTTTAGCTTTGTTTAACTAGGTGTTTCCCAATCTTTTTTGCCCACAGAACCCTTTTTAGCCTCTAATGTCTCTTAACATTCTGAATAACTGTGTACCACAGAACACATGTTTTAACATGCTGACTTAGTCCAATACCTTCATTTTTCTCCTGGGAAAAGTAAGACACAGAGAGGGCCATTAGCTCAATTAATCTAGCACATAACTAGCAACATGAAGTGGTACCTCAGGAGTCAAGCAAGGTCTGGGCCAGGTGCTGGAATGCCTGGGTCAGAGTCCCTCACTGCCATGGTCCACCTGTGTGACCAGGGCCAGCACCTTTCCTTTCTAGAGGCTTTTTCATTCTCAGCAAAAGGGGGATTGTTTTCCCCTGAGGGATTCTAAGGCTTTTTTCAGAACTCTCTTTCTGAGACACTGGGAGCCTCTAGTACTTGCTTCAACACCTCCTAGAGTAGGTCCCAGAAGTGTGAGCCTATAGTTGTTCTAAATTTAAACTTTAAAAAGCTTACCAGATTGGCAACCCACATGACAGAAGAAACCAACAGTAAAACCCGCCTTGGGCCATGAAGGTATTACTGAAAGGAATCCTGGGGAAGAAAAGGGGTAATGAAGGGCCTTGAAGAACAGGTCAGCACCTGTGGAGGCCCATAGAGTCAACCTGGTCAAGGCTGGAGTCACAGGGACTGGGAAGCCCCACCCACAGGCGGTTTCCCTTGGCACCTGGAACATGGCATGAGACAGCAGCCGAAGCTGGGGCTGGCGTGTGACTGATCATTGTGCCAAGGTCAGTCTTTAGCCAACAGGCACTGGAAAAAACATGAGGCTGTCTCAAGACAACTTTAAAGGGTGGCCAGGAGAGCAAGGGCAGGGACTGGGCAGAAACTGGGCTCCCTGACCTGTGCATTTGTAGCATGCTCTGTCTGCCCCTCTCCCATACGTGAGGCAATGCTGAGACACCCAGGAACAATTAGCATCCTCTCAACCACATGCGCGTGTAGCTTTTTTGTCATCCTTATGCCATGCCAGACCACAATCTCTGTGCTGGCATGGGAGCCGAACCACCCGCTTATGCCTTGCTGTGTCCCCAATACTTGGCACTGACTGGTACTCTCTTCATGCATGCAGAAAGTGTGATGGTTTCTAAGCAGATAGTTCTGATTGCTAAGACTCAATATACATTAATTCCTTCAGCAAGTTCATCAAACATGAATTAAATACTAGCATGTTCTGAGCACTGAGCTAGACATTTTGGGGAACACAAATTCCAACGCAAAACTTGCCCCCAATGATATTACATTAGGTAACACCTGTGTAGGCTTAACTGTGTCAAAAACTTATCAGCCTACTCTTCCTAACACACCCACCCCCCCCAAAATCTGCCCCTTTTCCTGTATTCCCCATTTTGGGACATGGCATGGAAGCAACCACTTACATGGTCATCTAAACCAGCAATGATAATAATCATTATAGTAGATTACATTTATTTACTTATTTGTTTATTGATTGATCGATGGAGTGAGTGCTTATTATGTGCCAGGCATAGCAATGCTATGACTTTGGTTCTGTAATTTTTCCCCTTTGTAGGCGTCATCACAAATTCATGCCTTTCTCTCTAATCTTCTACATCTAACCAGTCTTGGGGTCAGCTGCATATCAAAGATGTCTCCTCTCCTGCGTCTGTCATCTCTCCTGTGTTGCCCCATACCTTAATCGCTATTTTTGCCTGAACTACGACAATCACCTTTAAAATGACCTTCTGGCTGACTGACAAGCTAACCATCCCCAAATCACCCACCATAGAAATGGTAGATCAGCCCCTCTATCCTGCAAGTCGGACCATGTCTCACCCCATTCAAACTTGCTCTCAGCCCCTCAATGCACATGAGCCCTCAGGATCAGGGAGGGGGCCAGGGGAGTGGAGGCCATCACCTTGCCTGTCCAACCTCCAAGGAACAACTTCCCTAGCGCCTTCTCTTTCAGACTACCCTGACCTTCAAAGCAATCCTAACCACCCCCTCTCACCCAAGGCTTCCTCCTGTGCCCTCTCTCATGCTCCCTTAGTGCTTCCAACACTACATGGCCCCTGTCTCCTCACTGATTTTGACCCTGAGATGGATCCTTGGGTGGACTGAGTCTGGACACTGCATTCCCGGCACCTGGCGTGTCACCTGGCAAGAGTGGGCAGTAAGGGAGAGGCTTTGTTCCTTGAGCACAGCCCTCTGCTTCCCTTTGCTTTATTTTTCACTGAATCATGCCTTACAAAAATGCAGACTAACATGAAACCCTCTGATTTTTTTTCTCATGGCTTTGAAATACATTAATATTTCAAGAAATACACTAATACTTTCTTCCTATCAAAAAGAATGCTCTCATTTTTCTGATGAAGAAACTGAGGCTTTAAGAGATCAAATGACTTGACCAAGGCCACATAACCAACCAGGGGCACAGCTGAGGCTGGAAACGGGGTCACAGGGCTCCCAGACAGCAGCTTTCTCATCTTCCCACCTGCCCCCTGCCTCAGCCCAGGACCCTCTATAACACACAGTCAGCTCAGATGCACGGCAACTATATATATATGTATATGTGTATGTGTGCGTCTGTACACATACACATATACAATATGAATATATATATGTGTGTGTACGAACATGAATGTATCCTAAGGTTTAAAGAAAAGGGGGATCTGAGAGCTTCAAAAGGGAAAGAGATTCCACCCAAGGGGGGGCCAGACAGGGCGTCGCAGCAGCAACACAGCAGACAGCTGGTGTTTGGGTGGTAGTAAATCACCCTGAAATGAGCCTCTTCCGCGGACTCAATGAGGTCCCCACAACAAAGGGAGGCCCAGCTTGCAGCCGGACAGCCTGCCTGCCAGCCCCAGACGCGCATAACAGCTTCATTCAGGAGCCCCGCGTCCATACAATGGCCCCGAAATCAATCCGACATCCCGCCACCCGGGACAATGCCCTGAATCTTCTCAGCATCGAAGCCTCAAATGAGGGGACAGCATTCAGGAGAGATCAAACCGCCAGTCTGCCATTGAAAGGCCGCAAGAAAATGCACGTTTTTTGAGAGGCAGTTGGGCGGGCTAAGGCGAGCGCTTTCGGGGCGCGTGGTGGCTGTGCCCGGGCTCACCCAGCCAGGGCCACACTCGGCAGAGGTGGAGCTTCTACAAGAGACGGGGCACGACACCCACCAGCGAGGGCCACTGTGCTGCGGGCCTCCGGGCTTTGTGCAGGGTGCCCCGTGTGAACCTCCAGCGCCAGCTTTTCCCACTGGCTCCAGGCGCATACAGTAGGGCGCACACACATGCAAATACCCAGCCTGCGGCGGCGGCGAAGGCTTATGGTGTTAACAGTGGCAGCTCCACACACCAGGCCAGGAGTCCGTTCCCAGGCAGGGCCCCTCAGGGTACTCATCTGCCCCATTCTGCAGCCTAATCCGCACAAAGGGTTGCCTGGTGGGGCTGGGGAGGCTCCTATGGGGAAGGAGGGTAGGCCTGCAGTTCCAGCAGATGAGCATGGATCACTTTTTCTCCTTTCCTGGGGTCACTGGTAAGTCTCCTAGGTACTCCCCCAGTCCAGGGTCAGAGTGCCTGAGAGGGGGCTGACTGGGTCACAGCCTTCCATGGAAGGTAGGGATTCACCTGCTCCTGGGGAGTGGGTCTCCAGCAAAGGCAGAGTGGAATGGTGCTGGGGGACAAGAATATATTAGACTGGTCTGAGGAAAAGCGTACACTGGAGTGCCCGAGTCCTTATGGGTCATTAATAGGTCATTATATATGTTCTTGCCAGAATCTAATGCTGCTTTAAATTTGACATTCTTGGCAGCCACCATGAGGGTTAAATAAATTTCGATTGAAAACAAAGGGCTTGTGCTGGAGAGCCATTCAATGACATCCCTACACTCTCTTCTCCACCATCCTGCCAGGACTCTTTCAAATAATCAAAGGAAGTGGACAGGGCCAACAGAACCAGGCGTAGTTACCTGGGCAATGCCTATGGGTAGAGCTGAATCCAACTGAAAAGATGCATTAACCAAGCAGGGAAGAATTAGAGTAGAAGAAACCATAAGGTGAAGTGGGGTCTAGTCTTACCTCTGCCCCATTTTAGCCACTGATATCTCTATTTTTCCCTCCCTACATTACTGGCCAAACTTTTTCCTGGAATAAATGTGCAGACAGCCATGTACCATGTTACACAGGAAGGAAATCTGCCAGAGGTCTTGGACCTCCCACTCACTACTGCTCCTCCCAGAGCAAGACCCTTAGCAATATGGAGAGTTAGTGTGAGGGGGACTGACTGGAGGAGGGGGTTGATCCTTGGAGATTCAAAAAGGACAGTTTGTTTTAGATGCATTTCATTCTCAACCACTTCCATTGGCTAACAACAGTAAATTGAATCCAACTTCCCCCATGGAAGGGTCAGTTGTTGTTGTTGCTGTTGTTGTTGTGTGTGTTTTATCCTTCCATTTTCTGCTTTTGTAGCTCACCTCCTCCAATCTACTTCCCTACAGGAGCCGAAATTAAACAAGCTTCCCATATGCCATGCCTCACTTGTTGTCTGTTCCCCTCACTGCCATCTGGCCTATTTGCTCAGCCAAAAAGAGAAAGAGAGAGAAAGAGCAAAAAGAGGGGGAGGAGGGGAACTGGAGGGAGAAGTAGGGAGAGGAGAGGGAGGTGGGGAGGGAGAGGGGGAAGAGGATAAGGGGAGAGAGGGAGAAAGAGGGAGAAGGAAGGAAAGAGAGGGAGAGAGAATGAGACTATGAATAGGAAGTGGGGAGAGCCAGACACAATGAGAAGGCAGGGGTGATGATGCAGCCTCTCCCATCTGCTCCTTGGCCAGAGTCCCGGATGGAACAGTAATGGAGAGCAACAGAACCAGCGATAATTAACCCAAACACAGACCTGTTTATTTAACCTGTTCTGATAGATCAACTCTGAGGCCATGCTCTAGCTGAGGGCCCTGGGACACACTTAGGCACCCTAGAGGCTGCTAGGGAGCCAGAGGCAGGCTGGCTCTCCCCACAGATATCCTGGGCTAAATGTGTGCTTGGGAGCAGAAAGGAGGAGGAGAACAAGGGAATTTCTCTAAGATGTCAGTAATATCCAATCAAATCTTCTGCTAAGGGATTCTTTTGGTCATCTTGCCCTTTCCCCTTGCCTATTATCCTATTTCATGGCAATAGCTGCTTTGGGGTGGCCAACTGCTACAAAGCAAAGCTAGCCAATGAGATATACTTATCTCTAGCATCTCCTCTGCCACCATACTCTACCCTCACATAAGCACTCAGGGCCAGGAGACCAGAAAAAAAAAAAAAAAGAGGGTTAAACAAAGGATATAGAGACTGGAGTAAAAACACCCAGTAAGACCTCTGTCTAAGATGTTCGGTAGCCAAGGGTCAAAGTCAATAGTATTTGTTAAAGAATAGGGTAAAATAGTCTGGGCCCTGGGGTTCAAGGCCTAGATCAGGTGTTTCCACTGCATCACTGTCTGGCTTCAGTTTCTTTATCTATTGAATGGGGACAGCAAGGCTGACCTCCCAAGACGCTTCCATCTTTAACAGTTACAATGTAAAAGTTCGCTATCATCTGTCCATTCTTTCTTCCCAATGTTAGGGAGAAGTCTACAGCCCTGATCGAGACCACCAAAGACAATGACCTGTATGAAATGGCTAATGGACACCAATTCTTGTGTGCTGCCCCAACCCAATTCCCACTGCATGAAGGCTAGACAAATAAAGAGCAAGGACATTTCCAGGGCTGAATAGTAGCAAACAGGAGTTGTACGTCTGGAAACTGCAACCCAAGAAAGCTCTTGGCTGAGCACTGAGGGTAAGTGAAAGGGTGCACTAGCTGGGTTGAAAATAGGAAGCATCAGGGGTGGTGAGGAGTTGGCAGGCACTGGATTCCAAGTGGCTTCACGCTCCTCAGTGGAAGAAATGCAGAGATAATTTGAACATGGCTATTTTCAAGCTCCACAGCTGAGCTCCCTTGCTCTCCCACCCCACACCTCCCACCCAGCCCTGCAATTTGGCAAACCCTTTCTGCTGGCTGCTCTTATACCCAATATGCTGGGTTGCCTTAGCAACCAAGGCAATTATCTCCTTGGAGCAGTTAAAACAATGACCGTCATAAATAATAACAATAAGAAGGATGATGGTAAAAAATAGATCTCAGGCTTCCAAGGTCATAGGTTGGCATGAAACTAAAAAGGAAAAGGGGTCTTGATGGGACAGGCAGTGAAAGGTGGCCTCCTATGGACCTACTCTTATTTTATTTATCTAGAGACAGAGAGAGAAAGTACTTAGCCTTCCCTCACCACCTCTCATCCCCAGGCAATCGTAGGGACAGTTCCTATTTGTGGTTGGAGCATTCTACTTATCACCCTATTAGCCAGACCCAGCATGGAACACACTGAACACTGATCATTAAATGCCCATCTTTTCTTTGGACCATGAACTCCTTAAAGCCAGGAACTGTGTCTTTCACCTTGACATCCTTAGCACCTAGCTCAAGGCCTGGCACAGTTCAGGTGCTCAAAAATATTCACTGAATGAATGAAAATAGTACATTACACTGACTGAATGACCAATTTTTGTGTTAATTTTTTTTTAAAAAAACTCTCTTGGCTAGTTAATTTTGAAGTCATTTCTAGCTCTAACATTCTATGATCTTATAATCAGCTAGCCTATAGTCCAGGATATAATAGAGCTCCACAAAAATTATAAGAATACACAGAACTCAAGATGGAAATTCAAATTTACCCAGGTACAGGCTTTGTTTCCCCCAAGGAGTCATCCCATAAAATTTCGTGAATGTGCAATGTCACCTGAAACAAAGTACTAAATTAAAAACTATTAGAAATGAGAATTAAACTGATAATGGATAAGGCAACTTGTTTATGTAAAATACTCACTACCACCCACAAACATACACACCCTCCATTCTTACACTCCACTCACTCCATCCCACGAACGATGTGCTACCAGGGAACACCAACTAATATGTGGTATCTGTGACTCAAAGCATGAGGCAGCCTATTCTTTCCCGGTGTCTATGAGAAATGTATTAAAAACATGAGATCAGAGAGTCGAATGAGATCATCTCACCTTAGCATAGAAAGTTTCTAGCCTTCCCTTTCTGCTTTACTTTCTTTCAGAGTATTAGGAACCCAACTGACATTTGACACTTTCAAAGCACATTCACATCATATGCAGTCTTTATAATAATTCTTGGGCTAAACTGGGCAGGAATCACTATTCCCACTGTAAATATGAGGAAATAAAGTAAGTGATTGCAAGCGTTAGGTGGTGGCAGCCGTCAGCTCTCCTGAATCTCGGCTTCTTGATACTTCCCCTCCTGATACAGAGTTACCACTAATGCCAATGTGTGCCATCAATGTCAAGGAGAGATGGACAAGCTTTCCATGCAGTCAGCAGGGCAGTAAGTATATGCCCATTTTTACTCTGAAATTCCAAATGGGACTGACAGAACTCTACCATTGATTCCCTGGAGCCTTGTTGGCTACCATTTCCACTCTACGAAGCAACCAAAACCTCAGCACCTCCAGATTTAGGGCTAGGCAATCCTGTAAATTCTTAACCTTGGCAAGTCTCTCAGGAGGGTTCTGTGCCAGCGATTTGGGAGGGAGGTCCAGGGAATTGTGACAACTCTTAGTAAACAGAAGTACCTCGTCCTCTGGCATTCTAGAGCAACTCTAAGACTTTGTATTCTTCTGATCAAAATCTATTCTTTAGACTTTCTATTCACCTGATCCTCCTGGAAGATCACATGGTAACTCCTCCACTTCCTGTGTGTAAACCTGGAACTCCGTGAGAAGCAGGTTTTTGCCCAGTAACCAGAATCATGCCTACTCAGTCTTCAGACACCTGCCAAACATAGTGTACACTTACTGGAATATAACCAAGTATACTGGTTTTGTGCATTTAACGAAGACACTGCCAAATTCTTCCGATCTTTTACCCATCCAATAAAAGTAGCATGACCAAAGTATCCTTCCCCAAGTCCTTCCAATGTAAATGACCTGAACCCAAATTCAGATATCACTGATAATGAAAAACAGATTTTTGAGAATCTCTGATGAATGAAAATATTTAGTCAGATTCTTTTACAGATACACAAATGTCTTTTTTATTAAAACATATCTTGAAAATGTTGTGATTCCAACAGTTCTACAAATTATAGCCAATTGGATTAAATAAAAAGTAATTATTTCCATTTCTAAGTATAAAGGATAGTGCTTGGTAGAAGAGGAGTCACAAATCATGGAGACAAAGTCAAGGTAAGATTTTTTTTTTTTAATATTTTGTTAATTTGAGTTATTAGCAGTACTAAAACAAGGTGAGGTAGGCAGAAAAATGTCCTCCCCAAAAAGATGTCCGTACCCTAATCCCTGGAACCTGCGAATAGGTTACATTCCACAGCAAAGGAGAAATAAGGTTGCAGATTGAATTAAGGTTGGTAATCACTTTACCTTAAAATAGGGAGATTAGCCTGAATTATCTAGGTGAACCCAATGTAATCACAAAGGGTCCTTAAAATTGGAAGAGGGGGCAGAAAAGAGAGAACCAGAGAGATGGCAGCATAAGAAGGCTTGGCCGATATTGCTTACTTTGAAAATGGAGTAATGGGGCCACGAGCCAATAAATGCAGGTGGCTTCTGGAAGCTGGAAAAGGAGAGGAAACAAATTCTCCCCTAAAGCCTTCAGAAGGAATACAGTTCTACCAACACCTTGATTTTAGCCCAGTGTGTACCATTTCAGACTTCTGACCTCCAGACTATAAGATAATAAATTTGTGTTGTTTGAAGCCACTAAGTGTGTGGTAATTTCTTACAGGAGCAACAGGAAACTAATACAGAAGGGGTAAGTCTGTGTGTATGTGTGTCTATATATATCTTCCTTAAGGATACAAATACATTTATAAAAAAATATGAAAACTTGTTTTCTTATGGTTTCAGGGAGATGAAATCAAGTAAAATGGAAATGACATCATAATTCTCTTCTGGGAGCTCTGAGGTACCACAGTGCTTTAATGATAAGAAAGACCTCCAGCAGCATAAACACCAGGGCAGGAGTGCAGACTGACTGGAAAAAGATCTAAACACAGAGCACGTATGACTACAGGATCAATGTCACTTTCCAAACAATGGCAGTTAGACCATCAAATGTCATTGTAGACTCCAGTGACTGAGCCTCCTGCAGAGGGACACAGCTAGTACAGAGCACCTCTGGTCCACAGCTTCAACAGTGGTTTACACAGGCAAGTAACGAAGGGCTACAGGTGCTAGGGTCTCAAAAGAGAAGAGCAGTGCATGAGCCTGGGAGCACTTGAGTCTGTACTATGTGATTATGGACATGCAGATGCCCAACCAATGGAAAGGCCCAGAAAAAGAAGATCCAAAATGGTGGACAACTGGGATGGTATTGTGACTTTAAAAATAACCATGCAGGTACTTAATTCACTTGTGGGTTATACACAGCAAAAAATAAAAAATAAAAAGGTGATCCCTCTCTCTCTCCTGACATCACTTTGGGCTATGCTGACAGAATTCCAAATCAGCTGAAAGATACCCAACTGGAGTTTCAGATTGGAAAGGTCATCATGCTCATCTAACACAACCCCATCCCTGACGCACAATCTCTGCTATGGAACACCTCCAGCTATTGGAAAGTCACTGCCTTCAATGACAACACATTCGACCTGGGAAAGTCCTAGTTTTGAACTCAGATCACACAGTACAATACCCTCACCTTACATAAGTTTGGAATGGTAAAGTGACTTCTCTAAGGTCACACACTCAGAGTGACCAGCGTTGGAAGTGGAATCTTTTGTTTTCTAATCCACTGGATATCCCACTACATCATGTGGCCTCTCACAAGTTAAACTGGTCACCAGTCCACACAATATAAAATAACCACGATGTACTACAAAACCAAATCAGTAGGAATGTGTGCATGTGTGTGTGTGCACGCATGCGTAGACAGCCTGTGAGTCCACATATGAAAAAGCCAGGCTGCCAGTGTTTTTCCCCTAGAGCAGATAACCAAGTACTAATTGTCTTTGTCCAAGTGGGCTATGTCCATCTCAGCTACCAGTGCACTGACACTATTGGATATTAACACATTGTTTTGCCAGGCAGTAAGCTAAGAAGACTGGGCCCTATAAGGGAATAAAAGCTGTTTCTGGTGGGTCACAAAAGTGGACTTTTCTAGAAGGCCTGACCCAGATAAACTCAACACAGGCCCCTAGCAAGGCAGGCCTGCTGACCAGTACCCACCAAGTAACCTGCCAGACTTGCAATTGAATTTGCCTCCCCATCTCACCCTGATCTACCACGCCTGAGCATCTAAGGCTCAATATCCATTCATTAATTCATTTATCATTCATTCACTTACAAAAGTTCATTAAGTGTCTACTGTGTATCAGGCCCTGTGATAGACATGGGGAGATATTATTAATGAGAAAAACAACTAAAGGGAGAAGGCAGTCAAATGTGTATGAGGGAGAGAAGAAGTACAAAGAACAGAGTAGCCTGCTTTGCCTGGGGCAGAAGGAGCTCAGAGAAGGCTTGATAAGATAGTCCCAGATAAATCTCTCACTCACACAAGTCCCTTCCTTCCCAAATATGTCTCCCTTTCAAAGAACAACAAAGTCATGAAAACTCCATAAGAAAGAGGCTCATGGTGGCAGTGAAATAAACCCACAAACAAGTCCAAGGTAGGCACTTGTTATGTGCCTGCATCTTGACCTAAATGCATTGTGGGTTATGATAAAATGTACATATAAAATAATATACAATGGAAATGTATGCTGATTTGAAAGAAGCATGAAAAACAGAAAGAATGGTAGAATTTATGTTACCAACTAAGCAGTACAAGCAACATGGACTCCAAAAAGAGAAAGATGACATCAGGGAGGGTTTCTTGACAAGACAGCTTTTGAGCTGAGCAGTATCCCTTATGTCTATAAACCTGATATCTCCAATTACAGTGTCAATTTTGTGCATGTTTTATATGCTTTTGCATACTCTATAGGGCCCAGGCTAAGGCAAGGAAAACAGTTTATGTTTCACAAGGAGTTGATCCTGATTCTCTTAAGAAATATCATTTTTTTTTTTTTTTGCCATCTCAGAAGACCAGTAGAGTGATATGCATTTGGAGGTAAAAATGTTCTGCATCATCCCGAGACAGCATCAGCTGATAAAATACTATAATAGAACCCAAGACATATGGTTCTTTCCCTCCTGCCAGTGTATATGAAAATGGCAGTAGATGTTCTTCAGGCTGAAGGCAGTCCAAATGTTTTATGGGAAAGGGCACCTCTAGGAGCCAATATCAATAGGGAACTACCAGAAATTCAAGCCGGATTCAGAAGAGGACGCAGAACCAGGGATATCATTGCTGAGGTCAGATGGATCCTGGCTGAAAGCAGAGAACACCAGAAGATGTTTACCTGTGTTTTACTGACTATGCAAAGCATTCAACTGTGTGGATCATAACAAATTATGGGTAACATTGTGAAGAATGGGAATTCCAGAACACTTTAACTGTGCTCATGAGGAATCTGTACATAGATCAGGAGGCAGTCGTTCGAACAGAAAAAGGAGATACTGCATGCTTTAAAGTCAGGAAAGATGTTCATCAGGGTTGTATCCTTTCACCATACCTATTCAGTCTGTATGCTGAGCAAATAATCCAAGAAGCAGGACTATATGAAGAAGAATGGGGCATAAGGATTGGAGGAAGACTCATTAACAACCTGCATTATGCAGATGATACAACCTTGCTTGCTGAAAGTAAATAGAACTTGAGACACTTACTGATGAAGATCAAAGACCACAGCCTTCAGTATGGATTACACTTCAACATAAGGAAAACAAAAATCCTCACGACTGGGCCAATAAGCAACATCATGATAAATGGAGAAAAGATTGAAGTTTTCAAGGATTTCATTTTACTTGGATCCACAATCAACACCTATGGAAGCAGCAGTCAAGAAATCAAAAGACAAATTGCATTGGGTAAATCTGCTCCAAAAGACCTCTTCAAAGTGTTGAAAAGCAAAGATGTCACCTTGAAGACTTAAGGTGCACCTCACCCAAGCCATGCTCCTATGCATGTGAAAGCCGGATGGTGAATAAGGAAGACCAAAGAAGAATTGACACCTTTGAATTGTGGTGTTGCAGAAGAATATTGAATATACCATGGGCTGCCAAAAGAACAAACAAATTTGTCTTGGAAGAAGTACAACCAGAACGCTCCGTAGAAGCAAAGATGGTGAGACTACATCTGGCATACTTTGTAAATGTTGTCAGAAGGGATCAGTCCCTGGAGGAAGACATCATGCTTGGTAAAGTAGAGGGTCAGTAAAGAATAGGAAGGTTCTCAATGAGATGAATTGACACAGTGGCTGCAACAATGGCTTAAGCATAACAATGATTGTGAGGATGGTGCAGGACCTGGCAATGTTTCATTCTGTTGTCACTATGAGTTGAAGCTGACTCGAGGGCACCTAATGACAACAACAACAAGGAACCAACCCAGAACATCTTTCTGATGAACTTCCTTGAACCCAAGAGCAGGAGGTAAGGGAATACCTCATACCATTCTGCCCTTCATGGAGCATATGTGAAGTTACAGTACATCAGTGAGGCTTAGCTGAGAAAGAAGGGGCCGTGCTCCTTTACAGGTTTTATTCAGAATCTTTTCTAAAGGTGATTCTAACCTTCCCCGTTCTCATCCCAGGAAGACTTGGCCACTCCAGGATTTAACCTTTATGTGCCCAGTATAGGATTTAACCCTCATGTGCCCAGTATAAGTGCTTGGCTACTGATTGAAAGGTTGGAGGTTCCAATCAACCCAGAGCCACCTCAGAAGAAAGGCCTGACAATCTACTTCCCAAAAGATCACAGTCACTGAAAACCCTATGGAGCACAGTTCTACTCTGACACACATGGGGTCACATGAATCAGAATCAACTGAGCGGCAGATGATTTGGGTTGCTGGTGAACAACGTAATCTAACACAGCACCTCTGCCTGAGCCATTGCCTATCTCCCCTTTTTAATCTTTAGTCTTTCAGATGTTGGGGCATTAGGCCGTGCTATGTCAGTACAACTGAATATTTATTTGCTAAAATGTATTATGCAATGGCAAGGAGACTTAATCTCACTAAACAATGGAATCAAAGAATTTAGAGATAAAGGAAATTTAGTAGATCATCTGGTTCAGACCCCTAACCTAAGGCAGTTAAGATAATACGACCTTAGTTGCAAGGATGAGACAACTGAACCCAAAAAATTATGTGACTTGCCTGAGGCTGAATTGCTAGTAAATGGAAGAAAACAAACAAGAAAACCCAAACCTGTTGCCATCAAGTCTATTCCGACTCGTAGCGACCCAACAGGACAGAGTAGAACCGCCCCATAGGGCTTCCAAGGCACAGCTGGTAGATTCAAACTGCCAACCTTTTGGTAATTAGCCAGAGCATTTAACCACGGCACCACCAGGGCTCCAGTGGATGAAAAGGAACTAGAATTCAGGTCTCCTACCTCCTAATATACAGCCTTTTCTCTGCCTCCTTACTATGTACCAGTGTCCCAGTCAGATTCAGCTAATCCTGCTCACAAAGTGATCTACAGTTTCATATTCCCAGAAACGTCTAAGTCAAACCATAAACCCTTTCCAAATGAAAACAAATTCAGCAAACTCCAGACTGCGTGCCTGCAACAAGTATTGCTCCAGCCTTCTAGTTAAAGGCTTAGTAAAAAGTTCAATGCTATTAAATATGCAGGGGGAAAAAAAATCTTTAAAAGGTCTTCCAGTCTATCCTCCTGCTGCTCAGAAACCACCTACTTGAAACCATTATAAAGGCAGTTATGTCCCCTGACTTTGAGCCCTGCAATGGCTGCATGAAATCAATATCAGCATGCAACGTTGGTCCCACTCCTATGCTTTGTCTGGCATTGGTGACTTTTACAAGAAGGCCCCCTGTGCCCTTCTGGCTTCTTGCAGTCTGTCCATCATTTTCTAAGTAGTTGTTCCAAGCATCTTCTGTTGTTGAACATGCATGTATCTGAGAACTGTCACCTACTGGGTCATATTCCTGAATTTCAACATTTTCTCTTCCAACAATGGAACCCGGTGACTGGAGTTTCTTTTTTAAATCTGACAATTAATGAAACTCTTCATCTTTCACAAAAGGAACATACTTTCCAAAGGAAACTCTACAAAACGTGTGGGAGGGGGCCTTTGTTGAATTAAGCTTTCTACCAGGACAGGTCGTCTTTATGGACAAATTCAACCTGTGATCACTCTTGACTTGAGTAACCCATAACAAGACTTCCACAGGTGAATCTTTAAGCACATTTCCAATAATATTTAGTACTAAATGTATTAAATCCTTTGCACCTATATTAAATCCCCTTCCTCTGGGCAGTCTTCCCCAAGAACTATTATTAACTTAGCTTTGGCTTTCCAATTCTACAGAGTTTTATTAAGGTGCATTTCTATGTAGATTTCTATGTAGAGTTATAGACAACCCCATCTCCTCCCACTTGTTGGACTGCAAAATTTCTTGGGAGCAGAAATGGAGTACAATGCATTTCTATATTGACTAGAAATTAATCACATCAAGTCAATTAGTGTTTTACAGAGTACTCACTATGCTCAAGGCATTATGGTAAGTGCTGCTGGGAATGCCGATAAATTAAAGCCTTTATCACCAAATGAGAATCTCTCACCTAAATGGGAGGAAGAAACATAACAATTAAACAAATAAAGTTTAGATAAGAGTCCAAAAGAAGAAATGTAACAATGGGAGACACATTTTGCCACTAAGTAACTGCTGCTGATGCTAGGTGCTTTAGAAGTTCAAGGAAAGGAAGGTGTGAGCTGGGGAACTGGGGAAGGGAGGAGATTCTTCATGGAAAGGTGAGTACTGGCTAGATGAGGGAGTAGGAGGAAGGCATTTAAGGTCAGAGAAAGGTAAACAGGAGTGTGGAGGTGGGAAAATGGAAGGCTTGGTCAGAGAATGAAAAGATCACACAGAAAGGGGTGAGAGATAAGTTTTTAAATAGAAGCTTGGGTGAAACTGGAAACACCCTGAATGCCAAACTAAGTTATTTCACTATCTTTTTGTCTTGTAAGAGCAATGTCATTTACAGGGGCCTAAATCGATCTATATACACCCCAAATTTACACAGGAGAACTTGAATCACAGATAGCTAGCTGCTCAAAGAGGATACACATGCGGTCTTTGAGATGGCCCAGGAAAGAAGCTAAGAATAGAACCGACTAGGTATTTAATGAATAGTTCACGAATGGCAAACCCAGATGCACTAAAGGGCAAGGCAACTCTCTCAAGCAATAACCATCATACCTTACTGTCCTATCACGTTTGCAGTTTACAAATCCCTTACACTGTCTGTGTCGGATTTCAGTCTATTTTCTTTTAGAAATGATGTCAACCTAGTGTGCTAGAAAGCTCCCTGGGCTAGGCCTCAAGAGGCTCTCTGGTTTTTAGTTCCTGCTCGTATACCCACATGCTGCGATCTGTGATTTACGACTCCATCCTGGGCTCGCTCCTTCCTCAGCTCTGTGTAGGCCCTGACTTGTGCTGGGGTGAGGGAGCTCTCCGACCCAGCCATCCTGTGGTTGATGCCCTCAATGGCTCCCAGCCACACATCTGTGGATTCACAAGTCATTCAGAGACTGATCAATTTCCTCATCTACATATGAAGTTGGAAATAGTGTCAGAAGGCATGGAATGGAGACTAGTCATTCCTCAATGGGCAGGGAGCAAGGGCTCTCCCAGCCACACCACCCAAAAGTCCTTCATCTTTAAAATTTCTCTGGGATACCATGCAATTCAAAGGCCACAATCCTATTGATGGTGCATTGAAAGAGGGTTTTTGTTTTCCACAAAAAGGGAAATTGAGGTTTTGTGGTGAAAGAGAAGGATGTAGAATCAGCCACGTAATGGTTTATTCACGGTCTGACCCCTCCCCAAACCCACAGCGATACTGCAGCCCAGACTCATCTCTTCACATGACTCATGCAGGCTTGCATGGGCTGGTGGACTTGAGAACGAACACACCAGTCTGCCCAGTGTGCACAAGCATTTTGGGACCCAGATGTGATCCAAAGAGAGCGTGATACAGTACCTTGGCTTTAATGTGGAGAGACAGGCCAGAAGGCACAATCATCCAGGTCTGAGGGAACCAACCGGCAAGTCTTCTCTGAGGCCCGAGAGTAGCTATCACATTTGGGGCTTGTTATTTGAGACTGTCACAGCTGACTTTTCCACTGACATGCCCAACTTCCAAATAAATTATTTAGTTACCAGAGATTCAGTTTGGCTATGTCAGACGGAAACAGTAGGGGGTGTTCGATAGCTCACATGGGCTGGCGTTAGAGGGAGGAAGCCATTCAGGCCGTGTGTCCCTCTCTGGTGCAGAGAAAAGCCACTTACGAGTCTCAAAGGTGTCAGAACCCTACACATCCCTTGCCTAGGTGTGGAGGTAGATGTGGACGAATGTCCTGGACCAGAACATCCCCTAGAAGTTGTATTTCTGATTAATTTCTTTTCTTGGCCTCCAATCAATGCTGGGGGGAAATTTATCCTCAGTTCTGGTTTGTCAGGGTTTGAAATCATAGGTGAAAAGGGCGCTGAGCCACTGGGAGGCATAGGCAGGAGGGGCTCGGCCATCAGTGTGAGCTCTGTTTGCAGGCAGAAGGACAGGTGTTGAGTTACACACTTGGGGAATGTGAGTGCCAGGAAGGGACCTGGTGGGTGCCAGCCAAAGGAGCGAGGTCAATACCTCCTTCTGTCTTGGCTCTTCCTGGAGACCAAAACAACAAACCATCCTTTGGCTTCAGGTTCCTGAAAAGACCTCAACTGTTCTTGTTTACTGTTTTAAGAGGCCGCACCACACTTCTTTTTAAAGTAGTTTATTTTATTGAATTAAAGACCTCAGAAAGGCAGCAGTATATCCAGCGAGGGCTAAATAGGGCATGTTTACAGAGCACGTATTCTTGGCAGTAAGGGTCCACATAAACGCAACATACAACATGGTCGTTCTTGTCGGTGTAAGGGTGGGAAATATCACTCTATGCGTATTTTGACAAATGTCTTTACTTATTTACCCTCTGGGATGCAGGCTTTGGGTTTCCTCCTTCACCGGATGCCTGCTCGTCACAACGAGTTCCCGAGTTCCCGTAGTGAGGAGTTTGTGATTGTACTTGCAGAAGACAGCAGGGGCTTTGAGGGCATGCAGCCTCCACAGTCAAGTTGCAGCACGTTAAAGAAAACAGTCTGCCATAAGCCCACTCGTCTTCAAGGGGCAGTAAGGTAAATCCCAAGAATATCATATTCAGACATAAATTTCAACCAATTCAGACTCATAATGAGGACATATAATAGTCTGCATGAGCAGTAACCAAATTTTTTAGGTCAGCTTTTATTCTAACCCCTTTGAGCAGAGCACAGGGCTTGTGCATACTCATATAAGAACGTCATTCGTCCGATATATCTAGAGAGCTCCAACACAAATGACTGAGAACACACGCCTCAGAAACACTCACACATACGCATGGAGAGAGACAGGGAGACAGTGATTTTATAGAAATCCCAACTCTTTTTCAGGGCAGATCACCAGAATCACTACCCTTTATGACTGTCCACTCTAAACAGACATGGAACATTTTATATCACATTGTCTTCCTAACAAACAGGTAAGTAGTAGTGCCCCCATTTGACATATGAGGAAAATGAGGTTGGCAGAGGTAAACAACTTGTGCACATGTGCTATTAAGTGGTAGAAATAGGAACTACATCCTGGTCTGTTTGATTTCAGTCATTCAACTCTTTCTCCAGTTTATTGAGAATATAAGGATGTGTGTGTGTGTGTGTGTGAGAGAGAGAGAGGCAAAGAGAGAAAAAACTATCCCCTATCTTCTACAATCAGCCTAACCCCATTAAACATAAAGCCTTGGTCTAGCAGAGTAAAATACAAACCAACATGACCAGAGTTTTAATTCAAAGGTCAAAGCTATGCCAGGGTTGGTTAAATGCAGATAAAGCCTGAGCCAGAATCCAGGTTTCTTGGCTCTTAATTCAGGGCTTTGCTTATCTTTTAAAAGCCTGTAATCCCCAAGGAACTTTCCACAGCCCTCTGGCAAATTAAGTCACACCCATGGTTTCAATTATTAACAGATTCCAAAGCCTACAATATTCTGTAGAACCCAAATATTCATCTGCCTATGAGGTACTGCCACACGGGCATCCCATGGGCCCCTCAAACTCAAAGGACTCACACTCAATTGCCTTAGCACCCTTTCCCCAAGCCTGCCTTCTTTATGAATGGTGATCTCTATTTACCTGGAAGATATCTTCAATTCCACCTTCTCATTCAATAGCTAAATCCCATTAGCCACTGAGTCCTGCAGATTCTACCCTCCTAATGCCTTCTGAATCCATTCATTTCTGATGATCCCTCCTGTCACCGGCCTGGTTCAGGATTTTATCACTTCTCACCTAGATTACCTCAAAGGCCTCCAACTGGCCTTTGACTGGCCTCCTTCCCTCCAGCCACTCTCCCCTACGATCTGCTCTCCGCCCTGCTCTCTACGTGACCTTTCCAGAACATAACTCTACCCATGTCATTCTTGTGTCTAAAATAAACCAGGGTTTTCAAGATAATGTATACAAGGCCCAGAAGCACAGCAAGGAAAAGAGGGAATTCTAGAGCCAGACTTTGTGGGAGCCAAACTTAAAAAAGCTGAATATTTTATTAAGCCAAACTTAAATACTTAAATAAGGTAGCCAGGCTGTGCTAAGGTGATCACAATGCAGAAGAAGTACATTATTTGCTCACTCAGATATGCTGTATTTCTAAGAAATGAGTCTTCAATGAGACAACAGAAGACTTTGCTTTTCTTCCGGAGATGGCCCTCATTCTTCCCACTTTGTGGTAGCTAAACACCTCATACTAGCTCTGTGTCCAGTAAATGACTTCCTGTTTCTGTGCTTCAGTTCCCTCTTTGTAAGATGTGTGTGATAATAGTAGCTATCTCCTAAACCCACCCTGGTAGCACAACAGTTAAGCAGTCAGCTGCTAACCGAAAGGTAATTGAACCCACACAGCAGCTCTGAGGGAGAAAAACCTAGCAATCTGCTCCCATAAAGATTACAGCCAAAAAAACCCTAGGGACAGTTCTATTCTGTCACATGGGGTTGCTATCAGTTGAAAATCAACTCATTAGCACCTAACAACACATGAGTTATACATGTGAAGGGCTTAGAAGAACCCTATCTGGCACATAGTAAGATTCAATAAACTTGAGTTCTTCTCTGCTTTCTTCCCATAGCTCACACCTTGTCTCTGCTCCAACACACCTTTTGCATCACTCATTCCAACAGAACTACTTGTATTGCATCTAATCCAATCTGCTGTTTCACCTCTCATGCCTTTGCCCACGTCATTCTTTCCTCCTGGAATGTCTGTTCTCCTTCTTAGTTCAATTGACTCCTACTTGTCCCTCAAAATTCGGTTCAAGGATTAGCTTCCCCTTCATGCCAGCCCCCAATCTGCTTTGGAAGGTCATCTTTCCAGCTCCTGAACTTCACTACAATTAGCACATTCCTCTACAGTTACCATTTCACTTGCCTCTCTCCCTTCAAGTATGACTGATTCTAGAAGGCAGGGGATGTGTCTTAACTGATTTTGTAATGAGTATACAGCACTGAGCACACATACAGCACTGAGCACAATGACTTTCTCAGAATCCAAACTCACCAAATGGCAGATGAAGAAATAGAAGATCACTATGGAACATTCTAAATTTGACTCTTTGCACTTGAAACAAAACAGTGACTTTTTCCCAAACATGTATGTCTTCTGTAAGTTAATAGATGGCAGATAAATTTAGCGCAGAGGGATGTGTTTATATTCTGGAAGATGAACAGTTCTGAAAACCACTGGTTTCCGATAGTAAAAAGCCACTAAACATCCAGAAGGTTCCTACTTATCCCCATCCTCTGTCTTGCTGCCTGGTAATAAAATAGACACTGCAACACAAGTATCTGAATAAAGTAGCCAAGCTGCGCTAATGTGATCATAATAGAGAAGTGCATTATTCTCCAGGAAATATTGTATTTCTGAGTAATAAGTCTTAAATGAGAGAATAGAAGACTTTGCCTTTCTTCCTGAGAAGGCCTTCATTAATTTATCAGAGCGAATCCAACACATGACAACAGAACAAATAAAGGAATGAATGAATGGTACTTCTAAGGACTTCCCCTCAAATCAAATCTCTTTTTTCACTGGATACAATTGGGTCCTTAGAAAAGTATCACCGACTGTCCAGCACAGTTCCTGTGTTTTAGGGTTACACAGGACTACTAGGTAAGAGTTACAAGAGTACTTTCACCCAGCAAGGGAAACTGGCCAGAACTGTCCAACCATGAAAAGGCCACTCACAAAGCATGGACAAGGCTGGCTGAGTGTCTCTTGGGAAGTCCAGCACTGGGAATTTCGCAATAGAAGACTGAATGGAAAACCTCTGGGGATGGTCCCATTCAACTTCAAAAGTCTAATTTTATTATGATATTAAAGAGTTTGCATTTAAAGTGTTTTGATAGCTTGATGAAGACACAGTAAGGGCTCCTTAAGTGATTCCTCTCTGTTGAGGTTGGGGGAATATTCTGGAGGTGTTGGCATCATACAGTTGGCACCTCCAACAGTGATCATACACAGTATCTGACTAATTTACACCCTTCCTGGATTGAAGGGCATACAGGCTGCTTCTAGAACGCAACCTTAGCATCTCATCAGAATGCATCTTCATGAACCACCCAGGACATTGAGCAACAAATCCTTAGGATGCTTTCAGATGAAAGGGAAGTGATAAGAAGTCCTTGAAGTCAGAAACCTCCATGGATATCATTTATCATTTGTTACTGCAGAGTGAGTTACAGGAATAAGGACATTGAAAGTAAAACCTTAAAAGATTGTTTTTGTTTGAGTATCAAAACACACACACACACACACACACACATACAAACACACTTCCATACACACTGTGACCAAGTATTTGAGTCCAAGGTATAGAACTCTTCCAGAGAACTAAAGCATAGAGCTAGAGCTACCCAACTGTTCCAGCTTAACAGGCTTCACTTAAATTACCCAGGTAAACATTCTGGAAAAGGAACTCAAAGGGAGGAGGTGTCTGGAAAGCAAGACTGAAGTATGTTTAGGCAATTAAAAAAAAAAAACTCCATTAACATATTCTTTTCATGTATTTGAATAACGCTTTATACTTTCCGAGATCCTTTGATAGCTATCACCTCCACAGCCCCCAGAAGATCAATGGCAAAGGGGTTTATCTCCCCAGCTGACCACTGTGAAAGCAGGAACCAGAGCAGGAATATGCTGACACATGACAATTTAGCCAGGTCTTTATCATAGGCCCTTCTCCACATATTATTCCAAAAACAAATTAAGTTATAGGGCACACAGTTGCATGGCTTGAGGCATTTGTTAAAACAGGCCTTTACAAAGTTTTTGTATACCTCAAAAATCTAATGAGCTTCATGTACAGGTCATTTGGAATCAAACACATAATGAAATTTAAAAGCAATATTATCAGAGCTTATGACCTCTAAACTCCAAATGGGAGGTCACACATAGCTTCATAAGTAAGAGTCATTGTTGTTAGGTGCTGTCAAGTTGATTTCGACTCATAGTGGCCCAATGTGACAGAGCAGAACTGCCCCACAGGGTTTTCTAGGCTGTAAAACCCTAGAGCACATCACCAGGTCTTTTCTCCCACAGAGCCCCTGGGTGAGTTCAAACTGCCAAACTTTCGGGTAACAGCGGTTGTGCCACCAAAGCTCCTTTGATGAGTAAGAGTATGAACTTTAAAATCAGACCGACCTGACTTCAAATACTAGCGCTCTTATATACTAGGTAGGTGGTATCTGGCAGCTATTTAACTTCCCAACACCATAGTTTACTTATCAGCAAAATGGGGATAATCGGATTTAACTCTTAGAGTTGTTCAGAGGATTAAATACGAAGCTGTATGTAAAGGGGTTAGCTCCGTGCCTAACAAAAAGAACGCAAGAGACAGCTACTATTATTATTCAATTATTCATAATCTCTTTCAATAATTTCCAACTTTAGGCCCTACAACATATTAAAGTTTCTATCTTTCTTGAAAAGAAAGTAATATGTATCTAGGACTATTCGAATTAACACCCAAAAGTCTGGAGATACCACTTACAGATTATTTGTAACAATTTACGTGAGTTAGTCATTAAAGTTTGAAAATTATATAAAAACTTTATGCAGCTGTAGAACTGGCAGGTGGAAAATTCCCTTCTGAACTTAAAAGCCAAAGAACTTCAGAGTAGAAGGAGCCTTTTAGAGATCTACTCAAGGTCACATGAAGGATATTGTTGTGCTCAGCTTCCATTGAGTCACCCCCCAACTCATGGCAACCCCACGTGCTACAGAGTATTAATCAGAGAATTAATAGAACAGCTCCACAGGGTTTTCTTGGCAACAGTTTTTATGGAAGCAGTTTGTCAGGCCTTTCGTGGAGCCACTGAGTGGGCTCAAACTGCCAACCTTTAGGTAAGTAGCCAATTGCAAGCTGCTTGGGCCATCCAGGCTCTTCACATGAAGCTGGTGTTGTTGCGCTGGGTGCCATCCTGTGACAGAGCAGAGTAGAACTGTTCCATGAGGTTTTCTTGGCTGTAATCTTTACAGAAGTAGATTGCCAGGCCTTTCTTCTGCAGAGCCACTAAGTGGGTTCTAAACACCCACCTTTAGGTTAGCACCCGATCGCCGATCACTTGTGCCACTCAGGCACCTCACATGAAGGTACTCTGTCCTGTTTCCTCTAGGCTACCAGAGAACCAGATGAAGCCCATCCTCTTTGCAGCTTTTCATGCCTCCCTCCCTACCTCCACCACCATCACTACCCTAGCACCCTCTTCTAACCATAGATTTCTAAGTAAAAAAGGAAATAGCCTAAAATTGAAACTGCTCTAGTCCATTATTGGCTTTGGTGGCTGTGGGAAGAGAATGGAGGAGGGGTGGGGGTGAGGCAGGTTGATGAAAATAATCTGAGTCATCACTTCCTGGAAGAGGTGGCAAAGCAAAGAGCACTGGCAGCAGAGGCAGAGGGCTGAGACTGAGTCTCAGCTCTGCACAACTTCACACGGCCCCAGGAGGAAGTCACACAGCTTCTGTGGGCTCTCCTCTGAAAATGACCCTAAGGTCCTGTTCCACTCCACATGCCTATAATTCATGACGGTCCTCGTGAATAAACCATCAGTGCTGCTGCCTGTCAGAGTGGAAACCAAAATGAATGCACACTCCTGAAATACTACAGCCACTTCGTACAAGCAAGAGTGGACAGGACCGAGCAGAGCGAAGAACAGCTGGCTAGGATCATGTCAAGACACAACTGCTTTTCTTTTTAACTATTTGCCCAAACCCAGACCTTCCCCATCATACCCGCTAGCCCTGCTACACAATTTCTTGGGCAGTGCAGGCCACACTGACTAAGAACTAATGTCCTGAGACAGCAAGAACTAGAACTAGAATCACTTTACATTATCTCTTAGACGCCGAGTTATATATAATTATTCACCAAACCATGAGCAGACACAGATAATTAAAAGATTTAGCAGCATCAAATCAAGGGTCTCACATTGTATTGGAATTGCCTGCTTATGTACCTGCCTAGGGTTAAGCGTTCTGCCGCTAACTGAAAGGTCGCCGGTTCTAACCCACCAGCCGCTCCACGGGTTAAAAGAGCTAGCAATCTGGAAACCCTGTGGGGCAGTTCTATTCTGTTCTATAGGATCACTATGAGTCTAATCAACTGAACAACAGACAACAACAACAGGATGGTGCAAACAGTTAAGTGCTTGAGTACTAGTGGCAAGGCTGGCAGTTCAAACCCATCCAGAGGCGCCTCAGAACACAGGCTTGGTGATCTGCTTCCCAAAGGCACAGCTTGAGAACCTTTTGGGGCCATTCTACTCTGCACACATGGGATTGTCATGAGTTGGGATCAACTAGGTGGCAACTGACAACAACAACAACCCCATACAGGGGAAGATTGGCCTCTTTTTTTATTCATTTAATACCTATGACAACTAGTAACCCACAGTCTAGCATGGGGCCTCAGTGAATATGTGCTGAGGGAATGAGTGAAGAAATGACTGCTGCGCTGCCCAAATGAGGAGGCGAGTCAGGGAGGCACATCCGTACAACTCCTAGACCTCAGTGGTCACTTTGGCTTCCTGCCATAATTTAATAATATTGTCTCTCATTCATATGCTCTCTCCACCTCCAGACCCCACCTCCACTCATTATGCAGTCTCCCTGAATACCACTCAAAATATTTTCTCAATTAGAGGAGAAAACAGGAATTTGCCACTTGTCTGCCTCTATTCTGTTACCTGTCAGCCTTCAGCAAATATTTCAATCCTGGGCCTTTGCCTGCTGCTCACCCCTCTCCTTTAACCTTTGACCCTGCCTTCTTCAAATCCTCCAGCCTTTACCTTCTCATCTTCCCAGCCCAGGCACCCCACCCCAGAGCTGACTTCTCCTGCTACTACATTTAACCAAAGGGAGATGTACTGTCACCCAGAATCAATTAGAGTAAAAAAAAAAAAAGAAAAAGTGCTGCTGAGATTTGCTTGTATGATCAAAAGATGGTTAGAAAAATTAACACACCACAGAGGGCAGGAGACAATCCTGTAACAGGACTCACACCCTGGCTAGCCTTTAGTCTTGTCTTTACTCTAGCCCTCCTCCCAAACTCTACATCCCAAATACCTCAAATGGGCATGTTATTGACATTAAAGACTCATAGCCTGGCTGTCAGAACCAAACCATAGCCACCTAATAGGACAGAGTAGAACTGCCCCATAGAGTTTCCAAGGAGCAGCTGGTGGATTCGAACTGCTGACATTTTGGTTAGCAGCCAATCTCTTAACCGCTGCTCCACCAAGGCTCCTCAGAATCACCCAGTAGATGAAAATCATGCCCACGGGGGCCATTAATATGCAGAGCTCCTGGCTGACTTTTCCCAGCATTCACATTCAGCTAAGCCACCTGCCCCTGCCCCCATCACTTCCACCCCATCCCCTAGTCTCAGCAACTTCTGTGGCTGCAGATCAGCAACCACCCACCCCTTTGCCCCGTATTAGGACTTGCCCAATCGCTTTCCCGTCCTTTTCCGTATCCACCAATATGTGCACTGAGCTATTTCTGTGTTGCTGAGAGGATTTGAGGAGGGTGGGGAATATGTAAGGACTTTTTCTTCCGCAGTGACTAGTTTGCTGTCTGATAGAACTCCTTCCCATGTAATTAATTGTGCTGTCTCTTGGCTCGTTAGAAACGAGACTCCTAGGTCCCAGCCAGCATTATGCAGGGTAAATCATGTTTAAGTAACTGCATAACTAGTAGGTCAGTTTTATCTTTTGTCTTGGCTGCGACCATTCTTTAGCTGGGTTCTGAAAATGCCCGTCACCAAGGCTTTCATGTCAGGCCAGTATTGAAAGACCAATGTTTTCTCCCCACCCCGCCCCCATCGCCAGCCCCTCTTTTCTGAATGCTGCATGCACAAGGCAGCTGGGAAATAAAAGGCCCCTTTCTCTGATTCTCCTGCGCAGAGCAATGGTAGGTTCAGGAGGGTTCAACAGAGAAGTGCCAAACTTTAATAAGATGGGCCAAGCAAATAGGCAGGGCCAACTCCCATGTAGCAGCAGTGAATGGACACAGCAATCAAGGGGCCTGCTCTTTTTTAGTACCCAGCATTGTGATGACTAGAAAGGGTAGCTCCTTCCAGAAGGTCCCTGAATGCCCATGTGATCCTGAACACATCAAGAGACTGATCTGGGCTCTGTACCCTCATCTGTAAAGGGAAGATGGCTCTGATGATCGTCAAGGTCTCTTTCAGCTTTGACATTCTTTGTACCCATCAAGCACCGGGAAGCAGTCTCGCCCTCTCAGATAGCTATGAAGAATGCTACCCTACAGCTTTACAGGAGCTCTTTTGAAGAGATGAAAGCACCAACTTTCTTTAGAGCCAGTTTACCTACTAAGAATAAAAGTGAGAGGAAGAGGAGGGGAAGGAAAAGATATGATGCCCATTTTACAAAGGGGAAATTAAGGACCAGAGTGGTAGTCTGCTCCTGAAAGGTCACAGACATGAAAAACCTATGGAACAGTTCTACTCTGAAACACAATGGGATCACCCCAATAGCAATTGGTTTGGTTTGGTTTTGGTGGCAAATAAGTTGCCAAAGTCATAAAGAGAATTCATTATTGGTGCTGTTAGAAATAAAACCCGGAAGGACTCTAACGCTTATCCCAGATTCTGATGCCATCACACCATTCTTCCTTATAGGACGCTATGAAGATAATGAGAAGGAGCATTGCTGTGGCTTAATTTGTGCAGATGTGCATTTGCCATTTTCTTCAGCCAGCTTGGACATCCTGGACGCCTAGTGTGAGAGCCCTCCTGACTATACACCCTACACAATCATCTGTCCTCCACAGGCCCTCAGAAGCAAAGCCTTCAGGGACCATCAGACCACAAGTGATCAATTCCTTCACTCGTGTCCTCCAGGACTTTGTTCAACCCATCCACAGAGAATGAGATGCTCATCGCACATCCCTTCTACTCCCTGGAGGCCTCTGAAGACAGAAGGAACAGCAGTCATGCAGTCTTTTGACCCTACAGTGCCAGAACACCACTCATCTACTGTCAGTCCCCAGTAAAGATGTGCAGAACGAATGAAGATAAAGCACCTGTATTGTTGACACCGAACACTTCCGTCACACTGGTGGCAAACGCTACCCTGGGACATGTCTCTTAAACTTCTAACCAGGGGGTAAGCTGCCCTAAATATGTTACGCCTCTTGCCCACACAAACCACCAATTAAGAATTTAGAAGTTGAGGCAAAGATGAGAGAGAAGTCAGGGCAGCAGGGGACTCAGGGGAGGAGTAAGAGATGGAAGTACAAGAAGGCAGTTGGAGATGTTGACAAGGAATGTCCAAAAATAATATAAACAGGATCTCCCAGTATTTCTCCCTCTACTCCTCAACCCAGAGTCCAGTCAATGCCATCCCCCAAAATATCTATTTCCACAGCATACCAACACTGGGCTCTTTTCTGAAAACACGTACACGTCCACACAGATGCCCTCTCTCATACACATGTCCAGACACCCTCTAGTTGGCAAACAAGTGACAGTATGCAAATTATCAGAAGCCGCAAAGATTTGCTTCAGTAAGGAGACTGAACAAACAAGAACAATTTTGCAAGTGGCCACAGATGGCTTAGCTTCTCTGCTTATAATGGACACTAACAAGATTTGCCATAACTAATTTATTCTTTCACACCATTGCCCTGTCTCTCCACCTTCTGAGGCTGGGGGGAAATTCCCTGTCATGGCCATAAGCATTTTTATTCCTTTCTAACAGAGAAAAAGTACAACTTGTTCACCCACACTGTGTATAAAAAAAAAAAAAAAATTTTTTTTTTTTTTTTTTTTTGCTGTGTATGGATGGGTCAAATTCAGAGTAGTTAAAATAGGTAGAGAGGGAATAATCGTAGAAGCAAACATATGCTGGCTTTTTTTCTTCTTCTTCCTCTTTTACCCATTTCCTTGAAAGTCTTACTTGGAGATGGGATGGAAAAGAAGAGATTTATTGAAAACTCAGCAGTAGCAAAGGAATGGATGGGAAAAATACAGCAGAAAACAAAAATGGCCTAGAAACAGAGAGGGAACCTTCTAGATGAAATGCAAATTCTCCTATACCATGGGCTACAACTGAGCTGAAATACATTAAGTAAACCTTTAGTGTACGTGGGAAAAAAAAGGAAGCTACATTTAATGAATTCCTTCCTCTATGCTTTAAGGAGCCTGGGTGGCACAAGTAGACTGTGATCGGCTGCTAACCTAAAGGTTGGTGGTTCAAACTCACCCAGCAGTACTGCAGAAGAAAGGCCTGGTGATTGGTTTCTGTAAAGATTAATGCCAAGAAAACCCTATGGAGCAGTTGAACTCTGTTAACACATGGTGTTGCCATGAGTCGAATAGGCTCGATGACAACAGGTAAGCATTCCTACAGTGGGCATTACTTTGTTTTTTTTTCCTTCAGTTGCCATCTCATCGATTCCTACTTATGGCAATCCCATGTGCGTCAGAGAAGAACTGTGCTCCGTGGGTTTTCAATGGCTGATATTTTGGCATCAGCTCTCCAGGACTTTCTTCTAAGGTTCCTTTGGGTGGACTCAAACCTTCCA
The DNA here is from genome assembly GCF_024166365.1 of Elephas maximus indicus. Classification (NCBI taxonomy): domain Eukaryota; kingdom Metazoa; phylum Chordata; class Mammalia; order Proboscidea; family Elephantidae; genus Elephas; species Elephas maximus. Next base: position 53,341,253 of record NC_064829.1, on the reverse strand, counting down.
ACCTTCCAGCTAGAAGCCAAGTGTATTAATTGTTTGCACCAACCAGGGCATTACTAGTAGAAACAAAAGTCCAAGTCAAGAAAGTGGGCTCTAGAATCTTTGTGCATTCTTTAAGCTTTTCTTCACTCTGGTACTTTCTGGACAGCTTTGCCTAAGTGTCAGTAAGACATCGATGAATTCTTAAGAAAATAACTGAGCTTCTCTAAGTTGCAGGAATCAAGACTTTAGAAGTTGCTCCTTTCCACTTCCATGAAGGCACTCTCGGCCTCTCCAGTGTGATATCAAAAACCAAGTGCAGTTATTCTCGTCACAGTTGCTGTTGTCTGCCTCCATCTCTCATCCACCTCTGAGCTCGCTCCCTCCAATGCTGACCATATTATCATTTCCTATGGCAGCCCGCTACCCCCCAACCTTTCCTCTCCAAGGTGGAGGGTGAGGGAGCCCATTTCTTTCTTTTTGCACTAAGGAAAGGGATCCCCTGAATCTGGCCCACCAAGGCTCCCTTCCACCCAGATTTTCAAGGTAAACCCTGCAGGCCAGCCAATTGGGTCTGATCATCTCACCTGAGCTGCACTGAGTACTTCACCTCCTGGGGAGGATGGTACAAGCAATCCCCCTGGCCATTTTTTCCTCCTGCCTAAAGCCTATGCTTTCTTCAAGGGGTGTTCAGGCCTCTCATCTTCCTCCATTCCTCCCTGGACTCTTTCAGACACCCCAGCATCTGGCACATCCTGGGCATTGTACCTCCCCAACCACATGGGAAGCTCTGTAGTTTCTCTGGAGGCCAGACAAATCCATATAAACTGGGAGCGATGACTGGTTCTTTCCTCACTCACCTGACCACCCTCCTTTTTCATTCCAGGTCATCATTTCTGTTTGTATTACCTTACCTTGTACCTGTTGCCGTCAAGTCGATTCCGACTCATGGTGACCCTACAGGACAGAGTAGAACTGCCCCATAGAGTTTCCAAGGAGCGCCTGGTCGATTTGAACTGCCAACCTTTTGATTAGCAGATGTAGCTCTTAACCACTATGCCACCAGAGTTTCCCTATTCGTATTATGTGTGGCTAAATGTGTCTTTTTAAATGTGTCTACTTTTTTCTCAAATAAATATGTATTTGACACCTATGGCAGGCTGCTCTTCAGAAAACTAGACACATTATTATATGGATGATTAAATAAAGTGTGTGAATACCTATATATGAATAGGTATATATGGTGATTTCTTGGAATACCAGAGTTTAAAAAAGGGTTTTAGGATCTTCTACTTCAATGTCTTCATTTCAAGATGTGACCCTCTCACTTCCCCGCCCCCCACCAAACAAGAGGCAAGTAAGGAAACACAGGTGGTTAGGGACCAAGATGAAGTCTCTTTTGCCTGAATCAGGGTTCTTTTTTATCACATTATATACAATATATGCCTTCCAAGAAGCTAGATGCATACATGCTCATATGTGCACATGACATTGAACTCTATCATGTACACTGCACCATACTGCACTCAAACAGAGCTCCCAGGAGAAGCATGAGGATGACCTGTCAGCATGTGTGATGATGAGTCTCCCTCCCTGGTGCTCTCTATCTCTGACTTGGGACATCTTCTATATTTGTCCTTCCATCCAGCAATTTGGCTCCACTGCCTGCAGGCTGTGCGCTGTGACCTCTGAGCCTCCACAGCTGGGCAGTCCTCCTGAGAACTAGAAGCCCCGAGGACCAACAATCATCTCCCAGCATTAAATGAGATGAGCAGAAGCAGCCAGTTCTGCTTCCTAGTCAGGCCCCAGACAGAGAAGAATCTGCTGAAAGCCTAAAACTGGGAGCAAAGGTCAGCTGTCATCTAGGAATGAAGCCAGAAGGGAAGCCAGGCTTCCAGAAGTCCAGCACCTGCTCCTCCCTGGAGGTGGAGAGGGGCACAGCTGGTCCAGCCTAGGGCAGTCTCTCTCTAAGCCCACCTGCACAGCCGCCCCTACCAAGGCATCAGCAGTGGCTTCAGTACTAGTAGAAAGCTGCCATTACCTTAGGCAGAGAAGCAGGCATTTTTGGGAGGGTCCCAGCTTTACAGCTTCTCCAGTGGTACCAACTGTCTCACCAGTGGCTCCCATACTCCTCTGTAAGGATCAACTGTACTGATGGAGCCTTTCAAAGGCAGCCCCTTTCCCCCAGCTCTTGAACTGCTAACACAGGTCACTAGCAACTTCCCCACCCTTCATCTCATCCCGTGAAAACCCACTGCCATCAAGTAGACTCTGGCTCCTGGTGGCCCCATGTGTGTCAGAGTAGAACTGTGCTCCACGAGTTTTGTTTTTTGTTTTTTAATAACATCTTTTACATAGCACAATATATGCAAAATATTATTGTTTCAACATGGAGTCAATACAAAAAGTATTAATGAGATATTTGACATTTGTTCGTGCTAAGTCTTCGAAATCTAGTATGTGTTTTATACTTACAGCATATCTCAACTCAGTTGATAAGCTTTCATTGGAAATGAGTAATCTGTATTTAGATTTCATAAAATTCATAACTGGAGAATTAGATCTGCACACCCAAGTTGCCCCAATTATATTTAATAGTTTTCCCATAACTGAAATGAATATTTAAATTAATTAACCACCATAGGATTTTCAATCCCTGAGTTTTCAGAAGTAGATTGCCAGGTCTTTCTTCCGAGGAGCCTCTGGGTAGACTTGAACCTCTAACCTTTTGGTTAGCAGTCAAGCAGGTTAACCATCTGCACCACCTGGGGACTCCTACACCCCCTGGCACCAACCTCTCTCTCAGATGCTGCCCTTTCCTTCCTCCCCTCAGAGTGGCCAGCTCCCCCATGGTGTTCACCCTCGCACCTGACTTGCTCCAATACACTTTCCAGGTGTTTTCCTTCTCCTATTTCAAATATTTCCGCTTCTTTCTCCTCCACTGCTTTCTTGGATTCTGTTCCCTCTGCCAAAATGTGTGATGTGAATGTTTAGGTTTCTTGAAATCTTGCTATTCTTTCTTCCCCTTTCTATGTTGGAAATCTGAAGGACAGTCAATAATCTAATACATCAATATCAGAAAGCCACATGTGCCTACCAGAATGGACGTCTTCAACTATATCTCGTCTTGTTCTGCTTCCACGTTGCTTCTTTGTTTCTCTTTTTCGTTAGCCATGGGTTGTCCCTATCGTTTAATCAAACTGACCAATTACAAGTGTTTTTTGAGCATTTTTGGCATCCTCCTTCCTGAAGAAAAGCTTCTCTGTCTTGCTTCCTACTTTGATTTGGCTTACAAGTCAGACAGACATTACCCCACTTAGGAGTTAAGGAACATTTTCCAGTTAAACAGGAGTCCTTGAATGGTGCAAACAGTAAGCGCTGGGCTACTAACTAAAAGATTTGAGGTTTGAACCCACCAAACTGTGCCTCAGAAGAAAGGCCTGGTGATCTGCTTCCAAAAAGTCACCAACACGAAAACCCTATGGAGCATAGTTCCACTCTGCACACATACAGCTACCATGAGTCGGAATCGACACGATGGCAACTGGTATGTGTGGTATCCAGTTAAAACTCCACAATCATGCCTGGCATGCAATGAACAGGTATTGAAAAAAATATTAGTGATTGAATGAATGAATAAATTAATGAATGACTCAATGATGCTAAAGGAAGAGAACACTTTAAGTGGGACAATTAGCATCAGTAGGGGACATGGAATCACCACTCAGCTAAGATCTGTGATTCTCTGTGTTAGAGCCACTTTTTCTGGTTCAGCAGAGAGCCCGCTGTTCTTAATTCAACATTTTCCCTTCGCTGCTACTTATTGCTCTTCCTACTTTCACAGCTCTGGGACCTGTAGCTTTAGGTGAATCTGGGCTCCGCAGCCCAAGTAGCTGGTAGAGAACTGAGGACAGGGACAATTCCTCTTGGGCCCAGGCCCACTGTCTGCCCACGTACGTGCTGTCATCCAGCCTGCAGACACCCATCACCTATACCCTCACATAGCCCAACATGTCCACACGCTACTTCTCTCCATCTCTAATTGCTTCAGATGAGACTTGTTTTCACATCTAAATTGTATTAGAAAGTGAAGGAAAGAAGAGAGCATTTAATAAAACCACCTCATTCCATATGGTAAGAGGCTAAGCAAGGACTCTGTTAGTTCCAGTCAAGTTGCTATACTTCTTCTAATCCACATTAGTAGGAGTCTGCAAGGTATTTTAGAATCCCTAGGTGGTACAAACAGTTAGTGCACTGGGCTGTTAACCAAAAGGTTGGCTGTCTGAGTCCACCCAGAGGCACCTTGAAAGAAAAACCTGGTGATCTACTTCCAAAAACACAAACATTGAAAACCCAACGGAGCATAATTCTACTTTTACACACGATGTCATAATGAGTTGGAATCAACTAGATGGTAACTTTTAACAATATGTTTTATGCAACTAAAATGCACATAACCCCAAACCAAACCAAACCTATTGCTGTCGAGTCAATTCCGACTCATAGCGACCCAATAGGACACAGTAGAACTGCCCGCATAGAGTTTCCAAGGAGTGCCTGATGGATTCGAACTGCTGACCTTTTGGTTAGCAGCCGCTGCACTTAACCACTATGCCACCAGTGTTTCCAAAATGTATACAAGCACCGCATATTTTAAGTTATCTAGGAAAACTCTAAGTCCTCAGGAAGGAGCAAAAGAGAAATCTTAGGCTTCTCCCTCATTTTTCTCTCGCGTTTGTTTTATTTTCCATTCTGCGGGAATCCTTAAGGATCTCAACGTTCTGGGTCAGAGGCCCTGCCCACCAGTGAAAGAGGGAGGAGATGGCGTGTTTAGGAACAGCTGTAGGGATTTTCATCTTTTATGGAATTCATCACTTGTCCCTCCATTCTCTGACCCTTCTTGTCTTCTTCATAAAGGAGAAAATACACTTTGTTTTTTGTGAACGGCCAAAACCTTGCCAAGGTCGGTGAGTAGAGATGGGAGTGTATACAGCTAGGGCAGACCCTGCAAGGACAGATGCTCTGCCAATAAAGTCGCTGGATAACCTGAGAGGATCATCAGAGCATCTCCTAAACCTGCCGAAAGGATTTTTACTAATTTTGTGGAACATGACAGAAAAAGCACTAGCTTCAGGGGTAAAAAAAAAAAAAAAAGCTTCAGGGGTAGAAGACCTTTAAATGCTTTTATCAGGTTTGACCAAACTGTCTCTCCAGCTTCCCTGACATGCAGCTATCATGGTTCTAGAAGGCCCGGTCAGAAGTTGAGATTTCTGGTTCCGCACCTCAGATTCACCCCAATGACCACTGTTTGAGGACCCAAGGGCCAGCTGACTGGGAGCTTCAAGTTCAGGCCCTGGCTCTGAGACCTGAGGCAAGTTACCAGAGGCCTCTGAGCCTCATTTTATTCATCTGTAAAATGAGGCTTGTAATATATCCAATGTAGTTGTGGGAAGGATTTACTACACAATGTGTACCAAGTGTTTTGAAAAGTTCCTATCTACTCTAAGCACCAAAATGTTGGCTGCTGTAAATGCCCAGCAAAGCAACCTGCACGCCGAATGGATTTTTCTATGATAAATACTTTCTACAAAGGAAAGACTTTCCTGTGCATCTAATGGATACTTCACGTTCTTCAGAAAGAAATCAGGAAACATAAGAGGCTGAACACCAAAGGCTCTTCAAGAAAACCTCCAAGGCCTAAACTTAAGCAACCAGTAGGATCTTGGTATGACTTATGGGACAGGATGGGAACAGGAAGAAAGACTTTTGTTGAGTGTTGATTTTCATTTTTTTTGTTTTGTTTTTGTTTTCTCTTTCTCCCCCTGGCAAAGGATTAACGTGGAGGTTCTTAAACAAGGGGGTCCCCCATTTACAGCTGACAGCAGCAGCTGCAACCTCTGACTCTCCTGCAGAATGGCAGGGAATCGAATCAAAAAGAAAAGCAAGTGGACAACCTTTCCTCCGGGAGCACGAAACACAATACCAGCCTTTCGCCAAACCCGGCAGACACTAGGCCTGATTGGAGGTTGCCTCGGAACAAAGGGAAATTGGTATTTAAAAAAAAAAATCTTCTGAAAGCCAACTCAGCAGATGGTTTTTTCCTGGGCTCCATGAGGAGGGGGGCAGGGGAAGGATCCTGGGATAACACAACTGCCACCAGGATACAGATGACTGAGAAGTGACAAAGATGGGCAAAGAGGGCTGACCTCTCACCCCAGAATTTCACAAAGGGCAATTACACCATGTGGCGGCGATCTGGACTCCACTGCTGACCGCTTCCAACTTGCAGCTGTTGTTCGTCACAGCCACGTCTGGGCCTTTATGAAAAGCTGGGGAAGAGAGGGGCCAGTGAATGAGGGGGACTGGGAAAGTTTAATTAAAGACTAGAGTTGGTTAGAAATCTATTATAGGGGAGTTCTAAAGAATTACATCTTACGTTTCCATTGTGCTTTTAACATTTTGGAACTTTATAGTCATTTGTTCAAATTATCTTCAAAATAATGTGGATGGAAGAAATTATTTCTTTCTAAATACGAGAAAGCAGGGATTCATTTTTGTTAAAGCAGAATTGAGACTTGGACCCAGGACCCAGGGAAGACCTCCTCCCTCCCCTAAGTCTCAGGCCAGACAGTGAGTGCTTGTGGAATTCAATTTTGGAGGGGCCCTTTACTGAACCCCACATTTTCAGTCAGAACTAGGACACTTTAGCCTACCCTGTAAATAACCTCTTGATTAAGTTGCAGTGAGCCTATAACCCATAGCCCTGTGCTGTGTTGCATTCCATTTCCTGTGGCCACTGTGACCTGCAGAGTGCTCTCCAGCAGGGAAACAGCTGTGGGTTACCAGAGAAAGGAGCTGTGAGTCTCCAGGATGAAGCCACAATGGTCAGTGTTTGCCCACAGCTTAGGCAAGTAGCAAGCAGCAGGAACAACCAGGTAAGCTGGACAGGACACAACTATCTTCTCATTAAGAATGTACCAGCAGGGCAAACTAGACCAAAATCCTTCAACAATAGCTTCCTGGTATTGGAAACCAGAAGACCTAGCTGGGAGTTTGAGTCCTCATCCTTCCAGCAATTAGCTGTAACCTTGGGCAAGCCATTTAAAAACTCCCAGCATCCATCCCCAGTCTATGAAACAGATGGGAATAACAGCTACTTCAATGAACCCAGAAAGAGGCACCAGTTGGGTGGGTGTGCATACACCTTGCAAAGTGGTATGCAGATATGATGGTTGTTATCATTGTTCTATATTAGGTACTCTCTGTAACATATATGTTGACAGTTGATTATACTGTCCTGAGTTTTTCCCTATATGCCCTGGGATCGATGCTTCCCAACAAGATCTTCCTATACTCAAACAGCACTTATGCTGAACACATCATACAACTCTATAGATACCTGTAGAATTTTGATGCCTCAGCTCTGCTAAAGTATCTGGATGGGAACACCAAAAAGAAAACACAATGAAAGATTTCAGATGTTTCTAAGGAACCAATGCAAAATACACAGGGTAGACGAGGCAAAACCTGTTTTGATAGAAGAGTACTTTGCAAAGAATTATCTCGATTGGCAGAGAGCTAACAGGGACTTGTTTAACATACAGTCTGATGAAATAAAATAAGTGAATCTTATATTAAAAGACTTAATTCCTATCCTCAGAGAGCTTGCACCATAGCTGAGAAGAAAATACTTTACCTTTGACAACACATGTTCAACACTTTCAGGTAGACACCATAGGCCATTAGGTAAAGGAGAAACCAGGACTCAGAGATGGTGGGTACTATCAGAGAAAGCACGAAATTCTGCATGAAACAGGTATCTAGATTTCTTCAAGGGCATCTTGTTTCTGTAACTTCTGGGTAGTTCTCAGATTAAAATCAGATTTTCTGACTAACTTTTAATTCACATTTCTGCGTAGAACTACGCAGGATAACACAAAAACCTGAAAAAAAACCTGTATGTAGGATGTGAGTGATCTAGACCAGCAAAAGTACATAAGGCAATATAGATTTGGAGGGTTCCTTGACCCTGACTTTAGGTTACACCAAGAATCACAGCCCAGGGCTGCATCTACAGAACAAAACCAAACCCGTTGCTGCCAAGTCATTCTGACTCATGGTTACCCCAAGTGTTACAGAGTAGAACTGTTCCATGGGGTTTTCTTGGCTGTAATCTTTATGGAAGCAGCCTGTCAGAGCCTTTCTCTGCAGCACTACTGAATTGAACCTGTAGTCGTTGAGTTGATTCCAGCTCACAGCAACCCTACAGGACAGAGTAGAACTGCACCCATAGAGTTTCCAAGGAGCGCCTGGTGGATTTGAACTGCCGACCTTTTGGTTAGCAGCCATGGCACTTAACCACTACATCACCAGGGTTTCCGCAGCACTACTGGGTGGGTTCAAACCACCAACCTTCAGGTTAGAAGTCAAGCACAAGCCATGGACCTCAAAGTCAGAGAATAAGAACACATTGTCCCTCAAGTAAATCCTGCTGAATCACATTGTGAATTGTCTCAGATGCTCCAGTGAGAAGGTCACAAGCCCCTGGCATTCTGAGCACCAGATCACCTCCAGGTATTGTCCTCTGCTCTGCAAGCCTTGTGCCTTCTAAGAGGGACACAACAAAACAGCATTCCTAACCCAGGGAGGAAGATGTTTGGACATCAGGAAACCATGGTATCCAAGGAAGTTTCAAGAACCGGAAATATACAGGCTTTAAAAGAGATGACTTAGATGACTGTACCAAGGATGACTTCAGCTCAATATAAAAAGTGCTTCCTAAAACAAGAGCTGCCTCCAGAGGTGGTGAATCCCTTCCCTGGGGGCTTGGGAGCAGCAGCTCAATAATGGCCCATTAGGGATTGTAGACAGTGTCGGTTGTTTGTTTAGGATGGATACTGAGAAATGTTCAGAGGCTCTTCCAACTCTGAGTGTTGCCCATTCTTCTGGAAGTGTGACTCGATAATGGACCCAGTCCTTTCGTCACTTGCCCTTGCCTACTGTCCTGGTGCCAAATTCTAGCCTGTGCACTCAATGGATTTAACTCCTACTTCTCAGACCCTAAACCCTGGTGGCATAGTGGTTAAGTGCTAAGGCTGCTTAACCAAGAGGTCAGCGGTTTCGAATCCACCATGTGCTCCTTGGAAACTCTATGGGGCAGTTCTACTCTGTCCTATAGGGTTTCTATGAGTCGGAATCAACTCGATGACAACGGGTTTGTTTTGGTCTCAGACCCTTGATGCTTCTCCCAATCTTGGCTTCCGTCATGATCCAACAGCATGCCACCAGCCTGTCATTTATTCAACCAATAGCAATCAAGTAGGGAGAGTGGGCCAAATCAGTAACCTGATGGTCCAAGTAAGGGCCACAAACCCAATAAATTAGTTTTTACCCCCTTGCCCTCCAAAAAGGACAAAAAAAACCCAAAAAGGACAAGGATGGAGAAATTACAGATTCCCCTTCTGTGCTACAAATAGACCCTCTTTAGCTAGAGGAGGAGCCCTGGTGGCACCGTGGTTAAGAGCTCGGTTGCTAATCAAAAGGTCAGTGGTTCGAACCCACCATCCGCTCCATGGGAGAAAACTGTGGCAGTTGGCTTCCGTAAAGATTTATACCCTTGGAAACCCTACGAGGCAGAATTACTCTGTCCTATAGGGTCGCTATGTGTAGAAACTGACTCAACCAAAGCAGGCTTTAGCTACAGGTTGATGCCCTTGACCCACCATGAGAAGCAACTGCTTTTCCAGGGGTATATTATGCTGTGAAAAATGCTGAAATTCCTGAGCTGGCTTCTCATTAGCAACACTAAGCTAAGGAACTACCTGGTTTGGCATGAAAGGCTGCCCACACTCTTGGACAAATTAATATTTGCACATGATGACTTCTTATTAGCAAGGCATGGTGGTCCACCTTGAGGACCAGAGCTTCTGTCTGCCTATGTCCTTGGAGAATTCTACCACCCCAACCCCCATCCTCCACTGTGAAACTTGGGTAGAAACTTGTGGGAGGCCAAGGAGAAGGCCTGTGGAAAAAACCATGTAAATAAGATTTAGAAAACAATGAAGCAACCTGCACTTGATACTAATGATGATTATCAGGTGGCCTCACAAGCCAGGCACCAAAGTGGGAACTGCCTGGACTTTTCAGAATAAATAAAGGCCTCCATTGTTTCTGCTGGTGAGGTCAGGCTGGTAGCCAGGCGAGGGAAGTTGGCTCAAGGAGGGAGGGGCAGACAGGGAAAAAAACCTGGGACTTCAGACAGAAACGCACTCTCAAGATACACAGGGAAGCCCCTTTTCTTCATAGGGCAAGGTCCACTGGAATATTGTGGAATGGCGGAGGGAGCCCTAGAAGTTATATAGTTCAACCCTCAGCCTTGCAGGGCTCTGGTCTTGGGTTCCTCAGCTTTAACTTCCTCAGCATGGAGGAGCTCACAATTCCACCAGGCAGTGGTAATTCAGACTCTTTCATGCACACTCAGGACAATGTGGTGCAACTAGGTGTTCACATGGACATTTGCAAGCTGGGTCTGACTACCCACCTCCTGAGGTCCTGGCTCTACTGAACTTCTGCCCCAGGGCAGTCTCTCCTTCAGGCTGTTGATTCTTGCTCAGTGTGGGTGTCCAGAGCCTCAACTCCACTTTCCAAGCCCAAGTCACCCCAGGACCCTAACACGCTGAAACCTGCTCCTCAAAGCAGTTTGGCAGTGTGCAAATTATAACATGAATTCATACCATATTGCGGATGAACAAAACTTTCTTATTTTATTCCCCTTAAAACACATGGCTTCAACACCTCACGCTATTTGTTTTCTATATTTAATGTAGTCAAGAGCCTAAACCAAGGCCTCTGGACCAAGGTTTGAGAACCACACACATCCCTGTACCGCCTGCCTTGGATGCCCTTGTTGTTAGCTGCTGTCTAGCCAGGCCCTGACTCATGATGACCCCATGCACAAAGGGACTGGACCTTCATGATTCACAAGGTTTTCAATGGCTGATTTTCAGACATAGATCGCCAGGCCTTTCTTCCTAGTCTTAATCTAACTAGAAGCTCTACTGAAACCTGTTCAGTATCATAGCAACAGGCAAGCCTCCACTGACAGACTGGAGTAGTGAGGGGGGCTGGCACCTGCAGTGCATTAATGGGGAATAGAACCAATTTTTCCTGACTGCCTGGAAGGTGAGAATTCTACCTCTGAACCACCACAGCCTCTTAACTAATGCCCTTAACTGATTCTAATGCCTTCCTGATCAAATCCGGGAGGTAGGCAAGGCAGTTTGGGTGATATCCTGGGATGTTCTGCATTGTTGTATTTTGAAGGCTGGACATTTTTAACTTGAAGTTCAGTGAATCAGAAATCATATGATAGGGTCTTGACCACTGCGCTATCAGGGTTTCTAAAGGTATAGGATAGAGAAAAGCTAGCTCAAAAGGGATTGTTGATGTTGCCCTTTATTAAAAAGTTAAAAAAAAGGGAAAAGTACCTGAAGGTCAGCTGGCAACATGGCCGTGGCTATGGGGGGACTTTTGGAGGATGTAAATTGCAATGATGGAGAAGGGGTACCGCTGTAAACACTGGGAGCACAGCAGCAGTAAAAGGCAGCCGCCTGCCAAACCGCCCTTGGTGGTTCCTTTGACGCCACTTTAAAACTTTTATTTTGAGTTTTCCTTTGTGCTCAGCAGAAATACTGGTTTGGCAGATAAATGACCACAGAGATAAAAGACCTTTGAAGGATCTCTAAATAAATCTCCATAGTAATTCCCACCACCGACAAAAAAAAAAAAAAGCATCGCTAATATATTCTGCTAGTAGATATTTGCACGGGTATCAGAAATAAGACACGAACGCTGCCCCCAGCAAACACAATTAAACACAGTCATGAGCAATAGGGAAACAGGACTAGCCCAAAGAATATGGCTTCTGAAACAGTTCACGTCAGCAAGCCGCCCAGGTCCACCGTGGATCACTGCGTGCCTTTGCTGCACCCATGTGAGGACAGGACGGTCCTGTGGGTGGTCAGAGGGAAACAGATGTCCTAGTGGGAGTGAAAGGAACACGTCCTGAACGAGGTGCTGTGCTAGGTGTCTGGCAGGCACATCATTTAATCCTCCAGAAGACACTATCCCTGATTTCCTTAAATCAGGAACCAGTTTCCAAAGGTTAAGTAACTTGCCTGAGGTTAGATGGAGTCAGCAAGCAGTGGAGCCTGGATTCTAAGTCAGGTTCTCTTAATTCAGGAGCAGAGATAGCCCAGTCCTGGAGCTGGAACCTGGGTTCTAATCAACTCTCCACACAGGGACTCTTGCTAACTGATCCCTGTATTCTGCACCTGCTATTTCCCATTTTAAGCCTCTCTGCACACCATCACTGTCATCATGTTCCCCAGGCCCCAATACTCCCCATCCCTGGTGCAAAATCCGCTAAGCACTCCTACTATTTACAGAAAAAATCCAAACTCATTTGTTGTTGTTAGTTGTCATGGAGTCAATTCTCACTCATGGTGACATCATGTGTACAGAGTAGAACTACTCCATGGGATTTTCAAGGCTGTGACCTTTCAGAAGAAGATTGCCAGGCCTGTCTTTGCCTCAGGGTGTGTTCAAACTGCCAACCTTTCAGTTAGTAGTTGAACACTTAAGTTTGTGCCACCCAGGGACTCCCCATTTAGTTATTTGATATCCATTATACTCTGCAATCTCATAGCAACCTAGCTTTCCATCCACCAAACCAAAACAATCAAACTCGTTGTGGTCAAGTCAATTCCAACTCATAGTGACCCTACAGTGATCCTATAGGACAGAGTAGAACTGCCCCATAGGGTTTCCAAGGAGTGGCTGGTGGATTCGAACTGCAGACCTTTTGATTATCAGCCAAGGTCTTAACCACTGTGCAACCAGGGCTCTGTAGTACCTGAAAAACAATTTTTCTATCCATACTTTGTGCATCACAAAGAAGATGTTATTTGAGGAATGAGTAAATGAATGAGCGTTTATGGCATCAAAGATCACCCATACTAACAGAACAGCTTCCTGCTTTGTTACTCTGCCAGACTCACTTCAATGGCATAGAGTTCACCAAAGAGCCTTCCTTGGGGAAGCCCAAAGTGAAACCGACTACCAAGGGAAGATGAACACCAACACGAAAGGACTAGCCTGGCGCTCTAAACTCCCAGAGAATCACAAACACAGGAAGGAAAAAAGAAAATACAGGCGAGGGGAAAAAAGACCAAATATTCCCAGCATATCCTCATGGAACTCAAGTTTAGCAAATCTCACTACTTTGTAAGCTGAACTCTGACACTTGCTCCCATGATTTTAGGGCTTTTAACATATTGGGCAAAAAGGAAACAATCTGATGAAGGAACTGTGGGTCCAAAGAGAGGTCAAACATCTATGTTTATAATAAGTCATGTTCTTGAATGGAAAGACTTGCCCCCGTTACAGAACGGCTTTGCAAGTCCCCAGTGTTTAGAGCAGAAATAAGGCTTCAGAGGTCAGAAGCCATTTTTGTTTTTATTCTGTTTTAGTGGATTTTTTTTTTTTTTTTGTCTTGTTTTGTTTTAACATGCAGAAACTGAAACCCTGGGAGGTAAAACATTCTTGCCGAAACCATTTAATAACAGAGGCAGAGCTAGTGCTGAGGGCTCCCACCTCTAAGTCCGAGTTGTTTTGTTTTTTTTTTTCCCCCAACACCTGCAGTCCAAGGTGTCAAGTGTTACCTGCTGCCCCGTGGAGACAAATAATTTGTGGAGAAGGCCATTCATCACCCTCCATGCTACTTTAGCTATAAAATAAACTAGAAAGAAACCCTGGTGGCATAGTGGTTAAGTGCTATGGCTGCTAACCAAAAGGCTGGCAGTTCAAATCCATCAGGCGCTCCTTGGAAACTCTATGGGGCAGTTCTACTCTGTCCTATAGGGTTGCTATGAGTCAGGACTGACTCGACAGCAATGTTTTTTTTTTTCTTTTTTCAGAGAGAGAAACCTGTCAGGAAACAAAAGTTCCAGGCAGTCTGATGAATAGGAATATGCTGCTTAAAAACAAAAATAAATGGAGAGAAAAAATAAAATTAGAGGAGGAATTCAGCCTCTGCCAGGAAATGGTGGTGAGACCTGCACTCCCAATCAGGTTGAGGATGCTGTGGAGGAAGAAGCTCGTGCTCCCAGCAAGAACACCACATACCCAGCCACAGAAGGAGGGAGTCCAAGCCCTCAGTCAAACAATATACCTGGGACTGACCAGACATGGTACTGGGTAAAATGATGGAGAGCGGAGGGCACTTGAACCACAAGGAGGATAAATGGCTCACTACAGGATGGTCAGGGCCACCTGCCATAGTAGAAGAGTAGGTAACCAAAACCAAACAAAACCCATTGCCATCAAGTCCATTCTGACTCATAGAGACCCTACAGGACAGAGAAGAACTGCCCTATAGGGTTTCCAAGGCTGTAAATCTTTACGGAAGCAGACTGCTCCATCTTTCTCCCACGGAGCTGCTGGTGTGTTGGAACTGCTGATCTTTTGGTCAGCGGCCTGGCACTTAACCACTGTGCCACCAGGGGTCCCCAAGTAGGTAATAGTAGGTGCAGAATTCAGAGGTGAGACAATCTGGGTCCTTGGCAAAGCAAACCATCTCTCATCCCCTGCCCAACATTCCCACCCATACCCTCTCCTCACCTACCTGGTATACCAAATTGCTACAACCACAAAGGGTCAAGAAGAAATGTGCCTCTCAGGACCCAACAGGAAAATGTCTAACCCTAGTGCTGTCCCTCCTCACTGACACGTGCAGCACCAAAAGGCTCCTCTTTTATCTCTCCCACTGTAAGCCTCTGTACCACATCACTGTCATCATGTCCCCAGGCCCCCAATACTCCCCTCTCCCCAGTTCAAAGCCTGCAGAGCACTCCTACTACTTACAGAATTAAATCCAGACCCATTTACTTATTGATATTTATTACCCTCTGCAATCTGCTGCCAACCTAGGTTTCCATCGACAGCACCTAAAAAACCTTTATTCTACCCATATTTTGTGTATTTATCACAAGGAAGAGGCTATTTGAGGAATAAGTAAATAAATGCATGACCTACTAGATTTCCCAAAAGAGGACGACTGCTCAGAACAGAATTCAAGAGTCCTTCCACAGACACATTACAATGGTCTAGGAGGGGTTTCAGGAACAAATCCTGAGTATGTACATAGGGCCATGGCTGAACCTGATGAACGTGAGGTGGAAGTACTTGCTACTGGATGGAGGAAACAGGTTCTCCTGATGGAGCTGGAGAGGAGGGAAAATTAAGTCCAAGGAAATGAAATAGAAGTTGTACTTTGATCAAAAGCAAAGAAAATCCATAAGCATGTTGTTGTTGTTAGATGTCATCAAGTCAGTTCCAACTCATAGTGACCCTATATACAACAGAAAGAAATACTGCCCAGTCTTGCACCATCCTCATTATCATTGTTATGCTTGAGCCCATTGTTGCAGCCACTGTGTCAATCGTCTTCCTCTTTTTGTTAACCGTCTTCCTCTTTTTCACTAACACTCTACTAAGTATGATGTCCTTCCTAAGCATAAGCATAGTACAGGAAAAAAATTGGACTTTAATTCATGAGCCTTTGAAAGCTCCCTCCAACACCCTGGAACATAATTTAACGTGTCACAATGCAATCCTATCACCTAGTTAATGTGGGAAGCTGTGGAAGAAATGCCCCAGGGCTAGAACCTTACCTCCCAGCAGTTCTCTACTTTTATAGAGTGTGGCAGCTAAAGGACCGGAAGGCAGCATTAGCTGTGGAGTCTAAAAGAATTGGCCTTGAAGGCCGCTCTATCCCTTCCTGCCCGTTCCCCTTTCAAGAAAGCTGAGCCTCAACTTCCTCATCTATAAAATAATAATACCTGTCTGGAAGGATTGTTATAAGGACGAACAGAAAAAGGCGAATACATGCAAAACAGCTAGTAGAGGACCTGCCACATAGTAGGTAATCAATAAATCAGAGCTGTCATTAAGCTGGGTGCTCTGTAAGTTATCTATTTTTTTCCCTAAAATCTTCCATTGATCTATGTTACTGTTGGGTGCTATCGATTCCCACTCACAGTGATCCCACATGACAAAGCAGAACTACCTCATAGGGTTTTCTTGGCTGTAATCTTAACAGGAGCAGATTGCCAGGTCTTTCTCCCTGAGAGCCCCTGGGTAGGTTTGAACCGACAACCTTTCAGTTAGCAGCTATTGCACCACCAGGGCTATCATGTAGAAATTGTTATCTCTATTTTCTGATAAGGAAACTGGGTCTCAGCAAGGCTATATACTGGATCCTAAAGTCACAAAGCCAGTTGGTGTCAGGCTACCATACTACATGTTCTAACTTGGGTCATTGTAGAGAGTTCGTCTAGGACCTCCCCCTTCTCTGGTTGTTGATTCTGGGTGGGTGCCTCCAATCCCCATGGTTCTCCAGAAACAGAACAGGTGTTAGCTCGACCCAGCTGACAGCCTCCTCAAAACCCTGTCCCCCTGCCAGTACTCTTTATGCTCACGTATTTTTCCTGAAATTGCTTTTGAGTTACACCCTCACTTTCTCTCTTGTTTGTATTGAGTGAACTAGACGGGGATTAAAGGAAGCTTAAGTTATTATACCACCACTCGTCTGTCAGTTTGTTGTACTGCGGTGGCTTGCATGTTGCCACAATGCTGGAAGCTGTGTCACTGGTATTTCAGATACCAGCAGGGTTACCCATGGTGGACAGATTTCAGTGAAGCTCCCAGACTAAAACAGACTAGGAAGAAAAGCCTAGAGATTAATTTTGAAATGAGCCAATGAAAATCTTATGGATCACAATGGAAAACTGTCTGATATAGTGCTGGAAGATGAGGCCCCTAGGTCGGAAGGCCCTACACAATAGCTCTAACAATGGTCTCAAACGTATCAATGATCATGAAAATGGTGCAAGACTGGGCAATGTTTCATTCTGTCACATATAAAGTCGCCATGGGGCATCTGACTTGGTAGCAACTAAGAACAACAAAGTTATTAAACCACTTACCTGATTAAGTGTAAGGTGCCACAGTGTTGGTCCTATGATAAAGAATAACTTTACATTTTTGAAGTCCACCGGCAAAGCAGGATCTGTCCAAAGGCCAGTCCTAAGGGCCTGAAATACGTTCTGAGCTCTATCCTCAGCCTTTACTTCCTGTCAAATATTGGCCTCACACCTCATGGAAATCTATTCATCATAAAACCCTTTCCTAGGAATCATTTTAATATTCAGTCCATCTTTTGTCTGGAAGATGAATAACATGTCCCCTGGTTAGAGGAGTCATACAGCCTTGAGCCAATGAGGTAGTATTTTCAGTGGGTTCTCCTGAAATCCTATCACTAAAGTAGCCATGTTCCTTGTCCGTCTATCCTGCCTTCCCCTATGGAGGGTTGCTCCTAGGTTTGAAATTTGAAATAAAGTTCTTGAGGATCCCATGCAGGTACTACTTCACTCCAGGAGACCACGGAGAAACAGAGGTTAACTAATCTAAAAAGGAGGTAGCCTGTCATGCACGAGAAATACCATCATTATCCCATGGAGTTTTCTTTTTATGATAAAGAAGATCATTTGGGATCCAATGTAAGTTGTTTTTGCCTGAGGCTATCAAGCAATGACTTGGACAAAATTAAGTGATCTGCTTTAAAAAAAAAAAACACACAAAACGTGACAACCAATTTCCCCCGGCCCCCAAGTTTGGAGTTGAATCACTAAAAACAAAACAAAATAAAACAAATCCTTGTTATCCTGAAATTCTGTCTTCCCCTCTGCCAAGGGTCAGCAAACATTTTTCATAAGGGCCAGAGAGTAAATAGTTCAGGCTTTGTAAGCCATACGTCCTCTGACACAACTACTCAAATCTGTCCTCAAAGCAGGCATTGACAAAATGTAAACATACTGGTATGGCTGTGTTCCAATAAAACTTTATTTATGAACCCTGAATTTTGAATTTCATTTAATATTCACATGTCCCAAAATATCTTTTTTTTCTTCCAATCTTTAAAAATCTAAAAACCATTCTTAGCTCATAGACTATACAAAAACAGGTGGCAGACCAGATTTGGCCCACAGGCCATAGTTTGCCAACCCCTGCCCCATGTCAGCATTTCCACCAGCTCAAGGATCAGCTCAATGGGGTCTCCTCCCTGACTTCTATCATAGCGCCTGATTCCCAGGTCCACTCAATATGCATTTCTTCAATGACTGGCTTACCTTATAAAAAAAAAAAAAGACCCAAAAGACATGAATTCAGATTTAGACGCTTATCTGTTGATTATAAAATACCATCTTCATCCTTTTCCCTCTCCCAAGTTACTGATCACCTACTTCATGCCTCTGAACTTTTCAGTACAAATGGTAGGCAAGGTTTCCATCCCTCAACCTAAGCTTCATTTCCTGCTCAGCCCCGTGTTTTCAGAACAACAGGAATTGAAGAATAATAAGGTTAACATTTTAATCCAATAGAAATCAGAAAATGCTCTCATCGTCTATCAAGTAACCGAGATTCAGAGCTGATAACAATTCTTTTCTGGAAACCAACAGCTCTGAAAACAAATACATGTAGAAAGGATGAAGAAGTACAATATCAAACAAGTTCTTAAGAATTGAACAATTTTTGTAGGGTGTACTCATCATAGCATCAGCATAAGGCAGCAGTCTGCATCGGATTTTAGTCCTTCTCTTTCCCTTCTGCCCCCTCCAATTCCTGAGGCTTAGAAATGCTTACTCTGGCAAGTTACATATTCAAATGAGCAATTTCATCTCTTTTCAAATGAGGGCCATAAGGGGCATCTAGCTCTTTGGGTCAGAATGATCAGCCTGAGAATTTTAGATATGAGAATGGAGGTACATTGCACATTTCAGCTTTGAAATCATCCTCATGTCACAAATTTCAAAATTTTATTCTGGGGCATTCCAAAGTGCAGAAGGCTACATTTGGGAACGTTCTTGTGGCTTTCTGGAAAGTGGTACCTGGTCAGAAGGACATATCCTTTTTCTAAGGCAGTGAATTTGGGTTTGTACACTCAACACTGTAGACCACTGTTCAAATCCTGGCAGTAGGTGGGAAGTGGGGGAGGGTGGAGGGAAAACGGTTACCACAGTTTTCAAGATTTCCTACCCACACAAAAATCTAACAACACACAAAGAACCGGACATCTCAGTGGCCAGAAACAAACATTCATTATCAAAGCCAAAGAGACCCAACTCCAAAGCAAAGCCTCACTTTCTTAGTGAAGCCTGTTGCATTCCTGTAAGAATCTTAAAAGTTCCTGCATGGGTCAAGACAACCTCTGATTTTACGGACAGAAATATTCACTGCAATGTTGTAATGGGGGTAGTGGAGAAACACCACTTCTATACCCTGACAAAGCAACCAATTTCTAAAGGTTCCTTTGTGTTCCAAAAGGTGAAAGTCAGGTATGCCCAGGACTGAGGGGGCCCAGGACGCAGGACTTTCAATTTTAAAATCAGGTCAGTTCTACACAAACCAAGAGGAGTTTGTCACCTTAGAAAACCTCTTCTAGCACATGTCTTTGGATTTTGAATGCAACAAATCAGTCATGTCACCTAGCATGAGGAAGGACAGCAGCCTTATCCTAAAGTAATACATGATTGTGAGCAGTTTTATTGAAAATGCTCAAAAACTAGCGATAACAGGTATACTGCAGACTATCTCTGGGCTATGAAGGACAGAGGCTCATTTATCTGTGCCATTTTTAGCTAATCTATCATGTCTAACTCCAAAACAAATGATCGAATGTGAGTGAGAAGGACAGAGACTCGGATTAACACCTACAACCTAGAGCCCTAAAACTGTCAAAAAAGGGGTTCTTACCAGTGTCCTCAGCCAAGCCCCAGAGAGACTTTCCTAACCACCAAAGACACTTAAAAACAGCGACTTTCTAGACTAGGGTAGTCACCTGCCATCACAGCTGAGTGTCACACCCCATCCAAGTGCAAAGGTCACTGTAACCCCCAATGATACAAAATAGAGTGAAACCTGCACCCATTTATCCCCAACTAACGGACATCACCAATCACCTAGAGAGTTACCTTCCGCACCTATATTTGATTTTTCGTAAGAAAATGACAACCAACCAAGTTCATCCAGAGGCCAGTATTAAATGTCTACGATGTCTCAGACAAAGATTCAGGCCAATCACCTGCCCCTTTTCACTCTCACCACTGTCTTTCAGAAGGACGACTTCTCAGCCTGTAAGAGCCTTCGTTACTAGGAACACGACAGGGCTGATTAAGTCAGGTGAGCAACTCACCTATTGCAGAAAGACATGCAGTAGTAATTCCTGAAACCAAAAGGAGGTTATAACAACTCTTGACTGTTCTAACTGACCAAAATCTTCCAACATTCCACTCTTGACTAATAAGAATGCATGTGAATATTAAAGCAAACAAATTCAAAATATTGTCCCTGTTTGGCCAGGGCTTACCTAGCCATTGGCCGCTGTATAAGTAGGAACTCTTCCAGATTTGCGATTCTAGTAGTTATTATTTTCAGATGGATAGAAGGGACAATGATAAATTGGATATTATATCAAGATTATATCAGAGGCATTTCTTCTGAGGACCCTGAAAATACAGGCCTTAAATATTCCACCAAGGGGATTGGTAATTCAGACGTAAATAAGTCATAGCAAATAGATCCTAAAAACTTGTGCATAAAACTGCAAAAGCAAACACCAAGTCTTTAAGACAGGTCTCCCTACCTTCTTTTTGGAGTGGCTTCTTTCCTCCTCCTTCGTAGCTTTGCTATTTTTTCCAGCCCGGGATAGCTTCTGGTCTCCAGACTGCTTGATGGTGATCTTGATCTCAGGTGGGCATATATAGTTCTCCAGGTTCTTTGGGGGTTTCTTGGCCCTCTTTGTGGTCTGAATCTTCAGCTTCAGACTCCCCTCGCTGAAGTTTGCCTCCTTGATAGAAAACTCCTGTTCTTCCAAGCCGTCTCCAGCCACCCATTTCTCACTGTCTGCATTGGAGTTGGAATCCACATCCCGCCCTGAGCCCAGTTCATCCTCCTCCTCTGGCTCCATGCGTTCTCCGCCCACGGGGATCCCCTTCCCAGGTCCTGGAGTAGAGAGCAAAGGTTCCCCTGCACAGCCAGGGGCAGCCGGGGGCTTGGCTGAGGACGCTGGCAGGAACTCCGACTCGCCCCCTCTTTGCCGGGAGCTGCTTAAGATTTCCCTAGACTCCATGGCAATCCTACAGTCTTAGGAGTACTCAGGAGGGGGAAGGAGCAAGGGGGAAAGAGGAAGGTCAGAATCCAGGAGGCCCAAAATTCCCAGAACAAAGGGGTCCAGCTGCTGAGTTCAGAGTCCCAGGGATGGAGACACAGTGAGGTGCTCAGAAGTGATCAGATCTGTAACTGAGAAGCAGAGAAATAATTAGGCAAGGCAGGAAAGAAAACCACCCCCAAAGAAACTCAATATAAGTTCCAGAAGCCCCTTGCCACTTATCTATGCATCAGAAAAAATGATGGAAAGAAACCAAACCAGAATGTGCACATAACCAAATTGGATTACACTGAAGCAAAAGGGAAACGCACACGCACATGCACTCATAATGGATGGTTATTAATTTGTATGGCTGTGGGCTCAAGTATAAAGATAACAGGGCAAGTCCTCCAGCCCAGTAAAAGCCGGAGGTTTCCTATGCTGAAGCCACTGGCTGAGTCACCATCAAAACCAACCATGACGAAAGGGAAGTCTACAGTGCTGATGCTTGGGTCTGTGGGAAGAGCCCCTGGTTGGCTTCTTGCACCATTTCCCTCTCACATGTGAAAGACGGTTTGCAAAGCTGATCACAGCCCCTGAGCTACCTGGGCCAAGCTCTCCGTCCCCTTGGAGGAGGGACATTTAGCTGATCTCTTGATCTTCCTTTATCATTTTTACTATAAATTATTTCAAGTATACACAAGTCTTCCACTTACTTCTTAGAGCTTAGGTGCAAGGCTTGAAAAGGGGAAACAAAAAGTGTGGTGGGAAATCACTTATAACACTGTGATTAATGCAAAACTAACTCTAAAATGTTTTTCCATTGACACCAAGGACATTTAGCTGTAATAAAACACTTAACACAAAACTTCTAGATGGTTTTAATTCCTTTTCTAGTTCCTTAAATAAAGTGGCATTGTGTCTACGTAACAATGAAAAGGAGAGAGAGCTCAGACATTTTATAGGCCTGAGTCCCTGGGTGGTGCAGATGGTTACTACACTCGGCTGCTAACCAAAAGGCTGGAGGTTCAAGTCTACCCAAAGGTACCTCAGAAGAAAGGCCTGGCAATCTATTTCCCAAAATATCAGCCATTTAAACCTATAGAGCAGAGTTCTACTCTGACACACATGGTGTCTTCCATGAGTCAGAATCAACCCGATGGTAACTGGTTTCGACTGGTTTAGGGGGGTGTCAGGAATCACCTCCAGATCACCAACTCTGGTCTGCTCCCAAAGGAGAAGAGAAAAATCAGTTAGGTTCTCTCTGGACTATTGCAAGATCAGTTAAACTACCCTTCACCTTTACCCACTCCATACCCTATAATTCCCAATTTCACACTCACAATTTTCAAAGCCCAAAAGGAAGCCCCAACGCTCATTCCTAAGAGAAACTATACAACCCTGGGGCTGCACAAAACCTCCAGACATCATCCCCTCCACCCTCGGGCTGTATGTTAGATCACACTCAAGCCTTCTTAGACAGTTGAACACTGTAAGTTTCTACCTCTGAGCCCGTCAATTTAAAGAACTGGCCAGCCAATATGCCTACCAGAAAATGCCCAGCAGGGCCTGCAACGACGCGTTCAGAACAGCCAAGAACCGAGAACCTGAAGATGGGGCATGTGTTTTCTCCCCCTGGAATCAGCACATTTTCAGCTGACGCCCTGTGAGGAAGCCAGCCAGCAAGGCAGCCAGGCTCTAGCATGGACCCTGCTCCCCAGAGACGCCCAGGAACGTACTCAGCTCCTGGAAACTGCTCAGCACTGCAGAAAGACACATTTACAACTGCTTCCACTTAGAGGAAAATCCAATACAGCATTTCAGGAAGAGAAGGGGCTGCCCCAGTGAAGGAAGGAGGGGCTTTGCTGAAGCTGTCAAGCACACCCAGAACAGCCACCTGTGACCCATGCCACAAAAGGGACAGATAGACTAGATGTCATTTGTTTCTTTTTTTGTAAGATTATCTGTCTCATCTAGACTGATCTGCCTACCTGCCCAAAACCTTACATAATTTTTAAAAAGTCATATGCAACCCAGCACTCACTGAGGTCAATCTTACTAGTGTCAGGCACCACCCTAGCTGTCGAAGGTATCAAGATGCCTTAGGACACGTTCCTGCTCATTAGGCAGCAAAGGGCCAGTGGGTCCTTCTCAGCTTGTAACTCAGATCCACACAAACTGTGAGCCATGCTTTCTTATCACAGTAGTGTTTAGTGGTTTATCTCTGAGAGGAACCTCCAACATTACATTTTACACCCCTGATACGTGCATAAAGAGTCCTGGTGGTGCAGTGGTTATACATGCTTGGTTGCTAACCAAATGGTCAGCAATTCAAACCCACCAGACGCACCATGTGAGAAAGTTCTGGCAGTCCATTTCCATAAAAGATCTATAGGCCAGGAAACCCTACGGGGCAGTTCTACTCTATCTTATAGGGTTGCTTTATGGGTCAGAATTGAATTGATGGCAGTGAGTTTTGGATACCTACTTATAAAGTTATTCTTGGGTTAGGGCAAAAGGTGAGGCATATTCTCCAAAAAAAAATTTCTAAAAGTTAAATTGACAAAAGTTGTATGATAGATATATTCACAAAGATAAAAACAAAACAAAAAAGAGTAGCTGTTGAGACTGCTTATGTACAACCAAAAACCTCCCGGGATTTGGTTCCTTGGTTTAGAGGTTTGGGGTCATGGTTTCATTGGACATCCCAGTTAACTGACCCAGTTAAAGTGTTTAGTGCTTCTGTTCTACCTCCTGGTTAACCGCAAAGTAACTGGGGTCTTAAAAGCTTGCAAGTAGCCATCCACGGCTCAACAACTGTTCTCTATTCACCCGGATCAACAGAAGCCAAAAGGAGAGTCAAGAGTAGGAGGATATAGAATGTGTGGCTAATTGCTTCCATGAATAACTGCTTCTTTTGCCATGAGACCAGAAGAACTAGATGGTGCCTGGTTACCATTACTGCACATTTTGATCAAGGATTCTATACAGGAATCCTGATCAAAAGGGGGACACTGCAGAACAGAATTTCAAATTCTCATGGACTCCAGAATTTCTGGAGGCATGGAGGCTAGATGAACCCACAAAACTATTGCCCTGAGATAGTCTTTAAATCTTAAACCAGAAATATCCCTTGAAGTCTTCTTAAAACCAATTACTTAGCTTAACTAGTAAAAAAAAAAAAGTCTGCCTTGAGCATTATGCTCTTTTAAGAACCATCAATACGGGATCAAATTGAGAACAGCAACTCATAAGATTAGATAGGAGCCTTAGTGGGCAGTGAATTTATGTTAATGGAGAAGAAACAACTCAGAAAAGGAGGGTGAAATGGTTGCACAACTCAAGGAATGTAATCAATGTCACTGAATTGTACATATAGAAACTGTTGAATTGGTGTGTGTTTTGCTGTGCATATTCTCAACAGTAACAACAAAATAAATAAAATGTAACAAAAGTTTCTAAACTAAATCCACTTGGACCTTTGAACTAGAGTAGGCCAATGTATGTTGCAGGTTCCACAATGAGACAAAAGAAGGTTAAATCGACACTTCCACTAAATGGAACATGGTATGAAGTAGATAGATTATTAAGAAAGATTATTGCCCATCTTAAAAAAAAAGTTCATTTCAGAGTTTCTTATATTTAACTGCACAGATCATCAATTAATTTATAAGACAAAGTTTTAAAACTACAAATGAAAGAAGACATCCACAAAAAAGGAAAATTCAATATTTTTTCATCTCTCTTCAAGCCAAGATACTAAGATACAATGAAAACACAATTTCTTCAAGAAGTTTATACTGTTAAAGACAGAGCTGAAAAATAATGCTACAAGAGAGCAGAATTTTATACATACTAAAATAAAGGATTGGCTGAAACCTGTCCACCATGGGTGAACCTGCTGATATTTGAAATACAAGTGGCAAGGCTTCTAGAAATCATATCAACACACAAGCCACCGTGGTACAACAAACTGGTAGATGGGTGGTGGTGACAGGCAGGTTTCAACAGAGCTTCAAGACTAAGACATACTAGTAAAAAAGGCCTGGCGATCTACTTCTAAAAATTAGCCAATGAAAAACCTGCAGATCACCACAGAATATCATCTAACATAATGCTGGAAGATGAGCCCCCTAGGTTGAAGGCAGTCAAAATATACAGTGGCCACAACCATGGACTCACACCTACCAACAATTGTGAAGATGGCAGACAACCAGGCAATGATTTGTTCTGTTGTACATGGGGTCGTCGTGAGTCAGAGCTAACTCAACAGCAACAACAATAATAAAAAAAACAAAGTGAAGATAAAGTGTTTTCTGCTTAGGCAGGGTGTAGATAGGAAACTACACAGGACGGCTTCAAGGACAGTAATAGGATGTGGCTTTGACCTTGAGGAGTTTCAGTAAGTAGAGGCAAAGCGTAGAGCAAGTGTGCAGGGTTGTTCAGGAAAGAAGAGTTAATGATTGGCTAGGGGGTGTGGTACACGATGAGGACTGGTGAAAGGTATGGTTAGAAATAAAATGTTAGAGCCCGACCATGGGAGGTCCTTGAACGTCACACTAATGAGTTTGGACTTACAGGTAATGTGAAGCCATTTAAGGGATGTCAGTAAGGGAGGACCATTATCAAAGTTGTGCTTTAGGAAGATAATTCTGGCATGTGGTATGAAGGATAGATAAAGGGAACCTGATATTAAACCAAGAGGGCTATAAAGGAGGCTTGGCTGAAATGCAGTTCTTATGGCATGAGGGCTTGAACCAGGGCAGGGTGAATATGACATGATAGATACTACGGATGAAAAAATAATGCAGTTCAAATAATCCCAATCTTCAGGAACACATCGATCCCCGACTCTCCATACTGGGCCATCTTAAGGGTCAAGTCTTAGGATTCATTATCAGTCAATCTCCGCTCTCTACTCAAATCAAACTAATTTCCATACTGGCATTTCACACATAGAATTCTTTCTGCCTTGGTATATCTATATATATATAGAGATATATTTTTTTTTTGGTATATTTGTATAATCTTTTCTTATACCTTCCACTGACCCAAGCAATGCCTGGCATACAATCAGTAGCCTCCAGGTGTCTGTTGCATACAGCAATGGATGAACAAATAAACTAACAGCTCCCAAGCCTTCCCATACATCAAGGTCACACCCAAGTCTTTGCTTCTCCATGGCAACATTTTGAAAACCTGATCTGACTTACATTGTGCCTGGCTTTATATTTTGCCACTAAATATTAGTCTTCTAGTTGTTTGGAGTACACAAACCTCATTTTCCTAACTCATCTTCAACTTAGTCTCAGTCAGGGCCAGGCTGTAGCTGTACAACTCTTGCATTCCCTTCCACACCTAGTGCAGAGTTGGGCACTCAAAAAGCTCTTTCTGAATGAAAATGAATTAGCCCCCTGACAGCTATTCAAAGTCCTATGGTTCAAACTATTCTGATGGAAGCCCTACCCACCCAGGTGGCCCCAGCAAAATGCACTGCCTATGCTGAGCAGCGTAACCTGGACCCTTGTGTCTACATGCACCCTTCACCTTAGGGAAAAACATAAAAAAACAAAGAAGCTTTCAAAGTAAAAGAGCAAAGACACCTAACCTGTCTGTTTACTTTACCAGCACACGAAGCTACTACCCTCCTTCGGCCTTCTCCCCAGCACCTACTTGCCACCCCACGTTCACAGTTCAATCTTTTTGGTGAGTCTGGGAAATAACTGTGGGTCTGCCTGTGATGCACCCCTGACAACACACCTGTGTGGGCGTGTGTGCGCGTGCAAACACGCATACACTCAGAAGACAGAAGCCAACACAAGGTGAAAACGTTTTACCTTGCCACATTCCAGCAGTCAGAGACTCCTCCAGAGGGGGTGGGCACACAATGGACACTCTGTACTTGGCTCAGGCCTCCAGTTCAACACAACTTAACCCTTTCTGTGGTGTCTGCAGGACTTGGAGCAGAGGTTGGAACATGAAACTTGCTTAGGAAAGAACTGTCTAGAAGGACCCAGGGAAACAGGAGTGAGGAGGAGGGGGAAGTGATGTACTTAGAAAGAACAGGTGTTTGGAAGTTTGGTCTGTAATCCTGGCTCTCCTGCTCATAGGCATTGACACAAGCCACACTGTGTCCCTTAATCCATACTTACCTCATCAAAGAATGGGGTGGGACCAAGGTCTCTTCCACATTAAACGTTTTAAATTTTACCTGTCAGCCATAGGCCTATGGGGACACTCCAAAGCGAGTAGTGTGAACCTGCAGAATTATTTTTGAAATTGCTCATAACTCAACTGGGCACCAAAGGGTCCATTCCCCATCCCCGAATCTGCAAGATGAAATTTCCCTAGTCTAAAAAACATTCTTCACTTGCCTGGTGAACTCTTACTCGTTCTGCAAGTCTACATACAAATGCCAACTCCCTGATCCTCTCTCTCTTCCTAGGCTAGTATACTAGTATACTACAAGTACCAGCAACATCATCTACCAGCTTGTTGAAAATGCAGATTCCCAAACCCCACATCAGTCTTAAGGAATAAGGACTCTGGGGGTGGGACACAGAACTCTGAGTTTTAACAACCCCTTCAGGTGGTTTTGATGTGGCTGGAGTCTGAGAATCAGTGTCTTAGGCTTTGCCTGGGCATTGCTCTTACCCCTACCAACTACCTTCACCACCAGGGCCACACCACCAGTTGCCATGAAGTCATTCCAACTCATAGTGCCCCATGTGCATCAGAGCAGAACTGTGCTCCATAGGGTTTTCAATACCTGATTTTTCAGAAGTAGATTGCCAGGCCTTTCTTCCAAGGTACCTGCGGGTGAACCTGAACCACTAACCTTTTGGTTAGTATCCACGCAGTGTCCCGTCAACAAAATGGAAAACATTTTCCTGATCCACCTCATGTGGTTATGTTTTTAATTTTTAATAATGGAACTCGTGCTCATTGGAGTCTCTGGGTGGTGCAAACAGTTAATGTGCTCAATGCACTCAACTGCTAACTGAAAGGCTGGAGGTTTGTGTCTACCCAGAGGCACCTTGAAAGAAAGGCCTGGTGATCGACTTCCAAAAACTCAGCCAGCCACTGAAAACTCTATGGGGAAAAAGAAAACCCTGCAGAGCACAGTTCTGTTCCAATACACATGGGTCACCATGAGTCGGAACCAACTTGACAGCAACTGGACTGGACTGATGCTCATCGTAAAAATAAAAACATAACATATGAACCTCCCAGGGTCTTAAAGGCAAACAATCACAAATATGGGTAGAGCCCTCTGCCTCATTCCTGACCTTTTCCAAACTCCCCCATGGATACTTCATCCTCAGTCCTATCTCTGCTCCCAGATTCTCCAAATCCCTTGACACCAGGTCCTTCTTTCCTCTTAAATATAAAAGACAGAACCTCTTCCCCTCAAAATTCTGTAGAATATCTTCTAGTATTTATAAGCAAAGGAACAGAAAATGGGGGTTGGCCTGGTTTTATTTCCTTTGTAGGTAATTTGTTTTATGCCTTTTAAGTTGAAGATATTCTTTTTTGTTATATTAGGATTTTTTCTTCTTTTTTAATTTATTTGTTGTTGAGAATATATACACAACAGAATAAGCAGCAATTCAATAGTTTCTACATGTACAATTCAGTGACAATTATTATATTCTTCAAGTTGTGCAAATACTCTCATCCTCCGTTTCTGAGCTATTCTTCCCTCATTAACATAAGCTCACTGCCCTCTAAGATTCTTATCTAATCTTTTGAGTTGCTCGTCACTTTGATCCCATATAGATATTTCTTAAAAGAGCATAATGCTCATGGCAGATATTTTTTAATAGGTTAACTAAACTGTTGTTTGGTTTTAAGAAGACTTCAAATGATATTTTTGGTTTTAGTTTTAAAGATTATCTCAGGGCAAAAGTTTAAGGGTTTCATCTAACCTCCAAGACTCCAGAAAGTCTGGAGTCTGTGAGAATTTTAAATTCTGTTTTGCATTTCCCCCCTTTTGATCAGGATTCTTTTACAATATCCTTGATCAAAATGTTCAGTAATGGTAACCAGGCACCATCTGGTTTTTGGTTGTACATAAGCAGTTTCAGCAGCTACGCTTTTTTTTTTTTTGTCATTGTTGTAAATACATGTATCACACAGCTTTTCCCAATTCAACTTTTTACAGGTGTACAACTTATTGGTATCAATTACAGTAAATAGCTGTAGAGCCCTAATCCAATACTACTTAGCCAGCAGGAGAAACGAAGTCTTGATACATGCTACAAATATAGATGGAGCTTGAAGGCATTGTGCTGAGTGAAATAAATCAATCACAAAAGGAAAAATATTGTTATGACCTTACCCTCATAAAAAGACAAGAATAGATGAATGTATAGAGACCAAAGTTTATGTTAGTTTTTTATTGACAAAATAAGTGTAGTGTGGATCTCTTTTCCTTTGGTTTTACCGAAATAAGATGAGCCTTTTGGATCTGTAGGTGCAGGATTTTTCTACTTCAGCATGTTCCTTTCAATTATTCCTTTAGTTATTTCTTCCACTCAGTGGTTCTGGGTTCTTTCTAAAGTCTTCCTGTAACTCTTAGTTTTGAACTCTCATCTCTGTTCTCTATTTCTATCATTTTCTCTTTCAATGTTTTTATCTCTTTCCTTTGCATCCTGGGAGAACATATCCTATTTGGTCCTCCCTAATATCAATTTCATTATATTCCTCATATTCCTTTTGCCTTTATTGACTTTACTGTGGATTTTTAATTCTTCTATTGTACATTGTGTTTCCTTACAATCCTTCTTTATTCATTCTTCTTTCAGCTGATTCTGATGTCCTTTCATATGGCAAGCTTCATGCTTGCTACTTTATGCTCCTGTTCCACTGAGGTCAGCCTTCTTCCTACTGTGGATGTCAAGCAGCTTTTGAAAATTCTTATTTTGCTGCTGTAGTAAATAATTTTCAGGGTATTGTTCTTTTGCCTTGTTTTGAGTGTTTTTCCACTTAAGGCTTCACCCTGAATTCTTTCTCTTTACTCATACACTAATGAGGAGAGATTCACATAGATACCTCATTGACCTACAGAGGTATTAGACTGCTTTTAACTTTACCTTCCATCCACCTTGAAGCTAGCCAAATCCTCCTTTGAAGTTATTGTTGTTGTCAGCTATTACCTCAGACTCTAAGGAGGAGTAACACTTATGAGCTGAAACCAGCCCCTGTGGGCTCAGGAGAGCCCATTGTATCTCTTCCCAACTCCAAATTCACTGAACTCAGTTGGTAGCTTGAACTTGGCATGGTGGGAGTATATACACCATAAGAATTAGCAAACTGCAAATCAGGGCTGGTCATTTCTTTCTTTCTTTTGTTTTTATAAGTCTGGAGAGCCAGATGTTAAGGACTTACTAGAACACCACTAGGATTCCCTGGGTCATGTAAACAGTTAATACACTTGATGGCTAACCAAAAGGTTGGAGATTAGAATCCACCTAGAGGTGCCTTGGAAGAAATGCCTGATGATCTACTTCTAAAAATCAGCCATTGAAAACCCAATGGAGCCAAGTTCTACTCCGACATACATGGGGTCACCATGAGTCAGAAATGACTCAATGGCAACCGGTAGAACATCACTGACAGTAGACATCCATCTGTTACTGTTTTGCTGGACTAAGAAGGGATTCTTCTGCTGGATGCTTTGAAATTCTGAATAGCTTAAATCCACAAAATGTGCGTTGTGACCAGGACTCTTGATGTCTACCCTAGAACTTTACTTGAGGAAGTGCTTCTGCCCAAAGTGAATGTCCCACGGCCACTCTTCCCAAACCTCTCCCCTCCAGTCTTGCCCTTTTGTCTTGTGAGAATTATAGCCTTTGGGAATATGTATAATGATGTCAGAATACATATAATGATGTTAGGGAGTCTTTAGTTGTCTTATGAAAGCTGCCTATACAGCAGACCTGATGACTATTTACTTTTCTGGTTGACACAAATCGTGAGTTCTGATCTTTGGGGGCAGATAGTGTGAAAGAATGGTGTTTGGTCCTAGATACGGAAGTAACTATTTTCAACCTATGCCCATCAGCCTATACTTATAAGAATCTCCTCTCAGATTCTAGCAAGAGACTGTCTGACTTTGGCTTTGGAGGTGGTTGAGTTTTATCATTCTTTATGTCTTCTATGGTGTTTAG
Source organism: Elephas maximus indicus (assembly GCF_024166365.1). NCBI lineage: Eukaryota > Metazoa > Chordata > Mammalia > Proboscidea > Elephantidae > Elephas > Elephas maximus. The sequence goes on along the minus strand of NC_064829.1, from coordinate 53,309,840 downwards.
GATGGGGAATCAGAAGTTGATTTTCCCGCTTGGGGGGACTTTGCCAGCATCTGGGATCCTCTTCCTGCCCCCTCTAGATAACTTCTCTTCATCCTTCAGGCTCAGGTCAAATATCACTTCTCCAGAAAACTCTTTCCTGAGCTTCTCAAACACAACCAGGACTTTCCGCTCTGTGTGTTTATAACATAAGACTTTTCTTTCCTAGCACTTAATACATTTTATAATTAAATACATGTGCCACTGTTGATTTCAAGTCTGCCTTCCCCACTGGACAGTAAGCCCCTGAGGGTAGCTAGCTGTGTCTATTTTGCTCAAGATGGTATCTTTAGAGTCTGGCACAGTCCTTGACACATGGAGAGGCTCTCCAAATTATTCACTGAGTGAATGTTGAATGAGAGGCTGCATCAAAGGCCAGCAGACACCATTTGACTTGGGTGCCTGTGATGTTGAATGATGTGTCTCTGAAATCCTTCCTGCTGCAGAAACTCCTGGAGTAATTGCTCCATAAACGCTGGTAAATGGATGAAGTGACTCAACCCTTCCCCAGCTCTCAATCGGCAAGGACAAAGACAGCTCTGCACCCACGGTTCTCTGATACCCCAAATATACCAACAGTCTACAGCAGAGGAGGAAGTTCTGACTCAGTGGCTTCTTTATACTACACACCTGTATGGTATGATCCTGCTCACAGTTTTCCTCCATTAAGCAGCATCCCAAGTACTGTGCCCGCTACATGCTCCAGCCATATCTCAGGAGGTACAGTTCTCCAAGCCCCCAGTGATTTGCATTCCTGGGAATGGTTCCCTTCTAGTTCTTCTGGCTGCCCTGCCCTTTCTCGTCTGTCCACTTGGTTACTCAAAGTCACCCTTTAAGAACTGGGTCAAGTTTCACCTTCTTCAGGAAGACCCCCCCTTTTCTATTCCTTACCCTTCTTCCCTCTTTCTCTCATACACACACACACACACACACACACACACACACAGATGGTCTTACTTCCCTGCTATGAGAGCATGTGGCAAACTGTTGCAATGTTTCATTCACTTATCTGTCTCTCCCATTAGACTGGGAGCTCCATGAGGAAAGATGCCATGTTTTAAATGGGTCACTACCACAGTTATAGGAGTCTCTGGGTGGCGCAGTTAAGCACTCAACTATTAGCTGAAGGTTGGAGGCTCAAATCCACCCAGAGGTGCCTCAGGAGACAGGCCTGGTAATCTTTTTGCAGATGTTCTACTCTGTACACACGGGGTCACCATGAGTCGGAATAGACTCAGTGGCAACTGACAATAACAATAACCACCACAGTTCACAGCAGCACAGTGAACACACACAGTTAAGAGCCCAAGCCACGTTTCTCCTCTCTTTTCTACTTAGTGACCATGAGTTCTTGGAAATTTTACTTAATCTGTTCAGAGTTTATTTGGAAATTAGATAATAATCCTACCTCAAGGGTTATTCTGAGAAGTAACTGAAGATTAAATGAGATAATATTTATGAAATAACATATTGGGATCATCTTAGTAGATGTTCAAATTTTTTTATAAATTTGACTGACTCCCATAATCTGTGTTGCCCAAGTCAACATTGGCTGCATGTTACCTTCTCATCACAGATCCTAAGTAAAGCTCTGAGGGACCAGGACTTCAGCCTCCTCCATTGCCCTACACAACTGGAACCACATTTGTACCTGTTATTTGAGTTTGCTCTTATTTGATATTGTTTTCTTCTTGTTCTCAGTTTGCCTCATGGAGGAAACAATCACTGGGTTCAGTCAGGAATCCCAGATTCAATTCCCTGCTCTGCCACTCAGAGCTAGGTGACCTTGTACAAGTTCTTTTTCCTCCCTGGGCCACCTCATCTTCATCTACAGGATGAGGAGATGAAATGAGAACATTTTGGTCCCATACATCTCTGACATTATCAGATGTTGAACCTTGTCTCTTCAACTTGACAAACAGAAGTCCTTCAAAGGCAGGGCCATTGCCTCCCACACCTGTATCAGAGCCCACCATTTCTGTATCTCTGTGTGGTTGCGTTGCTCTGAGTGTAAGACAATACTAAAACTAGATACAGCATCAAACCCTGTGCTCAGAGACCTCCAAGACTGGGAATGAAGCAGAATAAGACCTTTAAGGCTAGGCACACTGTCCAGTAACCAGAAGTTTCAGCTCTATCTGCAGAAATAGAAAATACCATCTCTGAAAATCAATAACATGAAACAACAGAATGCGTCTTGGGTGTTGGCTCCTAAGGGAAAGATCTCTACAAAACTGGCTGGGTCGATCCTCGCATTTCCAGGCCGAGTTCTGACTCTGATGTACCACTTGCTGCTTGTGCTCCTCAATGCAGTGAAAGAAAGGGCATACTTGGAGGGAAAGAGGAGGTAAACATACCAATGGCCTATGCTGAGCTCATTACAGTTATTATCAATTTATTCCTTACAATTACTCTATGATGTAGAAGATCCTATTCTCATTTTACATACATAGAAATGAAGGTACAGAAAGGTTAATGAATTGTTCAAGGACATACAATGACTATGGCAGATGTATAATCAAATCCAGATTTTTATGATTCCAAAGTCCATGCTCTTATATCATGATGTCTCTAAAACACAAAGTGAAGCCAGCTTTTCATAGATGCCTCTGAATACATGAGCTCTAAAAGCAGTTACCACCTGACCTGTCACATCACTTCAGTTTTCTCATCTGACCTTTCCATTTTCTTCACAGGCCCCTTCAAGGGAAAAAGTAAACAGTATATACAGAATAGCACAAACATAGGTTAAATATGGTAGGCATCTAAGAAGTAACTGTGATCAGAGTATTTCTTGGCAAGGTAGAGTAGAGAGAGTCACATGGTAAAGAAAAGGAACCTAACTTTTCACATGTAGCTGGTATATTACAGGTGCTTTAAGTTCCTTAATTTATTTAACCCTCAGCATGTCCACTCTGCAGATGAGATCTGTTAGAATCCCAGAGGTAGTTCTGACTTCAAAGATCATCTGCTTTCCATTGAACCACATCATCACCAGTCTTCAAATATCCAGCATTAATAACCGTTGAGTTGAAGCCAACTCATGATGGCCCCATGTATGTCAGAGTAGAACCGTGTTCTGTAGGGTTTTCGATGGCTGATTTTGGGGAAGTATATCACCAGAAAGGCCTGGTGCCTCTGGGTGTACCCACATCACCAACCTTTCAGTTAGCAGTTGAGTATATTACCCATTTGTGTAGCACCCAGGAACTCTCGTCCTCTGCCATGCTATTTGTAAATTGGGGATGAAAATAAGTGTGGCTAAAATCAATGCTCTAACAGATAACACATTCCTTGCTCATTTTTTCTAGGCCATTTAACATCAGTCCCACTACCTGTCTAGTCTTAATTCAAATTCCTTAACTTCTTAACCATCTGATCCAGCAATCGGTTTAGTCATTGTCATTTGACCATAAAGTATAAAATAACACTTATATGTTTGTGCTTCTGCCACGAAGCAGATGCCAGGCACACCAGATAGCTAAATAAATATTAGCTCCCACTTCCCTTCCTTTCTGATATCTCACATCTAGCTATCTTGGGCTGTCACTGAAACACGGCATCATTACTGAAACTTGTATATGTTTTTCTCCAAATATATATTACGCACCTGGAGGTATCAGTGTCATAAAGGTTTTATGTTCCCCATACTGGTCAATTCAATTGCTATGCCTTGCTTATATATAGTTGGAGTTTCTGTCCTAAAGATACCTCTTTTGAGTCCCAAACTAAAGAGCTAGTGGCTGACAGAACCTAGTGCTGGGCGCGGCGGTCAGATGTCTGGGTTCTCTCTCCAGTGGTACATGTAGAAGTCATCAACTGGCACACTCTCCTGCTCCTCAGACCTGTTCTTCAGCCCATTCTCCCTGAATTCTGAAACCTTCAGTGACAGATCCACATTTCATAGGAGCCCACCCTATCTGTCTTGCTGCCTACCACCCCATAGAGCCCTGTGTCAAACTGGTCTCCTTTCTGCCTCTGGGAAACACCACACTTATTCCTACCTATAATATCTTCCCTGCAACTATGTACCTATCCCATTTTTCAGGACTCAGTTCAAGTCCCATCTCCTGCTTGAAGCTCTCCCTGATCCGCCCAACCCCTGGAGATGCTGGCCTTCCCTGCACTCCACTACAGTAGAGTTACTAAGCACTTGATGGCTGTTCACTGCTGCTATCCACTAGTTTTCCTGAGTTATGGCATCTTCCAGCCAGATTGAGGGCAGACTCTGTCCTCTCCATGTGTAGCGTTCCCCAAAGCACCCATCAGGGGCTGATTACACTCTTGTTTAAATGTTAATGAGTAAATCAATTTTGCTGAAGAGTTGAGAAGTTGGGGAACTTGAATTAAGACCCTGAACAGGTGGAAGAGACTCATCTTAAAGAGCTTTGGGTTTTGTCCCTCCTTCCATGGACAAAAGATCTCAGACTACCCACGTGACAAGTGTGCATCGGGTAAAATGGGGTTCACTCAGAAAACACTGCAAGGTGCCGTGGCTGGCCTGCCCCCACCCAGATCAACCAGTTGAACCTCCCTATTCAGGGTGGCCAGGCGTAGCACATGTTCACAATTAGCATCCATTTCACTGTGGCAACTCCAAATTCACAAGTGAACTTTGTCCTACCTCTGCCCCTGTGCCAAAGCTATTCTACCCACCAAGAATGTTGCCTTATTCTACTTCTTTCATCAAAATCCACAACCATATCCTCCATGAAGTCTTCCCTGACTGCACCTCAGCCCTGATCGTGTGAATAGCATAACTGTACCGTGGATCATGTTCCCACTTTAGCCACAGACTCATGCTTCCAATGTGAGTTAAGTATATCTTTCCAGATATACCGTCCACTCTCCCAGGGCAAGAGCCAAGTCTCCTGCCAGTCCTTTTTTTCCCCAGACTGCTAGGCACAACTGTTTCATACAAGCTGCAGGGCTGAGATGTCACTAAATCCTTGTGGATCAAAAAAACAGATTGTAATCGAGCTCCAGGGTGCAAAGTAACGAGCAGAAAAAAAACACCCACAGGGCTTTCACATCAAATCACCCTTTTTTAGCCACCAATATTAATCAATACTTTAATAAAAAAAAATTCAAGGATCTCATTGTTTAAATAACAAAAGGTCAACAGATCTAACACAAACACAGCCACCAACGACTGCACGGGACTTGCTGTCTTACAAGCACATAGATGCCGCATCTATTTTTGAGGACCATTCTCAGGTTCCCATGTTGGATCCATCCAGTTCAGACCTCCATAACTCCCTAGCCCTGAGTTCAAACTTCAAGCTCCCCAAGTTCAAACCTTTCCACTGACAGAACTGTAAATCCTCAGAAAACAGAAGTGATAATGAAGAAATTTCTTTTTACCCGGTCTGGCTAACAGCATTGCTGCTTCTTCTTTTTCTTTTTTTCCTTCCTATCCTAAACCCTTCTCTAGGTTCTGGGGTAAAAGTAATTGCAGCATCTCAACAGCATGCAAAACCTTTCCCTTCCTAAATATCCAACCAGTGGCTCCTATGTGAGTCAGAAGTCCCAGTGAATTTTCCCAGGGTCTCAATAAAAGCCCAGCTTTCCAGCTCCTACCTCAATCCAAATCACAGAGGCCTCTGGCATTGGAAACTATGGGCCACCCCCTCTGATGTCAACATGCTTGTAAACCAGCCCACCAGCTTGTCTTCCGTCAGTGAACACGTGTGTGTGGCAGGACAGGCCAGGTGCTGTGTGGACTGAGAGGACATCCCAGTAACACAGGCACAGCTCCAGCCCTGATGCCCTGTCAAATCCACCTGAAGCAATGATCCCCAGCCCCCTGTATCCATGAGATCTGTGAAGCATTCACAGCAGAGACTCCAAATCTCTACTGGGCACAAGAAACTATAACAAAGCCCAGATTAAGAATCTCTTCTGGATTTTCCAGAAGCTATCTTCATCTGTACCATCTCCCTTGTATTTCCTCCATCATTCACCAAAGAGGACCAGTCTTCAAGACAATGTAGGAAATTTAATCCTTTTCTTCCTTTCACATCGTTCTTTGTGGTATTTCTTCATACTTAGCTCGCCGTCAACTCTTCTCTCCTTCCCTGTCCTCTAAGCCTGGCTCTCCTGTTCTGACTGGGGGGCTTCTTCTGATTCCATTTATCCAAGGGCACCACCTTCCCTATCCCTAACTCTCTCAAATGCATTACCACTTAACCAAGTGCATTAACCATCAATGGGCTTGGTTTGGACGGTTGTTGGGGTATTACTAAATGGGTTTAAAAAGCCCGGAGCTTTAAGTGATCAGATCAAAATCCCCAGGATGCTTCAAGGCATCGAATGGTAGGATTTCACAGGTGGGAGGGACCTTCCATATCAACCCAAGCCCTTACACTTTGTGCTGGGTCAAGCTAAGGAGTCAAATGGTAGCGTAAGATATGTGATGCCCCACATCATAAGCTGAGAGAGGCCCATCCCAGCCTGCAGCCTGGCTCTCTAGCCTCTCCCTGGAACGTTCCCCTCTGGGTCCCTTTCTCTGCTCAGACTTCATTCCACAATGGCTAAGTCACTCAGTCACTGAGGAACAGGGAAGCACTTCAACTTAAATAACAAAGAAGACTGCAAGGTTAAGTGTCAAAATGAGTGTGGGAGACACAAAATGCAATTGGAACTTTAAGAAAAAATCAAGAGCAGTGTGTGCTAGAGTCATGACAAGACTCTCTAAAAAAAAAAACCCAAACCCACTGCCTTTGAGTCAATTCCGACTCATAGCGACCCTATAGGACAGAGGAGAACTGCCCCCTAGAGTTTCCAAGGAGCGCCTGGTAGATTCAAACTGCTGACCTCTTAGTAAAGAGCCGTAGCACTTATCCACTACTCCACCAGGGTTTCCATCAAGACTCTAGCAGGTACTTAATAAATATTTGATGATTGGATGAATTAATGAATCAGTGGCTGCAAGGACTCACATGCGATAAAACTTGGTTAACTTGTAAGCTTTGAGGCAGAAACTGAGATTGGTCAATTGTCTCTGAAAAATAGCCATAAATATAAAAAAAATAAAGTAAGGGTTCTTACTAGCATAAGTGTTTCTTATTTTCTTTGTCTATGTCCTCATTACGTTGCTTCATAATGCAGAGCTCTGATACACCTTAAATGGCATTTATTTTTAATATTCTATTTCTACACAATTTCTGATTCACTCACGCGACCAAAAGCATTCATGAGCAGGTGCTGGGCTCTTTGGGATTAACGTGGCCCCTTACTTCAAGGAGCTCACAGCCTGGGAAAGTAAGGGACAACAAACAGCAAAGCAGCATAATATGCTGAGTGCCAGGAAAGGGCTTTACACCTGAAGCATTCTGCGACCTGTGGTGGAGGCACTGAGGGCTGGTCTGGAGTGACTAGCAAATCCACACTGAGGAGGCTGGATGGTGCACGACATCCAAGGGAAGCTGTGGGGACACTATGGGGGTGGCGGGGTTTGGCAGGTGTACGGAGGTGTGGAGGTGCACAGGCGTACAGAGCTCCCAGGGTCAGCAAGGAAACCAATCTGACAGGAGCAGAGGCCCATGGGTGTTGCATAAAATGGGGTGCACTGGAAGAACACTGCAAGGTGCCTGGTACAAACTGTGGGACAGGCCGAGCCAGGTATCAGGGGAAAGGTAAGAGGAAGGGCACAGAAGAGTCGGGAAGTAAACGGACTGTGAAGAGCTTTCCTGATCGTAGGAACTTCCTGCTGTTGCTAGGACAGAGGCAATCCTGCTATTGGTTCTTTTCTTTAGAGAGTTCTTTTCTTTTCAGAACTCTCTGTCCTGAATGTGACTGCTTAGCCACTGGGGTTCACCGATGGGGACTCACCCTCTCTCTCTTTTCCCCTAACCTCCCTTTTGTGGGCCTTCATGTCTTTTCCCTTCTCTTCTCCTCAGTGTTAAGTCAAAAAGCATTTCCTGAACACCAATACATCCTTGGGTCTAAAATGGATATTCTCTGAGACTCTGAGCCACAGGTATGCATGGCATGGTACCATAGTATGATTCCAACTCATGAGGACCCCATATGTTTCAGAGGAGAATTGCACTCCACAGGGTTTCGATGGCTGTGTTGCAGAGTTTGCACTCAACTATTCACCTAAAGGTTGGTAGTTTGAACCTACCCAGTGGTACTGTGGAAGAAAGGTCTAGCAATCTGTTTCTATTAAGATTCCAACCAAAAAACCAAACCCATTGCCATGAATCTACTTCAACTCATAGCAACCCTATAGGACAGAGTAACACTGCCCCACATGGTTTCCAAGGAGTGGCTGGTGGATTTGAACTATCAACCTTTTGGTTAGCAGTTATAGCTCTTAACCACTTCGCCACCAGGGGTCCTTAAGATTAAAGCCAAGAAAACTCTATGGAGCAATTCTGCTCTCCAACACACGGGTCAGAATTGACTCGATGGCAATGGGTTTGGTTTGACTTTGGGTTAATCTTATGAAAGTAGATCACCAGGCCTTTCTTCTGCAATAATTAAACTGATTTAAAAGTAATAATAATAATTCAAATTTGTTAAAAAATATTTGTCATGAGTCAACTCAAGAGTAGAAAACAACAATTCCCTGACTATCTTAGAACACAAGAGGCACAGGTGGATATTCCTGGTCTGCCAAGGAGCTACTAATCTCTGGGCTATGGTGATGATCGTGCCAGGCACTAGTTTCCAAGGCAGCAGGGAAATCCTCCCAGAGCTCAATTACAGAAATTAGGTGGTATTATGTAATCCCACCATCCCTGTGAAGTCGGCAGGGTAAAGCATCTTTATCCCTATTTTACTGATTAGGTTTCTGAGGCTCAAAGAGGTTAAATAACTCGCCTTGGGTCATTTAGCTGGGAAGTTGTAGAGACAGGATCCAACCCAGATCTCATCACTTCAGGTGTGAGGCTCTTCACACCTTACCACAGCAGTCTGATCCCAGGTCTGGCACCAACTCCTGTTACTTCAGGCAATTCAGTGGACCAGTTTCTGAATGGGGATAAAATGCTTATCTAGCCTTCCTCCTCAGGAGAATCAAGGAGAGGTTATGATAGATAGATGTTTTTGAAAAGGACAAAGTGCCACGCACATAAAAAGGAGTATTTTTGATAGGAAAAGATAAGCTGGGGCAAAAAACTAAAACCATTGCCACTGAGTCAATTTTGACTCATAGTGACCCTATAGAATAGGGTAGAACTGCCCCATAGGGTTTCCAAGGAGCGACTGGTGGATCTGAACTGCCAACCTTTTGATTACCAGCCAAGCTCTTAACCACTGTAGTCAGGAAAACATAATTTCTAAGCATTTGAAGTTCTGAAATGCTTATCTGCTCACCATTCATCCCCTGTCCCTTTCCAGCAATGTAAAGAAAGCAATGTAAAAGCCGCCTCTGCCTGCCGGGGGGTCAGCTCAGCTGGCTCTGTCTATAATTATTTTATGTGGTTCTGTTGCTCATAACCCATCATCACCTCCTGGGAGGGTGTGGCTGCTTCCTCCCAGGGATCCTGTAGACTTCAGGGCTGCTCACATACTCCATTTGACCCTGGCATCCTTTGCTCTGATCTAGACAGAACATCAACTATAGGTTTCGAAGTCAGAGCCCATTAAAAAAAATAGCGTTTCCTTAAATTTACAGGGTACCCTCTGGTGGTGGTAGCTGCCTTTGAATCAGTTTCAGATCATGGTGACTTTAAGTGTGTTGCTGCTGTTGCTGCTGGTTGCCATCAAGTTCATTCCTACTCATGGTGGCTCCATGTGTGCAAAGTAGATCTGCTCCTTAAAGTTTTCAAGGCTGTGACCTGTCAGAAGCAGATTGCCAGGCCTGTCTTCCAAGATGCCTCTGGATGGGTTTGAACTGTTGACCTTTCTGCTAGCAGTCCAGCACTTAACCATCTGTGCCACCCAGGGACAACTGATTTTATGTATATCAGAACAAAATGCTGTCCCTAGTCCTGAATCATTTCCATCATCTTTGGTATGTTCGAGCCCACCCTCTAAGGGGATTAAAAAAAAAATGCTGAAAGGAAAGCTGTTGTGATCTGAACCTATAAGACTTCTAAAAGAGAGCCAGAAGGGCCACTAAGTTGGCCTCAGTTGTCTAGGGTCACAAGTTCCCCCAAAACCTTATATTGCCCCAACTTGGTATCTCTAAGGGGGCATCAGGGTCTAAGTGAAAGATAAAACTCATTGCTGCCAAGTCAGTTCCAACTCATATCAACCCTGTAGGACAGAGAACTGCCCCATAAGGTTTCTAAGGAGTGGCTGGTAGATTCAAACTGCTGACCTTTTGGTTTGCAGCTAAGGTCTTAACCACTGTGCCACCAGGGCTCCAGTGAAATGGAAATGAAAACTCTGAGCCAAACAAAAATGTAGGATGGCCTTTTTCTCCTGTGTGCTTGAAGTCCAATGTGTGGGCCTCTTGGTATTTTCTTTTCTGCACCTATCAAGCATTTGGCTGGCCAATGTGTCTGCAACTTCCTGGAGTTTGTGAAACACAGGGTCACCTTTAGAAATGGCTCTAGAAGCCCCAAGCCTATGACTATACGTACAACAGTAGAGCTCTTTGCTCAATCCTGGCCCAAAACATTTTGAGAACTTCACCAGGTTTCATACTATGCCACAGGACAGTAATAGGATTGGATTGTTTTGTTCCCTTCTTTACTGGAACCAGAGGACCAGGGAAGCAAAATGATGGCCCCAGGATTCTGTGTGGCTTTTTTTTTTTTTTTTCTACATAGTGCTGCTAACCCTTCAGGACAAGAGCAGCCTTTTTCCCTCCTGTAAGGACTCTCCCACATGGTGGGTCCCCGAACTAACTCACTAACATCAGCCCAGTTTTTAAGACAAGGAAACTGCTTCAAACGCTAATGTGTTAATGATAATTTACCCCATTCTTCTGGCCAGAGCAAAACTGAAGTAATTTCAAATGCCATGAGCAAAAAAAAAAAAAAATTATTATTTATTTCCCGTTCCTGAGCAGCAGAGAAAACAGGGTTTCATTGGCTGGATCTGCCTTCAACAGCTTTCTGGTTTCAATTAAAACTTCAAGTCTCCAAGGGAAAAATTGGCATTCTGGGAGGCTGAGGCCCAGCCAAGTTTCAGTGACTCCACAGGAACCCAGAAAGGATGTCCCATCGGTTTAACTAGTTCTCATCTTCCTCCTTCTGCATATTGCATAGGAGCTTCAGAGCAGAGATTAAAGTACAACTAAAAATAAGGATCAGGTTGAGACAATGTTCTTCTCCCAGACCCTCATGTTTGTGCCAGAGAAGTATCGATTAGGCCCCTAATGGAACTGAAAGTCAAGATAACAGCAGAAATGGAATGGGGACTCTAGGGGGAAAGTACCTACCTATTTATTTGTTTCTTCTTCAGCAAAATTCTGCCTCCTGCCTCTCCCCACTGACCATTTTCAACTACCTTCTGCAAAGATTTCAAGCACTGTTTTCTCTTTTCCTCCAACCCTCCTTTGAGGTCAGGTTATTTACAAAACCGCTTGCTATGAGCTCTGCACATGACCAGAAACTCTCATGACACTAAAGGGCTGTTTGGTTCACTGCGGGCTACCCCTATGTGTCTCCTGTGTGAAGTTCAAACTGAGCCTCCCTCTAACATTTGGATGTTCACATACAAAAGACCAGATAACAACCCTTCACTTGTCTAGCCCAGTCATGAATGTATAAGGCAGCTGATATTTTCTCCCCAGCTAGAAGTGGCCCCCTTCCTAACGAAGGTTGCTGCCTCTTACAAGCTCCTCCTAACGTTCACTACAAGCCATCCCCTCCCCCACCTCCAGTTTGTTTATTCCAGTGACACATCTATTTTCCCTGGTAAGAGAGACACTTCAGGTTCCCTCCTCTGGCTCCTGATTGCATGCAGTCACCACCTCCTCCCCCAGCTCAGCTCAAGTTACTCTTGTGGCTAGCAGCTCCCGCTGCCCAGCTCTTAAACCAATTCAACTCCCCAAGACCAACAAGACTTATTCTAAACCGGGAGGGGGGATGCCATGCGCCAAGCGGAACTCTCTGAGCGCCAGGTCTCCATACCTTCTTGGGCTACTCTCCCTACAGTTTGCAAATACTCTGGGTTCAACCACACTTGCTGGCTTCCTCCTCTTCTGCTCTGCCCCCAAACACTCTTCTAACACTCTTTTCTGGTAGCAGGCAATCTGATCAAGCGCAGCCCGAAAACACAGCACCTTCAATTTCGCTCTGAAATCTGGGACTCCAGGGCTGGCCAGATGAGAACACTCCTCCCTCCAGGAGTTTAGGGATCAGGAAAGCCACAGAAAGCTGGAGAAAAGGGAGGTGTTGTAAACTGTCTACATTTTAAAGTGCTACAAACTTTCTCCGCCCTCCACGCCGCAGGCCACTTGGCCCCGCCTCCCAATCCTAGCCAAGCAACATCTAACTGGGACGTGCAAAGGAAACTCTCCCTGCAGTGGCCCAGGTCTCTTCCCAGGGTAGCAGATGTGGCAGACATAGAACAACACCCTTCCTCTCCACGCTCCCCCACCCCCTCTTCTCCACTGCCCCCACCCCCACCCCCACGCACACACACAAACCCGGTTTGCCATTGAAGATGAGTTTGGAAGGGGCAGAGCATATTTATCTGTGTAATCTAAAGGAGGTAAGAGATGGGGCCAAACTGTCAGATCGTATTGCTGACAGCTACTTTGTGACGTTATTTTTTAGTACAAATCCACAGGAAAAAGAAGAAAAACAGGATAGAGAGTGAAGGAATGAAAGGGAAGTGAAGAAAAACAATGTAGAAGAGTAAGTAATCCCAGTATTTCCTTAGAGACCATGGACTCCAACCAAACTTTAGGGAGAAAGGTATGGATAGTTAGGTGGGGGGCAATAGGGACTGGCAAGGAAGAGTAGCTGCTGTAGAATCCCAGAATAAACTGCCCTTCTGGAGGGGAGCTGCTGCAGGGATAAAGAAACACACAAATTGCCCTTTTAGCCATTAGACGTCAACCATGAGATTATCAGGACAGTTTATTTGAAGCGGAAACGAATCGGAAATCCTTCCTCAACAGTCCTTTTAGACAGATACACACACACCCCGCACAGACGCACATAAAGAATAAATGCAGCATTGGAGGCAATACGCGCCCCCCCCCCACACACACCCCTAGCAGCTCCAGCCTTATCTCCTACTTCCAATTACACTACTTTCCGATCTCCAATGCAAATATTTCCACTTGGATCGGATTTCAGAATTGTTCTACCGGGGAGGGGGCGCTTGCAGAGTGTAGGGAAGGGGGACAGGAAGATAGCATTTCAGCAGCAACTAATTTTTTTTTTAAGAATCAGCATGCTGTACCGATCAGAAATTGCTATTACCCAACAATGCTTCCATCACAAACAGACACCAAAAACACCATCATCGTTATCACCATCTTGCTAAAGATCTGCCCAGTCCAGTTTACCTCACTTTGTCTCGGTGGAACTTCTCAGCGAGTATTTTGGTCAAAAGGATAATGGTCGGAAAGACAAAAACAATAAATCGATACTGAAGGGTTCCCTTTCCGGAGTGATTTCCCACTGGAAACCACCGAACGGGGAAGCCTGCCGTTAATTCCCAAGCCCACGGCTCCTCTGGAAACACACACACAATGCGTGCTTTAAAAAAAAAAGAAAAAGAAAAAGGCATTCGTCTTGCTTTTAAGGGAATTCCTGTCTTTTCAGAGTCCCAAAACTGGAGAGCACGAGCAAGAAACTCACATCCATTGATTAATATTCTCGTAGAAAGACTAACACACAGCCACAACACAAGCACACACCAACCTTCGCTGACTGGACCACTTCTCCCCTGTTCCTCTACTAAGGACACGTTAGATTCTGACGCATCCTTCCCCTCACCCCCTTCAAAAAAAAAAAAAAATCCAACTAGGTTACAATGCAGCTCTCTAGCTCCACTTAACCTGCAAGTTACAAAGAGAGCAAAATGTATATATATATATATATATGTATGTGTGTATGGATGCATATATCTTGCCGCCTTCCCAGCCCCTTCCCTGCCCCATCCTGCTGACCAGTCCAGTCCACTTCACCAAAGCCATACGCTCCAGCCCAGGCCGCTGGCGGCGGGACCAAGGGAGGGTGCACAAGGGGGGAGGGGGGCCCAATTAGGCGAAACTCAAAAAGCTCCCAGCCCTTCAGCCCGACGCTTCCATTATCGCAGCCGCCAACCGGCCACTTCAATTGAGCCAGCATCGCTGCCCACCCGCGGGCCGCCCAGAATCGCGCCCAGCCCCGGCAACCTGACCGGGAACCGCATCCCGGCTCCTCCGCCCTGTCTCCCCTTTCCCGCCCGGTGCAAAGTCAAAGCCCCGGCGAGGCAATGTGAACTTTTGCATGCTGGGCACACACGCCGCCCCCGGCCCCGGGCGCACCGGGGCCAGCGGCGCGGCAGGCGGCTAGGCGCCGGGCTCCCTGTCCAAGGTCGCCGCGCGTGCTCACCCATGTCCCGGCAGCAGCGGCTCCGCTGGCCCCGGTGTTCGCTCAGATCCTGGCTCCGGTCGCTCGGCCGAGCCCCCAAAGGTGCTGCTGCTGCAACTCCATGGCGATGAGCATCTGTCAAACGGCAAGCCGCGGGCGGGCTGCCCTCGCTCGGGGGGGCGCCAGGGCCCCCGGGCGCGCGGAGGCGGCGGCGAGCGGCGGGCGCCCCGGCTGGCCCCGCGCTTCCCGCCCGGCGCGGCCGCCTCCGCCGCGCCACCGATTTCTGGAGAGAGATATCAAGGGGGAAAATGGCGTCTCCGGAGCCCGAGGAGTCCGGGAGTAATCACATTCACACACACACACGCCGCACGCACACACACTCGCTCACACTCGCACGGCGCGCGGAGAGCCCGGCTAATTTTAGCAGGAGCCAAAAAAAAAAAAAAAAAAATTATGTCTCTCTCTCCCCGTCTCTCCGGTCACTGCTTCCCCCCCCCCACCCCCCCGTTCTTCCAAGGATGGAGTGAAGCTTTCAAAAATGTTGCCGGGCTCCGGCGCGCAGAGGCGGCGCGCGTAGGGCGAGGGCGCTTTTGCTGAGCTGTGCAGTTGGGGCCGCGGCGCCGGGCGGCCCTGCCGCTGCTCGTCCGCAGCGCTCGCTAGTGCTGCCGCCGCCGCCGCCGCCGCCGCTCCATGGCCGCGCCCGCCCCGCGCCCCCGCCGCGCCCCTCGCCGCCCGCCGCGTCCCGGCGCGCGCTGGAGTGGGGTCGGGCCCGTGCGCCTGCCTCCCGCGCCCTCTCCCGAGTCCCAGAGTCCTAGTGAAAGGAAGGGGGAGGGCGCGGGCTGGGGAGGGGGAGGGTCGGAGCGCGGCGCGGCCGAGCAGAGCAGGGACCGCCACCCCGCCAGCTGCTTCGGAGGGGGCGGCCACACGGCTCCCTCCCGGGCCCGGGAGCCGCTTCCCGCGGGAGCCGGGGGAGGTGCAGCCTGGAGCGAGCGAGCGAGCGACCTCTCCCGCCACCCCCGCGCTCGGGGGATTTCGGTCAATTGGAGGGAGCGGAGCTCTGGCAGGGGGAGAAGGCAAACAGTTCGTGGAGGCCGCTCGGGGACCGCTCGCCGCCTCCCGCGCCCCTCCCGCTCCCCAGCGCCCTCGCGGCCCAGTAGCTCCTGCGCGCCGGAGTCAGGCGCGGAGACTGGGCGGCCGCGGGGACCGCCGCGGGCTCGGCGCCGCTTCCCGGGCTCAACACTGCCACTATCTGACACAACAGGAGCAGTGTTGGGGGGAGCTGCTCTGAGGCGCAAGATGTGATAGGCTCTGGAAACTGGGTGCATTTTTTTTTTTTTTACCCTGGTAATTACATTTCACTCTCAGGGATTTATTTTTTTTGGTAAGGTGCATGTATGCATTCGGGTGCTCATGTGCATTTTTTCGTTATTCTCAAGAAGTGTAGTCTTGATGAGGAGAAGGTCGAGGAGAGATGATAAAGGCATGTTCCGGTGCAGTTCCCTATTCAGGGTGGTGGGACTGAACAAGGTGGAGTGTCTTCAGTTTCTACCAAAATGTGGTATTTTTCATCTCTTTGAGTATTTGAATTTGGGCTGCAATATAAGGCCTTTTCAGGACAACTGAGGAATCGAACCCTGCAGGGACATTTCTACATTATAGAACAATATAGGACAGACACGATTGGTTTTGCTTAAAGTCCTCCAGGTAGAGTTTACTCAGAACTCATTCTGAGAGGATACCTGACTACCAGGTTCTGTAAGAGAGTTTTTGGAAATTTGGACTGAGGAACGATTTGGAGGGTGAGTGTGGGGTGTGCCTTCACCAACCATGTCAGCCACTGCTTAACTGGTTCAACTGCTGGTTTGGTCTCGGAACTTCTTCAGGTCTCATCACTCTTCACAGGAATTTTGCAGTGAAGTGGGGGGTGGAGGGAGTCTGGGTCAGAGGATGCCCCCCAGCTCTGTTCTGGTGGGGTCTCTGGATGGGGTTCAATTTGATCCTGAATAGACAGTACAGTTGTCTCTGACCCAAGAGCCCTGATGTCATCTTTTTTTCAGAAGAATATTCTGATTAGCCACAAACTTTTCCTCTGTTAGTCATCATTAGAAGACCTGGGTTGGAGCAAGGTTTCGATAGATCTTTTGCTAGCTTTTATATTGGAGTATGGCTGGGTTGTTGTTGGGTTACCTTGAGTCCATTTCTACTCGTAATGACTCTATAGGACAGAGTAGAACCGCCCCATAGGGTTTCCTAGGCTGTAACCTTTACAGGAACAGACCTCCAGATCTTTTCTCCCATGGGGCAGCTGGTGGGTTTAAACTGCCAGTTTTTGGATTAGTAGCTAAGCACTTAACCATTGTGCCACCATTGTTGTTGTTGTTAGGTCCTGTCAAGTAGGTTCTGACTCATAGCGACCCTATGTACAACAGAACAAAACACTGCCTCATCTTTGACCATCCTCACAATCGTTATGCTTGAGCCCGTTGGTGTAGCCACTGTGCCCATCCATCTCACTGAGGGTCTTCCCCTTTTTTGCTGACCCTCTACTCTACCAAGCATGATGTCCTTCTTCAGGGATTGGTTCCTCCTGATAATATGTATAAAGTATGTGAGACAAGTCTCGCCATCCTCACCTCTAATGAACATTCTGGTTGTACTTCTTCCAAGACAGATTTGTTTGTTCTGCTGGCAGTCTATAGTATATTCAGTATTCTTCACCAGTACCGTAATTCAAAGGCATCAATTCTTCTTTGGTCTTCCTTATTCGTGGTCTAGTTTTCATGCACATATGAGGCATTTGAAAACACCATGGCTTGAGTTAGGGGCACCTTAGTCCTCAAAGTGACAACTTTTCTTTTTAACACTCTAAAGAGGTCTTTTGCACCAGATTTGCCCAATGCAATACATTGTTTGATTTCTTGACTGCTGCTTCCAGGGATGTTGATTGTGGATCCAAATAAAATGAAATCCTTGACAACTTCAGTCTTTTCTCCATTTATTATGATATTATGTAATCGGTCCAGTTGTGAGGATTTTTGTTTTCTTTATGTTGACATGTAATCCATACTGAAGGCTGTAGTCTTTGATTTTCACCAGCAAGTGCTTCGAGTGCTCTTCGCTTTCAACATGTATGGTTAGTAGTGAGAAAAGTAATGCTTAATTTGGGGAAAAAAAAAATCTGCCGGGGTTATGAGCTGGTGTTACGTAATAGAAATCAAAGCACAAAATGCTAATGTCAAACTACCATTCTCTTTATTCAGATGACATTTGCCCATTTGCTTGTGTAAATGATTGTGAAATCATAGATCAAAGCTTGTGGAGAGCTAAAATATCATATAGGTCGCTTCCTACACTTTCCAAATGGGGAAATTGAGTCCCAGAAATCAGAAGTACTTGCTTCCAGTCCCACAGCTGGCTGTATCATCTGAGCCAGAACTAAAGCTTGTTGCCCAGGTCCTTTCCGTCCTATCATCTAGGCATATTCACGGGTCCCCCTGGGTTGTTCTGTTTACTTGAAAAGCAATTCAGAAAAGCACATGCCTTATTAAAGATTCACTATAATAGATGGTAAGGATATATAGAGTTGGTGCAGTAAAAGTCCATCTGGGAGATCACCTAGTCAAATCCCATCATCTTAAAGTTGAGGAAACAAGAGAAAGAGATTAAATGGACTGCCTGGGGTCCCACAGTTATGGCAAAGCCATGAATAGACTCCATGCCCCCTGACTTCTCATCCAGGGGACCTTTCTTACAACTAGCCCATCCTTTGGTCATGAGAAGTGAGTTGAGGGGAAAGAAAGGGGAGGTCCTGTCACTGTTTGTGATAGATAGATAGATAGATAGATAGATAGATAGATAGATAGATAGATAGATAGATAGATAGATAGATAGATAGATAGATAGATAGATAGATAGATAGATAGATAGATAGATGATAGATAGATAGATAGATATAAAATATGTGATATATGTTTTAAATGTATATTTGTAATATATATGATATGAAATAAAATAGTAAAAGATACCATACATATATATAGGATATTTATTCTATTCATATATAATTAGGAGTCCCTGGATGGCACAAAGGATTAAACACTCAACTACTAGCTGAACGGATGGAGATTCAAACCCACCCAGAGGCACCTTGGAAGACAGGCCCAGCAATTTGTTGTCACAGCCTTGACAACCCTATGGAGTAGTTCTACTCTGGACACAGGAGTTCACCGTGAGTCAGGATTGACTCAATGGCAACTAACAACAACAAAATATATGATTACAATAAATTATAGTTTATTAATAATCATATTAATGTAATTATCATTAATTTGAAAATAATTTATATGTGTGTAAACAAATATATAAAAAGAGAATGATTGGCATTAGTATTTTGTGCTTTGATTTCTACTTTGAATCACCAGAACATAACACATGCTTCTAAATTACATATAATACATTATATATTAAATACATATAATAATTTTTAATATATAGTAATAAAAGAGTCCTGAAAGCTAAAGCCCCACTCCTGAACTATATATCTGCTGGTAGAGTGAGACCTGTATTCAAATCCTAGCTGAATATCACAGGAATTCTTCTCATCCTCTTCCCCTAGTGGACCAATTTTTTTTTTTTTTTTTTTTTTTTGTGGACCAATTTTTGATTGTCTGAGAACCAGACCCTAAAACACAGGAAGTCTGAAGTTGTTAAAGAAGCTCGCCTGAAAATTAGTGCCATGCTATCTTATGGAACCTATTCCCACAGTCCTAGAACCCTTGAGAAAATAAAGGGGAGCTGATGAGCAGCCTATAGGAAAGTACACAACATATGTCTCTTAGTCCTACGCAATCATCAGTGTCAGGACCATGCAGCCAACAGATACATATGTAGTATGGACTAGGTACTGGTCGTTATGATAGGCACTGGAGATGCAAAGATGATTAATACACAGACCCCATCCTCACAGAATTCATGGTCCAGGGAGATTGGCATGTAAACTTCTAACTATAATTAAATTACATAAATACCAGTAAGAAGATGTTTAAGTGTGTACAGTCCAGATGCAGAAGAGTTGAGAGGAGGCTGTGATCAGAAATCATATCTTTAAAATGGCTGCACATTTATTGTCTATGTGTGTTTAACATACACATTTCCTTTTCCTTGTTGCACACATACATCTTTATCTTTTTTTTTTCTTTCTATAAGCTGTTTGTCCAACCAGAGATAAAACCTATGAGAACTGGGCTGTGCCTTGCATGGACACTGTCAGTAAGTGTGAGGGAGAATAAATATTCGTCTGTTATCACCAAAGAAGTGACTGCCAGCTGAACCATCACTCTGCACTCCGGACCTCCATATGCCTAACCTGTGAAGTGGCCATGATGATGCCCTCATCCATCCTCCCCCACCTTATCCCAGACTCCATGCTGGAAATACTGAAAGGATCTGCAAGATGATCAGGCCCTACAGGACTTGAGCATCAGACATCAGATAAAAGGCACACATACAAGCTCAAGCCATGATTCAAAATACAAGGATAAGTTATTTTTCCATTTCTGAAACTAAGCTAAATATAGGAAGAAAAGAGGCAAAACTACCCATTCTTGAATATAAAATGGTACAACCACTTTGGAAATCAATTTGGTACTTCCTTAAAAAGCTAGAAATAGAACTACCATAGGATCCAGCAATTCCGCTCCTTGGAATATATCCTAGAGAAATAAGAACACTCACACGAAGAGATACATGCATACCCATGTTCACTGCAGCACTGTTTACAATAGCAAAAAGATGGAAGCAACCAAGGTGCCCATCAATAGATGAATGGATAAACAAATTATCCTATATTCACACAATGGAATACTGTGCAACGATAAAGAACAGTGATGAATCCTTGATATATCTCATAACATGGGGGAATCTGGAAGACATTATGCTGAGTGAAATTAATCACTCGCAAAAGGACAAATGTTGTATAAGACCACTATTATAAGAACTGAAGAAAAGATTTAAACACAGAAGATGGTTATAAGGGCGGGGAGGGAGGGAGAGAGTATTCACTAACTAGATAGTAGACAAGAATTATTTTAGGTGAAGGGAAGGAAAACACACAATACAGGGGATGTCAGTACAACTGGACTAAACCAAAAGCTAAGAAGTTTCCTATCCTGAATACAACCAAATACTTCAAGGGACAGAGTAGAAGGGGTGAGGGTCTGGGAACTGTGGTTTCAGGGGACATCTAGATTAATTGGCGTAACAAAATTTATTAAGAAAATGTTCCGCATCCTACTTAGGTGAGCGGTGTCTAGGATCTTAAGAGCTAGCAAGCAGCCATCTAAGTTGCATCAATTGGTCCCAGTCCACATGGAGCAAAGGAAAATGAAGAACACCAAAGACACAAGGAAAATATGAGCCCAAGAGACAGAAAGGGTCACATAAACCAGAGACTCCATCAGCCTGAGACCAGAAGAAGTAGACGGTGCCTGGCTACCACCAATGACCTCCCTGACAGGGAACACAACAGGGAGTCCCTGATGGAGCTGGAGAAATGTGGGGTACAGAACTCAAATTCTAGTAAAAAAGACTGGATTTAATGGTCTGACTGAGACTGGAGGGATCCCAGAAGACACGGCCCCTGGACTCTCTGCTAACCCCAAACTGAAACCATTCCTGAAGCCAACTCTTCAGGCAAAGATTAGATTGGACTATAAGACATAAAATGGTACTTGTGAAGAGTGTGCTTCTTAGCTCAAGTAAACACATGAGGCTAAATGGGCAGCTCCTGTCGGGAGGCAAGATGAGAAGGCAGAGAGGGACAGGAGCTGGTTAAATGGACACAGGAAATACAGGGCAGAAAGGAGGAGTGTGCTGACAAATAATAGGGAGAGCAACTAGGGTCACATAACAATATGTGTATAAATTTTTGTCTGAGAAACTGACTTGAATTGTAAACTTTCACTTAAAGCACGCACACACACACACACAAACACACATGCACACAACTACCCATTCTTCTGTCACAGAATAAGAAGTTGATATCAAGGAGTATAATCAAATGCTCAGAGATGGTCATCTTCCCTGTCCTGAATCAAATATAGCATTGATTCTCAGCTCCCTGGAAAATGAGGTAGAATGATCTAATGCAGTGCTTCTCAACATTTACTGTGAATCAGAATTACCTGGGGTAATTACTGATGTCTTGGTTCCATCCTGATTCAATCGGTCTTGAGTGCACTCAGCGTCAGTATTTCTAATAAACACCCTGTTGATTCTAATGTGAAACCAGCATTGAGAATTATTGATCCAGCTGAAGGGGTATGACCCCACAATGTGATCAGTATACTTAGTACCTACTCTCTTAGGTTATATATCAGTGATACAAGTGTTCTAAGGAAGTGATAACCACAACTTACTTTGTAGCGATTGGGCCATACCTGGAGTTTGGATGCAATTCTAAAAGTCTAGAAATTGGAAGTATGTTACAAGATGCAATGATAAGACCACAGATCCGATCATTAAGGAGACTCAGCTGTAAGCTTATTTGGCAAGTTTCCTCATCTCTTTACCCCTCAGAGGGGCATTCCAAAGTTCTCTGAGGACCAAGGCAGCTATAAAATTCTCTCCATCTTTGATTCTAGGATACAAGAGTGTCCCAGCAGGACCATGAGAACATATTAGGAATAGTCAGAGTGGGATGTGAAAGCTGTCCTTAAATACAAAAAAAGCAGCAGGGGGATCAGGGATTGGTTTGATCTGAAGGGCATAACAAGCTCCAATCAGCTGAGCTTACGGGGAGGCACATCTCCAGTTAATATCATGAAACACACTGTAGTTGGACCTAAGGTGAGGTCATCTTAAATAGTAGGCAGCTCCCTGTCACGAGAAATATTGCAGAAAAAGAAAAAAAAAGGTCGTGTGCCTTTCTTTTTCCACTTCCTCCAAACCAGAGCTGTAAAATTCTTGAAGTCAAAATTTTGCATTAAACCACTGTATCTTTGCTGGATACAACTGTACCTGAAACCCAATATATACACACTAAGGGTTGGTGGGATATTAAAAATATTTAACGACCAATATGACATGGGGCCAATCCATTAGAATAGACACTGAAATGAGACCTTGTTCTGTCACTTGATATTCCTTCAGTTTTTGGATCTTGTAGAGTTTCTGGAGGTCGAGGGTGATAGGGTGGGGAGAATCGGGGTGGGTTTAGAACAGCAGCTATATAAGCATTTCAATATTTTAACAACCATCATGCATGCTTATGCGTGCTGGACGAACATCAGTCCTGGACTGTGAATGAGTAAATGAAGACCACAGTGTAGAGATAGGAAATGGCAGACTTGGATTCTAGTCCTACTCTGCCAGTAACTGGCTGGGTGAAATTGAACACATAATTTCAGTCCTCTGTGCCTCAATTTTCTCATCAATAAACTTAGAAGCATAATCTTTGCCCTAACGTATCAATCACCATGAAGCTCAGAGGAAATATCAGATGTAAAGTTACTTTGTGAAGTTAAATTATTCTATTCAAATACTAGGTTTGATTATTAAAATATGATGTGGAAATTTAAATGACTCCCTCTAGATGCAGCCTACCTCTAACATCTCTGAGGTCCGCATCATAGCTTTCTCTCTCTAGGAAGCGAGAAGGTAATTGCCACTCCTGATTACCTCCACCCCAGCCCTACTTTGGAAACCCTGGTGACGTAGTGGTTGAGTGCTAGGGCTGCTAACCAAGATGTCGGCAGTCCGAATCCACCAGGTGCTCCTTGGAAACTCTATGGGGCAGTTCTACTCTATCCTGTAAGGTCCTATGAGTTGGAGTTGACTTGACGGCAATGGTTTTTTTTTTTTTAGCCCTACTTTGGAAGGGGCTTTTCTCTTTAGCTTCTTCTTCTGATGCTACTGCAGTTGCTAAGCAACAAGGAGCTAAGCAGGAGCAAAATATAATTGTCCCAGGAAGGGAATCCCAGGTCAGACAATGACTGGATTGTCGTTTTGGAGCCTTTGCCTTCCTGGCTGCAAGAAATTCACTAAAGGAAGACTTCTTGGCACATGATTGCTTGTGAGGATCCTCCAAGAGAGTGGCTTTCACTTTCTGAAAGGCAACAAGGTGGAGGGAGGGGCATTCTTCCGGGCTTTCACATTCTTGCTCCTTGGCAGTCTTCTGTCACTGTGACTTCAGAGTGCCCCGAATCTGCAGTAAGATTTGGAATTTACTCAATTCCTAACTGAGCCGTAGGAACACAGCTCTAAGGAGTCTATGTTTATATCACCCTGTACAGCACAGTTTCCGATTATTAATGGATGTTTGCAGCTGTTTCTTCTCATTTTGTGCCATATCAGCAAATGAAGTTCCAAAAGCTTTACTCTATCCACGTCATTAAGGTCGACTCTACTTTAAGGAGGCAGCTCTTCCCCAGTCATCTTTTGAGTGCCTTCCAACCTGGGGAGCTCATCTTCTAGCACTATATCAGACAATGTTGCGCTGCTATTCATAAAGTTTTCACTGGCTAATGCTTTTTAGAAGTAGACTGCCGGGTCCTTCTTCCTAGTCTGTCTTAGTCTGGAAGCTCAGCTGAAGCCTGTCCTCCATGGGTGACCCTGCTGGTATCTGAACACCGGTGGCATAACCTCCAGAATCACAGCAACACGAAAGCCCCCACAGTATGACAAACTGACAGACATGTGGGGGTACTATGCTGGGAATGACAACTCGAAGAGGAATGGTGTTGCATTCATCGTCAAAAAGAATGCTTCAAGATCTATCCTGAAGTACAATATTGTCAGTGATATGATAATATCCATACACCTACAAGGAAGATCAGTTAATACGACTATTATTCAAATATACGCACCAAACACTAGGGCGAAAGATGAAGAAATAGAAGATTTTTATCAGCTGCTGCAGTCTGAAATTGATTGAACATGCAATCAAGATGCATTGATAATTACTGGCAATTGGAATGTGAAAGTTGGAAACAAAAAGGATCAGTAGTTGGAAAATATGGCCTTGGTGATAGAAACAATGCCAGAGATTGAATGATAGAATTTTGCAAGACCGACTTCTTCGTTGCAAATACGTTCTTTCACCAACATAAACGGCGACTATACACATGGACCTCATCAGAAATCAAACACAGAAATCAAATTGACTACATCTGTGGAAAGAGACGACAGAAAAGCTCAATATCATCAGTCAGAACAAGGCGAGGGGCCGACTGTGGAACAGACCATCAATTGCTCATATGCAAGTTCAAGCTGAAACTGAAGAAAATCAGAGGAAGTCCACAAGAGCCAAAACATGGCCTTGAGTATATCACACCTGAATTTAGAGACCATCTCAAGGATAGATTTGATGCATTGAACACTAGTGACCAAAGACCAGACAAGTTGTGGAACGACATCAAGGACATCATACATGAAGAAAGCAAGAGGTCACTGAAAAGACAGGAAAGAAAGAAAAGACCAAGATGGATGTCAGAGAAGACTCTGAAACTTGCTCTTGAGTGTCGAGCATCTAAAGCAAAAAGAAGAATAAAGTAAAAGAACTGAACAGAAGATTTCAAAGGGCAGCTCGAGAAGACAAAGCAAAGTATTATAATGACATGTGCAAAGAGCTGGAAATGGAACACCAAAAGGGAAGAACACGCTCGGCATTTCTGAAGCTGAAAGAACTGAAGAAAAAATTCAATCCTCGAGTTGCAATAGTGAAGGATTCCATGGGGAAAATATTAAATGATGCATGAAGCGTCAAAAGAAGATGGAAGGAATACACAGAGTCATTATACCAAAAAGAATTGGTCAATATTCAACCATTTCAAGAGGTGGCGTATGATCAGGAACTGATGGTACTGAAAGAAGAAGCCCAAGCTGCTCTGAAGGCATTGGTGAAAAACAAGGCTCCAGGAATTGACGGAATATCAATTAAGTCGTTTCAACAAACAGATGCAGCGCTGGAGGTGCTCACTCATCTATGCCAAGAAATATGGAAGTCAGCTTCCTGGCCAGCTGACTGGAAGAGATCCATATTCATGCCTATTCCCAGGAAAGGTGATCCAACTAAATGTGGAAATTATAGAACAGTATCATTAATATCACACGCAAGCAAAATTTTGCTGAAGATCATTCAAAAATGGCTGCAGCAGTGTATCCACAGGGAACTGCCAGAAATACAGGCCATTTTCAGAAGAGGACATGGCACCAGGGCTATCAATGATGATGTCAGATGGATCCTGGCTGAAAGCAGAGAATACCAGAAGGATGTTTACCCTGTTTTATTGACTATGCGAAGGCATTCGACTGTGTGGATAATAACAAACTACGGATAACGTTGCAAAGAATGGGAATTCTAGGACACTTAATTGTGCTCATGAGGAAACTTTACATAGATCAAGAGGCAGTTGTTCGGACAGAACAAGGGGATACTGATTGTTTTAAAGATAGGAAAGGTGTGCGTCAGGGTTGTATTCTTTCACCATACCTATTTAATCTATATACTGAGCAAATAATAAGAGAAGCTGGACTATATGAAGAAGAATGGGGCATCAGGATTGAAGGAAGACTCATTAATAACCTGCATTATGCAGATGACACAACCTTGCTTGCTGAAAGTGAAGAGGACTTGAAGCACTTACTGATTAAGATCAAAGACCACAGCCTTCACTATAGATTGCACCTCAACATAAAGAAAACAAAAATCCTCACAACTGGACCAATGAGCAACATCATAATAAATGGAGAAAAGATTGAAGTTGTCAAGGATTTCATTTTACTTGGATCCACAATCAACAGCCATGGAAGCAGCAGTCAAGAAATCAAAAGACACATTGCATTGAGCAAATCTGCTGCAAAGGACCTCTTCAAAGTGTTGAAGAGCAAAGATATCACCCTGAAGACTAAGGTGCACCTGACCCAAGACATGGTATTTTCAATCGCATCATATGCATGTGAAAGCTGGGCAATGAATAAGGAAGACTGAAGAAGAGTTGATGCCTTTGAATCGTGGCGTTGGTGAAGAATATTGAATATACCATGGACTGCCAAAAGAACGAAAAAATCTGCCTTGGAAGAAGTGCGGCCCGAATGCTCCTTAGAGGCAAGGATGGTGAGACTGCATCTTACATACTTTGGACATGTTTTCAGGAGGTATCAGTCCCTGGAGAAGGACATCATTCCTGGCAGAGTACAGGGTCAGCAGAAAAGAGAAAGACCCTCAACGAGGTGGATTGACACAGTGGCTGCAAGAATGAGCTCAAGCATAACAACGATTGTAAGGATGGTGTAGGACGGGACAGTGTTTTGTTCTGTTGTGCATAGGGTTGCTATGAGTCGGAACCGACTCGACGCCACCTAACAATGACAACCGCACAGTAGCCAACAGAAGATCTAGGAAGAATAATAGTGGGGAGCTGGAGGCTCTTTATCTCGCCCCAACCACAAGGATCCTACCCACTTGAACCATAACTAAGAGATGCACAGGAAGGTGTTTTAAGGATTGCTCATTTAAATTGAGAGAGATTTATTGAAGAAATAGTGGGGACTATCATGGAAGGCTGATATAGGATGTATAGCCAGGCCTGGTGGGAGCTGGGAAGTTGTCAGGCAGCTCTGCTCTCCATCTCCAGGGCCACACTGACTCTTGCCTGTAAGTCTTTTTATTTATCTTTTCCAAGCTCTTAGAGACAAGTTTTCTCTGCAAGATTCTTGGTTTTATTTGCTCACAACTTTGACTTACATCTGCCTTTGGTTTTCCCAACCCTCCATGGCAACCCTCAACTGCTTTGGCATTCTTTTCTCTGAATCAGTTTCCTTCATAGAAAAAACTCTGGTTGCTTCCGACTTTACCAGAAGTGCAACTCTGGTACCCATGACTGAGGAACTGGTGCACACGTGGCCCACCAGCCTAAAGCTCTTTGTCAGTCAGCAGGCCTATGAGGAGGTACCTACCAAGGGGCATGGGTTGGACTGGCTCTCCAGGTGTATTTAGAATGAAGAGCAAAAACTTTCAGCAAATAAGTGTTTCTGATACCAAGGTCCTGTTGCAATGCGAGAAGAGCTTGGGCTTTGAAGTTAAACAGGCTTTCTTTGACTCACTCTCAGGGAAACTAGGCAAGTTCCCTCTCTGAGCTTCAGCTTCTTCATCCAAAAAATGGGCCTAATGATAGTAGCACCAACACTTTAACCTTTTGTAAGGATTAACAGCAGTCCAATTAGATAATGTATGAAAAGCACCTATGTGGCCAAGATGATGCTAGGTGCTGTGAAAGTACCAGAGGTACATAACATATTTTTGTTCAGTAAATTTTCTTTGAAAACCTACTGTGTAGTTGGCCTGTGCTTGAAGCTAAAGATATGAAAATGATTCCTATATGTTTTCTATACTTGAGAATTTATGGTCTTGTGAAAGAAACTCATGCAATTCTAGAACCGGGACTGACGTTCCATCCTCTTCATTTCTCAGTGGTTGAACCTGACAAATGAAGAGGTTAAGTGGCTTGCCCATGGCCAACTAGTTATTCATAGCAGACAATGATTAGAATTCTGATCTCCAGACCCTGAGTCCTCCCTAACTAGCTTTTCCCTGCTTTCATGCATCTTGCAACCAATTTTGGCAGACTAGATGACATGTGAACCAGTAAGAAGAAAATATAAGAGACAGTATGAAAGAAATGGTGCCTACTACTGACAAATAAGAAGATGTAAAATAACTCTGATTAACATGTTTAAGAAAAGAAATTAGTAAATGAAGAATTTCACTAGATGCATAGTTTTCATTATAAAAAAAGAGTCAAATAGAAATTTGAGGAGAAAAAAACTTAGTGACCAAAATTAAGATCTTTATAGATAGATTCCCACACATCTGTCAGTTTGTTGTACTGTGGTGTTTTGCATGTTGCTGTGATGCTGGAGGCTATGTCGCCAGTATTTCAAATACCAGCAGGGTCACCCGTGGTCGACAGGTTTCAGTGGAGCTTCCAGATTAAGACAGGCTAGGAAGAAGGACCTGGTGATTTATAAAAAAAAAAAAAAAAAATTGACCAGTGAAAACCTTGTGAATAGCAGCTGACCGTTGTCTGATATACTGCCAGAATATGAGCCCCTCAGGTTGGAAAGGATTCAAAATATGACTGGGGAAGAGTTGCCTCCTCAGAGTAAGTAGATCTTAACAAACTGGATAGAGAAAAGCTTTTGGGACCTTCATTTGCTGATGTGGTATGACTCAAAATGAGATGAAACAGCTGCAAGTATCTATTAATAATCGGAGCATGGAATGTGCAACATACAAATCTAGAAATATTAGAAGTTGTCAAAAATGAAATGAAATGCATAAAGATTAATATCTTAGGCACTGGTGAGCTGAAATGGACTGATACTGGCCATTTTGAGTCAGAAAATCATGTGGTTTAATACGCCAGGAATGACAAATTGAAAAGGAATGGCGTTTGCATATTCATTTTCTGAAAAAAAAAATTCAAGACACATCCTGAAGTACAACAGTGTTTGTGATAGGATAATATCCATACACCTATCAGGAAGACCAATTAATATGGTTATTATTCAAATTTATACACCAATCACTAATGCCAAAGATGAAGAAATTGAAGATTTTTACCAACTTCTGCAGTTTGAAATTGACAAAACACGCAATCAAGATGCATTGATAATTATTAGTGATTGGAATGCAAAAGCTGGAAGTAAAGAAGGAACAGTAGTTAGAAAATATGGCCTTGGTGATAGAAACGACTCCGGAGATTGCATGATAGAATTTTGCAAGACCAATGACTTCTTCATTACAAATACTTTTTTTTCACCAAGATAAATGGCGACTATACAGGCAGACCACACCAGATGGAATACCCAGGAATCAAATTGACTACATCTGTGGAAAGATATGATGGAAAAGCTCAATATTATCAGTTAGAACAAGGCCGGGGCCAACTGTGGAACAGACCATCGATTGCTCATATGCAAGCTCAAGTTGAAGCTGAAGAAAATTAGAACAAGTCCACGAGAGCCAAAATAAGACCTTGAGTATATTCCACCTGAATTTAGAGACCATCTTGAGAATAGATTTGATTCACTAAACACTAATAACTGAGGAGCAGGCAAGTTGTGGATGACATCAAGAACACATACATGAAGAAAGCAAGAGGTCATTTAAAAGACAAGAAAGAAAGTACCGAAATGGATGTCAGAAGAGACTCTAAAACTTGCTATTTAATGTAGAGTAGCTAAAGCGAAAGGAAGAAATGATGGAAGAAAGAGTTGAACAGAAGATTTTCTTTTTATTGTGCTTTAAGTGAGAGTTTACAAATCAAGTCAGTATCTCATACAAGAACTTAGGCACACCTTGCTATGTAACCCTAGCTGCTCTCCCCCCAATGTGACAGCACACTGCTCTCCACCCTGTATTCCCCGTGTCCATTCAACCAGATCCTGTCCCCCTCTGCCTTCTCATTTTGCACCCAGATAGGAGCTTCCCACAAAGTCACATGTGTCTACTTGAGCCAAGAAGCTCACTCTTCATCAGTATCATTTTCTGTCTTATAGTCCAATCCAATCCCTGTCTGAAGAGTTGGCCTCGGGAATGGTTCCAGTCTTGGGATAACAGAGGGTCTGGGAGCCAGGACCTCTGGGGTCCCTCTAATCTCAGACAGACCATTAAGCCTGGTCTTTTACGAGAATTTGAGGTCTGCATCCCACTCTTCTCCTGCTCCATCAGGGATTCTCTGAACAGAAGATTTTAAAGGGTAGCTTGAGAAGACAAAGTAATGTATTGTAATGAAATGTGCAAAGACCTAGAATTAGTAAACAAAAGGGAAGCAAATGCTCGTTATTTTTCAAGCCAAAAAAACTGAAGCGAAAATTCAAGTCTCAAGTTGCAATATTAAAGGATTCTATGGGGAAAATATTAAACGACCCAGGAAGCATCAAAAGAAGATAAAAGGAATACACAGAGTCGCTGTACCAAAAAAATTGGTTGACTTTCAACCATTTCAGGATGATCAAGAACCCATGGTACTGAAGGAAGAAATCCAAGCTACACTGAAGACATTGGTGAAAAATAAGGGCTCCGGGAATTGATGGAATACCAATTGAAATATTTCAACAAATGGATGCAGCGCTGGAAGTGCTCACTTGTCTATGCCAATAAATTTGAAAGACAGCTGCCTGGCCAACTGACTGGAAGAGATCCATATTTGTGCCCATCCCAAAGAAAGGTGATCCAACAGAATGCGGAAATTATTGAGCAATATCATTAATATAACACACAAGTAAAATTTTGTTGAAGACAATTCAAAAATGGTTGTAGCAGTGCATCAACAGGAAACTGCCAGAAAGTCAATCCAGATTCAGAAAACGATGTGGAATAAGGGCTATCATTGCTGATGTCAGATGAATCTTGGCTGAAAGTAGAGAGTTCCAGAAAGATGTTTACCTGTGTTTCATTGACTATGCAAAGGCATTCAACCATGTGGATCATAACAAATTATGGATAACATTGTGAAGAACGGGAATTCCAGAACACTTAATTGTGCTTATGTGGAACCTGCACTTAAAGCAAGAGACAGCCGTTCGAACAGAACAAGGGGATACCATGTAGTTTAATGTCAAGAAAGGTATGCGTCAGGATTGCATCCTTTGACCATATTTACTCAATCTGTTTGCTGAGCAAATAATCTGAGAAGCTGGACTGTGTGAAGAAGAATGGGGCATCAGGATTGGAGGAAGACTCATTAACAACCTGCATTATGCAGATGATGCAGCCTTACTTGCTGAAAGTGAAGTGGACTTGAAGCACTTATTGATGAAGGTCAAAGACTACAGCCTTCAGTATGGGTTACACCTTACCATAAAGAAAACAAAAGTCCTCACAACTGGACCAATAAGCAACATCATGATAAATGGAGAAAAGATTGAAATTGTCAAGGATTTTGTTTTACTTGGATCCACAATCAACACCTATAGAACCAGCAGTCAAGAAATCAAGTGATGCATTGCATTGGGCAAATCTGCAAAAGATCATTTTATAGTCTTTTAAAAAACAAAGATGTCACTTTAAGAATTAAGATGTGCCTGACCCAAGCTGTGGTGTTTTCAATTGCCTCATATATATTCCAGAGTTAGGCAATGAATAAGGAAGACTGAAGAAGAATTGATGCCTTTGAATTATGGTGTTGGTGAAGAATATTGAATATACTATGGATTGCCAGAAGAAAGAACAAATCTGTCTTAGAAGTAGTACAGCCAGAATGTTCCTTAGAAGCAAGAATGGCAAGGCTTCGTCTCACATGCTTTGGATATATTATCAGGAAGGAACGGTCCCTGGAGAAGGCCATCATTCTTGGTAAAGTAGAGGGTCAATGAAAAAGGGGAAGGTTCTCAGTGAGATGTGTTGGCACAGTTACTGCAACAATGGGCTCAAGCATAACAACAATTGTGAGAGTGGCACAGGACCCAGCAATGTTTTGTTCTGTTGTTCAGAGGGTCGATATGAATCAGAACCAACTAGATGGCACCTAACAACAACAAAACACAGACAGATTTAATGGCAGATTAGATACAATTGAAGAAAGCACTTGTAAACTAAAAGTTAGGTCAATAAAAGATATCCAGACCAAAGCACAGAGAGAAAAACAACAGAAAATACAGAAAAGATATGGATGGAATATGAACTATAAAGCATGATTTAACACATTTGAAAGGACTGACGCATTTTAAAGGCCAGGGAATTTCTTTGACCAAAGTGGACTCAAGTAGAAATTAACAACAAAAAGATAACCAGACAATCCTCCAAATGTTTGGAAATTTAACAATATACTTCTAAATAATTCATTAATTAAATAAGAAATCACAATGTAAATTACACTGATGGAATACAACTAAATGATAATTAAAATACAATGTATTGAGCCTTTTGGAATTTAGTTAAAGTCATGCTTTAAGTGAAAATTATAGCCTTTTTAAGTGTATACAGCAGAAAAGAATAAAATAGAGGCTGAAAAATCAATGAATCCCGAGTCAAAAGTCATTATCCATCTTCAGAAGTTAGGGAAAAGAATAGCAGAACAAGCCTATGAAAGTTGTTGTTAGGTGCAGTCAAGTTGGTTCCAACTCATAGCAACCCTATAGGACAAGGTAGAACCGCCCCATAGGGTTTCCAAGGAGCCGCTGGTGGATTTGAACTGCTGACCTTTTGGCTAGTAGCTGAGCTCTTATCAACTACACCACCAGGGCTCCATAAAAGTAAAAAAGGAAGGAAATAAAGATAAAAACCACTGCCACTGAGTTGACTTCTACTCATTGTGGCCATATAGGACAGAGTAGAACTGCCCCATGGGGCTTCCAAGGCTGCAATCTTTAGGCAAGGAGACTGCTGTGTCTTTCTCCCTTGGAGCAGCTGGTGGGTTCAAACTGCAGACTTTTTTGGCCAACAGCCGAGAGCTTAACAATTATGCCATCAGGCCTCCTTCTAAATAAAGCTAAAAAGATAATAATAATAGCAGAAATTAATCAAAGTGAAAATAAATATTTATGGTAAGTGAATAAGCCAAAAGATGGAAGTTTGAAAGCTCACACAGAATCCTACAATTTATAAATTACAAATTATTTTACCGGTAAAATACACCAAGAGTTTTCTTACCATAGATCAGAGACAAAAGCAAGAGGAGACAATTATCTAAATGCATCAGGCTTTTATCTTTGGGTTTTTTTTTAAACACATAAGCCTGTCTATTCTATTGCCTGGTTAATTCAGTTGAATTACCAATTTTGATTTTCTTCAGTCTGCGTGCCTCATTTTTTTTTTTTCCTACCTTTATTTCACCTGATTTTGTGACCTAAATTTTTAAAAAATTTTATGTACTTCCCTAAAATCTTCATTTGAATAATGTGCACGGTTCTGAGATGAAAAGTTCTGAATAAATCCTTGGCTCTTAACATGGCAGACTGAGCATTAAATAAGTATTTGTATTAAATAAATATTTGAAATGACTGGAGCTAAAAATGGAAAATGTCCTACACAGAGCAGAAGAAGTATTGGAGCCCATCTCAACTTATATACCCTCATTTCTATGCCACTACTTATCCTATGTCACTTCCCATGTCTTTTCTGCCTCCCCTCTGCCTATCTATGAATTTCAGCATCCTTTTAGGCCCTACTCAAGCCTCAAGTTCTCTTAAAGCCTACCATTGGAGACTAAAGTAAATCCCTCACTCTCTGAAGAACCATTGCACTTTTGATTTTTATCACTATGGCTCCTTTAATTTCTTAGCTGTTTCTCTGGGTACCCTTCCCCAGGTACGTATCTTCTCTCTAACACGAAACTCTTTTAGTGAGGAGACCGCTATACTAAATGCTATGAGAAATACCAACAAAACACAGACTTCCCCAGGTAACGTAAGACCCGCTCCTGAGATCTCCTAGAACTGCCAGGGGTTCCCCATAGCAACTTCCCATGCTCCGCACCCTTTCCCAGCCTCTTTTTTCAGTTAGTATTTTCCAATTTTGTCTTAAGTATCCTGAGTTTGAAGTGCTCTGGTTTTCAAGGAAAAACTAGTGTGTAATTGTATGAATCAATCCATCTTAGACTATTAATGACTGTAACCTTATACATGTAAGAGTGTTAATTGCTCCTTCTCACCGCATGTCCCCTACAGTGGGAGAGAAGGCGCACCAGGTCTGCCCCACTCTGGTTGGCAGGGATGGGAATGGTGTGAAGGTATTTCTTGTAACAGTTTCTGAGATCCCAGCTGGGAAGCAGCAATTTTCACACCTAGATGGCATTCTCCTTAGAGGGACTCCTGGGGAAAACCAACACTGGGAGAGGAAAGGGAAGGGTGAGTCTCTGGCAAGCTGAAACTGAATTCAGAGCGCCTGGCCCTTCCATTTAGGGAACACATTGATTTGCATTGATCTCTAGGTAAGGGAACAGTAATTGGAGGAGACCCAACCCATAGTCCAGAACAGAGCACAAAAGGCCTCTTGGAGACCCCTGACTGACTTGGGTTTGTCATTTAACAAAATCCTCCAAAGGTCTTGAGTGGATGCTACGTAGTCATTGGAAGTGATGGGGAGGGTGGGAGTCGTACCCCCTCTAACATTTATATTTTATGCTTCAAATGCCCAGGGAGTTGAAGGAATGAACAAAAGAAGATGAGGTCAGAAATTGTGAGAGTGAATTGAAGAGTTGAAGGTAAATGATAAACTGGCAGTTTGTCCATATGTTGGGTGAACACTGTATGTATAATATGATCTTTATAAAGACTAACCTAAAGAAAAACATCTGTGGTTTTCCCAGCCTCATTTGCATCTCAGGGATAACTCAGCTTAGTAGAAAGAAGTTCAAAACTCTGTAGGCTCAAATTTCAACTCCAGCTCTGTCCCTTTATTAGTTCCAAGAACTTGGGCACAATCTAAAACATTTTTGAGGTGCAATTTCCTTTTCTGTAAATAATATCTACTTTCACCCTTTTTATGAAATTAAAAAAATAAAGTACAGGCAAAACATGTCTAGCATCTTTTTCATTTCAGCCTTGTTACAATGCCGCAATCTCAAGCCACTTGGAGCTGGTGTAGGGCTGTCTCTTTTATCTATCACCAACCCAACATCCAGTAACATGCAAAGATGTTGGTGGTGAAGTTTGGAGTTTTCATCACATTTCTGAGGCTGGAACATCTCAGATCATCATCTTTAAACCCAGCATTGTGGTGAAAGGGGATGTCTCTCTGGGCACATTTAAACCTCAGCTTGGCAAGGGATATAGTAGATGGACTCCTGGGGTTTCGTGTGTCCTATAATTCTTTGCACAACAATCTTATGCCTTTCGTTATTTTGTTCAAGCCATTACAGCAGATCTGATCCCATTTTCCATTTCAATCAGTTCTCACTGACGTCTAGTTGATTCTAAATCGTAGCGACCTCATTTAGTTGCTACTATTTCCTCTTGGCAAAAATGAAGCTCAAGCAATGCCAGGACTATAGTGCTACTTACATAGCTTATATAATGTTTAGTTGCCCTCTCCTAATGCATGAGCGCTTTAAAGTTGAGTTCACCCAAGTGGTCTCTGTAGCTAGCCTTAGGCTCCTTCATCTCTCGTGTTACTTTCTAGTCATCAGAGCTGACCTGGTGATAGTTGCAAGGAGTGGTTGCCTACTCAGTGTGAGATCTAGGTGCCCTCAAGAGTTCCCAATTGCCATCCCCAGTGCCTGATATTTCCTTTTGAGTCAAGCCTCAGAGCCTCCAGAAGGCATCTCACAGCTAAAATACACAGGTTGCCCAGGAAAGAAAGCAGGGCAGGGCCATTTGCACATTAGCCTCCATTAATCAGCACATTGGCACAGATTGGTTATCAGATTAGCTGGCTCTGTCTTTGGGAATCAGAGAGCCAGGCCTGGAGGGGAAGGAGGAGTGCACAAGCCTGTTACAATTAGAGGAGGGAAAGCAGAAACTAAGGTGTTTGGGTTTTGAAGCTCAGTTCCCGGGAAGCCTCTGCGGTAGGAAATGTGACAGAGCCAACATCAGCATAAGGGCTGGAGATGAGGGCTCTATAGGTACCATTTGAGTGGCTGATTATGGATGGTAGAAATATGTACAAATGTTTCTTTCTTCTTTGCACTTTTCAAATTCCTTTAAAACATATAATGTGACAAATGTCATATGAAAGGCATTAAACAAACTCTACAGAAATTTTAAAGATTGAAATTCTCTGATTTCATGCCCAACCTTTTGTGGTTGAGAGGAGCAACTGAGTGACAATCAAAGCTAAGTCTGTAGGCACATCTTCCTGGTGCCCTTATATTATCATAGTCGCCTTATTTAGTTGTCTCTGTGACACTCCGTGTATCTATCATTCCACTTTCACCCCTTGAGACCTTGATGATCCCAGCAATTTAGCATACATCTTCTTTCCCCCTTCCTTGGAAGTACCCATAATAAACTCATGGTTATTTAATTAAAAGACTTCATAGAACATTTGTTTTTCCAGGGAGAATGTGCATGTACCTGCATCTATAGAGTGAAGTAGTGGAGTCTTAAATAAATTTTAGTTATTCCTTAAAGTTAGGACCCTCAGCCAGAAATCTGTAGTTAACTGATTCAATTCCTCACTTCCTGTTGATCAGGCATGTCTAGTGTTATCAGTCTCCACGGATCCAAAGCCCCCTTTTCCTTTCTGAGGTAGTTGCTTGAGAGAGTGAAGTTTCCACTGCCCCAGACTAGCAATGTATTGGTTGATCATGTTATTTCAGCCAGATTCAGGCCCAGTTCAGGCAGCACAAGCCAAAAAGATCAATTAAGCCTAGGAACCAAAATGCCTAAGCATGAACTGGGGTCCTAACTGACACCAAATATCTGTGTGGTTACCTTGAGCATGTTTTTAACACCTCTCGGTTCAAAATAAGGATAAAGGTTCCTGCCTATTTAATTATTCATCTTCCTGGAATCAGCTTAGGCTCTGAATGGTGCAATTCTCAGAAAGTTAGAAGTGCTGGTATATGGATGGTACTTATATCAACAGACTGACCACTGTATGGTCTAACCCACTTAGTCAAGTACTAACCAAGCCTCTGAAGAAGAGAGCTGGTTTCCACGGGAAAACAGCATCCTTAAGGACCATCCCTGGTGTCCAATTTGCCACTTTTTGCCATTTTTACTCCTGTTTAGCCCTGGAAACATTACAAGTGATTTCCATCTGATTTAGGAAAGTAATGGAGCAAAGAGACTATCTGTAAACATAAAGAATACAATGGGAAACATTATGTGTACATAAAGAAAGAGAAATAAAACCAGGAGGAGGGAAAAAAAACAACTTTATAGCTTGTCTCAAAAGAAATATAAAATTAGTGGATGAAGGTATGTTGTTAGTTTTTTATGTTTGCATTTTGCCAATGGAAGGACTCATAATATTTTTACTACACTTGTAGATTTTACTACACTTGTAGACTTGGCTCTTCTGCCTGTCACATGGATTGAAAACTAAGTCTTTAAGACTGGGAACTGGTGGGAGGTGGCCCCATCCCAGGGACGGGAGAAAGTCAGAAGCGGGAAAAAGTCTGAAGTGATAATGGCCTAGACTTCTTCAGCACCTTCACCTTTATTTGGAGGTAGGGCTGTGCAAGTGCAGGGCATCAGGCCTGATTTTGCTACTCAGGCTTCCAGCAGACTCCCTTAAGATGCTCTTGTTGAGAACATATTCTCCACTTCCAATTCTCCTCATTGTTGTTGTTAGTTACTGTCAAGTTGACTACAACTCACGGTGACCCCAAGTGTGTAGAGTAGAACTGCTCTATAGGGTTTTAAAGGCTGTGACCCTTCAAAAGTAGATCTTTAGGTCTGTCCTCTGGGGCATCTCTGGGTGGACTCGAACAGCCAACCTTTCAGCTGGTAATGGAGTGCTTAACTGTTTTAGCCACCCAGGGATGACTCCTTGTTTGTAACTCAGCTAAAAAAAAAGAAAGGTCAATTGGCATAACAATGTTTATTAAGAAAATGTTCTGCATCCCACTTTGGTGAGTGGCATTTGAGGTCTTAAAAGCTTGCAAGCGGCCATCTAAGATGCGTCAATTAGTCCCAACCCATTTGGAGCAAAGGAGAATGGAGAACACCAAAGACACAAGGAAAATATCCCAAGAGACAAAAAAAAAACCCAAAAAGGGACAAAAGGTCCACATGAACCAGACAGTCCATTAGCCTGAGACCAAAAGAAATAGATGGAGCCCAGCTACTACCAATGGCTGCCCTGACAGGGAACACAACAGAGTCCTGGATGGTTTGGCAGAAAAGTGTGGAGCAGAACTCAAATTCACGTAAAAAGGCCAGACTTAATGGTCTGACAGATTGGGGGAACCCCTAGAACCATGGCCCTCAGACGCTCTGTTAACCCAGAAGTAAAACCGTTTCGAAGCCCACTCTTTAGACAAAAATTAGACTGGACTATAAAACATAATACTCATGAAGAGTGTGCTTCTTAGTTCAACCAGATTAAAAAAAAAAAAAAAAAACCAGATACACAAGATCAAATGGGCAGGATAAGAAGGCAGGAAGGGACAGGAACTGGTTGAATGGGCACAAGAAACCCGAGGTGGAAAGGGGAGAGTGTGCTGTCACATCGTAAGGATTGCAACTAATGTCACATAACAATATGTGTATAAATTTTTGTATGAGAAATTAAATTGAGCTATAAACTTTCACCTAAAGCACACACACACACACAAAAGAAACCAAACCAAACCCAAATAATAGTAAGATAGCACCACAGGATTTGAACCTTGGTGCTTATTCTTTATTGTCATGCTAAAGCTTTTGAGCAATTGATACCCAAAGTTTGATATATATCTGAAGGAATTTTGCTTCTACATTGCAAAGTTGGTTTATTTGTTTATCCAGTTAAATTGCTTGGGCTCATTTTCTCTTAATTAAGAAGGATCAATTTGACTATTCAATTAGGAAGTCATTTCTGTTTCCCAAATAAGCCAATTTCTCATACCACTCAGAAGACAAGAGGGTAGATGGCAGTTGATTCTGTTGTCCTGTGTAGAGTGATTATAACTCACCGAAGTTTTCCCAGCAATTGAGTGCCGACATAGGCCCAGGACCCAACACTGCTGAGCCCTGTTCTAGTGTACTTAATTTTTTTTTTTCTTTAGACACCACCAAATCAAGGCTCTTGTCAATGGTGTCATGAATGATTCATCTAACCATGGCTCCAAATCCAGGCACGGTAAGGAGAGGATTGATAAATAAGACTATGACTAAACAAAATTTTTAAAGACTTCTGCACGATAAAGCAAACCACCCTAAGCATTTTTTTTACCATAAGCAAAGGCAAAAGGCATATGACAGATTTGAAAAAAAAAATATTTGGCAACTCAGATCATAGGCATATCAATGGGCAAAGCAAATGAACAGGCACTCAGAGTTAAAGAATTGTAAATGGCTTTTAAATATAAGGACACCCTGGTGGTGTAGTGGTTAAGAGCTACCTACAGCTGCTAACCAAAAGTTCAGCAGTTTGAATCCACCACACACTCCTTGGAAATCCTATGGGGCAGTTCTACTCTGTCCTACAGGGTCACTATGAGTCGGAATTGACTCGATGACAATGGGTTTGGTTTTTTTTTTTAAACATATGAAAATATTTTCTAGACCTCTCATAACAAGAGAAACGCAATTAAAAGCTGTTGTTCACCTGTCAATTGACAAAAAGCTAAAAGTTTGATAATGTATTTGATTGCGAGGTTATGCGGCAATAGGAACTCTCACTCATGGTGGGGGGTAAAATACCATATCCACTGGACATTACTGCATTTTTATGCAGATAATATATGCTTGTTTGCCGGCTGTATTTTCTCTCCCAAGGCATCCTCCCAAGTTCCACCATGCCAATCCTCTTCCACATGTCACTGTAAAAAGAAAGTTAACATAGTGCACTTATGAAGATACCTCGTGGGGGGAGGGCAGCTGGCAAACAAATGCAGAAGGTGCACTTTATTGGTGTAAAAATATGTTACCTACCAAAATTCTAAGTGTCTATCTTTTTTTGATCCAGATTTTCACTTATGGAACTCAATCCTCCAGCCTGTAAAAAACAAAATGACCTATGTCAGCATGGTTTGTAAGAGAAAACAAATGGAAACAGCCCAAACTGTCATCAGTGGAGACTGCTTAAATAAACTGTGGTCTAATCATACTACAGAATGAACCGAAACTAGAGAGGATGATGAAGCTCTGTATAAAGTGATATGGAAAGATTTCCATGGTGTATTACTAACTGATAAAAGCAAAGATAAACATTATGCTAATTTTTAAAAAAAGAATAAAATCATATACACAGTTTATCCTCATAATTTGCAAATTTTGTATTTGTGAATTCACCTAAATCGAAAATCCAAACCAAACCCATCGCTGTCGAGTTGATTCCAACTCATAGTGACCCTACAGGACGGAGTAGAACTTCCCCATAAGGTTTCCAAGGCTGCCAATCTTTGTGGAGGCAGACTGCCGCATCTTTCTCCCGCAGAGAAGCTGATGGCTTTGCACTGCTGACCTTTCAATTTAGCAACCACACGTTTTAACCACTGGGCCACTAGGGTTCCTTGTGAATTCACCTACTCACTAAAATTTATTTGTAATCCCCAAATCAATACTCAAACGGAGTTTTCATGGACATGTGCAGAGCAGCAAAAAATTTGTCACCAAATGTGCACACTCTCAGCTGAGGTCAAGCAAGGCGACACTCTGCCTCCTTGTTTCAGCTCTCATACTGTAAACAATGTCTTTTTGTAGTCTATTTAGTGCCATGTTTTTCATATTTTTTATGCTTTTTGTTGGTGATTTTGCTGTTCAAAATAGCCTCAAAGCATAGTGCTGAAGTGCGTGTTATATAAGCTTCATTCAGGCCTGAGTTACAGTGCTGTTGGCCCTGGGTTCAATGTTATTAAATCAATAATATATAATAAATTAAGTATCTTTGAACAAAAACACATATAAGACAAGGTTATGGACTGATCAGTTGATGAAAATGTTGTGACCAGAGGCTTACAGGCACCTAACCGTGCATTTGGCCTAGGAGCAATGGTTCAGTATTCACTAATTCAGTTTTCACAGTGACTTCATAGAACACAGCTACAGAGAGCCGACTGGGTTTGTTTTTTTGCTTATGTAGATGCAAATCAATACTAGAAAGATATCCAGGCTTATCAGTGACCTACGGAGGTGGGTGAGTATTGAGCCAGAGGAGAATAAGAAATGGAGGACGTCTTTTGACTCTACATTTTCTTAAAATAATTTTTGTTGCTGGAACCATGTGAATTTATTACCTATTTATAATT
Organism: Elephas maximus indicus; assembly: GCF_024166365.1. Taxonomy (NCBI): domain Eukaryota; kingdom Metazoa; phylum Chordata; class Mammalia; order Proboscidea; family Elephantidae; genus Elephas; species Elephas maximus. The sequence continues at coordinate 53,268,529 of NC_064829.1, read as the reverse complement.
AAATAAAAAATAACTAAAACAAATGTGAGAAGCCCTGATGGCACAGTGGCTAAGTGCTCAGCTGCAAACTGAAAGGTTGGCTGTCTGAACCCACTAGCTGCTCTGCAGGAGAAGGATGTGGCAGTCTGCTTCCATAAAGATTTACAGCCTTGAAAATCTTACTGGGCAGTTCTATTCTGTTCTGTAGGGTCATAACGAGTCTGAATTGACTGGATGACAATGGGTTTAGTTTTGTAACCTGAGCCACTTTGCTCTATTTAGTGATGTAAAATTTTTCATTAGGGCTATTTTCAGTAGTTTTAGAGTGACAGCAATTTTACTCGACAGTTTAAAAAAAAATACATATAGAACAGTTAGTCACCACATATTCTGAAGTATAATGTTTAGTAGAGGTTTGGTCAAGAAGCCAAAAAATACAATCCCAGGGTTATCTTGCCACAGTTCAAAATGTTTTCAATTATTCACTCTCTGTGGCTTGGTATAATGGAAATAGCACAGGTCTTAGAAGCAAGCCACACTTGAGTTCAAACCTCAGTTCTCTAACAAGCTTTGTGCTCTTGGATGAATACCTACATTCCTAAGGACTTTAGATACCACTCTTAAAGATGCTAATAGCAGTAGTAGTGAGTATCTATGGGGATCTTTTAGGTTGAGGAGCTGCCATTGGTAGCCATTATTAAATGGTTTCTATTTTTTTTATATATTATTGCCCTTGTTAAAATTCAACAAAGCCAGTAGCTATTTGTAAGATAAAACCAGTCTACAGAGGTCAGGAATGAGCTCTGGTAGCACAGTGGTTAAGCAGTAGGCTACTAACCAAAAGGTCGACAGTTTGAACACCCAGTGGCTCTGCGGGAGAAAGAAGTGATCAGCTCCCGTAAAGATTATAGCAGGCAGTTCTATTCTGCCCTATGGGGTCGCTGTGAGTCCAAATCCACTTGACAGCAATGGGGCAGAGGTCAGTACCATCTCACCTATCTGGAATTTCTCTAGCTCTCATCTCACTCCCTCTCAGAACATAGGAACAGAAAGAAGCAAACAACGGCTCTTGGTAGCAAAATGGATTCCACAAATATGTAAAGTTTGTGCACTTGACTCTTAGGAGAGTCCCCTGAGGCCCCTTATAGACTATTTGGCTTGGATTTTATGGCAGTGGTAACAGCAGGATTAGAGAAGAGACTGACATAGTCAGATGTGCTGCCCCAGGGAAATGACGGATCATGGATGGCTTGAAAGAAGACCAAACACAAGAACTTATGAGCATGGCAGTTCAGATCCTTTCACCTAGAAATACACATCTACATACGCCAGTGAATAGTAAAAACCTTGCTGCATCAGGTCAGAACCCTAACAAGTATTTATATATAGGTCTGAAAAGGTGGCGCAGCATAAAGATTCTCATTAAAATAGTTAAAATAAAAATAAACGTTGATGTTTCAATATCTAGTTATGTAGAAAACTCAACTGTCTGGATTTATTCATGCCCTGCATTTTCTCATGAATAGTTAAAATTTCACTCTATGCAATACCTAATGGCTCATTAGAAAACAGAATCTAACAGAAAAGTCTAGGCTGAGATTAATAAAAGCATTTAAAAATATCTTAAAACAAGAAAGCTGCACAGGAAATGGGGTATTGTTTTGATGTGTGCGTGGAAACCCAGGTAAACAAACAGAACCAAGCTACCTGTCCTGCCTTTGATTTGAGGCTTCTGCATGCTGAGTGAAGCCTGTAATATTTTCCACCAGGTTCCTTACTTGACTTATTCCAACTTGTTTAGATTTTGGGAAACCCAAGAGCTGAACAATGACTTTTGCAAGTTGCAAATTGCTTTAAAGAGAAATGCTTCAGTTGTTTTGTGTGTAACCTGGTAAATGATACTCTGTTTTGGAGCCATAAGACAGAGATCCTAATCCCTGCTGAGCTCTTGTTTATAGAGAAACAGGCATGACAGGGAGTGGGCTTGTCTGCCAAACTCTGCTGCCATCCACTTGAGATCACGGCAACCTTCCTCTACTACAGAACCAAAAGCAACTCTGATACATTTTCCAAACAAGCAGCAATCAAACTTCCAGTGTGCCCCTCTGCATCACGTATTTTGTGGATGTCATATGTGGCTACGCTCTTTTGGGTCAACATTCCTCCTTTATTATTTGAAGTGTCCCAGTCACTATGTGAACAGTCACACCATTGCGGTGGCTACTAGCAGCAGGTATCGTAACACTAGACCCAAGGAGTGGGCTTATTATGGAAAGTGACAAATAGTTTTTATTATTATTATCATTGTTATACAAACAAAACAATAATGGAGAATCAAATTGTGTTCATTAATTAAATTCCATTTCAAGAACAGAGTACAGATCCATATTCTCCAGGTTCCTTCAATTGATAGGTATAAATTATATGTACGTTGTACGTGTGTGTTGTGGGGTGGTGGAGAGCAGGGCAGGGGAAATGTACTAGAATCATCTGGGGACTTATTCAAAGTGTTCTCACACAAACCCGTGGCTTTCTCCTCACCCCCAATCTATTCAGATACACTCTTGTGAGGAAGTTTTGTAGATTTGGGGGAAAAAAAATCTTCTCAGATGATTCTGACATAATAAAAATAATAACAAATGCATAATATAACATATAATAAACCCATTGTCAAGTTGATTCAGACTAATAGTGACCCTATAGGACAGAGTAGAACTTCCCCATAGGGTTTCCAAAGCTGTAAATCTTTACGGAAGCAGATTGCCACATCTTTCTTCCAAAGAGTGACTGGGGAGTTCAAATCACCCACTTTTCATTGGTAGCCGAGTACTTTAACCACTGGACCACCAGGGCTTTTTTTTTTTTTTAACATAAATCAGCAAAACATATATTGAATGCTTTCTATATGGTAGACAGGGTCCTAACCACTTCTCTTTGCCATGGCTGAGACCATTTCCCTGTGATTTGTAGGAGCTTATATCTTAGTTTGGAAGTAAACTACTGAAGGTCATTCACATTCTCTTTTTTATTACCTTGTGATCAAAGCCAACCAAACTCGTTGTCGTCTAGTCAGTTCCAACTCATAGATAATGCTATATAATTTCACGAGAAAAAATGGTGCACTGCATGAATGCTTTCCTATATTCTATACATGGATTTGGACAAGAAAACATTATCTGGAGCCTCAGCTTCCATATCTGTGGTAAATGGGGATCATAAAATCTTCTTTATCTGTGTTGATAGATCTAATAGTTATTCATATAGTGAAATGGCTAATTAGACTCAGACTGTGGTCAGGGAAGCAGGAAACTTGGGGGTCCAATCGAAGATCAAATTTTCCAAACCAAGAGGGTTGGGCTATACCTAATTCTGAGCTAAATATCATAAAGAAAAAGAAAGGTGCAGTATTTCCTTGCTAATAAAATTTGCAGGGATACACCATGTATAATAATCAGTGAAGAAGACACTTTTGTGTTATTGATATGGTGCTAAAAATCTGGGTCAAAAATTGAGACAAGACGCCTCGGACAACTAAGCAAAAAAAAAATTCAGAAAAGGCAAAAGCGTAACTTGGACTAGATTCGTGAATGAGATACGATTTGAATTAGGTCTTGAAGGTGGCTAAGTGGAGAAGGAAGCCCTGGGTGGTACAACTGGTTAACACTCTTGGATGTTAAACAACAAGTTGAAGGTTGGAGTTCATCCAGAGGCACCTTGGAAGAAAGGCCCAATGATGATCTATTTCTGAAAAATCAGCCATTGAAAATACTGTGAAGCACAGTCCTGCTCTGACACACATGGGATTGTCATGAGTTGAAATTGACTCGATGGCAACTGGTTGGGTGGAGAAGAAGGGGATACTTTTTCAGAAGCAGCATTGGTGGAGGTGGGAGGGAGAACTGGTAGTCCTAAGTAATTCTTGTATTATGCTACAACTCCCTGAGTCAACCCTTTTCACAAAAGCAGAGAAAATAAATTCATAGCTACATTATACAGTGCGTTTCTTCATGCAAGGGTTACAGTATAAGTAATGTGTGTGCCTTAGTATAATTTGTGTGTCTAGAGGAAGTATTACCTATGGCAATGGGTCAGGGTTCTGTGTTATAATTCCTGTGTTCCCATAATGCCCAGCATAATGCCATGCACATGGGGAGGAACACAGTTCACATTTACAAGTGGATTAAGAGCATCAGCAGCTGAGATAGGGCTGACAAATGAGATGAGGCCATAGGCCTGGACGTTGGGTCTTCCTCTGTGCTGGCCAGAGGCAGACCTGTCATAGGGGCTGGAGGAGCAGGACAGTGCTGACCGGGAATAAGCACTATCACAGAAAATTCTCTCTCCTAAGCTATTTTCCTAAGGATGGCGCCATTCCAGTTGCATAGCCCTGAGTGCCCCACCCTAAAACCTGTAAAGTCCCCCAATCAAAAATGCCTGTCCTTCCATATAGACGGAAGTCGAGGCTGGGGTGGGGTGATGAATACCAGCCTGTCTGAAGCGCATCTCCATCACCCCACGGTCTTCCCATTTTTCTCAGATGCTGAGAAAATGCTTTTCACTTCTATGATGACACAGCCAGAAATATCACCTTCTGAAGACATCATAACCGTGAGATATGACACTCTTTTGGCCGTTAGAAGGTTATTTGCTGTAGCCATTAAATACAGCCCTGTCACTCCCGCTCACCTGAGCCATATTTCCTCCCTCAATAGATTATCCATAAATATAGTCTCAGGTACAAATAGAAATAATGAACATTCACAGCTAAAGAAGACATGCACAGCCAAATACGGCCAAAGGGCAAAGTTTCTCTCTGGCCAGGGAGCGGTTCTTCCCTAGAGCAGGTGCAGCAGAGCCCAGAAAGCCAAGTCTCCTGGAAGGGTCCCAGGGACCCAGGTCAACGTGAATATCCCAGTAATGCAGAGCCTGCATCTCCTAAATTCTAAGTATGTGACCAAGTGCCCAACTGGTGGACCAAACTTAGCTTGTTACTATTTGGTAATTACAATGAGTGCTGCATGGTAGCTTCTCCAGAACTTAATTCTAGTTAATATTAATAGTAGTAACAGTGCATTACATTTGTCTATATTCTACAATTTCCAAATTTCTAAGGCACTTCACAGGCAGGCAGTATAATTATTTTATCTATTTATCTGTCTACCTACCTATCTATCATGTATCTATCTATCTATCTATCTGTCTGTCTGTCTGTCTGTCTGTCTGTCTATCTATCTATCTATCTATCATCTATCATCTGTCTGTCTGTCTGTATGTATGTATCTATCCTCTATCTATCCATCCATCCATCTACCCATGCATCCATCCATCCATATGCGTGGGTATGAAAAAAAAATTTTTTTTATGTATATGCACATATATATGGTATGTACCGTATTTTTTTCCAATTAGTGTGCACCTTCCATGTTTGTTTGCCAACAATGCTGTGTCCGCGTGAGGTATTTTCATAAGTGTGCTATGCTAATTTTTTTACAGCAACATGTAAAAAAAATGGCATAACAATGTTTATTAAAATATCTTGGGGGAGGGCGTGGTTGGAAAAGGGATGTAGAAGGTGCACATTATTTGTGTAAAAATATGGTATATGTATATATACATACACACATGTACTCATATACATACACATGTATATATATATATATTTTTTTTATTAGGATGCCTTATTGAGTGTCCTCTGTGTTCTCAGAACTTTCCTAGAAACCCAGTGAAATACCGAAAAATGTACAAGATATGCTCCCTGATATTAAGCTTCAGCCTTATGTAAGAGTGAGATAACAATACTGTATAATTAAATGTGAGATTGTGTAGCACAAGTGACTAATTCTATAGGTGTTTGAAGAGAAAGTTGGTCAGAAGTCCCCTGGGATGGATGAAACTTTAAATGAGTTCTGTGGATGAGAATCTGGGAAGGGTTTTTATCTGAGTTCTAAAAAATGGGATTGTAGAGAATTCAGAAGAGCATCCCAAGGAGTGAGCAGAAAGATAAGAGGGCAGGAATATTCCCAATACACCTGAAAAATATTTGCTGGAAGATAATATAAGACCTGAATTGCTGATGACACTTTCCACATTGAGGGGACATAGCCTTGGGAAAATTAGGCCTTAGAGATAATTTGTAGATTTGTGTAATATTGTGATATAGTGTTTCCCAAGGATGATTGGCAAATCCATAAGCTTTCTTTGTTCACAAGTGCTTGTGCCCCACATCATTAAATATAATCTTGCCCAAGTGAGATAAAACCCATGAGAAAAACCATGAGAAATGTGGGTCTTGGTGTCATTGTAGGCACAGGATAGATCTGTTCACCACAGAAAACAAAGTATCTGCCTATCTATGAGCTGTTTTTTCTACATGCCTATTCACAAAAATGATATTCCATATAATGAGCCAAGAGAATGCCTCACACAAAGATTTCTAGCAAATTAAGGAGGCTGTGTATCAAGAACATACTAAATTCACAAGTTCATACCTTCCCATTGGTCAAATATTTTCACATGATGATATCTCCGTTTTTAGAATAAAGTGTTATTAAAATTTTCTTGACGCTAGCAGTACATGACACACTTATATGTAGGCCAAGTGTTTTCCTTACTCTTACCAGCTTCCAGAATCTTTAGTGTGTCATTTATCCTGAAGTTGTAATATACACATAAAATTCATATATATTATGAACTGAGCCCACTTCTGCCTTCCATTTACAGTCTCAGCCCCATTTATGTTCCTAAAACAAATATGGAGGATGGAGAAAGTATGGTAGTGACTCTAGCTGGTGGGATTTTAAATGAAGTCCCTTCAGGATTCAATGTAAGAACCTATGTTGCCACACAGATTCAGGAGTTAGTGGTCCCCATATCACCCTGCCTTCCCCATCCCCATTCCTAGCATTGCTATTCCCAGTTTCCCATTCTTTCATGCTGGCCCAGCTTTGTAGTCATGGTTCCTTCTTTGCATGCTGCACTGTCTTTCTGTCCAGGATTTTGTTTGTTCTGTAGAAATAGTCCTCTTTCATGAAATGCAGCCCAGCCTGTAGCCTTGCCTCAATCTTCCCAGTCTTTTTCCCTAAATTATGGGAGGCAATCTTCCCCCAATCTAATCACGAGACTTGACAGCACTTGGATCTTCTACTGTGGGCCTGGCCTGCCTATTCAGGACTCCTGTGCTGATCATCCCTGAACACTCATAGCGACCCTGTAGGACAGAGTAGACCTGTTCCCTAAGGTTTCCAAGGAGCAGCTGGTGGATTTGAACTGCCAACCTTTTGGTTAGCAGCCAAGCAATTAACCACTGCACCACCAGGGGTCCAAAACGGAAAGTGGGCCCTATGACAACAGCAACTGCGTTATAGACACACTGTTTTCCTTTAAGCTGTACTTATGGGATCAGCCAGGACAGACTCTTTGAATTTGTGAAATAAATGGCTGAAATCGGGGGTGAGATTTGTGACCAAGGACCAGAGAGACCGTAGCTGGTCTCGGTGGGTTACAAAATAAACAAAAATGGTATAATCTGGGGCAAAAAAGATCGTATGTAATATTGACATAATTTTTGATGCAGGGTCATGCTTTGTCGGACAGAGTGTAAGTTGGTCTAATACTTTTGGATAGAGCGATTTTACAGTATTTATTTTTTTTTTATTAAGAGCCTCAAGATGCTCATGGATTTTGTCCGTATATATCAATTTCTGGAAACGTAGCTAAGGAGATAATCTTAAATATACAGAAAAAGCTCATGCACAAAGATGGTCACTGCAGTATTATACAGCTACAAAAAAAAAAAAAAGGAAACAGCCAAAGTGTTCATTAGGATAATAATTAGCTTAATTATGGCATTTCCATTAGAAGAATATCATTAATCCTTAAAGCTTTTATGCTAACTTTGAAAAAATATCAGCATTATAATGTTATAATACAAAATGAAAAATATTAAGAGCATATGTGTGATATAATTGCAAGTGTGCAAAACAACCTCCTTCCCCCACAAACTTGGCCAAGAAATAAGACTGGCAGAAATTCTCCAAAATATTAAAAGAGATGGAATTATAGCTATCTTCTAGTGTTCTGGGTTTTCTGTGTATTCCTTAGGGATATGTGTACCACTTTTATTGGAAGAAAAAATAGCCAGAGTGAAATAAATCAGACAGGACACCTTGTCAATTATGAACACAAATAAAAGATGCACAGTATCAAGTGAAAAAAGAAAGTAGCGTCAAAGAATTGTAAACTGCCTCCTTCCCTGAATAGAACTTTCTCCCTGTTGAGATCAGAGGAGGGAAGCCCTTTCTAGCTGCCTGTGGAACACCTGCTTTAGAGATCAAATTCAAGGGTAGAAATAGACCCAAGGCATAAAATAATATACTCTACAGTGACAGTAGACTTTCAAATCGGAGGGAAGTAGAGGGATCAGTTAATGTATGTAAATGTGTTTAGAACAGTGTCTGGCATGTAATAAATGCTAAAAAAGTGAGCAGTTATTATTGATGTCATTATTACTCAGCACACGTATTGACACAAATGGCTAGCCGTTTAGGAAAAGAAAGCTAAAACTCTAACCCTTGGGTCTTGCATGAGAATCAATTCTAGATAGATTAGAAATTCAAATGCTAAAAAATGTATCTATAAGCAACCAGAAGAAAATTCGAAGTGAAGAAGACCTTTCTCAGCATGACATCAAAGGTAGAGACCATTAAGGATCAGAACGGCCATCACTTTGACCAAAGCAATTAACTTTTTCCTGTAGGGGTGGAAGTTAAGAGAGAAATATTTACAGAATAGGTACTTTATTTATTTCCATAATTTTTAGAATACCGTGTTTATTTTCCTTTTCTTCTCATTTCAAGAAGTTAATATCCTTATTTTGAAAAACTTATTCAAATGTATAAGAAAGAGACAGGTATCCCAATAAAGAAAACAAAGCAAAGGACAAACACAGTAGAACAAAGTGTGTATATACATAGGCTGTTTTATTGTGTGTACATTTACATATATTCATATCAAACAGTTAACGACTCAGCTGCTAACCACAAGGTTGAAGGTTTGAGGCCACCCAGAGAAGCCTCGGAAGAAAGGCCTGGTAATCTAATTCCAAAATATCAACCACTGAAAATCCTATGGAGCACAGTTCTACTCTGACGTACACGGGGTCACCAGGAGTTGAAATTGACTCAATGGCAACAGATTTTTTTAAAAAATAAGTTTATATTTATATTTTATCTTCGTTAGTAATTACACAAGTATGAATTAAAACCAAATGAAATGCTAGGTATTTTTGTTTTTACAAATGGATTGGCAAAAATAAAAACAAGTTAATGCCTGATATTTTCGACATAAGCTTGTAGAATTTAATACATTACTCTTCTGGAATTTTCATTGTTTTTGTTCAAATTATGTAAGACACGGTGGTCTACTTTATGCCTGCAAGAAATGTACTATTAATGTTATAATAGAAAACAGGGAACCAAGAATACGGATTTCAATGAGAACATGATGCAAGTTTCTGGTGGGTAAGATTTTTCTGTTTTACTTCATAAAAAAAAAAGTCTTTAAAAATATTATATAAATTAGAATCTTCATTAATAGGCATAAACTCTTTCAGCCAACTAAATACTAATAAATTATCTGGTTGTAAAAATTAAGCATCGGTTTAAATTGAAATGAAGTAACAAAATCAAACAGAAATACAGTGGGATAGTGACGTGCTCCAGAATTTCTCTCTCTCTTCCTCTCTCTCCTTTTCCTTCCTCTCCCCCTTCAACAGAGCATTATGAGTACTGCTCATGAGTAAGGCGAACAGGCATTCTCACAGGAATGTAAATTAGCAAAAGCTTGTGGAAGAGTATTTGCCGATATAAAAAGTACTTAAAATTGTAAATATGCTTTGAGATAGAAGAAATTTGTCCTAAAGAAAATTTGAAGAATTTATCGTGAAGAAATAATCAGACAAGTGTGTTCAAAGATGTTTGTACAAGTGTGTTCACTGAAGTGTTGTTAATAGCATTGAGAAATTACAAATAAACTAGGTTTCAACAGTGGGGAATTAGTTTAAAATTTATGCTATGTACAGTGGAATATGCTATGTAAAGTGAACCATTAAGTGTTTTAATATAAAATGTATATCTAGCTAGTTTTCTGAAAAATAAGACATTTGTAATATATTAAGTGAACAACTGGCTGTGATGTAGTATGGGTAGCATGATTCTTTAAACAAAAAAAACTATGCATATGTACAAACACACACAAGTAGAAACAACTGCCTGGAAAAATACATACCTAAAGGTTAACAGTACCTGAAAGAAGCCCTGGTGGGGCAATGGTTAGGCCCTCAGCTGCTAACTGAGTCGGCAGCTTGACCCTACCAGTGGCTCTGTGAGAGAAAAGAGCTGGTGATCCGCTCCAGTGGAAGATTACAGCCTAGGAAACACTATGGGACAGTTCTACTCTGTCACGTAGGGTATCTAGGAGTCCAGATTGACTTGAATGCAAACAACAACAAAGCATCTAAAAGCAGAATTACAGATAATTTTTTCTTTTTTTTTTTCCTTCTACAACACATTTTATTCAACTTCAAAATAATCTGATAACTTCTCATTGCAGCTACCACCTTTGTTCAGATCACTGTCACTTTTTATCTGAGATCTTCATTTGGATTCCCTGAAAGCGAACTCAGAGACAACAACTGGAGGGCCAGCAATAAGTTTGGGAGATGATCCTGGGAAGCAGAAAGGCCAGAAAGGGAGAAAAGCCAGTTAAGTGTGTGGTAATAAGCAGGTTAACAAATGAAGTCAGTCTGGTGTGGAATCTCTGAGTAAGGCTCAGAACTACCCCACTGAGGGATGGGCAAGCTGGAGTATTTATCTATAGTCTCATCTCTTTTTGTTTAAGGATTGCTTATTTGGTACTTTTTTTAAGTTGAGGGTGTTATTTGGTTCTTTTTTAAGTTGGCCTGTGTGTGAGCTGGAGTGCCTAGGTGGTGCAAATAGTTAACAAACTTGGCTGCTAACCCAAAGGTGGGAGGTTCAGGTTTACCCAGAGGTGCTTCAGAAGAAAAACCTGGCAATCCACTTCTGAAAAATCAGCCACTGAAAACCCTACGGAGCATAGTTCTACTCTGACACACAGGGGGTCATCATGAGTCAGTATCAACTTGATGGTAACTAGCTTTTGGGTGTGTGGGCTGAGCAAATTCACCAAATTCCAGAGGAAAATCCTCAGACCAGGAAGCAGAGTGTCCCTTGAAGCTGCAGCTGATCTCTGATATATGTCTAGGGTGCGTGACACAGAGAAGCAACTGCCTGGTATACCTGTAACCCTGGAAGTTGTCACAGCACCTCAAAAGATCTACCTACTTCCACCCTTGCCCCTCAGGACCTGTTCTCAGCACAACAACCAAAGTGATTTTTTTTTTTTTGAACTTAATTTCTGTCTGTTATAAGAGTCAGAAACGACTCGATGGCACCACTTTTTTTCTGTCTGTTATACATAGATCATATCAAAGAGTCCCACAAGGCTTACAGTGAGAAACTGTTTTGCCCCAGCTTAACCCACTAACAGTTGCTACACCATAGAGGCAAATACTTACATCGTGATTATTTTAAAACTGAAGTCAGATCATGCCCCATTTTTGTTCAGAACCCTCCAATGGCTTCTCATATCATTCACCGAAATAAACAAGCAAAACCCAAAACAGCTTATATAGTCCACAGGCCTGTACCTGTTCCAGCCCCTATGACCTCATTCCTCACAACTCTTCTCTCTCTCCCCACTAAAGCCGAACTGGTCTCCAGGCAGTGTTTCCTTCAAGTTCTGTGCTGTCTCAGGGCCTTTGCACTGGCTCCTTCTGCCTGTAAGGTTGCTCTTTTCAGACCTGCACTCACCTTGCTCTCTCACTTCCTTCAGGTTTCTTCTCAGAGAATCCCTTCTCAGAGCTGCCTTCTTTACTACCTGACAGAAAATAGCAGCTCTCTCAATTGCTTGCCCTATTTTCATTTTGTCCATTGCACTAATTAATTATCATTTGACAAATCACATGTTTTTCTTATTTAAAAAAAACTTGTTTCTGCCTGGTCCCCTCCCCATACCAATAGTAGCTTCTAAGCTTGTAAGCTCAATTAGGCCGGGGCTGTGATTGTTTATTTTTTTCCTTTTTCATTAGTCCCCCGGTGCTTGGCACATTGCAAGTACCCATTGTTGTTAGTTAGTTGCTGTGGAGTTAGTTCTGAATTATGGTGACCCCATGTACAACAGAATGAAACGTTGTTTAATCCTGCACCATCTTCACAATCATTGGTGTGCTCGAGTCCATTGCTGTGGCCACTGTGAATTTTGAGTGCCTTCCAACCTAGGGGATTCATCTTCTAGCACTATATCAGGCAATATTCTGTTCTGCTTCACAGGGTTTTCATTGGTTAATTTATGAAAGGAGATCACCAGGCCTTTCTTCCTAATCTGTCTTAGTCTGAGAGCTCTGCTGAAACCTGTCCACCATGGGTGACCTTGCTGGTATTTGAAATATCGGTGGCATAGCTTCCAGCATCACAGCAATATGCAAGCCACCACAGTACAACAAACTGACATATGGGTAGTGGCTGCAAATACACAGTAGGTATATAATCAATATTGAACTACAAATGAATAAACGGATGGATGGATGGATGGATGGATGGATGGATGGATGGATGGATGGATGGATGGATGGATGGATGGATGGATGGATGGATTAATTGATTAATAAACCAAGGATGGCCCAGCTTCTAAGGGAGTATAAAACAAGGTATAGTTCCCAGGATCAGACTCCCTTTTTGGTGTTTTCTTCTCAGTAGGGACACTTTTACTAACTCCCCACGTCATTGACAATTTTGCTTAATTCTACTGGTGGCTTTGTAGCTGACATTCTGAAGCAGGCTTCTGGCTGACTGGTGTGTGGTATCTGCCAGTGTTCAGATTCCCATTAGTCAGATTCCCAATTCTACAGGCTGTCTGCCCTCAAGGCTGCCTACACCCTTGAGTTATAGGTGGACTGGGGCTCTTATCAGATGACCACTCCAAAGGCCAGTGTCCTCAGTATTGTCTTGGAACAAGTCCTGATTGACTCTGTACTTGTCTACTTGTCATGTCAAGAGAAAGAACTTGGCATATTGGCACTGAGCCCTGGAGCCCAGACTTCCTTGTCAATACACCCTCCCATAAGCCAAGACAAAAATCATCCTTCCATCAGCACCTTTTCTCATTTTGCTGGTCCTGGGTTCCTGCCCCAGCCTCCACCCTGCATCACCGCTATGGCTGCTTATGAAACAGGAGGTCCACCCACAACTCTCTTCTCCCATGATTCATCTGCATTAATAACAAGGCTCCACACTGAGACGTGATAACATCTTCGTTCCAAAGAATGTCAAGTGTTTGGAAACGTACCTGGGCAATCCATCCCTGGCACCCAGAGCCACGAAAGGTCACTCATTTACCCAAAAGAGGAAAACAAGATTGGTGTTGTAAGTCCTCAACGTGCCTCCAGAAAAAAACTGCAGAGCTGAAATTTCTTTTTAAATCCATGGCATTTTAATCCCATTTGGTGACACGTACTTCTGTTTGGATCTGTTCCATTCCCTCTCATCCCATTCCATAGATAATGAATGCACACTTAACTATACACAACCTTGCTGCCCAAATCCATTTTCTGATGCATAGTGTTATGTTTTGGTCTAAAGTTATAAGACTGGTCTTTCAAGACTTTACTAGTAGAGTTACTTTCTTTATCACGACTAAATTGTGTTTTTAACATGAATCATTGAAAACATTAGAAAAAAATGAACTGTTTCCACACTTGTTGCTTAACTCTACCTAAACGACTATGAAGGAGACTCCTAGGATGTCCTAACGAGCAGAGGATGTCTGCAGTGTCATCCTCAGATGATCTGATGTTTGTAGAAAAGCCATTCCATGAAATTTATTGTATCCTGGCCCCTAAAGAAATTTCATTTTGTTACTATCCTGACCTGAAGTTCTATCCTAATTTTATGACATTTAACTATAAAATGTGAATTTGTATATATAACAAGAACATTTTCTCAATGGTGTTTCAAAACTACCGAAAATACTATATCTCACAAGATAATATGAAGTCATCAGTAGAATTCTATACTACTATTATCTACAGTCTTACTTTTATGCTTCTGCTTAATGGTATTCAAACCCTTTTTTCTTTTTCCTGCCCTTTTCAGAGATTGTCATTCACCCTTGCCTAGAACTATGTGCGCACGATTGTGCTTGAATCTTTCGGAAAAACATGAATCAGACACAAGTCTTGACTTCAAGAAAAGTGCTTCCTCTCTGTTCTGAGTCAGAGACAGGGTTTGTTGTATCCAAGAAGGCCACCTTGTAGAGTTTACAGCTAATTATAAGAAAACAGCCCACAAATTATTACTCACTTTGTGCTAAGCATTGTGCTAAACACTTTGCATGCATTATATAATTTCTTCTCATTATATCCCTATAAACTGTTATCCTCATTTAGCTGATGAAACAATTGAGGAACATGCCTCCCGCAAAAAAAGCTGCTATTTGATTTAATCAAAAGAATCAAATCCTATCCTTCCACATTCTGATATAGTTGTATAATCCTGGTGTGTACTCATTTGTTTATGCATTTATTAAAAAAAATGTTTTTTTGATCTACTTTACACATGGAGATGCATCAGGAGCTGGGCTAGAAGCTATAGGAAACACAGGGGGATTCTTATGCCCAGGATTAAAAATAGGGTTAGATGTATTATCAGGGGAGGCAAGTTTCCATAACAGTGACATTCTAAAATCTCAATGGTTTAGCACAGTAGAAGTTAATTTCTTCTTCTTACCAGTGTTTGGCGATTCCAGTATACAGACTCCTTTCATCTTGTGGTTTTGCCAACCGTTTGTACTTTAGAGCCCTCCACTTCCAGATGCTGATTGGGGAAAAAGGAAACAGATGGGTCAGACCAGTCATGGTGCAGATCATTCCCTTCCATTGACAGAACTCAGAACATGGTTCTGTGCAATCTCAAGGGAGTCTAGAAAATGTAGTCTCACTGTGCACACAAAACGAAAATGAAAGGAACTATAGTAAGCAAACAGCAGGCTGTAAATCAGCCCACCCAATCTGGCCATCCGATACACATTCTCTCTTCCTTTCATCCGTAGAACACTGGAAGACAACTCAAAGATGCATCTACTCTATGCCTTCAGCTCAATGTTCAGGATCACTGAGTAATGCACAGTCCTATCCATGAGGTCTTGTGTGACTCCATCTGGTCTGGTGACCTATGAACTCAAAGGACAAATTTTCTGCTCTCCCCAATCCCACTCTCTCACATATTCACTGTACAATGTAAGACAGGGACAGGATAACAACTATAAGATCTCCCATCTCAAAAGTTCCCCAACAGTTACGAAGTCCTCCTGGAAAGTCCTTATTACGATTCCCTATACTGGGGTTGGAAGTACTAAACTGGACCCTGATCATGACTCTGGGAGAAATTCCTTTGTGCAGTGTTTTGGAAAGGCCTTCCAGGAGGCTCTTCTTTGAACATTAGTCTCTATGACCACATCTGAAGTTGGTGTTGGGGAGTGTATACACTTCTTGAGGGCTCCCATATTGGTCACTTATTTTCTGTCCATGTGAGTTTGGGGGCTCAAAAGTTGTTTTAAGTCATAGGCAGTCACAGTTTTCTTTCACAATACACTCCCCTCAGAAAAGTGGTAAGCTTCTGATCTATTTGCTTCTAGTCACTTCCATGTGCTAGTAGCCAGTCCCCAAATTCCTGTCTAGTGATGATTCTCAAACCTGAATTATGTTTTCAACTTCCTACATGACTCTTTCTTTAAATGGATAGTAAGCTTGAGGGAAGGAGGACCTAACACTCTTAACCTGATCTTTGGCAGTTGTCTGAGTTACTTTTATCAACAGAAAAGACTTACGGGGACTTCCTGATCAAGAAGTATTTTTTTTTTTTTTTTAAGAAAATGCATAACAACAGAACAGAACAAAACTTAAACCAACAACCAAAAAAAAAAAAATACTGCCAAAGTTTTAAACCAGGATATTCTCTAGTAGGTAAAGGAACCATTCTAGAGGTAGGACATTTTCACATTGTCTCAATTCTTCTTACCTGCGGTGAGAAGGGTAAGGCCCACCTGTCTCAAGGTTTAAAAGGCATATGAAATAGGTGAACTTATGGAAAGCAGGAAGCCACTACTGAATAATTTTAGGAGTCATTCATTCTCATTCATCATTGTCGCCTTGCAGCAGCTAGCAGTCTAGATGTAGAGAGTCAGGGATGAGTACTGCAGGAAGGAGTGAATGAACAAATCTTTATTAAGATCTTCTGAAAAATTTAATTTGGGGGTTGATAATTTACAAGCAAGAGTCTACCATTTCCCAGTTTTTGCCTCTATGAGCCCAAATTACTAAGTTCCTTACATTCTCCAATTAGAGGACACTGGGTTTTTCTTTTATTAAAGGGTTTTGGATAAATATAATTTATTACCTGGAAAGTAGCAGCTGAATATATTATCATTTAAAAATGCATTATAAAAGAGGAAGGATCTTACGGGGAAGCTCTGAAGTATGAACACTCATTTTGGAAGTGATTAGACCAAGCATACAGGCTGCACACTGCTGGCTGCCAAGTCGATTGAGGCTCTGGTCAGGAGGCTGAGGAAGCCTGGATGGTAGTTCTTGGCTCAAGGAGGAGTAGGCAGAGGTGAAGGAGATGAGGGAGAACTTCACATTTCTCTGTCAGTGGCTGATTTTTCAGAAATAGATCACCAGGCCTTTCTTCCAAAGCACTACCTGCTTAAGACTGTTTCTCTGGATGGACTCAAACTTCCAATCTTTCAATCAGCAGCTGAGCATACTAACCATATGCATCACCCAGGGACTCCAGTGTCTTCTGAGTGATGTCTTATAAAAGGAGAGTATAGACATGGAAAGAGACACATGGGGGAAGACAGATACCAGGTGACCACAGAGGCTGATACATTTGTAAGAAGCAAACTAAGTCAAAGATGGCTGGCAGCCACTAGAAACTATAAAAGGCATGGAACCGTTCCTCTCTCAAAGCCCTCAGAAGAAATCAATATGGCCAGTACCCTGAATTCAGACCTCTGGTCTCCAGGACTATGAGAAAATAAGTTTCTGTTCCTTAAGGCCCCCACTTTGCAGTATTCTGTTACTGCAGCACTAGAAAACAAAGGTATGATCCTAGAAATGGCTCTCCTATTTCTGGAAATGCAGTAGAAAGAATGCTAATTTTGGAGCTGGTAGGTTTTGCTTGCATACCAGAGTTGCTGTTGATGAGCTACGTAATTCTGAGTGAGTTGCCTAACCTCCGTCCAGCACATTTTTCTCACCTGTAAAATGTGGAATAGTGATGACACATTCCCATAGCAGCGTTATTACAAGGATCAAATGGACTAATGGATGGGAAAGTGCTTTTCAAATGGCAAAACAGTTTCAAATGTAAGGTGTTATTGTAACTGGTCCTTAGTAAATGTTCTTTGATAATAATGGTCCGTGTCTAATCCCATTCTCCTTCCCTGAAGGACTGTGGACATAGAACTTCAATTTTATAGGAACAGGGCTTGCTGTTGGCACAATGTCCTACCCATCTCAGCAGCTTGATGGAGAATGGGTGCTGAACTCACTTCACCCTGGCTCTGTTTCTCTAAGCAGAGCTTTACCAGGTTAGAACTTTGCTCTGTTACAAAAAATGGTATCAGTGTGACTAGGTAGATAAAGCATTGGGCTGAGAGTTCCAATGTATGCTTTGGTTTCTTTATTATTTTGTTCCTTCATTCATTCAGTAAATATTATTGCAGGCCTATGGCAACCTATTGTTCTGCTTCCATAAAGATTAACTCCAAGAAACTCTATGGAGCAGTTCTACTCCGTCACATGGGGTTGCTATGAGTCGAAATTGACTCAATGGCACCCAATAACAATGATGTAAAACATATCAGGCACAGTGCTAACCTGCTCTAACCATGAAGTTGAGTATTTTAACCTCACTTATCATATTAATATCGACTTGCAAGAGTCACTTAACCTCTTGCTGCCTCGGTTGACTCAACTTTTAGTGATCAGCTGTGCCCTCTCTTCCTCATACGGTTTTTACAAGAGAATAGCTTGGGGAGTGCTTTCCATAAATCAAAGGGCTGGACAATTATCAGGTGTTAGTTTATTATTAGCATTTCTTCTATACCCATTGGTATATGGCACGGCTACTGTGCCCAGTTAGGTCAGTTAATTATAAAGTAAGAGGGAAACTAGTTGTGGTTTAATTACATTTTGTGGAATGCCAAAAACCAACCCAAGATTCTTTCATGATTGGATATGATGTAGAGTTAAGGACATGAAAGACTGTGGTGAGGTTTCTAGAGAAAAATTAAAGGCCTTCTCAAAGAAAGGTCACACATTAAAAAAGTGAAGTTAAGGAGAGCAGGAGGAGGGGTGGGAAAAATGAGTGTAGTAACTGGTTAGAGTTTTTAACGTGCTGCCTCCCACGAGTGGGCAGGCCGGCACTGCTGTCTGATGAGACTCTGGGAAACTTGATATGGAATAGCAATTCCAAATTCATTTTGGTAGTGATATTAGTTAGCACAGATACCACGCTTTGTTTTCAAAGTACTTTACAATGGATAATTGAGTAATTAAATCCCTGTGAATTAGGTCAGCATTGTTATTTTTCTTTGACCCACTAATCCCCTCTTCTCCTCAGCTAGCTGGGGCTCTTAGTCACCAAGCCAACCATTCAGTCATCGGTTAGGTGTGGTTACTATGAAACAATGCATTGACCTTAAAGGGCAGACAGAAGGAATGGAGAAATGACACTCTAACATTTTCTCCTTTTTAATACTAAACACAGTCTCATTTATGAGATCTTAGCCTGTGGAGAAACTAGTTGTCATATCCTTAAAGAGTTGCTTTCATGCCACCTCTTTGCTTCCAGTAAGAGATAAGGCAGTCCATGCTACATGGACTCTTAGAAAAATTCTAGGATGCAGGACCTAGAGAGGTGTGTCCTGGTGTGGCTTCTGCCACTTACTAGCTTATTAGGTGTAATGCTTTTGAGAGGTTACCCAAGATTTCTGAGCTTCAGAGTTCACCTTTATAAACTGTGAATGCATACTGGGCCTCCTTTCTTCCTGGCTATTTTTGAGAATGACACAAAAAACACAACTTTTGGAAGAATGCATGGCTGAATTTAACAAGGTATGTAGTCTTATTGGTTAGCAAGATATTTATAACATTAATCAGTAGATGGTAACTACACAGTGTCACCAACTTTTCCTCCTGTACCTATGGGCTGACATTACTAACTGATCAGGACACTCTTTTTTCTTTTCCGTGAGCCAGGTCCTAGCCTCAGAATCCTTCCCAGCATAGCTCTCTTAGCCATCACTACTGACTGACTGGAATTGGCACGAACATGAAAAACATTTGTCAAACCCAAATCTAAATCTCTTCTGCTGTTTATGCTTGTACTTAGTTTTTGTTTTATTAAAAAAGAGTTGACAGTCTCCTTCCTAGTTCTCTCTTTTTCTGCTTTTTCTAAAGTGAACATCTTCTCTGGTTTATCTGCATATGCTAATAAATATTCTATCAGCAAAAAAAAAATTAAAGAGCATCTCAAAGAAATGCTGACAGATTAAGATGGGTGAAATTCTGAATCAAGACCCTTGGTTGTCACTTTTTGCAACACCTTGGCTGGAAAATCTAATATTTTAAACCTATATCTAATGATAGGTGAACTCCCTGTAAATAAAAAAAAATGCTCTTTAGTCCAGCTGAATTGAATCTAAGTGATCATATGACTCGACAATCTTCTGAATATTAGCTTCTGTTTCCAGCTTCTGGATGTATTTCCGGTTTGAACTGAACGATGAAGATCCTTAGAAGTACCGTCATCATCACTAACACCTGGGATGACTGAAGAACTTTTTCTCCCCATAGAGTATCTCTTTCTCAGTGGAGGATCGTAGCCAAAAAAGTAGTTGGGGTTAGTGGCTGAGAAAAACTCCCATTTTGAGTATGAAAGTCTTGGTAAGACTTAGGCAGATGAAGGAGAATCAGTGAAAAGTATAGGAGATGGAGGATCATTTTCTAACTCAGTGATTTAAAGGGTGTTATCACATGAAAGTGATATATCATTGTGTTGGAGTCTCTGTTGTAAACTTGATGTTATTACTGCTCCCTTCTACAATGTGCTTGTTCCTCTCTACCATATGTGTTGTAGAGGGGAATTGACAGACTACATTTTCCCAAATCCTTTTCCCTGTGTGGTTTCGGGTTGGAGTTTGTCAGTGAGAGGCCTGACAAGTCATTTGGACATTGGAAGAGGATGAGAAGCCCCTGTTCTTTGGAGATAGCTGCAACTGATTCATGGGCAGATGTGTGATTCGTAGTGACTTCTTAGTGAGGTCTAAAGAACCACTTGGTTTACCAAAGAGTACTCAGAGATTGGGTATAATCTTCTAAGGGATTGTTGAGAACTGAAATGGCTTCTCTGAGAGCTCTTGAGAACCTTCTGCTTTGGTGCTTCAGCTAAGATCTTTAGTGTCAGCTCCCCCAACATATTCTTCCAAGCTCTTCTAGTGCTTAAGCACTTCTTCCCCCTTTTTATTATGTATTAGGTGAAACTTTACAGAACAAATTACATTCCCATTTGATAGATTGTACATAAAATATTTCATGGCCTTGCCATCTAAGATGCATCAATTGGTCTCAACCCACCTGGATCAAAGGAAAATGAAGAACACCGAGGTCACACTATAACTAAGAGCCCAAGAGACAGAAAGGGCCACATGAACCAGAGACCTACATCATCCTGAGACCAGAAGAACTAGTTGGTGTCCAGCCACAATCGAGGACTGCCCTGACAGGGAGCACAACAGAGAACCCCTGAGGGAGCAGGAGATCAGTGGGATGCAGACCCCAAATTCTCATAAAAAGACCAGACTAAATGGTCTGACTGAGACTAGAGGAATCCCGGCGGTCACGGTCCCCAAACCTTCTATTGGCACAGGACAGGAACCATTCCCGAAGACAATTCATCAGACATGAAAGGGACTGGACAGTGGGTAGGAGAGATATGCTGATGAAGAGTGAGCTAATTATATCAGACGGACACTTGAGACTGTTGGCATCTCCTGTCTGGAGGGGGGATGGGAGGATAGAGTGAGTTGGAAGCTGGCAAAATTGTCACGAAAGGAGAGACTGGAAGGGCTGACTCATTAGGGGGAGAGCAAGTGGGAGTACAGAGTAAGGTGTATATAAACTCATATGTGACAGTCTTACTTGATTTGTAAACGTTCACTTGAAGCTCAATAAAAGTTAATAAAAAAAATATATATTTCATGGCCTTGGCTTCATTCCCCACAAATGTGTCAGCACTCTTCCCATTTCCACCCTGGTTTCCCCATTTTCTTTTGTCCTGACTTTCTAATACTTCCTGTCTTCTCATTTTTGCTTTTGGGCACATATTGCCCTTTTGGTCTTGTATAATTGATTGTTCTAAGAAGCACATTCCGCTAGGGTGTTATTGTTTACTCTGTGGGTTTGTCTACTGTTTGGCTGGAAGGTGGTCTCCAAGAATGGCTTCAGCTCCAGGTCAGAAGGGTGTCTTAGGGGCAGAGTCTTGAGGGTTCTTCCATTCTCTGTTAGACCAGGAAGTCTGACCTTTTCTATGAATTTGATTTTTTTGTTCTACCTTTTTTCTCTTGCTCTGTCTGGCACACTCTGTTGTGATCCTGGTCAGAGCAATCAGTAGTGGTAACCAGGCATCATTTAGTTCTTCTGATCTTGGGGTCATGTAGGCTGTAGTTCATGTGGCCCACTAGTCCTTTGGGCTAATTTCTCCCTTGAGCCTTTGGTTTTCTTAATTCCCCTTTGTTCTGGACAGGAAGAGATGAATAGTTGTAACTAAGATGGCTGCTGTCAAGCCTTTAAGACTTCAAATGCTCCTTACCAAAGTAGTATGCAGAACTATGTTGTGCCAATTGGCATAGATGTCCCCTAAGTCTATGGTTCTTTGCCTTTGAGTCCAGGAACTTCATCCCATGAGGTGTGTGGTTATGTGTAAGAGTTTCCCTGGAAGTGCCTCTTGTGTGCTCTATTGCCTATGTTAATCTATGAGGAGCACTTACATTCATGTATGTAGAAATATCCACCACCAAACCTGTATCTACCATTGGGTGTGCTTCCTTATACCTTCCCATACCTCTTGGCATATCTCTCTACTTACATATCCATTTGTAAATTACTCTTTGTTAATACTATAGTTGCAGGATTATCTATCCTCTAAGACTCGATGGCACTGGGTGGGTAATAGTTTCCCACAGTTGCCCTTTATTTTTGAGTGCTTCTCATTGTCCTTTCTTCCCTTGGTCATGTTGTGCTGATTTCTCCCATATTGTGTATTGCCTTTCCCTTCACCAATATTAACACATTTCTTCTATCTATTTGGTAATTTTTCCTCCCTTTCTCTCCCAGCCCTGGTAATCATCAAAGAATGTTTTCTTCTTTTTTCCTATGTGTAAACCTTTTGTTGTTACTTTGTAATAGTGGTCCCATAGAATTGTCGTCTTTTTTGTGATTGACTGATTTCACTCAGCATAATGTCCTCTAAATTCATCCATGTTGTGAGATATCTTGTGTATTCGTCATTATTCTTTATTGTTGTGTAGTATTCCATTGTGTGTATGTACCATGGTTTGTTAATCCATTCATCTGTCGTTGGGCATTTAGGTTGTTTCCATCTTTTTGCTACTATGAATAATACTGCAATGAACATGGGTGTGCGTATGTATATTCATGTTATGGATCTTTTTTCTTTAGAATATACCTAGGAAGGGGATTGCTGAACCGTAGGGTATTTCTGTTTCTAGCTTTTTGAGAAAGTGTCATGTCATTTATTACAGTGATTGTACCATTTTACATTCCCAATCTCCCCACAACTTCACCAACATTTGCCATTTTCTGTTTTTGTAATCAGTGCCAGTAATGTTGGGGTGAGATGGTATCTCATTGTATATTTGATTTATATCTCTCTATCGCTAAGGATTTAAGTGCTACGGCTGCCAGTCAAAGCGTCGGCAGTTCTAATCTGCCAGGTACTCCTTGGAAACTCTATGGGGCAGTTCTACTCTGTCCTATGGGGTCGCTATGAGTCGGAATCGACTCGATGGCACTGGGTTTGGTTTCAGTTTGATTGCTAAGGATTGCTAGCATTTCTTCACATGTTTCTTAGCTGCCTGAATGTTTTCTTTTGTGACGTGTCTGTTCATATGCTTTGCTCATTTTTCAATTGGATTGTTTGTATTTTTATTATTAAGGTGTTAAAGTTTTCTATAAATCTTAGAGATTAGACCCTTGTTGGATATGTTGCAGCACA
Source organism: Elephas maximus indicus (assembly GCF_024166365.1). Lineage (NCBI taxonomy): Eukaryota > Metazoa > Chordata > Mammalia > Proboscidea > Elephantidae > Elephas > Elephas maximus. The sequence continues at coordinate 53,245,115 of NC_064829.1, read as the reverse complement.
ATTTTTTTTCCCAATCTCTAGTTCTCTTTTTACTATTTTAGAGAAGTCTTTTGTTGAGTATAAGCGTTTAATTTTTAGGAGGTCCCATTTATCTAGTTCATCTTCTGCTGTGTGTGCATTTTTAGTTATTTTTGGCATTCTGTTTATGCCATATATTAGGGCCCCCAACATCGTCCCTATTTTTTCCTCCATAATCTCTATAGTTTTAGGTGTTTTATATTTTGGCCTTTGATCCAATATAAGTTAGTTTTTGTGTATAGTGTGAGGCATGAGTTCTGTTTCATTTTTCTACAGATAGATATTCTGTTTTGCCAATACCATTTGTTGAAGAGACTGTCTCTTCCCTATTTAATGGATTTTGTTCCTTTGCCAAAGATCAGCTGTCCATAGGTGGGTGGATTTATGTCTGGGTTCTCAATTCTGTTCCATTGGACTATGCATCTGTCATTGTACCAGTACCAGATTATTTTGACTACTCTGGCTGTATAATAGGTTCTGAGATAAGGTAGCATGAGACCTCTACTTTGTTCTTCTTCTTTAATAATGCTTTACTTATTGTGGCCTCTTTCCCTTCCATATAAAGTTAGTGATTAGTTTTTCCATCTCTTTGAAAAATGTTGGGACTTGGATCAGAATTGCATTATATCTATATATCATTTTTGGTAATATTGACATTTTCACAATGTTAAATCTTCCTATGCAAGAACATGGTATATTTTTCCATTTATGTAGGTCTCTTTTGGCTCCTTGCAGTAGCGTTTTGCAGTTTTCTTTGTATAAGTCTTTTATATCCCTGGTTAGATTTATTCCTAAGTATTTTATCTTTTGGGGGGCTATTGTAAATGGTATTGTTTTCCTGATCTCCTTTTCAAAGTACTCTTTTTCGATGTAGAGTAATCCAACTGATTTTTGTATGTTGATCTTGTATCTTGCCACTTTGCTGAATCCTTCTATTAGTTCCAATAGCTTTCTTGTGGAATCTTTGGGATTTCCTATGTATGCTATCATATCATCTGCAAATAGTGATAGTTTTACTTCCTTCGTACCAATCTGGATGCCCTTTGTTTCCTTTTCTTACCTTATTGCTCTTGCTAGAACTTCCAATACAATGTTAAATAAGAGCGGTTATAAAGACCATCCTTGTCTAGTTCCCATTATCGAGGGGAATGCTTTCAGGCTCTCTCCACTGAGGATAATGTTGGCTGCCAGTTTTATATAAATGGCCTTTATTATGTTGAGGAATTTCCGTTCTATTCCAATTTTGCTAAGAGTTTTTTTTTTTTTAATCAGGAATGGGTGTTAGACTTTATCAAATGCCTTTTCTGTATCAATTGAGATGATCATATGATTCTTTTCCTTTGTTTTATTTATGTGGTGGATTATGTCAATTGATTTGCTAATATTGAACCATCCTTGGATGCCCAGTATAAATCTCATTTGGTCATGATGTATCTTTTTTTTTATATGCTGTTGAATTCTATTGGCTAGGATTTTGTTGAGAATTTTTGCATCTATATTCATGAGAGATATGGTCTGATAGTTTTCTTTTTTAGTGATGTCTTTGTCTGGCTTTGGTATCAGGGTTATGCTGGCTTCTTAAAAGGAATTTGGACATATTCATTTTCTATCTTCTGGAATAGTTTGAGTAGAATTGGTGTCAACTCTTCTCTGAAAGTTTGGTACAATTCTCCAGTGATGCCATCTGGGCTGGGCTTTTTTTTTCTTAGGAAGTTTCTTTCTTTTTTTTTTTTAATGATCCCTTTGATTTCTTCTTTTGCTATGGCTCTGTTCAAATTTTCGAGCTCAATTTGTGCTATCTTAGCTAGGTAGTGTGTTTCTAGAAATCTGTTTGTTTCCTCTAGGTTTTCAAATTTGTTGGAGTATAATTTTTTGCAGTATTCTGTTATGATCCTTTTTATTTCAATTTGTTCTCCTGTAATGTCACCTATATCATTTTCTTATTCGGATTATTTGCATTTTCTCCTGATTTTCTTTTGTCAGTTTAACAAAGAGTTTGTTGATTGTACTGATCCTGTAAAAGAGCCAGCTTTTGGTTTTAATGATTTTTTTTTTTTATTGTTTTTCTGTTCTGTTTAGTTTATTTCTGCTCTAATTTTTATTATTTCATTTCTTTTTTGCAACTGCGGGCTTCTTTTGCTGCTCTCTTTCTAATTGTTCGAGTTGTAGGGTTAATGTTTTTATTTTTGCCCTTTTTTTTTTTGGATGTGTGTTTATTGCTGTAAATTGACCTCTGAACACTACTTTTGCTATGCTCCAAAGGTTTTGCAATGCTGTGTTTTCATTCTCATTAGTTCTAGGACTTTTTAAATTTCATCTCTGATTTCTTTTATTACCCAGTAGTTTTTAAGCAGGGTATTATTCAGTTTCCATATATTAGATTTTTTTTCTTGTTTTTCCTGTTATTTATTTCTATTTTTTTCCTAATTTTATTTTGGTAAAATATATATCACAAAAGTTTGCCATTTTAACAATTTTTAGGTGTAAAATTTAGTGATATTAGCTATATTCACTTTGCTGTGCTATCATCACCACTGTCCATTTCCAAAAGTTCTTCATCAACTCAAACAGGAACTCTATAGCGTTTCAGCAATAACTCCCCATTTTCTCCTTCCTCCCAGACCCTGCTAGCCACTAATAAACTTTTATCTTTATGTATTTGCCTATTTTAGATATTCCATATAAGTGGGATCATAGAAAATTTGTTCTTTTGGGTCTGGCTTATTTCACTCAACATGTTTTCAAGGTTCATCCATGTCACAGCATGTATCAGGGCTTCATTTCTCTATGACTGAATAATATTCTATTCTATGTATAATCCGTAGTTTGCTCAAGTCATCTGTTGATGGACACTTGGTTTGTGTTTACTTCTTGGCTGTCATGAATAGTGTGGCAGTGCACATTGGTGTACAAATATCTGTTTGAGTCTCTGCTTTCAAGTTTTTTTGGGGGGGTGCAGTGTATAGGAGTGGAATTGCTGGGTCATTTGGTAATTCTATGTTTAAGGAACTGCCAACTGTTTTCTACAGCAGCTGACCATTTTTCATCCCCACCACCAATGCACGAGGGTTCTAATTTCCTCTCCAACACTTGTTAATTTTCATTTTTCTGGTAATAGCCATCCTAGTGGGAGTGAAATGGTATGTCATTGTGTGTGTGTGTGTTCTTAAAAATTCAATACACAAATTATTTTGTGACATTGGTCACAATCTCCGCAATGTATCAGATTTCTACTTTTATAGTGTTGTGATTAGAGAAGACCCTTTGTATTATTTCTAAGTTTTTGAATTCGTTGAGGCTTGCTTTGTGGCCTAAAACATGGCCTTTTCTAGAGAATGATCCAAAAGCATTAGCGAAAAATGTATACTTTGCCACTGTTGTGTGAAGTGTTCTGTACATGTCTATGAGGTCATGTTGGTTGATTGTGGTATTTAGATCTTCTTTGCCTTTGTTGAGTTTCTTTCTAATTGTTCTGTTCTTCACCGAGAGTTGTATGTTAAAGTCTCCTAGTAGTATTATGGAAGTGGCTGTTTCTCTTTTCAGTGTGGTTAGAGTTTATGTATTCTGGGGCTCTGTCATTGGGTGCATATATATTTATTATAGTTATGTCTTCTTGATGGATTGGCCCTTTCATCATTATGTAATGTCCTTCTTTGACTTTTACTTTGTGTTTTGCCTTAAAGTCTATTTTGTCAGAGATTAATATTGCCATTCCTGCTATTTTGGTTATTGTTTGCTTGATGTATCTTTTTCCGTCATTTAATTTTTAGTTTATATCTTTGTGTCAAAGGTGTGTCTCTTGCAGACAGCATATTGACAAGTTATGTTTTTTTAATCCATTCTCTACTCTCCAACTCTACACTGGTACATTTAGACCATTTACATTCAGTGTGATTATTGATAGATATGAGTTTATTGCTGTCTCACTGCCACTGCTGCCCATCAGGCCCTTGGGGGGTGTAGGTGGCTGGTGGGTGTATGCATGGAGGCATGCCTAGTCCTGCTCATTGGGTGGGCAAGGGGGCATAGTAGAATGCATTGGGTGGGGTGGGGGGAAGAGAAGAGGCTTATATTGTTGTCTCCCAGTCAGGCAATGCAGATGGGTTACAGGACCCTCTGCCACCTGTGATCAAGTGGATGGGGGGAGGGGGAGTGCATCTCTCCAGCCAGGACACATGGGTGCTGGGGCAACTCGTGTCTGCTGTAGACAGCAACAGGACATGTCCTCATTCAAGGGTGAGGAGAGGGGCTGTCTGGGGTCTGGTCGGGTGGGAGACCTTCTGCCAACACTTTTCAGATTCACTGCCTTAAGCCGGCTACTCGTCCCTGAGGTTAGGAGCTGGCGCTCCTGAGTTTCTGTGGTTCTGGATCCTGGCTTCTTCCCTGCCTTTGCTTCTCTGTCCCTTTTGGGAAAGCTGTGAAGTTGCTTTACTGTCTTCTTCACTTGGGATTGTCACTGGCTCTTTCTGAAAATGGCTGTGTTGGACTGGGACAGCTAGCCCATCTCTGCCATTCTGTGTTACTCCTTGTTCAGTTTGCTCACTCACTTTTTCCTTCCAGCTCGCGTTTGGTTCAGTTTTTTGACCTTCTTTTTTGATGTTCAGCGTTCCCGGATTGTTATCTGTTTCGGTTTCCCTTGGTGTTTTGGATTTTTGGTGCTGGGGGATGTTATGGTGTGTGTGACTAAGCTGTCATCTTGGCTCTGCCTCTAAGCCCCTATTTTCTTAAGCTTTTTATACTTAGAATTGTTAGAATGGCTTCTATTTCTTGACTGAGCTCTAACTAATAGAGGAGTTTTTTTCCTAACTGTAGGTGGTTTTGAAATAGTGGAACTTAGAGGGCAAGACTGTGAAATTAATTCTCTGATGTTATTATATTTTAATGTAGTAACAATCTCAATGATAATGCAGAATTCGTCACTGATTTTCCATAGTAGACAGTAGCAAACTGTTATTTCTATTATCACCTTGAATTTTCTGGAGTTACGTATATCTACAGAAGGCAAGACTTTTGGAAACAAAGTGATAATAAAAGAACTTTTTGGCAGAAATAGTTCAAGGAACGTGGAGGAAGGCTGGCTATTACTAAATGCAATGTGTTTTTGTTGTTGGTGGTGGCTGTCAAGTTGGTTCTGAGTCACGGTGACCCCATATGTATAGAGTAGAACTGCTCCATAGAGTGTTCAAGGGTGTCAACTTTTGGAAGCAGATCACCAGGCCTTTCTTCCGAGACTCTTCTGGGTGGGACTGAATCATCAACATTTTGGCTAGTAGTTGAGGGCTTAACCATTTGTACCACCCAGGGGAAATGAAATGTAGAACCTGGAAAAAGAAAGACCATCTCAGGGTTTTAAAGTAACAGTTCAAGGAATGGGAAAATAATCCGAGATTATGACTTTAATTGCTGTCTTGGAGGAATTTCTTATTCATTGTAGCCACAGGGTCAATATTTTTAAAATCCAACCAAAAGTATAATCCTGAGGTTGAGTCAATTGTAGTGAAAATTGAATATATAGACTTACCAGATCTCTTGTTTTAAAGTTAGAACATTGACCAGGAAAGAGTAGAGGGGACATTTGAGCAGGTTCCAGTGAATGTTAGTACCTTGAATGTCCCAAACCTATCAGGCCTTCCTTTCAAGCAGAAGTAGCCCTGCATGTTTTGTCTGAAGAGGCTAGCCTTTTCCTACCTGAACACCCTGTAATGATCTCAAATCTGATAATTTCTTTTGAAAGGAATGTTGATTCTCAAGACCCACCCACCACCATTCTTTGCTTCTAGGCTCATTATTAGACTAAAATACTGGTAAACCTAGGATGATGAGAATAAAGCATAACTTCTGAGTGGGGAGGAAGCCCCATATACACAAAAGGAATTGCAATATTCTGCCAATTTTTACTGGATATGTGGGATTTATGTGTGGGAGTCAATTTGACAGTCTCATCCTCTAAGTTCCATTATTCCAAAACCACCTGCAGTTAGGAAAAGAACTTCTCTACTAGTTAAGGCTTAGTCAAGAAATAGAAGTCATTCTAACAATTCCAAGTATAAACACTTAATTGTGCTCATGAGGAACTTTTACGTAGATCAAGAGGCAGTTGTTCCAACAGAACAAGGGGATACTGATTGGTTTAAAGTCAGGAAAGGTGTGCATCAGGGTTGTATCCTTTCACCATACCTATTCGATCTGTATGCTGAACAAATGATAAGAGAAGCTGGACTATGTGAAGAAGAATGGGGCATTAGGATTGGAGGAAGACTCATTAACAACCTGCATTATGCAGATGACACAACCTTGCTTGCTGAAAGTGAAAAGGACTTGAAGCACTTACTAATGAAGATCAAAGACCACAGCCTTCAGTATGGATTGCATCTCAACATAAAAAACCCATTAAAAAAAACATAAAGAAAACAAAAATCCTCACAACTGGACCAATGAGCAACATCATGATAAACAGAGAAAAGATTGAAGTTGACCAGGATTTCACTTTGCTTGGATCCACAATCAACACCCATGGAAGCAGCAGTCAAGAAATCAAACGATGCATTGCATTGGGTAAATCTTCTGCAAAGGACATCCTTAAAACGTTGAAAAGCAAAGAAGTCACCTTGGAGACTAAGGTGCGCCTGACCCAAGCCATGATATTTTCAGTTGCATCATATGCATGTGAAAGCTGGACAATGAATAAGGAAGACCAAAGAGGAATTGACACCTTTGAATTGTGGTGTTGGCAAAGAATATTGAATATAACATGGACTGCCAGAAGAACAACCAAATCTGTCTTGGAAGAAGTACAACCAGAATGCTCCTTAGAAGCAAGGATGGTGAGACTGCATCTTACATACTTTGGACAGATTGTCAGGAGGGATCAGTCCCTGAAGAAGGACATCATGCTTGGCAAAGTACAGGGCCAGTGGAAAAGAGGAAGACTCTCAACGAGGTGGATTGACACAGTGGCTGCAACAATGAGCTCAAGCATGACAACGATTGTAAGGATGGCGCAGGACTGGGCAGTGTTTCGTTCTGTTGTGCATACGGTCGCTATGAGTTGGAACCAACTCAATGGCACCTAACAACAACGTGTGTGGGAATAGGCTATAGGTGTTAGACCAGCAAGCAAAGAGGGATGTGTTGAATTGGTGTCGAGTAACCTCAGTAGAAAGTCATAACCTCTCACCAAATTATCAGACTTAACTTTACAGATCCCAAGATTCTTAAATGAGAGGAAAGTTGTGATTCCTTGAAGGACTTTGTTCCACTGCCGACATTTATACTGTGAATCTGCCTTGTACCCTCCCTGAAAATGACTTGTGCTCATTAATAAGGGTAATTCAGCACTGGGAAAAGACAAGTATCCAGAGTTTTGAGTGATTTACTGGATATCTAGGTGATTACAGGCCAGTTCTAGGGGGTCCAAAATGCCAATTTACTCTACAAATGCAGAGTGGAATCTTGTAAAAGTCCAGTGATAAACGGAGTTTTTGCCTAAGTTCCACCTTAAAATGAAGTCCCCAAATACCACTAGTTATTTTCCCAGTTTCTGAATAAATAATTGGAATAGGCATACTTAGCAAATTGCAGAACCTTCCATGTTGGCTTCCTGACCTGTGGAAAGATGGCTGTGGTGATAAATAAGGCCAAGTGATAGTTTTTCCTTGCCAAAGTAGGAAACCAAAAGCAATACAACATACCAGGAGAAATATTAGAGATTAGTGGCAAGATTAAAGATTTGAAATATGTCTGTTTGAAGACAGGTGGAATTTGGAGAATAAAAGTGAATTTTTTAAAAATTAATCACGTGTTAATTTTGAATGCAGCTGCTATTTCAGATGCAGATTTTTTACTTAAACAAACCAACTAAACTCCTGATGCATGGTATGCAACCGTTGATCTGGTAGCAAAGAATACTATTAACCATTTGCTTTTACTTGGCATGGATAGTAGTATACCTTTACTATCTTACCTAAGACTATGTCAACTCTGTCACAATTTAGCCCACAGGGACCTTGTTTATCTCACCACTATGCAGGGCATAATTCTAATCCATAACATTAATGACATCATGATACTTCGAAATGAAGATCATGGTGTAGCAAATACCTTCAATGCCTTAGTAAGTCATATGAGTGAGAAGGTGGAAAATAAAACACATAAAAATCAAGATATCTGCTACCTGATACCAAGTGCCCACTGGTCTAGGGCATGTTGAGATATGCCTATTATGGTGAAGAACGAATTGCTGCATTTTACACTTACTACCTCTAAGAAAGGGGCCCAATAACAGAGGCTCTGTTGGCAGGGAAGGAGGTTATGCATGAGCTCAACAACACAGGCTCTTCTTCCCTAAGACTAATATGGCTACTTTACAGCTGAGTTTCCAACTTGTCTGCAGAAGAGACCAACAATGAAACCCTTATTTGGTAGCATTCCCAGGGATAAGAGAGAGTCACTTGGTTGTAGGTGATTAGATTGAAACTCTCCCATTATAAAAAGGGTAATAATTTATTTTCACTGGAATAGATACAGACTAAATTTGTGTTTGCCTTCCATGCCCTCAGTGGTTCCTCTAAAACCACCATGTTTGGATATAATGTCATGGAATGCTCAGCCAGGTAATGAACCATGTCTTACTGAGGTGCTGAGGGAAAAGAAAACATGGAATACGTGGTATGAGAAAGAAATTATTGAACCAATTCTGGGCACACGATTATTTGGAAAAATGAGAGCTTTGTAGTCATACATATTTTCTTCCTTGCTTTTATGTGTTTTACATGTTTACCAATTCTTTTTCCTACTTTCCCAGTCTCCTATTTCTAACATAAAATGTGTTAATTGTGGATGACCCTACAATTCAGTGTTTACAGAAGATCAAAGAAAATTTGGTTTGAGCTTAAAAAGGAAGGCTATTATAAAAAAGGAAGGTGACATTTAGGGTTTTATGTTTACTTTAAGGTAGAAAGTGAGCAGGTCTGTGGTTGTGTATCATGTTAGGTCAAAATGATGTCAACATCTTTATTTAAAGGATAAAAACAGGTAAAATACATATGTTCAGTGCTTGAATTGACAATGGGTAGTCCGTGACAATCAATTTCCAAGTCAGCATTAATAACACCCCCTTTTAATGTTTCCTCCATGTTGCAGAGGAGAAGGCTAAATCTTCATTTCCCAGGACCTCCTTTAATATATAGTTTCAATTTAGAGTCTGTCAAAGGTGTACTTGGACAAGATATGGAAGACAGAGAAGGGGAAGATGCTATTCTCTGGAGGCAGTTGCAACCAGAACTGTGAGTAAATGTGAGAGCTACAGAGCTTTCTGGTGAGCTCTTGAGAGCCACTCCGTTCTTTGCTGCAGACTGAGCAAGGTGGTGAGAACTTATAGAGATGCTTATGGATTGAAGCAACTTCCAAGTAAGCTCTTTGAGACTGTTGGTTTTGGTGGTTTAGCCTGAAACACATTGACTCCTATGAACTTTGTCCTCCAAGCTCTTTTAAAACTTGGATAAGCCCCTAATTCTTATATTAATCCCTTTATGCCCAAAGCAACTTCTATTTTCTTGCCTAAGACAACTGTAGTTGATTCTTTAGACTGGCAATTCCCAATATTAATAAATATGAGAATGTGTTTGTATAGTTAACATTGTCTGAGTGAGAAAATTTATTATGGCAAAAACTTACTCTAAATTTAGTCAGGCTTTCTTAAAATGAATTTGTGTTTAATAGTAATAGAATACATATACATTATAATAGGTTGTTTAAAATGTTATTCATTCTGTGTATTAGGAACACATATGGACTCAATGATTCCATGCAGTTCACTCTGGGTCTCTTTTAGCTGCCCCTCAACCACCCCATCCCAGTGAAGAGAAATAGAAGACTGTGGATTTCAGAACTGCTGCTGAGGCTCAATACCCTCACCTTTTCAATAAGAATTATGAGATTATTCAAAACACCATTTTCAGTGAAGGACAAAATATCTAGAAAAAAACTCCATAAAGATAAAAAAGATCTAAATGCTGCAATCAACCAACTTGACCTCAAAGACGTACAGAACATTCCACCAAACAACAGCAAAGTATACATTCTTTGTCAACCCACATGGAACATTCTTCAGAATAGACCACATCTTAGGCCACAAAGCAAGCCTTAACAAAATCCAAAACATCAAAATAATACAAAGCATCTTCTCTGATCATAATGCCATAAAGATAGAAATCAACAACAGAAACAGCAAGAAAAAAAAAAATCAAATACCTGGAAATTGAACAGCGCTTTGCTAAAAAAAACTACTGGGTAATAGAAGAAATCAAGGATGGAATAAAAAATTCATAGACTCAAATGAGAAAGAAAACACATCTTACCAAAATCTTTGGCACACTGCAAAACCAGTGCTTAGAAGTCAATTTATAGCAATGAGTACGCACATCAAAAAAGAAGGGGCCAAAATAAAAAAACGAACACCACAACTAAAAAAAGAAAAAGAAAAGAAATAGAGCAGTAAAAGAAGATGATAGGAACTAGAAAAAGGAAATAATAAAGATTAGAGCAGAAATAAATGAACTAGAAATTAGACAAGTAATTGAAAGAATCAATAAGACTAAAAGCTGATTCTTGGAAAAGATCAACAAAAATTGGCAAACTGTTGGCCAAACTGACAAAAGAAAAACAGGAGAGGATGCAAATAACCTAAGTAAAAAATGAGATGGGTGATATCAACAGAACCAACTGAAATAATAAGGATCATAACAGAATACTATGAAAAAGAGCACTACAACAAAATTTCAAAACCTAGAGGAAATGGACAAATTCCTATAAAAACACTACGTACTTAACACAAACTGAAGTAGAAAAACTAAACAGACCCATAACAAAAGAAGAGACTGAAGAGGTAGTAAAAAAAAAAAAAATTCTAACAACAACAACAACAAAAAAAATCCTGGCCCAGACAGCTTCACTGGAGAATTCTACCAAACGTTCAGAGAAGAGCTAACGCTAATACTACTAAACCTATTTCAGATCATAGAAAAGGAAGAAATACTTCTGAAATTGTTCTATGAAACCAGCATAACCCTGACACTAAAGCCAGGCAAAGACACTACAAAAAAAAAAAACTACAGATCAATATCTCCCATGAATAGAGATGTAAAAATTCTCAAAAGAAATCTAGCCAATAGCATACCAAAAAAATAATATATCATGACCAAGTGGGATTCATACCAGGTATGCAGGGATGATTTAACATTAGAAAATCAATCAAGGTAATCCACCACAAAAATAAAATGAAAGAAAAGAATCACTTGATCTTATGAATTGATGGACAAAAGGCATTCAACAAAGTCCAATACCCAAACTCTCAGCAAAATAGGAATAGAAAGGAAATTTCTTGACATAATAAAGAGCGTTTATACAAAGCCAGTAGCCAACATCATTCTAAAGAGAGAGACTCAGAGCATTCCTCCATGAGAACAAGAACTAGACAAGGACGTCCTTTATCATCACTCTTATTCGACATTTTTCTGGAAGTGCTAGCTAGAGCAATAAGGCAAGAAAAAGAAATAAATGGCATCCAGATTGGTAAGGAAGAGGTATAGTTGCAGATGGTATGATCTTATACACAGAAAACCCCAAAGAATCTACAAGAAAGCTACTGGAACTAATGGAAAATTTCAGCAAAATAGCAGGATACAAGATTAACATACAAAAATCAGTTGGATTTCTCTACACCAATAAAGAGAACTTTGAAAAGGAAATCACCAAATCAATACCATTTACAATAGCTCCTAAAAAGATAAAGTACTTAGGAATACATCTGACCGGGTGTAGGGTAATGCTATTCAGCTATATGCACCCCCTCCATAATGGAGTCAGCTTTGCTCTTCCCCGAAGCATGCTGGGGACTCGGGCTAAGGCACAAGGCCAGGAGTGGCACGACTGGGCCAGGGCCAAGGCCGAGGAATGCCTTAGCAACAAGAAGAAAAACATCTGGGCCTGGATGTGAAGTCCCTGGGAACACTGACTGCCCAGGGATGTGGGAGAAAATGATGAGCCTGCGTCCCAGCTGGAATGGTATATAAGCTTGGGTCCCTTGCTAGGTGGTTGCAGAAAATACTCCAGCCGGCCACCATTGAAGAAAGCAGCTGCTTGCCTGTGTAAGTAAGTTTCCCTGAATAAACGTATGGATCTGGAAAGGGCTATGTGTCAGTTCTTCGGATTATCAGCCAGGATGCACAGCGAGGGTCTTTCCTTGCTAGGGCTGTCCCTCAACAAGTGGCATAGTTGGCAGGATCCAAAGGACACACCATGCCTTCCCAGGTGCATGGGGAAAAGCAGGCTCCGCTGGGGGAAATCCCAGGGTGGCCAGGGACGCATGCCCTGGGACCACCAGCCCAGGCTGTTGATGCCTGGGGACCTGTGCGTGAGTACTGGGATGCCCTGAAAACACCACAGGGATTGTTGCAGTTACTAGAGTCTTTGCATGTTGAGAAAGAAAAGAAGGATGTTCGTGCTATGGTTGCGGGAGTCGCGTGGTTGCGGTCGTGGGCATGGTGATATTCATGGGAGGCCCCAAGCAAAAGCAAGATTGCCGTGGTGAGGCGGCTTGTGTGGGGTGGCTTCTACTGGCAGCATCGTGAGGGGCGTCCGATGCGAACCCAGCCGCTTGGGCCCTACTTAGGCAGCTAGAAGCGGATCTGCAACTGGAGGGTTTGCATGCAGCATATTCCTCCTCCACTGAAACATTAGTGCCCTGTTTGGGGAAGTAAGAGGCATCTTCGGGGGGAAATCCGGGGTGGCCAGCAATCTCCACGTGGGGAGGTCTGGCCCGTATGATTTCTGTGGGAGAAATCCCGGGTTGGCTTTCGAAACCTAGCAGTTGGTAGCGCATGGGACTGCAGCTAGTTGGAGGGGCTAAACAGGTCCCTGGCGCTGAGAACACCCTGTAACATCCAGTGCAAAGCAAAGTTAAAACAGCAGGGAAAAAAGAAAAAAAAAAAAAGCGTAAAAAGCCCTTCAAGATAGCTTGTGTTGAGCGACCTTGAAGAGACCTCAGAATTCCCTGATAGCTGCTCCAGCCAAGATAACTGAACAGCAACAGAGCTGCAGCTGCAATGGTAAGAGGAAAACTAAAAGAGGGGGGCCCACCTCCAGGTTACCAGGCAACTGGGCTAGTCCCATCCTTGTACTTGGTGTGGTGGAGGAGTGGCCCCAAAAATGAGTGAGGGCTCTGCCAACTTTTCCCAGATCTTGTAGAAATAATTAAGAATGATTATTTCTTAACTGAGGATTAAGCCTAATTTCTCTGTCACCAGGGAGGAGCAAAGGCCTTGTGTTACAATTAAAGTCCAATGAGGTTGACTTTGGGTCTGAGATTACTATCACTGAGACACTTGCCCCAGCCTGACTATGGATAAGTCCCTTGGGGCCCCTACAAATCCTTATTGTATGTACTGATGATGTTGATGTATTCATGCACACTTTTGTAAACTTTTGCCTCCAAGTCCTGATGGGAATTGCTGCCGTTAGGGCTGTTTTTAGAGGGGCACAAGGAAGCTGTGATGTGGGCTATAGCTAACAGCCTGGCCATTCAATCTGGCCACTGACAATGCTCAGACTGACATATAATGCAAGCCCCTACAGAGATGAGACATCTGAACAAAAAAAATAACAAAATCGGTTCTGCTCCTGAGAAGCATTTGTTACTCATGTGGATAGTCATCAGAAAGGCCCCTGTGCTGAGAGTGGAAAACAGCCAAAGAACAGACCGGTCTTAACTAGCTGACTGCAGAGGCTGAAGCACTGTGTGCTTCAGAGCAGAGATACACAATCGACCACCTTCTGGATTTAAGAGAGGACCATCGATGGAGATTCACACATCATCCTAGACTGGGCCTACACGCGTGGACTTCCACTGTCATCAGAAAACACTGGACAGCACAGGAAAGCTGACCTGCCTACAAGACCCTGGCCAAAGCTAAAACCTGTGCAGGGACACATTCCCGAGCCAACAGGCCAGGGTGTTCTCAGCAGGTAAATCATATTGGGGCTTTTTATCATATATAGGGGCTTCCACTAGATCTTAAATGAACTCTTCACAGTCTTTATCACTCCAAGACATAGGGGCAATTGAGCACTTCAATGGACAGTTTTAAATGGCTGATGGGAGGGGACAAGACAACCCCAGCCTGGACCTTGCATCTCAGACAAGCAGTCTGGGGTCTCAATGCCCCAGTTCCCTGCAAGGGCATTTCTTATTTGTGCCATTTGTTGGATCAAACTGTCTATACTATACAATGTGTTTCTGTGGTATACAGTTGTTCCTGACAAAAGATCTGGGTTCCACAAAAGCACTGACCGGGGCCCACAAGAGGAGGCCAAGCCTGCAGCTTCCCCTGCCGAGGGGTGGGAGCCTCCCTTACCCCTCTACTAGAGGTGTGGCCAAGGTGCACCACAGGTGCAGTAAGCCCTCCTCTGGGTGACAGGGGACTGGAGGCTACACAGTGAAATGATCACACACTGGACCCCTACTAACAGCTATTGATGGGTACAGGGGTGGGGCTGTCAGGGTACGTCAAATCAAACTAGTGCTGCAGATTAGCAGGCTAGTCCCAAAGGCCTACAAAGTATATACCTAGCTCTGATACCGGAATACATTCTGGGGAGATATATCTTGTTGGGGCTGGAGTTGCAGACCTCCAGTGAGTTCCACCTGCAAGTGACAGCCGTAAAAACTGTAGTACGAGGTAATACTAAATGGTCACCTGTGCAGTTGCACTCCCAGCTCGGGTCAAGGCCCTTTAGCAGTACTGCCTCCCTGGCAGACACCAAGAAATCACTGAGGCCCTGTAGGAGCTACACCCAGTGGGGATTCTGAGACTGGCCAAGAGCCCCTCCAATAGTCCTGTCTGGACAATGCGCAAGCCGGACAGCTCTTGGAAAATGATGGTAGACTACTGGGAATTGAATAAGGTGACTCCCCTCTTGTTTGCAGCTATACCCAACATCACGCAGATGATGGGGCAAATGGGGGAGGTATTGGGCACTTACTACTTAGCTAATGCTTTCTTTAGCATCCCTCCGCACTCACACAGCCAGGACCAGTTTGCCTTCAGTTGGGAGGTGAGACAGTGGGCTTTCACCATGCTCCCACAAGGGTACCTGCATACCCCCACCGTATGCCATGGCATGGTTGCCACTGACCTCAGGTGGTGGATTCCCCCTGCTGAGGTGGCCGTATTCCACTATGTTGATGATGTCATGCTGTCCTCTGACTCATTTGCTTCTTTGCAGACTGCAGCTGGTGAAGTAGCATGCACCTCCAGTAGTGGGGATGGGCAGCGAAGGAGGGAAAAACGCAGGGGCCTGGTTTATTGGTCAAGTACTTGGGTGTTATCTGGTCAGGTAAGATGCAAGGGATGCCTGAAGCAGGTAGATAGAGTCCAAGCCTACCCATGCTCAGAAACTGTGAAGCAACTATAGGAAATTGTTGGGCTTCTGGGGTAGTAGCACCCCTTCACACTCCATTTAGCCCAAACCCTATGGCCCCTATATATAAAAAAAAAAAAATTGGCCCCTGTATAGGTTAGTGAAAAAAGAAGTGAGACTGAAGGAGAAAGAAACAAAAAGATTTGATGAGAAAGTGATACGGGGGGCTAGAGGGGAAGAGAATGAGTGAGAGACAGGTGAAACTGGGGGAAGTTCTAGAAAGTGAGGGTATAAAAAGAGACGAAGAATGCGAAAAAAGGAGCAGTGTGGGACTGGGAGACAAAGGAAGAGAATGCCTTCCAGCAGGCAAAGGTCACTGTAAAACAAATACAGGCTTTAGGAGTGTTAATGCAAGGTCTGCCGTGCCAACTGGACATAGCCTGTTATCCCAAGGGGTACGGGTGAGGCCTGTGGCCATGGCAAAGCAACAAGAGAGTGCCACTGGGAATTTGGTTACAGTTGTGGCGAGGAGCAAAAGAGAGGTACAGCATGTTAGAGAAAGTCATGCGCAGTGTATAATGCCCGACTGCAAGTGGAAGCAAGTTCTTATAAAGGGACAAGTGCCCTCTTACTGGGAGCATCGGAACAGGACTAATACCTCTTGTCCCCTCAGAGTGATGGGTTGGATCCCCCAAAACAGTGTGCTAGAACCCTGCTAGTTGTTGCCAATAGTTGGTTAAGGAAGCAAAAGCAAAGCCTACGGGCAGGGGCATACCCATCGCCCAAAGGGTGGCTTTGGACATGTGGCTTCCATGGGTGGCCGTAACTGCCCTACAACTGGGTGGGGCACTGCACCTGGGGACGGCTGTACATGGCTGCTAATATTTACACCACTGTCCTCAGTTTTCCCAGCAATTGGCAAACTGTAACAGCCCAGCACGGATACCAGCGCACCTCATGGTGGTTTTGCCCCTTGTCCCTGTTCTTGCCCTAGGGCGGGCACCACTATAGATGTGGAATGGCAGGTAGAGGTGCTAGCCAGACACACCACAGCTGCACTTAATAACACCAGGTGGGCTATCACCTTTCTGAATGGGGAGATTCAACAAATAACAGAAGGTTGTCCTTCAGAGTAGGATGGCCTGACCACCACCCAGGGTGGCACCTGTGCCATAATAAAAACTGAATGTTGCGTGTGTAGCCCTGATGCCTCTAAAAATGTGTCTTTGGTTCTGCATGACTTGCAGCTACACGCCACTGCTATGAAACATGACGCCGCTGACCCTGTCTCCAGCTGGCTGCAATCCCTCCTGTCCGCCTGGCAGACAGGCTTCTGGGTGATATTGGGACTCTTATTACTATGTCTTTTCCTGTGTTGCTGGTTATACTGAGTATGTCACCTGGTTTTGCAATGCTCCTCTGCATACCAAGTCCAAGGGCTATTGCGGAAGAGGGGATGGTAAGATTGTAAGGACATTAGGAGAGTATGCAGGGGTGGACTGTAGGGTAATGCTATTCAGCTATATGCATCCCCTGCCTAATGGAATCAGCTTTGCTCTTCCCTGAAGCATGCTGGGGATGAATTCAGGATGGACTCGGGCTAAGGCACAAGGCCAGGAGTGGCATGACTGGGCCAGGGCCAAGGCTGAGGAATGCCTTAGCAACAAGAAGAAAAACATCTGGGCCTGGATGTGAAGTCCCTGGGAACACTGACTGCCCAAGGATGTGGGAGAAAATGATGAGCCTGCATCCCAGCTGGAATGGTATATAAGCTTGGGTCCCTTGCTAGGTGGTTGCGGAAAATACTCCAGCCGGCCACCATTGAAGAAAGCAGCTGCTTGCCTGTGTAAGTAAGTTTCCCTGAATAAACGTATGGATCTGGAAAGGGCTATTTGTCAGTTCTTCGGATTATCAGCCAGGATGCACAGCGAGGGTCTTTCCTTGCTGGGGCTGTCCCACGACACTGGCGACATAAAAGACTTATACAAAAAAGAGCTAACACTACTGCAAGAAACAAAAAGAGACCTACATAAGTGGAAGGAATTACCATGGAAGACTCAATATTGTGAAAATACCAATTCTACCCGAAGTGATCTATGGATACAATACAGTCCAGATCCAAGATCCAGCAACAATCTTTCATGAGATGGAGAAACAAATTTGCAACTTTATATGGAAAGGGAAGAGGCCCTGGATAAGTAAAGCTTTACTGAAGAAGAAGAACAAAGTGTGAGGCCTCACACTATCTGATTTTAGAACCCATTATACAGCCACGGTAGTCAAAACAGCCTGGTACTGGTATAACAACAGGCACATAGACCAATGGAACAGAATTGAGAACCAGGATGTAAATCCATCCATCTATGACCAGATGATATTTGACAAAGGGCCAAAATCTGTTAAATGGGGAAAAGACAGTCTCTTTAACGAATGGTGCTGGCATAACTGGATGTCTATCTGTAAAAAACTGAAAGAAGATCCACATCTCACACCATAAACAAAAACTAACTCAAAATGGATCAAAGACCTAAATATAAAATCTAAAACAACAAAAAATCAAAACCCACTGCTGTCAAGTCGATTCTGACTCATGGCGACCCTAGAGGACGAGCAGAACTGCCCCATAGAGTTTCTAAGGAGCACCTGGCAGATTTGAACTGCCAATCTCTTGGTTAGCAGCCGTAGCATTTAACCACTATGCCACCAGGGTTTCCAAAACAACAAAGATCATGGAAAAAAAAAAAAAAATAGGGACAATACTAGGGGCCCTAATATATATCATAAATAGAATACAAACCATAACTATCAATGCAAAGACACCAGAAGAGAAACTAGATAACTGGGAGCGCCTAAACATTAAACACTTGAGCTCAACAAAAGACTTCACCAAAAGAGTAAAAAGAGAACTTACAGACTGGGAAAAAAAAAATGGCTACGGCATATCTGACAAGGGTCTAAACTCTAAAACCTATAAGGTACTGCAACATCTCAACACACACACACACACAAATCCAATTTAAAAATGAACAAAGGACATGAACAGACACTTCACCAAAGAAGACATTCAGGCAGCTAACAGACACGTGAAGAAATGCTTGCCATTAGCCATTAGAGAAATGTAAATCAAAACTACATTGAGATAGCATCTCACCCTGACATTATTAGTGCTAATCCAAAAAACACAAAATAACAATGCTGGAGAGGTTGTGGGGAGATTGGAACTCTCAGACACTGCTGGGAGGAATGTAAAATGGTATAATTACTTTGAAAAATGATATGGTGCTCCTTAAAAAGTTAGAACTAGAAATACCATATGATCATACCATCCAACAATCCCACTCCTAGGAATATATCCCAGAGAAATGAGAGACGTCACATGAATAGACATATGCACACCCATGTTCATTGCAGCATTGTTCACAATAGCAAAAAGATGGAAATGACCTAAGTATCCATCAACAGATGAATGAATAAACAAATTATGGTAATACACGTTATGAAATATTGTGCAACTATAAAGAAGAATGATGAATCTGTAGAACATCTCACAACATGGATGAATCTGGAGGGCATTATGCTGAGTGAAATAAATCAGTCACAAAAGGACAAATATTGTGTGAGACCACTATCAAAAGAACTCAAGGTTTTCACACTGAAAAATGCATTCTTTGATGGTTACAAGGGTGGGGAGGGAGAGGAGAGGAAATTACTATCTGGGCAGGTGCCAACTTCAGTGAATGGAAGGACAGCTCATAATATAGGAGAAGTCAGCACAACTAGACAAAAGCAAAAGCATAGAAGTTTCCTAGATATATCCAAACACTTCAATGGATTGAGTAGCTGGGGATGCGGGCTGGGAACTATAGTCTCAGTGGACATCTAGTCAATTGCCATAATATAGCTCATAAAGAGAATGTTCTACATTCCACTTTGGTTAGCAGCGAGTGGCCATCTAAGATACATCAATTGGTCCCATCCTGTCTGGAGCAAAGGAGAATGAAAACCAAAGGCACAAGGAAAATGTAGCTCAAAGGACTGAAGGACCACATGAACCAGAGACTCCACCAGCCTGATATTAGAGAACTAGATGGTGCCCAATAACCACCAGCGACCACCACTACGGACTGCTCTGACAGGGATCTCAACATAGTCCCTGACAAAGTGGGAGAAAAATGTAGAAAAGAATTCAAATATGTAAAATAGACCTGACCTGCTGGTCTGACAGAAATTGGAGGAACCCCTGAGGCTATGGCTCCTGGGCACTCTGCTAAGCCAGAACTGAAACCATTCCTGAAGCCCACTTTTCAGACAAAGATTAGACGGGCCTATAAAAGAAAAAATAACACAGGTGAGGAATGTGCTTCTTAATGCAATCAAATATGCGAGACCAAATGGGCAACTCCTGTCCAACAGCAAAACAAAAAGGCAGGAAGGAACAACAACTGGATGAAGGGGCACAGGGAACCTGGGGTGGAAATGGGGAGCGTGCTCTCACATTGTGGGGATTGTAACCAATGTCACGAAACCATGTGTATATAAATTTTTGAATGAGAAATTAACTTGAGCTGTAAACTTTCACCTAAAACACAATTAAGGACTACAGGATTTAGGAAAAGGGATAGCCTTTAATTACCAAGCTGGGACAAAAACAAGGATATTGTCATTAATAATAGAAGACTCTTTCCAATAAGAAAGCATTCTTAGCCAAAAATGTTCAAAAGAAAAAAAACAAACCCATTGCCGTGGAGTCGATTCTAACACATGGAAATCCTATGGCATCAGCCTACAATTCTTTACTACTAATTTTCCATCTCCTAAAATTTCTTTTGAGCTAAGCAAGTGTTTTTTGAAGATGCAGACACCTTGACAAATCAAATAGAAAGCCTGTTAGTTATACATGCTTCTGTGTCAATTGTTTTCTTCCCAAAACTTAACTAAGCTGAGCCATTCAGAGAATATGGTGGCCCTCACTGGCCTGCAAGGAAGCAAGTGTCTTTTTGTAACTGTGGTGTCTTAGTCATCTAGTGCTGCTATAAAAGAAATACCACAAGAGGATGGCTTTAACAGAGAAGTTTATTTTCTCACAGTAAAGCAGGCTAAAACTCCAAATTCAGGGCATCAGCTCCGGGGAAGGCTTTCTTTCTCTGTCGGCCTTCTCATCCATCTTCCCCCAGACTAGGAGCTTCTCTGTGCAGGAACCCCAGGTCCAAAGGATGCACTCTCCTCCTGGCACTGCTTTCTTGGTGGTATGAGGTACCCCCCCGCCCCCATCTCTCTGCTCGCTTCTTTTATATCTCAAGAGATTGCCTCAAGACACAATCCGATCTTGTAGATTGAGTCCTGCTTCACTAACACAACTGCCTCCCTTATTAACATCATAGAGGCAGGATTTACAACATGTAGGAAAGTCACACAATACTGGGAATCATGGCCCAGCCAAATCGATACACACATTTTTGGGAGGACATAATTCAACCCAAGACAAGTGGTCTCTCGTTCAAAGTTGAGATAGATACTTTGTAGAGTAAGGTCAGCCTAATGAAGAGGAGGAGTTTCTGTACTTAGATTTAATACTGTAAACAACAGGCACAGAGATACTAAGAAAAAATATAGAGAGGAAGACTGGAGAACCTTCCCAAAGGTACACTTAGCCTAAATTGAAGGTTTGTTCATGATCGGCATTGAGGAGAGATATAAACCAAGAAAAATTATCAAGTCAAAACAACTGTATATGTATATTGAATAATAAAAACATGTCCCTATGCTAGGACCTTCATACAACAAATATTTGCTTAGTACCTGCCACATCTTAGAGAAGAGTGTTCTATGTGCTGAAAGGAGCCTGAGAAGACCTTGCAGGGAACAAAGCAAAATCTCTGCTCTCATGGAATTTACATTCTAGTTGCTGTGCTGAATATAAGACAAGTAAAAGACATAGTGTCTACCTTCAAAGACCTTATAATTTTGAGAGGAGATAAGAATAATACACCAGACCAAGAGAAAACACAAGATCAGCTAGAATCAGTTATTAAATTGAATGATTCAGATGACCTGAGAAAGATGAAGGCTTATTTTCCCAGGAAGAAGGTTGTGCAATAGTTTAGAAGAAAAACCTGTACAAGGCCCATGAAGCAGTTCTAAAAACTGCTACAGACAGGAGTGCCTTGGTTTTCATATTTCATATAACAGCCCACTATGGATCGGGTCCAACTCTCTAAAGGTGGAAACCTTTGTCTGTGAATGAAGTAGATTGTCAGAACATGCTACATGAAGGCTGAAGATTAATTATTTCCTTGGTGCATGGGTGGCAGCTCAGAGGTTCTGTCTGATATGGAGCTTATGCCTAGAATCTAACCTGGCAGCCTGGTCAACTCTGTCAGGTAACAGGGTGCTTCTAGGGGAACTGGGGAGGCTGGGGATTCCATTCACATTTTATAAGTTAAACCAAAAGGTATCATCTGGGTGTCCAGGGAAGATCTGGGTCCAACTGGACAGATAATTTATAAGAACATCTCCAGTCCTCAAAAAAAAAAAAAAAACGGCTGCAGTTGAGTTGATTCTGGCTCATAACCAAAACCAACCACTGCCATCAAGTTGATTCCAACTCATCGCGACCCTATAGGACAGAGTAGAACTGCCCCATAGAGTTTCCAAGGAGCGCCTGGTGGATTCAAACTGCCCACCTTTTGGTTGGCAGCCATAGCTCTTAACCACTATGCCACCAGGGTTTCCTTCCAACCCATAGCAACCCTATATACAGTCCTCAGGAGATGTCAAAACTGAGTTGATATCCTGGGCTGAACTGATTTCTTTCATTTGCTCATTTATTCTTTTAGCTACTCAAAATGTACTACTGAGCACTGTACTCAATACTGTGAACACACTTTGAGTACATCACAGTGCCTCACCATCTGTCTTAGGCTCGGTTCTCTAGAGATGCAAAATCAGTGAAACTTATGTATGTATGTATATATATAGAGAGAGAGAGAGAGACAGAGAGAGATTTAATTCAAGGAAATGGCTCAGGCAGTTGTGGAGGCTACCAAGTCCCAAAATCTGTGGATCAGGAATTAGGCAGGAGGCTTCTTCTGACTCATGTGGTTGGAGGGGCTGAGGAACCAAAATCTGCAGGTCAGGTGGCAGGCTGGTGGCTGATGTCCCAAGAACCAGAGGTCAGATGATGACAAGGTGGATGCAGAATTCAGACTGAGAGTGAGCCTTGCTGGAACATCCTTTATACACTGGATGCAGGCCTCACCCCCAAGGAAACTCCCTTTTCAACTGATTGGCTGCTCAGAGCAGACCTTCTCATGGAGGTGATTACATTATATTGCATTATGGAAGAACAATCAGTCCAATGTCTGCCAAACCACTGAGAATCATAGCCTAGCCAAGCTGACACACAACATTAACCACCACACTGCCCTTTGGGAGAAACTGAAGAGGAGCAGATACTATACCCTGCACCCTGATAAGCACTGTGTGGATGTCTGAACAGGTTGCTGTGGGAGTACGCCAGAGGACTCTCATTCCTCCTGCTGTGTGGGTGGGCAAGGAGGCACAGGTGTGAGCATTTGCCAGCTGAGGCACTGAGCGGATCCCCAGGTGTTCATGCTTCTACTTAAGGTTGGGGCCAAGAAAGGGCCTTTCGGGATTTTCTTTTGGTAAGTAATTAATATGTGTTTCAAGTTAAATGCCAAGAAAGTGAAAAGACCTCGCAGGTGCTAAGTGTTATTAGAACATATTAAAATAATGAGAGCCTCGCTCATCTTGCTTTATCTAGCTTAATGGTTCTCAAGATGGTTTGTAGATTAGAATCACCTGGGGAGTTTTGACATGATGCTGATACCCAGGCTCCATTTCTCTAGATCTGATTTAATTGATTTGGGGTGAAGCCTGAGCAGAGAGCAGGTACAATCTCAGGTGATTCTAATATACACCCTGTGTTAAAATCCAGTACTAGCACTTGGAAGCACTCTCTCCTCCTTATTCTAATAATTTTCCAAGTGTCGGTTTTTTCCCACCTCCTGTATGGAGGCTTCCTTGCTTCACCTATCTGTTTGTGAACCCCTCAACTTTGTCATCTGCAATACCCAGGTGATTCCTGGCTAATACACTAAGCTATGAAAAAGAGCAGGGGAACTCGACTCTCAGATTTGGCTAAATTATCCAACCTGTGGGTCAGAGGCATACTTGTTCTTTATGAATTGGACTATTTAGAAGAATGTCAGTGCTGCAAGGGACCATAACAAAATCTAATCAGACCCTTGTCATTTTATAAATGAAGAAAAGAGTTCGAGGCAAAGTCACTTCTTAAGTTTTTTGTGTCTGCGGCTGGTCTTAGAACTCCCTAAGGTGGTTCTTTGATGCTCCAGAGGCTATCTTGTTGCACTTGGTGGCATTTGAAGGAGAAGAGTGACCCAAGTTTTACCTTTCCTAGAGTCCTAATTAATAAAAAATAGAGTGGGAATTTGACTATCTTAGAGGCTCAAGATTTATGTTGAATGGGTACTCAAGCCCCTAGAAAAACAAAACCAAACCCACTGTCATCGAGTTGATTCCAAGCCCCTAAAAAGGAGGATAAATGAAAACAGTGACTTTTCAGGTAAGCCCTGGTGGCACAGTGGTTAAGAGCTATGGCATGCTACAGCTGCTAACTGAAAGGTAAGCAGTTCAAATACACCAGCTGCTCCTTGGAAACCCTATGGAGCAGTTCTACTCTGTCCTATAGGGTTGCCACGAGTTGGAATCAACTCGATAGCAACAGGGATTTTTTTTTTTTTTGAGTCTATGCAGTAGATCAGGGTGTGATTCTCAACCAGAGACAACTTTGTTCCCAAGGGAGAATTTGGCAATGTCCACAGACATTTTTGGTTGTCACAATTTGGAAGGGTGCTACTGGCATCTAGTGAATAGAGGAATAGTGAATAGAGGTCAGAGATGATGCTAAACATCCTACAATGCATAAAACAGTCGCAGAAATGAGATTTCTTGGTTGCTGAAGACTGTTTTTTAAAAGAAACAAAACATACCAAATAATAGAATCAAGAAATATTTAAGTAAAAGAAGGGTAAATGATATCACCATGGCATAAGGATTATGTATCAGGGACCAAGCTATAAGAACATAACTTTGTTTCCTTAAATGCTTTAGTGCAGTGCTTTTAAAAGTTGGGTTTGCATAAGAATTACTTAAGATGTGTGTTGAAAATTCAGATTCCTCAGCCCATTCCCATAGATTCTGATTTAGTGGGTTTGATGTGGGGCCCAGGAATCTATAAAACCATGGACTTTTCTGAAATACATTGGTAAAACACTGGGTTAGTATTTTAGAATGCACTTTTCAAGGGCTATTCAGTTTGAACAGGATTTCAAATATGGGTGAGTGTATGTAGAAGGGGAACAAATCCTGGTTATTCCTGTTACAAAGGCACCCTGGTGGTGCAGTGGTTAAGTGCTTGGTTGCTAACCAAAAGGTCAGTGGCTTGAACTCTCCAGTTGCTCTGTGGGAGAAAGATTCTTCCGTAAAGACTTATAGCCTTGGAAACCATATAAGGCAGTTCTACTCTGTTCTACAGGGTTGCTATGAGTCGAACTCAACTCAACCAAAGTGGTTTTGGTTTGGTATTCCTGTTCCAAGATCTCTGTGCTGTAAAAGGAAGATGGGTAAGTGATCAGAGGGAATGGAACAGGAAAAAAGTGAGGGATGGGAGAGAAGGAAAGGGACCAGGAAATACCAGCAAGAAAGATGAGATATAATTCAGATATAAAGAAGGAGTGAGGCTAGCTATGGGGCAGAATTGTATTTTAAGGCATGGAGACTGCTAGAACTTTGTAGCAAGAAAGTCCAGTTTGTTTAGTTCTTCCATGACTAGCTCCTGCATTCTAGCTTTGGTATTTGCAGTTGTTGTCCCTTAGTTTAATTTAGTTCACTCTGTTCCTTAGTTTAAAACCTGAATCCATCGAAGAGCCCTCTATAGAACTCACTTTGGCTCTGTAGGGGAAATCAGGAAAATGAATTCAGGAAATTTAAATCCCAGTAAGAAAAGGGGTTAAGTCCAGCTGATGATATATTGAGAGATATATCCCATGGGCATATTTCATAGACATTTGCAGCCAGACCATATAAACGCAATGAACCTCTCAGGGAAAATCACACATATTTTGTACTTCTGAATGTTTAAGTTCGGTGAAATCAGGTTTAAACAAACTTTAGTGAAAGGATGTGTTCTGATCTGGGTTAGCTGTGGAGTTATAGGAAAGATCACTTTCTGGTTTGGTGATGATGGTGATGGGATCATGAAGAGGGGCTGCAGATTATGTATAAGTGTGCTGGATTTCTTTTGTCAATTTTGTTCCGCTGGAGACTAGATTTTCCAGAACCTTGGGGGAATGTCTGCAATTTTTCTGGGTTGGGTTGTCCAAAAGTGAAGTTACGTGAGATCTCAAAGGTGGAGGTAAAGCAGGAACTATTATGCTTTGAAGATCATTGTCAATTAAAGGTGGTGAGACAGACAGAGGTGCAAGTGGGTTCCAATTTATCCTTGCTCTTTCCACCTTGTAAACCAAGAGCATTCATGGTCCTGTCTAACCCTTTACTGCAAACTCATTGAGGCAGTAGCTACAAAAATCCAACAATCTCTACAGACTTCTCTACAGCCCTCTTTATATTCCTACTACAGCAGCTAGGTGTGCCAACTTCCAGATTTCCTGCAAGGTCTTCATTCACTCACAATTTACTCTGATGCGTTCTTTCCCCTTTTCAGGCTATTACTTCCTCAGCAGCTCTTCCATCACATACGATCTAAGTTCTACAATAAATTCCTTATTCCATAATACTTGTGATGGTACTAGTTCCTTGACTGAACCCTGATTAATACAACCCCAAATCTTCCAACACACACTAGCCCCATAGGCGCTGAAAGCACAGAATCTAGGAGAAGGCTTTCTCTCTCTTATGCTCTGGAAGAAGGTCCTTGTTATCAATCTTCTCCTGGCCTAGGAGGGTCTCAGAGGGACCCTGGGTCCAAAGAATGCACTATGATCCCGGTGCTTCTTTCTTGGTGGTGTAAGTTCCCCTTGTCTCTGCTCACTTCTCTTTATATCACTAGACAGAGCAATTTAAGACACAAGCTAATCTTGTAGGTTGAGTCTTGCCTCATTAACATAGCTGCCACTAATCCCACCTCATTAACATCATAGATGTAGGATTTACAACACATAGGAAAATCACATCAGATGACCAAATGGTGGACAATCACACAATACTGGGAATCATGGGCTAGCCAAGTTGACACATATTTTTTGGGGACACAATTCAGTCCATAGCACTAGGTAAGGAAGCCAAGTGACAGGCAAGGGAATGTACTGTTGCCAAGCCACCCAGTCAGAGAAAATTGCTTTAGAGGGCTGATCACAGATCCAGAAGTCAGGTATACCGCCAGGAGGTATGAAAGTGGCAACTAAAAAGAGAATTCAACATTCTAAAGTTAACGGGAGATTCTTTGCAGATAATGTATTACTTTCCTTTTCAGGGAACCGGAAATTTCAAGTGCACCCTCCTTACAGTCAGTAGAGACCAAAGGAAGTTCACATTCTGGGCTAATAACACCTTGGTTGAGTCTTGGGAGGGACTGGGTTCCACCACACTCAGTGGCAGTACCAACTTCAGTCTTCTTTGTGTTGACAGTCTGGGGAGCTTGGAGTTATTCAGCATTCTGCCCAGACAGAGTTTAATTGGCCAAAAAGGAAGCAGGGACTGTTACACCTATGGTCAGGCTTTAGGTTAGTTAGTGACATACATCTTTGGTTTGTAATCACAGCTCTTGCTATTTTTTCTTCTTCCACTTGGTTCCTAGAAAAAGTTTGATGTGAGGATGACTGACAATACTCAGGCTGGACTAGTGAGAAAATTTCTTTTTCAACTGCAGACCAATGAATAGATAGGGAACTGGTTCTGCACAGACGTCCCATGGCAACAGCATTACCAGTTCCTCCTGAGCACTGGCGGGTGGCATGGAAACAGGGACATGCACACATAGAAGGATGGAGGTGACAGACTCAGCAAAGGGCAGTACAGAGCTCCTGCTCCTCCCCACCTGGTGTGAACCTCGCAGATTCTCTCTCCTGTGTTCTTTGGAGGCTCTCCATGGAAAAACTCTTTCCTCCCTCTTCCAGCAAGAGGAAGAACAATTGTCAGTTCAAGGGATTAGCCGGAGACCCAAAGCTATGTGATGACCCCTGCTGGCCTACCACATTATCCCCAAGCCTGAAGTCTTTTCCCTCCTCCCATTCCAAATGAGGCAGTCCTCTGAGCAGCTCCGCAGCTGAGGGCAGCAGCTGGGGGAGCCAGGAGCTGCTCCAAGCTCCAGGAGGGATAGAATTATGCTGTGATGATCACACCTTCCTCTCCCGGGGCACTGGGGCTTATAGCTGTAGTGCTTCTTTCCTCTTTACATGTAAAAATGGGGTGTAGGGGGGTGGGGACAATGAAAGAAGGAAATGTCTTTATTTGCTCAAGCTGTCAGTTGAAATTACATTTTAACCAGGAGGTTGAAGCTCCCAGGCCTTCTTAAAATGCTAATGAGCTTCCTCAGATGTGTGATGGTAGGGGCTTCAAAGCTGGGTTTTCTTAGTACCTCTGGCTGCTGAGGATGGTCCAGAACTTTGCCTTACATTATGGTGTCTTCCTCGTTAGCCCTTTCAATTAATGCTGAAGAGGTACAACATTTCTTTTTCAGTCAGGCATTTTGGTGCCACCATAGGTACACCTCTCCAGCCCACCAGCTCCCTAGGTAACACCATAGAATTCTGGGTGGCGTGAAAACTGTGAGGCAAGCAGTCTGTCTCTGGTGCATACCCATCTGAGCTCATGGAGGCAAGGTCTTCATAGGGGATGGGACTAACAGAGCCAAAAATAGGAAGTGGGCAACATTGGAGACTGGAACCTGGGCAAGATTGCAAAACTTGGTCCACAAAGAAAATCAAAGTTGGAAGCTCAGTCAAGATCAGACCCTGGTCAGCATAATAGGAGATGCTGATTCCAATGAAAGTTGAAATTTCTGGAATCACTAGGGCCAGAAGCAGTGGACTGGAATTTACTAGGAGAAAAGTCCTGAAAATTAGTGCTTATTGATCTCCTTGTAAAATAATTCTCTTGACAATCTTTCCCTAGGCAGGGTTTCTCTTGAGGGCCTGAGTTCTCTATCTTACCTCATGGATGAATCTCTATTCATCTTCAAAGGGCAGTCCTTGGAATTCTTCACAGTTTTCCTCATATATTTTTTCAGTGTTGTCCACTAGTCTGATGGATTGTTTTTTCCCCCCAAAATCTAGAGTACTAAGACTGCTGTTGTGTTGCTTTACACAACCTTGCTCTACTTAGAAGATAAAACAAAAACCCATTGCCGTTGAGTCAATTCTGACTTATAGCCACTCCGTAGGACAGAGCAGAACTGCCCCATAGGGTTTCCAAGACTGTAGTCTTTACAGGAAAGGATCTCTGGTGGTACAATGGTTAAGCTGCTAACCAAAAGGTTGGAAGTTTGAACCCACCAGCCATTCTGCGGGGGAAAGATGGGACAGCCCGCTTCTGCAAAGATTACAGCCTTGGAAACCCTGTGGAGAAGTTCTCTGTCCATAGGGTCACTATGAGTCAGAATCCACTCTACAGCGACAGGTAATCTTTATGGGACAGATTGCTACATCTTTCTCCTGCAGAGTGGCTGGTGATTTCAACCACAGTCCTTTCAGTTAACAGGCCAGTGCTTAACCACTGCTGCACCAGGGTTCCTTGAACTTAGAAGATACTTCTCACATTTACTCTCCCCTTTCCACCAGTGATACTTATCTTGACCTTATTTACCTCAGTGCTGCCTGCACTTGCTGGCCCAAGGGTCAGAGATGACTAACTCACTAAAAGGTGTTAAGGGCAGGTGAAGAGTTGCTATTTCTTCTTGCATTTTCATTTTAACACAGAATTTACTTTACCCAAGAAGCTCCTGTAATGAAGAAAGGGAAGGACCTGTCCATTTTGCCACCTTTCAAATCCTGTCATATGTGTGTTGTCTATTCCATCTATAGGCTCAAGGACAAGACTGTAGTAAAGAACAGAGCAGCACACTTGGCTGAAAGAACTTTTCCCAGGCCGGTGGAATCGAGGCAGTTGGCAACTCCCAAATCTGTTTGCAGACAGTGCTGAAAGTTGAGATTAGTCTAGCTGCAGGTTTGGATACAGCCTTTGGATTGCTTTGCCAAATATGGGGTAAAATGACTTTGGCTGCTGTAAACTCCAGCTTCAATGGAGACAGAAAGAAGCTTCTCTTTTTCCTTCATCTTTTCTGAACTCCTGGGGCCTAGCAGCCAGTGTTTGGCTTAGAAAGGGTTTCAATATCTTTTTATTATAGTTTTCATGTCAACCTCAATGCCACATGGGAAGGCTTCTCATGTTTAAGGGGCAGCCGCAAGCAGGGAACAGCAATCTGTGTGTTTTTCTATTTTTTTTCTCCCTGAAATAATTTTGAAGAAGGCAATGTTTGTGTTTCCAACTTACCCTTCCACTTTTCAATTTCTTTATTCCTTTGTAAGTGCCCCATATATCATTTTCATAGCCTGTGGTCTTCAGCTATCCTTCCATCTAGGAGAAAGCAATCTGATAATCAAACCTACATTAAGTATTCAAAACTGAATATATTATTCTTTTAAGGGCTATTTAGATTTTAAAAGAGGTTATAGGAAGAGGCCAAGGCTTAAGCCATATTTGTCTTACATGCAATATTATTCTTCGACCAAGAATATAAGCATTGATTCCATAAGCCAAAGAAAACTTGGAGTGCTGTGCAAATTCACCCCTTTCTTGGTTGAAGCATGAGATCACTGCAGCTTCAATTCACATGGGAGAAGTACAGAAGGAGATGGTGGAAAGGAAGAGCAGAATGTGGGAGGCCCAGAAGGTGGGCATGCATTGCTTACATGGCTGTTTGTCTCCATTGCTGATTGGTGGTCAATGGTCAGCTTGGATCTCCACTAATTCCTCGAAGTCTTTAATCTTTTTTAAACATCTGTGGTGTTTTAAAAGATAAACAACATGAAATTACATAGAAAATAATAATGTTATTGGAAGATCGATGTTTGTATTAGTGCTTCTGGTAATATCAAGAGGTAGAACATTTATAGCTGTTTGGGCCGTAGAATATTGGTGGGACACATGGACCCCAGACAAAATATAGATGGTATTCAATATTAAAAGAAAAAAATGTTTCCACTGCAAACATCTTCTCTTGGCACAGAAAAGTTTGTTGAATGAATCTTTTCTGTCAATAACATATATCACAATGGCGGCAACATTTTGAGCAGGAAGACAGAACCCCAGGGAAGTACGTGGTATGGGAGATAAACCCACACAAACTAAGAACATTGCATTTTTGCTCAATTGACATTGAAAACATGATTCATACATCTACAAATATTTGAATTTGTAGGTGATTATGCGGTAAAGCAATAAAGTTGTAATTAAGTCTTGCCTGAAAATAAAATGAGTCTTCTTTTTAAAATGTGAATTTACTTATTTAACAACTGGTATGCTTTCTCTTTAGGAGCCCCGATGGCCTAGTGGTTAAGGGCTCAGCTGCTAATCGAAAGGTTGGTGGTTCAAACCCACCAGCCGCTCCACAGAAGAAAGATGCAGCTGTCTGCTTCCATAAAGGTTAACAACAACAACGACAACAAAAAATCAAACCCAGTGCCATGGAGTGGATTCTGACTCATAGTGACCCTATAGGACAGAGTAGAGCTGCCCCATAGAGCTTCCAAGGAACGTGTGGTGGATTCGAACTGCTGACCCTTTGGTTAGCAGCCGTAGCACTTAACCACTACGCCAGAGGGGTTTCCTCCATAAAGATTATAGCCCTTGAAGCCCTATGGGACAGTTCTACTCTGTCCTACAGGGTTGCTATGAGTCAGAATAGACTCAATGGCAATGGGTTTGGTTTGGTGTTTTGTTCTTTCTCTGAATTGTTTGCAAAATTTACTCTCAGTACATTTTTTCACTATAGCCCATGTTTATTCTTTTTTTAAGGAAAATTTTATGGAAGTATATCATACATATAGTAAAGTACTGAAATCACAAAGTAAACATGCACTTGTCACTAGCACCTAGATCAAGAAACAGAATATTACAAGCACCCGAAAAGCCTGCCTCATGCCACTCCTAATCACTGCCCAAGGGAGACCGTGGTCTTGATTTCTAATATCATAGATTAATTTCTTCTGTTTTGGAATGTTATATAAATAGAATCATTTATATTTCATTTATAAATTTATGTTTAAAGTTATACAAAACATGTACTCTTGTGTCTGGTTTTGCTCAGTGTTATGCTTATAAGATTCATCCACATGGCTGTGCACAGTTGTAGTTCATTCATTTTGGTTGCTGTGTGGTTTACCATTGAATGGATATATCACAGAGTATTGACTCAGTCTCCTGTTGATGGACAATTTTGGTTGTTTACAGTTTTTGGCTATTATGAATAGTGCAGCTATGAACATTATTGTACTTGTCTTTTGGTAAACGTAATGTTCTCATTTCTGTTGAGTGTATACTCTGGAGTGAAAACACTGGGTCGTAAGGTATTTATATGTTAAGCTCTAGCAGGTATAGTTTTCCCAAGTACTTGTTAATACTTTATACACACTCCCATCAGTGGGATATGAGTGTTCCAGTTGCCCTATATCATCACCAGCACTTAGTATTATTATCTGTATTTTTTTCTTTTTAACCATTCCGTGTTGTTGTATTTTATTATGGTTTTAATTTGCATTACCCTGGTAACTAACAAACTTGAATAACTTTTCATATGTTAATTTCATATTTGTATATTTGGATTTTGTGAAGTTCCTGTTCAAATCTTTTCCTCATTTTCCTACTACCTTTCTTATTGACACGAAGGAGTTCTTTATATGTGCTGCATGTCTCTCTTTTGGATTCATGTATTGCAAAGATCTCTCACTCTCTGTGGCTTTCTTTTTAACCACTAATGGCTTCTTTTCTCGAACAGAAGTCCTTAAATTCAATGAAGCCCAATTTATCAATTTTTTTAGTATCTTTTGCATCCTGTTTAAGCAATCTTTGCCTACCTCAAAATCATGAAGATATTCCCCTATGACTTCCTCTAAAATCATTACTGGTTTTCATTTCACATACAGTTCATCTGGAATTGATTTTTCTATATATCACATTTGTTTGTCCATAAGCACCATTTATTGAAAAGTCCTTCTCTTTCCCAAGGTCTTATAATGTTTTCTTTGTTGAAAATCAGATGACGTTATAAGTATGGGTCACTTTCTGGATTTTTCATTCAGTTCCACCTCATTCTGTCTGTTTTCTGTCTGTGTTGCTATCCTCATGCCAATAGCACACTTTCTTTATTTTATTTTTTATTATGGTACTTTAGAGGAAGGTTTACAGAGCTAGCTTCTCATTAAACAGTACACATATTGTTTTATGACTTTGGTTACCAACCACACGACATGTCAACACTCCCCCTTCTGGACCTTGTGTTCCCTATTATCAACTTTCCTGTTCCCTCCTACCTTGGTGGTGTAGTGGTTAAGCGCTATGGCTGCTAGCCAAAAGGTTGGCAGTTCGAATCCGCCAGGCGCTCCTTGGAAACTCTATGGGGCAGTTCTACTCAGTCCTATAGGAATCGACTCAATAGCGCTGGGTTTGTTGGGTTCCTGCCTTCTAGTCCTTGTCCCTGGGCTGGTGTACTCATTTAGTCTCTTTTTGGGCCTGTCTAATCTTTGGCTGAAGGGTGAACCTCAGGAGTGACTTCATTACTGAGCTGAGAGGGTGTCTGGGGGCCATAATCTCAGGTTTTCTCCAGTCTCTGTAAGGCTAGAAAGTCTGATGCTTATTTGTGAGTTAGATTTTGTTCTACATTCTTTTCCAGTTCTGTCCGGGACCCTTTATTGTGATCTCTGTCAGAGCTGTCAGTAGTGATAGCCAGGCACCATCTAGTTGTATCGGACTCAGTCTGGTGGAAGCTGTGGTAGTTGTGGTCCATTGGTCCTGTGGACTAACGTTTTCCTTGTGTCTTCATTTGCCCTTGCTCCTGAAGGGATAATACAGGTGGAGTATCTTAGAAGGCTACTCACAGGTTTTTAAGACCCCAGATGCTACTCACCAAAGGAGAATGTAGAACATTTTCTTTACGAATTATGTTATGCCAATTGAGCTAGATGTTCCCTGAGACCATGGTCCCTATAGCCCTCGGCCCAGTAATTCAGTCCCTCAGGGAGTTTGGATGTATCTATGGAGCTACCATGACCTTGCCTTGGACAAGTTGTGCTGGCTTCCCCAGTATTGTGTACTGTTTTACCCTTCACCAAAGTTACCACTTATCTACTGTCTATTTAGTGTTTTTCCATCCCCACCCCTCCCCTCCCTCGTAACCATCAAAGATTGTTTCTTTTTGTGCAATAGCACACTTTCTTACTTACTATAACATTAGGATAAGTTTTGCCATCTGGAAGTATAAGTCCTCCAGCTGAAGATCAAAGCAGTGGGATTTACACCTCTTCAAGATTGCCCGAGCTATTCTTAGCCCTTTGCATGACCATATAAATGGTAGAATAATCAATATACAGATACATACACTCTCCTGTTGGAATTTTGATTGGGATTGACTTGGCTCTCTGATCAGTTTTAGGGGAATTAATATCTTTATAATATTAAGCCTTCTAATCCGTGTTCATAGTATATTCCTCAGTTTATTTAGATTTTCTTTTATTTCTCTCAATAATATATTGTAATTTTCAGTGTTCATGTGCTTCTTTAGAGTTATTCCTAGGTATTTGGTGTTTTTTATGCTATTATACATTTTAAATGATATATTTAAGTTTTTTTTAATTTGTTTGTTGCTAGTCTATTTTTTTTTTTTAGAATTGCAATTGATTCTTTCAAATACTGCTTTCCCTCTTCTCTGCTTCTGGGTCTCCAATTATGTTTGTTTTTAGTGTAGTCATATCTTTCTTATGCGTTTTTTTCTCTCTCTCTTTCTATATATGTATAATATGTATGTATATACATATTATATATTCCAGTATATATAATTGGCTTTTCAATATATTTATTGTTTTCTTATTTCCTTTCTTCTAATTGGCTGTTCAATTATTTATTGATTTCTTATTTTCAGGCACTTTTTTAAGTTCTAGAATTTCTACTTCGTTTTATTTTTAATCCTAATTTTAGTTTTGTGGAAAAATTTTCTATTTTAACCATGTCTTTGACCCTTTTAGGAGCCCTGGCGGTACAATGGTTAAGAGCTCAGCTGCTAACTAAACGGCCCAGCTCCACTCCAATAGCCGCTCCTTGAAAACCCTATGGGATAGTTCTACTGGGTCCTATAGGGTCACTATGAGTTGGAATTGATTTGACGGCGATTTTTTTTTTTTTGATTCTTTAAAGAAACATATTAATCAGATTATCTTTAAAATTTTTACTGTTTCCAAAGGCATTATCTATATTATCTGTGGATTTATTATCATTGCCTTTTTTTTTTGTTTTTATGTTTCTATTTTTAGCATTGCTTATCAATTTTTTATTGAACGCCTGATATTGTGTATAAAAACTGTTAGTGACTGCAGGTGATGTCATTTTCCTCCTGAGAGGATTCACCCTTTCTTCTGCTACACAGATCCAGTGGCAGTTGATCACTTTTATCTCCATCAGGGACTGAGTTCAATTAAGGCTGCATTTCAGTTTTTGGATCGTTTAGTCTACCTTTATCACTCCCTCCCAGGGTGTCCCTGACGAACTTTCAACTAAGAACATGGTGGTTCCTGAACACTGATCTTTGTGTCCTCAGGATTCTGTACTACCAAAATTCTACTCTGCTTTTCAGGGACTTCTAGTTACTTTTAATGTCCCTTTCTGTGTAGCTTCAGAATTTGGAAAATATTTTGAGGGAGAAATCAGATGTGTATGAGGTTTCTCATGTCTCCAGTATGTTTTTTTCAGTCCTAGGAGACTACAGAAATTTCTGCTGGCCCACCTGTCCCGCAGGAGTGGCCCTTTCACCAGGCAAGCCTGGCCCAGATGTTCTTCCTCTTGTCCCGTTTCCATTATAAGCCAATGCTCATAGAGAAGGAGTGGCTGCAGGTCATCAGCTCAAATTTATGCAGTTCTCACTCTCAGAGATCTTGATGCCTCTTTTCATCATTGCTTGAGTAGCTTTTTGATAACTTTATATAGTTGTTTTTAATGTTTTGTAGGCTTTTCTAATTACCCTTTGGGACACTTAACAGAATATATTTGTTTGTGCACCCCAACAGGTATTACCATATTGAAACCAAACCCACTGCCGTCGAGTCGATTCTGACTACCATATTGGCTTCTTTTTTTCTTACCTTTCTCAATAATTGGCATATAACTCATGCTTCAAGATCTACAGATCATGATCCACCTGCTTTGTGATTTTCCCTTGAGTACCACAGCAGTCAGTCCAGGTAATACTCTCATAACTTTTTCTGAACTTCCTTTTTGTTTGGACGATATAATCTCTTGATTTTCTTGTTCTATGTTTTCCTCTCCTTTTTTTTTTTTTTTTTTTTTTATTGTGCTTTAAGTGAAAGTTTACAGTTCAAGTTAGTTTCTCACACAAAAATTTATACACACATTGTTATGTGACCCGAGGTGCTCTCCCTATAATATGACAGCACACTCCTCCTTTCCATACTGTATTTTGTGTGTCCATTCAACCAGCTCCTGTCCTCCTCTGCCTTCTCATCTCACCTCCAGACAGGAGCTGCCCATTTAGTCTCATGTATCTACTTGAGCTAAGAAGAACACTCTTCACAAGTATCATTTTATGTCTTGTAGTACAGTCTAACCTTTGTCTGAAGAGTAGGCTTTGGGAATGGTTTTAGTTTTGGGCTAACAGAGAGTCTGGGGGCCATGTCTTCTGGGGTCCCTCCAGTCTCAGTCAGACCATTAAGTTTGGTCTTTTTACTAGAATTTGAGCTCTGTGCCCTAGTCTTCTCCTGCTCTATCAGGGACTCTCTGTTGTGTTCCCTGTCAGGGTGGTCATTGGTGGTAGCCGGGCACCACCTAGTTTTTCTGGTCTCAGGCTGGTGGAATCTCTGGTTTATGTGGCCCTTTCTTTTTTTTTTCTTTCTCTTTGGCTCATATTTTCCTTGTGTCTTTGATGTTCTTCATTCTCCTTTGCTCCAGGTGGGTTGGGACCAATTGATGCAATTTAGATGGCTGCTTGCTAGCTTTTAAGACCCCAGATACCACTCACCAAAGTGGGATGCAGAACATTTTCTTAATAAACTTTGTTATGCCAGTTGACCTAGATGTCCCCTGAAACCATGGTCCCCAGCCCCTGCCTCTGCTACTGTGTCCCTCAAAGTGTTTGGTTTAGTCCAGTTGTGCTGACTTCCCCTGTATTAAGTGTAGTCCTTCCCTTCACCTAAAATAATTCTTGCCTACTATCTAGTTAGTGAATACCCTTCTCCCTCCCTCCCCACCCTCGTAACCATTGAAGAATGTTTTCTTCTCTGTTTAAACCTCTTCTTGAGTTCTTATAGTAGTGGTCTTATACAATATTTGTCCTTTTGCAACTGACTAAGTTCACTCAGCATAATGCCTTCCAGATTTCTCCATGTTATGAGATGTTTCATGTATTCATCATTCTTTATTGTTGTGTAGTATTCCATTGTGTAAATATACCATAATTTGTTTATCCATTCATTTGTTGATGGGCATCTAGGTTGTTTCCATCTTTTTGCTATTGTGAACAGTGCTGCAATGAACGTGGGTGTGCATATGTCTATTCATGCGAGGGCTCTTATTTCTCTAGGATATATTCCAAGGAATGGAATTGCTGGGTTGTATGGTTTTTATGGTAGTTCTATTTCTAGCTTTTTAAGGAAAAGCCAAATCAATTTCCAAAGTGGTTATACCATTTTACACTCCCACCAGCAGTGTATAAGTGTTCCAGTTTCTCCAAAACCTCTCCAACATTTATTATTTTCTGTTTTTTAGATTAATGCCAGCCTCAGTGGGGTAAGATAGTATCTCACTGTAGTTTTGATTTGCATTTCTCTGATGGCTAATGATCGTGAGCATTTCCTCATGTTTCTGTTAGCTGCCTGAATGTCTTCTTTGGTGAAGTGCCTGTTCATATCCTTTGCCCATTTTTTAATTTGGTTATTTGTCTTTTTGTTGTTGAGGTTTTGCAGTATTTTGTAGATTTTAGAGATTAGACGCTGATCAGATTTGTTGTAGCCAAAAATTTTTCCCAGTCTGTAGGTTGTCTTTTTACTCTTTTGGTGAAGTCTTTTGATGAGTTTAAGTGTTTGATTTTTAGGAGCTCCCATTTATCTACTTTCTCTTCTGGTATTTGTACATTGTTAGTAATGTTTTGTGTTCTCTTTATGCTTTTTTTTTTTATGCTATTTATTAAGGCTTCTAGCATTTTCCCTATTTTTTCTTCCATGATCTTTATTGTTTTAGATTTTATATTTAGGTCTTTGATCCATTTTGAGTTTGTTTTTATGCATGGTGTGAGGTATGGTTCTTGTCTCATTTTTTTTGCAGATGGATATCCAGTCATGCAAGCACCATTTGTTAAAGAGACTGTCTTTTTCCCAGTTAATGGACTTTGGGCCTTTGTGAAATATCAGCTGCTCATAGGTGGATGGATTCTCAATTCTGTTCCACCTGTCTATACATCTGTTGTAGTTCCAGTACCAGCCTGTTTTGACTAATGTGGTGGGATAATAGGTTCTAAAATCAGGTAGAGTGAGGTCTCCCACTTTGTTCTTCTTCTTTAGTAATGCTTTACTTATCCAGGGCCTCTTCCCTTTCCATATGAAGTTGGTGATTTGTTTTTCCATCTTATTAAAAAACGTCAGTGGAGTTTGGATTGGCATTGCATTGTATCTGTAGATTGCTTTGGGTAGAATAGACATTTTCACAATGTTGAATCTTCCTATCCATGAGCAAGGTATGTTTTTACCTGTGTAGGTCTCTTTTGGTTTCTTATGGTAGTGTCTTGTAATTTTCTTTGTATAGGTCTTTTACATCTCTGTTAGATTTATTCCTAAGTGTTTTATTTTTTGTGTGTGGGCTATTGTAAATGGTATTAATCTGATGATTTCCTCTTTGAAGTTCTCTTTGCTAGTTAGAAGAATCCAACTGATTTTTGTATATTCATCTTGTCTCCTGATATTTTGCTGAAATCTTCTATGAGTTCCAATAGTTTTCCTGTGGATTCTTCAGGGTTTTCTTTGTATAAGATCATATCATCTGCAAATAGAGATACTTTTATGTCTTCCTTACCAGTTTGGATGACTTTTATTTCTTTGTTGTTGTTGTTGTTGGGTGCCGTCGAGTCAGTTCTGACTCATAGCGACCCTATGCACAACAGAATGAAACACTGCCCGGTCCTGCACCATCTTTAAAATCGTTGTTATGTTTGAGCTCATTGTTGTAGCCACTGTGTCAATCCACCTGGTTGAGAGTCTTCCTCTTTTCTGCTGACCCTGTACTCTGCCAAGCATGATGTCCTTCTCCAGGGACTGATACCTCCTGAAAACATGTCCAAAGTATGTAAGATGCAGTCTCGCCATCCTGGCCTCTAAGGAACATTCTGGCTGCACTTCTTCCAGGACAGATTTGTTCGTTACATGGTATATTCAATATTCTTCGCCAACACCACAACTCAAAGGCATCAACTCTTCTTCAGTCTTCCTTATTCATTGCCCAGCTTTCACATGCATATGATGTGATCGAAAATACCATGGCTTGGGTCAGGCTCACCTTAGTCTCAGGGTGACATCTTTGCTCTTCAACACTTTGAAGAGGTGCTTTTCAGCAGATTTGCCCAATGCAATGTGTCTTTTGATTTCTTGACTGCTGCTTCCATGGCTGTTGATTGTGGATCCAAGTAAAATGAAATCCTTGACAAATTCAATCTTTTCTCCATTTATCATGATGTTGCTCATTGGTCCAGTTGTGAGGATTTTTGTTTTCTTTATGTTGAGTTGTAATCCATAGTGAAGGCTGTGGTCTTTGATCTTCATCAGTAAGTGCTTCAAGTCCTCTTCACTTTCAGCAAGCAAGGTTGTGTCATCTGCATAACGCAGGTTGTTAATGAGTTTTCCTCCAATTCTGATGCCCCATTCTTCTTCATATAGTCCAGCTTCTTGTATTATTTGTTCAGCGTACAGGTTAGATAGGCATGGTGAAAGAATACAACCTTGACACATACCTTTCCTGACTTTAAACCAACCAGTATCCCCTTGTTCTGTCTGACCACTGCCTCTTGATCTATGTAAAGTTTCCTCATGAGCACAATTAAGTGTTCTGGAATTTCCATTCTTTGCAGTGTTATCCATTGTTTGTAATGATCCACACAGTTGAATGCCTTTGCATAGCCAATAAAACACAGGTAAACATCCTTCTGGTATTCTCTGCTTTCAGCCAGGATCCATCTGACAGAAGGGAAGAGCACACTCAGCATTTCTTAAGCTGAAAGAAAGAAAGAAAAAATTCAAGCCTCGAGTTGCAATAGTGAAGGATTCCATGCGGAAAATATTAAACAACGCAGGAAGCATCAAAAGAAGATGGAAGGAATGCACAGAGTCATTATACCGAAAAGAATTAGTTGATATTCAAACATTTCAAGAGGTGGCATATGATCAGGAACCAATGGTACTGAAGGAAGAAGTCCAAGCTGTTCTGAAGGCATTGGCGAAAAACAAG
This sequence comes from Elephas maximus indicus, assembly GCF_024166365.1. NCBI lineage: Eukaryota > Metazoa > Chordata > Mammalia > Proboscidea > Elephantidae > Elephas > Elephas maximus. Next base: position 53,204,912 of record NC_064829.1, on the reverse strand, counting down.
GATCCAGGAATTGATGGAATATCAATTGAGATGTTTCAACAAATGGATGCAGTGCTGGAGGTGCTCACTCATCTATGCCAAGAAATATGGAAGACAGCTTCCTGGCCAACTGACTGAAATGGATCCATATTTATGCCTATTCCCAAGAAAGGTGATCCAGCCGAATGTGGAAATTATAGAACAATATCATTAATATCACATGCAAGCAAAATTTTGCTGACGATCATTCAAAAATGGCTGCAGCAGTATATCCACAAGGAACTGCCAGAAATTCAGGCCGGTTTCAGAAGAGGACGTGGAACCGGGGATATCATTGCTGATGTCAGATGGATCCTGGCTGAAAGCAGAGAATATCAGAAGGGTGTTTACCTCTGTTTTATTTACTTTTATTTTATTTATCTAGCCTAATTGCTCTGGCTAGGACCTCCAGCACAATGTTGAATTATCTCACTCAACAGCAGAATGTTCTTGTTCTCAAGGGGAATACTTTCAGATTCTCTCCATTTAGGATGATGTTGGCTGTTGGCTTTGTATAAACAAACGCCCTTTATTATGTTGAGGAATTTCCCTTCTATTCCTGTTTTGCTGAGAGTTTTTATCACAAATGGGTGTTGGACTTTGTCAAATGCCTTTTCCGCATCAATTAATAAGATCATGTGGTTTTTGTCATTTGTTTTATTTATGTGATGGATTACATTGATTGCTTTTCTGACACCGATCCATTCTTGCATACCTGGTATGAATCCCACCTGGTCATGTTAAATTATTTTTTTAAATATGTTGTTGAATTCTATTGGCTAGAATTTTGTTGAGGATTTTTGCGTCTATGTTCATGAGGGATATTGGTCTGTGATTCTTTTCGTGGTGTCTTTAGCTAGTTTTGGTATCAGGGTTATGCTGGCTTCATAGAATGAGTTTGAGAGTATTTCATCTTTTTCTATGCTCTGAAAATACCTTTAATAGTAGTGGTGTGAACTCTTCTCTGAAAGTTTGGTAGAATTTTCCAGTGAACCCATCAGGGCCAGGGCTTTTTTTTGTTGTTGTTGTTGGGGGTTTTTTAATTACCTCTTCAATGTCTTCTTTTGTTGTAGGTTTCTTTAGTTATTCTACTTCTGTTTGTGTCACTTGAGGTAGGCAGTGTGTTTCTAGACTTTTGTCCATTTCCTCTAGGTTTTAAAATTTGTTAGACTACAATTTTTCATAGTATTCTGTTATGATTCTTTTAATTTCTTTTGGGTCTATTGTGATATTGCCCATCTCGTTTCTTATTCTGGTTTTTTGCTTTCTCTCCTGTTTTTCTTTTGTCAATTTGGCCAATGGTTTATCAATTTTGTTGATCTTTTCAAAGAACCAGCTTCTGGTCTTGTTAACTTTTTCAACTGTTTTACTAGTCTCTATTTCATTTAATTCTGGACTAATTTTTATTATTTTCTTTCTTTTGGTGCCCAAGGGCTTCTTTCACTGCTCTCTTTCTATTTGTTCAAGTTGTAGGGTTAATATTTTGATATTGGCCCCCTCTTCTTTCTGTATGTGTACATTTATTACTATAAATTGAACTTTGAGCACTGTTTTTGCTGTCTCCCAAAGGTTCTGGTGCAGTGTGTTTTCATTCTCACTTGATCTGTGAATTTCTTTCTTCTGTCCTTAACTTCTTCTATAACCCAGTAACTTTTGAGCAAGGTGTTGTTCAGTTTCATGTGCTTGATTTTTTTTTCACTTGCTTTTTCTGTTATTGATTTCTATTTTTATGGCTTTATGGTCAGAAAAGATGCTTTGTAATATTTTGATGCTTTGGATTCTGTTAAGGCTTGCCATATAGCCTAATATGTAGTCTATTCCGGAGAATGTTCCATGTGCATTTATGAAAAAAAAGTATACTTGGCTGCTGTTGGGTGGAGTGTTCTGTATATGTCTATGAGGCATAGTTGGTTTATCGTGGCCTTTAGATCTTCTGTGTCTTTATTGAGCTTCTTTCTGTATGTTCTATCCTTCACCAAAAGCGGTATGTTGAAGTTTGCCACTATTATTGTGGAGCTATCTCTATTTCCAGTGCTGTTAGAATTTATTTTATATATTTTGGAGCCCTGTTGTTGGGTGCATAAATATTTATTATGATTATGTCCTCCTGGTGTATTGACCCTTTAATCATTTTATAGCATCCTTCCTTATCCTCTGTGGTGAATTTAACTTTAAAGCCTACTTTGTCAGAAATTAATATTGCCACTCTGGCTCTTTTTTGATTCTTGTTTAATTGATATATATATTTGTTTGTGTCTTTAGCTCTAAGGTGTGTGTCTTGTAGGCAGCATATAGACGGATCGTGTTTTTTTTAATCCATTCTGCCACTCTCTGACTCTTTATTGGTGCATTTAGTCTGTTTACATTCAGGGTAATTATGGATAGGTATGAGTTTGGTGCTGTCATTTTGATGTCCTTTTTTTGTGTGTGTGTATGTTGTTGATAGTTTCTTTATTCCACTTAATTTTCTGTGCTGTAGTTTTTCTTATGTATTTTCTCTACATTTTTTTTCATTGTTGTTGATTTTGTATTTGCTGCGTCTTTATGTTTTTCATTTCGATGTGTAGGATTGTGAGTTTTCTTTCTGGTTACCTTAATATTTACTCCTATTTTTCTAAGTTTAATCCAATCTTTTATTTCTTTATATTGCCTTGACTTCCTCTCTACATGAAAGATCTATGACTACATTTATTTAATCCCTCTTTTTTGTTTTAATATTGTCATCTTTTGTATATTGATGTCTCTGTTTCCCTCTTTTCAGTGTCTTAGCTTTGATTTATTTTTGGTGACTTCCCTATCTGGGTTGATACCTGGTTACTCTGTCCTGTGTTCTGGTCTTGGGTTGTTATTTGATGTTATTGATTTTCTAACCAGAGGACTCCCTTTAGTATTTCTTGTAATTTGGGGTTTTTTTTGGAAATTTCCTAAAATTCTGTCTATTTAGAAATGCCCTAATATTGCCATTATATTTGAGAAAAAGTTTTGTTAGATATATAATTCAGGGCTGGCAGTTTTTTTTTTCCTTCAAGCCTTTATATATGTCATCCCATTTCTTTCTTGCCTGCATGGTTTCTGCTGAGTAGTCTGAGCTTATTCTTATCCTCTGGAGAAGGCTTTCCTTTGTAGATGGCTTTTCATTTTCATTTATCCATAGCTGCTCTTAAAATTCTCTATATTTGGTTTTGGCAAGTTTGATTATAATATGTCTTGGTGACTTTCTTTTAGGGTCTACCTTGTGTGGGGTTTGATGAGCATCTTGGATAGGTATCTTCTCATCTTTCATGATATCAGGGAAGTTTTCTGCCAACAAATCTTCAACAATTCTTTCTGTATTTTCTTTTACCCCTGCCTGTTCTGGTTCTCCAATCACTTGTAGGTTATTCCTCTTGATAGTGTCCCACATAATTCTTAGGTTTCTTCATTTTTAAAAATTATTTTATCTGATTTTTCCTTCAATAAGTTGGTGTCAAGTGCTTTATCTTCAATCTCATTAATTCTGATTTCCATTGCCTGAATTCTGCTCCTATAACTTGTCATTCAGTTGTTTAATCCTGAAATTTTTTTGTTAATCTTCTGGATTCCTGTTTAGTGCCTCACTATGGATTCTTGCAGCTTGTTAAATTTGTCATTATGTTCTTCTATAATTTTCTTAAGTTCCTCTATTGCTTTGTCTGTGTGTTCCTTGGCTTGTTCTGCATTTTGCCTAATCTCTTGAAGAGTTCTGTATATTAATCTTTTTTATTCTACCTTTGGTAATTCCAGGAAGTTGTCTTCCTCTGGAAGATTTCTTGATTCTTTGTTTTGGGAGCTGAAACCATCACAGTCTGCCTCTTTATGTGATTTCATATTGACTGTTGTCTCTGAGCCATCAGTAGGTTATTGTATTTATTTATTTTATGTTTGCTTACTGTGTCCTAGCTTCTTGTTTTGTTCTGTTTTGATATGCCCAAATAGGCTGCCCATGTGAGCTAGTTTGATTACTGACACCTGTCTACAAGTGGTTAGGTCTGTTACTAAGTATGTGAGCCCATGAGTCCATTTGCTTTTCTTGTATGGATTCAGCTCAGGTGTCCAGGTAGTTGGTCACTAAGTGTGTGGTGCAGGCTCTCACCTACGGTCCTCGATGGGCAGGGATGATTGGTGTAGGCACAGGTACCTGGCTGCAGCAGGTGGTCACACACTAAGCAAGGCAGAGAGCTGAGAGCTGCCCTTGAGTGTCTGGAAAGAAAGCGTGCCTCTGTTCCATAGAGCACATAGGTGGGTGGGTTTTGCTGCTGGAATATGGGCATCCAATGCTGTTGGCTGTAAGGTCTGGGAAGCACCACTTATTCTTGGACCCCTTGAGTGGGTGGACAGGTGGTGTGGGTGGATCCACCAGTCCTCAGGCCCCTGATGTGAGTAGGTGAGGACCCTGCTTAATAGGCAGAATGGTGTCAAATGTTATGAACTTGCCACTCCACCATATAGCTGATATAGTTGAAGTTAGGCTTCAAGTATATACCCTGTTGTACAGTGCTAATGAGGGCCTACGCTGTTGAAATGGGCCCACATACATCTCTGCAGGGGTGAAAGGCTTTCAAAGTCTGTGGCCCTGTTACTCCTGTGCCTGTGCAAAGGAGCTGTACCTGCCCTGCGTTCCGAGCTTAGGGGAGCTGGCAGATTACTTTTCCTGTTCATTAATTTGTTCCCTCCCCAAAACCAGGAGAATGGCTCAGAGCATGTGATGGGTCCTACTTATGGCCCAGGGACATGGCAATCTCTGAAGCTGGCCCAGGACCAGGTGCAGAGTGAGGAGGGGGCAGGTAAATGGGAGAGAGGTTTTTCCCAGAGGGGTGTTTTTGACACTTGCAGTAGGTTTGATGCATGTACTTATCTTTTCTGATTGAGTGCCAGTTTTCACCGGTTCTGGAAGCTTGAGTAGACTCTCTACCACTAGGTCTCTCCCGATGTGGAAAACGCATCCTGAGCACCACTGCTTGCCTCACTGCTTGTGCCAGTGATCCAGCCTGCAGGGAGCTGGTTCCCTCAGGGTTAGGCCTGGCAATTCCTTGCTGCTCCTGAACTGTCTCTCCTTCCCTTTGCCACTCAGTCTGATTCCTTAACTTTGCCTTTGATGTTAAGGGCTCCTAGGTTGTCATATATAATCAGTTCACTTGTTTTGGGGGGGTCTTTGTTGTAAGAGGGGTCAAAGGAAGCATCTGACTACTCTGTCATCTTGGCCCTGCCTCCTCTACTTTTTTTTTAAGCAAACAGAGATACTAATTTAATATTTATTAGGTTGAACCATACGCAAATGTCAATATCTGATCATTTTTTAAATGTGGCAAAATATATATATTTCACCACAATTAAAGTGAAATATATATATATAACATTTACCATTTTGACCATTTTTTGTACAATTTAGTGACATTATTTGTGTCCCCCATGTTGAGCAATCATCACCACTATCTGTTTCCAATATTTTTATCAGTCTCAGCAGAAACTCAGTCCCCCATAAGCAATACCTCCCCATTTTCCCTTCCCACCCATCCGTGGTAACCACTAATAAACTTTAATCTCTATGCATTCGTTGATCTGTTTTTCAAGTTATGAGTTAATCTCTGAGTAAGTGCCTTAAACGTCAGTGTAAGCTGGACACATTTGGGATGCCTTTTCTCTATTCCACAACATCTAGCATGACTCCCACAAGCACTGAGTCCTTTATTCATATGTAAAAAAAGGACGCTTTGTAGTTGTGTTTGCAGTTTGTACTTGTGTAGGTATGTAGTTGTGTAATCTTCAGGAACTGATCTATTCCCTTCATCTGAATGCGGAAAAGAAAGCTAATGATTATAAAATTTTCTCCCTTAAAGGAGTGCATTTAGAATAAAAAATAGGATGAATGCAAGGAAATCTTGAGATAGTGTATGTGTGTGTTTTAGGAATAAGTGGGAAGACACCTTATTGTTTATGAACTTCATGACTTTAGGCCATACTTAATTCTGTTTCTACTGAACTCATAATGACCATTCTGGTTCTCTTTGAAACACAATAGCAGTTTTTTTCTAAAATGAAATATACATTCCAGAAGGGGCCCTGTAGATCATTCAATCTAGCCTTAACCCCAATTTATAGATGATGAAACTTAGATCAGGAAGTTACTTTCCCAAGGAACATAATATGTTAATGGTAGTTGGGATAAAATGCAGTCTCTCCTATACATTTCTCTCGTATTTCAGTATTTTCGAGCTAAGCATTCCTGGTTTATTTGAGGTGATCCCAAAAAATGACAGTTAAAACTTTGAAGTGATACAAAGAACAAGCTTGAATCCTGCACATATACCTGTGCTGGGAGTGAGTTAGTTCCAAAGCTTAGCATTATTTCTCACAGAAGCTTTTGTTTTTTACTTGATTTTGCTTACTCACTAGTTCTTCTTAGGTGTAATATAATATCTGCAAGGAAAGTAATTTTGCCAATTGTATTACAAGTGAAGAGAAAGAAAATGAACAACACAATCATTTTTAGAAAGGAGAAATTTGAATAAACTTAAAAAATAGGATGTTTTAGGATTATGAGACCATTTTGATATGAAGGTCCTGATTTGAAATTTTCAGTCTTAGTTTGCAGCATACTAATAGGGAAATTATATGCTATTCTGGTATTCTAGAATTTGGAGTTTCTTATTCTTTTTGATTGTAAATGGTTCTTTCTACTAGTTAGTTAACTTTTGTTGTTTTTCTGGATGTCCTATTTCTCCCAATAGATTGCCAGTTCTTTGAGGACAGAGATCAGCTTGTACACTCTCTACCCCGCTGTGGTGCTAAATTTGTAATGGGGCGTTTGTTCATCTTTGCTGACTATGGAAGTTTGTAATGATGTTCATAACTATTTCTGCCTCTCCGCCTTTGAGGCACATGAGAAGATTACATTTACTGGCCTCCCTTATGGTTGTGTGGGGACATGTGGACAATTCTGGCCAATGAGAGGAACTGTTGCACTTCCAGGCCAGAGCATCTAAGTACCAATGTGAGACCCACCAGAACATACTTTCCCCCACACTACAGTTACCAGCTACATTTACGTAGTGGCTGTTCTGTCAGCCTGGGGTCTGAAATGAATATGTGTGGCAAAGAGCCCTGAGTCCCCCCAGGATGAACATGTAGTATGAACAAGAAATAAACCTTTGTTGTTCTCAGACACTGTTGTTTTGGGGGTGTTATAGCACTCCTAACTCATCCTGCCAGATATACTAACTGACCGATTACTTCTGAGAGTTCAGTTGCCACACCGTTCCAGAAAAAAGGCAAGCATGTGAAGACAGCCACATCACTCATTCATTTTCCTGGTGCTTGGGTAACCAGGCAGCAGGAACATTTGGTATCTTCCTCTTCTGCCCAATGACAGAGGAAACGTGAATCTACTAGTACTACATGCATCTAGACAGATGTGTGACATGAACACACAGAGAATCAGAATCCTTCCCTGGTGTCTCCAAGCCTACTGCATGCTGTAAGATATCTAAATATTTTTACTATGGATGTAGAGACATATATTATTAATGGTATAATATTTACTTAATCATTTCATGAAGGCATATATTTTAATGAATTCCCCAGACATTGGGTATGCTTCTGTAGACTGTTTATGAGCTTTATATGCCTCCTTTTTCCATTCTAAAAGTACCATCCCTAACTTCACTCTGTGTTTTTGCAATTTCTGGAATGAGTGCATTTTCAAGGAAAGAAACAATCCATTTTCAGGCAGCATAGCCAGATGTTGAATATCTTGGTCACATGTTCTCTTAGACATTTCTTCTGTTGTGTTTAACATTCCTTTACCCTGCAATGTTGTCACCTTTCATTTACTCTCAGCCTGGTACAAGAGTGTCTTCAGGGCTCTGTTCAAGCCCCAAGATTTCCTGATTATCACGTCTTTTTGGATTGAGGCCATGTAGTACAGGCACTATAGGAGGTCCTTCAAGTGGAAACACTGGTGGTGGGCCTGTACAGGTCTACAGGTCTCCTCTAGAGTTATCCCCTTGAAATAGCCTGGGAGTTCCCTAAGGAGTAAAAACATGTTGGAGGAATACAGGCAACACCAGAGGGAAGAAAGGCAACGTGAACACGAAAAAATTGTGTAGTAGAGAAAGAAATATGTCACTTTTCAGACTCCTATTATCAATTGTCATTTGTCTTGGTTAAATTCATGGAAATCTGAGGCCAGCCAAGAATATTTATGCTTTAGCTGCTCGGCAGATATTCTTTTTTGTTGTTGTTCACTCCATATTGATTGAGAAGTAAAAATATTTATAGCATGTCGAGGCCTTAGGGAAAACACGTAAGAATTAGTAACTATCTTAATGTTGAGGCACTTATACCCTGTTAAGGAAAGAAATTTATGTTTTTAAAACAATTGTGATAAAATAGGAGCTAAAACACATCATTCATTCACGTAGTTCTTAATTTATCCGTTAAAAAAAAAACCCAGTGCTGTCGAGTCAATTAAGACTCATAGAACCCTATAGGACAGAGTAGAACTGCCCCATAGAGTTTCCAAGAAGCGCCTGGTGGATTCAAACTGCTGACCCTTTGGTTAGCAGCTGTAGCACTTAACCACTATGCCACCAGGGTTTCCATTGGCAAGTAAAAATGGAGAGGAACACATGATATTGGCTGTTTTTAGAAGATAGAAATGTCTAATAATAATAATGGTAATAATTTCTGATACTAACGCTTATTAGGTGCTTCTATGTGGACAATACTCTCTTTGAAGTATTTTGTAAGAATTACATTATTGAATTCTCAGTGCCTTAGGTATTTCTTCATTTCAGCCAGGAGTAATCTGAGGTCAAAAAGATTTTGTAACTTGCCCAAGGTCAACATAGCAGATCAGTGGTAGAATTGTGAGGTGAACCCAGACCACCTGGACTGCAAGCCTGTGCCCCTGATCTCTACACTAATCTGTTGACCCTTGTCTTTTGTGCAGTTTAGTGTTAAAAAAATGGGAAGAGCCATGTAATTGTCCTATGGGATCTTTTTTGGCTGGAAAGAGTTTGAGGCTTAGAGGATATTGATGGAGGAGTTAAGAGTTTGGCTTTTTCTGAAATTCCCATTTTCATTTGTGTCTTGGATAATGCCAAGTGGGGCTTGGAAGGCAGATCTTCTGCACATTTTTTTTTTTTTAAATCCATGAAGTTATAAAGAGGTAGCTAAGACTCTTGGCAGAAAGGAATTTGGAGTTTTACCACTCTTCTTTAAAAAGCAAAGATGTCACTTTCATGACTGAAATGTGTCTGACCCAAGCCATAATTTTTTCAATCACCTCATATAACTGGTGGCACAGTAGTTAAGAGCTCAGGCTGCTAACCAAAAGGTCAGCAATTTGAATCCACCAGCCATTAAGGGGCAATTTGAAACCACTATGAGGCAGTTATGCTCTGTCCTATAGGGTCCTTATGAGTCTGAATTGACTCAACAGCAACATTTTTTTCTTTTTTTTCCATATATACAAATGTGAAAGTTGAATAACAAAAAAAAGACAGAAGAAGAGTTGATGCATTCAAATTGTGGTGTTGGTGACTAACACTGAATATACTGTGCACTGCCAGAAGAATGAATAATCAGTCTTAGGAGAGATGCAACCAAAATGTTCTCATAGCACTAATAGATTACATACATTAGAAACATATTCAAAATGTAATTTTCAAATGATGCAAGGTAAAACATACACTATTTGAAAATGTCTCCTCCAATATGATGGCTTCATAATCATCAATAGCTATATCCCAAGGTTCTATATATACTTGGAGGTTAACACTCTATTTCAAATAGGTCTAATTATACAGGTCTAATCTATTTTTTTTTTGTTTCAAATAGGTATAATTAATCCATTGTTTATGCCTCATTCCTGACAAACAGCATATACCACACATAGAAATTTCAGTTCTCCTATTTCTTTTGTTATTCATTTGTGTTTGTATTGTTACTGTTAACTTCAATTCGTGATTTTTAGCAGTGATATTTTACATTATTTTTTACCTTATTATGGAGGTAATGTAGTTAACAATAGTCAACATGATCTACAAATCCACTTGACTAAGCACAAATGAATGGCAATATCTGGCATTACTTGGACAAGAAACAAAAGAATGAGGTTGCTGGTGTTCACGATTTTGGTTTAAGAAATTCCTGCTCTTTTCAGAAGATTTCTGTGCACTGCCTGGGGCACGAGCCCTTCTTATACAAGGTTCAGTACAGAAACCAGTGGCCATTTATATACTAAATATTGACAAAATTAATTCCTAATTTTAAGATAAATTTGTTCTAATATTTTCTTTCTGCATCTCATTAGATCATCGCACAACTCACTGTGGAGACAGTGCCTCTTAGGCCCTTCTTTCATTTATGAAAAAGAACTAAACGCATTTCAAAAAAGACATTTCTGTTAACACTGTGCAGATCACTGATCTAGATAAACAAAAAAACCCAGTGCTGTCGAATCTATTCCAACTCATAGCGACCCTGTAGGACAGAGTAGAACTGCCCCATAGAGTTCCCAAGGAGTGCCAGGTGGATTCAAACTGCGGACCTCTTGGTTAGCAGCTGTAGCACTTAACCACTACACCGCCAGGGTTTCCCTGGCCTAGCTAGTTAAGTAAAAATTAGAATTACAATAAGTTTTAGAAGTTTAGAAGAGAGTGAGATTATTTTCAGCTGGAGGGATCATGAGTCTGCAGTAGTAAGATCATATCCAAGTAGATCATTGAGAGGTAGAAGGAATATTGATAGAAATACAATTAGGGTATTCCAGGTAAAGGGACTGGAATGAGCAAAGCAAGTAATTTTGGAGGTCGTAAGGAAGGAGAGTTTAGGGTACACAATCACAAATTTAATTTTAGATGTGGCGAGTTTGCCGTACTGGTTAAATATATAGGTAGCAATGTCTTTCAAGCACATGGATCTTTAGGGTTGATGTTTTGGGGGGATCTTGGAGACACTGACTTAGCAATCATCTCCATAAGGATACTTTCTATAGCCATGAAAGTGATTTACCAAGACAGAGTGGTAAGTATTTAAGGACTGCTCTTGTGAGTAATGAATACATTGAATGCCCTTCAGGAAGTCTTTGTTCATTCTCTTTTTGAGTTCCCTTTTATTGCTGGACAGTTGAGGTTGCTGAAAGAGTGACTCCCAGATTTTTGAGTCTTTGAAGAAAAATGAAGTTTGTCAACGTTCCAGTACTGGGTGTGGACACCCACAGAAATTTCTGCTTTTCATTGGAAGGGGGAAGCTGGTCATATAGTTAGAGCTAGAATCAGATTGAGACTTGGATTTGAGAAGAGGGGTTAAGTGATGAATAATTAAAGTGACAGAATCATGAAATAAATGACTGGGAATAGTTTATGTATTAACATCAAAATACAAAGTCAAGGGGACATGCCTTGAAGCATTAATACATACTTTAAAGAAATTAAAGCAAACCCTATTTAATCAACTACCACAATCATTTTTAACTTGAACTTCAGAGCCTTGGTGGCATAGTGGTTAAGAGCTACAGCAAGCTACAGCTGCTGACCAGAAGGCTGGCAGTTCAAATCCACCAGCCACTCCTTGGAAACCCTATGGGGCAGTGCTACTCTGCCCTATAGGGTCACTATGAGTCAAAATCGACTCGATGGCAATGGATGTGGTATGGCAAGGTAATAACAGATGATGACACAGTCCCTCCCCAGAAGTACTTTATACTCTTTGTGGAAAAAGAAGAGATAGAATAATTTATAGATAAAATAACAAACATTAAATTGGATAACTAATTGTCCATGTGATGGTAGGGGCAATAATGGCTACAGGTGTTTTTGTAATGATTTACTCTTAATTGTGATTATCGAACACTACATTGAGGAAGGTCTTAGGCTGAGCCTTGATGAATTGCATTTTCTCTATCAAATTAAATGTTGCTTATTCCATAATGACTTCGAAATATCAATGCATAAGCTATTTTTACTGTTCTGTTTGAATATTTAAAGAGTTGAAATACATGGTATTAGAGTTTCTTCATTATGTTTTTAAAATATTTCTCACAGAACTTTAAAAATGTATAAACATGATGTAAAATTAATATGTACAGATATACTCTTAGGGAAACAGCACTATGGTATAGTGGAGTGACTGCTGTTTTAGAATCAAAATAGTATTCATGTTCATTTCCATTCTTTGAACAAGTAACACTATGTTTGAAAAAGAACCTTCATCTTCAAAGTAGAGGACCTAATATCTCCCTCTCAGGGTTCTTAAGAGGATCCTGTGAAATCAAGCATATACTACTACAAAAACTGAAAAGTGATAAACCAACACCAGGCAAAATGTCAATTTATATTCATCTTTCCTTTATAGAAACATATATGCATATTTTTTCTCTTAAGGAATTTTTTTTTTTCTTTTAAACTAAATATTGTTTCTAGCAAAAGAAGCCTTTCAAGTAAGGCTGGTGTTATTATTCCTTACAAGTTTCATCTTGATTCACAAACATTTTATGCCAAGAATAATGCTGTTTTAAAGACAATAAGTGCCTGCTTTTGCCTGAGGCCACTGGAAGCCCTGCACAAAAGGCAGGAGGGATTAAAGGCCCTTAATCATATTTTCCCATTTTTAACTGTTAGTTTTAACACTCTTGAGCCATTTCTCTCCTTTTGCTAGGCCCTACAGAGGCCCATAAATCTTAATTAGAGACACAGTTTTTTTCTTATGAAACCTGAGCTGCAAGAAACCTTTCTTATTTTTTATTTTTAAGACTAGCTCCATGTGTTGACTCATAAAACAAACAAGACTTTTACACTCAAAGGATTTTGAAAGCTGTTATGGCTGCTGTCATGTGGACCTGGTACCATAATTATTATTATTATTGTTTTGTTTTTTTACACATGAGCTTCTGATTTTATAGAACATGACCAAAAAAAAAAAAAAGGAACTTACACCAGACTGGTCTCGGTTTAGAAAGTGGAGGTTCATACAGACACAGACATGAAAGAAACTGGAATCCAAGATTCCATTGAGGAAAGGATGACTTTCTGGGTGCTGTGGGGTCTGGAGGCTTCCTGATGGGGGTCTTCACAAAGGAAACAATCTTTTGACTGGAATCTGGTGGGTAAAACAAGGAAGGTGTCTGCAACTGCATTTCTTAACCCTTTATACTGGGGGATTGGCCTCGACATCATTAGGACTCTGGATCCAGGATCCAGATGAGAGACTCCAGAGTAGTTTAATCACAAATACCAGTGGCAGTCACTCCAGCCTCTAGAAAGTTCTGAATCTAATTCTAAATGATGTGTCTCCAGAAAATTCCAATAATACTATGTAAGAACCTAATGAGGCATGAAGCAATGCCAGTCAATATGTCCAGAGACTACTATGATGCAAGTTACCCGGCTTGCTAGGTGTCAACTTGTATGCTCTCCCCTGTCCCTTGAAAACTTCCAATGGTTGTTCATTGTCCAGAAGATTACATTAAACCCCCCAAGACCACTCCCAGTCTGGCCTCAACCTTATGAACCACATATCTGTCTCCCACCAAACTGCATCTCTTCTCCAGTTCATACAGAGAATGCACACCTAGTGCTTTCCAAATAAACCTTATTCTTATATGTGTATCTCTATAAACCTTATTCTTTTTGCAACTCTATGGCTTTGCAAGTGTTGAGATGTATAGGGAGAAAGGAGCAATTGCAAAATGAAGGTAGTATAGGTTTTAGAGTTAAGAGGTCCAATTATTAACTAAATAGCCATGGACAAATTGCTTAACCCCTCTGAGCCTCTTCTTCTTCATCTGTAAGATGGGGATGACAATTACCTCTTGGTGGTGTTATGAGGATTAAATGAGATATTTGCAATGCATCTAGCACCATGCCTGCAACAAAATAAGTACTTCATAATATTTATGCGCTCTCTCCTTTCTTCTGCTTGGAAGGCAATGGCCCTACCCCCTGAGTTCCGATCACCTAAGAGGCTGGCAAATTATACCTCATTTGTGAAGCCTTTAATAAATTCTTCCAGGCATGTTAAGGTGAATTAGGATGAACGATTTGGCAACGAAAGGTAGAATGGTTAGGAGGAAGGAGGGACTGAGAATAAGCAAGCCAGCCAAAACCCTTTTCTCCTTGAAACCAAAGCACATTTTTCTGCAAAAGAGACCTTCTGGCACCTTGCCTAGTTCTATCTCCTCAGGCAACTCTCGGGTTTCTTTGAAGTTTTGCCTGTCTCCAACCTTCTCCCCACCCTACGCCCTCTCTCACCTTTACCCACCTCACCTAAGGCTTCTTCCAATGCTCTTCTTGGCTGGTTGACAAGTCTTTTGTCCCCTGGCTTACACCCTCACACATGACAGACATTATTCACTCATTTGTTGCTGTTGTTGGCTGCTATCAAATAGGCCCTAGACTCAGAATGACCCCATGCACAACGGAATGAAAAGCTGCCTGGTCCTGCACCATCCTCATGATGGATTGGGGATTGGAACATTGTGATCCATAGAGTTTTTCATTGGCTGATTTTGGACATAGCCAGCTAGGCCTCTGAGACCTATTCAGCATCATAGCAATACATAAGCCTCCACTGACAGATGGGTAGTGGCTATGCATGGAGTGCACTGGCCAGGATTCAAACCCAGGTCTCCTGCATGGAAGGGGAGAATTCTATCACTGAACCATCAATGCAACTCTTATTACCACCTTAGATTTCTCATGCCATTTTACTCCTTCATTAGATTCCATATAATTGTTTTTATTCAACCTCCTTGGATCACAAAATGCAAGGCATCTTTGCATTGTAGACTCACAGGATTGTAAACATGGACCCAATATTTTATAGTTGAAGAACAGGAGACTCAAAGAGGTGAAAAGATCTTCTTGAGTTAACACTGAGAGGCAGGTTAAGGCCCAAGCTCATGTCTTCCGGGTCCTGACCAGTGCTGGTCTACTGTGCCATACTGATTCTTTTAACCGTGTGTGGCACTTTGCAAACTTAAGGGAATTTCTGAGTGTTGAAACAATGCTCTATAGCTGTGTGGGGTCCAGCCCAAAACCAAAGAATTTCCTTCCTACACTGCTAAGTCACAGGGATTTTTTACCCAAGCCAACTAGGATGCTCCATGCCAAGCACATCCATGACCAGAGGGATGAAAGGAAGAGACTCTTTGAGCACAGGCTGCCCCTAGAGAGACTGGCAGATATAGCAAGTTGTCCCATGGAGTTGGACAGACATGGACTTCAGAGAAATGTCAGAAATTCCCAGCAGACAGAACTACCCTACTGAATTTCCTACTCAATTTGATTCTCCAACTTAATCTCTCCCTACTCCCAGATGGATACTTGACTGTGGTTTATTAGGGATTCATATTAAGGACACTGTGATAGTGTGACTGGGGCTTTCTGGATGTAACAAAGAGGTGGAGAAAAGAATGAATATTTTTTGAGCCTTATACAGGGTCAGATCAGGTAATTTCACATGCACATTCTTACATAAATTTTCATAAAAACCTTGATGAGGTTTAGAGAAATTGCCCCATTTTATAGTTGGGAAAACTGAGGCTTAGGAATACTAACTAACCTGCAAATGTTACTCAAGAAGCTAAAGCCAGATTAAAACTTTGCTGTACTTAACTTGTTGTTGTTAGCTCTCATCAAGCGGACTCCCAACTCATGGCAACCCACATACAACAAAATGAAATGCTGCCTGGTCCTGTATCATCCCCTTGATTGGTTGTGCATAGGACCATCACTGTGAGTCATAGGATTTTTACTGGATGATTTTCAGAAGTAAATCACCAGGTTTTTTCCCCTACTCTGTGTTAGTCTAAAAGCTCCACTGAAACCTGTTCAGCATATGGTCACATTCAAGCTTTCAATGACAGGTGGTGGCTGTGCGTGATATGCGCTGGCTGGGAGTTGAACCCTAGTCTCCCACATGGAAGCAAGAATTCTACCAGTGAACCATCGCTATGCCTGTGTGATTTAGGAAAGGCCAATTTTGTTTAGAAATGCTGAATATAGGCATCATGGTAAGGTGCACAAAGCCCTTTACTGAGATTTTGTAGATATGAGTTCTAGGCTCTAATTTTCTATTTGTGTTGCTTTCAACTAGCCCCCCAATTCCTGCCTATATTTCTCTTCCCTCATCTTAAAACTACGTGTTAATTCTGCCTCACTGTTTCACCAGCATGTTGGGAAAATCAGATGAGACAATGAATTAGACAGTACTTTGAAAATTGTAAAGTTATATACAAATACAAGTCATTATTATTGTTTCATTACTAAGTAAATATTAATAGATGAATAACACCTAGAAAGGATACAAATTTCTGCATTTTTTTTTCAAATTCTTTGATAGTTAACCAAAACCCATAGTCTCTCACAATGTATTCTACTCCACTAGTAGGTTGATTTGATACCCCAACACTATTAACTTCTCTTCAACTAGGAGTTAAAATGGTTACTAAATCCCAAAGCTGTATTTCTTAGTATTGAACATAATATGATCTCTTGATATTCTACTCTTTATGAGATGAATGAAATTCTAACATTCTTCTGACACTTGCTTTGTGCATATTTAAATTGTACTATAGTCATTGACAAGTTATATCTTGTTCAAATCCTTCCTTTTGGACACTGAAAAACAAAAATTACATTATCAGGTTTTTCAGAAATTGACCATTTATATTGCCCAGGTAGGAGTCCTGGCAGTGCACTGGTTAAGTACTCAGCTGCTAACCAAAAACTGATGGTTCAAGCCTACCCAATGGCTCCATGGGAGAAAGACCTGGCAATCTGCTCCAGTAAAAATTATAGCCTAGGGAAACCAAAGTCTCAGAGAAGAAACTAGTCTACAGGGCTAATAGCTTACACAAGCCACAGCCTCATCTACCTCATCTACCCTGAGACCGGAAGAACTAGATGGTACCCAGCTACCACTACTGACCAATTCTGATCAGGGCCACAATAAACGGACCTTTGGATAGAACTGGAGAAAAATGTGGAACAGAACTCAAATCTTTAAAAAGTCCAGACTTACTGGACCAATTGAGACTGGAGGACTCCCTGGCACTATTGCCTTGAGAATCTCTTTAACCTTGAATGGAAACTATCCCCTGAGGTCACCCTTTAGTGAAATTACAAATTGGCATGCAAAATAGAGGATATTCCCTGTGAGTACAGGGCTCCATTAAAAAACCATCTCTATGAGACCAAAAGGCCTATATGAGACCAAAAGGTCCATATGAGACCAAAAGGTCAACAACTGGCAAATTTTATGTTATATATATTTTACCACAATAAAAATTTTAAAATATTAGGGAAAGCTGCAAAAAAAAAAAAAAAAAAAAAATTACTCTAAAGCAAAGATTAGAAGACAAGGCAGGCAGGGAAACTGGAGTATTGGAAACAGAACAACCTAAATGCAATCAGTGACAATATTGACACATTGTGAAAAATGTAACTAATGTCTCTGAAAAACTTGTGTAGAAATTGTCAAAAGGGAACCTAATCTGCTATTTAAATTTTCACAGAAAACACAATAAAATATTTGCCAAAGAAAGTAAAGCCTAGGAAACTCTGGGGCAGTTCTACTCTGTAATATGGGGTCACTATGAGTCAAAATTGATTTGACAGCACCTAATAACAACAACATGGCCCAGGTTTTGGTGGTTGGAATTTCATGATATTATAGACAAAGCGAATTTCCTGTTTATCAAGATAGAGGAATAAACAGTACACAGCTAACAATGAACCAACTTGGAAGAACAACTATACTTTCCAACTTCTTTTTCCACTTTAGGTAATGATTTCTTCTTCAGCTAAGTGATACAGTTAAGCATAGGCACACATGCAAATGAGTATGTATGATTTTTTTCCTAAGAATAAAAATATGAAGGATGATTAAAATAAAATAAAAGTAATTTTAACGGGAAACTTGAAGATAATCTCATTTTCGTACAGCTAATTTGTGCCTATTATTTGTTTCCACATAATGGAAACAAATGGAGCACAATGGAGCACTTAATAAGCTACCTTGACTGCACTGAGGCAGGGGCTTAGTTCTCTGAATAAAGTTAAGTGGAGGCTCTCTCTCATGCGTTCACTGCATAAATGAGGAGAAGCAGGGGTTGAGGACCTTCCTACAAAAAAGGCTCAGGGTAGAGGTTCTGAAGGCAGCATGGCAGCTACAGCTAGGACTTGGCCTGGCCCAGCTCCTCTGGGAAAGGTGTCTGGGTGTGTGTATGAGTTGAGACTTGGATCACTAAAAGACTTTACATTTGGAGTTTATGACTCTTGCTTTTGAACTGGCTCCTCTCCCTGACCTGTTTCTTAAAGGAGCATAAAGGAGAAAGAATAATCTTTTGTCCCAGGCATTGTCACTTGGGTTTCTGGCTTGAAGGCACAGTAGGTTGGTTCCAAGTCCAGAAGCATTGGGTTTGAGCACATTTTCATCTTCTCTGGCAGCACCAGGTACAGGAGCATCATCTAGCTCAGAGAGGCCACTCTGGGGAGCTAATGAGGCCTGGAATCTGTGCAGATCCTGATTCGACTGATTCTTGACATATATAAGTCTTTCTGGTGGTGTTAAAGGAGTCCTGGATGGTGCAAACAGTTGACCTGATCACTGTATAACTGAAAGGCTGGAGGTTCGAGTCAACCTAGAGATTCCTCAGTCGAAAGTCCTGATGATCCACTTCTGAAAAATCAGCCACTGAAAACCCTACGGAGCACAATTCTACTCTGATACTCACAGTGTAGCTATGAATTGCAATTGACTTTATGGCAACTGGTTGGTTGGGTGATTCCAAAGAAGACTTGATGGAGAAGAACTCTGGAAAAGCCTGGGCTTCTAGCCATCAGAGTTTAATTATAACTGTCAATAGTGTCATCTCATCTTTGCTGGTTAAGAAAGCTGCTCAGATTACCAATCAATAATTAAATAATTCACAAATAAGCAGATAGATAAGGAAACACATTTATTTCTACAAATCATTAGAGTAAAATTATATGTTAGGAAAAATTCAAAACTACATTCTACAAATACCTTTTAAAAATGTACTCAAATTTATACCATTGATAGGAATATGGCTTTTATTCTCAGGTACCATTTATTAACCTGGGGGAGACAGGGGAACATGGGAAATGTCAACACAGACACGGATTATAATACAAGGTGGGTGGAAAGGAGAATAGAAAGAGAAAAATTAGGGGTGACTATAATAGGAACCCTGGTGACTGCTAACTGAAAGGTTGGTGGTTCAAACCCACCATCCACTGTTATGGGAGAAAGATGTGACAGTCTGCTTCCGTAAAGAATATAGCCTTGGAAGCCCCATGGGGTAGATTTACTCTGTCCTATAGGGTGACTATGAGTTGGGATTGACTTGATGGCAATATGTTATGGCTATACTCAGCATATTACTCCGTTCTTAGTGTTGGGATACAGCTGCTTTTAAGGTTCCTAGGTGACACAAATAGTTTGTAGTCAACTGCTGAGCTAACTGTAGGTAGTTCAAACCCACCCAGTGCTACTGCAGAGGAAAAGGCCTGGCAATCTCCTTCCATTAAGATTACAGCCAAGAAAACCCTTGGAACAGGTCTACTCTGTAACACATGTGGTTGTCATGAGTAGAAATGGACTTGAAGAAAATTGACAGCAATAACAACAATTGGTTTTTAATTGCTTTTCAATGTCAGGTACAACTTAATGAAGGCTACCCACATAAAAGAGGGGTAGATAGAGAAAACACATCGAAATGATGTTGTAATGGCATGGTTGAAGTTAGAAAGTCCAATCAATTAAGTTCCATAACTCATAGCTGTCCTTAGTCCTGGTAAGCCAATGCAACACTGACAGCTCTGTCAGGCTCTCCCAGTGCTAAGGAGAGAGTTTCTGTCTCTCTGGATTCTAGGGACACCTAGGACCCCTGCCTGCTATGCTTCCCTCATCTGTCCATATTCCTTCTGGGAATCGTAGAGCAAGAGATAATATATATTTCAAATTATTTGGGGTATGATGAGAGGAAAACCACCAATTCAATCATACCTAAGAGAAAAATTATTTAAAATCAAGGATGATAATGGTGGAATAATTTGGAAGCGGTACTAAAGATAGGTAGAACACCAGTGTTGACACTGGCTACAGGGTTTCCCAAAGACAAAAAGTGTCAAGTAGTCCTTGTGTGGGCTCCTGAAATCTGCACCCTAGCTTTTGTATGTATGGGCGTATTTACACTCTTTTGTTAAGAAGGAACGTGTATTTAACTATATTTTCAGTGGAGGCTGTATTACTCAGCCTTTCTAGCTGCTGTTAACAAGCAACTCCAAAAACCTCCATGGCTCACAGATTTCTTTCTCACTTAGGACCAGCTCAGTTCACTTAAAAGGCAGGGAGAGCGTGTTCTGCTCCACACTGATAATTAATGACTCAGTGGCTTTCCTTTAGTGCTCTGCCTTTCCCCATAACCTGTTTAGAATCCTCCATTAACTATTCTGTATCCACCCAGCTAACGATCAAAAAGGTAGAGTGTGAATGATTATGTGGGACAGTTTAGGGCCTGGCCTGGAATGATTTATATCACTTCTGCACATATTCTACTGGCAGAACTAGTCACATTACCCCATCTAGATTCAAAAAGGCTAAGAACTAGAGTTTTCCTGGTGCCCAGAAGTAAAATGAAATGTTTTGGTAAATACTGATTTCTTCTGCAGAGTTTATGACTCATCTATGGCTAGGAAATGTTGCCATGAGCATTCATTTGTAAAAAGGTCTGTTTTGCAGGGTACCATGATTTAGTTTGGCAGGCCTGGTGGGTCACAGGGAAATTGTTGGAATGGAATCAGGGAAGTAGCCTATTTCTCCAAAGCAAACTTGAAAGATTCAGCTGTTTCTAGGTATCTCAGCAGAGGTTTCCAGGGCTTAACTCACCATGTTCTCTGGACACCTTTCATCACTAAACCTCTGGGAGAGAAGAAAGAACTGCAAATGGGAAAGAAAAATGCCTTAGAGATCGCTAAGAAGCTGCCAATCTGGGTGAGGTTAACCACCCTGAACGGCATGAAGAAGACATCTTTCAGTTTGTTTCTTATACTTTTGGTGGGGACGGCATGTGTCTAGAATCATCTCAGACTTGAAAGCAAGAATTGAACCATAATTATGACAGTGCTGCCTAAAGGAAGTGAGATGTTGTAACTTCCTTGGCACTTGGTATTTGTCTCTGTTTGTTCCATGAAAACTCGTGAAAGTGTTGGCTGATGTAGTTAAGATCCGGTCCACTGCTATAAAGGATGTCAAGATCTTCAGTCAGATTTGTGGTTTGGTTTTCCATCAGCCTTTAGGAATGTTTCCTTTAAATGTAGTGGCATATTCCATTTACTCTCTGTACGGTGATCATAGTAAATATGAATGAGCCTTTAGAAAGAAAGATAGAGAGTGGAGATATAGGGAACTAAACCAATTTTATTTTATTTTTTTTATCCTCAAATAAGAAGTGTAAGCCTGCATTGCCTGATTTTACATAAGGGAAGACTGAGTCCTGGAAAGATTTTATGAGTTATCCCCAAATAGGTGACATATAGGTGTGGCAGCAGGTCTGGAAAGCAGGATTCCTGACTCTGAGCCAGAGAGTCTCAGGTCGCTCGCACAGCCTTGCAAGTGTATACTGAAATTGCTTTTTAGGAGACAGATGAACCTTTTTATGTTATAAAACATGCAACGTGTACTGCCGTAGTTCTCAGAAGCGAATTTAAGGTACCATTAACTAGTTGTCAACGATTCCTAGGTGGCACAAACAGTTTGTGCTCAACTGCTAACCCAAAGGTTGGCAGCCTGATTCCATCCAGCAGCACCTGGGAAGAAAAGGCCTGGTGATCTTCCATTCAGATTACAGCCAAGAAAACCATGGAGCGGTTCTGCTCTATAACACATGGGGTTACCATGAGCCAGATCAACTCAGTGGCAACTAACAACAACAAAACAGTTGCCATCAAATTGATTCCTACTCATGGCAACCCCACGTGTGTCAGAGCAGAACTGTGCTCCACAGGGCTTTCAGTGGTTGATTTATGAGGAGCCTCCGGGTGGACTCAAACCCTCAACCCCCTAGTTAGCAGCTGAGGACGTTAACGGTCTATACCAGCCAGGGGCTTCCAAGGTACCATTAAACCATCGCCGTCAGTCAATTCTGACGCAGAACAATCGTGTAGGGCGGAGTAGAACTGCTCCACAGGGTTTCCAGGGAGCGGCTGGTGGATTCAACTGGTGACATTTTGGTTAGCAGTCACAGCTGGTTTTTTTTTTTTTTTTTTGAGTTTAAGATCATGATTTTATTATTTTTTTTTACTATACTTTACATGAAGGTTTACAGAACAAACTAGTATACACATTGTTTTACGGCATTGGTTAACAACCCCAGGACATGCTGACACTCTCCCTTCTCAATCATGGGTTCCTCATTAACAGCTTTCCTGTCCCCTCCTGCCTTTGAATCCTTGCCGTTGGGCTGGTGTGCCCCTTTAGTCTCATTTTGTTCCATGGGCCTGTCAATTTTATCAAACTTTAAATTCATGTTGGAAAAAGGATGAGATGACAACTAACATTATTTTATAAATGGACATATCTTTTCTCTTTTTTTATGAATAATGGTGACAATTGCTACGCAGCTACTAGTTTAAACAACTCTGAATATCAGGATTTACATAAACCGCTGGTTTCAAAACCTTCTTGATTATATACTGTAGCTATAAAAAATTATTGACCAAGGATCCCTAATATATGTACATTTATTCATAAACTACATGCTTGTGCAACTGCAGTAGTATATTGTGGGTATTAAAAAACCTACATAAAAATAAAAATTAAAATGGAAGAGATTACATTAATATAAAAATGGAAATTTTAATCATTTCTTTATCCCAATGGATGATCTTGCCCACATTCTGGGTATACCTCACTTAAAGGGTTTGTTAGCATAAACAAGACCCTTTATTTAGTATGCTTAGAATCAGAACTTCCTAAGCAAAAAGTTATTTGTCACTGTAACACTTTCTTTTACAGGAATTCCATCTAAGCTTTTAGGATGCTCGACGTCACTTAGTCACACTGTTGAAATGGCAAGTGGCCAAATAGGGTCCCTTCAGGACCCAGAAGTAAAAAAAAATGTAGCGTCCCCAGAAGGCTTTGCCTTGACTCAGCTGATGTCTAGCCATCACCTCTCTAATGCAGACAGAAGCCAAGACCAACAATTTTCACTCCACAGAGGATGTTTTAGAGAAACATGAAAATAGATTTTCTCTTATTCATCTGAAACAGTGCTAGAGTCCGAAGTAAAAAGATACTAGAGGCTGGAGAGGTTCCAGGAAAAAAAAAAAAAAGCCAATGTAGAATAATGAAATTTGTAGTATTAGAGTAATAAGAGCTAATATTTTTTGAATATTTGCTATGTGCCTAGAATTGTCCTTGCTAAGTATTTTATACACACCATGTCTTTTCATCCCTTATAAAAACCCAGGAAATATGTACTAATTATTATCCCTTTTATACAACAAGTGGAACCCTGGTGGTGCAGTGGTAACAGCTTGGCAGCTAACCAAAAGGTCGGCAGTTCAAATCCACTAGCCACTGCTTGAAAACCCGGTGGAACAGTTCTACTCTCTCCTGTAGGTTTGCTCTGAGTCAGAATCGACTCAGGGGCAATGAGTTTGGATTTTTGGTTTATACAATGAGTAAATTGGCTCCTGAGAAGAAACAGTAATAGAAAGGGGATTTGTTTTTGGAAAGAAAAGGATGTTTAGGTGATTTGTCAGTGGTTTGGTGTATCCTTTTTTTCAGAAAGGTTTCCAGCATTATATAAGGAGTTGGACTTGTTTACCTTTTAGATCCTTTCCAGAATTATAGTTCTGTAAATATTTTTGAATGTTTACTTTGTGCTTAGCATTCTTCTAAGTACTTACCAAGTAAACAACCTTGAGTGAATGACTTAACCTTAATGGGTCTCAGTTTGACCAACTTTAAATTGGGGCCATGTTATCTGGCAGGTCTTTCAGAAGAAGGTCTCATAAGAATTCATAAAGTAGTATATCTAAGCATGTTTTGAGGACTTTCAATGAAACTCTAATCATTTAAGGCATCCTTATTACTATTTGTAAGATGCGAAAAATCTCTGTGCCTCAGGGGTTCTCAGTTCATGAAGAAATTTTACTTACAACATAGAGGCATGTTCATGAACAAAAGGGGATAATCCTTTTTGTTTTCTCCTATTTGAGCCATATGGCCTCAGCACTAAGACTGGGAAAGGAATCATGAATCGGTGAGATGAAGTAGTCACTTAAAAAAAAAAAAAATTTTTTTTTTTTTTAATCACTTGCATTCATAAGGGCATTTTGAGCTTTCAAAATACTTGCACATGAATGATCTCGCCTGGTCCTCTTAAGGTGCTCAGATGAGGACCTGGAGCCTGGCGTGTGCTATCTGCCCTGGATAAGGCCCTGTGTGGCAGAGTTGAATTGAAAACCTAGGCCTATTGAGTCCAAGTTTCATGTATTTTTTCCTCTACCTGACAATATTGACTATTTAGACACCTGATACTGCTGTTAGTACAGTTTTTGGAGACTTTGGTCACCAGCCCGGATGCACCACTTTTACTCTGTCAGACAACACATAGCTCACTTTCATCAGAGCAGTGACCTCAGCCTTTTTTCCTTCCCCCTCCCCCTCTCCTTGCCTCTTCCCCCTCCCTCTCTCCATCCCTTTCCACCCCTCTCTCCCTCCTTCCTTCCTTCATTTCTTTGTTTTTTCCTCCCTCCCTCCTTCCATAATCATGTAATGATTTCAAGGTCTGTTATATGCCAGATATTATATTAGATCTTTTAACCAGTTGTCATCAAGTCAACCCCAACTCAGAGTGAGCGTATGTGTGTCAGAGTAAAACTGTGCTCCATAGGGTTTTCAACATCTGATTTTGCAAAAGTAGATATGAGGCCTTTTTTCTTTCAAGGCAACTCTGGGTGGACTTGAACTTCCAAATTTTTGTTTGGCAGCCAAGCATGTTAACTGTTTGCACCATCCAGGGACTGCTATGCTAGGTGCTAGAGATTAATAATTGGATGAAAGTCCCCACTCTCAACAACTCAGAGTCTTATTCAGGAGGTAAGTAAGAAAAGAGAAAATTACAACATGTTGCGTTAGATATAATAGCAGTAAGCAAGTGAGGCTTTGAGGAAGGTCAGGATAGGGACCTGATCCTGACAGAGAGACAGAAGGAGACCGGGGAAATCTTGCTGAATGAGGCAATCCCTGGGATAAGTAGTATCCAGCCCAGCATGGAACCCGAAGATATCCAGAGAGGACGATGTGAGTACAGGTCCTGAAAACCTGCTCCTCAGCTGCTTTTGGTTTGATTGAGGGTGAAGGAAAGAGTACAGTGCCCTGGAGGTAGAACGTTCCTGACCCCAAGATCAGGGATGAGTTAGGATTTTGGCCTAAAAAGTCAAGGTTTAGCTTCTGGGAATTCTTGGTGGCGAACACCCTGAGCTTTCTAGGCCATCCTTCTCCTTTGGCCAGACCTGGAGTCCTGAATGAGCCACAGCCCTCCCTCCCCATAGCTCAGGGTATGCCAGTGATTAAGGGCATTTTTTTTTTTTTTTTTTGGAGTGCCTAAGTTCTGGGGCAAACTGCCCAGCTCAAATGAATCCATGAACTAAAAATTGTCTTCCCAGCAGGCCCTGCCAAGCAGCCTCCAGCCAATACTCCAGGCAACTGAGAAAAGATCCATTGATCTCGGCAGGAGGCTCTGTTTTGGCTGACTCAGCTCCCTGGAAGCACTTCTCCAGTCATTTATATCTCTGCTTTTCCTTTCCGAGCTCTGCTCTGATCTCCTGCTCTTGATGAGCTCTTCTCTGTGCCAAGTGGGGAGGCTCTGAGGTTTCAAATGCCTCTGTGTTATCAACATCTTAGTGTGCTTCTGACATTCTCATAAAGCAAAACCTGCTCAATAGGCCATTTTTGTTCTCTATTAGTTTAATTCACATTTGGGTTCGGCCCAAGTAATAAAGGTTTTAGTTCAAGAAAAACAATTTGAAAAATGATGAATGAGATTAATCCTGTGAAGACTGTGGAAAATAAAATAATACTTGCACTTGGAAGTCAGAGAGTTTAAAATACTTGATCAAGGTCATACAACTAGCTTGAGGAGGAACTAGGCCTAGAACCCATGACTTTGGCCTAATTCCAGTGTTCTAAAAATTACTATATTTTTCTTATTTTTAGAGAACATTTTTTTAAATATTATTTCGTTCCATTATAACTGCAACCCTGCAAAGTAAGGAGGGCATGTACCATTACGAGAACTGTATAGATGAGGGAAAGTGGACAGATCTGCCATGGGTCACCCAAAGATAAGCATTAGATCTGCGAATAGAATTATTTCTCTCTTAGTCCTTTTTCTGGTGTAGCACATTGTTCAGTGTCCTAGCTCCGTAAGTCCCACACTAGGAGTTCTGGGGTGAGAGGTCACTTAACAAGTTGCTGGTGAGTTGATTCTAACTCATGGCAGCCCCACGTGTGTCAGAGCAGAACTGTGCACCAGAGGGTGTTCAACGTCTGATTTTTTAGAAGTAGGTCATTAGGTCTTTCTTCTGGAGCACCTCTGAGTGGACTTGAACCTTCAACCATTCTGTCGGTAGCTGAGTGCATTAGCCATTTGTACCATGTGGGAACTGAGAGATCATAGGTCAGGGCTGTTTCTGCCTCTAGTTAACCATAAGTTTTGAGAAAGTATCTTTTGCCACTCTAGGCTCCATGATGAACCTCATCTGTAAAATGTGTAGATTGTACTATGGCAGCCTTACAAACCAGGGTATCCATAGAAGCCAGGCCTATAAGGCCAATAGGTAATCAGGCTAGGTTGGACCTTCTTCAAGGGGGCAACTACAGTTTAGCCAGAGCTAATTGCTGCCATGTGGCAATGTTGGTCCAGGGTGGAGACACCTTTTGATTACTTAAGAGAAGCTAGAGTAGAGATTTTTATTCGTAATTTCTTGATTTTTAATTGTTGGTAAAAAAATTCAAAATCAAAATAATCAATGTTTGAACGAAAGATTGCATGGCTGTGGACTAGAACTAGCTCATACCCTGTCAGAACACCACCTCTGGACAGCAGGAGCTACAGAGTACCAGTGAGTGTTAGCCCTCTGTGACTTTATAAACTTTCTTGGAACTCAATTGCAGAAATGGAGTTTCCATAGGGCTCTATCATCATCAAAATGCATTTATTAAACACCTTGTAAATAACTTCAAAGAAACTCAAGTAATGGGCCTTAAGGGAATGTAAAAAGAATAGAAACCTTCTTAAATTACTCCTCTTTCATCTTCTATTCTATTGGTCCAATGAATAGTTATTTTGCCTTTAGGATGATATTGCTCTTTCATTACTCTTAAATAATTCTGTGAAGATTTTCTGTCTTCATTTGGATGGTAGATCTTTACAAACCCAAGCCAAACTAGTTGCCGTTGAGTTGATTCTGACTCATACTGAGTGATAGGTCTTTAGAGGCCACAAATTCTGTTTTCTATATCTTTTTTGTTGTTGTTGTTTCTGTCTTTGATCACCATCATATGTGATCCCAGTTTTACAGTTGATAGTCAACCCTTTCCTTCCCACCCTCTCTCATCCTTTGGTGACTATGACCCTGAACTATGATAGTTCACTCTAAGTGACTGATTTCCTCTGTCTCTTTTGATGGAGTTACTGTTGTGCATGCTGCTAAATGTGTTTTTCTGGGCTCTATTCTTGACCTAAGAAGCCTTGGTAGTACAGTGCTTGGCTGTTAACTGAAAGGTTGGCAGTGTGAATCCACCAGCCACACTGTGGGAGAAAGATGTGGCAATCTGCTTCCATAAAGATTTACAGCCTTGGAAACCCTATGAGGCAGTTCTGCTCTGTCCTATAGGGGTGCTACGAGTTGGAATGGACTCAGTGGCAATAGGCTTTTTTTTTTTTTTTCTTTTTTTGATCTTCTTTCTTTTGCTGTCTCAAATATCACTTCCATGTAGATGATGCCAATACTTTGCTCCTTTATTCTACTCCTACAACAACCCACGTGCCCTTCAGAAAAGCTGTCGTTTTACCCAACTGAGGTAGCACCATGTTCTGTCTTCCTTATTTGTGCTAGTTATACCACCATGGACTGGAGAGGGTGAATGAGAGAGAAATTGTGCAGCTCAGATGTAGAGGGTTTGGTGGCTGAGTGATTGTGGAGAATGAGACAAAGGGAAGAAGCAAAACTAGTTCTAAGTTTTGCGTCCTGGTGACCTGGTAGCTGGTAATACCAGTAACAGAAATGGATAACAAATCAAACTGGTCAGAAATGGCTAGTGAGTTTGAATCTAAATCATCAGTATTTAGGATAAAACTAAAGATATTTTGAAACTTAGAGTAATTGGGAAGCTGATGCTTGGTCTGGAAAGAATTACTATGAAATACTTTTAATGTCCGTTGGGACTTTTTGGTATTATCTTTTTGATTAGGAGTACATTTTTCACTCTTTTTCATGGCATATTTTGTAAGAGAAATTTCTTGATTTCCTAATCCCAATCTAGTCTCTGTCCATCATACTAGTAGATTGAATCTATCTGTCTCCAGTTCCTCACCTCTTTCTCCAAATGAAAGTTTATTAAAAAGCACAAAGTGTAAACAGGTAAATAAGAAGCTGCTTTGTTGATATAGAAGTGGTGGTCCTCAAGGTCCCTCAATCGCAGCCTCAAAGGCCATGAAGAGGCTTCTTTGCAACTATGAAGTATGTTGTCTTTCTGAGTGTCTAGAGAGTAGGGCAGAGGTTTCTAAACTTTTTTGGTTCTTGGCGCCTTTAGCATGTCAATAATTTTTTTACGGTGCTCCTAGGCCAAAAGAAATACCTACATGTTCTTTTTATTAAGTAGTTAGATCAAGATGTCACCATGAAGACTAAGGTGCAGCTGACCCGAGCCATGGATTTTCAATTGCCTCATATGCATGTGAAAGCTGGACAATGAATAAGGAAGACCAAAGAAGAACTGACGCATTCAAATAATGGTATTGGCGAAGAATATTGAATATACCATGGACTGCAAAAAGAATAAACAAATCTGTCTTGGAAGAAGCACAGCCAGAATACTCCTTAGAAGTGAGGATGGCAAGACTTCATCTCACTTACTTTGGACATCGTATTAGAAGGAACTAGTCCCTGAAGAAGAAAATCATACTTGGTAAAGTAGAAGGTCAGCAAAAAAGAGAAAGGCTTTCAATGAAATGGATTGATATAGTGGCTGCAACAGTGGACTCAAACATAGCAACAATTGTGAAGATGGTACAGGACTAGGCAGTGTATTGTTCTGTTGTTGTACATAGGGTCACTATGAGTCAGAACTGACTCGATGGCACTTAATGACAACAGGTCCAAAAAACTTAATAAGAATTTATACCCTTAGTAGTAATTTGAAAAATTAATGTATGTAAATTGGAAGAAAAGTAATATTTTAATTTCATTTTTAAATAACCACAATAACTTGCAAATGAGGCATGTGCATTTGTTGGGCACCACACAAATTCTCAAACTCTGGGAACCAATTGGATTCCCTCATCCTAATTTCCTATTCCACACTAATTTTTATGGGGTACTAATTTTATCAACCAATGAAAACTCAGCCTCACAAAGATATGACATCATCAAAAGGAATGTAATGTAATCTAATTTTGAAACCGTGAACTACTTCAAGCTAGTAGTTTGTGTGGTATCTGACATATGTCAAGTATTGCTGTTTCCCTTGAAATTTTAAAATACCTGACAGCAATTCTATGAGATTATTGAGGCACCTTGGGTAACCTTTGCTGATACAGCTAGGGAAACATGGCAACAGGGCAAAAATTCTAAGTTAAAGCACTGGCTCAGTTAACTAGTTTTGGGACATCAGGCAAGTCAGTTAAGCACCCTCTACCACATCTGCATCTGCAGAGCCCTGGTGGCACAGTGGGTAAAAGCTCAGGCTGCTAACCAAAAAATTGGCAGTTCAAATACACCTTTGGGCAGTTCTATTCTGTCTTAAAAGGGCTGTAGCCCTGGTGGCACTGCAGTTAAGCACACAGCTGCTAACTAAAAAGTCAGTGGTTCGAAACCATCAGTTGCTCTGTAGGAGAAAGAGGTGGCAGTCTGCTTCCATAAAGATTTATAGCCTTGGAAACCCTATGAGACAGTTCTAAAAAGTTCTACTTTGTTCTGTAGGGTCACTATAAGTCAGAATCGACTTGACAGCAGTGTTTTTTTTTTAACCACATGTCTGAATTTGTTAATTCCTAGTGGTTTCTTCTAGATTTCAGTGCTTATGATTGAGCTTTTTTTTTTTTTTTAATCAGTGTTGCTAATGAAGTCTGGAAAGAATTTGTTACATTAAATAACAAATAGTCATTTTTCTGGGACCTGGAATCCGTGGGTGGCACAAACAGTTAATGTGTTTGGCTCCTAAACAAAATGTTGATGCTGCTAGCCCATTCAGAGGTGCCTTGGAAGAAACATCTGGTGACCTACTTCTGAAAAATCAGCCATTGAAAACTCTATGGAGCACAGTTCTACTCTGAAGCATATGGGGGTCACCATGAGTTGGAATTGACTCAATGGCAATTGGTTACGGTTTTATAAACCTTTGGTGATCCAATTATTTTCTCCGTTGAATTTTTTATTGATACTGTAAATTGGTGCCTGGCCCAAGCCATGGTGTTTTCAATAGCCTCATATGCATGCGAAAGCTGGGCAATGAATAAGGAAGGCTGAAGAAGAATGGATGCATTTGAACTGTGGTGCTGGCGAAGAATATTGAATATACCATGGACTGCCAAAAGAATGAACAAATCTGTCTTGGAAGAAGTACAGCGAGAATGGGTCTTGGAAGCAAGGATGGCAAGACTTCCTCTTACATACTTTAGACATGTTATCAGGAGGGACCAGTCCCTGGAGAAGGACATCATACTTGGTAAAGTAGATGGTCAGTGAAAAAGAGGAAGACTTTCAAAAAAGATGGATTGACACAGTGACCGAAACAATGAGCTCAAGAATAACAATGATCATTAGGATGGCACAGGAATGGGCAGTGTTTCGTTCTGTTGTACATGGGGTTGTTATGAGTCGGAACCAACTTAACCCATGACACCTTGAGGCTAAATGTGTTAAAATCAAGCTACCTCCTTCATAAAGAACTCTGGAGGCATAAAACATGGTTGGAATACTGTACGTTCCATGGATCACTAAAGAGTCTTGAATGCAGCCATCTCTTTCCCACCACCACACCCCCCAACTTGAGCCTCTGTTAGTTCTGCAAGCTCAGAATTCTTCAGAGGAACTATCTAAGGAATTCCATGCATACTTAGGAACAAGACTAGGGCAGAGGGGGAACAAATGAGCTTGTAGGTTTAGATGCTTTGAAAATAGTGAAATATTTCTATGCACATATTCTTGTTTGAAAGATCAGGAGACCCTTCAAGCCTCCCTTTTCCCTTTTGGTGCTACTAGTTTAAGGTAGATTACAAAGATAGGGTCTTTCTGGTAACATCTAGTCAATCATTTAGAGCATGGATACATGGAGGCTAATTTTTTCACAGAAAAGATGAATGAATATTCTTCAAAATTTGGGCCAGGTCAAGTGAAAAAAAGTCTTAAGTAACAACTTCT
Source organism: Elephas maximus indicus (assembly GCF_024166365.1). Classification (NCBI taxonomy): domain Eukaryota; kingdom Metazoa; phylum Chordata; class Mammalia; order Proboscidea; family Elephantidae; genus Elephas; species Elephas maximus. The sequence goes on along the minus strand of NC_064829.1, from coordinate 53,173,194 downwards.
TACTATCCAAGAAGCAAGGAGCTCCAGTGGTACAACGGTTAAGCAGCTGGCTGCTAACCCAGAAGTTGGCTGTTGAAACCCACCAAGCAGTTCCTTGGGAGAAAGACTCTGTGACCTACTTATGTTAAGATTATAGCCTAGAAAACCCTGTGGGGCAGTTCGACTCTGTGACATGGGGTTGTTGTGGGTCGAAATTGACTCAATGGCACCTAACAACAACAATCCAAGAAATACCAAAACTAAACCCACTGCCGTCGAGTCAATTCCGACTCATAGCGACCCTATAGGGCAGAGTAGAAATGCCCGGTAGAGTTTCCGAGGAGCGCCTGGCGGATTCCAACTGCGGACCTTTTGGTTAGCAGCTGTAGCACTTAATCACTACTCTGCCAGGGTTTCTACCGCACAGAAAATTACTTTGTCCCTGGTTATTTTCATTGAACAGAAATTTTAATTTTTTTAATATTTCATCACATTTTTTGTCTTATATTTCCATTTTTGAGGTTTTCTTTCAAAGGTGTTTTCGTGTCCTAGGTCAAAACGTTTTTCACTCATTTCCTTATAATAACGTTATAGTTTTACCTTTCACACGTAGGTCTTTAATTCAGTTCTGGTTCGTCTCTGGATGTGGTATTAGAGCTCTAGTTATTTCTACACGTAATAAGCCAGGTTTCCCAACACCACCTATTAAACGGTTCCATCTTTCCCCCTTGTTTATGGCACTTTATGGTATACTGTGTCTCCATATATGCAGAAATCTATCCCTTGACTTTCTATTGATGTTTTTGTCTGTTCTTTCTCCCCATGTGCAGTGGTTTTGTTATTATTGCTCTGTAGTATGTTTTAATACACAGTAGGGCAAATTCTTCCTTTTATTTTTCTTTTCAAAGATTTACTCGGTTGTTCCTGGAATTAGGGGGCAACTTAGAGCTTTGGAGAGGTAAAATGTGGCGGATGCACATTGTTGGGTGCAGTGAGAAGCGATAGATTAGGTACACACCAAGTGTCATAAACGGATTTTAAAAATATAGTGTAAAGAGAAAGCAAGAAACAGAATGAGATACATAATATAATGACTTTTTATTATTGTGCTTTAAGTGAAAGTTTAAAATTCAAGTCAGTTTCACATACAAAAACTTATACACACATTTTTATGTGACCCTCGTTGCTCTCCCTACAATGTGACAGCACACCCCTTCTCTCCAGCCTGTATCCCCCGTGTCCATTAAACCAGCTCCTGCTCCCCTCTGCCTTCTCATCTTGCCTCCGGACAGGAGCTGCACACATAGTCTCATGTGTCTACTTGAGTTAAGAAGCACACTCCTCACCAATATCATTTTATGTCTTATAGTCCAGTCTAATCCCTGTCTGAACGGTTGGCTCTGAGAATGGTTTTAGTTTTGAGCTAACAGAGAGTCCAGGGGCCATGACCTCTGAGGTCCCTCCAGTCTCAGTTAGACCATTTAGTCTGGTCTTTTTATTAGAATTTGAGGTCTGCATCCCACTTTTCTCCAGCTCCACCAGGGATTCTCTGTTGTGTTCCCTGTTAGGGCAGTCATTGGTGGTAGCCGGGTGCCATCTAGTTCTTCTGGTCTCAGGCTGATGGAGTCTCTGGCTTATGTGGTCCTTTCTTTCTCTCGGGCTTATATTCTCCTTGTGTCTTTGGTGTTCTTCATTCTCTTTTGCTCCAGGTGGGTTGAGACCAATTGATGCATCTTAGATGGATGCTTGGTAGTTTTTTTTTTTATTGTACTTTAAGTGAAAGTTTACAAATCAAGTCAGTCTCTCACACAAAAATTTATATATACCTTGCTATATACTCCTAATTGCTCACCCCATAATGAGATGGCCCACTCCTTCCCTCCACTCTCTTTTCATGTCCATTCTGCCAGCTTCTGACCCCATCTGCCCTCTCATCTCCCCTCCAGATAGGAGATGCCAACATAGCCTCAAGTGTCTACTTGATCCAAGAAGCTCATTCCTTACCAGCACCTTTTTCTATCCCATTGTCCAGCCCAATCCCGTCTGAAGATTTGGCTTTAGGAATGTTTCCTGTCTTGGGCTAACAGAAGGTCTAGGGACAATGACCACTGGGGTCCTTCAAGTCTCAGTAGGACCATTAAGTCTGGTCATTTTACAAGAATTTGGGGTCAGAATTCCAATGCTGTCCCACTCCCTCAGGGGTACTCTGTTGTGTTCTCTGTCAGAGCAGTCATTGGTTGTAGCCAGGCACCTTCTAGTACTTCTGGCCTCAGGCTGATGTAGTCTCTGGTTTATGTGGCCCTTTCTGTCTCTTGGGCTCATAATTACCTTGTGTCCTTGGTGTTCTTCATTTTCCTTTGACTCATTTTCCTTTGACTCTTAGACGGCAACTTGCTAGCGTTTAAGGTCCCAGATGCCACTCTCCAAAGTGTGATGTGGAATATTTTCTTAATAGATTTTATTATGTCAATTGACTTAGATGTCCCCTGAAACCATGATCCCCAAACTGCCCCCCTGCTGCACTGACCTTCGAAGCATTCAGTTTATTCAGGAAACTTTTTTGCCTTTGGTTTAGTCCAGTTGTGCTGACCTCTCATGTATTGTGTGTTGTCTTTCCCTTCACCTAAAGTAGTTCTTATCTACTATATAATTAGTGAATACCCCTCTCCCTGCCTCCCTCTATCCCCGCTTTCATAACCATCAAAGAATATTTTCTTCTCAGTTTAAACTATTTCTTCAGTTCTTATAATAGTGGTCTTATGCAACATTTGTCCTTTTGCAAATGACTAATTTCACTCACCATAATGCCTTCCAGATTCCTTATGTTATGAAATCTTTCACAGATTCATCACAGTTCTTTAACGATGCATACTATTCCATTGTGTGAAGATACCATAATTTATTTATCCATTCATCCATTGATAGGCACCTTGGTTGCTTCCATCTTTTTGCAATTGTAAACAGTGCTGCAGTGAACCTGGGGCATATATCTGTGTAAAGGCTCTTATCTCTCTAGGATATATTCCAAGGAGTGGGATTGCTGGATCACATGGTAGTTCTATTTCTAGCTTTTTAAGGAAGCTCCAAATCTATTTCCAAAGTGGTTGTACCATTTTCTATTCCCACCAGCAGTGTATCAGTGTTCCAGTCTCTCCAAACCTCTCCAACATTTATTATTTTGTGCTTTTTGGATTAATGCCAGCCTTGTTGGAGGAAAAAAAAAAAAAATTTTTTTTTTTTTGTTGGAGAGAGAGGAAATCTCACTGTAGTTTTGATTTGCATTTCTCTAATGGCTAATGATCGTGAGCATTTCCTCATGTATCTGTTAGCTACCTGAATGTCTTCTTTAGTGAAGTGTCTGTTCATATCTTTTGCCCATTTTTTTAACTAGGTTATTTGTCTTTTTGTAGTTGAGTTTTTGCAGTATCATGTAGATTTTAGAGATCAGGTGCTGATCAAAAATGTCATAGCTAAAAACTTTTTCCCAGTCTGTAGGTAATCTTTTTACTCTTTTGGTGAAGTCTTTGGATGAGCATAGGTGTTTGATTTTTAGGAGCTCCCAGTTATCTAGTTTTTCTTCTGCATTGTTAGTAATGTTTTGTATACTGTTTATGCCATGTATTAGGGCTCCTAACATTGTCCCTATTTTTTCTTCCATAGTCTTTATTGTTTTAGATTTTATATTTAGGTCTTTGATCCATTTTGAGTTTGTTTTTGTGCATGGTGTGAGGTATCGGTCTTGTTTCATTTTTTTGCAGATGGATATCCAGTTATGCCAGCACCATTTGTTAAAAAGGCTGTCTTTTCCCCATTTAAGTGACTTTGGGCCTTTGTCAAATATCAGCTGCCCATATGTGGATGGATTTATGTCTGGATTATCAATTCTGTTGCATTTGTCTTTGTATCTGTTGTTCTACCAGTACCAGGCTGTTTTGACTATGGTGGTGGTATAATAGGTTCTAAAATCAGGTAGAGTGAGGCCTCCCACTTTCTTCTTTTTCAGTAATATGCTTTACTTATCCAGGGCCTCTTTCCCTTCCATATGAAGTTGGTGATTTGTCTCTCCATCTCATTAAAGAATGTCATTGGAATTTTGATCCAAATTGCATTAAATCTATAGATGGCTTCTGGTAGAATAGACATTTTTACAATGTTAACTCTTCCTGTCCATGAGCAAGGTATGTTTGTTTTTCCACATGTAGGTCTCTTTTGGTTTCTTGCAAAAGTGTTTTATAGTTTTCTTTGTGTAGGTCTTTTACATCTCTGGTAAGATTCATTCTTAAGTACTTTATCTTTTTGTGGGCTACTGTAAATGGTATTCATTTGGTGATTTCCCCTTCAATGTTCAATGTTGGTGTACAGGAATCCAACTGATTTTTGTATGTTTATCTTGTACCCTGATACTCTGCTGGACTCTTCTATTAGTTTCAGTAGTTTTCTTGAGGATTCCTTAAGGATTTCTGTGTATAAGATCATGTCATCAGCAAATAGAGATATTTTTACTTCTTCCTTACCAATCTGAATGCCCTTTATTTCTTTATCTAGCCTAATTGCTCTGGCTAGGACCTCTAGCGCAATGTTCAATGACAGTGGTGATAAAGGTCGTCCTTGTCTGATTCCCAATCACAAGGGGAATGCTTTCAGACTCTCTCCATTTAGGATGATGTTGGCTATTGGCTTTGTATAAATGCCCTTTATTATGTTGAGGAATTTTTCTTCTATTATTATTTTGCTGAGAGTTTTTATCATGAATAGGTGTTGAACTTTGTCAAATGCCTTTTCTGCATCAATTGATAAAATCAAGTGATTCTTGACTTTTGTTTTATTTATATGATGGATTACATTAATTGTTTTTCTAATGTTGAACCATCCCTGTATACCTGGTATGAATCCCACTTGATCATGGTGAATTATTTTTTTTGACATGTTATTGAATTCTATTGGCTAGAATTTTCTTGAGGATTTTTGCATCTAAGTTCATGAGGGATATAGGTCTATAATTTTCTGTTTTTGTGGTGTCTTTACCTGGTGTTGGTATCAGGGATGTGGTGGCTTCATAGAATGACTTTGGGAGTATTCCATCCTTTTCTATGCTCTGAAATACCTTTAATAGTAGTGGTGTTAACTCTTCTTTGAAAGTTTGGTAGAACTCTGCAGTGAAACCGTCTGGACCAGGGCTTTTTTTTGTTGGGAGTTTTTTGATTACCTTTTCAATCTCTTCTTTTGTGATGGGTCTATTTAGTTGTTCTACCTCTGTTTGTGTTAGATTAGGTAGGTAGTGTTTTTCTAGGAATTCATCCATTTCTTCCAGGTTTTCAAATTTGTTAGAGTACAATTTTTTGTAGTAATCTAATATGATTCTTTTAATTTCATTTGTGTCTGTTGTAATATTGCCCATCTCATTTCTTAATCAGGTTATTTGCTTCCTCTCCTGTTTTTCTTTTGTCAGTTGGGCCATTGGTTTATCAATTTTGTTGGTTTTTTCAAAGAACCAGCTTTTGGCCTTGTTAATTCTTTCAATTGTTTTTCTGTTTCATTTAATTCTGCTCTAATATTTATTATTTGCTTTCTTCTGGTGACTGAGGGTTTCTTATGCCACTCTTTTTCTATTTGTTCAAGTTGTAGGGATAATTCTTTGATTCTGGCCCTTTCTTCTTTTTGGATGTGTGCGTTTATTGATAAAAATTGACCTCTGAGCACTACTTTCACTGTGTCCCGAAGGTTCTGATAGGAAGTGTTTTCATTCTCATTGGATTCTATGAATTTCTTTATTGCATCCTTAAAGTCTTCTATAATCCAGTCTTTTTGAACAGAGTATTGTTCAGTTTCCAAGTGCTTGATTTCTTTTTCCTGCTTTATCTGTTATTGATATCTACTTTTATGGCCTTATGGTCAGAGAAGATGCTTTGTAATATTTCAATGTTTTGGATTCTGCTAAGGCTTGCTTTATGACCTAATCTGTGGTCTATTCTAGAGAATGTTCCATGTGCACTTGAAAAGAAAGTATACTTGGCTGCTGTTGGGTAGGGTGTTCTGTATTTGTCTGTGAGGTTAAGTTGGTTGATTGTGGCATTTAGATCTTCTGGGTCTTAACTGAGTTTCTTTCTAGATGTCCACACGAAAGCGGTGTGTTGAAGTCTCCTACTGTTATTGTGGAGCTATCTCACTTTTCAATACCGATAGAGTTTGTCTTATGGATCTTACAGCCCTGTCATTGGGTGCATAAATATTTAATATGGTTATATCCCCCTGCTATGTTGTGCCTTTAATCATTATATAGCATCCTTCCTTATCCTTTGTGACGGATTTAACTCTAGAGTCTATTTGTCAGAAATTAGTATTGCCACTTCTGCTCTTTTTGATTGTTGTTTGCTTGGTATATTTTTTTCCTATCCTTTGAGCTTTACTTTCTTTGTGTCTTTAAGTCTAAGGTGTGTCTCTTGTAGGCAGCATATATACTGGTCATGTTTTTTAATCCGTTCTGCCACTCTCTGTCTCTTTATTGGTGCATTTAGTCCATTTACATTCAGCATAATTATGGATAGGTATGAATTTAATGCTATAATTTTGATGTCTTTTTTTGTGTATTGTTGACAGTTTCTTTTTTCTACTTAATTTTTTGTCCTGAGTATTTTGTCCTCATATATTGTCTTTTCCTCATATTCCTTGTTGTTGATTTTGTTTCTACTGAGTCTCTATATTTTCTTGTATTTTATTTTGATGTGTAGGATAGTTTGTCTCCTTTGCGATTACCTTAATATTTACCTCCATTTTTCTAAATTTAAACCTTTTACATAATAACATCACTTTTTCCCTATTTTGAGAGTTTTTTTATCCCAATTTATTTTTGTGATTTCCCTGTCTGGGTTGACATCTCTGATTGCTCTGCCCAGTGTTCTAGTCTTGGGTTCATGCCTGATATTATTGATTTTCTTACCAAAGAACTCCTTTTAGTATTTCTTATAGTTTTGGTTTGGTTTTTACAAATTTCGTAAACTTCTGTTTATCTGGAAATGTCCTAATTTCTTCTTCATATTTGAGAGACAGTTTTGCTGGATATATGGTTCTTGGTTGGCAATTTTTTTCCATCAGTTTTTTATATAAGTTACCCCATTACCTTCTTGCCTACATGGTTTCTGCCGAGTACACCGAGCTTATTCTTATTGACTCTCCTTTGTAGTTGACTTTTCGTTTATCCCTAGGTGCTCTCAAAATTCTGTCTTTATCTTTGGTTTTGGCAAGTTTGGTTATAATATGTCTTGGTGACTTTCCTTTAAAATCGACATTGTGTAGAGTTCGATGAGCATCTTGGATAGATATCTTCTCATCTTTCACAATATTAGGAAAATTTTCTGCCAACAAATCTTCAAAAATTCTCTCTGTATTTTCTGTTACCCCTCCCTGTTCTGGTACTCTAATCGCTCGTAGGTTATTTCTCTTGATAGAGTCCCACGTGATTCTTAAGTTTTCTTCATTTTTTGAAATTATTTTATCTGATTTTTCTTCAAATATATTGGTGTTAAGTACTTTGTCTTCAAGTTCACAAATTCTGCTGCCCACTTGCTCAATTCTGCTCCTCTTTCTATTGAGTTGTCTAATTTTGTAATTTTATTGTTAATCTTCTGAATTTCTGATTGCTGTCTGTGTATGGATTTTTCCAGCTTATTAGATTTTTCATTATGTTCCTGAATAGCCTTTTTAATTTCTTCAACTGCTTTATCTGTGTGTTCCTTGGCTTGTTCTGCATATTGCCTGATTTTCTTCCTGATATCTTGAAGGGTTCTGTATATTAATCTTTTGTATTCTGCCTCTGGTAATTCCAGGAAAGCACTTTCACCTAGAAGATCCCTTGATTCTTTGTTTTGAGAGCTTGTTGAGGCGATCATGGTCTGTTTCTTTATGTGACTTGATATTTACTGTTGTCTCTGAGCCATCTGTAAGTAATTGTATTAGTTTATTTTATGTTTGAGTACTGTATCGTAGCTTCTTGCTTTGTTTTGTTTTCATATGCCCAAATGCATTGCTAGAGTGAGCTAACTTGATTATTTTTCACCTTTGGATCTCTGACGTCCTGTTTCCAGATGGCTAGAGCTGTTATCAGGTATATCAGTCTAGGAGTCCATTCACTTTTCTTGTATGAATTCAGCTCAGGTGTCCGGGTGGTAGCTGATCATCAAGTGTGTGGTACAGACTCTGTCCTACAGTCTTAGAGGGATAGGGGTGGTAGGTGTAGGTACTGGTATCTGGTTGCACCAGGGGGACAAGCTCTGAACAAAGCAGGGGGCTAAGAATCATCCCCCAAGTGTCTCTGAGGAAAACATGTTCCTGTTCCCTACAGTGTACAGGTGGGTTGGTTCTGTAGAAGTACCATGGGCACACAATGTTTTTGGTTATAAGACTGGATGGTACCAGTTATTCTTGTACTCCTGTCATGGGTGGCAGGGTGACCTGAGCAGAGACACCAGTCCTTAGGCCCCTGATGTGGGTAGCTGAAGACCTTGCTTAATAGGCAAAGCAATGTCAAACATCAAACACCCACCTCTCCACCCCACAGATGAAACAGTTGTAGTCTGCCAACAAGGGCCTATTCTCCTAATATAGGCCCAAACAGGTTCCATGCAAGAGGGAAAGGTACTCAAAGTCCATAGACCATTTATGCCTGGACAGGAGCCACTTCTGTTCTGAGCTCCCCCAGTTAGTGGAGCTGGCAAATTATCTTTTCCCCCAGTTGCGAATTTATTCCTTCTCCAAGGCTGGTAGGATGGCTCTAGGCACTCAACAGGGCCTATCTCAGGCCCAGGGAAATCAACAACCACTGAAGCTGGCTTGGGGTGGTGGGTACTATAAAATGTATGCAAGTACTTAGCTTTTGCCAACGGGACCATTCTTCTCTGATTCCGTATGTGTGAGTAGGCTGTGTGGCTGGCTGCTTCTCCCTGCAGAAACAGCGGACAAACGCTATCACCAGCCTGCCGTAGCTGCTCCTCGGAATGGTTCCTGAGGGGTCCTGGCGATTCAGGTCCCGTAACTGTTTCCCCTTCTGAACCGCCTCTTCCTCCCCCTGCCACTCAGTTTGTTTTCTAACTTTGCCTTTGATGTTCAGGGCTCCTAGCTTGTCATAAATATACTTGTTTCACTTGTTTTTTTTTTGGTCTTTGTTGTAAGAGGGCTAGCCGGGAGTGTCTGTATATTCTGCCATCTTGGCCCCGCCCCCCCGCTTGATAGTTTTTAAGACCCCAGATGCCACTCACCAAAGTGGGATACAGAACGTTTTATCAATACTCTTTATTAAGCCAATTGACCTAGATGTCCCCTGAAACCATGGTCTTCAGACCCTGCTCCTGCTACTGTGTCCCTCAGCATGTTTGATTGTATTCAGGAAGCTTCTTAGCTTTTGTATTAATCCAGTTGTGCTGACTTCCCCTGTATTATGTGTTGTCCTTCCCTTCATGTAGAATAATTCTTGTCTACTATCTGATTAGTGAATACCCCTTTTCCTCCCTCCCCACCCTTGTAACCATCAAAGAATGTTTTCTTCTGTGTTTAAACCTTTTCTTGAGTTCTTATAATAGTGGTCTCATACAATGTTTGTCCTTTCGTGACTGACTAATTTCACTCAGCATAATGTCTTACAGAGTCCTCCGTGTTTTGAGATGTTTCATGGATTCATCATTGTTCTTTATCATTGCACAGTATTCCATTGTGTGAATATACCATAATTTGTTTATCCATTCATTCATTGATGGGCACCTAAGTTGTTTCTTTTTGTTATCGTAAACAGTACTGCAATGAACATGGGTGTGCATATATTTGTTCACGTAAAGGCTCTTATTTCTCTAGGATATATTCCAAGGAGTGGGATTGTTGGCTGTTATGGTAGCTCTATTTCTAGCTTTCTAAGGAAGCACCAAATTGATTTCCAAAGTGGTCGAACCATTTTACATTCCCACCAGCAGTTGTATAAGTGTTCCAGTCTCTCCACAACCTCTCCAACATTTATTATTTTGTGATTTTTGGATTAATGCCAGCCTTGTTGGAGAGAGAGGAAATCTCATTGTAGTTTTGATTTGCATTTCTCTAATGGCTAATGATCATGAGCATTTCCTCAAGTATCTGTTAGCCACCTGAATGTCTTTGGTGAAGTGTCTGCTCATATCTTTACCCACTTTTTAATTGGGTTATTTGTCTTTTTGTTGTTGACATTTTGCAGTATCTTGCAGATTTTAGAGATTAGATGTTGATCAGATTTGTCACAGCCAAATTTTTTTTCCCAGTCTGTAGGTTGTCTTTTTACTGTTTTGGTGAAGTCTTTGGATGAGCACAAGTTTTTGATTTTTAGGAGCTCCCAGTTATCGAGTTTCTCTTCTGGTGTTTGTACATTGTTAGTAATGTTTTGTATACTGTTTATACCATGTATTAGGGCTCCTAGTATTTTCCCTAGTTTTTCTTCTGTGACCTTTATTTTTTTAGATTTTATATTTAGGTCTTTGATCCATTTTGATTTAGCTTTTGTGCATGGTGTGAGGTATGGGCCTCGTTTCATTTTTTGCAGATGGATATCCAGTTATGACAGCACCATTTGTTAAAGAGACTTGTTTTTTTCCCCCATTTAACTACATTTGGGCCTTTGTCAAATATCAACGGCTCACAGGTGGATGAATTTATGCCTGGATTCTCAATTCGGTTGCATTGGTCTATGGATCTGTTGTTGTACCAGTACCAGGCTGTTTTGACTATTATTGCAGTATAATAGGTCCTAAAATATAATAGCATGAGGCCTCCCACTTTGTTCTTCTTTTTCATTAATGCTTTAATTATCCAGGGCCTCTCACTGCCATATGAAGTTGGTGATTTTTTTCTCCATCTCATTAAAAAATGCCATTGGAATTTCAATAGGGATTGCCTTGTATCTGTAGAGCACTTTGGGTAGAATAGGCATATTCACAATGTTGATCCTTCCTATCCATGAGCAAGGTATGTTTTTCCACTTATGTAGGTCACTTTAGGTTTCTTGTAGTGATATCTTGCAGTTTTCTTTGTATACGTCTTTTACTTCTCTGGTTAGATTTATTCCTAAGTATTTTATCTTCTTGGACGCCATTGTGAATGGTATTGATTTGGTGACTTCTTCTTCGATGTTCTCTTTGTTGGTGTAGAGGAATCCAACTGATTTTTATATGTTTATCTTGTATCCTGTCACTTTGCTGAAGTCTTCTATTAGTTCCAGTAGTTTTCTTGTGGATTCTTTGAGGTATTCTGTGTGTAAGATGATATCATCTGCAAAAAGAGATGCTTTTACTTCTTTCTTACCAATTTGGATGTCCTTCATTTGTTTTTCTAGCCTTATTGGTGTGGCTTGGGCCTCCAAAGCAATGTTGATTAAGAGTGGTGATAAAGGGCATCCTTGTCTGGTTCCTGTTCTCAAAGGGAATGCTTTCAGACTCTTTCCATTTAGCTGATCTTGATTGTTGGCTTTTTATAAATGTCCTCATAATATAATAACTTTTACAAAAATTAAAAAATACATGCATTTATATCAAATATCTCTTATTTTAAGAACACATAAAAAACAAAAAAATAAGCTCATTAAACACATTAGAATTGTTACTCTTACTAAAAAGGTTAATGGTTGTGGGTTACAAGGATAAAGGGGAAAAATAGGAAAAAAAAAGGTGGAAAATAAAAATGGATTTATACTGGGCAAACTTGCTTATGATATTAGTGTAATGATAATATTTGAAAATAAAGGGCCATAAATTGCCAAAAATTACCTAATTTCTCAATTGGAGTCAAGGGGAAAGTCAGTTCTTTTCATAATATGCTTTTCTGGGGGGTGCTAAAAACAGAAATGGGGGTGGGGTGGGGATATCTGGGTTCCAGTCTCTAAGTCAGTTTCTGTGGGCCAACATATCAGGGAGAAGTCATAAATTTTTACAGCAGGGGCCAGAACCAATTGTTCTAGTCTTTTATGAATTATCGATATTATCTGGGACCAGCTGGTAGGGAAACCTCCAGTCCTTGACATTGGTAGTTCCTAAGTGTAAGCAATCACAGATCCTGGCTGCAGTCACTCAGTACTCCACCCAGCTTCAAAGAAAAGAGCACTTTGTTTAGGAGTGCAGTGCCCTGACCAAGAGCTATAAAAGCACCCTTTTCTCTAATTGTCAATTATCTCTATGCTCCAAGACAAACATTTCTCTTTTAATACCACACTGGCCTGGAAGGTTCATTTAGGACAGGATTTCTTGAAGGACTGGAGGAGGAGGGAAATAGGAAAGGACAGAGAAAGTAAAGAGACAAAGTTAAAAAAAAAAAAGGCATATAGTTGGCTTCTTCTGATATGGCTCAAATATATTCCTAGTTATTGAATGGTTATGCATTAGCCTGAGTCTTTGGGAAAGGAGGAGGTAAGACACAAGGAAGTAAGTCTCCGTTTTCTACAACTACTTTGGAGATAGGGACTCCTGAGAAAGAATTCTTTTTTCTCAAAGGCCTTTTATTTGTTGCTGAAGTGTGTGTGTGTGTGTGTGTATATGTATACACACACATATATGTATATACATATGTAAAATACACATAAAGTAAATATATAGTAGAATGTATAATATGTAAAATATATGTAAAGTAAAATTATATACAGCTTAAAACTATACATAGAATTTACAGCTACCTCTATAATATAAAACTATATATACAATTTAAAGGTAGATAACAATTTAAAACTGTATAATAATTTAAAACAATATTTATGTATTTATGTATATATGTATATATATCTATATCTCCATATATATATATATGGTGCCCTGGTAGTGCAGTGGTTAAGCACTCAGCTGCTAACCAAAAGGTTGGTGGTTTGAACCATCAGCCGCTCTGCAGGAGAAAGATGTGGCTTTCTGCTTCCATGAAGATTTAAAGCTTTGGAAACCGTATGAGGCAGAGTTCTGAGAGAATTCTTTTTCTCAAAGCCCTTTTATTTGTTGTTGAAGTGTCTGTGTGTGTGTGTGTATACATATATATACACATATATATAAAAGTATGTATCAGGTAAATATATAATAAGATGTATAATATGTGAAATATATGTAAAGTAGAATTCTATATGTAATTAAAATATAGATATATACTTTTAAAAGATGATAGTTTTCTATTTTCTGTTGTGAGAGCAAAGCTTAGTTTAACTTAGAATCTTTCCAAAGGCCTATTTCTCTAGTTCATTTATGTAATGGACAGGGTTGCAATTGACAGAAAGGCCAGAAATAATTTGATTCAGTACCTCCCTAACTTGTTGTCTTTCCATGATTCAAAAGAAGAGGAAAACAGGATCTAACAAGAAAGAACAGGAATGCTTATTCCTGTGTAAAAAATAAGTAAGGCTAATACTGAAGGATTTTTTCCTGAAGTTAATCCTCCAGGGGGTATCTGCTTCAGAGAATAAAATAAGGCCCCTCAAATGCCTTTGCCCATGCTTTGTTTCATTTTCTCCCCTGAGTGACCCTTTCCTTTTCCTTTCCCCCTCCCTTACGTTCCCTTTTGCCTGGCATACTTAAAATCTAGAAATCCGTGTGCTAATTAGTGCGGTTATGATTTGCAACCTGTCCAATGATGCCAGGAAGTGAAATGCAACCTTTTCAAGTTCAGTAGCAACCACCTAACGTGAGTCAAAACAGAGAGATGTGTTCAGCTAATTTGGGGGAGGGGCTGGCTAGGATTTGTATATTCCAAGTTTAATGATGACAGGTCACATTCAAGGAGGACAGTCTGTGTGTTCGAATGTACCAAAAATGTCAGAAACTTTGTATGCTAAGCAGAGGGAAGAGAGATTGTTTTTGTGGAATGAGTTGTTAAATGTGGAAGCCCAAGAGAATCAGGAAACCTGTTTCCAATCAGACACAAAGGTTATTTCTTCTTCTTTCCAGATCCTGCAATGAGTCTTTTTAAAAGGGCTTAGGGGAGTAGTGAATACTTGGTTGTCCAAATTATTAGCCTAGATAGACTGTTAGTTTGGGGATGGTATTTTGTTGGTAAAGAAAGAAAGGAAATGTGTGGATTTTTGTTCTTGGAGCCACTGGATGAATTTTTTCTCCAGTGCTGGGTCTTTTTGGCATGACCTTTGCCCACCAATGCCCAGCTAGCATTCTGTACGACTCTTCAGAGTTTGGACTATCATTTTACACACCCATATAAATAAGGGGAAAGTTCTTTACCTGTTCTAGTTTAGTGAAGAGGGGAGAACAGATTCTTGTGGCCAGCAAGAGCTAGTTCTACGGTTAATACCCAAATGATGGTGTTATTTCAAGAATCAGAATCTTTGACCTTAAAACTCCAGCGATTATTAAGTTTCTGGGCTGTCACAAAGAAACTCACCAGGCTTGATATTTCTTAATGAAAGTATTCCTTTGGTGATTGCTTGAACTATGGTTGCTCACTAGAAAGAAATGTTTATAAATCTTTTCAGTATAATATATGATACTTCTGAACATTCCATTTATTATTAATAAAAGGTAGTCCAGCTTTCCTAATATTAGCTCCCAATATTGGGTAACTTTTTGAACCTGTCTGAACCTCAGTTTTACCATCTGAAAAATGGAAATAATGATATCCACCTTGTAAGACTGTTGGAAAGATTTAATAAGATATCTTGTGTAACGTAGATAACACAGAAAACCAAAATAATCCATTGCCGTTGAGTCGATTTCGACTAATAGTGTCCCTATAGGACAGAATAGAACTGCCTTACAGAGTTTCCAAGGAGTGGGTGGTGGATTTGAACTGCCAACCTTTTGGTTAGGAGCTGAGCTCTTAACCGCTAAGCCACCAAGTCCTTCACTGTTATTTTTTCAAATCTCTTTATCCATAGATTGAAGTTCTTTAAAGAGATAAACCAAGTCTTAAAAGACTTTTATCCCCAATTTATAATGCAACACCTGGCTCCATAGGAGGGGCTCAAGAAATGTTTATTGATTTTCTGAAAGTTTTGGCCATATAATTCTGCAGTCTTTGAGCTTAGATTTTTTTTTTTTCCCATGGACTTTGAATCTCTTGCATGTCCCAATCAGTTTTTGTGTTTTCTGTTGTAACGTAAGGTGAGCTTCCAATTCTGTTTTTCATGGGCTGAGTTTTGGCTGTATTCATGTTTTCTGCCAAATAAACAATCAACCTGTGGGCTGTGCCTGATTTGGCCTTTACCAATCCTTTTTGGTTCTGACAGTCCGTAATGACCACACACATTGGAATTGATTTAATACGGCAATAATTATTGGTCAATCTGGCAATATGATTGATATTGATGTAACAGCAAGAGACTAAAGGGCTCCTACCAATCACTTTGTCTCCATTTTAAGAGAGGCCTTCTGTAAGCTGCTTACTACTTGATCCTGCCTTGGCTCCATTGGCGGGAGGTCTAGCTCAGGCTGTCAGCAAAGAAAGTGCTTGTGGCAAACAAGACATTTTTCTATGCTTTTCCATCCTCCTCTCACAACACACACTCACAAACACATGCACATGCGCACACATACAGCTGACCTTCTTGGTTAATTATGGAATAGTTTTGGTCTGGTGGAATAAAAAAATGCCAGCCAGGTGAGTCACATACTGATTTAGTGAATAAACATTTTCCGTGTGAGAGAAGCAGGGAGAAAAATGAAACCATTGCCTGTTAGAGCTGGAAGGGACCAGAGTTTCCAAGACACTGGACTGTAGTTCTGAACTGGGCTGGCAGCTGCAGGATCACCTGGGAGCTTTATAAAGGCACTGTCTCCCAGATCCACCCTTGGAGGTTCACAGCCAAAGCTCTCCTGATGATGCTGGGGTTCAACCACTACTTTTTCCCAACCCCTTAGTTTTACAGCAGAGAGCATGAGAGCCCAGGAAGAAGTGATTGGTCTAAGTTTCTTCAGGGGATAAGTGTAATGTCTGAGAGGGAGAGGGAGGAATGAATATTAAGTGAATGTGAAATTTTGGTGGGTGCTGTATTTGGTGCTCTGCACACTTCAGCGAATTTAACTCTTTACCATGGCCTTAGGAGAGAGATATTAACATTTCTATTTACATAAGAGGAAATTTACACTCAGAGAGGAGAAGTAATTTGTCTAAACTCTTACAGCTGGAAGTGGTGAAGATAGGCCATGAACCTAAGTCTGTCTGCCTCCAAAGCCCCCCTGTAGGATCTGGTCTCATGATGATAGAGTAGGCATTTGCTTATTTTAAAATAATTGAACTGCTCAAACTGAGTAGATTATTATTATAAAGACCTTTCAATTTTCTGAGCCTGAGTAGATTTTTGCTGGTTCTGTTTGACTCTGTGATTCAATGTTCTGAACCTTCTACCTCTGAGTGGACAGCACCACCCTAGCCCACTGCAACTAGATTCACTTCAAAATATTAAAAAAAAAAAAAAAACTATCGAGAAACAACTATGTGTAAGACGGAATGGTAGAAACTTAGAGGTGAACACGCAGGACAGAGTTTTGGCCACGATGAAGCCTACAGTCTTGAAGGAACTTTGAGAAAAAAAAATTATAAAAATAAAATACGATGAGGTATGCCAGGGGAGAGTAGAGGTGATTTGGGAATATGCAGCAAGGAAATTTAACCCAGACACAGGGCCAAAGGAAGCCTTTCTCAAGGTGACAGCTAGAAGATAAACAAGGGTTAGCTAGGTGAAAAGTGACGAGGAGGGTGAGGAGGGTGTTTCGGAAGAGGAAAGAGCATGTGTGAATTTCAGGAGTCTAGAAATTATGTGAAGAGTTTGCATTTGACCAACTCAAGGAACTGAAAGAAGCTTATTATTTTTGGAAAGAAAGGGACAGAGTCAAGGTGTTAGGAGGGGAGGTGGGAAACCTCCTGATGGGGAAAAACCCCATTAAGGTGTTTGGATTTTATCCTACAGGATTGCTAAGTCACTGAAGTTTCCCAACCTTATAAAAACGATCTGGAGATTAAAACCAAGGTGTAATATAAACAGATTTACTGTTTGGAGGATACTTTGGTGGCAGTATGAGCCATGGATTGGGGTGGAGGGATTCTGGAGGTAGGGAGGTCATTTAGAAGGCTATTTCATTCCGGGACTGAAGCTGTGTTTTGTTCATCCTTGTAGTTTCAGCACCTAGCACTGTGCCATGATTCTAATAGGTACCATGTATAGAAATAAATGTACATTGGAATAAATAATCCCTCAAGTATTTCTTGCTTGTTTGGCTTCTTTTCTTTTTCTGTGCTTTTACCTCTCCCCAGGTTCGCATACGTTTTTCCTACTGGTGACTCAACTGATGACTAAAAGGTTGGCAGCTCGAATCCGACGTCTACTCCCTGGAAACCCTATAGGACAGTTATACTCTGTCCTATAAAAAAATAATTCAGAATCGACTTGATGGCAATGAGTTTGGTTTGGTTTATCCTAAGAAATCCTAATTGTGTTTTAAGGTTCATTTTAAGACTAGCTGCTTCTTGAAGCCTTCCATAGCCATTCCCAATTTCAACGATTTCCTAGCCCTCTCAATTCTAATAGAACTTAGGGTCTATTTAGAGCTTCATGACTTTTCCCACCTATGATATTGTTCCCTGTGGATGAACCAACAACTTCTAAATTTAGCTTAAGATTGTTATTTTATCTATTATGTCAACAAATATTCTATCAGTTTTGTTCTGTCTATCATCTATTTTTCTACTAGGAATCTATGCTAAGCCAATAGACAGAAATGATAAAGATTTCTGTTCAAATATATTTATCTCTGCCTTTTGTTATTTTAAGAAATGAGAGGCAATTTAATTACTCAAAAAATAATAAGGTCCAATAAATCATGCTGAAATATTACATGGAAACATGATATTTGGAAACAAATTAACATGGAATGGCAATTGAAAAAGGGAAGTTCTAAGTCAATAATATAGGTATAGACCCGTTGCGGTCGAGTCAATTCTGACTCATAATGACCTTATAAGACAGTGTAGACCTGCCCCATAGGGTTTCCAAGGTGCGGCTCCAATATAGATATATACACTAATATAAATGGATATTGTTATAAGGGGAGTTACGCACAGATGTACTAGCAGGATTAGGTATTGGGATTACGGGTAATGTTCTTAATTTTTTCTCTATTTTCTAAAATTTTTCACAATCTATTAATATAAATATTATGTCAAAGCACTGTAAATATATTTTCTGTTCTTTGCTACTGCAAACTGCCTTTGTTGGCAAATAGAGCAACCATTCAGTATTTAGAGAACCCCTCACAGAGCTTCTAAGCAGCCAATGCAGAAGGAGAAGCAAGCTTCCATGCTGGGCCCTGGAGAAGAAGTAACCCGTTAAACTTGTTACCGTTGAGTTGATTCCGACTCATAGTAACCCTATAGGATGGAGTAGAACTGCCCCATGTGGTTTCCAAGGAGCGGCTGGGGGATTCGAACTGCTGATCTTTTAGTTAGCAGACGTCGTTCTTAACCACTACACCACCAGGGTTTCCTTAAAAAAAAAAAAAATTTTTTTTTTTTTTTTTTCCTTAGAGGTGGCTTTTTCTTGCTCCTCCCATCTCTGGGCCAGACTTTGGAGAGTTGTCATTCTCACATTTACATGAACCGGAGCTCCAACCCGCTAACCTATCCAAACAGTGGGCTGTCCACTCCTGATTTACCTTGTATACATGTCTGAGAAGTGAAACACTGAAAGGTTGTGCCTTCTGTGTGCTGGAAGGAAGTGTTAGTAGGAGTCCAAAGCCCAGACCCACTGCGTGGTCTGTCTTTTCCATCCTGGCAATTGCTTATGCTCTAAAGGCAATTATCACAGGTCAGACGTGCATCCTCTCTCCCTCTCTGGGGAATTATATTAGACCTGTTTCTTGTCCTCCTCAACTGCATCAGGGCATTCCGATAAAGCCTTACCCAGTCATGGCCTGGCCTACTTTAGTGGGAAACAAATGACAGGAGAGTTGTTATCACTTCCTATAAATGTCTGGGATGAAAGGCCCTGAAGTGCAAAGTATATTATGGTTATCTCCTGAGTGAAAAAAAAAAAAAAAAAAAAGTTTTCTAATGCAAAGCAGCAGCAGCAATAGCCAGTCAGAAGGAACCTTTGTCAGGAACCAATTCCCTCTTCTCTAGTGGAGCCAATGACCAATTTCTACTACGCCTCTCTGGATGTCATGTTAGCAGCTGAGATACTTGCTTTTGTGTCTCCCATCTGCAACATTCTCTAGGTCCTGAGAGTGTATTTCGAGTGACTCTTTGCAATGGAAACAGCCAGCACGTGCTGAGCTCACACTGTGTGCTGGCCAGTGTTTTAAGATCTACGCGTGTGTTATTTCCTTTAAGTCTCAAAACGACGCTATGAGGTAGGTACTACCATGATCATCGTCTCATTTTCCAGATGAAAAGAACTAAGGCACAGTGAGGTTAACGGCTGCCAAGGTCATATAGGTGGTAATTAAAGAGCAGGGACTCAAGTTCTGGCAGTCTGACCCAGGCAGCCACACTAGCCACCATGCAATACAAAATTAACCGGTAAAACCAGTTGCAGTCCAGTCGACTTTGACTCATGGAGACCCCACACGTGTTGGAATAGAACTGTGCTCCATAGGGTTTGCAATTGCTGTTTTTTTGAAAGTAGATCCCTAGGCCTTTCTTCCTAGTCACTTCTAGGTGGATTTGAACTTCCAACATTTCAGTTAACAATCAAGCCTGTTAATGTTTTGCAGCACCCAAGAACTCCTATATGAAATTAACACACGCAAAATGCTTAGGGCAATACCTGGCAGGTTGTAAGTGCAAAGTAAGAATCAGCTGCTATCAACTCTTTTTTACTACTTCTGGGCGGTGATGTATCAATTGGATATGCTGTGGAAGTGATGCTATTCTTTCTGTGGGGAATTTGTAAAAAAAAAACAAAAAACTCGCAGCAATCCAGGAGTGAGTGCTTGTTAAGATCCTTGGGCTGGGCACTAAGAAGCTACATAACAGAAAGAGTTGACAGTCTTGGTCTTCACAGATGATAGAGGTACTGAGATATGGCAAGGTGGGGTCATCATCTTTGACTCCACATTTTACTGGACCTTATAAAAGTCTTAGTGTCTGTCTCAAGTCAAGGAGGTTACAGACAGTGGAGAGTGAGGAGACTGCTGGTGAATGAATAAATATTTACAAGTAGACTTTGAGGCATTTAGTCTTCTCCTCACATCCATACACACTTAATTCTTAGACTGCTCATTTCTTACTTTTATTTTTATGAGATTACCTTTTTTTTTTTAAACAACTTCTTTCATATTAATTTAACCAGATTCTATCTGGAATAAATATATTGGGGTTGGGCAGGACTGGGAGAGAAACACATAGTGATACTCTCTGCATCCTGAGATATACTAGTAAATATTCAGTTGAAGAGTTTATGGTTTATATGGAAGACCATTGTGCACATATATATGTAACTTCACAATATGGGGCAGCCTATCTATTGATTTAAATGCCAACTAAGTATGAGTGATTATAGGTGCTTTTGGAGTTCGAAGGAGTGACTACTTGATATGCCATGGATGTCATTCATTGAGAAGAGTTTGCTCTTGGTGGAAGTAGAGAGGTCAGAGTACTTAAGTGGTTAAATGGGGGAAAAAAATGAAAGAGATTTTAGCCCATTCTTTTTTTTTAGTTTAAATTTTTTATTTTATTTTGTTTTTTGTTGTTGAAACTATACATAGCAGAACGTACACCAATTCAACAATTTTTACATGTACAATTCAGTGACATTGATTACATTCTTCAAGTTGTACAACCATTCTCACCCTTATTTTCTGACTTGTTCCTCCCCCATTAACATAAACTCATTCACCTTAAGCATCCTATCTAACCTTTTGAGTTGCTGTTGTCAATTTAATCCCGTGTAGATAGTTCCTTAAAAGAGCACAATGCTCAGGGCAGATATTCTTTACTTATTGAGCTAAACTACTGTTTAGTTTAAAGAATACTTCAGGGAATATTTTTGGCTTAAGGACTAAGGTTTAAAGATTACTTCAGGGAAATAGTTTTGGGGGTTAATCCAGCCTTAATGGCTCCAGGAAATCTGGATTCCATGAGAATTTAAAATTCTGTTCTGCATTTCCCCCCATCTTAGTCATCTAGTGTTGCTATAACAGAAATACCACAAGCGGATGGCTTTAACAAAGAGTTTATTTTCTCACAGTAAAGTTTTCTCAAAGTCCAAATTCAGGGTGTTAGCTCCAGGGGAAGGCTTTCTTTCTCTGTTGGTACTGGAGGAAGGTCTTTCTTGTCAAACTTCTCCTGGACTAGGAGCTTCTCTGCACAGGAACCCCAGGTCTAAAGGAAATGCTCTGCTCCTGGTGCTTCTTTCTTGGTGGTATGAGGTACCCAACTCTCTGCTTTCCTTTTCTTTTTATCTCTTGAGAGATAGAAGGTGGTGCAGGCTACACCCCAGGGAAACTCCCTTTACATTGGATCAGGGATGTGACCTGGGTAAGGGTGGTATTACAATCCCACCCTAATCCTGTTTAACATAAAATTATAATCACAAAATGGAGGACAACTGCACAATGCTGGAAATCATGGCCTAGCCAAATGGATACACACATTTTTGGGGGGACATAATTCAATTCATGATACCCCCTTTTGATCAAGATTCTACTGCAGAATCTGATCAAAATGTTCAGTAATGGTAGCCTTGAAGAACGGTATATTGGTTGGGAAAGATCACTGTAACACACACACGCACACACACACAAAACCGCAAAATTTTAGTGGCTTAAAACAGCAAAGACTTTTTTATCGCTTATTCAACATTGTTAAGTCCCAATTCAGTCTTATCCTCACTCTGGGACCTAGGCTGATGGTGCAGCCACTACCTGGAGTGTTGCCAGTGGCTGTGCCAGGAAGAAAGGCAGAACTTTGGAAGGTCTAAAACTGGCAATTAGTGCTCTGCTCTGTAAGCGACACAAGTTGCTTCCACCCAAGTCATTGGCAGAGCTAGACACATGATCCTAGGAAGCACAATCCTATCTTGCATTGAAAGAGGAATATTTGGTGAGTAGAACTAATGACTACTACAGATGGACATCATTAGGCAAGGGGAGATTAGTGGGGAGAGTGATAGTACTTAAGATCCATCGGGAGAGTCAATGAGAAAACTCAATTGGAAGAGAAATAAAATGAGGCAGAATTACAAAGGTGTGTGGACTGGGGCAAAGGAGTTTTGCCTGTTACACATGAACTGCTGATTTCTGAGTTTGTTTTTGCTAATGGGGACATTGTTTAAACCAACCTCATATAGATTCCATAAGTCCACTATCCATTAAAAAATGGATCATCTCTAGTGGAGGAGGTGAATAAGTGTGCCCTGAAAACCTGTCCATTTGGCCTCCCACTCCATCCCTCTGCAGCCTGTATATGTGACCCAGATGACTCTGTGAAGCACAATTTAGAAACCACAACTCTAGGAAATGGGTGCTGTTTTAAGTATTGGGGAAGTGGAAACTGTTCTATATGTAATTTATCTTACAGCAGTATTCTGAAGAAAGAATTATCTCATTATAAAAATGAGGAAACTGAGCCTCAGAGAGAATAAATTACTGACACAAAGTCACACAGCTAATATGGGGCTGAACTGGGATTTTGAACTCAGCTTCGACTCTAACTCATGTGTTCTTAACCTCCATGTCATATAGATTCCTCTGTGAGAGTCTATGAATCTGAAAAAGCCATAACCCTAAACAGTATAATCCTTGGTTCCTATCCTGATCAGAGATTGGCTGGAGAGATTTAGTTTTCTGTTGAAGAATGTTCTAAATGATGACAAGTACAGCATTAGAACACATCTGTCAGTTTGTTGTACTGTGGGGGCTTGTGTGTTGCTGTGACACTAAAAACAATGCTACCAGTATTCAAATATCAGTGGGGTCATCCACCGTAGATAGGTTTCAGCTGAGCATCCAGACTAACACAGACTAGGAAGAAGGACCCGGCGGTCTACTTCTGAAAAGAATTAGCCAGTGAAAATCTTATAAATAGCAGCAGGACATTGTCTGATACAGTGCTGGAAGATAAGCCCCTCAGATTGGAAGGCACTCAAAATGCAACTGGGGAAGAGATGCCTCCTTAAAGTAGGGTCAACCTTAATTACATGGATGGAGTCAAGCTTTCAGGACCTTCATTTGCTGATGTGGCATGACTCAAAATGAAAAGAAAAAGCTGCAAACATCCATTGATAATCAGAACCTGGAATGCTCGAAGTATGAATCTAGGAGGGTTGAAAATCATCAAAAATGAAATGGAACACATAAAGATCAATATCAGAGGCATTAGTGACCTCAGATGAACTGGTATTGGTAATTTGGAATTGGACAATCAAATGGTCTATTATGCCGGGAACGACAACTTGAAGAGGAATGGTACTGCATTCACTGTCAAAAAGAACATTTCAAGATATATCATGAAGTACAGCGCTGTCAGTGATAGGATAATATTCATACGCCTACAAAGGTGACCAGTTAATATGACTATTATTCAAATATATGCACCAACCACCGAAGCCAAAGATGAAGAAATTGAAGATTTTTACCAACTTCTGCAGTCTGAAATTGATCAAACATGCAATAAGGATGCACTGATAATTACTAGTGATTGGAATTTGAAAGCTAGAAACAAGAAGGATCTGTAGTTAGAAAATACAGCCTTGGTGATAGAAACGATGCCAGAGATTGCGTGATAGAATTTTGGGTGACCAATGACTTCATCATTGCGAATACCTTTTTTCACCAATGTAAATGGTGACTATACACATGAACCTTGCCAGATGGAATACACAAGAACCAAATTGACTGCATCTGTGGAAAGAGATGTTGGAAAAGCTCAATATCATCAGCCAGAACAAGGTCAGGGGCTGACTGTGGAACAGACCATCAATTATTCATATGCAAGCTCAAGTTGAAACTGAAGAAAATTTGAATAAGTCCACAAGAACCAAAGTATGACCTTGAGCATATCCCACCTGAATTTAGAGACTATCTCAAGAATAGATTTGACTCGTTAAACACTAATGACTGAAGACCAGATGAGTTGTGGAATGATATCAAGGACATCATACATGAAGAAAGCAAGAGGTCATTAAAAAGACAGGAGAGGAAGAAAAAAACTAAATGGATGTCAGAAGAGACTCTGAAACTTGCTCTTGAACATTAAGTAGCTAAAGCAAAAGGAAAAAAATGATGAAGTAAAAGAGCTGAACAGAAGATTTCAAAGGGCCACTCGGGAAGACAAAATAAAGTATTATAAAGACATGTGCAAAGATCTGGATATAGAAAACCAAAAGGGAAGAACGTGCTCAGCATTTGTCAAGCTAAAAGAACTGAAGAAAAAATTCAAGCCTTGAGTTGTAATATTGAAGGATTCTACGGGGAAAATATTAAATAGCACAGGAAACATCAAAAAAAGATGGAAAGAATACACAGAGTCACTATATCAAAAAGAATTGGTTGATGTTCAATCATTTCAGGAGTTAGCATACGATCAGGAACCCATGGTACTGAAGGAATAAGTCCAAGCTGCACTGAAGGCATTGGTGAAAAACAAGGCTCCAGGAAGTGATGGAATACCAATTGAGATGTTTCAACAAATGGTTGCAGCACTGAAAGCACTCACTCATCTATGCTGAGAAATTTGGAAGACAGCTACCTGGCCAATGGACCGGAAGAGATCCATATTTATGCCTATCCCCAAAAAAGTGATCCAGCCGAATGCAGAAATTGTCGAACAATATCATTAATATCACATGCAAGCAAAATTTTGCTGCAGATAATTCAAAAGTGGCTGCAGCAATATATCAAGAGGGAACTGCCAAAAATTCAAGTCAGATTTAGAAGACAACACGGAACCAGGGATATCACTACTGATGTCAGATGAATCCTGGCTGAAAGCGCAGAATACGGGAAAGATGTTTATCTGTGTTTTAGTGACTATGCAAAGGCATTTATTTGACTGTGTGGATCATATCAAATTATGGATAACATTGCAGAGAATGGGAATTCTGGAACACTTAATTGTGCTCTTGAGGAATCTGTACATAGATCAAAAGGCAGTCGTTCAAACAGAACAAGGGGATAATGTGTGGTTTAAAGTCAGGAAAGGTGTGTGTCAGGGTTGTTTCCTTTCACCATACCTATTCAATCTGTATGCTGAGCAAATAACCCCAGAAGGTGGACTATATAAAGAAGAACAGGGCATCAGGATTGAAGGAAGACTCATTAACAGCCTGTTATGCAGATGACACAACCTTGCTTGCTGAAAGAGAAGAGGACTTAAAGCACTTACTGATGAAGATCAAGGATCACAGCCTTCGGTATGGATTACACCTCAACATAAAGAAAACAAAAATGCTCACAACTGGACCAATAAGCAGCATCATGATAAATGGAGAAAAGTTTGAGGTTGTCAAGGATTTCATTTTACTTGGACCTACAATCAACGCCCATGAAATCAGCAGTCAAGAAATATAAAGACACATTTCATTGGGCAAATTTGCTGCAAGAGACCTCTTTAAAGTGTTGAAAAGAACCTTGTCACCTTGAAGACTAAGGTGCACCTGACCCAAGCCATGGTGTCTTCAGTTCCCTCATATGTATGCAAAAGCCGGACAAGATCGAAAAAGAGCTGATGCCTTTGAATTGCGGTATTGGCGAAGAACAATTGAATATACCATGGACTGCCAAAAGAACAAATAAATCTGTCTTGGAAGAAGTGCAGCCGGAATGCTACTTTGAAACAAGTTTGGCTAGACTACATCTCACATACTTTGGTCATGTTACCAGGAGAGATCAGTCCCTAGAGAAGGACATAATTATTGGTAAAAAAGGGTCAGTGAAAAAGAGGAAGACCCCCAATGAGATGAATTGACACAGTGGCTGCAACAATGGGCTCAAGCATAGCAAAAAGTTGTGATGATGGCACAGGACAGGAAAGTGTTTCATCCTCTTGTGTATAGGGTTGCTATAAGTTGGAACTAACTCGATGGCACCTAACAACAACAGCTATGTAGCATTCAAACTCTGGGTATTGTTTCGATTATCAAATGCTTAGAATTCCTGTTGACAAATTGATTTTTAGATTATCATGCTGCCATGACCTTTATTCCAAAACAATTTCCTCCAGCAAACCTTCTAGCCACAGTACGGTCATTTGTTCAGCTTAAATTGTTTCTGGTCTTTATTCAATTTCTGCTCAGGGCCCAGAGGGAAGGTCGTGGGAAACTATTGCTGCCCTCTCTAATTCCTCCCTAAGCAGAAGGGAGTAATGTCCAAAAAGGGTGCAAACTTCTGTCAAGGGCTTGTTATGGGCTTTCCAGCTCTGACGGCATCTTAGTCTTTGCGTATACTTAATTATGCCCTGCAACCTGGGGCTTAGAGGAGGTTTTGCAGGTTACAGTAAAATGATGTGTTAACCTGCACATTTGCTTGCCCTGGAAACTATTTCACCTTAACAAAAAAGACAACATTATTTTATTTCTTAAGCTGGAGACATGACCCATCGAGTGGAAAATTAAAATCCTACTTCTCACACCAAACTGTAAGAATCAATTCAGTGCAGTTATGTTCCACTTCTGTACTGACAGCAGTTGCTCATGCAGCACTTCTTCTGCCCTAACCACCTGGAGTTTGGTCAGTGCTCACAAGTCAGAGGACAGTCCTCCAGACTGCCAAATCTGCCCAAGACCTCAGATGCCAGCTGCAAGCTGGGGAGTCCCATGATACCCCCATTTGACATTTTGGCTATAAATTAAGGGTTTTCCCCATTACTCTTTTATTATGCCAGCAGTAAGCTTGAAGGTCCCCAGGGCTTCCCTCACTTCTGACCTGCTGGTACAAATTTGGGGGTTCATTCTATCCCCTCAGGATACCAGTCATAAGCTCAGGAGTCCCCAGTCCCTTGCTTCTGACCTGCTGGCTCCCACTATTCCCTTGGGCTCGATAATTTGCTAGGACAGCTCACTGAACTCACAAAAAGTGCTATACTTATGATTACAGTTTTATTATAAGAAAAAGAACACAAATGGAGGAATGCATAGGGTGAAATCTGGGAGGGTTCCCAAGTGAGTGTGCTACCCTGCCATGTGCATTAATGTCTTTCACCAACCAGGAAGCCCATGGGCCCTCCGTGTCTTGAGGCCGCATTATGTAGTCATGATTGATTGTACCAGTCCGTTCCCTGGAGGTCAGGTGATATTACATGAGTGGTGGCCTTTCTGGCCTGATCAACCTCCACTTGAGTCACCTCATTAGCACAAACTCTCAGGTGTGGTCTGGGGAGCTATAGACAACAAAGGCACCTCAATTACTCAGGATATTCCAAGGGTTTAACGTTCTTTCTCAGGAACCAAGAACAAAGACTGAATTCTTTGGGTAAAGAATTTATCCATCATAACATGTTTTGCAAAGTCACTAGCTGGAAATTAGAACACCTGCTTTCCATTCAGTCTAGCTAGGAATTCCATCACATTTCATGAGCCAGAAAGTTCCCAGAATGATGGAATCTGGGATTGGAAAGAGCCTTAAAGGTGTTGTACTCCAACTTTCTGTCTGTGGATGGAATACCTTCTACTTCAGGGGTGCTCCTTTTTAGGCTTGCTATAAATGGAACCGAACCTGCTCTGGTCCTCCCCAGGGTAGCTGCTGGACTTTGGGTTGGGCTACCATTAGGCATAGATGACAGTGCCCACTTTCATCTGATTTAGAACGAAATGGACGTGATTCAGCTGTGAAAATTACAAAGTAGATTTTGGCTTTCAGGCCACTGTATTTTTAGATCCAGACGAGAATAAAATAAACATTGTTTTAGGTCTAGTAAAAGTTATTAATATTATGTTCAGGAGAAAAATGCCTTCCTGGCTATTGGTTATAATAACTTCTAAATATAAATTTTCCAACAGTGCTAATTTTCATCAAGATAATGTTACACATTGCAAGTAGGGACATTTTTCCTCATTTTTTCATGGCCTTCTCTGCAGCACAGTGACTGGCACCTATTAGGAGCAGAGCCCATGCTTGTGAAGTGAGTGGATAAACAGAAAATATATGTTCTGATAATAGAAGTTAATGATTGAAATCCCCATGCTTATTTTTTTTTTCCTGATATCTCTCAAGCACTTAACTGTGGATCAGACACTATTCTAAGCACCTTAGAAGTAGTTTCTTATAGTTGCTTTATGCTAAAGTAGTAACTTACGATCTCACTTTCATGGATTAGGGAACAAGACTGGTAAGGTTAAATAACTTTCCCAAGGCCTCTGTCTTAGTCATCTAGTGCTGCTATGACAGAAATACCACAGGTGGATGGCTTTAACAAAGAGACGTTTATTCTCTCACAGTCCAGTAAGCTAGAAGCCCAAATTCAGAGTGCCAGCTCCAGGGGAAGGCTTTCTATCTCTGTCGGCTCTGGAGGAATGTCCTTGTCGTCAGCTTTCCATTGGTCTGGGAGCATCTCAGCGCAGGGACCTCAGGTCCAAAGAACACCCTCTGCTCCCAGCACTGCCTTCTTGGTGGTATGAGGTCCCCAACTCTCTGCTTGCAGGCCACACTCCAGGGAAACTCCCTTTACATTGGATCAAGGAGGTGACCTGAGTAAGGGTGGTGTTACAATCTCACCCTAATCCTTTTTAATATAAAATTACAATCACAAAATGGAGGACAACCACACGATACTGGGAATCATGGCCTAACAACACTGATACACACATTTTTGGGGGGACATAATTCAATCCATGACAGCCTCTCACAAAACATTTAGGTGAGTAAGGCCTAAGTATCCAGTGCTTCCTCTTACTACAACCCACACTCTCAACCACACATTTCTGGGCCTCAGAGGGGGAAGTGGCAGCTGCTCAGATGCCTTCTTCTCTGCATCATGGGCATCCAAGCAGAGGGGCAGGGCATGAGAAGATCAGAGGCCTCTGCTGTAGCTACCTTCCTGTCCATGTTTCTAAGGAAACTGCCCCGTGTCTACTCTCTCCCCTATCTACCCAGTTATCTCTGCATATCCTGAGGTTTCAGGAAATAAAACAAAAACTTAGGGTAATTTTTTAGTCACTAAACTTTTGTTTCCAGAAAATAGATTCATTATTTAAAAAAAAATTTCTCAATTAGCTTGATGGAATAATTCCAACCAAGAAGCCATCTTCTCCTCTACCAAAATTCAGAGGAACTTGCTGGCAACTATTACACTTGGGCATAGTGCTTATTTGAGCATTGAACTATTGGGTTGGGAGAGAAGATGGTTGGTGCACACCAGGACAATCATTTCTCATCAAGTTGCCTGTCTATCACCTGCCAGTGAGGATCAAACAGGTGTTTTGCCTGTATCCTCTTAGTGGAAATCATCTCCTCAGTTTAATCCCATATTGCTTGATATTTCTTGCCTCATACCCAGGTCTAGCAATCGTGAAAGCTCTTTTAAACTTAAACACTTCCTCCCTGTATTCCTAACAGCCAGTAATTTGTGATGAAAAAACCTAGCAAGAATTCAGTTTTATTCGGACATGTTTACCTTTGTCTGGTAAGCCATGGCGTCTGAGTAGTCCTACCACTAGCACTACCAGTTGCTGTTGAGTTGATCTGACTCGTGGTGACCCCATGTATGTTAGAGTCAAACTGTGCTCTTCCATGGGGCCTCTGATGGACTCAAATCTCCAACCTTTCAATTACCAGCCCAACTGGTGACCATTTGTACCACTCAGGGACTCTGTGAAGTCCTGGCCAGGGCAAAATGGGAATGAAGGGAATGTGTGTATATTTCTTGCTATACCTCACATCTCCTTTCTCAATCCCTGGCTTGTCCATGCTTCTTAACTTCAACACCCTTCATATTCCATGAAACTTCATGTTCTATCAAAACTTTCCTGTCCCATATCCCATTCCCTCAGGACCTTGATCTCTGTTAGGACCGCGAATGACCTATTCAGATAGTCTTACTTGCTCCTGGTTAAACTATTTAAATTGTTAGCAGCTAAAAAAAAAAAAAAAAAATTTTTTTTTTTATCATCCATCAACACTTTTTTTTTTTTTTTTTAGCATTTGTTATTATTTGCACAGTATTGTGCCAGGGGCTTAGGTGGAGGTATGGATTAGGGAAAAAAGGAGAAAAATAACTTTAGTCCTCAAAGTATCTGTAGTTGCAAAGACAAAGGACACATTTATGAAATTTAAATTAATAGGAACAAGTATTATATGCTAATGTACATAGAATGGTGGTTAGTGGAGAGATGAGAAGAAAAGTGATACTGTGATGTTAAGTGAAGAAAACCTCTACAACTCCTCAAGAAGTAATATTAGTGGTGGGTATGTTTATTTGATGGCTGCTTCAGGACTTGTTGGAGGTAGAAAAAGGAAGTAATGATTTTGACTGGAGTGGCCTCTTGGTGACCCTGTAATCTTATCATGCAGGTTGGCAGCTAAATCACCACCATTTCACCACCATCTGTGGAGTTGGGAACCTTCCTGAGGTTGAGTGAGGTTTGTCAAAAAAGTTCCCCACACTGTTGTAAATGAGAAGGTAGCCAGGAAGGAAGCAACTGGCAATGAAGTAAATGGCAATAATTAACGTCAGAACACAAAGGGAACCCCTAGTGGGCTAAGGGAGTTAATGCATTTTCCTGACTTGCTATTAGTAAAACCTAATTAAATCAGATGCTATTAATTTGAAACTCTCGCTCATTTGGACAGACCTGAGCTCAATGTTGCTTCTACTCCGGCTATGAAAGAAAAGATTTTCTCAGCAAATTACTAGGGTAAACAAGACTGCAGAGAATTAAAATGCTTAATAGAATAGTAGAGAATCAATTTGCTAGAAAACAATCATTGTGCTAATTTTAAACTGTTTTTACCTGTTCATTAAAACAGCCCATTAAGGACCTCTGCGTCTTAACACTTTTTTATGCTAGTTTGAGTTGTTATGTTTACTAGGTAGTAAAGAGAAAATCTAATTCAGACTTCTCTAATTCATACTGGCCTCTTCATAGTCCAGTTAGTCAGAATTAATGAAATTTGTTATGGTTAGGGCAACCTCAGAGAGTCATTTTGGGGAAACTATTAGATCACTTGCTTCTTTCTGAAGGTTAAATTGTGAGTTTTCAGAAGTCACACAATACTTCTAGTTGTATATACTTTTCAACCTAAATTTACATAAAGGGGTGGTTTATGGACATGATCTCTAGTCCCTGGGTGGTGCAGTTATGTTCTAGGCTGTTAACAAAAAGTTTGCCCAGAAGTGCCTTGGAAGAAAGGCCTGATGATCTACTTCTGAAAAATCAGCCATTGAAAACCCTGTGGAGCACAGCTCTACTCTGACACGGATGGCATTGCAATGAGTTGATGTTGACTTAATGACAATGGGTTGGTTAGTCAAGACCAGTGATCGACCATCACTTTCACGTGTATTATTGACTCCTTGGTCCCTAGGAAGAGAATGACAGGAAAGAGCAGGACAGATCTATGCTGAGGGAGTTCTCTTTTAGTCTCATGATAATGAATATCTAAAGAAAAGACAAACCCTCTGGTCCACCTGCATGTTCACTTTAAGACCTACCCAAATTTTTGAAGCCTGTTTCTCTCCATGTTTATTATTGCATGGATATGAAGAACTATCTAATTCTTACCAGTAATATGAAAGAAACAGAGGTGTAAGAAATATACACCTGGTGTGCTCCCAAAAAGAGAAGGCGAATGGCATCACTGAAAACCCACCACTGTGAGCTGTGCAAATACAGCTTTCCCCAGAATCTGAATGGGAAAAATGAGTGGGAGAATTCAAACATTGATGGTACGGTGTAATAGGGTTGTTGGACTGTATCACACAAAACATACTGTATGTACATTGTGAGCAGTGATTTAATTCCAGCAAAATCATTTCTATCACATTAAATTAATGCTGTTGATTTAAATTTTATTGTTTCCTTGAAATTAATTTG
This sequence comes from Elephas maximus indicus, assembly GCF_024166365.1. Classification (NCBI taxonomy): domain Eukaryota; kingdom Metazoa; phylum Chordata; class Mammalia; order Proboscidea; family Elephantidae; genus Elephas; species Elephas maximus. Next base: position 53,141,270 of record NC_064829.1, on the reverse strand, counting down.
AAAATTTGTTTGGGTTTTATAGTTCTGTAAGAGTCAGAAGTATAAGGGATTTACAGGTAGTTTTATGTTTATTCATATTTAAGTAACATTATAATAAGTATAATTTAGACCAACAATGGGAGTCCAAGACAACTTTATTCTTTTAGAAACAGCAAGTTGGAGAACTCATGATTGATAGAACCACAGATTGTTAGAAACTGAGGACTCTTTTGAGATCATTGATCTAGTCTGGTGTTTCTGAAACGGAGTTCCAGGCCTGCTGGGTTGGGTGGTGATCGTAAGTATGCGAAAGAAAAAACAAAACAAAAGAACAACAACAAAAATAAAGCACAACAAAAAACCTCTTCCTCCCCAAAATAACATGGGTTTTTCTATGATCGAATAAACTCTCCTGAAGACTTCTCCTGAAGACTCACAGTGCTCATTCATGGACTAAAACCTTAGCAAGAGTTGGTGGTAAAGAAACCTGCTCAAATTTGCTCATAGAGGAAATTTCCCAACCTTATCAGCACCTGGAGCCTCTTCTTATAGAGGACCTGCCTCCATCTTCCAGAAGAATTCTCAGACAGAACCGCAATGCAGGAGGTGCCACTTAGGGTCTAGGCCTAAACATTAGTGGAATAACCTAAGTCCTGATTGGAAAGGAAGAAGAGTAAGTGGTACTCTCAGAGGCAGGACAGGAGAATAGTCTCAGACTTTGAAGCTACTGCTCTTTTCATTTGCACTTATTCATTGATTTCCATCCCTATCATGTTTCAAGAAAGACATAAACATACATACATACATGCCCCAGTGGCTCAGTGGTTAAAGTGCTTGGCTGCTAACCAAAACGTCAGAGGTTTGAACCCATCAGCTGCTCTGAAGGAAAAAGATGTGGCAATCTGCTTCCGTAAAGATTACAGCCTCAGAAACCCTATGGGGCAGTTCTCTGTCCTATAGGGTCATTTTGAGTAGGAGTCAACTCTATGGTAATGAGTTTCACGAGTTATATATATATATAATTGTTATTTTTCCCCTTCCACAGACAAATACAACAGAATCTAAAAACAAAATATAGGCAATTTCAAACAAAGAAACAAACAAACCCATGTCTTCGAAGCAGCATAGCACTAATATTTATGTAACTGCTAATTATCCCACAGTAAAAGAGTCTGAATTTCCACAAGTGTAAGACAGCATTTGTCCATAAGGTGTCAGAACTGAAAGGGACCTTAGAGAACATCTAAAATAATTATTTTAAAGATACAGAAAATCTTCTAAAGCTAGTGTGCTAGTTTCCTATGCTGCTGTAACAATTTATTATAAACTTAGTGGCTTAAAACAACACAAATTTATGATCTTACAGAATCAGTCTCACTAGGCTAAAATCAAAGTGTTGGCAGGGCTATGTTCCTTTTGGAGGGGAAATCTAGCCCTAGGTTTTCCAAGGTCTAGAAGGCACCTGCATGTAGCCCTGCATCATTTTTACCTCTGCTTCTCACATCACATCTCCTCTTCTCTGACTCTTTTGCCTCCCTTGTATGAGACCTTGTGATTACATTGGGCCCATACAGATAATCCAGGAGAATCTCTCCATTTAAAAATCCTTAATTTAATCACATCTGCAAAGTCCCTTTTGCCATGTAAGATAACGTGTTCACAGGTCTCAGGAATTAGAACGTAAACATCTTTATTGTTGTTGTTATTAGGTGCCATCAAGTCGCTTCCGACTCAGAGCAACCCCACGCACAACAGAATGAAACACTGCTCAGTCCTGGGCCATCTTCACAATCATTGCTATGTTTGAGCTCATTGTTACAACCACTTTGTCAATCCACCTTGTTGAGGGTCTTTCTCTTTTTCATTGACCTTCTACTCTACCAGGCATGGTGTCCGCCTCTAGGGACTGGTGCCTCCTGGCAACATGTCTAAACTACATGAGACGAAGTCTCACCATCCTTATTTCCAAGGAGCACTCTGGCTGTACTTCTTCTAAGCGAGACTTGCTCATTCTTCTGGCCGTCCACGGTATATTTATTATTCTTCTCCAACACTATAATTCAAAGTCATCAATTCTTTTCTGGTCTTCCGTATTCATTGTCCAGCTTTTGCATGCATAGGAGGCATTTGAAAATACCATGGATCGGGTCAGGCTCGTGTTGTTTCTCAAGGTGACGTCTTTGCTTTTTAACACTTTAAAGAGGTCTCTTGCAGCAGATTTGCCCAGTGCAATGCGTCTTTTGATTTCCTGATTGCTGCTTCCATGGGCGTTGATTGTGGATTCCAGTAAAATGAAATCCTTGACAACTTCAGTCTTTTCTCCATTTATTATGATGTTTTTTATTGGTCAAGTTGTGAGGATTTTTGTTTTGTTTATGTTGAGGTATAATCCATACTGAAGGCTGTAGTCTTTGATTTTCATCAGTAAGTGTTTCAAGTCCTCTATACTTTCAGCAAGCGAGGTTGTCTCATCTGCATATCACAAGTTGTTATTGGGTCTTCTTCCAATCCTGATGTCACGTTCTTCTTCTATGGTCCAGCTTCTCGGTTATTTGTAAAGCATATAGATTGAATAAGTGTGGTGAAATAATACAACCCTGACACACACTGTTCCTGGTTTTAAACGATGCAGCAACATCTTTGGGGGACAGTTATTCAGCCTACCGCAGCTGGTTAGTGACAGAACTGCGATTAGACCTTAGGGTGCCATGATACCCACGCCAATGCTTCATCCATAATGTCGCAATGCTTGTTGTCATAAAAGTGGCCTTGTAATTTAGAGCCTCAGGTTTACAGGGTGTATGAGGCCCACATAAGGGAAATATCAACAAATCACCTTCAAACTATGTATAGATCAAAATTATAGACAGCAGAAATTTATGAAATGTATTATTGTAAGTTGGAAATTTCTTCAAATTCATAAACGACTACTGTCTCAGTTACTCAGCAAAATGACAACATCCATCAACAGATGTTGGTCTCCTTGCCACTTTTCTGGAACATTTCTAATCACTAGGCAGCCATAGCAGTGGTTGTTTCTTTAGTTAGTTTGTGAACAAATCCAACCCCAGTTTATACTTTATGAATATTTTTGCTGAGTCTTTATGTTTTTCTTGTATTTTATTTTGATGTATAGAATTGTTAGTCTCCTTTGTGGTTACCTTAATATTTACCCCTATTTTTCTAAGTTCAAAGCAAACTTTTCTCTCTTTATATCACCTTGACTTCCTCTCCATATGAAAGATCTATGACTACAAAAACATTTCTTAGTCCCCCTTTGTTAATTTAATGTTGTCATCTTTTACATAATGACATTGCTGTTTCTCTGTTTTCAGCCTTTTTTTTTTTTAAAATCTTGACTTACTTTTGTGATTTCACTCTCTGGCTTGATATCTGATTGCTCTGTCCTGTGTTCTAGCCTTGGGTTGTTATCTGATGTTATTGATTTTCTAACCAGAAGGGTCCCTTTAGTATTTCTTGTAGTTTTGGTTTGGTTTTTACAAATTCTCTAAACTTCTGTTTATCTGGAAATGTCCTAATTTCACCTTCATATTAGAGAGACAGTTTTGCTGGATATATGATTGTTGGCTGGCAATTTTTTTCCTTCAAGGCTTTGTGTATGTTAACCCATTGTCTTCTTGCCTGCATGGTTTCTGTTGAGTAGTCCAAGCTTATTCTTATTGACTCTCTTTTGTGAGTGACTTTTCGTTTATCCCTAGCTGCTCTTAAAATTCTCTCTTTATCTTTGGTTTTTGCAAGTTTGATGATAATGTGTCTGGGTGACTATCTTTTGGGATCCACCTTATGTGGGGTTTGATGAGAATCTTGGATTGATATCTTCACATTTTTCATATCAGGGAAGTTTTCTGCCAACAAATCTTCAACAATCCTCTCTATATTTTCTGTTCTCCCTCCCTGTTCTGGTACCCCAATAACTCGTAGGTTATTTCTCTGGATAGAATCCCAGATTATTCTTAGGGTTTCTTCTTTTTTTAATTTCTTTTATCTGATTATTCTTTGAATATGTTGGTGTCAAGTGTTTTATCTTCAGTCTCATGAATTCTGACTTCCACTTCCTCATTTCTGCTCCTCTGACTTTCTACTGAGTTGTCTAATTCTGAAATTTTATTTTTAATCTTCTGAATTTCCGATTGCTGTCCCCCTATGGATTCTTGCAGCCTATTAAATTTGTCATTATGGTCTTGAATAACCTTCTTAATTTCCTTGACTGCTTTATCTGTATATTCCTTGGCTTATTCTGTGTTTTGCCTGAATTGCTTCCTGATCTCTTAAAGAGTTCTGTGTATTAATTTTTTGTATTCTACCTCTGGTAATTCCAGGAATATATCCTTGTCCATAAGATTCCTTCATTCTTTGTTTTGGGAGCTTGTTGAAGTGATCGTGGTCTGTTTCTTTATGTGATTTGATATTGACTGTTGTCTCTGAACCATCTATAAGTTATTGTATTAGTTTATTTTATGCTTGCTTTCTGTGTCCTAGCTTCTTGCTTTGTTTTGTTTTGATATCACCAAAGAGGCTGCTCAAGTGAGCTAGCTTGATTATTTGCACCTTTGAAACTCTAATGTCCTGCCACCGGATAGCTAGAGCTGTTACCAGGTATAGAAGCCTAGAAGTCCATTCACTTTTCTTGTATGGATTCAGCTCAGGTGTCTAGGTAGTCAGTCATCAAGTATGTGGTACAGGCTCTCACCTACAGTCTTAAAGAAGCAGAGGTGATTGGTGTAGGCACAGGTATCTTGTTGCAGTGGGGATCACGCTCTGAGCAAGGCAGGGGGCTGACGACTGTCCTACGAGTGTGGAGAAAGTGGATCCCTGTTCCCTAGAGTGCACAGGTGAGTGGGCTCTGCAGCCAGACCATGGGCACCCAATGCTTTTGGCTGTAAGGACTGGGAGGCACCACTTATCCTTGGACTGCTGTCATGGGTAGCTAGGTAGCATGGGTGGAGCCACCAGTCCTCAGGCCCCTGATGTGGGTAGGTGAGGACACTGCTTAACAGGCAGAGCAGTGTCAAATATCAAAAACCTGCCTCTCCACCACACAACTGAAACAGCTGAAATAAGACCTCAGGCACATACCTGTTGCACTCTGCCAATAAGGGCCTAAGCTGCTGAAACAGGCCCACACAAGTTCATGCAGGGGTGAGAGACATTCGAAGTCTGTGGACTGTCTGTGTCTGGACAGAAGCTGCTTCTGCCCTGAGTTCCCAGCTTAGGGGAGCTAGAAGATTTTTTTTCTCCATTCGTTGATTTGTTCCTTCTCCAAGTCCGGGACAATCGCTGAGGACATGCAACAGGACCTATCTCAGGTCCAGGGAAATCGGCAGCCAATGAAGCCAGCTTGGGGACCAGGACAGAGGGAGGAGGGATCAGATAAATGGGAGAGAGTTCTTTCGCAGAGGTTGCTTTTTGACTAGCAAAGTAAATTAGATGCAAGCACTTATTTTTTACAGAGAGGGCGGTTCTTTGCAAAATCCAAAGGCTTGAGTAGACTCTGTGGCACTCATTGTCTCTTGCTGTGAAAAATGTGTCCTGAACACTATCGCCAGCCCTGCTGCAGTTGCACCAGGAGATCAGGCCTGAGCGGTACTGGTTCCTGCCAAGTCCAGCAACTCCTCACTGCTTCTGAACTGTCTCCCTCCCCCTGCTGATCAGTCTGATTTCTTAACTTTGATGTTCAGAGCTCCTAGCTTGTCATATACATAATTAATTCACTGTTTTTTGCAGGTCTTTGTTGTAAAAAGGATCACCAGAAGTGTCTGACTACTCTGCCATCTTGGTACCGCCTCCTGAAAAAAGGATATCTTCATTTTCTCATAAGCTTGTACAAGTATAATGATTCCATGTGCTTACTTAGAAGTTTTTACAGATCACTAAACATGATCGTACATGATATCTTAGGAAATTCTGCAATAACCCAGAGAATTAGTCAGGAGATATTTTTATCCCATTTTAAATATGAGAAAACAGGCTCAGAGAAGCCTTGTAAATTGCCCAATGATTAGAAGGGAGTAGATGTGGGACTCACAACTAGGATTCCTGATTCCAACTCTCAGGTTCCTCTTTAGATCAACCTATGGATAAGTAAGCAAAGCTGAAATCAGTCAACCAACCAACTAACCAGGTGGAAAAGGATGATGGATAGTTGAAGTGTGTTACCTATTTCCTAAATTGAATTAAAAGTCTGTTTTAGAATGACGACTTTGTGTTTTGAATCTGACAAAAATCTACAAAAACAAAACAAAAACAAATAATATCGTGAAACTCTTCTAAATGTAACAGGAAGTTCTGATTAGACTGAGAATTCTATTATATGAAACCTTGGTGCACAACTTTCACATTCAAATCTCCAGTAATTAGCAAAGCATTCTGATTGCATGTTTGATCAATTCCAGACAGCAGAAATTAGTAAAAAATCTTCTATTTCTTCACCTTTGAAGGTTAGAATGAGACAGTTGGAAACAAAGAAGAAGGGTTGGTAGTTAGAAAATGTGGCTGTGGTGATAGAAATGGTGCCAGAAATCACATGACAGAATTTTGCAAAACCAACAACCTCTTCATTGCAAATGCCTTTTTTCACCAACATAAATGGCAGCTATACACATGGACCTGTCCAAATGGAATACACAGGAATCAACTCAACTACATCTGTGGGAAGAGACAATGGAAAAGCTCGATATCATCAGTCAGAATAAGGGCAGGGGCCGACTGCAGAACAGACCATCAATTGCTCATTTGCAAGTTCAAGTTGAAGTTGAAGAAAATTAGAACAAGTCCATGAGAGCCAAAGTATGACTTTGAGTATATCCCACCTGAATTTAGAGACCATCTCAAGAATAGATTTGAAGCACTGAACACTAATGAGCAAAGACCAGACAAGTTGTGGAATGACATCAAGGACATTATACATAAAGAAAGCAATAGGTCATTAAAAAGACAGGAGAGAAAGAAATGACCAAAATGGATGTCACAAGAGACTCTGAAACTTGCTCTTGAACATCGAATAGTTAAAGCAAAAGGAAGACATGATGAAGTAAGAGCTGAAGAGAATTCAAAGGGCAGCTCGAGAAGACAAAGTATTATAATGACATGTGCAAATACCTGGAGATGGAAAACCAAAAAGGAAGAACACATTGCATTTCTCAAGCTGAAAGTATTGAAGAAAAAATTCAAAACTTGAGTTGCAATACTAAAGGATTCTATGCAGAAAAATATTAAAAGGCTCAGGAAGCATCAAAAGAAGATGGAAGGAATACACAGAGTGACTACATCAAAAAGAGTTGGTTGATGTTCAACCATTTCAGGAGGTACCATATGAACAGGAACTACTGAAGGGAGAAGTCCAAGCTGCACTGAGGGCACTGGCAAAAAACAGGCCTCCAGAAATTGACAGAATAGCAATTGAAATGTTTCAACAGAAAGATGCAATGCTGGAAGTTTTCACCCATCTATGCCAAGAAGTTTGGAAGACAGCTAACTGGCCAACCGATTGGAAGAAATCTATATTTATGCTTATTCCCAAGAAAAGTGATCCCACCAAATGTAGAAATTATCAAACAATACCATTAATATAAAACTCAAGTAAAATTTTGCTGAAGATCATTCAAAAGCTGCTGCAGGAGTACATTGACAGGGAACTGCCAACAATTCAAGCCAGATTCAGAAGAAGACACAGAACCAGGGATATCATTGCTGATGTTAGATGGATCCTGGCTGAAAGCAGAGAATACCAGAAAGATGTTTACCTGTGTTTTATTGACTATGCAAAGGTGTTCGACTGTGTGGATCATAACAAATTATGGATAACATTGGGAAAAATGGGAATTTCAAAGCACTTAATTGTGCTCATGAGGAATCTATACATAGAACAAGAGGCAGTCTTTCAAAAAAACAAGGGGATACGGTGTAGTTTAAGGTCAGGAAAGGTGTGCGTCAGGGCTGTATCCGTTCACCATACCTATTCAATCTGTATGCTGAGCAAATAATCCAAGAAGCTGGATTATGCGAAGAAGAATGGAGCATCAGAATTGAAGGAAGACTCATTAACAATCTGCATTATAAAGATGACACAACCTTGCTTGCTGAAAGAGAAGAGGATTTGAAGCACTTACTGATAAAGATCAAAGGCCACAGCCTTCAGTATGGATTACACCTCACCATAAGTAAAACAAAAATCCTCACAACTGGGCTAATAAGCAACATCATGATAAATTGAGAAAAGATTAAAGTTGACCAGGATTTCATTTTGCTTGGATCCACAATCAACACCCATGAAAGCAGCAGTCAAGAAATGAAAAGATGCATTTCATTGGGCAAATCTGGTGCAAAAGATCTCTTTAAAGTGTTGAGAAGCAAAGTTGTCACCTTGAAGACTAAGGAGCACCTGACCCAAGCCATGGTATTTTCAATCGTCTCCTATGTATGTAAAAGCTGGATGATGAATAAAGGAGGCTGAAAAAGAATTGATGCATTTGAATAGTGGTGTTAGAGAAGAATATTGAATGTACCATGGACTGCCAAAAGAAGGGACAAATCTGTCTTGGACGAAGTACAACCAGAATGCTCCCTAGAAGCGAGGATGGCAAGACTATATCTCACATACTTTGGACACGTTGTCAGAAGGGATCAGTCCCTGGAGAAGGACACCATGCTTAGTAAAGTTGAGGGTCAGCAAAAAAGAGGAAGACCCTAAAGGAGATGGATTGACACAGTGGCTGCAACAATGAGCTTAAGCATAAGAACAATTGTGAGGATGGAGAAGGAACAGGCAGTGTTTCCTTCCATAGTTTATAGGGTCGGTGTGAGTTCGAGCTGAATTGTTGGCACCTAACAACAAGGTTGAACAAGGAAACTCAGCATCCTACTGAGCAAAGATATGTTGAATATTGGAAAATGAGAGGAATTTAAATTTAAGGTTTAAGACAATATTGTTCCATTTCACAAAATCCTTGTATATCATGCTTGCAGTTTTTCTTATTTGGCCAAATTTTATAGGAAAATGGTTCATGCATAATTTTTGCTGGCAGAGACTGAAAATGTCTAACATTTGTATTAAAAGGAAATATGGAATAGAATACATATGAGAAATTTCCAGCTAGGAAAATGAATGCTTTTGTAATACCCTGTCTTCCAGAGATAGGTTAAATTCAAAGCAGAATTTTATTCTTAAAGGGTCCGTTTAAAACAGACGTGGACCTGAATTCTACTACTACTCCAGATACGGTTCAGTCATCACAGAAGAGAGTCAGTTTAAATCGTCTCATGATAGAGACTTCATGAACATATAAATGTGACTGACCTAATTTTGTGTTAGTTTTTTAAACACCTCCAGCTTGTGGGAAACAACTCTGCCGTATCTTTCATACATGCATGTTGCCACAATAAGCTCCACCCTCTATTTGTAACACAGATATTATGGGCATAAACTATGGTCTTATGCTTATTCTGCTGAAGAGGGTCCTCTTGGTTTGGTCCCAATAAAAGTGTGAAGATAAGCCCAACATATAGGTAGTTACTTATGCAGAGGAAATTATAAAGAACTTAGTTACCTACAAACACTTTTAGGCTCAAACTTTGTTACTGGCTGTTCACTAGCTTGAATTTACAATTTAATAATGTTTAATAATATTAGGATTAAAGTCTTCTCTTAAGGATAAGATCTCTTGAATTTGGTATTTAAAATTGGAAATTGGAAATATTCCATCACCGAGGAATTCTATTAAGACATTAGTCTGAGAAGATAGCTGATTAGTTAAATGCACGATCGTAAGACAATGGCAAACGAAACGGTTATGTTCTAATGGTAAGATGAAATAAGAAATTTTCAGCGTAGGAGGCATTGCTGGTGAAGGATGGCCTCTTTCCCTCGTGGTGGGGAAACTCACATCATAGTATTAAATCAAAAGCTGTTACCATTTATACGTATATTTAAAACCAAACCCGTTACCATCAATTCAATTCTGACTTATAGTGACCCTATAACAGAGTAGAACTACTCCATAGGTTTCCAAGGAGTGACTGGTAGATTCGAACTGCCAGCCTTTTGGTTAGCAACCAAGGGCTTAAGCACTGTGCCACCAGGGCTCCCTTATGTTGTTGTTGTTTTTAGGTGCCATAGAGTTGGTTCTGACTCATAGCCATCCCATGTACCACAAAAAGAAACACTGCCTGGTCTTGGGCCATTCTCACAAGTATTGTTATGCTTGAGCCCATTGTTGCAGCCACCGTGTCAATCTATCTCCTTGAGGATCTTCCTCTTTTTTGTTGGCCCTCTGCTTTACCAAGCATGATGTCCTTCTCCAGGGACTGATTCCTCCTGGTAACATGAGCAAAGTATGTGAGACGTTGTCTTGCCATCCTCGCTTCTAAGAATTATTCTGTTTGTACTTCTTCTAAGACAGATTTGTTTATTCTTTGGCAGTCCATGGTATATTCAATATTCTTTGCCCACACCACAATTCAAAGGCGTCAATTCTTCTTTGGTTTTCCTTATTCATTGTCCAGCTGTCATATACATATGAGGCGATTGAAAATACCATGTCTTGGGTCAGGCACACCTTAGTCTTCAAGGTGATATCTTTGCTTTCCACCACTTTAAAGAGGCCCTTTGCAGCAGATTTACCCAATGCGATACGTGTGTTTGATTTCTTCACTGCTGCTTCCATGGGTGTTGATTGTGGATCCAAGTAAAATGAAATCCTTGACAACTTCAATCATTTCTCCATTTATCATGATGTTGCTTATTGGTCCAGTTGTGAGGATTTTAGTCTTCTTTATGTTATGGTGTAATCCATACTGAAGGCTGTGGTCTTTGATCTTCACCAGTAAGTTCTTCAAATCCTCTTCTCTTTCAGCAAGCAAAGTTGTGTCATCTGCATAATGCAGATTGTTGAGTCTTCCTCCAATCCTGATGCTCTGTTCTTCTTCACATAATCCAGTGTCTTGGATTATTTGCTTAGCATATAGATTGAATAGGTATGGTGGAAGGATACACCCCTGACCCACACCTTTCCTGACTTTGAACCAATCAGTATCCCCTTGTTCTATCTGAACAACTACCTCTTGATCAATGTAAAGGATCCTCGTGAGCACAATTAAGTGTTCTGGAATTCCCATTATTCACAATGTTATCCATAATTTCTTATGATCCACACAGTCAATTGTGTTTGCATAATCAATAAAACACAGGTAAACATCTTTCTCGTATTCTTTGCTTTCAGGCAGGGTTCATCTGACATCAGCAGTGATATCCCTGGTTCCATGTTCTCTTCTGAAACCAGCCTGAATTTCTGGCAGTTCCCTGTCGATATACTGCTGCAGCTGTTTTTGAATGATCTTCAGCAACATTTTGCTTGCGTATGATACTAATGATATTGTCCTATAATCTCCACATTCAGTTGGATCACCTTTCTTGGGAATAGGCATAAATATGGATCTCTTCCAGTCAGCTGGCCAGGAAGCTGTCTTCCAAATTTCTTGGCATAGATGAGGGAGCATCTCCAGTGCTGCATCCATTTGTTGAAACATCTCAATTGATATTCCGTCAATTCCTGGAGCCTTGTTTTTTCGCCAGTGCCTTCAGAACAGCTTGGACTTCTTCCTTCAGTACCATCAGTTCCTGATCATATGCTGCTTCTTGAAATGGTTGAACATCAACTAATTCTTTTTGGTATAACAACTCTGTATTCCTTCCACCTTCTTTTGATGTTTCCTGCATAGTTTAACATTTTCCCCATAGAATCCTTCACTATTGCAACTTGAGGCTTGAATTTTTTCTTCATTTCTTTCGGCTTGAGAAACGCTAAGCGTGTTCTTCCCTTTTGGCTTTCTATCTCCAGATCTTTGTACATGCCATTATCGTACTTTGTCTTCTCGAGCCGCCCTTTGAAATCTTCTGTTCAGTTCTTTTACTTCGTCAATTCTTCCTTTTGCTTTAGCTGCTTGACGTTCATGGGCAAGCTTCAGTCTCTTCTGACATCCATCTTGGTCTTTTCAATGACCTCTTGCTTTCTTCATTTATGATATCCTTTCACAACTAGTCTGGTCTTTGGTCACTTGTGTTCAATATGCCAAATCTATTCTTGAGATGGCCTCTAAATTCAGGTGGGATATACTCAAGGTCATATTTTGGCTCTCATGGACTTGCTCTGATTTTCTTCAGTTTCAGCTTGAACTTGTATATGAGCAATTGATGGCCTGTTCCACAGTCAGCTCCTGGCCTTATTCTGACTGATGATATCGAGCTTTTCCATTGTCTCTTCCCACAAATGTAGTCAATTTGATTCCTGTGTGTTCCATCTGGTGAAGTCCATGTGTGTAGTCACCGTTTATGTTGGTGAAAGAAGGTATTTGCAATGAAGAAGTCATTGGTCTGGGAAAATTCTATCATTTGATCTCCAGCATTGTTTCTATCAGCAAGGCCATGTTTTCCAACTACTGATCCTTTTTCGTTTCCAACTTTCACATTCCAATCACCACTAATTATCAATGCATCCTGATTGCACGTTTGACCAATTTCACACAGCTGCAGCTGATAAAAACCTTCTATTTCTTCATTTTTGGCCTTAGTGGTTGGTGGGTAAATTTGAATAATAGTTGTATTAACTGGTCTTCCTTGTAGGCACATGGATCTTATCCTATCACTGACAGCGTTGTACTTCAGGATAGATCTTGAAACGTTCTTTTGAAGATGAATGCAACACCATTCCTCTTCAAGTTGTCATTCTCAGCATAGTAGACTATATGATTATCTGATTCAAAATGGCCAATACCAGTCCATTTCAACTTGTTAATGCCTAGGGTATCAATGTTTATGCATTCCATTTCATTTTGGACCATTTCCAATTTTCCTAGATTCATACTTTGTACATTCCATGTTCCGATTATTAATGGATATTTGCAGCTGTTTCGTCTCATTTTGAGTCATGCCACATCAGCAAATGAAGATCCCAAAAGCTTTACTCATTCCATGTCATTAAGGTCGACTCTTCTTTGAGAAGGCAGCTCTTCCCCAGTCATTTTTTGAGTGCCTTCCAACCTGGGGGACTCATCTTCCAGCACTATATCAGACAATGTTCTGCTGCTATTCATAAGGTTTTCACTGGCTAATCCTTTTCAGTAGTAGACTGCTGGGTCCTTCTTCCTAGTCTGTCTTAGTCCAGAAGCTCAGCTGAAACCTATCCTCCACGGGTGACCTTGCTGGTATCTGAATACCAGTGGCGTAGCTTCCAGCATCACAGCAAGATGCAAGCCCCCACACAGTACAACAACATGACAGACATTTGGAGGATATGTTGTATATATATATACACACACACACATATGTATATGTATATATATATATATCTTACCAACTAGTTTACAAAAATGTTTCTACTACAATGTACGAAAATGTAGTAAGCATTGCTATTGTAAATTTATAGATGAAAAACGGAGACCTAGAGAAAATAAATTGCCCAAAATGGCAAGGTTAATATGTGGTAGAGACACTGTTTGAGAGCAGGGCTGCCTGACCAAGTCCTGTCCCTCTGTACCCCTTCCTACTCTTCTACAAATCACATTCCATATGTGTATCTTCTAAGGACAAATCATACTTGATTTAAGGATATTCTCATCAGAAGAAAGTGACTGAAATACTTGGTAATAAAATGGCTTGTCAGATGGCTCTAATTATCAAGAACTCCATTTTGATTCACTTCCAAAAGCATGACTTGGTCTTGGAAATTGGCTACCAATGCAGCATGGAGTTGGGGATTTGAAATAGCACTTGAGAGGTGAGACTGATATAATGATAAATACCCTCCGGAGGGGAAAGTTCATTAACTTTAACTTTGTAGTGTTCTTGTTGAATCCTGCATGCGAGGTATGTGAGAGGGAGGCCAACACTGTGGCAACACCAGGATGCCTGCAAAGTGCAAAAATCAATTTGTGTCTGGATGACTGAAATGAGATTGGTTTATGTATTTACTTCTTTATTAAAAAAAAAAAAATTGAACATCTTGAGTTAAAAAACTGTTTCTGTCAAGAAGAATAAGCTGAGAACTATACCCTCACATAGCTTCAGTCTAATGAGGAAGCCACCTTAAGTCTTAATGCTATATGTAAATCTCTTTATAGCCAGCCTCAAGTTCTCATGCAGGCATTCTGAGCTGTGCATAACATGAGCTGACACTGCTTACCTAGTCCTAAAACCCACTGCTCTACACAGATGGACATTGTTTTCACAGGTCTGGACTCTTCACCACCATGCAAACAGGCCTGGCCCACTTTTGATCCTGGATTTGTTCATGTGTTTCCCTTTCTTGGAATAGCCACCTCACATCTGATTGTTCTTTTAAATCTAATCATGTCCCTCTTCCTTTTTTTCTTACCTCTTTCCTTCCTTTGATAAATATTTTCGAGCATCTACAATGTGCCAGCCACTATGCTACCTGCTAGGGTTCCATCAGATGATCAGAAATCCACATTTATCACCCTCTTGGGTTGACAACTACTTTTTAATTTTTAGTATTTAGCTCAGGTCTCATTTCCCTTTCCGAAGTCTTGTCTTGATTATCCTTGTTTTAATTAGTCATTGACTCCTCTGCAATAGACAGCTTCTATAGTGCACTCTTTGCAACTAGGAATGTATTAATTTTTTTGTGAAGTGTTGTAAGAGTTTGAGGAGTGTTAATGTCAAAGCCTGGGACATGCAGAAGAAGCTTTGTAAAGGAGATGAGACTTGAGATGGTCTATGAAGAAAAGACGGTTAAATCCCGTAACTGAGATAGAGAAAATATTTCAGCAGGGGATAGCATGACAGATTTAAAAGAAAGTAAGCACAAGAAAGGAACTTCTTTCTTAAGTCTGGAGAATTAGTTTTGTTTCTCAACTACTAAGACATTGGTCAGATCACTGTCAGTGTGGAATCCTATGAAAAGCCACACTTGATAAAGGATGTTCTTACTTATAGTTTACTCAAACTTACCAGTCATAAAATTGTGGTATTTCAGTATTGCTATTACTTCAGTAACCATTAGGACCAGAAATCCCTTTCCCCTTGGTAGCAATCCCTGAGAGATGGTCCCTGACAATCCCTGCTTGAACAATAACTTCTGCTTATACACACTCTCAAAACAGCTAGTTCCATTCATTGGACCACTCCAGTGAGTACAAAATTCTTTGGCTGTACTCGGCTTATTGAGACCATCAGGGATGATCAGGACCTATAGGAAAAAATGTTCCCAGGCTGAGATGCAGACAGGGTACACAAGTAGATAGAGTGCAGATTTAAAGACCAGCAAGGCCCACCTAGAACACCTTTGCTTGTTTCCTTTACTGGCTTCCCTTCTAATGGTGGGTCACCTTACCTACTGTGTTCTTAAATGCTGTCAGATGTGGGTTTAAATAAGACAAGCAATGGAGTAGTCAATCTGTCCCTAGGTAGATTATCTTATGGTTTACCAAATGGCCTTTTAAAAGGTTTTTTTTTTTTTTTTTTTAACCATCTACTTAAAATTTCCCATACTCGCATTTCTTCATGTTTCCTAGTTCTATCTTATGGATTGCTCGTGTCTCTCTATAAACTCAAGGTCTGTGTCTGGAGATGTTTATGGCACTTCTGCTGAAGTCTGTGGAAATGGCCCACTGAGAAGGAAAATATACCCCTAAATCCTCAGATTAGTGGCATTTTCATGGTCTACACCTTAAAAAATATTTTCACATACAGTATATCATTCCATCTGATTATATTAAAACATCTGTAGTAGGTAGGTAGAGCATTTAAGGTTACCCTCATTCTACAGATGAGGATATTGACCCTGAGATGAATGAAAGGCCTGGTTTGACAATGGGATATGGTGTGAACAAAGGGGATCAAGAATGGTCGAGCTCTGATTTGGCTGTACTGCTCTAGGCCTCCATATTCTTACCTGTAAAGTCAGGAATTTTAACCCAATAATGATTCCTTTAGTGCTATGTGACGATATAGTAAGTTCAGTGTGACACGGCTGTTTAGGGTCCAAGGAAGGACTTGAAGGAGCCTCCCAAGGTGATTAGGGGTGTTGATAGGATATTATTTCTCTTCCTCTCCTATGCGCTTTGGCACATGGATTTGTTTGGGCAAGTTGCCCCTGTTGTGATCATTTTGCACTTAAGTTATTTTTGTTCCAGTGCCCAGAAGCCTGTGGGGCATGGACACCTGATAAAAGAATGTACAGCCAATTTAGTCCACCAGGGTTAAAGTTACACAATAGCTCAAGTGCAGCCCAAAGCTGTTTCTGTTTCCCTAAAATTGGTCATTCCTGGGATCAGCTTGGACCATTGCGAGATCATATAGCAGAGTTTGAAAAGAAGATCACAGACACTGACACTGAGATGGAAGGCTTTCATTATGGTCAGTAGAATTGTGTGAGTTATCTATGTCAGGTGTCATTAATTGATTCCAACTCATAGCAACGCCAAGTGACAGAGTAGAACTTCCACACAAGATTTTTTAGCTATCATCTTTATGGAAGTAGATCACCAGGTCTTTCTCTCACAGAGCCGCTAGGTGGATTCGAACCCCCCACCTTTTGGTTAGCAGCCAAGAGCTTAATCATTGCACCACCAGGGCTTCTCAGTGTGTGGGTTAACAACTCTGAATTGCCACTTACTAGCTGTTGAAGCTTGGATAGTTTATATCAACCTCTCTGTGGTGTAGTTGCCTAATATGCTAGATGGGTTTCATAATAGGATCTATCTTGTATGTGTGGTGAGAGGATTAAATGAGATAATGCATGTTAAGTACTTAAAACTGTCTGGTACATGGTATGTGGTCAATAAATATTACCTTTTTTATTTTAAACATTCTCATTTTAAAATCACAACAGGTAGATTGGTAGGTAAGTAAAAAATTATCAGATAATGTATAAATTTTACCTGTTGGGGCTGAGTCTGCAAACTACATTTCCCAGGTTCCTTTGCCAGCTGACTTCCTGCTAATTTCTCCAATAGGAGGGACCCGTGGGGAGATCAGAAAGTATAAAAAAATGGACTCTTCATATAGGTTTTTGGCATTAATGGTTCTATTTACTTCATTTATTTCTATCTTGGTGCTTACTTTGCATTAGCTGTTGCCTCTGTTAGGAATGTTATTTGCTGTAGCCTTCTGATGGCTGATATCTTCTTGTCATTCAGACAAGAAGTGAATAAATGAATGAATACTTTTTTTCTTTCCTACTTCTCTTCCTTTTTCCTGGTTAAATTAACTCGAGACCTTCCCATTGGGTAAGCAAGGCAGCAATTATCACCTCTACCATTATATCCACACACATACAAAAAGTCCCAAAGCAGTTGCCTTTGGGTCAATTCTGACTCACAGCTGCCCTGTGTGTGTCAGAGTAGAACTGGGCTCCATATTTTCAACGGCTGATTTTTTTGGAAGTAGATTGCTGGTCCTTTCTTCTGAGTCACTTTTGGGTATACTCAAATCACCGAACTTTTGGTTAGCAGCTGAGCACTTAACTGTTTGTGCTACCCAGGGATGTCTCCATTCTTACAGGATTCAGTAAAAATAAGAAATATTTCTTTTTCTGGCTATGATGGTTTTCCACCAAGAAGTCTATGAAAGTTAGAATTGGGGGTGGGGGGGGGCAAAGCAGCAATTTGAAATCATTAGAAAGCAACTAAGGCAACCAGGCATAAAAATCCAAGGTTTTGAGGAGAAATGAAATGAATGGAAGTGAGTCTGGCATTTATGGCTGTTTTTTCCCTTCAAGGTGTTTGCTGACTCACTGATCATGGCAACAAGGCCAAACAGAAAGTGTCAGGCTAGAGCTTCTGGAAGTCTCACAGGGTTACAGAGGCAAAACTTGGAGTTCAGAGGTATCTAGACAGCTGGAATTTGAGGAGGAAAGATCTCATAGAAAAGGAAACTGCAGAGAGGTGAACTTAATTTTTTTTTTTTTTTGTACAATTTCCCCTCAAGGCATTTATTTACTCCAAAGCAACACATGGTGGGAAATACTCTCAGAAATCATGAAGAAAACTGTGGCTAAGAGGCCAAAGGCTAAGCAGAGATGTTGGCAGTCTCATGGTAATAGGGAATTAAGATTTAGCATTCAGAGCCTATGAAAGAAGAGGGTCCCTGGTAAACACTCAGACTTTAAGATGATTTTCCTGAAAAGGCTATACCTAAGATAAAGGCTAGCCTGAAATAAGGTAGTCTCAACTGGATTAAGCCCATCTCACAATACTTTGTTTGCCTATCTGAGAGAAGACAATTCAAGTTGAGTAGCTATTTTTTTTATACAAAATATCCAGCATTCAATCAAAAGTTACCAGGTAAACCATGAAACAAGATTGAATGACTGAAAACCAAGAGGAAACATAGATAATAGAAACAGAATCACAGGTTAAAATGATCAGATAAGGACTTTAAAACAAATATTATAAAAATATTGAAAATAAAAATATAAATAATTTAATCAGAGAACTGCATCTATACAACAGAATAAAATGGAAATTCTGGAACTGAAAAATATAACTAAAATAAAGAGTTAATAGACCAATGTATTTTCACCAGAGTATTAGTGAACTAGAAATATATTATTAGAAAACACTTAAATGGAAGCACATATAAAAAGGGAAATGCAGAAAAAAAAATAAGAGATACAAGAGTCAGCGTGCAGTGATCTAACATACACTGGCATCTCAGAAGGAGAGAGAGAATAGGATAGAAGCAATAAGTGAAAAGATAATGGCTGGAAATTTTCCCAAATTTGTTAAAGAACCAAGTTTTACATCCCAAAGTTCTACAGTCCCCCAGAAGAGTAACTACTTTGCACTGGCAGTCCTAGCCAATGCACTAAAGCAAGAAAAATGTAAAGAAAGCCATACCTTGGTATATCATAGTAAGACTGTAGAAAATAAAAGATAAATTTTTCAAAATATTCAGAGGTTGAACACAGATTCCCTTCAAGGAAGTAACAATAAGACAGAGAACAGACTTCAGAAGAACAGTGGAACAATAATTAAGCAAAAATAACTCTAAATCTAGAATTCTATGTCCACCAAAAATAGTTCATAAAAAATGAATGCAGAATACTTTTAGACAAAAATCAGAAAATTTATTGCCAGCAGACCTGTACTAAAAGAAATACTAAAAGGATTTTTTTTTGGGGGGGAGGGGGACAGAAGGAAATGTTCATAGACAGAAATAAAGGGCACTGGAGAAAGTAAATAGGTGAGTAGTTCTAACTGAATATTTACTGGTTAAGATAATATTTTGTAGAGTCTGAAATATATGTAGACTGAAAATTAATGAAAACGGTAACATACGAGAGAGACAAGGGTTATCTTATTAAAGTCTTGTAAGGTCTTTTATTTTACACTCTATCCAGAGAATCGTGTATGTTTTAATCCCTAGGATAACCACTAAAATAATAATAAAATGATTCATCAATAACAAGATAAGTGGGGGAATATGAAGTAGTAAAATATGATTAATTCAAAAGAGGGTCAAAAAAAAAGAGTAAAAAAACAAAAATCAGATGACATAAATTGAGATTTCAGTAATTACACATAAATGTAAGTAGAATAAATATTTCAACAAAAGACTAAGATTTGCAGACCAGATGATACAGACACACACATACACGTGATGTGTGTGTGTGTGTATAAACTTGCTTTAATTTCCTAGCTCTGGAAACTGTGACATTCCAGAAACAACAGCCATATCTAGCACCCAGATTTTGGCTTCTATTACCATTCTCTACTAAAAGCAACCAGGGATTCTTGTTGCGTAAGAAAGTAAAAAAGCTCTCACAGAAGAATAGTGACACATCAAAATGACACAGGAGTCAGCTTGAAGGGATTCTCACTGGACAGATCTGAGAAAAGTGAAGCTCAAAGTAAGTAATAATAGCAAATAATTATAACCAATTGAATAAAAAGAATTGATGAGTCCACACAGCTATAAAAACAAAGCGGCAAATTTCCTCCTTATAGGAGAAATCCCATTTCTAAACGTAGCAAAAAAGACAGAATTAGAAAATTACTACTTGGCAACCATCATCATTAATTAAGGCCAGAATCATCAATGAATGATGAAGCTAGTGGCCAAAACTTTAAGAAATAACAGGATATTTATGTAATCTCAAAAACCCACTATTTATTTACTGTTAATTTCGAATGGAAAAGCCTGGTGGAAATCACTTTAACCAGGTGATTGAAATTTTCTATAATGAGTAGTATCTGTGCCTCCTAATACACTACACTGAGAATACAATGTCACTAATATAGGGTCGCTATAATTTTTTTTTTTTTTTTTTTATGAGTCGGAATCAACTCGATGGCACTGGGGTTTTTTTTTAATGGGTCATTCCTGCCAAAATGTACAACTCAAATTTAATCAAGAAGAAAACGCAGACAACCCAAACTGAGGGGCATTTTGGAGTGTAATATTCAAAAATGTCACACACACACACACACACACACACACACACAAAGACTAGTTAAATATCAGAAAATATAAACAATTTCTATAAACAATTTCAACATTTTGCTGACAGTCCTAGCCAGTGTCATGGGTACGAAAAAGACATGAAAGTTTTAAAGACTGGGAAAACAGATATGAAAGTGTCATTATTTTCAGATACCATTGCTTTCTATGTTTTTTAAAAAAATCACTAACAAACTCTGCTAGTGCTGCCGCCCTGCTGAGGCAGGGACTCCTGATTCAGAGCTAGAATGAAAGTAGGTAAGCTGGTACTGACTGGCTAGGTAGGATGCCCAAAGCTTGTTGAATTCAGTGGAATCTATCTTTACTGATTATCATTCACAGTGTGAAGAAAAAAAGCAGCATTTTAATGAAGATACCTGAAAATAAATAATTTAAATAGTAGATTCTATTTGCTCATGAAGTTCCCCTATGTCATTTTATTTTAGTATGACAAAAATTTTGTAAGGATATATGAAAAATACTGCTATTCCCCTTTCCCTTTTTGGATGAGAAACTGCCACTAAGATTTTGGTGGACTTTCCCTAAAATCACACAGTTAATAACTCATTCAATAGGGAGTAGGGCCGAGTATCATTCACCGAATGGGTTTTCCTCAAATCTTCACTTATTTGCTGTGTGAATTGGAATGAGTATTCCCTTACCCCTTATGAAATATAAAAGCTAACTACATACTAAATACAAAAGAAGAATTTTTGGTAAAATTTTTTGAGTGTCTAGTTTAATCGCTCTCTTTTGGATCCAAAAGAATGTCATTTATGGAGATATGAAGGCCTAGAACTAAAACATGAAATCATAAAAGTCATCCAAAGAATGTATAGGGTTCTCTTTTTAAGGTCCAATACTCTCCATTCCATTTTTAAAAGCAGTTCATTTCTGTAAAGATATCTTCCTGTCATTCATTATACCAAAACTGAGAATTTTATTAGTATTTTGAGTGCTATATTATAAATTTTATGTTCCCGTACTAACCATGTGACTTTATATCTAGTAAAACATACGAAGATAAAAATCATTGCTTATTTTTCAGCTTCTTCACACCATTCAAGTTTTAAAAACTCTATTTCCTTAACATCCTTATAATTCTCAAAAATATTTTACATTTAGGCATGAAGTCTTGGAGACAACCTGATCCCCATACTAAAAGATAAGAGAACTGAAGTCCTGTAAGGTCAAGTTTGTTTCCTCAAATCGCATGGCATTGTTTCCTCTATCTCATTTCTGGGCTGACAAGATGCTCAGCAATTGCTTGAACATGTCCTTTGGCAAAAGCCCAGCTGGGAGGATCTGGCCCAGGGAGAAATATGTGTCGTGAGGACACAGTGCAATCTTTTCCAGCCCTGGGCCAAGCCTGAAATTCCCTGTGTCTGCTGCTGTCAGACACATATGGGATGGTGCCCTGTTTAGGTGAGTTCAGTGCTGTGACCCTTGGAAGTGGGCAGATTTCTCCCTGGGGGAACAGATGAGAGACTGCGCTGCCCAAGGAAGAGCTGATATGCGTCAGAGAAAAAAGTGCAAGGAACCCAGAAATGACCCAGTGGCTGCCACCCCTGCTGAGTCAGATTCTGATCTTGGTCTCTGACTGTCTCTAGTTTTGGAGTACATGTGATCTAAGGTCTGTTTTTCATATACTTGTGTAATTTTCATTAAGTGGGGATTCTTTTATGCCAATGTAGACAAATCTAATACCTCTCTTAAATTTGCACCAAATCATTTAAATACTATTGAATCTTTACACAAAGAGAATTGAGGTATTATCACGACCTTGTGAGCATTCAGTAAATCTTTGGGCTTAACCTGTACAGATGACGGGTGTTAGTGTAACCGTAGACAGCACAGCTGGAGCTAGGAGGCTGATACTATGTTAACCAGTTTTTTTTGTCTTTTATAGCTCCTAGATAAAGGGCAAGATATTTCAAGGAATATCCTATTTGCACCTCAGCTGTGAGATAAATGGTATATTTTCTGGCACAGATGCAAATGGTTAAGGCTTGAGCAGCAATAGAGAGATGAATTTACAGGCAGTCCCTAGGTTATGAACA
Organism: Elephas maximus indicus; assembly: GCF_024166365.1. Classification (NCBI taxonomy): domain Eukaryota; kingdom Metazoa; phylum Chordata; class Mammalia; order Proboscidea; family Elephantidae; genus Elephas; species Elephas maximus. The sequence goes on along the minus strand of NC_064829.1, from coordinate 53,118,755 downwards.
TCCAATTTATGTACAGCCTGTAGTTATGAAACAACCTCAGTAAAGCCGATTAAAAATTCAAGGTACACCCAGCCTCCAGTTAGCCTGAGCCTAGAAGAACTAAACGATGCCTGGCTACCACCACCGACCGCCCTGGCAGGGATCACAATAGAGGGTCCTGGACAGAGTGGGAGAAAAATGTAGAACAAAATTTAAATTCACAAAAAAAAAGACCAGATTTACTGATCTGATAGAGACTGGAGAAATCCCCAAGTCTATGGCCCCTGGACACGCTGCTAGCTCAGAACTGAAGCCACCCCTGAATCCACCTTTCAGCCAAAGATTAGACAGGTCTATAAACAAACAAGAACATATGTGAGGAACGTGCTACTTTGTTCAATCAAGTATATGAGACCAACAGGCAACAGCTGCCCCAAAACAAAGATAAGAAGGCAGGAAGGGACAGGAAAATTGGACAAATGGACACAGAGAATCCCGGTTGGAAAAGGAAAGGGGTAGAGTGCTGACACATTGTGTGGATTGCGCCCAACATCACAAAACAATTTGTGTATAAATTTTTGGATGAGAAACTAATTTGCACTGTAAACTTTCACCTAAAACACAAAAAATTAAAAAAAAAAAAGAACTCTAGGTAGGAAATCCTTTTTTCCCTTCTGACCTTGGGACAAGATTAATTGAGGATGCCATGCTTGGAGTCATTTCAGCCATTAAGGGCCTTGAGGGGAGCTATATCAAGTTCCAAAAGCATCATACTGAAAAGAATGAAGTGAAAAGATGGAAAAAATTTGTGTTACTGATGATATCATGAAGCAGCTGAATTAACTAAATCTGTGAAAATTGTCACTCTAGAATTTTTGTTATGTAAGTATAAATTTATCGTTAAAAAAATTCAAGGTGCATACAATGGTTCGTAATAACAAATAGGCACTACTTTGCTATATGGATCAAAACATTATTATTATTGTAGTATATTATATTAAAGATGTTTTAGTATATCTGGAAGTGTTTCTTTAATGTTTTTATGCATAGAAAGTTATACTATATACTAAGACAAACATTTGACTAACAGATGTTAGATATGAATTGTACCTAACTATTTTTTTTTTTTTATACCAACTTACGTACAAATTCAACTTAAAGACAGACTTAGGAAAGGAACTCGTTTGTAATGTGAGGACTGCCTGTGGTTGCAAAGGAAGTACTAAATCAAAATTCTGTGAATCTCTGGATTATCGTAAACTCTGGGGACATGGATGAGTCCAATAAATAAATGAAATAAAGAACATTTGGCAAAAGAACAGGGAATTAACTTGACAGGGGGATTCCTGTTCTCAGTTACATCAGGAAGGAAGGGAATGAGGGTGAGGAGCCAAGAAGTTGAGACAAGGTGAATTAAAGTGAGAGAAATTTGGGAAAACATCAAGAAGACTTCTGCTGGCAATATGAACTGACAGAATGACACCTGATTAGTGTTTTGTGCTTGTGGTATAAAACTCTATAAATAAACACTTTAATTATATAAATAATCAGCTATGCTAATATTTAAGGTTGAGTGAGATAAGGTTAGAATGTGGGCAGCATGAAGAGATTAAAAAGTTACCATATCAGACCCTTGGAAGAACACATATTTTGGAACAAATGTAAAGACCATTCAGAAATGTCTAACATCCTCTTCTCTCCTCACATGTATGGATAAGCTGGCTTCCAACAAGGAACATAAAAGAAGAGGTTGCCTTCTTTGAAGTGTGAAGGAGATAATTTAGAACAAATTAAAGGAAAGCCCTCAGTATGAGGTACCATTCTTTGTATATAATGAACCAGATTCATCGGGACACCACTTCATTCTTTCTTCTGGATAGTGTGGCATGGAGCCATCCGCTGGCAGGCATTTCTGGGATGACTAGGCTTAGGTGTACAGTCTGTGGCAAGTAATTATTATATCCAGCTACTAAACTCATGATTTTACTTCATGGGTTACTGCCTGTCACTCATGAGGTAAAAGATAGGGTAAGTAGAAATAAATAACACATCTGTGATAAATGTAAAGACTTATACCAGCTGCTGGGGGGAATATGAGTCAAGATGTTGACCTCAAGGATCTCAGAGTGATAAATATACCTGAAAAGGGCAGTGAATGTTAATTATTAATTGTCATTGTTTTTAGCTGCCCGTAGAGTCGTCCCTGGGTCATGATAACTCCATGCATGATGGAACAAAATACCGACCACTCTTGCACCATCCTAACAATGGCTTGTTTATTGGATCATTGTGATCCAGAGGGTTTTCACTGGCTGATTTTTAGAAGCAGATTGCCAGACCTTTCTTACTAGTCCATCTTAGTCTGAAAGCTCCACTGAAACTTGTTCAGCATCATAGCTACCCACAAACCTCCACTGATAGGTGGATGGTAGCGATGCATGAGGCCTCAGAACCTTGAGAACTGAACCTAGGTCTCCTGCATGGTAGGGCAGAATTATACTGCTGAACCACCAGTGCCCCTTTCCAACATTGGCCAGGCACTGAGATTACAGATAAGGCAAACTTTTCTTCCCCTACTCAAAGTTCTGTAGAATCTACTGGATAATACAATAAAGAACCTGGGAATTCACAGAAGTTTGTAAAAGGATACAACTTTTGGCTTTGGAATTAGACACACTGTGGGCTGATTTGGAGCCCTGGTGGCGCAGTGATTAAGACCTCAGGCTGCTAACCAAAAGATCAGCAGTTCGAATCCACCAGCCACTCCTTGAAATCCCTAAGGGGCAAATGGCTTGCATTTGTTGGGCTGATTTCATATTCTTTTGCGATTCTGAAAACAGACAAGGGACTTAACCTTCTCTAGTCTCATAGATCTCATCTATACAATGAGTGTGTGTGTTTGAAGATCAATGATATCTACATAAAGTGCTTAAAAATATCCAGTATGAAGTGAATCCTCAAGAAATGGTAGGTCTGAGTCTAAGCGAGGTAAAGGTTCAGGTACGTGAGAAAGCACTTCTGGTGGCAGGAATAATGGAAGGCTCCACAGAGGTGGTTGGCCTCTTCCTCTATCTCACGTGATAGGGAGGCGAGGTGGGAGGATGTTTGGGTCTTTGCAGTGTCTTAGATCTGTTCTCATCACAAGGGAGCTGCTTAGGAAGGAACCTCAGTTTTTTTAGTTCAAACAGGCACTGTTACTAAGGAGAGAGGGGGAACTTCCAGGGTGAAACTCAGGATTATTAGACTCTGATGCAAGTGCAGTGAGAAGAGCCATGTTCAGTAAATGGCACTGGAAGCACCTGAGTAGAAAAGAGACAGGAAGAAGGTCTGGCTCTGTGGTCTCCCTCAACAGGTAGTACATGTGTCAATCTCCCTCAAGTTGGTATGCGCACCATCAAAGAAAGAAAAAAGAAGTAAAAAGAAATTTTATCTCACAAATTTGATTGGGCCTAAGTCTAAATATCATTATCATTATTATTAATGGAAACAACAATGATAAAAACATAACTTTGAGTAGCTATAGTATTTTATGATTTTCAAAGCATTTTCACTTCTTTGTTTTTTTTTTTTTTTTGGTTTTCTACCAACCTCTGTGGGGGGAGGAAGGCAGCTCAGAGATTATGTACTTCATATTACAAATATAGAAACTGAGATTAACCCTATATTATCAATACAGGCACTGGAGCAGCCAGCTATGGTGGAAAAAAACAAAAAAACACCAAACTAATACTCAGACGATTTGAGTCCCTACTAAGGGATTGCCACAGCCTGGTGCCATGTGATCTGAGGAAACAAACATGACCCTATGGGACCTCAATTCTCTTATCTTTTAATATGTGGATCAGGTTGTCTCCAAGATTTCTTTCAGACTGAAAATCAGTGATCTTCATTAATAGTTGTGATAAGCTACTTTGTAAGTAGCTCCCAATGATCCCCACCTCTTATTACTTACCTTTGTCTATAATCCCTTTTTCTTGCATGGTAAGACATAGTCACTTGTTTCTAAAAGACAGAATATGGCAAATGTGATGGGATATCATTTCTGAAATAAGGTCATAAAGATTGTCACTTCCCTCTTGCTTGTCCTCTTTTCACATACTTGCTCTGATGAAGCTAGCCGGAGAGGCCCACATGGTAAAGAACTGTCTTTTTGCCAACAGTCAGTGAGAATCTGAGGCCCTTAGCCCAACAACCAGCAAGGAACTGAATTGTGCCAAGAACCACATGAGTGAACCTGGAAACAGAGCCTCCCCTGGTTAGGCCTTAGATGAAGAGGCTCTGGCCAAAACCTTCATTGCAGCCTTGTGAGAGGTCCTACCCAGACCATTGGCCTCCAGCTAAGTCCCTACTGGATTGCTGACCCACATAGAAACAGAGATAATTAATGTTGTTTTAAGTCAATAAGTATTGGGGCAATTTGTTACCTAGTGTCTTAGTTATTTAGTTCTTCTATAAGAAAAATATCACAAATGGATGGTTTTAACAAACGGAAGTTAATTCTCTCACAGTCTAGTAGGCTACGAGTCCAAATTCAGCATGTCAGCTCCAGCGGAAGGCTCTTTGTCTGTTGTTTCTGGGAGAACCTCCTTATCATCAGTCTTTCCCCGGTCTAGAAGCTTCTCAGCTCAGAGACATTGTGTGCAAAGTACATGCTCCACTTCTGGAGCTTCTTTCTTGGTGGTATGTGGTCCCTTTTCTCTCTGTTTCCTTCTCTCTTTTGTATCTGAAAAGAGATTGACTCAGGACACACCTAATCCTGTAAATTGTGTCCTCTGCCTCATTAACATAACTGACTAATCTGCCTCATTAACATCATAGAGATTAGGATTTACAACACACGAATAATTACATCAGATCACAAATTGGAGGACAATGACAAAATACTGGGAATCACGGCCTAACTAAGTTGACACACATTTTTGGGAGACACAATTTTAAATTCATAACACCAAGTAATAGGACGCTGAGGAGCCCTGGTGGCAAAAATTGTCAAGTGCTCAACTGCTAACCCAAAGGTTGGTGGTTTGAACTTACCAGCTGTTCTTCAGGAGAAAGATGTGGCAGTCTGCTTCCATAAAGATTTACAGCCTTGGACACCCCATGGGGCAACTGTACTCTGTTCTATAGGGTTACTATGAGTCAGAATCAACCTGACAGCAATGGGAGTTTTGGAATAGGAAACTAAGGTCAAATATTGAGTAAGTGGTAGAGCTAGAACTTGTCAAAGAGTTTGTTTTCTCTGATTTTTAATTTGGTTCAGGATTTCCTAAAATATCCATAGAACATTAGTTAAATAAAATGCTCTGTAGGAGAGTGTTCTATGGTAAAAAGGCATTGCAGATATGCTTCATGGCCTATCTTTTTCTCAGGAATTCTCAATGTATATTGTATATTAAATACTCAGTGATCAAGAAAATTATTTAATCTTGTTAAACCCAGCATTTCCCAAACTTGTTTGACCACAGAACACTGTTAACATGAATCATCTGTTAATATTCTATGGAAATATTAAATCAGAGAACGTACCGAACATACTTTAACAAACGCTGACGTAGCTATTTTAATAATTTTTGAGAATATTTCTAAGATCTGTCCCTACCACTAAGAAAATGGAGAAGAATAGAACAGTTTGACGGGATGTGTATGAAGTTAAGAGTTTGTGTACTATTAGTTGAAAAATATACTCAGAACATACCTCTGGTGGTGTGAATGAGTATTCTTTAATTCCCTTCTCTATATCTTTTTAGGAGCTCTGGTGATGCAGTGGTTAAGATACTTGGCTGCTAACCAAAAGGTCGGCAGTTCAAATCCACCAGCTGTTCCATGAAAACCCTATAGAACAGTTCTGCTGTCTCCTACAGGGTCGCTATGAGTCAGAATTGACATGATGGCAATGGGTTTGGTTTACACTTTTCTATAGTTTACAAATTTTCCACAGTGGGCATATATTGCTTTTAAAATATGAAAGAAGCTAAGCTTTGAGAGAGGCTCACTAATCCTCAGGCCAGAGGGAGGAGGGAAAAGTGAGAAATGCAGTTGTTTCCCTGCCCAAGCCTACCGTCCAGCTCTTTCATGAGATTCTGAACGGTGGGGAAAGTGGTTATGGCAAAGGCTGGGTGGTGAAGAATCCCAAAACAAGTGACCAAGGGTCTCTTTTAGGGGGGTAGGAGAAGGGGTTAGAGGACCTACTGCAATGATCAATGGGAACAGGGTCTGGGCCCCTGCTGAGCAAGAGTTGGGATCTCGGTCGGCCGCCAAATTTTGAACTTAGGACATTTTGTCTCAAGGGCTGTTTGTCTTCCTGTTCAAATTCTCTCCCTTTCTCCCAGCCAACCGTCCACCCCTCCTGGACCACTTTGTATCCCTCATTCCATCCTGTGTTTTCTTTTTTTTAAATCATTTTAAATCTTTTCAGATCAAGGATCTTGTCAGGAATATGATGACAGCTGAAGCCTTTTCTCCAGAAAAGTGCACCTGCATGAGTTTAAACTTCTCCTATCACTCCCCAGAGAGACAAGAATGAAGAGTCCCTTATTAAAACTTAAGCTTTGCAGGAATTTCCAGGGCCCAGAGGTCACTCGAAGTCTATCACCAGCTCATTAAAGGTCCATGAATCCTTGAGTTAAAAATTTCTGCTATAGAACACTGCTTCCAGCTGAGAGTTTACCTAGAACACGACCTGTTGAAGGTGTAGACCAAAAATAGTTCCAGATTGTACCTTGGGCCCTCTAAAATTTTGCATTTTAGTAGAGAAATTGTGGGTTTCAGCACTAAAGGGGATGAGTCTTGAGTCATGGGATTACAGGTTATGAGGCATATGGTTGAAGGAAGAAAGTCTTAAGCGAAGGGACTCATTTGGCACCTTCCATATCACTGCATAGAATCCTTCTGCAGATAAGGCTGATCTGCTCCTTCTGCAGATAAGGCTGATCAGCTCTTAGAATCTTCAGCTACTTAACTGGAGAGATAATATGTGTCTAAACCCCAGTGATAAACCTTGAGTCAGACTTAACTTGTGTGCCATCAAGCTTGAATTAAGTGGCCCTTCATCTGGAGCATGGACATCTTTGGTTAGCAAGCAGAATTTTCAATATAATTGGGATTGACTGAAATGAACATTAAGAGCAGAATTTTTTTAGCTTTTACAAAAAACAATTTTCCTGCTTATGCAAGATGCTTTTACAGTGTAGAAATTATATACTTTTTTTTTTTTAAAGCATACATTCCTCATCAAGGGGCACAAGTCAAAGTTCATTGGTCTCTTTCTCCAAAATATCTTCCATCCCACCAGGTAAGAGGAAGGCAAATAATGCCATCTTCGGACTCTGAGGTTTCTGGAAAGAATTGTGGAGTAGGCTTGTAGTCCAGGTGTTTGCAGATCTGAGAGTCAGAAGAGGAAACCTAAAATGAGGTGCTAAGCCTAGAGCTTTATTCTCCCTGAGCATCATGACTGGCCTGACCAGAGAGGAAACTTCAGGCCATGGTGTTATTTTTATTATATTCATACTGGGTAGATTCTTTTCAAAGATGGATACAACAATTTTTTCCCAAACTCCTTTGCAGCAAAGACTTTGCAACTCTTACCATCAGCAAGTACAGCATATATTCCCTCCCCCTTGAACACTGGCTGACCTTGAGACTTGCGCTGAACAATAGAATTCAGCAAAACTGATGCTATGTGACTTCTGAGGTAAGGCCCCAAAAGACCTCACAGATTCCACTTTCACTCTCTTGGTACCCTGAGACCTCCATGTTCTGAAAAAGTTCAGTCTAGCTTTCTGTAGGATGAGAGGTCTCATAAAAAAGGCACAACAGGTGACAACCAGTGGCAACTGACAGAAAAGTCATCAGATACCTGCAGTCCTATGACTGGTCTGGAGTCCCTGGGTGGTGTAAATGGTTAGCACAGTTGGCTGCTCAATGAAAGCTTGGTGGCTTGAGTCTACCCAGAGGCACCTTGGAAGAAAGGGCTGGCAATCTACTTCTGAAAAGTCAGCCACTGAAAACCCTATGGAGCCTAGTTCTACTCTGACACACATGGGGTTGCCATGAGTCAAAACTGACTCAATGGCAACTGGTTATGACTGGTCCAGCCAAGCAAAAATAAAACTAACCAGATTGCTAATTCATAGATCTTGAAATATTAAATCTTTGTTAGTTTAATCCTCTAGATTTTGGAGTAGTTTGTTACACAGCAATAAACAACTAAAACGTCATACAGTACTTACATAATAATACAAATCAGCATTTGGGTAATGTTTTATAATTCATAAACAAACAAATAAAAACAATGAAACTCATTGCCATCAAGTCAATTTCAACTAATAGTGACCCTATAGAACAGAGTAGAACTGCCCCATAGGGTTTCCAAGGAGTGGCTGGTGGATTTGAACTGCTGACCTTTTAGTTAGCAGCCAAGATCTTAACCACTGTGCACCAAGGCTTCTTATAGTTCATACAGGGTTTTCTTTTCCCCCACACAAGATTTTTCGTATATAATTTTATTTTCCTGGATCAACATGACAACTTTGTTTCCTAACTCTGTGCACCAGATGTGGGAGTTTTCTTTTTTGATTTAAAAAATCTTTATTATATGGAATCTTTATAATAGTCACCTATCTCATAGATGACTACCACCTGTGTGTTAGTTTGTTGTGTGTTGCTCTGATGCTGGAAGCTATGCTAGCAGTATTTCAAATACCAGCAGGGTCACTCATTGTGGACAGGTTTTAAGGGAGCTTCTAGACTACGATAGACCAGGAAGAAAGGCCTGGGAACCTACTTCTGAAAATTAGCAAATGAAAATTCTATGGATCACAAAAGAATATTGTCCAATGTAGTGCTCGAAGATGAGCCCTCTAGGCCGGAAGTTAATCAGAATACACAATGGTTGCAACAATGGACTCAAGCATACCAATGATCATGAAGATGGCACAGGACTGGGCAACATTTCATTCTGTTGTACACGTGGACACCATGAGTTAGAGTTGACTCAGTGACAACTAGTAACAACAGTCTTATTAATGAAGAAAATTTCAAGGATTCACCCACAGTCACAGTTCTGGTAAGTGAGCAAGCAGGGGCTCAAACAGAAGTTGCCTCCTTCAAGATCTCTGGCTCTCTGCTTTGTACTGTGTTGTCATATATTATGTATTCTCTGTTGAAAACATTCACAGTGGGTGGGAGGGCTGGTAAAAACCAGGGGAAAAATTAAGTCCTGATAATTCTCAGAATGTACAACTGTGAGATGGGTAATTACGGAGCAATGAAAGCAGCTCTGCCATGAACATCTGACACAGGAATCCAGTCTGGGCCCAGAAACCTCTCTTTGGCTGCCATGCCGACAGGTCCCCCTACAGCCTCTGTGAACACCTCAGCCCCAGACTGAAAGGGTTCATTAATTGGTGTGCAGCTCTGATACATTTTTGTAATTGTTAGTTTAAAAATAAATAAAGCAAAATGTACCCTAATTTACCACAATCCCAAATTAGCACACAAGACTATACTGTCCTATGGAAACAGGAGTGGAGTCTTCTGTCCATGGGTTCTCAGGTAATGGCCATACTAAGGAAAATTATTCTTTTTCCATGACCACCTCAGTGCCTTAGATTAGGTCTTCATCATATCTTGCTTAGATCACTGTGACAGCTCCCCAACTGTTACTCCTGTTTTAACACAATCTGTTTTCCCTTCGAACCATATTGTGCATCGGCTCCAATTCTGTGTCCTGGAGCCATCAGGAACTTCTAGGCTTATGGACATAAGCTCCATTGTAAGAGTCTTTGTTACCACTTAATACACTTCTTAGGAAATAGTAGAACTTAGCCGCCATTTGTTAGATTAATTGTAAGAGCCTCCACAGCATAGACACCGCCTAATTATCCGAGTTCCAACTATTGCCATATCTCCTTCCAGTATACACTGCAGGTAAATTCAGCGACTTCCACTTTTGTGATTTATCTGCAGGCCTTTGCTTATAATTCTTCTTCCGTGTGAAAACCTCTCCTTTATTCTTTCTCTCTTCATTAATCTAACTCCTACCTATATTCCTATATGTAGTTTAAATGTCAACTTCATTGGGAAGCATTCACTGTTCTTTTCATTTATTTGAAATAGAATCTAAACAAAACAGAGATGAGTCACAGGTACTGAGATACAGTTGTCGTTAGGTACCGTTGAGTTTGTTTCAACTCGTAGCGACCCTATGTACAACAGAACGAACACTGCCCATTCTTGCACCATCCACACAGTTTTTGCTATGTTTGAGCCCATTGTTGCAACCACTGTTTTAATCCATATCTTTGAGCGTCTTTCTCTTTTTCACTGACCTTTTATACTACCAAGCATAATGTCCTTCTCCAGGGACTGGTCCCTTCTGATAACACATCCAAAGTATGTGAGATGAAGTTTTGCTGTCCTCGTTTCTAATGAGCATTCTGGCTGTACTTTTTCCAAGAGAGATTTGTTCATTCTTCTGGCAGTCATTGGTATATTCAATTATTCTTTGCCAATACCATATTTCAAATGTATCAGTTCTTCTTTGTTCTTCCTTATTCACTGTCCAACTTTCACATGCATAATGAAACCAAAAGAAAAAAAAAAACATTACTGTTGAGTTGATTTAATTCATAGTGACCCTATGAGACAGAGCAGAACTGCCCCACAGGGGTTCCAAGGATTCAAACTGCCAACCTTTTGGTTAGCAGCCATAGCTCTTAATCACTATGCCACCAGGGTTTCCACATGCATATGAGGTGATTGAAACTACCATGGCTTGGGTCAGGCACACCTTAGTCCTCAAAATGACATCATTGCTTTTCAACACTTAAAGAGGTCTTTTGCAGCAGATTTGCCCAATGCGATGAGTCTTTTGATTTCTTGACTGCCACTTCCATGGGTGTTGATTGTGGATCCAAGTAAAATGAAATCCTGGTCAACTCTTCAATCTTTTCTTCATTTATCATGATGTTCCTTATTGGTCCAGTTGTGAGGATATGAGTTTTCTTTATGTTGAGGTGCAGTCCATATGAAGGCTATGGTCTTTCATCTTCATCAGTAAGTGCTTCCAGTCCTCTTCACTTTCAGCAAGCAAGGCTGTGTCATCTGCATATCACAGGTTGTTAATGAATCTTCCTCCAATCCTGATGCTGCAATTTTCTTCATATAGCCCAGCTTCTTGGATCATTTGCTCAGCATACAGATTGAATAAGTATGGTGAAAGGATATAACCCTGACACACACCTTTCCTGACTTTAAACCACACATATCCCCTTGCTCTGTTTGAATGACTGCCTCTTGGTCTATCTACAGGTTCCACATGAGCACAATTAAATGCTCTGGAATTCTCATTCTTTGCAATGTTATCCATAATTTGTTATGGCCCATACAGTTGAATGCTTTTGTATAGTCAATAAAACACTGTTAAATATCTTTCTGGTAAACTCTGCTTTCAGCAAAGGTCCATGTGACATCAGCAATTATATCCATCATTCCATGTCTTCTTCTGAAGAAATTTCCTTGAATTTCTGGCCATTCCCTGTCAATGTACTGCTGTAACCATTTTTGAATTATCTTCAAAATTCTACTTGGGTATGATATTGTTTGATAACTTCTGCATTCTGTTGGATCATCTTTCTTTGGAATGGGCACATTCCAAAAAATTGGTTGGCCAGGTAGCTGTCTTCCAAATTTCTTGGCATAGATGAGTGGGCACTTAAAGTGTTGCATCCATTTGTCAAAACATCTCAATTGGCATTCTGTCAGTTCCTGGAGTCCTGTTTTTCACCAGTGCTATCAATGCAGCTTGGACTTCTTCCTTTATTACCACCTATTCTCTATGATATGCTACCTCCTGAAATAGTTGAACATTGACCAATTCTTTTTGGTAAATTTGATTTTTTGTATTCCTTCTTTCTTTTGATTCTTGCATCGTCTGATATTTTGCCCATAGAATCTTTCATTACTGCAATTCAAGGCTTGAGTTTTTTCTTCAGTTCTTTCAGTTTGAGAAAGGCTGAGCATGTTCTTCGCTTTAGGTTTTATAACTCTAGGTCTTTGCACATTTCATTATAATACTTTACTTTCTCTTCTGATACACTAGAAGCCTAACTAAGCAGCGATTCTATAATGGGGAAGGCTGATAAGGATCACAGATGAATATGTCTTCAGAAGTTCATAAAAAACAAATTTGAGGTTAACTTGTTTACATTTTTCATTTATAAGTGATGACAGTGAGGTTGGAAATGAGAGGTGAGCTAGAAGATGGTGGTGGAGAGAGAAGGTAGGGTGTGAGGTTTATATCAATTCCCTAAGTTATTTAATGTGTTTCAGTTGTTGGGCAATGGGAGGTCAGCCTGTGTGTACAGGATTTCCTTGGGTTGACTTAGATGGTGGGAGAGGTGGACTAGAGGCACTTTTGGATATAAAGAACCAGTGTTCTTTATATCATCCTAAACTGGTTATTTGTGTGCATGTGAAGTTGAATAAAACTAATCATTAGTCTTTTCAAGTAAAGAAGAACATGTTTTCCACAAAAGCGTTATTGGATCAACCAATTGGAATTCATTAACCATTCAATTCCATTAGACAAGCAGGAAATTCAGTTAAGCAATTGATATTTGCTACTGAATCAATGAGTTGGTTGGTTACACAGCCAAAATAGCCCAGTGGTGTGGGTGTTGTATAGACAGACACAGCTTGGTTTTGTCTGAGGTGTAACCTGGCAAAGAAACACACCCAAGGGAAACATGTACACACAGACTGGTTACCTGCTGCTGCCCACCAACTGAAGCATATTAAACTAATAACTTTGCTCTGTTTATGGACATGTTGGTTATAAGCAATGTAAGCATCTTGACTGACAACCAGCCAGGCAGAGAAACCAATTAACTAGTGGATCTAAATCATGAGAAAGAGGAGCCATTTTCTAAATGACCTGGACACATTCTTCATATAAATTACTAAATTAGTTAACAAATAAATCCCAAGTCTTTGTTGGTTTGCAACTTTATTCATTCATCAAATTTTATTAAACGTATGTTCGCTTCAGCAGCACATATACTAAAATTGGAATGATACAGAGAAGATGAGCATGGCCCTTGAGCAAGGATGACATGCAAATTCATGAAGCATTCCATATTTTTAGAAGAAGACCCTCAATGATTTAGATTGACACAGTGGCTGCAACAATGGGCTCAAACATAGCAATGATTGTGAGGATGGCGCAGGACTGGGCAGTGTTCCGATTTATTGTACATAGCATCGCTATGAATAGGAACCAACTCAAAGGACACCTAATGACAACAATAACAACATGTAGTTTGCAAAAGAAGTTTACTTTTTTTTTTTTGCTATTGTGATGTAACATTTATGTACAAGAACTGCTTATAATAATAAAGGATTTGAGATGTTATGCTTTTAGATATAATAGCCTAAAATAGACAGTATTATGACTTCAAGGTGTAGATTTCATAAACGCTGTGTAGTAAGTGGGTCTATGTGAAGATTTTATCAAAGACAGTTATAAATAAAATAAACACCTATTCTCTCTTGCTGAAGTGCAAAAAAAAAATTATTTAAACAATCTTTGTTTATGCATGAAATATTGAAAAAAAGGATGAATAAAGTGATTTTCTTAGAACAAAAGAGAGAGAGTAGATATTTCCAAATCGTTTATTCTGAATGTATCTTAAATCCAAAATCCTAGAAGGAAAAAAGAGGAAGAGGACAACCTTTTGTACGACCACGTACTTTCACATTTAGAAGCTTTGGCCTTGGGTGAAAGGGTTTAAAGCAGGTGACTAACATGGGAGTCATACACATCTACAGACAGCTGCCTTCTCATCCAATGCCAGTGGCCCAGTTAATAAAATTTCTTACACTTACCTTAGTGCTTTTCACAGTATTTCCCATATGTCATATCATTTGACCTAAATCTTTGTCTTAACAGAGACATTTCCATATTAATGATGAGAAAACCATTAAGGAATGAACCTACCTGGGAGAAGAGCAATCAAGCAAAGGCAACAATGCACTAAGCCTTCCAAGAGAATAGCTTTGGAGGGAGCAGCATTTATTTGAATGAATAAGTCTCAACATATTTACAAAATCATTCATATTGTCATTTTTCACAGGACTTCAGTCTTATGCCAGAGACTCATAAATGGCAATGGGATAGGGGTGGGATGAGAATAGAAGAGGGTGGGGGCAGAAATACAAAAAAAGAAAATGCATAGTCCCTGGCCTTTCATTTTAATTGAGGAGACATGTATGTGCAAGCGACATAATTATATACCAGTGAGAGGTTGGCTATGACTTGGTGCTTAAAATGAGCCATCTAAAGCCTGGGGGATTCTAAAAAAGCATATACAGAGAAAATTTCATGGAGAAGGTAGTAGTATTTGGATCTTTAAGAACGGGTTGAAATTGGACTGGTTAGGAAGTCAGAGAAAGGCATTAGGAAGCGTCTACACTCACCCAATAGCCCTGTAAACAAAGAACTCTGGGCAGTTTCCAGGACAGCATCGAGTTATTATTTTTTTTTTTCTTCCCCTTCATGACTCTAAATGACACCCTTGTTCTCATTAGCACCAGTGGAGCCAATCAGTCCAGTTGTGAAGGACATAGAAGACCCTGTCTCTGCCCTCAAAGTATTTATCATATAATTAGTCAGAAAATGTGAGGGTAAGAGAAGGAAGGAAGTGCCTCCAAGGACAAAGTGATCTGAGAGGTCTAAGGAAACTGGCAATCTACTTGGATCAACATCATAGGTAATTACCCAATCCCCTCTTTATTTGTCACAGCAGATGCAGGCCTGGCCCCAAGTCGTAAATTGCCTGAAAGATGCTTCCTCTTGTCATTCTCTGTGGTTGTGTTCTTCCTCCTCCTTAGGGTTAAGAACAGTTTTTCACTATGCCATCCATGATGTACAGCTGTAGTTAATGTGGGTAAATTTAACTGAGAGAAATATCAGTTCAGTTTCAAAGGCTGACTTGTTGAGGAGAAAGAACATGGATGGGCAGGATACCTGGAGGTCTGAATTTGTCAAGACCTAGTTGTGTGTTTTTAGGCAAGGCTCTTGAACTTGGCATGTTTCTGTTAACAATGGGGATAGTAATTGCTGGGGTTATTATATGGGGAAACCATGGTCATAGATGAGGAAGCATGTTGGAACACATAAAACACCATATATGCTTCAGGGAAATTTGATCTCAGTTGGGCAAAGTGTGGAAAAACTAGAAGCATTAATTTTCTTCCTTGGTCATGCACTTAAGGAAGTAGAACTGGTTAGGGGGAGGGTAGATAAGAACCAATGAATTCAAAGTGTGGTGTTGGTAAAGAATATTAAATATACTGTGGACTGCCAAGAGAACAAAAAATCAGTCTTAGAAGAAATACAACCAGAAACCTTAGAAGTGAGCATGGCAAGGCTTAGTAGGCTTGTTTACCCAGGATACGTTATTAGGAAGGACCAATTGCTAGAAAAGGGCAGGCTTTTTGGTAAAATAGAGGCTTAGCAAAAAATGAAGGAAATCCTCAGTGAAATGGATTAATACTTAGCCACAACAGACAGTGAACTCATAGTAAAGGTCATGAAGATGGAATAGGACTGGACAACATTGTGTCCTGTTGTATGTAAGGTGGCCATGAATTGGAGTCATCTTGATGGAAACAAGAAGATAGGAATAGAATATCAGGATTTTTTTCTTCTATTCTTAACTACATATCTGAGATACTATAATGAGTGATTCTGCTTCCAACCAAACAATGATTATTTCAGTATTTTCCATTTGCACGGTGAACAAAGGTAACAGATCCTTATGAAGGAGGAGGAATATTGCATGTATAAGTTGAAGAGTCTCAAAAGCAACAGTGATAATTATCAAGCATTTACTAGGTACTGAGAGTTAGGCTACAAACTGAAATACATTAAAAAATGTTAATGAGAAAGAACAACAATGAACTACAATTTAGACTAAACTTGCAATCACTTTGCAAGTGATCTATTGCAAAACAACAATAATAACAACAATAGTAATCTTACAAACTCTGTAATGCCTCTAATTCTCTTTGTTCTCTCTACTAAATTACATGTACTAAATTTTTGTAACTTAAGTTTGCTAACCAAACTCTCCATGAATATTCAACTAGAAAAGAAAAATCTGCTGATCTTCTTTATCTCAGTTGTGGCAAATTATTGTTTTTGGAAGATGTGTTGTATATTTACAAACAGAGATCATTTTGAAACAAATATGGTTACATTAAGTTTGTCCAGAAGGGGAGGAATATTATTAGAATGGTAGTTCTCCAGAAAATTAATCTAGGGTGCATGGTAAGTAGATGGGGAATAGACTCCATTTTACTAGCTTCAGCTCTCACCTAAAAAACGGCAGCTCTCCATTTTCCAGTATCATAAGACTAATGAAAGAGTCTGTCAGCTTGTCAGCTTGTCGTACTGTGGGGGCTTCTGTGTTGCTGTTACGCTGTAAGCTATGCCACCAGTATTCAGATACCAGCAATGTCACCCATGGAGGACAGGTTTCAGCTGAGCTTCCAGACTAAGACAGACTAGGAAGAAGGACCCTGCAGTCTACTACTGAAAAGCATTAGCCAGTGAAAACCTTATAAATAGCAGTGGAACAATGTCTGATATATAGTGCTGGAAGATGAGCCCCCAGGTTGGAAGGCACTCAAAAGACGACTGGGGAAGAGCTGCCTCCTCAAAGTAGAGTCAACCTTAATGACGTGGATGGAGTAAAGCTTTCAGGACCTTCATTTGCTGATGTGACATGACTCAAAATGAGAAGAAACATCTGTAAACATCTGTTAATAATTGGAACCTGGAATGTACAAAGTATGAAATCTAGAAAAATTGGAAATGGTCCAAAATGAAATGGAATGCATAAACATTGATACCCTAGGCATTAGCAAGCTGAAATGGACTGGTATTCGTCATTTTGAATCAGATAATCATATAGTCTACTATGCTGAGAATGACACCTTGAAGAGGAATGGTGTTGTATTCATCGTCGAAAAGAACATTTCAAGATCTATCCTGAAGTACAATGCTGTCAGTGATAGGATAATATCCATATGCCTACAAGGAAGACCAGTTAATACAACTATAATTCAAATTTACCCACTAACCACTAAGGCGAAAGATGAAGAAATAGAAGATTTTTATCAGCTTCTGCAGTCTGAAATTGATAGAACATGCAATCAGGATGCATTGATAATTACTGGTGACGGGAATGCGAAAGTTGGAAGTGAAGAAGAAAAATTGGTAGTTGGAAAATATGGCCTTGGTGATAGAAACAATGCCAGAAATCGAATGATAGAATTTTGCAAGACCCATGACTTCCTCATTGCAAATACCTGCTTTCACCAACATAAATGGCGACTAAACACATGGACCTCGCCAGATGGAACACAGAAGAATCAAATTGACTACATCTGTGGAAGGAGACAATAGAAAAGCTCAATATCATCAGTCAGAACAAGGCCAGGGGCCGATTGTGGAACAGACCATCAATTGCTCATATGCAAGTTCAAGCTGAAAATGAAGAAAATCAGAGCAAGTCCACAAGAGCCAAAATATGACCATGAGTATACCCCACCTGAATTTAGAGCCATCTCAAGAATAGGTCTGATGCATTGAACACTAGTGACCCAAGATCAGATGAGTTGTGGAATGACATCAAGGACATCATACATGAAGAAAGCAATAGGTCCTTAAAAAGACAAGAGAGAAAGAAAAGACCAAAATGGATGTCACAAGAGACTCTGAAACTTGCTCTTGAACATTGAATAGGTAAAACAAAAGGAAGACATGATGAAGTAAGAGTTGAAGAGAAGATTTCAAAGGGCAGCTCCAGAAGAATGAAGAAAGCAAGAGGTCATTGAAAAGACAGGGAAGGAAGAAAAGACCAAGATGGATGTCAGAGGAGACTCTGAAACTTGCTCTTGAACATCGAGCAGCTAAAGCAAAAGGAAGAAATGATGAAGTAAAAGAACTGAACAGAAGATTTTAAAGGGCAGCTGGAGAAGAAAGAGTAAAGCATTAAAATGAGATGTGCAAAGAGCTGGAGATAGAAAAACAAAAGGGAAGAACACGCTTGGCATTTCTCAAGATGAAAGAACCAAAGAAACAATTCAAGCCTTGAGTTGCACTGGTGAAGGATTGTATGGCAAAAATATTAAATGACCCAGGAAGCATCAAAAGAAGATGGAGGGACTACACAGAGTCATTATACCAAAAAGAATTAGTTGGTGTTCAACCATTTCAAGATGTAGCATATGATCAGGAACTGATGGTACTAAAGGAAGAAGTACAAGCTGCTCTGAAGGCATTGGCGAAAAACAAGGCTCCAGGAATTGAAGGAATATCAACTGAGATGTTTCAACAAACAGAGGAAGAGCTAGAGGTGCTCGCTTGTCTATGCCAAAAAATATGGAAGACAGCTTCCTGGCCAACTAACTGGAAGAGATCCATATTTATGTCTATTCCCAAGAAAGGTGATCTAACCGAATGTGGAAATTATAGAGTAATATCATTTTTTTTTTTTTTATCACTAATATCACACACAAGCAAAATTTTGCTGAAGATCTTTCCAAACCACCTGCAGCAGTATATTGACAGGGAACTGCCAGAAATTCAGGCTGGCCTCAGAAGAGGATGTAGAACCAACGACATTATTGCTGATGTCAGGTGGATCCTGGCTGAAAGCAGAGAATACCAGAAGGATGTTTACCTGTGTTTTATTGACTATGCAAAGGCATTCAACTGTGTGGATCATAACAAATTATGGGTAACATTGCGAAGAATGGGAATTCCAGAACACTTAATTGTGCTCATAAGAAACCTTTACACAGATCAAGAGGCAGTTGTTCAGACAGAACAAGGGGATACCGATTGGTATAAAGTCAGGAAAGGTGTGCGTCAGGGTTATACCCTTTTACCATACCTATTCAATCTGTACGCTGAGCAAATAATCCAAGAAGCTGAACTATATGAAGAAGAATGGGGCATCAGGATTGGAGAAAGACTCATTAACGACCTGTGTTGTGCAGATGACACAACCTTGCTTGCTGAAATTGAAGAGGACTTGAAGCACTTACTAATGAAGATCAGAGACGAAAGCCTTCAATATGGATTGCACATCAACATAAAGAAAACACAAATCCTCACAACTGGGCCAATAAGGAACATCATCATAATTGGAGAAAAGATTGAAGTTGTCAAGGATTTCATTTTACTTGGATCCACAATCAACAGCCATGGAAGCAGCAGTCAAGAAATCAAAAGACGCATTGCATTGGGTAAATCTGCTGCAAAGGACCTCTTTAAAGTGTTAAAAAGCAAAGATGTCACCTTGAAGACTAAGGTGTGCCTGACCCAAGACATGGTATTTTCAATCGCATTATATGCGTGTGAAAGATAGACAAGGAATAAGGAAGGCCAAAGAAGAACTGATGGCTTTAAATTGTGGTGTTGGTGAAGAATATTGAATATACTATGGACTGCCAAAAGAACGAACAAATTTGTCTTGGAAGAAGTGCAACCAGAATGCTCCTTAAAAGCAAGGATGGTGAGATTGCATCTTACATACTTTGGGCATGTTGTCAGGAGGGATCAGTCCCTGGAGAAGGACATCATGTTTGACAAAGTACAAGGTCAGCAGAAAAGAGGAAGACCCTCAACAAGATGGACTGACACAGTGGCTGCAACAATGAACTCAAGCATAACAACAATTGTATGGGTGGTGCAGAACTGGGCAATGTTTCATTCTGTTGTACATAGGGTCGCTATGAGTTGGAACAGACTTGATGGCACCTAAGAATAACAACAAGACTAAAAGCTTACAAAAAATTTTAGCTTCTTATTGTACACTCTCATATTCAAGTGCCAAACCCTATATACAAGTCTTTGAAATGTCACTAATATTAGTTCTTCCCCTTTTTGTATCTACTTTTTTCACTTTGGATATCACAGAAGCACTCTGAGCATCAAGTTCTCTACCAACAAAGTCAAGATAATGATTAGCTTAATTTTTTTTTTCACAAAGAATTAACACAAGATTATGTATATAAAGTTTCTAGCCATCCCTGACACATCATAAGCCTATGATAAATAGCCACCCAAATATATTAGCAATTTCTTATTCTACCTTATGCCTCTTACTGCCCCGACTGAGCCTCTTATTGTCAGTATGCTCTGGACCCTCCCACCAGATGAACATTTCCAAGCTAACACTTTGTTCACGGAACTTGCCTGTTCAAAAAAAAAATTTTTAGCATTGACTGCAGGAAGACAGTGGGTCTGCTTTTGGACAGGATGACGGCCAGCCAATGTTCTCATGAGATCCTTCATAGTGAACTGCTGCATATTTAGCTGACTATTATGGATTGAATTGTACCCCCCCCCCCCCCCCGCCAAATACGTGTTGGAATCCTAACCCTTGTATCTGTGGATGTAATCCCATTTGGGAAAAAGAATTTTCTTGTTATGTTAACGTGAACATATCAGTATAGGGTGTGCCCAATAATCACTTACAAGCTATAAGGAACAGCATAGACACAGAGACAAGTGAGCACAAACAAGAGGATGATAGATCACCAAGAAACCAAGGCTATAGAAGCTGAGACAAGGATTTTTCCCCAGAGCCTAGAGAGAGAGCCTTCTCCTATAGCTGGTGCCCTGAATTCAGACTTCTAGCTTCCTAAACTGTGAGAAAATAAATTCCTGTTCTTTAAAGCCACCCAGCTGTGATATTTCTGTTACAATAGCACTAGGAGACTAAAACACCAACCTTACATTTTTTGAATCTTTCATAAAAACTTTCTTAGAGAGCCTGTATACTCTGCTTCTACATGGAGTGAAATACTGCTCTGCCACACTTTAAACAATTTAATGTGTACACTTAGCCTTTAGCAAGGGGAGGGGTCTAAATAGACACTCAGTAATAAATACTTGGTGAATTGAATTGTTGACACATCAATATAATTTTTTCACTAATTATTTTGAATTTGAATATTGCAATTTGAAATTAAATATATGTTTAAGCAATGTGCCGAGTCCTGTCAAGAATTTTAAAAAAAAGAAAGAAAGAAGAAAAAGGACACAGTTTTACTCTTTGAGAGGATTATAATTCTATTTTTTTTTTTTTTGGGGGGGGACATAAGCCTAAAACAAACACAAACCAGTAGCTGTTGACTTGACTTTGAGTCATGGCAACCCCATGTGTGTCAGAGTAAAATTGTGCTCCATAGGGTTTTCAATGACTATTTTTTCAGAAGTAGATGACCAGGTGATCTCTGGTGGATTCAAACCTCATTTTGTTATATATAAGGTCACCATGAGTGAGAGGTGACTCCGTGGCAACTATCAACAACTGTGTATATATTTCATATGGATATTTACTACAGCCAGACAGAAATGACAGAGAGAGAGCTATGGGACATACTATGAACAGGCTTGAATGTCACTGGAGAATGAGAATGTGTGTCAACATACAATAGAGAGCCATTTTGAATTATTGGAGATAGAGAAGGATGGAGTTGAGAGATTTCTACTTAAAAACCAGCAAATGGATCAAGGGGCATTTATTATTATTATTAATTATTATTCTAAAGCATTCTAATAAAATGATCAAAATTTAAAGCTCTGAAGTTGGACAGACCACGGTTTGACTTTTGTCCCTACTGCTAAAGGCTGTAAGTAAGGACAATTTAAACTTCTCTAAGCTTTTTTTTTTTTTTTTTTAGTTTCCTCGGCTATTATGTGTTGCACACACAATAACACCTACTGCAGAGAGTGGTTACAGGAATAGGATAATATACATGGAGTACTTACCATAGAGCCCAGCACTTAGTAAGTATTCAATAAAAGATAACCATTCTTATTATTTTTATATGATACATCAATCTTTTAGGGCACCTGGTTTGGTGGATAGATTAGAGAGTGGAATATTTGAGCTATAATCAATTAGGAATACTTTTCAGGAATCCAGGCATAGGGTTAAAAAGTTTATCTGGGGTGCAGGTATTGAAAATGGATGATAATTGGTGAGACTCAGAGATAGTATGAAGCCAGAAACAACTGGTTTCTATGCCAAGATTTAAATTAAAATTTGAAAGCCTGATGATAATGTCATTGACTAAACTGGAAAATCTGGGAGTGTTCTTTAAACTATGAATTACTGTAAAATTGTTAGTTATCATTGCATCACCTAGTAAAGTATGATCATCTGAAAGGAAGAGCCTAACTCTGGCATGCATCGCCCATTTCCACACAAGGGTATAAACTGAAAGATATTATCAAAATCTCATCTCATGCACTGCTCTGCTCTGAGGAACTGAGAAGCAAATCTCTCTCTCTGCAAAGCTTAGAGGCTATACAGAATGGTCACAATTCCTTGAAGCTACTACACTAAACTTGTGATTAGATCTTTGAGGTCTAGCTCTTTCTTTTGGCCAGGTTTTACATTAATTAAACAGAAATAAAGACTGGAGAAAGTATCTATGTAATTCCGGCTTCAAATCTGATTTATTACTGAAGGGACCTTGTCGGCCTTATCATTAATAACAACAACAACAAAAAAGACTGAAGGATTTTTTTTTTTTAATTGTGCTTTAGGTGGAAGTTTATAGCTCAAGTTAGTTTCTCATACAAAAATTTATATATACATTGTTATGCGACCCTAGTTGCTATCCCTTTAATGTGACAACACACTCCTTTCCACTCTGGATTTCCTGTGTCCATAAAACCGGCTCCTATTCCTTTCTGCCTTCTCATGTCACCTCCAGACAGGAGCTGCCCATTTAGTCTTATGTACCTACTTGAACTAAGAAGCACACTCTTCACTAGTATCACTTTATGTTTTATAGTCCAGTCTAACGTGTGCCTTAAGAGTTGGCTTCAGGAATGGTTTTAGTTCTGTGTTAACAGAGCATCTGGGGGCCATGTCTTCTGGGGTTCCTTCAGTCACAGTCAGACCATTAAAGTCTGGTCTTTTTACTAGAATATGAGTTCTGCTCCTCACTTTTCTCCTGCTCCGTTAGGGACTCCCTGTTGTGTTCCCTGTGAGGGTGGTCATTGGTGGTAGCCAGGCACCATCTAGTTCTTCTGGTCTCAGGCGGATAGAGTCTCTGGCCCTTTTTGTCTCTTGGGCTAATATTTTCCTTTTGTTTTTGGTGGTCTTCATTCCGAAGGCATTTTTTTTTTTCTTTTTTTAATGTGTTACTTGAGAACTTTAAAATTTTCTATTTTTCTGTTTACCTCCTTTAAAAACCAGGTAAAATCAGAGTAAAGGGAATTTATTAATGTGTTATTTGGACAAATTGTCCTGTCCCATCTGTGTGAAAGGGAATTTGAAGTTCACAACAGTCAGGTTGACGGAAACTGTGCTGTCTTTAACCCATGGCCTCCAAGAACATGCCGGTATTGCCATCAGTTGGAAGGGAGAATAGTGTAGAGGAGAACATGTAGGCATTTCTCACAGGCCAGGCCTTGGGGTGGTGGTGGTACAGATCATTCTCATTCCCACTTCTTTGGTTAAATCTCAGTCAAGTGACCACGTACAATAGAAGGGAGCTTTGGAAAGATTTCAGAACAGAATTTAATTTAGCTGTGTGTCCAAGGAGGAGAGGAAATGGAGACTGGTGAGTTGCCAACAGACACAGCCACAGTCTTTTCTGTGTTTATCAGAAACATAATATTCATTGATGCCTGAAAATTGTAAGGCAACCTATGCAACCAGTTGGTCATGGGGCTGAGCGTAGGAGCCTGGCAACCTGTCCTATTATTTTGCACACTTTTAATGAGATAATACATGATGAGGAGGACAAGACCTCTATGTTGCTCATGCCACCTTCCCCCAGTGAACAGGTGCTTAGATGATATTGTCAGTAGAATTTGTCTCAGCAGTGCATTAGATAAGATTCTAAGGGTTTCCTTCTCAGCTCATAAAATGGCACCCCTTTTTCCTTTCCTGCTCCTTCCTATTTTTCCAGATTCTTACTATAATACTTAAGTCATATTTTACAGAAGACTTGGTGGATGAAAATGCTTTCCCATGGGGAGTATTGACTCTGAGTGACTTGATTTGTTATAGCTTGCAACACATTTAATAGCTGCCCAGATGTTTTTGTTGATTTAAAACACATATCTGAGGTGACTTTAATTTTTGACTTAACATAAAACAAAGACAAGACTCGACAACTTTTAAAATTATCCAGAGTCAACTTCATACTGCTCTATTGTTTAGAGCTTAAAATTTTAAATCAGAAAACAAGTATATTAATGAACAGTATTTATCAAATATCAGCATGGAATCTACCCTATGCTTGTGGAGAGGTCAACACTTAAAAAGTCTTCAAGGAATGACAGTCAACTGGTGCGCATGAGGCTGTTATGATAGAGGTGGTGTTGTGCAAAAAGCTATGACCTGAGTTTCTGTGTTGGTTATGATACACTATGTAAACCTGAACAAGTTATGTGTTTTTTTTTTTTTTTTGGCTTCAGATTTCACATTTATAAAAATTTGGAGTTGGTCAAGATGACTTTTAAAAATTTTACAAGTTCAGAGGTATGAGAAAAATGAGCTCTATAGTATAACTGGACTTTGATGAAAAGAGGTCAATATACTCTAGAAGAGCCTAGTTAAATCTTTCATGTGTCAGGATTTAAGCAGGAACTTTGGGACTAGGTAAATATAGAGAAGGAAAATAACATTTATTTTAGAGCAAAAAGTGCATAACTAAGTTAATCTATTGTTTCTACAAGTATTTACTGGGTATGTGCTAAGTACAAGCACTGTGCTAAGTGCTAGGGATATGACAGTAAGCAAGATAAAATTGGCTCCTGCCAATTGTGAAGATGGTATAGGACCGGGCAATATTTTGTTCTATTATACGTAAGGTATGTCAAAGGTGACTTGACAGCAACTAACAACAAATGAAGGAATGAGACCAGGAGCGGGTTATCCAATAAGCAAGGTAAGCACGGTGGTTGCCTTGCTTACCAGATTATCTGTAGTGAAACTGTTCACTACGGATTAGTAAGCACAAGCATGCCGATACTTACCTTGCTTACTCATCCACCCTGTCAGGGACAGTAAATTTAAAAAGAGACTTTGATTCTGTAGGAAGGTGCTGTGCGATTGGAGAGAGACAGATGCCAGCCGTAATCTAGAAACAGAATCTTTGATGTGAAAAAAAAAAATGTGAAATTGTTCACTACAGATGATCTAGTGAGCAAGGTAAGCACCATGCTTGCCTTATCTGTTGGATAACCCACCCCTGGATGAGACAATTAGATTCATATATACTTAACAGTGAGCCATTTTGAGGCTTTAACCCAGGGCTTCAAATCAGTTTGTTCCAGTTCGAACCCTGCTGAGAATTAGCATTTCTATCCCAGATATACTGAATCAGAATCTACGTTTTAACAAGATCCGCAGGTGACTCTTATGCATAATAAATTTTGAGGACCATTACTCTACAAGTGGTTCTCAGAATTGGTCCCTAACCAGCAGCATTAGCATTACCTGGGAGATTGTTAGAAATGCAGATTCTCAGCAGGGAGAAACTGGTTCAAAGCCCTGCTTTAAGCACTGTTAATATGGGAGCAGTAATAGATATGGTTGGATATATAAGATGCTTAATTATGAAGGACTTTAATGCCAGATGGAGGAAAGGTTACGGTCTTGTAGTATAGCTTGCCATAGATTTCTGAATTGAGGTGAGAAACGTTATCAGGAATATTGGAGGAAAAGCAACACATGGGATGGATCTTTTCCTTAAATTTTTAATTAACATACTGATGTGTTCTGGAGCTTACATGTACGGGGTTACTCTGAGATACATACAGTAGACTTCAGTGGTGACAAACCTCCCCTCATGTTCCCCCTTTACCCATCATCCCTTAACCACCAACCCATGACTTAAAATTTACTACTTGGTCAGTATTAGGCCTGCTGTTTGCAATCTACAGATATGGCCCAGTAGGTAATTGCAATTGGCTACCACAAGCAGATTGATCTATTTCACTGAGTGGGACTGCACGTGTTTCATGGCATAGATTAGAGAGTGATTCAGCATTCATGAGAAAATGTAGCAACAAAAGGTTAGTGGAACAGTCCTAAGAGTGGAGCCATATTGGGAGCAATTGTGGAAGGAAATGGTCTGGATTTATTATCTGCATTAAAGATAATGTGGGTCCCATGGATACCAGGAGTGTCATGGAGACCCAGCTAATAGGTTTTTTATTGGATTATTGTCAGCCGGCTGCACCTGCTTTGAAAGAGGGAATGTTTGCTTAGTTTCCTGGCAGAGGCTACAAGCTGCGAGGCTGAGAACAATCGCTGGGGTTGGAAACAGAGCTGATTGTTTTTTAGAACTTTTGCAAGGACTGCAGGGCTGATCTCCCAACTGTGGCACTATAAGAGAAACTTAAAAATCCAGAAAATAGAAAATGCAGTTTAGAAGCTCCCATTATGTTCAAATTCATTAATATTCACATAGAAGAAGACTATCTGGATGAGACTCGGAAACACTAAATTTAGTCAGTCAACTAAATTTTGAGTACACATAATTCCTCTCCATGTCCCTTCTTCCAACCAAACCAAATAATTTTGATGGTTTTTATTTTTCTCTGACTGAAATTGGTCACTCTTTTCATGTTTTGTAAATAGTCAAAGTATAGTGTAGATATGAGTCATTCTTAGAATTTGGGGATTATTATAGAGAGAGGGCCTGTACTATTGAATTGGAGGTCTAGAGATTGTTCAGTAATTCTAGCTTTGGTATGACATTATGTGACTTTGGCACAGTCATTTACCTTCTCTAATTCTCATGTTTCTCTTCTGAAATATGAGGGCACTAGACTGGATGTCATGTAAGGTTCTGGAACATTAAGTTACTAAAATCACTTAGTTCTACTTTTCCATTTTATAGATGTAGAAACTAAGTCCACAGCAGGACATATTACATAACTGTGGCTCAGATCAAGACTTCTTTCCCCTATGCTCAGCTTTCTTTCAGCCACACCATACTATGTTTATTCCTTTCAACTTGAACATTCCATATATGATGGTAGTTCCCTTGATTCTGTTCAGGTTTTCGTCTCTTGGGCTATAATTTTGGGGCTGGATATATATATTTACCTCATTTATAAAACGAGCTGACAGTTTAGATACCTCATTGTTCTTTTTCCTCTTCACTACTTGACAAAAGTATTATTACAATTCGTTGGTTAACTAATGGAAAAATGAATGAATAAGTCTGTGTCAAGCCAGACTACAACAGAGATTAGCAGCTCTGGATCATTATAATTTAATATACACCTATATATTCATGCCCCATGTCTGTAAGTTTGTCGTAGTGGCTTACATGTAGGTGTGATGCTGGAAACTATGCCACCAGTATTTCAAATCCCAGCAGGATCATCCATGGTGGACAGATTTCAGTTAAGCTTTCAGATTTAGACAGATTAGGAGTAAGGACCTGTCAGTATATTAGTGGAAAAAAAAAAATTAGCCATTGAAAACCTTATGAATAGCAATGGAACATTGTCTGATATAGTGCTGGAAGATGAGACCCTTAGGTTGGAATACAACTCAAAATACAACTGAGATGAGCTGCTTCCTCAAAGTAGAGTTTACCTTAATGATGTGGTTGGAGTCAAGCTTTCAGGATCTTCATTTGCTGATGTGGCACAACTCTAAAATGAGAAGAAGCAGCAGCAAAAGTCCACTAATAATAGGAACATGGAATGTACAAAGTACGAATCTAGGAAAATTAGAAATCATCAAGAATGAAATGGAATGATTGCATTGATATCCTAGGCATTAGTGGGCTGAAATGGACTGGTATTGGCCATTTTGAATTGGACAATCATATGGCCTACTATGCTGAGAATGACAAATTGAAGAGGAATGGTACTACATTCATTGTCAAAAAGAACATTTCAAGATCTATCCCGAAGTACAACACTGTCAGTGATAGAATAATATCCACATGTCTGTAAGGAAGACCAGTTAATATGACTGTTTTTATTCAAATTTATGCACCACCCACCAAGGTCAAAATGAAGAATTGAAGTTTTTGCCAACTTCTGCAGTCTGAAATTGATCAAACATGCACTCAAGATGCATTGATAATTACTGGTGATTGAAATGAGAAAGTTGGAAACAAAGAAGGATCGGAAGTTGGAAAATATGGTCTTGATGATGGAAACAATACCGGAGATAGCATGCCAGAATTTTGCAAGACCAATGGCTTATTCATTGCAAATACCTTTTTTCATCAACATAAATGGTGACTATATCCATGGTCTTTACCACATGGAATACAC
Organism: Elephas maximus indicus; assembly: GCF_024166365.1. Classification (NCBI taxonomy): domain Eukaryota; kingdom Metazoa; phylum Chordata; class Mammalia; order Proboscidea; family Elephantidae; genus Elephas; species Elephas maximus. Next base: position 53,090,425 of record NC_064829.1, on the reverse strand, counting down.
AGGAATCAAATCAACTCCATCTGTGGGAAGAGATGATAGAAAAGCTCAAAATCATCAGTCAGAACAAGGCCAGGGGCCGACCATGGAACAGAACATCAATTGCTCATATGCAAGTTCAAGTTGAAGCTGAAGAAAATCAGAACAAATCTACAAGAGACAAAGTATAACCTCAAGTATATCCCACCTGAATTTAGAGACCATCTCAAAAAAATATTTGATGCATTGAACACTAATGGCCAAAGACGAGAGACAATTTGTGGAACAACATACATGAAAAAAGCAAGAGGTCATTAAGAAGGCAGGAAAGAAAGAAAAGACCAAAATGAATGTTGGAAGAGACTCTGAAACTTGCTCTTAAATGCTGAGTTGCTAAAGTGAATGGAAAAACGATGAAGTAAAAGAGCTGAACAGAAGATTTCAAAGGGCTGCTGGAGAAGACAAACTAAAGTATTATAATGACATGTGCAAAGTCCTGGAGTTAGAAAACCAAAAGGGAAACACATGCAGCATTTCTCAAGCTTAAAGAACTGAAGAGAAAATTCAAGCCTTGAGTTGCAATATTGAAGGATTCTACTGGGAAGATATTGAATGATGCAGGAAGCATCAAAAGCAGATGGAAGGAATATACAGTCACTGCACCAAGAAGAATTGGTCGATGTTCAATCATTTCAGGAGGTAGCACAGGATCAAGAACTGATGGTACTGAAAGAAGAAGTCCAAAACTGCAATGAAGACATTGGTGAAAAATAAGGGTCCAGGAAATGACAGAATACCATTTGAGATGCTTCAACAAATGGATGCAGCACTGGAAGTGCTCACTCATCTGTGCCAAGAAAATTGTAAAACAGCTTCCTGGCCAACTGACTGGAAGAGATCCATATTTGTGCCTATTCCAAAGAAAGGTGATCCAACCGAATGTGGAAATTATCAAACAATATCACACACAAGTAAAATATTCCTAAAGATCATTCAAAAGCAATGGCTGCAGTACATTAATAGAAATTCAAGCCAGATTCAGAAAAATTTGTGGGAAAAGGGATAGCATTACTGATGTCAGATAGACCCTGGCGGAAAGCAGCAAATACCAGAAAGATGTTTACCTGTGTTTTATTGACTATGCAAAGGCATTTGACTGTGTGGATCATAATAAATTATGGATAACATTAAGAAGAATGGAAATTCCAGAGCACTTAATTGTGTTCATAAGGAACCTGAAGATAAATCAAGAGGCAGCCATTCAAACAGAACAAGGGGATACTGGGTGGTTTAAAGTCAAGAAAGGTGTGCGTTAGGGCTGTATCTTTTCATCATACCTATTCAATCTGTATGCTGACAAATAATCTGAAAAGCTAGATTTTATGAAGAAGAATGCAGCATCAGAATTGAAGGAAGACTCACTAACAACCTGTGATATGCAGATGACACAACCTTGCTGAAACTGAAGAGGACTTGAAGCCCTTACTGATGAAGATCCAAGACTATAGCCTTCAGTATGGATTACATCTCCACATAGAGAAAACAAAAATCCTCACAACAAGACCAATAAGCAACATAATGATAAAGGAAGAAAAGATTGAAGTTGTCAAGGATTTCGTTTTACTTGGATCCATAATAAACACCCATGGAAGCAGCAGTCAAGAAATCAAACGGCAGATTGCATTAAGCAAATCAGTTGCTAAAGACCTCTTTGAAGTGTTCAAAAGCAAAGGTGTCACTTTACGGACTAAGGTGCACCTGACCCAAGCCATGGTATTTTTCAATCGCCTCATGTCTTAGGTATCTAGTGCTACTGTAACAGAAATACCACAAGTGGATGGCTTTAACAAAGAGAAATTTATTTTCTCACAGTCTGGTAGGCTACAGGTCCAAATTCAGGGCATCATGTCCAGGGGAAGGCTTTCTCTTGTCAGGTCTGGAGGAAGGTCCTTTTCATCAGTCTTCCCCTGGACTAGGAGGTTCTCTGTGCAGGAACCTGGGGTCTAAAGGACATGCTCTGCTCTCCCAGTGCTGCTTTCTTGGTGGTATGATGTCCACCCCTGCCCCCCCACCCCGCCCCACTGGTTTCCCTTTCCTTTTATCTCTTGTAAGACAAAAGGTGGTACAGGCCACAACCCAGGGAAACTCCCTTTACACTGGATCAGGGATGTGACCTGAGCAAGGGCATTACATCCCACCCTAATCCTCTTCAGCATGATCCAGTCTTCCCTCAGAAACCACAGGCAAAAATTAAGATTTACAACACAGAGGAAAATTACTATCACAAATACTGGGAATCATGGACTAACCAATTTGACACATATTTTGGGGGGACACAATTCAATCCATGACAACTCATATGCACATAAAAGCTGGACAATAAATACGGAAGACTGAGTAAGAATTGATGCCTTTGAATTATGGTATTAGTAAGGAATATTGAATATACCCTGGACTACCAGAAGAATGAACAAATCTGTCTTGGAAGAAGTATAGCAGAATGCTCCTTAGAACCAAGAATGGCCAGACTTCGTCTCACATACTTTGGTCATGTTATCAGCAGGGGTCAGTCCCTGGAGAAGAACATCATGTTTGGTAAAGGAGAGGGTCAGTGAAAAACAGGAAGGCCCTCAATGAGATGCATTGACAAACTGTGGCTGCAATAATGGGTTCAAGCTTGACAACAATTATGGGGTTGGTGCAGGACTGGACAGTGTTTCATTCTATTGTGCATAGGATCACTATGATTTGGAACCGACTGGACAGCACCTAACAACAACCTAATAACATATAGTCATGACAAACAGGGACTGATTGTTTTTAAAAATCATTTTGATGATTAGTCACAAAATAGTGACCTAAGCCTTTTAGAGTCTAATTTTGAATACAAGGTGCTGATATAGCCATAGTTATGGTCATCATGGTTACCACTTAGCAATATGTGGTGTTTTAGATTTCTCCCTCTCCACTGTGTAGGGTCTCTCTCTGCTCCTGGAGAAGGCTCCAGGGGACCTGTGTATGAAAGGTTTCACTCTTAAAATTGTTGTTCTGTGGAATGTTCAATTGTTCCGACAGGCAGTTCTACCTCTCTTCGATAACTTCCTGAGGCATTTAGAATGATGGAGTTTTTGAACCAGAAATCATATCAGAGCTCCCTTGCAATACAGCTGAGAAAACTGATTCCAGGTAGGCTCCTAAAAAAAAAAACAGTGGTAAAACCAAGTCCAGGCTCAGGTCTTCTGAGTCCTGGTCTAGTCCTTTTTCCGCAAGACCACTTTTTTTTCCTACTTTCCTCCAAACATAAGCACCCTTCTGGTGACCTTCTGGAGGATAATCTACTTATTCTCATTTACCTGAGACTTTCGTTGTTTTAGAATAAAAATTTCATGTTCCAGGATTCCCCTCAGTCCAGGGAAATCTGGGGTAGTTGGTCACCCTAAAATGAGGGTCTGTGTTGTCACCATTATACTTTTACCAACTTGCTTGCTATTCTTGCCGCTTTTGCCTCTGTGCCTTTGTCCATGCTGTTCCTTCAGCCTAAAACACCACCTTTGTCTCGGTTCATAGTGAGCATCTCCTCTTTGCAAAAACTCAGCCTGAGCATCGCTTCCTCAGCAAGTACCACCTGTCTCTCTGGGCATTATTAGGTGATTGTCATTTGCATTTCCAGAGTAGCACAATGAGACTATCACCATTAAAACCCTTTTTGAATAGTGTTGTGATTGCTCACATCATTTTCCTTTGCTTGGCTGTTAGTTAGACCCTTGAACTTGAGACCAGAGACTTTACCTCATTCGTTTTTGTTTCCCCAGCAGCAAGCTCAGTGCCTGGTATACATTAAGAACTCAATAAAAGTTGATGATGGCTGAAAGATGTGAATACGGTTTCTGGTGCTTCTATATGTCCCTTTTCATTGCTCTCAGCCCTTTCCCAGTAGCCTCTGCTCCCTTAGGTGCATTTCATTTCTCTTTTCTGAGGATGTATATTTCAGTAGGTGACTCTTGAAAGACAAAAATCTTTCAAGAATCGAAGAACTATTTTTTATTTGGAGTTTTAGACATTTTGATTTATCAGTGGGGATGTTTTGGGGTAAGAGTACCTACTCCTTGAGCCACTCCACGATAGGCAATTGGCTACTCTGGCTTCCTCTAAAGCAGGTACAGGTGAGTAAAACCCCAAACCAAACCCAGTGCCGTCGAGTTGATTCCGAGTCATAGCAACCCTATAGAACAGAGCAGAACTGCCCCATAGAGTTTCCAAGGAGTGCCTGGAGAATTCGACCTGCCGACCCTTTGGTTAGCAGCCGTAGCACTTAACCACTACACCACCAGGGTTTCCACAGGTGAGTACGAGGGACATATTTACGTATGTTAATCAGTCATGGCAGGTAACCACTCTCAGCAGCCCCAGACAAGAAGACAGGAGCAGGTTCTCTGCTTTATGGTCTGCATTGAGCCTGTCTGCCTGCTTGTTTGGCATTGCTCCTACAAAATACGGCGAGATGTGCAGGAGGGCTAACGTTGAAATGTGAGTCATTGGAATGAATGGCTCTGTCTGACTCAGAACTCAGGAGCACAAGCTCCCAGTCGCACAGACCAGCTTTGGAGTGGTGCCTTGAGGGCTGTTTCAAATTTGTTATTTCTTAAACCTGAGTTTTCCTGCTGACTTGATTAGTGAGAAATGAATGCGGTCACTTTGGTATAGCCTTCACTGCCATATGCTGTGTATGGAAATACCACTGACTGAGAGTCGAGGCTTGCATTCTACTACAAAACTTGCCACTGATTAGCTACTTGGTTTGTAGCAAGTGGTTTCAGTTTCCTAGGTCTAAGTTTCCTCGTTTATAAATTTTTAAAGAATTGGCTTTTTTCCCTCTGTGGTATCTTCTAATGCAAAACTTTCCAATTCCACCACTTGACATATCTCTGGGTCCCATATGGAGTAAAATAGTTTAAAAGATGAGTATCATGAACACAAAGCCACAGTACTCCAAGAGGCCAAGTCTCACCCTGGAATGTGTTACCCTGATCCAGCTGAAAAGTTCTAAAGGGAAGGAGTCTGTACCTGACGATTGCTCTGCAAAACTCTACAACCACATGTCAACTGACCTTTGTAATCACTGTTACCTGAGCTGCTCAGTATATTCTCTGGGCTAGTGAGCAGGTAGATGTTAAGAGCCTCCTCACTGATTGCACGGCCTGTTAGCATGTGTATGAGCTGATGTGTATCAGTCCTTAGGGGGGAAGGGAAGCCTCCAACCTAACACTTGGAGGTGAGGCCATGGGAAAGAGCACTGGACTAGGAGTCAAAAGCCCTGGTGTCTGGTTCTTTCTAACCTTCTCAATGGATAATATAACCCATCTTATGTGACGCTTAGTTTCAAAACAAAGAAGATAATCCACATTCCAAAAACTTATCGGAAGATTAAAAAGAAGTAAAATTAGTCTAGAAAATGAGTTAGAATGCACAGGGAAATGCTAGTTACTATTATAAGAAATCAGGAAATCTTTTAACCAGAAAAAAAAAAAAAAAATTCCCCAGCTGATATTTGAACAGACAGATGCTGTGAGATCTGAAACACTTAAGTAACAACAACAACAAAAAAAAGCCCCTTGGGTTTAGTAACAGTTCCAGTCTGACTTCTCCTTTATTCTTTATGATTCATTGCTGACTTTGCAGCGCTGAGATTGGACTTGGCTCTGGGTCCCCCTGACTAGTTTTAATGGGCTTGGAAACTATTCACATCCCAGGAACCCCAGGTGTTCTGGGGGAAATGCTTTTCAGGCATTAAAATTCCCCTGAGGTTGTTTCCTTTTTTTTGTTTGTTTGTTTAATTTCCTCCTTCCGTTTTCCTTTTGGAAAAAAACTCATTTAATAGAGATAATATAATCAGATGTGAATTTCTGCAGATAAGTGTTAAACCTTTGTCTTCAAGTCCATTCCGACCTAGAGCGACCCTATAGGGCAGAGCAGAACTGCCCTATAGGGTTTCCAAGGAGCGCCTATTAGATTCAAACTGCCGACCTTTTGGTTAGCAGCTGTAGCTCTTAACCACTATGCAACCAGGGTTTCCAGATAAGGGTTAAAAGGGTTAAGTATGGCTTAATCAGAGCAAGGAACTCAGCAGAGCAGGTCATGCAATTAGGTACCCTCATTGTCAGCTCGGAGCTCTGTGCCTCAGGACAGCAGTCTTCACACTTTCCAGCCAGTTCACATACACGTTGGTAAGGGCTGGAGAGGGCCAGCGCCCCCAGTTCCACCACCAGAGGCACTCCTTTGCCATCCAAACCGAACATGAAGCCGTAGTTGACTGCACATCTCATCGGCAAGATCTTTACTGAGTACATCTTTTCCCCAAAACCCACCTTTCCCATCGTGGTAAATAATACCAATATCTACCTAAGCCCCCACATCAGAAATTCAGCAGCAGTTCTACTTCCTTTCCTCATACCCCCAATCTACTTGTTCACTGAGTATGTCTTTTCTAGTCTCTTCTTTCTGTTTTCAGCAAAATCACCTTAGGTCACGTGCCATTTGCAATCATTCTGATATACTACTGCAAGAATGAAGAAGCCCTGGTGGTGTGACATTTCAGTGCTCGGTTGCTAACTGAAAGGTTGATGGTTCCAACCCATCCCTCAGCTCCATGGGAGAAAGGCCTGGCAATCTTCTTCCATAAAGATTTGTTATTGTTTGTTGTTAGGTGCCCACAAGTCAGTTCTAACTCATAGGGACCCTATGTACAACAGAACAAAATGCTGTCTGGTCCTGTACCATCCTCACAATTATTGAGCCCATTCTTGCAGCCACTGTGCCAATCCATCTCATTGAGAGTATTTCTCTTTTACACTGATCCTCTACTTTACCAAGCACAATGTTCTTATCCAGGGACTGGTCCCTCCTGATAACACGTCCAAAGTAAGTGAGACAAAGTCTTGCCATTCTTGGTTCCAAGGAGCATTCTGTCTATACTTCTTCTGAGACAGATTTGTTCATTCTTCTGGCAACCAACAGTATATTCAATATTCTTTGTCAACATCATAATTCAAAGGAGTCATTTCTTCTTTGGTCTTCCTTACTCATTGTCCAGCTTTCACATGCATATGAGGCCACTGAAAATGCCGTGAGTTGGGTCAGGCGTGCCTTAGTCCCAAAAGTGATATCTTTGCTTTTTAACACTTTAAAGAAGTCCTTTACAGGAGATTTGGCTGAGCACAGCATCGTCTGACTTCTTGACTGCTGCTTGCCTGGGTGTTGACTATGGAGCTAAGTAAAATGAAATCCTTGAACATCAGTCTTTTCTTCCTTTATCATGATGTTGCTTATTGGTCCAGTTGTGAGGATTTTTGTTTTCTTTATATTGAGGTGTAATCCACACTGAAGGCTGTGGTCTTTCATCTTCATCAGTTGTTATTGTGGTTGTTGTTAGGTGCTGTGAGTTGGCTCTGACTCATAGCGACCCTATGTACCACAGAGAGAAACACTTCCCCATCCTGTGCCGTCCTTACAATTGTTGTTATGCTTGAGCCCACTGTTGCAGCCACTGTGTCAATCTTTCTCATTGAGGGTCTTCCTCTTTTCTGCTGATGCTGTGCTTTACCAAGTATGATGTCCTTCTCTAGGGACTGATTCCTCCTGACAACATGTTCAAAGTATGCAAGATGCAGTCTCGCCATCCTTGCTTCTAAGGAGCATTCTGGTTGTAGGTCTTCCAAGACAGGTTTTTTTGTTCTTTTGGCAGTCCATGGTATATTCAATATTCTTCACCAACACCACAATTCAAAGGCATCAATTCGTCTTCAGTCTTCCTTATTCATTTTCCAGCTTTCACGTGCATATGATGTGGTTGAATACCATGCCTTGGGTCAGGTGCACCTTAGTCTTCAATGTGACATCTTTGCTTTTCATCAGTAGGTGCTTCAAGTCCTTTTAACTTTCAGCAAGCAAGGTTGTGTCATCTGCATAATGCAGGTTGTTAATGAGTCTTTCTCCAATCCTGATGCTGTGTTCTTCATATAATCGAGCTTCTTGTGTTATTTACTCAGCATACAGATTGAGTAAGTATGGTGAAAGAATACAACCCTGACACACACCTTCCCTGACTTTAAACACACAGTATTCCCTTGTTTGGTTTGAAAGACTACCTCTGGGTCTATGTACAGGTTCTATATGAACATAAGTAAGTGTTCTGGAACTGCCATCCTTCATAATGTTATCTGTAATTTGTTATGATCCACTCAGTCAAATGCATTTACATAGTCAATAAAACACAGGTGAACATCTTTCTGGTATTCTCTGCTTTCAGCCAAGATCCATCTGATATCAACAATGATATGTTTCATTCCACGACCTCTTCTCAGTCTGGCTTGAACTTCTGGTATTTCCCTGTCCATGTACTGCTGCAACTGGTTTTGAATGATCTTCAACAAAATTTTACTTTTGTGTGATATTAATGACATTGTTGGATAATTTCCACATTCTGTTAGACCACCTTTCTTTGGAATGGGCACAAATATGGACCTCTCCCAGATGGTTGGCCAGGTAGCTGCCTACAAATTTCTTGATATGGATGAGTGAGCGCCTCCAGCACTGTATCCATTTGTTGAAACATCTCAATTGGTATTCCATCAATTCCTGGAGACTTGTTTTTTGCCATTCCCTTCAGTATAGCTTGGATTTCTTCCTTCAGTACCATTGGTTCTTAATCATAGCTACCTCTTGAAATGGTTCAATGTCAACCAAATCTTTTTGGTACCGTGACTCTGTGTATTCCTTCCATCTTCTCTCAATGTTCCCTGACTCCTTCAAAATTTTCCCAGTAGAATCTTTTGGTATTGCAACTTGACGCTTGAATTTTTTCTTCAGTTCTTTCGGCTTGAGAAACATCGAGTATGTTCTTCCCTTTTGGCTTTCTAACTTCTGGTCTTTGTAAATTACAGCCTAGAAAACTCTGTGGGGAAGTTTTACTCTGTCATGTGTGTTCTCTATGCATCAGAATTGACTTCACAGCACCCCAAAACAACAACAACTGCAAGAATGGAGATGGAGGTGGGGAATAAGCTGGAAACATATTTACAATATGCCTGCCATTTAACATCCTTTATACCACTGAATTTCTCAGACAAATCTATGATGAAGGCACTGATATGATTGTAACAATAATAGAACCATTTCTAATTAAGCATTAATTATGTGTTAGGCAACATCTTACACTTATTTTTTGCCCCCCTTTACCATGCTGTCACATTGAGTCTTGTATTGAATTTTTCCGTGGTTTTCTGTCATCTTCTTTTCCATGCCTTGGTCTTGGATGGAAGGTGAGAGATTCCACCCCTACATATCAAAAGCTCCATGCCTTTGTCCTGATGCTGGAATGTTCAGAGTAACTTCTTTTTCCTTACCTTCTCTCTTACTCATCACACTAAGTCTCACTTTTCTTGAAATTTTTTGCTCTTGTCCATTTCCTCTCAAGAGTCTTCCCCAGCCTCCCAGCCTATTCTAGTTCCTCTTATGGACACCTGGCAGCTACTTTTTGCTTCAGTGTAAGCACCTTGATGTTTCTATTTTGTAGGAACTTCCTATCCCCCAATAGCAAGAAGCAATCTTAATGAGATGTTTGTAAAAGTGATCTGGTCGCCCCTAGAAAAGGGGTGGGCATAGGTCTGAGGCTGAGCGAACAAGACTCTCTCTTTGGAAATCATGCCTTAAAGTGGAGTGATTCAGCACCAGGAATGATTGGAGCCTGTTTATTCTGATGATAGTTCCTGCTCTCCAAATCCTAAGGTCAGCCTTTGCTCCTAGCTTTCTGAGACTTGTTTTTGATCTCCTGCACTTTTCCCAGACCCATCTAAATAATCCAATCTCTTATTTTTTATACTTTAGTAATCCAGAGTTCAATTCTGTTTTCAAAGAACTCTGATCAATACTAGGGCTCTCCTTAGAGTGAAGTCCACATATTCTGCTTGTTCTCTTATAGCTCAAATCACGTTCTGATGGTCTAGGCTCAGCTCCCACTCTCACTCCCACTCAGCTGTGTTTTTGCCTCTAAAGAGTGAACTACTTGAGGGCACGGAGAGTGCTTTGCTTATCTCTGTCATCACTGTTGGCCCTGAGACTTCCATAAGGAATGTACTCAATAATTGATTGCTGAATTAATGAACCCCCAGAGATGAGGGACCACGGGACTGTGGTTTCACAGAGGAAGACTTATCAGAGATAGTAGACAAATCACATACCCATGCAACAGATGGAAAAAGAGAACTTCCCCCAAATGTCTGGAATATGAGAATGAGGGGATCTGCTTTGAGATAGTGAAACTGAATATGGTAAGTTTAAGATAAATCAGTAGTTATTCCACTTAATGCAATGGGAAGTAAATTTTCATTTTACTTATTCCCAGAGAGGATATATAATAAAAACATAAAAGATTTCCTGAAAGATTAGATAAGTGCCCAAACTAATAAGGGATTTGCAAGGAAGACTGAGACAGCTGGAGTGTTTTCTAATATTTAAGGCTGGAGTGATGCAATCACTCCCTCCTGGAGCTCCAGTTGTGGCCTGCCTTCAGAGGTCAGGATAGAGCCCTGTGTGCAGAGGCTCTGGCCCCAAAGCACCGCACCCTCTTCCCCCAGAGCCCTGCCTGAGGAGACCAAAACCAGCAGGCATACTTTCCCCTCCTCTCCAATTTATTCATAGAATGCTAGAACCAGATGAGCCATACAAAGCCTCTAGCCCAGTGCTATATTTCCAAGATATGCTTAAGTCAATTACGCTGAAGGGATTCAGAATACCAGGAAATGCAACGAATTCTAAAATCTACTTATTTAATTTTGAAACTATATATACAGTGAAACCTGTGAGAGCCAGAACTTGACAGAATTGCTTTGTTTTTCTGGGCCTCGAAAGTTTTCCGCCTTTGACAGGGTGCAGTCTTACCACTTTTCAATTGGTCTCGATTAGTGGAAAATATTTGAGTTTTCCTTCTCTGATGGGTTTCTGACTTACACAGGTTCTGCCTTTTGCAGATTTTACTATATATAAAATTCTCCATGGAAAGCATTTTCTCCAGCCGTGGTTTCATAGAAAGAACACTGACCTAGCTTTGGTCCCAGTGATTGGATAATTATTTCTACTTCTTGGAGTCTCAGCTTCCCTATCTACAAAAAGGGATAACAATAACTGTTGCTTTAACCTCACATATTTGAGATGAAAGTACAATGCGATAGAGAATGGAAGAACCTTCTGGAAAAAAAATTCTTACTGTTATTGCCATTTCTACTCCCCATTTCTTTTCTACTCAGTCTATAGTGTCCATCTCCTTCAACACCTTCACCATGGAATACTTATCTTGAAAAATAGACTGGGAGAATAAGGAATATCTGGAGATTTTACTGGTCCCTTTCTCTCCTAATCCCCTTCCCAACCCTTCACAACAACATCCCTGCTCCCCTAAGGAGCAGGGACAAGAGGTCCTAGAACATCCAGAAAGTCTTTTCTGAAAACTTGTCAGTCTAGCCTATTATTTTATTGCCTTTTGGTGTAATTTGTGTCAAGTCTTGTCATTTTCATAGGCTTATTTAAAACAAAAATCTTTACCTTACCTCTAGGACTTGGGGCAAAACATTAAAAGGCGTATACAATGCATGCTATTGATATTAGAGGTTTATGGTTATAACTAGCATCTTTACCATTATTGTTATCATCAACTTTGCAAGAAGCAGATTTTTGAAGAGTCTTAGATTCCCAGGGGCTAGCTTTGTAGTGGGCTTTCTGGGGTTCAGAGTGAAGTGAACCACAGATCTCCCATTGTGCATGGACCAGCTCACTCATGCACACTTTCTTTGTTATTGATGAATCATTTTAAAAGGAAGCAAACTACTTCATGAAAATGTTGATGGTGAGGGGTGTGCATAGTAGATCTGGAGGTCTGGATTGTGAACACCTTGTCAAACATTTATCGGCTTTTCCACCTCCAAACTTCCGTGATGATATGAAGGTAAACAACACCCATGTTGTGCAGAATCCTGTGACACGGACTGTAGAGGTGACTGCCAATGCAGCCAGAAGCTGCTTACCTGTTCCTCCTATCCATTAGCAAACAAAACCTTAGGTGATGGCGGCCGGTGGGTGTGGCTCAGCTGGGAGCTGCTCAGACCAGAGGGAACCTGCTCCCTCCTGTCCATTGTCCTCAAAGCATTGTGTGTGGCTTAAGCCAGTCAAACCCAGTTTACTAGCCTATATGCCAAAGAAAATATGTGATCCGTCTTACTATGCCATGATAACCTACGTAGTCCATAATGTTTGTATGTACTTTCTTGTGAGAGATGGTATAAAAGGTTCTGCCACCCTTTGTCTGGGGAGCTTGATTTGAGGTATCCTCCTTGCTCCTTGCCTGTGCACTTGCAATAAACTCTCTTCCTCCCTCCTCACATTGGTGTATTTTTGTTGAAGAGAGGCTGTACCAAGAGGGACCTTCTTTGGGTAACAGAGGGATTCAGATGAAGTTAACCTGCCATGTTTAGGCTGGCTCTCATAACACCCAAACTGAAAAACATAAATACTACATTTGTATTTTTATGCTAATGCACACTGGAAAACAAACCAAACAAAACCCATTGCAGTTAAGTAGATTCTGACTCATGGAGACCCCATGTGTTAGACAGAATAGAACTGCTCCATGAGGTTTTTTAAGCTGTAATCTTTACGGACCAGATCACCAGGCCTTTCTCCTGTGGAGCCAGTGGGGGGTTTGAATCACCAACCTTTAGTTTAGTAGTCAAGTGCAAACTGTCTGCACCACCCAGGGACCTTTGCATTGAAAAGCTGTAAGAGTTAATCCTTCCTTTTCCCTTCTTGCTTTTTACAGCATTGCAGTTACCCCCTACTTAGAAGTCTCTGAAGCACCAAGATGCCAGAGTCTGTAACTTTAGAAAGGACAAGTGAAATCAACCCACCCAAGGGTTTAAAACCTGAAAGTCTGACAGCAAATTGTAGCCTATAACTGCTGCCTATGAGTCATTGCAGGCAGGAGCATCAACTTGGGGAGATGTGTGTTTTTTCTTCCACAATACAGTTTACGGAGGTGGTGTGATTTTTACGATGATGAGCGTTTTCAATGGGTGACTGAAACAATTTTCAGCATGACAATGATGCTGTGAGTGTTAAGCATTTTGATGTCTATGTATTTTGTTTTCTTTTATTAAAAGCTCTTTACAAATTCAATAGAGAGGGAGTATGAGCAAGGAAGAAGAATGGGAGACAGACTTTATACGTTATCAAGATAATGATTACCAGCACATACTTTTAAAAAAGTATGAAAAGCACTAAATACGTCACCCATAACTCTTCAGTGTTTTGTGAAATAGGTCAGGTAAAAATAAAGGAAAAGAACACATACATAAACAAATGAAAAAATTATAAACTCTGGTGAAACACACCCATTCCCCCCTCTCTTCTATTCCACATCCATCACCCTCTTCCCTGGCTAATCCTTGGTGTGAAATTGGCAAGGGCAGTCTGGAAACTCAGGGCATTGCAAAACCCAAGATCTTGCCATGGCTCTGTAAATCATTCTGATACTCCACTTAGAAGACAATTTCCAATAATTCACTCTCTGGGATTTTCCTAGGATTTTCTGCTGGGGAGGCATTTTTGTCCCTCCACTGTCCAAAAACTAGCTCCAGGATGACCTGTGTTTTGTTCGTGCCATGGTGTGTGTTTTCCTGCATTTCTGTTGCATTCTATTGGCATCAGCCCCTGTGGCCCTGGCTCACAAGCAAGGCAGGCATGATATCCAATGGCGCAAGCCCATGCTTCCTCTCTGTGACAGTGTTGAAAACATGCACACAGATGATTTGAATTCATCTAAACAGTTATGGGAATGCTGTACAATTAATCCTTCTGTTTTCAGTGAGCTTGTTGGAAGCTCTCACCTCCTAGCAGGTTGCTGCCCTCCTCCAGCATCCTCCTTGATGGTACAGCCCACTCAGTGCTTCTGTGCTCAACTCAGATGTTTATTTATACTGGCTTGTTACTTTGTGGATGCACTGAAGTCTTTCTAGCCTGTCTCGGTGCTGCTTCCCTCTTGTCATACTGTCTATTTCAAGTCCTCTAAGGAAAGACAGAATGTTTTCTTTCTCTTTCATCCATACCCTTCTCATCTCCCCAACTTTCCCTTTCTTGTAGTCTTTCTTCCATTGTCCCAGTCTCTCAGTTTCGGATCCAGAAAAAGCCACTGTATCTCTCACTGTTCAGTTACAGAAAAAAGGATCCACTGTAGCTAGTTTAAGCAACAAGGGGCTTATTAGCTATTAAATGACTTATAAATTAGGTTGGCATGTTGCTTCAGAAGTTACTGAAGAATCTATAGCTCTCTGGACTTCTCTTTGCTGCTGTGACCCTCTGCAGGTTCCAGTGGGCTCTCCTGTCTTAACCTTTTTTTGATCAGAGCTTGCTGCTACTCTCCAGCTATCTCAAGTCCAAGTTTAACCAACTGACCTGGCCATTTGCTTTTCACAACACTAGTTATGTTTCCTACAATTTTAATCCTTATGACAGTAATCATGGAGTCCCTGGATGGTGCAAATGGTTAAATACTCAACTCCTAGCCTAAAAAGGCTGGTGGTTTGAACTCACTCAGAGACAGGCCTGGCAATCTGCTTCTGAAAGATCATAGCCTTGAAGACTCTATGGAACGCAGTTCTACTCTGTACACATGGGGTCTCTATCAGTCGGAACTAACAAGAACAACGTGCCAATAATCATGAGGTACCTTTAGTTGGATACCATTTGTAGTCTGGCCTAGGCTCCTTCCCAGAGGGGGCAAATTGGCATGTAGCAGGCAGAACTGTGATACTGATACATTTTGCTTGGCATGAACTGTATTTTATAAACTTGATCCAACATTGCAAATTAGATTTCACATGAAAAGTTAGATATTCAGGTTGTATTGAAAAAGTACAAGATCTGGCAACCAGGGTTTACATTTCCACATGGCAACACATAGCTGGAAGTAAGTAGTAACAGCACTCTATAAATGGGCCACATGCTCTCTAATTCTGAGAGGTCCCTCCATTCTTATATGTGTAACACTTACGATATGATCTCTTAGGGTTTTGAGTTTGAGACCCCTGTATTACAATAATCATAGATCTATACTGTTGGAAGCCATTGGGAAGTTTTACACAGGATGATATAATATGAATTGTATTTTAAAAATACCACTCTGGATGTTTTGTGCATAATAGACTGTAATGTGACAAAAATAGAAGAAGGAAAACCAATATTAAATGCCTATTAACATGAATTAAGATAATCTAAACTCATATGTGGTCTGTAGTGATAGCCTACTCCACGTTGGACCCTGGGTATCACCCAAGGCAGAAAATTGGTCTTCCTGCTTTCATAAATACTTTCTCCAGTTATGCTTATAACAAAGCTCTAAGTGTTCTCACTCCTGCTCTGTTTCCTCCTTCCTCCCAACTTGTATGTCTCTTCACCTCTGATCTATTATCTGGCTAAGACTCACAGTAGAGGTTGATACTACCTCTTCTGTACTAGAGTTCTGTGTGCTCAAGGCTATGCTGGCCAAGAAGTGATGAGTTCCTTGTCCACTTTGCTCAGCTGAGGTGAGATTGTCCTTTTTCAGCCTAGAACAGTCTGGGCTTTGTGGATCTGGTAGGCAGAGATGTTCAGATATGCAGGTGTAGTTCTGTATTTCACCTCAGTCTTGTTGGGTTTACTTGATTTGGAGCACATTCGCTTACCAGCTAAAAAGACTAGTGATCATCTGCTCCCTGATGCCATCATCAAGCCAGGAGACCCTCAGCTCCATGCCACATTTATTGGAAGACCTATTTCTGGTTTTATTTCACCCTCTGCCATGCGATAAAACACTCACTGGATTCCTAATTCCTTCCAGGGTATTTCCAACATTTGCCACTTTCACAGATGCTTTATGACACCCATTCAGGTGCCACTGTCAGTAACTGTCCTTCCAGAATTTGACTGCTTCATTTTATACAGGCAGTGTCACAAAATCATTCCCCAGCAGTAAGAGGAAGGTTATTTTCTGATACTGCTATTTACCTTAAGGCTAGAATCTCAGATCACCAGAGTGTTTAACAATTAATCAAATTGCATCTAAGAAATGCTATTTAATGATGATTAAAGCAATAGTAATTAAAATGAAAAGAGAGCTCTACCCATACATACGGAACATGAATGCTCTCAATTAATCAACTCATTATTATTAAATATTTATTGAACACCCACAGCACACAAGGCATGAAGTTCTGAGAGAACACACTAAAGACATGGTCCTTACCCTTTGGGAACTTGCAATCTACAGCAAATTAGACTTCAAGTCGTGACAATATGCTCTGGCTGTGTCTCGCTGTAGATAAAACAAAGGCTGAAATTCAAAGCATCTCTGAACTCCAATTTAATCAACTTCTCCCTACACTACTCAAACTTCAAATTCTGTGCTTTACCCTCTGATAGCTAAAGAGCAAGCACTCCTCCCTTCCTTTAAGACTCATCAAAGCACTCAACTACGCTGTGAAGTCCATCCTGACCCTACCAGCAGTGTTGATGCCTCGTTCCATGCTTCTAACAGCACTATGTGTGTCTATTAAACTCTTCATAATATTACCTTGTAATTCACTTCATGTGTGTCTTCCCAACCACCATTAGACTCTGAATTCTGGAACAGTTGAAACATATTTTTTTCATCTTTATATTGGTAATATTACTCCTTGCAAGCTAGATCTCATTCTTGAAAATCTGATCATCACCTGCTCTTTCATTCAATAAATTGAAAACATATTCTATGCTAGGCATATTTGGGGTATATACCTGTACATATGGCAGACCCTTTACTTGCCAACATGTAAGATTTAGCAAAGAGGACAGATGATAAGCAAGTATTAGAGGAATATAGGATGGCTGTTAAGCCAGAAATATAAAAGGGCCATTCTAACTTAAACATCCTGGGAAACCTTCCTACCAAAGTGACTTAAGGAGTCAAAAGATCGTCTGCTAACTAAAAAGTTGGCAGTTCAAATCTATCAGCTGCTCCTTGGAAACCCTATGGGGCAGTTCCTACTCTTCTGTCCTATTGGGTCGTTATGGGTCGGAATTGACTCGATGGCAATGGGGTGGGTAAAGTGACCCAAATGTGGAAATAAGGAGAATCAAGAGCAAGGCAAAAGGGGAAGGAGTTGGAAGGCTGTGTTCCTGGAATTGTTGACCACATTCTGAATGTCTGGAGACAGGAGATAGTATTGGCTCTTACTCACCTCCCACAAATATGAGACTCATTTAAGCTTTGCTTAAACTGAAATAGCTCCCCTCTCTGGGACATCCTCATACATGGTCATGCATGATCTGTTTATCCTATTTCTCCCTGTTCTTCAAAACCAAAATTTAATCGCTCCTTTCCTCTGTGGAACTTTATCTATTGATTCTAGGCTGTCACTATCACACTTCTGGGACAGCTTTAATCTACTCATTTAACACTTAAACAAATTCTGCCATTCATTCATTTATATATATATAATGAATATATATGATAATATATACATATATATTTCTTTTAAACTTCTTTTAGTTTCATTAATCATTTTGATAAATACAGAAACTGAGGCCAACCATGTTCGGTTTCTTTCCCTATCATTTCCACCCCATTTAGGAATGACACTATGGTTTTACAACTGGAAGAGATAAAAGTGAGTTGAAATGGAGATCCCAAAGGCTGCCAGGATGGGAAAAATGAGGCTGCTTTTCTTTTAAGCAGAGAGATTAGGTGTGGAAGTGGTGGTGGTAGTGGTGACTGAACTAGGTTCTTATTGGTCTGTCTTTTGAAATTAGACCCTTCATCATATCTTTCTCTTTCTCCTTTTTATTCTTTCTTATCCAATCCTGGATGAGGCAGTAGCTTTGGCACATCATCCACCATCCCAGCCATGATGTAGAGTACACAGATTTTGGGATTGTCGTTGTTTCCCACTGACAAACTCAGTGTAGAGTTTCCCTGTGAAGGTGGACTCCTTGTCCCTGTACTCAGGTTCCCTCTTTTGATACTTTTGGGAATTTTCCTATTGTGAGCTATCCTGTGCCCAACTCAAAGAAAAATGAGTTCTTTACCATGATGATGTGGCCATTCAATTACACATCAAATACCTTCTAGTGGGACTGTACAAAACAGATATCTGAAAATTTTAACACCAGGCATAGGCCTCCTCATCCTTGATGGACACTTTGTAGTAAGGACTCCTTGTTGTACATCTCTGTCTGGACCAGGGTTGGTGCATAGGACTGTAGATTCATGTCATCATCCAAGGCTTAGCCCACCTGGCCTTCCAATGTGTCACTGAGGGAATGGACTTACACATGTCTTCGCTACCTATGTTGGCAGTCTAAGTGATGTTTTTGGGCAGCCTGACCCTCAGCAGTTGGGCACCACAGTAGGGCCATCCTCCCTCCATCCATGGCCACCTCTCAGGCTGCCCTAGATTCAGGAAAACAGTGCTGATGGCTACTCTTCCCCAGCCTCTGGAGATGTCACTCTTGAGCCTGCATGCAAATTCCATCTTACATTTTTAATTACATATTTTATTTATGTTATGTTTTCTTCCCATTGCAGTATCTTGACTATATTGTAAAAAAAAAATAAATTCAGAGATTGTGTCTCACAGTTCTCTCATGTTGCATTTAGTATTGAGTACTGGATTCAACACACTTTAGATGTCCAGTAAATTTTTTTTGTCAGAATAAATTAATAGGTACAAATGAAAACAAGAGACAGATTAAATCCAATGGCAAATAAAGATTTTTGTTCAAGTAAAAAAAAAAAAAAGGAAATCACCTTTAAGATAATACATTTCATGAAATGTCTTTATCTTATCAACACCATTCAGTCACATGGACTGGGCTAAGCATGTTGCAACTCCAAGGTGAGGCCATTCATGACGCAATGCCTGATCTAGTTTCTAAGAAAAGGCACATGCCCTATTTTGTTCAGACAAATGCCTCAGGTCCACTTACTCAGATTACAGATTTTTTTTGTTTCTTAAGAGAAGCAGGACTTGGTTGGGTCTGTCTTCACAGGACGGAGCTACCAAGAGACTTAAGCATTCCAAGATTTCTGAGGTTTTTTACTTTCTATGTGTGGCCAATTACAGCACACCTGATAAGAGAAATACTAAGTTCAGTTTTAAGTTGAGAAAGTCAAGGCTCAGAAAGGTTAAATGACTTGCTTAAAGCCACAGCAACACAAAGTCCTGACTCCACAATTCTCCAGATTTTATCAACTCTATGCATGGATGCCTGCTGTTAGCAAAACAATACTCTCTGGAGGGCTCTGGAAATGAACTTTCCTCTTGGCTGGGTCAGGCCTGAGATTTCACGCATTGTTCCATCTTGCCCTGGAAGGTGGTTGTTCCTGAAGCCCCTTTCAAACTATCCCTGTAATAATTTCCATCCTGAATCCCAGAAAAATTGAGAACATGGGTGGGGCCTCTGTCTCTCCTGGCTTGTTGCTATTTACTTAATGATTAATCCTTCAGCACTGCCTTGTTAAATAGAAGGGTAATATTTTCCTTCTGTCTGAACTGGACAGGCTCCCAGTTCCAGTCAGGTACCTTCAGGCCATGGAGCTGAAGATATATAATATGCCTTTTGTGTTGGTCTTTGGAAACTGAGCTTGGGTGGATGGGTCGGGGGTGAAGGAGGCTCCAAGCAGTGGATTTCCTTCTGTCTCTTGGCTCTAGGGTCAAGTGGAGGATTTAGCCTATATTTTAAGCTTTCAGCATAGAGAGAACACAGACAGAATAGTGTCAACCGCCTCATACATATGTGTTTATATTTTCCCTGAATGCCTTAGACAACTAAAAAATCAAACTTCCCTAATTCTTACCATTGTTGCTGCTGAATTTGCAAATAATTGCTTTTAATGTGATAGTTATGGGTGAATTGTTTTTTATAGGGTGGTTGCATTTGTTAAAAATAATTCCAATCTGAGCACCTAAATATTTCTTTCTAAATTAGATTTAATGAGCTGCCAATAGGAAGGTGGTAAAAAAAATGATGCCATAAGTAAGTTGGGAAGTGGTTTTGTGTTCAGGCCCTTAGTGACCTGGGAGAAAGGAAAGCTAAACCCGTCAAAGTAAGGGAAGAGATTTTCTAAGGAGGAATATTAGTTTTTCGGTTGTTTTGTACCTCCCATGAGAGTGGAAAAACAAAGTTGACTTTGGGATATTTATATGCATACATTGATTGGTTTGAGTGTGGGAGCTTCACCGTGTGTCTGAATGACTTGGGCTTTTAGGATCTCCATGTGAATGTGTGATGGGATTTGCTTTGTAGAGACCCACAGTGGCACAATAGTAAAGCGCTGAAAGGTTGGTGGTTTGAAATCATCCAGAGGTACCTTGGGAGACAGGCCTGGTGATCTGCTTCTGAAAGATCACAGCCTTGAAAATCCTATGGAACAGCTTTACTGTGTATACATGGAGTCACCATTAGTTGGAATGGACTTAACAGCAACTAACAACAACATGGGTCCTGAATGATTAATCATTTTTTGTCACTCTCACTTGACCAACTTGTGTGCTGTTAGGAATCAAACCTTCTTAATTCTTATCTTTCTGTCCTATTTTGATTATTGGACTGCATTGGTATTGTTCTTGGAGTATTTCCGGAAAACCAAAATGCAAAATAAATGAAAGACCAGCTCTCAAAGGAGAAGTCTGGAGATAGAGTTGTATTTTGCAAAACTGTACCATCTGCAACCAAATGAGACCAGGTCAGGACACGTATAGCTCTAGAATGAATATGGCTGATCAGGGATATGGGTTGATGGCAACAGTCTTGATGTAGCATCCTTCTTGATGAGGCTTAAGGATCATCTTTTCAATGAAGCCCTGACCACTGTTGCACCTGAATCTCTTTTCCTGAATCCCTATAACCCCTATAAGCCATACGTGTACTTTTTTTTTCCTTGTCTTATGTTCACAAACATTTCTTTTTCCTTCAATAAGCAAACACACTGAGGAGAAAATACTTTGCCTAAAAATTTTGTATACCCTATAACACCTAGCACAAAACCATGGACATTTTCTTTGCCTAGAAAATATTTATGATCCTATGATATGATCAAGGTCCCTGGGTGGCACAACCAGTTTGAGCTCAACTGCTAGCCTAAAGATTAGCAGTAAGAACTCATCCAGTGGTACCATGGAAGAAAAGCCCTGGTGATATGCTTCTATTAAGATTACAGCCAAGAAAACCCTATGGGGCAGTTCTACTCTGTAACACATAGAGCAGCCATGAGTCAGAATCGACTCAACAACAACAACAACAATAATAACAGATGATTTAATTGCGTTCTGTGTCATTAAAGACATAGTGTTTAGCACTCTAAATATAGTCATCCAGAACTTGTTTTGTCCCAAATATTTGTAGAAGTTTGTGCAATTCTTGGGGACACAGAAAGAAGTAGAAGACATGATTCCTGTTCTTGAGTAAATCTATAAAAGGGAATATAGTCTGTGTATTTTACCCATCCTTAGAGAAATAACTATAGAGTTTAGGCAGGGAATGAATAAATTTTTTGAAATAAAGTTGCCTATTATTACTGTTGGGTCAATGTTTCTCTTGGTAGCCTTTGAGTTTATGTGATGTAATGAAATCAAGTCTGTTCATTTCAGCAGAGGTGACAAGAACAAGAATACCCCCAAAAAGCATATCATAAAGTACTCCATTTTATTTAGTTCTGATATCTTTAGATATTTAATATTTAACTGAGTGAGTATCCCATGCCAGGTATTGGGTTATAGGTTGAGAATACAAAGATAATTAGGTTACAATCCCTGCTTGCATAGTTATCAAGACATTTTGGTAGCTAGTACATTTTCCTGCTTAGTTGTGTTTTGGAGAAGTAGAAACAGAACTCAGTCCATGGAGGTTGTCATAAAGCATGTTAGGAATCATGGGAGGGGTTTGTTAAGTATCTTCTTGTCTCAGTTATCTTATTTATAAAATGGGACTTACGATGCCTGTCCTCTCAACCAGCTGGATTATTATTAGCAGGAAATAAGATAGATGCCAAAGCTTTCTAAGAGGTTACCAATTTTCTCATCATAAGACATTGCTTTTATTGTTCTCTGATTTCCATTGAATGGCACCACCATGTCAGTAGCCAATTTCTACAGACAAAAGAGTGGTGGCTGTTGGCCTCTGAGACATTGACATTTGGAATTGATTGATCCCAGGACCTACATATGGCTTGAGTCTAACTTGTGAGCTAGGAACGAATGAGAAGGAGCAAAACTCCCCTTTTAAGGTCCATGGTCTGTCTGGTTCTCAGCAACTCCTTGGCAAAGTTTCCTGGTGAAAAGGTATATTCAGAGAGAGACAGCCCCAGAGCAGACGAAGTGTACATCTGTGTGTAATGTGATGTAATTCTCCAATTTACATACCTATCTGGGATGTGTAAATGTTTCCAAACCACACTGGGGAAAGGCCCATAGGTTTTAAAAATGAAATTTTATGGAGGTTCCTCTAGAAGCCATGTAAATGTGTGTCCAGAACTCACCCCTTACCATTCTCCCTCTTTTAACTACTCAGCATGCTACACATTTGACAAAAAGAAGCAAGTGGTAAACCATGGCACCTAATTTTCTGGGCCTGGTGATTTGGCATGCCTGTTACTTAGCCTTCATGGGTAGGGGAGGACTTAAACATTGAAAAGATGGGTGGTCCAGGAGTGAGATCACCAGCTAAGTTTCTCTTTTTTGGGCTGAGGCCAAAGCAGTTATTAAGAGTCCTAGTGAAGACTGCAAAAGTCCTTTTATCTGCTGTCCAGCCCCTGGACAGTCCGCCACTTTCTCTGCCAATTCAGAGTGACCTATGGATTACTCAGTACAACTCGTTTGTTACATCCTCCTCTTCACCCTGGAATTATGATTATGTTCTCTTAGCTGTGTTTCTCTTCCTCTGAGTCTTGGATAAAAGGTGCCATCTCCATTTGAAAAGCCAACTTTGTCAACCTGGACTGCTGCATTGTCTACTCCCTGCCTCACAAGATCTAACTCTGTCACATTTTTTTCTTCTGTTTTTCATTTTGAATTTTGCCTTCTTACTTACCTTTCTTAAAACATACTTTTGTCTTTCATGACTTAAAAAAGAAATTACCCTTTAGAATAAATATTTACTGATGCCTTATGTCTTACTGGCCCTGTTGGAAGTGCTTTCTATGCCCAAACTCATTTAATCCTTATAACAACCCTTGAGGAAGCTACTATTATCTCCATTTTAGAGATGAAGAAACTGAGACACAGATTGGTAATCTCAGTGTGCTTAAGGTCTGGTAGTTAGTGGGGATAACGGTTCTGGGATTTGAATCCAGGAAGTCTGACTCCAGTTTCCATGTTTTATAATTATTACATGTACAGCTTTTCTCCACTCCTACTCTCCCTTCTCATTACTGTCTTCTCTTCATAGTCTCTAGACATTGTCTGAATTTCCAGCCCTCACTTTTAATACCACTTCTCACTACCCCTTAACATCGCTTATGCACTACCACTACTTTACCGAAATCTCTTTCTCAAGGCCATCTGTAAATTTCAAGTCATCTGTTCTCACAGGCAAGTCTTGGTTCTTTTAAATATATCTGTAATATCAGCCTAGTCCTTTTCTCTAGTTACATTTCCTATCACTTCATCACTGTGGGCATGTCACCTAGGGTGCCTTAGAGAGATTAATCCCCAGCAGAATGTTATAAGAATTGGAAAGTTGAGGTGACTAGTACTCCAACCCAGGGTTCCAGTGATAAGTTCCCAAGCTACAGTTTGGTTGGACTTGATGATGAGTCTTGAGGAGAAATAGAAAAAGGAGTCTAAGGCTTTAAACCTGGGTCACAGATAAGAATGTTATAAAGTTAAGAAACTCAAGAAAAATAGCTGGTTTAGGATATAAGGTAAAATACTTAATTTTAAAATTTTAGGTTAAAAGTACTGACAGCCAGTCAACCGAGACAAAAAGTTCATCTTAGCAGTTGGATATGTGAATGTAAAACTTATGAAGCAAATGGGAACTGGAGATAGAGATTATAGGATTATTTGAGTGATGTTTGCTGGAAATAGGTGAAATTGTAAGAGAGAATATCGAGAAAAAAATATTTTTCACAGTGGCTCATTACATGACAAGCAAAACACAACTTAAAACTTAAAGCCTTCCAGAATCTGGCAACAAACTTTTCAATTGAATTCAGTTCAACAATTGAGTGCTTCTTATATCAACAACGAAGGATAAAAGTATAGACACATTTAATAGTCAGGGTCCTTGGTTGGAAACAGCAGAGACAAAGCTTGGTAAATCGAGCAGAGAGAAATTTATTGGAAAGATATTGGATAACTCCAAGAATAATTGGGAAGGCTGAAGGACTAGTCTCAGAAAGTGGGCAGAAGTTAAGATGGGCAAATCTGCCAGAATTACACCCAAGGAGATGCCAAAGAAGGGATCTGACCTCTGTTACCAGGTTAGGTCAGTAGAAATTGCCTCTGAGATGCTAGGGGTTGCACACCACCAACACTGTTAGAAGACCTTCCAACTTGCTCCCTGTGTCTTTGCTTTATTTGCTCCCAATTTAAGCTAGGAAAAATAGCCAATTGACTAAGTTTCAATGAAGTACCTGTGGTATAACCCCCAGGAGCTAGAAAAGATACATCTGTCTTTCTCCAAGTGAGTGAGTTCAGACACTGGGTAGCCCAAAAGGCAAATGCCCAATACAGTGGCTATTTTCTCACAACTTGTGGATCTTGTGAACGAGACAGGCATATAATAAAATGTGCAAAGTGAGATATACTCCATAAATCTCTCTCTCTCTCTCTCACACACACACACACACACACACACACACTACAAACCTGTTGCCATTGAGTCAATTCTGACTCATAGCAACCCTATAGAACAGGTAAAGCAAATATTAGTTTTGCTCTACAACACCTGGCTCTTTTACCTTTTGACCAGCTGATCATAATTATTCACTTTTCAGTGTTTAGGAAGCTATTTCTCCTTTACTTCTACCTGTTGGAAACCAATCTTTCCCTTAAGTCATAACACATATATCATGCCCTTTACAAAACTTTCCCTGAATATTCTAGCTAGCCATGATCTCCTTCTCTTGTGATTTTTTTTGGTGCCACTTTTGTGACACTGGTTCTCTAAAGAATAATAAACATGCTTATGTCTCTTAGATACCAAAACCATCGAGTCCATACTTGGTGAACCCATGTTTATCAGAGTAGAGCAGTGCTCCTTAGGGTTTTCAATGGCTGATTTTTTTTTTCAGAAATAGATTACCAGGTGTCTTAGTTATCTAGTGCTGCTATAACAGAACTACCACAAGTGAATGGCTTTAACAAAGAGAAATTTATTTTTCTCACAGTAAAGTAGGCTAGAAGTCCAAATTCAGGGCATCAGCTCCAGGGGAATTCTTTCTCTCTCTGTTGGCTCTGGAGGAAGGTCCTTCTCATCAATCTTCTCCTGGACTAGGAGCTTCTCTGCACAGGAACCCCAGGTCCAAAAGACTCGCCCTGCTTCCAGCACTGCTTTCTTGGTGGTATGAGGTCCTTCTGTCTCTCTGTTCCCTTCTTTCTTTTATATCTTAAGAGAGATTGCCTCAAGACACAATCCAATCTTGTAAATTGAGTCCCGCCTCACTAACACAACTGCCATCTATACCACCTCATTAACATCACAGAGGTAGTATTTACAACACATAGGAAAATCACATCAGATGACAAAATAGTGGACAATCGCACAATACAGGGAATCATGGCCTAGCCAAATTGATACACATATTTCTGGGAGACACAATTCAATCCATAACACCAGGCCTTTCTTCCAAGGTGCCTCTTAGATACTTTGATCTAAAATAGTACAAGCATAACTCAGAGATATTTCAGGTTCAGTTTCAGACCACCACAATAAAGCAAATATCGCAGTCACATGTCACATGATTTTTTTGGTTTCCCAGTGTATATAAAAGTTATGTTTACACTATACTGTAGTCTATTAAGTGTGCAATAGCATTATGTCTAAAAAAGCAAAGTACATACCTTAATTAAAATATATTTTTTTGCTAAAAAATGTTAAACATCATCTGAGCCTTCAGCCTTCTTTTTGCTGATGGAGGGTCTTGCCTTGATGTTGATGGCTGCCGACTGAGCAGAGTGGTGGTTGCTGAAGGCTGGGGTGGCTGTGGCAATCTCTTAAAATAAGACAATGAAGTTTGCTACATCAGTGGACTCTTCCTTTCACAAAAGATTTCTCTGTAGCATGTGATGCTGTTTGATAGCATTTTACCCACAGTAGAATTTTCAAAATTGGAATCAATCCTCTCAAACCCTGGCACTGCTTTATCAACTAAGTTTATGCAATATTCTAAACTTTTTTTGTTGTAATTCCAACAATGTTCACAGCATCTTCACCAGGAGTAGATTCTATCTCAAGAAACTACTTTCTTTGTTCATCCATAAGAAGCAACTCCTCATCTGTTAAAGTTTTATCATGAGATTGCAGCAATTCAGTAATATCTTCATGCTCTCCTTCTAATTCTAGTTCCCTTGCTGTTTCCACCACATCTGCAGTTATTGCCTCCACTAAAGTCTTGAACCCCTCAAAGTCACCCACGATGGTTGGAATCAACTTCTTCCAAACTCCTGCTAATGTTGATGTTTTGACTTCCTCTCATGAATCAGGAAACCCTGGTGGCATAGTGGTTAAGTGCTACGGCTGCTAACCAAAGAGTCAGCAGTTTGAATCCACCAGGCAGTCCTTGGAAACTCTGTAGGGCACTCTATCCTGTAGGGTAGCTATGAGTTGGAATCGACCCGATGGCAACTGGGTTTGTTTTTTTTTTTTTTTCCCCCATGAATTACAAATGTTCTTACTGACATCTAGGACGGTGAATCCTTTCCAGAAGGTTTTCAATTTACTTTGACCAGATCCATCAGAGGAATCACAATCTATGGCAGCTATGCCCTTATGAAATGTATTTCTTAAATAATAAGACTTGAAAGTTGAAATCACTTCCCGACCAGTGGCATGGGCTGCAGAATGGACGTTGTGTTAGCAGGCATGAAAACATTAATCTCTTTGTACATCTCCATCAGAACTCTTGGGTAACCACATGCATTGAAAATGACCAGTAAAACTTTGAAAGGGATCTTTTTTTCTGAGCAGCAGGTCTCAACAGGGGGCTTCAAATATTCAGTAAACCACCTTGTAAACAGATGTACTATTATCCAGGCCTTGTTGTTCCATTTACAGAGGAAAGGCAGAGTAAATTTAGCATAATTCTTAAAGGCCCTAGGATTTTCAAAATGGTAAATGAGCACTGGCTTCACTTTAAAGTGATCAGCTGCATTAGCCCCAGCAAGAGAGTCAGCCTGTCCTTTGAAGTTTGAAGCCAGGTATTGACTTCTCCTCTCTGGCTATGAAAGTCCTAGATAGCATCTTCTTCCAATATAAGGTCGTTTCATCTACTTTGAAAATCTGTTGTTTAGCGTAGCCGCCTTCATCAATTTTCTTAGCTAGATCTTCTGGATAACTTGCTGCAGCTTCTACATTAGCACTTACTGCTCCACCCTGAACTTTTACACTATGAAGACGACTTCTTTCCTTAAACCTCATGAACCAAACTCTGCTAGCTTTAAACTTTTCTTCTGCAGCTTCTTCACCTCTCTTAGCCTTCATAGAGTTGAAGAGAGCTAGGTCCTTGCTCTGAATTAGGCTTTGCCTTAAGAAGATGTTGTGGCTGGTTTGATCTTCTCTCCCGACCACTAAAACTTTCTCCGTATCAGTATAAGTCTGTTTCACTTTCTTGTCAATTGTTAGTTCACTGGATTAGCACTTTTAATTTCCTTTAAGAACTTTTCCTTTGCATTCACAACTTGGCTGTTTGGCACAAAAGGCCTAGCTTTCAGCCTATCTTGGCTTTTAACACGTTCCTCACTAAGCTTAATCATTTCTAACTTTTGATTTGAAGTGTGAGATATATGTCTCTTCCTTTCACTTGAACACTTAGAGACCACTGCAGGGTTACTAATTGGCCTAATTTCAATATTATCATGTCTCAGGAAATAGGGAAGCCCGAGGAGAGGGAGAAAGCCAGGGGAGCAGTCAGAACACACACAACATTTATCAATTAAGTTTGTCTTCTCACATGGGCATGGTTTGTGGCACCCCAAAACAATTCCAACAGTAACATCGAAGATCACCGATCACAAATCATCATAATAGGTATGATAATAATGAAAGTTTTTGAAATATTGGGAGAATTACCAAAATGTGACATAGAGACATGAAGTGAGCATATGCTGTTGGAAAAATGGTGCAGATAGACTTGCTTGACACAGGGTTACCACAAATTTTTAATTTGTAAAAAATGCAGCATTTTTGAAGTACAATAAAGGAAAGTGAAATAAAACAAGATAGCCTGTGCATGCATGACACAAGTATTCAACAGGGATTTGTTAGGTACTAGAGGGAGGCAAGATTGCTAAAGGAGGTACATAAACCAATTAACTACACAATTCTCAATCCTCCCACCCACATAAAGAGATTACAAAAGGGTTGGGAGTTGATAATTTGAGGGTAAGTTTTTGGGGATAGTTGTGTCTATCCCTCACTCTGATCCGAGAGAGAAGGGATTTAAGGAAACTCCTTAGAAAGCTTAAGGAGCTGACCAACACCCACTTTCCCACCTGCAGACTTCTCGTCTACAGCAGTTCGATATGGGGCAGAAGTTTTCATGTCAAAGCCAGTTTGAAGTTTTGATTATTTTACAAGATTGGACATTTTGATTACTAAATCAAGATTATTTTGTGTTACTAGAAGTGACTAATAACCAATTCATATAACATAAGAATGATCAGTAAAGTCCTGGCTCCCAGCTAGACTTAGAGACTGGGTGGAAGTGGGAGAGTGGGGAAGAGGGAAAAAGGTAAGTTGACCACTGATTATACTCCACAGGTCCTGCCTCCATAATATAATGGTTACATTTGTCAATGAACATTTAACAATATTCATGGTTGCAGCAGTCATGCTGGAGTTTGGGCAGAAAAGAGCCTTTCTGAGATTATATATATCATGGTTCTCCTTGCTCACCAACTGTATACCATGTAGCTCTCCTCGTCACCGTCATACTGTTCACAGTTAACACCACAGCTGACCCCTTTATCTAAGAGCATATTGTATCACTCTTTAGGGGTTTAATATGTTGGATGCAGAGTCTGGACTCAGTTTGGTATCTTTCATTTCACTGCTATGATTCTAGCTCTAGTGGCCCTCTCCACCAAGAGTGACTTCCAGGATTCTGATGTAATCTTTTTGCTGCCTCTCCTGATAATGATTTCTGGCTTTCACTCTGCTACCAAGAAACTCTTCTATTCCCAAGCGTCTTCCTGAGCTAATAAATACTCGATCCTGGAAAGGCCAGAGGGAAGTATATCTCAATAATTCTCTGCATGAACTATTCGTATGGTATATTCATATAGTCAGCCATCAAATCAGTGTTGTTATGTTCTGTGGAGTCGATTTTGACTCATAGCGACCCCACATGACGGAGTAAATCTGCCCCATAGGGTGTTCTAAGTTGTAATCTTTACAGGAGCAGATTGTTAAATCTTTCTTCTGTGGAGCTGCTCTGTGGGTTCAAACTGCCAACCTTTCTGTTAGCAGCCTAGTGCTTAAGCCTAAGTGCTTGATCAAGGACTTAGGGAATGTTTAAAGTGGAAGAGCTGGTAGAGGTCATTAGGCCAGCTGTTCTCAATCACAATGTTGAGCACATGGATGAAATATGAGGTGTGTCACAGGCCACTGTCAATAAACAGAGCTAAATGCCTAAGTCCCCCATGTGTCTGTCAGTTTGTCGTACTGTGGGGGCTTAGGCAGCCTTCAGTATGGATTACACCTGAACATAAAGAAAACAAAAATCCTCACAACTGGACAAATAACCCACATGATGATAAATGGAGAGAAGACTGAAGTTGTCAAGAATTTCATTTTACTGGGATCCATAATCAACAGCCATGGAAACAGCAGTCAAGAAATAAAAAGACTCACTGCATTGGGCAAATCCGCTGCAAAGGACCTCTTTAAAGTGTTGAAAGCAAAGATGTCACCTTGAAGACTAAGGTGCTCCTGACTCAAGCCTTGGTATTTTCAATTGCATCATATGCATGTGAAAGCTGGACATTGAGTAAGGAAGATTGAGGAAGAATTCACGCCTTTGAATTGTGGTGTTGGTGAACAATATTAAATACACCATGTACTGCCAAAAGAATGAACAAATCTGTCTTGGAAGAAGTACAACCAGAATGCTCCTTAGAAGCAAGGATGGTG
Organism: Elephas maximus indicus; assembly: GCF_024166365.1. NCBI lineage: Eukaryota > Metazoa > Chordata > Mammalia > Proboscidea > Elephantidae > Elephas > Elephas maximus. The sequence goes on along the minus strand of NC_064829.1, from coordinate 53,060,041 downwards.
AGACCACGTCTCACGTACTTTGGACTTGCTGTCAGGAGGGATCAGTCCCTGGAGAAGGACATCATGCTTGGCAAAGTATGGGTCAGCAGAAAAGAGGAAGACCCTCAATGAGCTGGATTGACACAGTGGCTGCAACAACGGGCTCAAGCATAGCAAGAATTGTAAAGATAGTGCAGGACCAGGCAGTGTTTCGTTCTGTGGTACATAGGGTTGCTATGAGTCAGAACTGACATAATGGTACCTTTTTAATAACAACAACAACAATTGCCTAAGTAGGTGGATAATTCCCCTTTTTGATAACTGAAGGTTATCCCTGTAAAAACAATACTCATTGTCTTGCAATTCAATATGTGCTTTCTTGACCGGAAAAGAAAGAGGTGAATGGAACCTCAACTTCCTAGAATATGCATGAGTTACACCTCATCTTATCTATGCTTCAGGTTTAATGAGTAGCTGTTAATGACAAACTGTTCAACACTGTGGTGTCATTTCTATTGTGAAGCTACTGCAGGCCACGTTGTACCTGCCTCCTTCTCATTTCTAGTCTCACTGCTTGTGGGATACATTTGTAATACACTGCTTCTGTAATACTATATACTGCCAGGTGATAACTGCTGCCTTGGTGATTTGGGTTGTTTAACTCCTTGTTTCTGTATCATCTCCACTGGACTGAAAGCCTCTTGTGACAAGGTCTATAACTTATAATATTTGCAGTCTTACAACTATATAATTGCTTCTTGAATAAAATTAAGACTTGGCTAAGTCCTTTGAAAATTTAGGGCAAATATATATTTTCCCCTCTTCAATCATCTTAATAATTCAGGACAGCATCAATACCTTGGACTAATTATAGAAGCAAATATCTAAGGAATGACAGAGGCAGAAAATAGCCTTGAGCTCCAAGATATGAATGACCTTGCCCAATAGAGAAGCCAGGGATCTCATTATGTTCTGAGAAATTCATCCTTCAAGAGAAAGGTTTGTTTGGAAGAATTGGATTTACATGGATATCTTAAATCTTTCTCTTTTCTGATCTGTTAGTTCAGGTATATCTCTCCCTGTGGCTTCTCTTTCTCATAATAATAGTACTCATCACCTAAATGTGAACACATTGTCCCTACAGGTAGAGTGCCACTGCTGCTACTTGCTTGATGACCGGGAACCATTAATTAGATTCCTCAGCAATATAACACTGGCTTTTCCAGCTTTAAGCTTAAGAAGAAAGTGAAAAATTCCTCATAAAACCAGCTATGATTTACATTCACAGGTTTGGAGTCAAAAACCAAACAAACCAAAACCATTGCCCTTGAATAGATTTTGACTCATATTGACTCTATAAGACACAGTAAGACTGCCCCCGCCATAGGGTTTCCAAGGAGAGGCTAGTGGATTTGAACTGCTTACCTCTTGATAAGCAGCCACGTGCTTAAACCACTCCATCACCAGGCTCCAGGTTTAGAGTCAGAGTGGCCTAAATTCTGTATTCTGATTCTACTACTTAGATGTATGACCCAAGACATTACATAATTCTCTAAGTCTCATATTGCTCATTTGTAATAACCTTTACCTTATTGGGTTATTATAAAGACTAAATAAGATAATCATATATAAAACAGTTACATACCAAAATGGCAAGTGCATAGGGAGTACTTTAGGGTTCTGGTCCTGATAATGGTGGAATAGTTTGCATTGGACTAATCCTTCAGTAGATGATAATCAAAACCCTAGAAAAACTCTTTTTAAAAATCAAAGTTACAGCTGACTCAGGCAAGAATCACAAATAAATTCTGAAAATAATGTATGAAACTTTGAAGAATAAAAGGATATTTATGTAGTCTAAAAGTATCTCCCCTCAAGACATTTATTAAGTACAAAAAGGACTCTAGTTACTTCACAGTGGAGAAACCTTGAAGAAGCCACCTCAACTAAGTGATCAGAGTTAACATCACAACTAATGAAACAAATTAACATCTTGGGCCTTCTGATATAGTGCACCGAGAAGAGCATAACATCATTTCTGAAGTTTTTCTGCCCAAAACTAATAACCTGAATCTAATCACAGAGAAACATTTGACATATTCATATTAAGGGTCCCTCTGTGAAATAATTGGCCTTACTTATAAAAATATTGAGGACACGAAGGACAAGAAAGACTGAGGAATTAGAATATGCACTGTAGCCATCAGCCACATGTGGCTGTTTAAATTTAAAATTAAATTATTTAAAATCAATTGAAAAACATTCAACTTCTTAGTCACACTAGCCACATTCCAAGTGTCAATAGCTACATGTGTCTAGAGTTTACCATACTGGACAACTAGACACAACATTTGATCCAGAATTTTATTGTACTTTTTTTTTAATAAAGATATTCCCCCACATGTCTGTCAGTTTGTCGTACTGTTGGGGCTTGCATGTTGCTGGGATACTGGGTCACCCCTGGAGGACAGGTTTCAGCTGAGCTTCCAGACTAAGACAGACTAGGAAGAAGGACCTAGCAGTCTACTTCTGAAAAGAATTAGCCAGTGACCCCAAATTCTTATAAGACCAGACTTAATGGTCTGACTGAGACTAGAAGGATGCCAGTGGTCATGGCCCCCAGACCTTCTGTTGGCTCAGGACAGGAACCATTCCCAAAGCCAACTCTTCAGACATGGATTGGACTGGACAATGGGTTGGAGAGGGATGCTGGTGAGGAGTGAGCTTCTTGGATCAGGTGGACATTTGAGACTATGTTGGCATCTCCTGCCTGGAGGGGAGATGTGAGGGTGGAGGGGGTTAGAGGCTGGTGAAATGAACACAAAAAGAGAGAGTGGAGGGAGAGAGCAGGCTGTCTCATTGGGGGAGAGTAATTGGGAGTATGTAGCAAGGTATGTATGGGTTTTTGTGTGAGAGACTGACTTGATTTGTAAACTTTCACTTACAGCACAATAAAAATTATTTAAAAAAAGAAAAGAAAGAAAGAATTAGCCAGTAAAAACCTTATGAATAGCTTTGGAACATTGTCTGATACAGTGCCAGAAGATGAGCCCCAAGGTTGGAAGGTACTCAAAAGACTTCTGGGGAAGAGCTGCTGCCGTGAAGTAGAGTCGACCTTAATGATGTGGGTGGAGTAGAGCTTTTGGGACCTTCATTTGCTGATGTGGCACAACTCAAAATGAGAAGAAACAGCTATAAACATCCATTAATAATCAGAACATGGAATGTACGAAGAATGAATCTAGGAAAATTGGAAATTGTCAAAAAAGAAATGGAATGCATAAATATTGATATCCTAGGCATCAGTGAGCTGAAATGGACTGGTATTGGCCATTTTGAATCAGACAATCATATGGTCTACCATGCTGGGAATGACAACTTGAAGAGGAATGGCGTTGCATTCATCATCAGAAAGAACATTTAAAGATTTATCCTGAAGTACAACACTGTCAGTGATAGGATAATATCCATAGGCCCACAAATAAGACCAGTTAACATGAGTGTTAATCAGATTTACCCACCAACCACTAAGGCCAAAGATGAAATAAACTGAAGATTTTTATTAGCTTCTGCAGTCTGAAATTGATCAAACGTGTAATCAGGGTACACCGATAATTACTGGTGACTGGGATGCGAAAGCTGGAAACAAAGAAGAAAGATTGGTAGTTGGAAAATATGGCCCTGGTGACAGAAACAATGCTGGAGATCGAATGGTAGAATTTTGCAAGACCAACGACTTCTTCATTGCAAATACCTTCTTTCACTGACATAAATTGTGACTATACATATGGACCTCACCAGAGAGAATACACAGACGATGGAAAGCTCAATATCATCAGTCAGAATAAGGCCAAGGCCAGACTGTAGAACCGACCATCAATTGCTCATATGCAAGTTCAAGCTGAAACTGAAGAAAATCAGAGCAAGTCCACAAGAGCCAAAATATGATCTTGAGTATGTCCCACCTGAATTTAGAGACCATCTCAAGAATAGATTTGATGGGTTGAACACTAGTGACTGAAGACCAGGCAAGTTGTGGAATGACATCAAGGACGTCATATATGAAGAAAGCAAGAGGTCGTTGAAGAGACAGGATAGAAAGAAAAGACCAAGATGGATGTCAGAGGAGACTCTGAAAGTTGCTCTTGCAGGTCGAGCAGCTAAAGCAAAAAGAAGAAATGATGAAGTAAAAGAACTGAACAGAAGATTTGAAAGGCAGCTCTAGAAGACAAAGTAAAGTATTATAATGACATGTGCAAAGACCTGGAGATAGAAAACCAAAAGGGAAGAACACGCTCAGCGTTCTCAAACTGAAAAAACTGAAGAAAAAATTCAAGCCTTGAGTTGCAATAGTGAAAGATTCCATGGGGAAAATATTAAACAATGCAGGGACCATCAAAAGAAGATGGAAGGAATACACAGAGTCATTATACCAAAAAGAATTAGTCGACATTCAACCATTTCAAGTGGTAGCATATAATCAGGAACTGATGGTACTGAAGGAAGATGTGCAAGCTGCACTGATGGCATTGGTGAAAAACAAGGCTCCAGGAATTGATGGAATATCAACTGAGATGTTTCAACAACCAGATGCAGCACTGGAAGTGCTCACTCATCTATTCCAAGAAATATGGAAGACAGCTTCCTGGCCAACCAACTGGAAGAGATCCATATTTTTGCCTATTCCCAAGAAAGGTGATCCAACTGAATGAGGAAATTATTGAACAATATCATTAATACCACACACAAGCAAAATTTTCTGAAGATCATTCAAAAGCGGCTACAACAGTATATCAACAAGGAACTACTAGATATTCAGGCTGGTTTCAGAAGAGGTTGTGGAACCAGGGATATCACTGCTCATGTCAGATGGATCCTGGCTGAAAGCAGAGAATACCAGAAGGATGTTTACCTGTGTTTTATTGACTATGCAAAGGCATTTGACTGTGTAGATCATAACAAATTATGGATAACATTGTGAAGAATGGGAATTCTAGAACACTTTATTGTGCTCATGAGGAACCTGTACACAGATCAAGAGGCAGTTGTTTGGACAGAACAAAGGGATATTGAGTGGTTTAAAGTCAGGAAAGATGTGCATCAGGGTTGTATTCTTTCATCATACCTATTCAATCTGTATGCTTAGCAAATAAACCGAGAAACTGGACAATACGAAGAAGAAAGGGCCATCAGGATTGGAGGAAGACTCATTAATAACCTGAGTTGTGCAGATGACACAACCTTGCTTGTTGAAAATGAAGAGGGCTTGAAACACTTACTAATGAAGATCAAAGACCACAGCCTTCAGTATGGATTGCACCTCAACATAAAGAAAACAAAAATCCTCACAACTAGGCCAAGAAGCCACATCATGATAAACAGAGAAAAGATTGAAGTTGTCGAGGATTTCATTTTACTTTGATCCACAATCAACAGCCATGGAAACAGCAGTCAAGAAATAAAAAAGATGCATTGCATTGGGCAAATCTGCTGCAAAAGGCCTCTTTAAAGTGTTGAAAAGCAAAGATGTCACCTTGATGACTAAGGTGTGCCTGACCCAAGCCATGGTATTTTCAATTGCATCATATGCACGTGAAAGCTGGACAACGAATAAGGAAGAGCAAAGAAGAGTTGATGCCTTTGAATTGTGGTGTTTGTGAAGAATATTGAATATACCATGGACTGCGAAAAGAATAAACAAATCTGTCTTGAAGAAGTACAACCAGAATGCTCCTTAGAGGCAAGGATGGCAAGACTGTGTCTTACATACTTAGGACATGTTGTCAGGAGGGATCGGTCCCTGGAGAAGGACATCATGCTTGGCAAAGTACAGGGTCAGGCGAAAAGAGGAAGACCCTCAACGAGATGGATTGACACAGTGGCTGCAACAATGGGCTCAAGCATAACAAAGATTGTAAGGATGGAGCAGGACAGGGCAGTGTTTCGTTCTGTTGTGCATAGGGTCACTATGTGTTGGAACTGACTCAGTGGCAGCTAACAAGAACAATAAAAGGTATTAGTGAAGACATTGGCAAAATTTGAAGAATATTGTTTTAGTTTCATAATTTGACAATAGTGCTTTGTTATTTTTACTTGATTTTAGGAAATATATTCTGATTAAAGTATTTAGCAGCAAAGGGGCATCATACCAGCAAATTAGTCTCAAAAGTTTTAGAAAACATATGTAGGTATATATACAGATGGTGACCCCATGTGTGTCAGAGTAGAGGAGCAATCAAGAGTCAGAACGGACTCAGGGGAAATGGGTTTGTTTTTTGGTATATGCATATATAAAATATTTATAAATAAATACATATATGCTTAGCAAGCCATCTACACTGAAACTTATAAAACATGGCTTTAAGGAATTAAAGGTGACTTTTTAAATTAATGGTGAGATATGCCATGTCCATGGATTAAAAGATTCAGTATTGCAGATATTTCCTCTAATTGATCTATTTGAGAAAATCCCAATAGATTTTTTATTTTAAAAAATGTTTTTTGGAAATTGAGAAGTTGATTATAAATTTTATACGGGAAAGCAAAAGTCTAAAATAGCCCATAACACATCTTTAAAAAGGAAAACAAATTTAGAGGATTTAAACTACCTGGTTTCACATCTTAATACAAAGGTACTGAAATGAAGAACGTATGTTATTTGGGTAAAAACAGACATAGATCAAAGAAACAGAATAAAGAATCCAGATATAAAATATAGCCCCACATATATATAGTCAATTGATTTTTTACGAAAATATATGGGTGATTAAGTAGGAAATTTGAAACTCTTTATAGCAAATGGTGTCAGAGCGAAGGGATAAAATTATGGAAAAAAATTATCATTGACTCCTACCTCACAACATATGTTGTTGATGTTGTGTGCCGTTGAGTTGATCCTGACTCATAGTGATCCTATACAAATACTCTATAAAAAAAAAACCTATACAAACATTAATTCAAGATGGATCACAGATGTAAATATAAAAGCAGTACTTTCTAAAAGAAAATATGAGCTATTATTTTCATGACCTTGAGGTAGACAAAGACTTTTTAGAAATGGTTTGACTCAAGTTACTCAGTTTTCCATCATTACTGAAAATGGAAGTTGAGATTTAGGTTAATTTCAGTTAGAAAGGAAAAAATCATTGTTTTACACTCCTGACTCTTGAATCAGTCAGATTCCAAACCCATTACATGAGCTGGCAGAACCTGAGACATGAAGATCTTGAGGGAAATATTGTCCAAGGGATATTACTTTTGGGCTCAGGTTGTGCCCATCTCAAGATGGAAACCTATTCCCTTGTAACTGTTTTCTTGTCTAATATTCTGGATATATGCAGTCAGCTTGGCTAATTGATATGAGTCCCAGTTCTACCATTCACCTAGCAATGAGTATGGGTTAAAACAGCCCTGAAAATTCATTTTGACGACTAATATTTGCACGTGAAAAGTCTTAGGTGTTTGACAAACCATAACAAATTAGTTAGTTGCTGTAGCATCATTTTCTTAAGTTCTTTTATAAGTATTCATGTTTTTGCAGCAAGGTGATAAACTAAATTTAAGTCTTTCCTATGGAGCTCAACTGAAAACTGTGGCCATAAGAAAGTTTTTTCATTTTATATCCTATGACCTTTAGACAAATCATTTAAACTTTTTGAAACATTTTTCCTTAGTTGTGAATGAAGGTTATTATCCCCTGAGTTAATATATTCACGGGGCTTGGAGAAGAGTAAAATTCAATATAATTGCCCAAATTGTTTTTGAATGAATCACCTCATGAATGTAAATTACTATTTACATTTTTGCTGTAGTTGATACTTTCCCTCCCATTCTACCTGACTTTGGTCCTGGACCTGATTGCTTTAGATTTGGGTCCTATCCTTGTGCACCTCTCCGTACTAATTGATAAGGATGGACTAACTCTTAACTTTTATACCCATTCTTCCCATCCAGAACTGGCTATTATTTGTCCTACAGCCATTGTTCTCCATTGTTTGGTCATTTTTGTAAGAGATCTTTTTTCACCTCCCCCACCTCCCACCCCCCCGTTAAACCTGTTGCCGTAGAGTAGATTCTGACTCATAGTGACCCTAAAGGACAGAGTAGAACTACCCTATAGGGTTTCCAAGGAGCTCCTGGTGGATTTGAACTGCCAACCTTTTGGTTAGCAGATGTAACACTTAACCACTACACCACCAGGGTTTCCTCCCCCACCCCCCCCCACCAGGAATCTGAAATGCTTTATTTTGGGGATATTGTTTCCTCTGAATCTCTGCTTTTGGTTATACTCTTTCAGATTATTTTTCAGACTTAAGTTGTGTAGTGATGGGTGGAATTACCTAATATTCACTTAAAACTTGAATATCACACTGGCTTATGGGACAATTAATTGAGCAAATTGCTCATGAATAGTATATGAATTGTTTATTTTATGATTTATGTGACGAAGTTTCAGTTCATGTCTCCTCAAGCTTTGAGATACATAGTAATGAATTGAGTTTTGGTTGAGTTCAATAATTTTTCTATTTCAGGTGGCAAAATGAAAATCTATGGTCTGTATCTGGAAGAATGTACAGTTTTTTTTTTTTTTTAACCTCTCCCCATCTCTCCCAGGCATCAGTGTGATTTTATTCAGACTCTGATATCATTGGGAAGGCCAGACCTTAAGCTTTTATCATACTTTCCCATTAATTCTCCCACTTGATATATCTAACCTCTGTGGGGTGTCAATATGGATATTATTCATCTTCCTATTTTCAAATGAAGAAAGTGAGATTCCAAGGATGAAATAATTTATAAAATGTCAACAAGTGAGTGAGGAAACTGTTTGCTCTATAGCCTGGGCCATTGATTCCTGGTATAGGAGCAGGTTTTCCATAATCAACCATTTCTAGTCAAACAGTAAAACAATATAAATAAATTAAAAAACAAAAAATTTGAACTAAAATGGTAACATCTTAATTTGGATGCAAAGGTAAACAACAACATTTACAACAATAAAATCAAAACTATGAAAACTCTTCCTGTAAATTGCCTGATTATATTTGATAATGTCTGTTAGTTATCATACTGTGGTGACTTGCAATTTGCTGTGATTCTGGAAGGCATGCCACTGGTGTTTCCAATACTAGCAGGATCATCCATGGTGGACATGTTTTAGCTAAGCTTATAGAGTAAGACAGACTAGGAAGAAGGACCTGGTAGTCTATTTCTGAAAACTCAGCCAGTGAAAACCTTATGAATAGTAATGGAACATAGTCTGATATAGTGTCAGAAGATGCACTCCTCAGGTTGGAAGGCACTCAAAATGTGACTGGGGAAGAGCTGCCTCCTCAAAGTCAAGTCAACCTTAATGACATGGATAGAGTCAAACTTTTGAGACCTTTGCTTGCTGATGTGGCATGACTCAAAATAAGAAGAGGCAGCTGCAAACATCCATTAATAACAGGAATGTGAAATGTAAGAAGTATTATGAAACTAGGAAAATTGGAAGTTGTCAAAAATGAAATGGAACAAAAATCAAAAAAGAGGAGTGGCCATAGTAGTTTCTGGCAAAACAGACTTCAAAGTTAAATCTACCACAAAGGATAAGGAAGGACACTATATAATAATTAAAGGGACAATATACCAGTAGGATATTACCATATTAAATATTTATGCACCCAATGACAGGGCTTCAAAATACATAAAACAAAATCTAACAGCATTGAAAAGTGAGATACACAGCTCCACAATAATAGTAGAAGGCTTCAACACGCCACTCTCAGTGAAGGACAGAACATTCAGAAAGAAGCTCAATAAAGACATGGAAGAGCTAAATGCCATAATCAACCAACTTGACCTCATACACGTACACAGAACACTCCACCTAACAGCATCCAAGTATTCTTCCTTTTCCAACACACATGGAACATTCTCTAGAATAAACCACATATCAGGCCATAAACCAAGCCTTAACAGAATCCAAAACACTGAAATATTACAAAGCATCTACCCTGACTATAAAACCATAAAACATAAAGTCAGTAACAGAAAAATCAGGGAAAAGAAATCAAACACATGGAAACTGAACAACACTTTGCTCCAATGATTGGATTATAGAAGAAATTAAGGATGGAATAAAGAAATTCATAGGATCCAAAGAGAATGAAAACACTTCCTATCAGAACCTTTGGGACACAGAGAAAGCAGTGCTCAGAGGTCAATTTATATCAAAAAATGCACACATCCAAAAAAAAGAAAGGGCCAAAATCAAAGAATTATCCCTACAACTTGAACAAATAGAAAAAGAGCAACATAAGAAACCCTCAGTCACCAGAAGAAAGCAAATAATAAAAATTAGAGCAGAATTAAACAAAATAGAGAAGGGAAAAAGAATTGAAAGAGTTAACAAGACCAAAAGCTGGTTCTTTGAAAAGATTAACAAAATTGATAAACCATTGGGCAGAATGACAAAAGAAAAACAGGAGAGGAAGCAAATAACCTGAATAAGAAATGAGATGGGCAATATCAAAACAGACTCAACCGAAATTAAGAGAATCATAACAGAATACTATGAAAAACTGTATTCTAACAAATTCAAAAACCTAGAGGAAATGGACAAATTTCTAGACACACACTGCCTACCTAAACTAACACAGAGGTGGAACAACTAAATAAACCCATAACAAAAGAAGAGATTGAAAAGTAATATAAAAAACTCCCAACAACAAAAAAAGTCGTGGCCCTGATGGCTTCACTGGAGAATTCTACCAAACTTTTAGAGAAAGGTTAACACCACTACTACTAAAGGTACTTCAGAGCACAGAAAAGAATGTAGTACTCCCAAACTCATTTTACGAAGCCAGAATAACTCTGATACCAAAACCAGGCAAAGACACCACAAAAAAAGAAAATTACAGATCAACATCCCTCATAAACTTAGACACAAAAATCTTCAACAAAATTCTAGCCAATAGAATTCAACAACATATCAAAAAAATAATCCACCATGACCAAGTGGGATTCATACCAGGTATGCAGGGGTGGCTCAACATTAGAAAAACAATCAATGTAATCCATCACATAAATAAAACAAAAGTCAAGAACCACGTGATCTTATCAATTGATGCAGAAAAGGCATTTGACAAAGTGCAACACCCATTCATGATAAAAACTCTCAGCAAAATAGGAATAGAAGGAAAATTCCTGAACATTATAAAGGGCAGTTATACAGAGCCAACAGCCAACATCATCCAAAGGGGAGAGAGAGAGAAAGCATTCCCCTTGAGAACAGGGACCAGACAAGGATGCCCTTTATCACCACTCTTATTCAACACTATGCTAGAGGTCCTAGCCAGAGCTATCAGGCTAGATAAAGAAATAAAGGGCATTCAAATTGGCAAAGAAGAAGTAAAGGTATCTCTATTTGCAGATGACATGATCTTATACACAGAAAAATCTAAATAATCCTCAAGAAAACTACTGAAACTAATAGAAGAGTTTAGCGGAGTATCAGGATACAAGGTAAACATACAAAAATCAGTTGGATTCCTCCACACCAACAAAGAGAATGTCCAAGAGGAAACACCAAATCAATACCATTTACAGTGTCCCCCAAGAAGATAAAATACTTAGGAATAAATTCAACCAGATATGTAAAACACCTAAACAAAGAAAACTATAAGGCACTACTGCAAGAAATAAAAAGAGACCTACATAAGTGAAAAAACATACCTTGTTCGTGGACAGGAAGACTCAACATTGTAAAATGTCTATTCTACCCAAAGTGATCTATAAATACAATGCAATCCTGATCCAAATACCGGAGACATTTTTTTACTGAGATGGAGAAACAAATCACCAACTTCATATGGAAGGCAAAGAGGCCAGGGATAAGTAACCAAAAAAAAACCCAAACCCAGTGCCATCAAGTCGATTCCGACTCATAGCAACCCTATAGGCCAGAGGAGAAATGTCCCATAGAGTTTCCAAGGAGCACCCGGCAGATTTGAACTGCCAACCCTTTGGTTAGCAGCTGTAGCACTTAACCACTATGACACCAGGGTTTCCAGGATAAGTAAAACATTACTAAAAAAGAAGAACAAAGTGGGAGGCCTCACACTACCTGACTTTAGAACCTATTATACTGCCACAGTAGTCAAAACAGCCTGGTACTGGTACAACAACAGATACATAGACCAAGGGAACAGAATTGAGAATCCTGACATAAACCTATCCACATATGAGCAGCTGATATTTGACAAAGGCCCAAAGTCAGTTAAATGGGGGAAAAGACAGTCTGTTTAACAAATGGTGCTGGCATAACTGGATATCCATCTGCAAAAAAATGAAACAAGATCCATAGCTCACACCATGCACAAAAACTAACTCACAGTGGATCAAAAACATAAACATAGAATCTAAAACTAAAGATTATGGAAGAAAAAATAGGGACAATGCTAGGAGCCCTAATACATGGCATAAACAGTATACAAAACATTACTAACAATGTACAAACACCAGAAGAGAAATTAGATAACTGGGAGCTCCTAAAAGTCAGAGACCTATGCTCATCCAAAGACTTCACCAAAAGAGTAAAAAGATTACCTACAGATTGGGAAAAGGTTTTTAGTTATAACATTTCTGATCAGTGTATGATCTTTAAAATCTATATGATACTGCAAAAACTCAACAACAAAAAGGCAAATAACCCAATTAAAAAATGGGCAAAGCATATGAACAGGTACTTCACTAAAGAAGACATCAGTTAGCTAACGGATACTTGAGGAAATCCTCACAATCATTAGCTATTAGAGAAATGCAAATCGAAACTACAATGAGATTCCATCTCACCCCAACGAGGCTGGAATTAATCCAAAAAACACAAAATAATAAATGTTGGAGAGGTTGTGGAGAGGCTGGAACACTTATACACTGCTGGTGGGAATGTAAAATGGTACAACCACTTTAGAAATTCATTTGGCACTTCCTCAAAAAGCTAGAAATAGAACTACTATATGACCCAGCAATTCTACTCCTTGGAATACACCCTAAAGAAATAAGAGCCTTCACACAAACAGATATATGCACACCCATGTTCATTGCAGCACTGTTTACAATAGCAAAAAGATGGAAGCAACCAAGGTGCCCATCAATGGATAAATGGATAAATAAATTATGGTATATTCACACAATGGAATACTATGCAGCGATTAAGAACAACGATGAATCTGTGAAACATTTCATAACGTTGAGGAACCTGGAAGGCATTATGCTGAGTGAAATTAGTCAACAGCAAAAGGACATGTATTGTATGAGACCACTGTTATAAGATCTCTAGATAAAATTTAAATACAGAAGAAAATACAAGGGTCGGAAGGGAGGCAGAGGGATATTCACTAACTAGATAGACATAAATTTTTTTAGGTGAAGGGGCGGGCAACATGCAACACAGGGATAGTCAGTATGACTGGACTAAATCAAAAGCTAAGAAGTTTCCTGAATACAACCAAATACTTCAAAGGCCAGAGTAGTAGGGACAGGGATCTGGGGACCGTGGTTTACAGGGACATCTAGGTCAATTGGCATAACAAAATGTATTAAGAAAATGTTCTGCACCCCACTTTGGTGAGAGACGTATGGGGTCTTAAACACTAGCCAGCAGCCATCTAAGATGAATAAATTGGTCTCAACCTACCTGGAGCAAACGAGAATGCAGAACACCAAATACATATGGTAAAGATGAGCACAAGAGACAGAAAAGGCCACATAAACCAGAGATCCCATCAGCCTGAGACTGGAAGAACTAGATGGTGCCCAGCTACTACTGATCACTGCCCTGATAGGGAACACAACAGAGAATCCCTGATGGAGCAGAACAGTAGGATGCTGATCTCAAATTCTTGTAAAAAGACCAGACTTAATGGCCTGACTGAGACCAGTGGGACCTTGAGGGTCATGGTCTGTAGACCCTTTGATAGCCCAAGACTGGAACCATTCCTGAAGCCAACTCTACAGACAGGGATTGGCCTGGACTATAAGATAGACAGTGATACTGGTGAGGAGTGAGCTTCTTGGCTCAAGTAGACACATGAGACTATGCGGGTGACTCCTATCTGGTGGCGAGATGAGAAGGAAGAGGGGCACAGGAGCTGGTTGAACGGACATGGGGAATACAGGGTGGAGAGGAGGAATGTGCTGTCTCATTAAGGATAGAGCAGCTGGGAGTGCATGGTGGGGTGCGTATGGCTTTTTGTATGAGAGACTGATTTGATTTGTAAACTTTCACCTAAAGCACAATAAATACATTTAAAAAAAAAGAAATGGAACACATAAACATTAATATCCTAGGCATTAGTGAGCTGAAATGGACTGGCATTGGGCATTTTGAATCGGACAATCATATGTTCTACAATGCTGGGAATGACAAACTGAAGAGGAATGGTGTTGCATTCACGGTCAGAAAGAACATGTCAAGATCTATCCTGAAGTACAATGCTGTCAGTGATAGGAATATATCCATATGGTTACAAGGAGGACCATGACTATTATTCAAATTTATGTACCAACCACTAAGGTCAAAGATGAAGAAACTGAAGATTTGTACCAACTTATGCAGTCTGAAATTGATAAACATACAGTCAAAATGCATTGATAATTACTGGTGATTGGAATGCAAAAGTTGGAAACAAAGAAGAAGGAGCAGTAATTGGAAAATATGGCCTTGGTGATTGAAATGATGCTGTAGAGCATATAATAGAATTTTGACTTCTTCATTGCAAATACTTTTTTTCAACAACCTAAACAGTGACTATATGTGTGGACATCACCAGATAGAATACACAGGAATCAAATTGACTACATCTATGGAAAGAGACTGTGGAAAAGCTCAATATCATCAGTCAGAACAAGACTGGGGCCAACTGTGGAACAGATCTTCAATTGCTCATATACAAGTTCAAGTTAAAGCTGAAGAAAATTAGAACAAGTCCATGACATCCAAAATACCCTGCGAATAGCCCACCTGAATTTAGAGAGCACCTCAAGAACAGATTTGAGGTACTGAACGCTAATGACAAAAGACCAGAGAGTTGTGGAATGGCATCAAGGACATAAACATGAAGAAAGCAAGAGATCATTAACAAGACAGGAAAGAGAGAAAAGGCCAAAATGGATGTCAGAAGAGACTCTGAAACTTGCTCTTCAATGTAGAGTAGTTAAAGCGAAAGGAAGAAATGATAAAGTAAAAGAGCCGAAGGGAAGATTTCAAAGGGTGGCTCTAGAAGACAAAGTAAACTATTATAATGCGCAAAGACCTGGAGTTGGAAAGCCAAAATGGAAGAACACACTTAACTTTTCTCAAGTGAGAGAACTGAAGAAAAAATTCAAACCTTGAGTTGCAGTACTGAAGAATTTTACCAGGAAAATATTGAATGAGACAGGAACCATCAAAAGAAGATGGAAAGAATACACAAAGTCATTGTACCAAAAAGAAGTGGTTGACATTCAACCATTTCAGGAGGTAGCATATGATCAAGAACCGATGGTACTGAAGGAAGAAGTTCAAGCTGCACTGAAAACACTGGCAAAAAACAAGGCTCCAGGAATTGATGGATACCAATTGACGTGTTTCAACAAATGGATGAAGCACTGAGAGTGCTCACTCATCTATGCCAAGAAATTTGGAAGGCAGCTACCTGACCAACCAACTGGAAGAGATCCATATTTGTTCCCATTCCAAAGAAAGATGATCCAACAGAATGCAGAAATTATCAAACAATATCATTAATGTCACACATAAGTACATTTTTGCTGAAGAGCATTCAAAAGTGGTTACAACAGTACTTCAACAGGGAACTGCCAGAAATTCAAGCCAGATTCAGAAAAGGACCTGGAATGACAGATATCAGTGTTGATGTCAGATGGATCTTGGCTGAAAACAGGGAATACCAGAAATATGTTTATCTGTTTTTTTTTGACTATGCACGGGCATTTAACTGTGTGGATCATAACAAATTATAGATAACATTGCAAAGAATGGGAATTCCAGAACTCACGAGGAACCTGGACATAGACCAAGAGGCATTCATTCAAACAAAACAAATGAATATTTTGTGATTTTAAGTCAGGTAAGATATGAATCAGGGTCGTATCCTTTCAACATACTTATTTGTTGAGCAAATAATCTGAGATGCTGGGCTATATGAAGAACAGGGCATCAGGATTGGAGGAAGACTCATTAACCACCTTTGATATGCAGATGACACAACCATGGTTGCTGAGAGTTAAGAGGATTTGAATCATTTACTGATGAAGATCAAAGACTACAGCCTTCTGCATGGATTATACCTCAACATAAAGAAAACAAAAATCCTCACAACTGGACCAATAAGCAACATCATCATAAACAGAAAAAAGATTGACTTAGTCAAAACAAACAAACAAACCCATTGCCGTCGGGCCAATTCCAACTCATAGTGACCATACAGGAGGAATAGAGCTTCCCTATAGAGTTTCTTTTTTATAGAGTTTCCAAGGAGTGCCTGATGGATTCAAACTGCCAACCTTTTGGCTAGCAGCTGTAGCTCTTAACCACTACATCACCAGGGATTCCTGACTTTGTTGAGGATTTCGTTTTACTTGGATTCACAATCAATGCCCATGGAATCAGCAGTCAAGAAATCAAAAGACTAACTGCATTGGGCAAATCTGCTGCAAAAGACCTCTTTCAAGTGTTCAAAAGCAAAGATGTCACTTTAAGGACTAAGGTGCACCTGACCCATATGTGTGTTTCCAACCGTCTCATATGTGTGCGAAAGTTGCACAATGAATAAGGAAAACTGAAGAAGAATTGATGGCTTTGAATTACGGTGTTGGTGAAGAATACTGGAAAAAGTACTGCCAAAATGCTCTTTAGAGACAAGGATGGCAAGACTTTATCTCACATACTTTGGACATGTTATCAGGAGGAACCATTCCCTAGAGAAGGACATTATGCTTGGTAGAGGGTCAGCGATAAATAGGAAGACCCTTTATGAGATGGATTGACACAGTGGCTGCAACAATGGGCTCAAGCATAACAATGATCATAAGGATGGCACAGGACTGGGCAGGGTTTTCTTCTGTTGTACATGGTGTTGATATCAGTCAGAACTGACTGGAGAGCAGTTTACAATGTCTTTTGGATAAATAAATCTTATTTTTGCCCTTCTACTTAAATGCCTTTCTAGTTTGGTCTCACAAATAACATATTCCGTTCATAGCAATACAGCTAGAAACCCTTCTTGTGATTTTCTCTCTCCTCTGTAGTATTTCTTTTCTCTCTCTCTCTCTTTTTTTTTTTCCCTCATGATTATAGCAACATTGACAGCTGTGTTCATTGCAATCTATGGCTGGCTATACCTTTAAGTACCTAGCCTGGAAATCATTTTGTCCCTCTAGATTTGAAAAATTACACCCCCGTCTCCCAATTCAAGATACTCTGAGACAGAGCTGTGCTGTCTGAAAGAATATTAGTTCTGAGAATAGGATTGCTGTTTGCACCGCACACTCTACTCTCTTGCCAGCTATAATCAAAGCGAGCTTGTATTTCTTTAATGACAAAGCCTCCCGGTGTGTTAATTTGGTTCTCTGTGACACTACATCTTGTCAGAGGAGGGAGAGAAATGGGAAAACATACATTAATATCACTGTCAGCCAAGTGGTGCGTTTTCCTGTGTAGTCCATATGCAGAAGGTGAGAGTTTATGGCTCACTACATCTAGGAGAGTTTCTGAGATTCTGAGAATGTTACAGACTCAAACTTCTTGTTTTATCCAGGGGGAGAACTTTTCCTACATGACTGCTTGCTCTGGCCCAAAATAGTTTCTCTGCAATGAGTAATTGCCCTGTCATGGGTCATCAGCTCTTCACCAGTATTACCAGTTACCATCAACTTGACTCCTACTCATGGCAACCCCATGTGTGTCAGAGTAACACTGTGCTCTGTAGGGTTTTCACTGGCCTGTGTTTTGGAAGTAGATAGCCAGACCTTTCTTCCAAAGTGCCTCTAAATGGACTTGAACCTCCAACCTTTCAGTTAGCAATCAAGAGCATTACCCATATGCATCACCCAGGGACTCCTATCAGTTCTCCCACCCTGGAATCTTTATCAGCTCTCCACTGATCTCTAAATGTGCATTAATTCACGCCACAGAAGAAAGAGGAGAGGATTTACCATTGGATATATCTGACTATGATAGTTTCTATGGTGGTGGACAGTCACTTCAACCTCAGGACCCTTGCTCATAAAATGATGACACTGATACTTAACTCAGTAGACTACTGGAGGGATTAACTAAAACGTCTAAATTGCTTTGCAGTCCCAGTATTCACTATCTTCTCAGACCTGTGGCTGATGTGTGAAGAAACAAAATAACAACTTAGCTCAAAGGTGATCGTGAAAAGCAGTTCTAGGTATTTCAAAGTGTGCCTAAAATAGGATCTGAGGCTAGGAGTGTCATCACAGAAAAGTTTCTAGAATGCCCACTCATACCAGGTATTTCAAAACTGGGGGACTTTTTTAGCCCAACCTGGAAACTTCCAGGTTTGATGATGACAGTTCTGTTGCTGTAGTCACTTGTATTGCCAACTGATTTTAAGCAGGACTTTGAACCAGTTTGTTCTGGTTCAAACCCTGCTGAGAATTTGCATTTCCACCCCAGGTATACTGTATCAGAATCTACAGTTTAACAAGATCCCCAAGTAATTCTTATATATAATAAATTTTGAGAGCTGCTAGTCTACTAGTGATTCTTAGAATTGGTCCCTAACAAGCAGCGTTAACATCATCTGGGAACTTGTTAGGAGCCCTGGTGGTGCTGTGGTTAAAGTGCACGGCTGCTAACAGAAAGGTCAGTGGTTCAAACCCACCAGCAGATGTGGCAATCTGCTTCTGTAAAGATTTACAGACCTGGAAACCGTATGGAGCAGTTCTGCTCTGTCCTGTAGGGTTGCCATGAATGGGAATTGACTCCACGACAGTGGGTTTGTGTTTGGGAGCTTATTGGAAATGCAAATTCTCAGCAGAAGTTCAAAGCAGAATGAACTGGTTTGAAGGCCTGACTTTAAGTACCACCATTTTCCAGAGTTCTATAGGCAGCCTTCTGCCTTCTATTCCTAGACAATTCCACACTTCCAGGCTTGCATTTTAGCTTCAGGCTTCTTTCTCAGATGGCAATGCTTAAGCTGAGGGTAGGTTTGCTCTAGAAATCATTATTATTCCTTTGAATTAGCAATTGCTTTCCAAATAGTTTGCTAAAGAGGACCTGACACTCTCCTTTCCTTTCTCATCAGGAGTGTTTTGGGTTCGCTGCAACCACTGGAGCCCATCAGCAAGCTTGTCAAGATTTCAAACCAGCCCAGCTGAGGGGAGCACTTGCGGGAAGTTCTCAGGGCCTGGGTGTTTGGTTCGCCTCTTCCTGTTTGCCATGTAGCTTTAAATAATGTGGTTGCTTTACAACCACTTGTTTTTTGAGTGGGGAACAGGGCATATTTTTCTAGCAGATAAAATGACTTCCCACCATTCACTCTTTGTTATTTCCCCTCTCTGAAGGGCGGGCTGATGAATGCAGGGCAACGTGTAATACAGGCTTTCCTGTTTTCTGCTCTTTCTCCACTGGGCTTGTCAGTCAGCCGTGGGCTTGGGTCTGGGGAGGATGTGGCATTCATGAGAAGGAGGTGGAAGGGAGTGTGTGTGCATTATGCTTCTCAGGAAGCACATATTCTAGTTGTGTATGTTAACAATATCCAAGATGCTATATATCCAAGTTATGTAGAGGGAAGCCAGTCAATAAAATAAAAGAAACCCAGCACTACATCACACCTTCCTGTGATATCATATCACAGAACAGAAGATGATGAATTGTGATGTGGTATGTTTGGTGGAACGCTAACCAACAGCTTAAATTGACTATCGGAGAAAACAGTGTGTTTAGGATGGAGACTGTATTGGGAAAATGCTCTTGGCCGACTCTCACTCCTGGTCCCACGTTCAGCACCCATTCATTGTTCTATCTACTTTGCTAAAGTCTTAGGCCCAGCCAACTTCCTATCTCAATCCAACTTGTACCTTTCTACAAGCAAATTGAGACCCCTTTTCTTCTTCCAGAGAGCTGCTGATTTTTAGTGGCCCTAAAAAAAAAAAAAAAAATTTTTTTTTTTTTTATAAGGGGGGAAATTGATGTTGGCCATCTGTTTCATGCCCAGTGGCATTGAGTGTAAGCAGTTGTTTGATTAGCAAGTGTGTACATACTTTTTTTTTCAAAACTGCAATCATGACAGTTTTATTCTAAAATTTTTATCAAAGACAATTTCTACTTAATTTTATTAAAGCAAATTTCTATTTTATCCCAAATGAACTAAGAATAAGTTATGGACAAGTAATGGGTTCAGGCCATGGGTATTTCTGTTTTGTGATCTACGATGACATTCAGAACCCCCTTATGTAAGAAAACCTTGCTTATGTGGTGGGAGATTAGGAGAACGTCTCTTAACTCAATATGACAAACTTCAGACTACCCACTCTATAATCGAAGCCATCATGTCATTTATTCTGAAATCTTTTTGTTAACAAATATTTCTTACTACATGTGTAAATATTTTAAGTTAGCTTTTTTTCTGTTAAGAGACTTGGGTGGAATAGGTCATAAACACATAGTTGGGTAGTGAGGGGCACAACTAGGGAAAGTGTACTGACTCTGGAAATGAGGGTATATTGCTGTTGTTGTTAGGTACCCTTGAGTCACTTCTGACTCATAGAGACCCCATGTACAACAGAACGAAGCACTGCCCCGTCCTGTTCAAACTTCACGATCATTGCTACGTTTGAGCCCATTGGTACAGCCACTGTGTCAATATACCTAGTCAAGGGTCTTCCTGTTTTTCTCTGAACCTCTACTTTACCAAGTATGATGTCCTTCTCCAGGGACTGGTACCTTGTGTTAACATGTCCAAAGTAAGAGAGACAAAGTCTAACTATCCTCACCACTATCCTCGCTTCTAAAGAGCATTCTGGCTGTACTTCTCCCAAGAGAGGGTATACTAGGTGTGTAATTTTTGCTTACTGCATATTTTCCGAAGGGCCTGTCCCTTGACATATATATTGGCAAGATAAATGCAAATTGATAGTCAAATCAGGCCCTGGGCTCTGAAGCACCAGCTGTAGGAGCATGAGTTAGCTGACTGTTCCCCTCATTGAGTTGGTTCTTGATCATGACTGACTGCAATGAACCGTGAAAACCAATCTCAAAACCTCCTCAGAGGCACCAGCTGCTCCCTCTTTTATCACTTCCTATGTAAAAGAGCCACATAAACCAGGTAGAATCATCTTCTCTCACTACCACTGCTAGTCTTTTGAGCAAGGACAATCGGGAGGAAAGAAGGGAAGAATGGTTTGGGCCCTTGGGTCAGCCAGAGTGGGTCTCAGGCTTTGGGAATTAGGAGTTCACAATTGTGAAGTGAGTGGCCGCTCTGCAGAGCTGCAAGTGGTTTTGAAAGAAAGTCAAAGGACTAGAAGAAAAAGACTGTAAGTTAATACTTATCAGCCTAGTGGCAGCTCTTAGACTAAATACTCAATAATTCCCAGAATTTCCCCATCTCTTGCCTTAAGAGCCAAAACTATGTTTTGGGGAAGAATGATTCTTATCATCTCCCACTGAGAATTTCTCAAAAGCCAGGGTAAATGGTACAAAGGAACTGTATCTAGAAAGAACACTATCTAGAAGGAACACAGGCCAGCCAAGAGTTTATTGTGACTTTATTCCTCTTCCTAGTGTGATAACCAGACAGGATATATGCCTTGATGTAGCAGACATGGTAGAAATGTTCTGACATCTCAGAAGGACTCATCACCAGAGAATTAAAAAAAGAAAAATCTTTTAGACATAGTATACATTCTGATGTGTTAATGAGCGTGGAGAAGGCTGGTGAAAAATTAAAGATGTCATCCATGACTTGTAGCCTAACTTGAATTTTGAAATCTATATACGGGAAACAGCTTATAGAATAATAACAAGCAATGTATCAAAAAAATTGTTAACATTGTGAATAACAGGAACAAAACAGTGTGGTAAGGTAAACATTGTTTTGTTTAATATTCAGGTCACTGTGCAAAGATATTTTGTTTTTCTGAAGTCCTTTCTCATTTACCATTTTTCCTATTCTGTCTTGTTCTCAGTTTCTCATGGTGTGTGTTAAACCTCAGAGTGGAGGGGTGTCTAAGATTAATGCAAATTTGAAAGCCATATGTTGATATCTTTAAGAAGACAAGACTAAGAGGGAACTCTAAGAGTTGAGGGTTTGTCATGTAGAAAAACTAGGTTTCTCTTACACTGTCCCAGAGCACAGAACAAGGGTTAATAGGTAGAGAGTGTTGGTAAAATATCTCAGTTTGATAGAAGGAAAAAGAAATTTTAATAGCTAGAATGATCCCCAAATTGCCATCTACAACACTCAGGATAAGCAAAATTATCATCCATTGGGGACACTTCGTATAGGGGATTCTTAAACTGGTCTGTACGTTGCACTAGGTTAGATTAATGATTCCTTCTATTATGTCAAACTTAGTCCATAAATTATATATATCTATAGATACACACTTTATGGATGAGATTTAGCATATATGTATATATATAATAAAAGTAGTCCACATTCACACTAAAAAAATCAAAGGGCTGTTGAGAAAAAGAAAATAATCACTTGTACTTGAATTATTCAGATATAAACCCACTTATATTTTTCTACTAATCTTTCCAGAATTTTATTTATATATAAATTTCTTAAAGAATGGATTCAAACACTATACAGTATTCTTCAGTCTTTGCCTTCACTTGAACAATACATCATTAGCATTTTCCTACATCCATAGACGTAGAGCTAAGTCATTTTAATAGTTTAAATATATTAACTAATGTCCTAATGTAAAACATTAAGATTATCTCAAAATTTTTACTGTTGTAAATAATGGCACAATGAAAATCCTTATACACACACTTTTTAAGTTTGTCTAATTATTTCTTTAGAATACGCTTCTGTAAGTAAAACTAGCAGATCAACTTTATACAAACTCTTAAGACTTTTAAGATATAAGGAGATACTGCCCTCAGGAAAAGCAGAACAAATTCTCTCAGTAGCTATATGAGAATCTATTTACCCAAACCTTTGCCAAAACCAAACACTATCTTTCTTTTTAATCTGCCAATTTGACAGGTGAAAAATTATATCTTGTTTTAATTTGTTTTACTTTCATTACTAGTGAAATTGAACATTTTCTCATGCATTTCCTAGTCATTTATAATTACTCTACTGTGAATTGCCTATTTATACCCTTCACTCATTTTTCTCCTGGAATGCTCTTATTGATTTATGACAACTGTTTGTATATTAAGTGATATTAGCTCTTATTATTTATGTTGCTAGTATTATTTTCCATTTTGCCATTTGCCTTTTATTTATATACTGTATTTTTTTACATAGTTAAGTTTTACATTTTTAGTTGGTTGAATTTCTTAGTATCTTATAATTTCTAGTTGCATGTCATGATGGGAATGTTCTTTTTACCTGGAGATGTGAATTATTAACTTTTAAAGGCAGAATATGTATAACTTGCTTCTGTGTATGCCTTAAAATTCCTGCTGCTGTTCTGGGCTTATGTTCATTGATTGAGAATAGAGTCATTGGTCAAAATGCATAGGCATACAAACATACAAAATACATAGGTTAGGCAGTGAACAGACTTCTTCCTCTTGCTCTTTCTGATCAGAATATTTTTGGTTACATATTTCTTCTATATTAACCTTCTAAGATCTGGTTTTGGCTAGGTTTATGAAATAAACCTCCCCAAGAAATTATGTATTTTGTTATTCCGGGATGGATTGTTCCATCTCTCTGTCTGTGTTTACTTGTATAAGCACATGCACACAAATATACATACTCGCATACAACTCAACTTGTATATAATTGTTTTCTCAATGTTACTTTTAAGAGCTTTGGATTTCTAAGATTATTGTAAGTTTATTTGTGGTAATCACCTTGGCTGATTCACCTATAATATGTAAACTTTATAAGTATATACAGTAAGTCAGTTGGGTTCTTTAATAATTATCACTATAATTGTTAATACATAGTAATTTATTAAGCACCTTCTCTCTGTAAGTCACTGCTTAGGGTATTACGGAGGTAATAAGAAATATAACCTTCTGAAAGCAGAAGTAAAATATATTGAAGCAGGAAATGGCTAGAAGTTGTAATTTCTGCGTGCTTAAATGGCAACACCATAATATGGAGGAGCCTGAATTTTGAGTCATCAGTTGTCAGAAAGCTACAATGAAGAACGCTTCAACCCTTAAGTGAGATATAGCCGTTTATTACGTTATGCTACTGAAATTTGAGTACGTCTGTTACAGCGGCTGGAGTTAAATACCAAACACGTGTACCTAGCTCATAAAAGTATTTTAAAGTAAAAGTGGTAATGCTTAGTACAATGCCTAGTGTCAACACACAGTTAATTCTCTATAACCGTACACAATTAAGAAAAACCACCACCACCACAACAAAAATAAACATATTAGACTGTTGCTGAGAAACATACAAGTAAATAAATCCAGCCCCACAAACTGAGTTAGTAATTCTTCCTCTGCCACCGTTACCTAACCAGGAATTTTGATTATAGCACTCATCAGCATGTAGTACACTTATGTATTAGCTCATGTGTGTTTCATACCAATTAGATTATAATGCCTTGAGGGTGGACACTTGTATGTATTTATGTCCCTAGAGTCCAGCATAAAGTCTGGGACAAAAGAGTAAAGAAAAAGTATTTGTTAGATTAATACATAATCTAGACACATAGAGTAGTAGACTTGGAAATAAGGACACAGGTCAGCAACCCAACTCCTTTATTTTAAAGATGAAGAAACTGGGTCCAGAGAAGTTAAAGGATTTGCCTGATGTCATCTAGGTAGTTAGCGGGAGTACCAAGACTTGAGTTCAGTTTTCTTGCAATGGTTTTTCGCTTAGATTATGCACTTCCTCTATTGAGTTGGAAATTGATTAATACGCTACAAACAACACTATGCAACTGTTAAATTGACTTACATTGACAACTATAGATACAGGAAGATGCTCACAGTATACTGATGAGATGAAAGAACAGACTGGAGAATAACATGTGAAGCATGAATTCATTGTCCAAGAAATTTATATATAAATAAAATTCTGGGAAGATTGATGCAGTACGTAACTTAATTTCTGAATAATTCAAATACAAGTGATTATTTTCTTTTTTCTTATCAGGATTTTAATATTTTACTATAAGTATGGATTACTTTCATAAAATATACGTAATTTAAGGCTTAGATTTGGTATAATAGAATATAAAAGTTAGAAAGAATCATTAAAATAATCTGATCTAGTCTAACCTGCAGACCATTTAAAAACCCCCCTATAGAAAGCCCCCGTAATATATGATAATTGTGCTTAGCCAGGAGGCCGCTACCTTTTGTTCAAGTTTGGAATCATTCTAGTTATTAATTTTTTTTCCTTCCTATTAGAGTGATTATGCTCATCCTTAAGATTTCTGCAAGTTAGTAAGATTGACCAGTATAATGCTTAAGATTCATGAGTGCCCAGGGAGAGGAAGGAGCAGCTTTTAGAAAACCATAGGCAGGAATCAAGCATGGAACTTCCCTTGAAGCTAGACTGCCTTGTATATGCACCTGCAATGGAGCATCAAAGAGATACTTACAAAACCACAATACGACTCTCTCTTTCTCCCCGTTTTGAGAGTGTTAGCTTCTGCCTGGGGTTATGAGGAATGAAATAGCTTCCAGGAGTTACTGCCTGGGCTAATGAAACTTTAGAACCCCAAACTGAAATTTACCACAGAAAGGGGGGCTGCAATCATTTTCTTCAGTGCACAGCTGTGTTAGGAGACTTCGAAGGAAGGAAACAAAATTAAGAAACAACTCTCTCCTTTTACCACCAAGCCCCACTGATTTCAAATCACTGAGTGAGAGGGCAATTTAAGAAACATCTGGCACATAGGGCAATATAAGGAAACTACAGCCCTGAGATGGGAACCTGACAACACACCTGGTGGAGCCCACATGTAATTAGATCAGGATGCACATGTGTCCAAACAGATCCAGCCCAACAGACAAACACAGACACATAGACACATACTCCAAGATCTCTTAATGTCGAAACCGGAATCCTAGAGGTGGCAGTTAAGTTCATTCCCCCTTCCACATACATGCATGTGTTCATGCATACACACACACATATATACATGCTCGCAATATCCAACATTCCAAGAGAAAGAGGAAAAAATTAGTAAATCTGTGATTCTGTTACATTTGAGATATGAAAGACCTTATATTTGAGTGAACTGTCCTCCAAAGAAAAGTGAATGGTGGGATTTTGAGGGGAAAGAAGGAAAGGGTTAGTGACATTTACATGGCATTAACTGACTGTGAATTTCTTTTTTTAAGACATCAAATTTGAAACGCATATTCTTTACTGTTGATATGGTTCCCTGGGTGGTGCAAATGGTTAAGTGTTTGATTACTGACTGCAAGACTGGTAGTTTGAATCTACTCAGAGGTGCTTTGGAAGAAAGACTTGTTGATCTGTGTCTGAAAGGTCACAGTCATGAAAACAGTATGGAACACTCTGCAACACATGGGGTTGCCATGAGTTGGAATCAATTTGACAGCAACAGGAATACTGTTGATACCAAACTCTTCAGCTTGATGATTAAGACTGGTCAGCCTTGAGCAGGGGACTGAAGGAAAGGATGTGTGGAAATGACCTCTCTAAGGGAAATATGCCTATGCCAGCGGTTTAGGACCCACCAATAGAGAGTTCTAATATGGTAGCCTTAGCTTTAAGCAATCATCATGCATAAATACTTACTTTTATAAGAAAATCAAATGTGGACTATAATTCTGTCTATCTACCATACAGCCTTGGTGTGCGATCAAATCGTACAGCATATATAAAACCACCTTGGAAATTCTAAGTACTACACAGATGCAAGACATAAAGCTAAACTCAGAATATCTAAATTATCTTTGTCACCTTACCTCATTATCCTTATTCTACTCTGCTTTTTCTCACATTTGATTATTTCATTATGGTGTTAGGGTTGTAATACAAAACAAAGGAGGTGTAATTTTGTTCAATTCTATGTTGGTCAAAACCATAGCTGAAGAAATGAGTGAAGTTCTTAAGAGTGTCGTTTTAAAGTGTGCTACCAACACAAGCAGGAAACCCTGGTGGCATAGTGCTTAAATGCTACAGCCGCTAACCAAAAGTTCAGCAATGCAAATCCACCAGGTGCACCTTGAAAACTCTATGGGGCAGTTCTACTCTGTCCTACAGGGTCGCTATGAGTCGGAATTGACTCGACAGCACTGGGTTACCGACACGAGCAATCAGAATGGTGGAAAATGTAACCACTTAGCCTCAATAAGAAAAGATGATCTTCAACTGTTAAATTACTTACGGTCATAAGACACTAATTCTTGGATTTCTCACTAAGTCTCTGTATGGATATTTGGATCCACTGCTGGCTCAAACGTACGTTGTTTTATTCTGTTTCTTTGCTTCAGTTGTTGGCTCTGCTCAACTCCAACTCTGGATTTTGGCCTCTCTTAGATTTATATCTCACACTGTCCATTGGCCACTGAGACCTACTGGTTTTTAACTCTGGCATTGATTATTCTTAGTTACCTTTGCAAGGAGGAAAGAAACAGTGAAAAAGCCATGACCCAGGGTTCCAAGTTGCAAATATTCAACCATGTCCATTCACCTATTACGACTACAGACAGGTTTAAGAGAGATGTTGTAGAAGGGACAAAGGGAACAAATCCACAGCTTATTACTATGCAGTTTTGGTCCCAGACCTCATGAACTGGACAGGGCTGTGTCAGAGTACTCAGTAGCAACTGCTATATATAGCTCTGCTGATCCCTCTCCTTAGCCCTTGATGATATAAAACTATAACAAAGAGAAGCAGCAGAAAACACAATCCAGAAGAAAGCTCACGAAGGCACGGAAGTGTTTCTTTTCAAAATATTGACAGTTGGTTTAGCAATTCACAACCCGCCCTTTATCCTTGGCCTTCTGGCTGGTTCAGTTAGATATTGCAAGTGCCAGGACCTGTCACTCTTGGGAGGCACCTCAGGCCAGTTTTATGTCAGCTCCCAATATATTTCTGAGAAATAGATTTCCAAAAGATGACCCAAGGGAATGTTCCACAGAGGGCATAACATCTAATAATGCAACAGCTTTGACCCTCCATAATGTCAAAAACTCCAAGGCCTGGCTGTCACCTAGATGGAAAGTATCATTAGTTTTAAACCATGTCAACATTTCTCCTCCCCAGAGCTACTTCTAGAATGGAATCTTGAACTTCTGAAGTGAGTGGATTATACCAGATTGGTATAATGGCAGTAGTTTAAAGATGCTGTCCACTCAAGTCTATGTCTCATACTAGTCGTGATCTCATTTGTTTTGCTGGCCACATATTGTGAACATGTTTGAGTGTCATGAGAAAGCAAGGGAAATTTCAGATGGGGAAAGAGGGTCAAAAAAGAGTGGATATCTAAATCCATGTTTTTGCAATCTGTAAAAACAATTTAGTTTGGAAAAAGAAACAAATAACTGAACCCCAGAATGTACAAGTGCGTGATTCATATATTCCATAGAGTGAAAATGTTAAATTCCAAAAGCCTTTAGGCTGTGATTTTCTTGTCTCTCTCTTGTAACTTAAAATAGATGGAGGAAAAAGACAGCAGAGAGAAGGAGGGGGAATTAAATGAATCAAGAGGGGGACTGTCAAAGCTGCTATAAAGTCTGCAGGAAGGCAATAGCAATAAGGAAAAGTAAAAAGGCTACAGTCATAAAGATGATGGCATTTGTGAAGCAGCAGAAAGAAATGTCAGGAGGGGTGCTCTCTAAATCTGAATAATATAGGACTTAGACATTTCACATTCTAGATTATTTTATTGGTTCAACCAATCCAGCTAGCACTAAATTTTGCATGTGCAAATAATTGGGTACTTCAATAGAAAGGCCTTAAAGGCTTAGGTAATCCATTTAGTCTATTATACTATATCAGCCATCAAGAAGTATTATTATTTTCTTAGATTGGGTCAGGCATGTTTTGTAGAATCAGCTTCAGAGTTTATGAAAATTTGAATAATCATCTATGACAGTGGTTTCCTAACCTAGCTACCTAGCTGTGTTTTTTGATTGCCTATGGAGTTTTATTTTTTAATATGAATTCCCAGGGGCTACCCGAAACCTACAGAATTCATACTATTGGAGGTGATAGATCTGAGAATCTGTGACGTTGAAGATCTGCCAGAATTAGGAGTCATAACTGTGAAGCAATGTGAAGAACTTAATCTATTAATCAAAATTTTGCCAGTATTCTAAAAAGTCCCAAATTATTTTAAAGTGTTTTCCATGGTAACATTTAAAAATAAATAAATAAATCAGCGCACAAAAGAATATTTTCCCTCTCATTGTTTTCCTGATAGCAAGGTGTGTAAATTGTCATGATCAATCTTGGTGAACATATGTTTCCAAACAATGACCTTTGGGGGAAAAAATTAGAAATGCATTAAAAGAGGATAAAAATAGGACTTGTAAGTTAAAATGAAAAGGGAAAAAGTACAGTACCACTAGCCTAGAAATTGGAAGAAATGTCATCTCTAAGTTAGAAAGTGGCTCAGCATGCCCTTCTATAAACTCAATCAACTGGATATAAAAGAAAAAGAAACAAAAAACCCTCTAAGTTTCTTAAAATTCTAACGTTCCAAATTCCAGGATTCTAGAGACTATTGTATTTTAGAGACAACATACAGTGACATCATAAATTAAATTTCTCAGTATAAATTAATATCTCCTGAAATAAGTCTTAACTTTCATCAATAACCAACAGAGTCTTGCTTCCAACATAAAAGGTGGCATAGCTTTACACTCCATCCAAGCTTGGAAGTAAGAGCCTACCTGAGAAGCTAGATCTTTTTTCAGATAGAAGTCTTTTAAAGATTCTGCCCTCAATTTTCTGGACTTTTATTCATTGATTTTCTTGTACTTTGTTCACTTTGCGCGTTATTCACTGTTAGACTATATAGTAATGAACAAAACAAACTACATATTTTAATTCAGTTATTCAATCATATATTGATTCAGCAATGTTGAACGAGTACCTAAAATGTGTCAGAGCTGTGCTAGATGCTAAGGATATGGTGGAAGTGAAATCAAATGTGGTCTCTACTCCCTCAGACCTTTATGGGTTAGTGAGTAGAGAGGTACTAATCAAATAAATGCACAATCCATATTAAATTCCCATTGTGACAGGTATGCTGAAGGAGGAGTGGAATTTAAGCTGAAAACCGAAATGCAAATATGTCTTCAGATGAACAGAATTTAATTAGGCAAAGAGGAGAGAGATGAAAACTCAAGGCCGAGGCAACTGTATGTACAACAGACCAGTGGTTGAAGGTAACATGAAAAGGATGAAGGGCAGAAAAAAGGCCAAGGAGATTGAGGCACAGAGAGACAGAGAGAGATCTATGATTAGGTTTCAGTGATAGAAGAGTGACCATGTAGTTACTTGAAGGCCATCTTTGGTGTCCTCAGTGTCGTTTACCAAATATTTCCAGGGCTCTTGCTGGGCGCATGGTAGGATGGTATGTCCCTGCCCACTTGGAGTTAGATGAGACCTCTGGGCTTCGTTTAATTTCAAGCATTCTAATAGGTGTGTAGTGGTATCATATTATAGTTTTAATTTTTTTCCCTAATGTGTAATGAAGTTGAACATTTTTCATGGTTTTATTTGCCATCCATATATCTTATTTGGTAAAATGTCTATACAAATCTTTGGCCTTTTTTTTTTTTATTGTTGTCATCTTTTTTTTTTTCTTTTTAAATAGGTTGTTTATTTACTTATTGAATTATGATAATTATTTACATATTTTGGATGCAGTATTTTTTTTATTTTCCCCTAATTGGTGACTTATCTTCATTTTCTGAACAGTGTCTTTTGATAATAGTTATTAATTTTGATAAAGTCTAATTTATAAAACTGTTATTTTAATACCCCATTTATAATAGGACTAAAATAATAAGGTGTGTGTAAAATAATAAAATCTCTAAGGATATATTTAACAAGAAATGTATACCTATATGAGGAAATATTTAAACCATTTTAAGAAAGACAAAAGTAGACTTGAATAAATGGGAAGGCATTCCATATTGGATAAAAATATCATTCTTTTTTCTGATGCTAGACATTTTGATTCTAAAATTTATAGAGAAAAATAAATAAGCAAGACTAGCAAGGAATGTTCTGAAGAAGCACAATGATGATGTTCTGTCTCAGTATACATTAACATATACTTTAAAGTCTCTATTCAGAACACTATAATATCAGAATAAAAACAGCTAGACCCATTGGTAGAACAGTATAGGAGATCCCAAAATGGACCCATGTATATAGGGAAATATGATATGATAAAGCTACATCTGAAATCACCTGGGAAATGATAGAATTTTTAATAAATGATGTTAAAAACATTGGATAGTCACATAAGTTTTAATAGATATTGCACCAGCATTTCTGGATAAATTTCAAATAGATTTGAGGTAAAAATATTTTAAAAAATACAAGTACAAGGAAAAGACATAAGTGATTTATTTTATCATCTGTTGAGTATAGAAAGCCTTTCTTACTATGACTGAAAACTCAGAGGCAATAGGAAAAAATTAATACATAAAAATTATTTAAAAAAAATTACATGGCAAAACCCACTGTAAGCAAAATCAATACACAAATAACAAATTAGAAAATATTTTCATATTATATTAGGGAAAATCTCTTTAAAACATAAAATGTCCTAAAAAATAAAAAAAATAGGGATGACAAAACCCAAAAATCTGGTAGGAAAAAAAAAATGGTCAAAGATGTAAACACGAAATATGTATTGTTATATAAGAGAAATGCAGGTGAGTACTATGAAATACTACTTCTCAGGCATTAAATTAGCAAAAGCACCATTACCATTCTCCTCCTCAACCCCCTTCTCCTTCAATAAAACAAACTGCATTGGCAAAGCTGTTATAAAACAGTCACACATTGTTGGCGAGAGTAGAAAATGATACCAATATTACGGATTCTTGATGGGTTGACAGGTGTTATTGATATTGCTCAGCTGTTATTTGAAAAGTCAATATTAAGTTTGAAATAACTGAAGAACCAGTTTATATTAATAGCCTGTATGGAACATTCACACAGAAGAATATTTTCAAAGAATTTGAGAAATCAGTAATTCAGTGCAACCTGAAGTAGAATCTGCTAAGATGTGTTACAACTGATGGTGGTAAAAAAATACGTGTGGACCAAGAAAAAGCATAGCTGGACAAAGTTTATGAAAATATAGGGTATTTAAATGGGGAACTTCATTATCTCTGTGGACTTAACCACCATCAAATTTATGAATCTTTGTCAGAAACAGAAGATAAATACCCTGACTTGCCCCACAACACAACAGTTCTGTGGTTTAACAGTGCTAAAGTTTTACTGCAATAATTTGAGTTTAGGATTGAGATTGAAATTTTTCTGAATGAGAAAAACCATCTTCAACCATTATCATCAAACATTGCATTGCCTTGGAAATTAGCTTTTGCTGAAGACTTGATAATCTTTTGTTGCTGTTGAAATTATACGCAGCAAAACATACACCAATTTGACAATTTCTACTTGTATAATTCAGTGACATTGATTACATTCTTTAAGTTGTACAACCATTCTCACCTTCCTTTTCCAAATTGTTCCTCCCCCATTGACATAAACTCACCGTCCCGTAAGTTTCCTATCTAACCTTGATAAAGTTTTTTAAAATTACTTAAACCTAAATTTACCAGGGAAACAATCCTAACACGTGAAATTTCTGCTGTGGTAAAGTCATTTGAGAACTACCATTGCTTGAAACATAAATAATGTCAAGCTGCTATACTCCCTGTACTGTTAAAGTTAACACAAGAAGTGAAATCTCCACTCCCATACAGAAAATACATTTCTAGGAGCTCTTTCATTTTGAGGGGTGGGAAGATCTCCATGCTAGGGCAAATAAAATTTCTATATTTCAAAATCCATTTAACTGTACAGTTGACAAGCTTCCAAGCAATCTTCAATTGGAAGTGATTAATCTATAATGTAATGACATACTAAAAGGCAAATATCAAGAATCTAATAGAATTCTGTAACTGCTTTCTAAATGATGAATATCCTCAATTAAAATCATATGCTCATGGATTGATATTAGTACCTATCTGTGTGAAAATACATTTTAAAAGATGAAATATGTAAAATCTCATTACAGATCATATTAATAGATGAACATTTGTAATTGATTTTGACTACAGAGAATATTAACTTTAAACCCTATTTAAGCAAAGTGTTATTCCCTCCAAAAAAGATAAGAATTGTATTCTCTTTAATCGATCTGTATTTAAAAATGTACTAAATTATTATATTTTTATTTTGTCAAAAAATTTGTATTTTCTCTTATTATATAACTGCCTGTATAAAGTCTTTGTTTTTGCCTCTTGGTACACAAAATCTAAAATATTTAATATCTTGTCCTTTACAGAAAATTTTGCTGAGTTTTGCTCTAGCTGATTTTTTTTGAATATCTAGTTTAAACTGCATATGCCTATCCTGAATTGATATATATGTGTGTGTGGACTGAAGTGCGTGTGGGAGAGGAGTTCCTCAAATACAATTTGAGGATGTTTCTATAAGCAGAAAATCTTCTGGGGAGGCAAATAAAAATGGACGCTATACTAAACATACCTGACGTTCACATCATTTTCAGCTGTTCTCGATGTAGCTATTTCACTTTCAAACAAGCCCTGTCTGGAAGCGCCCCACCCCCACCCCGCAACACTCAAAAGTGGCAAAAAAAAAAAAAAGGACAGTAGAGAGGAAATAATCCCTTGAAACTTCAAACCAGAGGAAGTTATGATGAAGCATACCACTACTCTAAGAAAATATAAAGGCGTTTGAAGCAGACCTGAAATTTTTCCACCAGTATCCTCTCAGGCATTACAACTATATTGCACAACTGTCCTAATTTCAGCTACTTGAGGATTCTTTCTGGAAGCCAGAGCCTGCCCTCCCCAAGCCACTTGAAGGCTTAAAGTGCCAGAGAATTAACCCTCCCTGGGAGCAACCCTCAGCCAATGATCCCTTCAGTGGGATGCCACGGAGACGTATGTTCCATACTGACTTCCAGCTTAGTCCCAGTTGGGCTACAATCAAGCAAATTGACATGGTAAGTTACACTTTATAGGCTGCCCTCCCTTTCCTGTCTCACTTCCCCACTCCACTACCATTGCCCTGGAATCACCTTCCTAGTAAACCACTTGTCCTTCAACCCTTTTCTCAGAATCTGTGACTGATCACACAGACCATGGTCACATAGAATTTAGGCTTTTAAATATATATGTATATATATATTTTGCAAAATATCTTCTACCAAAGCATAAAGAATTGGAGATGGAGGAATTACATAATCTCCTTGCCCAGAAATACAATCTTTACATGTTTTCAATAAAAATTCAGCATATACAGTTATATAGTTAGAAAATTTAAATAGTATACCAAAACCAAAACCCACTGCCGTCGAGTCGATTTCGACTCCTACTGACCATGTGCAAGAGGGTAAAAAAGTAAAAACTGAGAACCTATAACTCCCATCCCATCTCCACAGTTCACTACTAATTCTCTTATGACCTGTCCTACACAAATAAGACTATATCAGAGAAAGAGGGAATCAGTTTTTGATGAAAAGCTAGTTACTAAACAAAAACAAAAACAAAAGTTACTGGATAATATTAAATAAGTTTCTTTAAACCTTGTTCCAAACAATAATTCTGTCTTTTAATATCTTCTATCTTTTTATTAAGATGACCTGTAGTTTATAAAGGTATGCTTAGATGATGATGTGATGACGTTTCTGTGGTCAATGAATAGGCATGGATTAACTCAGTTAACTCACCAGTAAAGACACACATGAAGTCTTTGCTAACTGACAATAGAGACTAGCACTAAAACTCTCACCATATCATTCATGAGAATATTTTCCTTTATAGTTGGCCAACAATTTTACAAATGAGCCTATTAAAACTCTTGTATTGAATTGAACAATCAGTATTTTCAATGCTTTTCGAGCCATGCTTAGAAAAGCTTTTCAACTCTGACATTAAGAAAAAAGTCCCGAGCTTTTATGTTCTCCTGCCTTTATATGTAAATCTTGGATTATACTAATACTTATGTTATGGAAGAAATGAAGTAGCATACAAACTAATGTAGTTTTCCACATTAGAAGTAGGGGACTAATATAGATGGGTTGTGCAGATTATCAGGTGGACCACCAACTAATGAGAAGAAACAGCTCATAAACTAAGAAGCCCACAGAAAGAGGAGTCCACCCAAGACAGAAGGAGACACAGTGCTCTTACAGGAGCTTAACCCTTGACCTTCAGAGTTTTGTATGATATCAACAAGCTGAAGGTGATTTATTCCTCAAGAGAAGGGTCTACTGGATATGGAAATTTTAGTTATTGCCAAGACACAACCCTTTTTGACTTGTTGTTTCTATGAACCCTCCAGAAAAATGCATACACACACATACAACTATGTACCTTCATTTATGAAAAAATATATATAAATATCCAGTTCCCTTGTATAAGCTCCATGTCAACTGGTCCATATTATCATCTGGAAGAGAAAAGTCAGATAAGTGCTCAGGTGTTTTTGAACAAACACCTCAGCTTCCCATTTTCCATCATTCTAGAAATCCATTTCTCCTCAGCTACCCCCTGTGTTACCCATTAGTCTCAACAGAATATATTGATAGCAACTTTTCTCCCAATTATTTGAAATACCACCTGTATGAAAGATAAAATTCCTATGTGCATCTAAATTATTTTCTGGACTCTATTCCTTTGCCTTTACCTTTCTGTTTAGCCCTATATTGGTACTAAACTAATTTAATTTTGAACTGGACAATCATATGGTCTACTATGCTGGGAATGACAACTCGAAGAAGAATGGTTTTGCATTCATTGTCAAAAAGAACATTTCAAGATCTATCCTGAAGTACAACGCTGTCAGTAATGGGATAATATATATACGTCTACAAGGAAGACCAGTTAACACGATAATTATTCAAATTTACACACCAACCATTAAGGCCAAAGATGAAGAAACTGAAGATTTTTACCAACTTCTGCAGTCTGAAATTGATCAATCATGCAATCAAGATGGGCTGATAATTACTGGCAATTGAAATGTGAAAGTTTGAAACAGAAGAAGGATCGGTAGTTGGAATATGTGGCCTTGGTGATAGAAATGATGCCAGAGATCACATGAATGAATTGTGCAAGACCAACGACTTCTTCATTGCAAATACATTTTTCACCAACGTAAATAGTGACTATACACATGGACCTCATCAGATGGAATGCACAGGAATCAACTCGACCACATCTGTGAAAAGAGATGATGGAAAAGCTCAATATCATCAGTCAGAAAAAGGCCAGGGACCAACTGCAGATCAGATTATCAATTACTCATATGCAAGTTCAAGTTGAAGCTGAAGAAAATTTGAACAAGTCCATGAGAGCTAAAGTACGACCTTGAGTATACACTGAATTTAGACACTGTCTCAAGAACAGATTAGACACGTTGAACACTCATGACAAAAGACAGATGAGTTGTGGAATGACATCAAGGACATTATATGTGAAGAAAGCGAGAGGTCAATAAAAAGACAGGAGAGAAAGAAAAGACCTAAATGGATGTCAGAAAAGACCCTGAAACTTGCACTTGACCATTCAGTAGCTAAAGCAAAAGGAAAAAATGATGAAGTAAAAGAGCTGAACAGATTTCAAAGGGCGGTGGCTCGAGAAGATGCAGTAAAGTATTATGATGACATGTGCAAAGAACTGGAGATAGAAAATCAAAAGGGAAGAATACACTCAGCATTTTTCAAGCTGAAAGAATGGAAGAAAAAAATTCAAGCTTCGAGTTGCAATACTGACGGATTCTACAAGGAAAATATTAAACAATGAAGGAAGCATCAAAAGAAGATTGAGGGAATACACAGAGTCACTATACCAAAAAGAGTTGGTTTACATTCAACCATTTCAGGAGGTAACATATAATCAGGAACCAATGGCACTGAAGGAAAAAGTCCAAGGGGCACCGAAAACACTGGTGAAAAACAAGGCTCCAGGAATTGACTGAATACCAATTGAGATGTTGAAACAAACAGATGCAGCACTGGAAGTGCTCACTCATCTGTGCTAAGATATTTGGAAGACAGCTACCTGCCAACAGATTGGAAGAGATCTATATTTATGCCTATTTCCAAGAAAGGTGATCCAACCCAATGGGAAAATTATCAAACAATATCACTAATATCACACGCAAGCAAAATTTTGCTGAAGATCATTCAAAAGCGGCTGCAGCAGTATATTGCCAGGGAACTGCCAGAAATTCAAGCTGGATTTAGAAGATGATGTGGAACCAGGGACATCATTGCTGATGTCAGATGGATCCTGGCTGAAAGCAGAGAATACCAGAAAGATATTTACCTGTGTTTTATTGACTATGCTAAGGCATTTGTGTGGATCATAACAAATTATGGATAATGAGAAGAATAGGAATTCCAGAACACTTAATTGTGCTCATGAGGAATCTGTACGTGGATCAAGAGGTAGTCGTTTGAACAGAACAAGGGGATACTGCATGCTTTAAAGTCAGGAAAGGTGTGTGTCAGGGTTGTATCCTTTCACCATAACTATTCACTCTGTTGCTGAAAAAATAATCTGAGAAACTGGGCTATATGAAGAAGAACAGAACATCAGGACTGGAGGAAGACTCATTAACAACCTGTGTTATGGAGACGACACAACCTTGCTTGCTGAAAGTGAAGAGGACTTGGAGCACTTACTGATGAAGATCAAAGACTAGTAGCCTTCAGTATGGATTACACTTCAACATAAAGAAAACAAAAATCCTCACAACTGGGCCGATAAACAACATCGTGATAAACTGAGAAAAGATTGAGGTTGTCAAGGATTTCATTTTACTTGGATCCATAATCAACACCCATGGAAGCAGAAGTCAAGAAATCAAGACACATCGCATCGGGCAAATCTGCTGCAAGAGGCCTCTTTCAAGTGTTAAAAAGCAAAGACGTCACCTTGAGGACTAAGGTGCTTCTGACCCAAGCCATGGTGTTTTCAATTGCCTCATATGCATGCAAAAGCTAGTCTATGAATAAGGATTACCAAGGAAGAACTGAGGCCTTTGAATTGTGGTGTTGGAGAAGAATATTGAATATAGCATGGACTGCCAAAAGAAGGAACAAATCTGTCTTTAAAGAAGTACAACCAGAATGCTCTTGGAAGCAAGGACGGCGAGACTGCATCTCACATACTTTGGACATGTTGTCTGGAGGGATCAGTCCCTTGAGAAGGACATAATGCTTGGTAAAGTAGAGGGTCAGTGAAAAAGAGGAAGAACCTCAATGAGATGAATCGATACAGTGGCTGTAACAACAGGCTCAAGCACAGCAACAATTGTGAGGATGGCATAGGACCAGGCAATGTTTCGTTACGTTGTGCACAGGGTTGCTCTGAGTCAGAACTGACTGGATGGCACTTAACAACAACAACAACTTTCTATTATGTTTTTCTCTCCGAAGAGCTAGTTTCTCTCATAATCCCTTTTCAGTTATCTTCATATAGCTGCACGACTTTTTCCCTGCCTAAGTTGATTTGGATGTCCTAGGCCTAGGCTGATTCATTAGCATTAGAGGGGAATTGAAGAAATCAAAATAAAGAACTTACACAGTGCTTGATTTCCATAGTTTATAATCTTAATAACGAAACTGTCAGTATTAAACTCTCCTACATGTCTACTAAAATGGGAAGATAAATCTGGTATTGATTGCTGTACATGTGCTTGTGTGTGTGTAAAAACCTCATTAATTAATTTTAAAAATTACTGAGAAGCTAATAGAAACTTTGGTGAAAATTGAGGAAGTAGAAGGTAAAATTTGGAAAACCCTGTACAGGGTAAGGAACCACAGGTGTAATTCCAAAAAAGAAAAAAAAAAAATTGCTTTTATAGAACTCTAAATTCTCTTGAAGAGAATCATCCAGGCTCCAAATCCAGTGGATTTAGGTGGGCAGGCTGGGATAGGGAGTTGAGAGAGCTGAATTGCCCTACATAATTATGGGTGAAATTGTTGAGGGGTGGGACCTGGAGAAAGGGACCATCAGCAAAGTGGGGCATTGCATGGACACAGAGAGGAGACTGAAAAGCCTGGGGGAAGAACAGCCCAAAAGCAGCTTTAGTAGACAAAAATAACTAAACTTAGATTATTAATATTAAATTATTTGCCAAGAGATGTGCTAGCACTTTTCTCCCACTTCTTCACTCTACAGTATATTTAGTAGAGGCTGCATTGTTCACTCTTGTATTTTGTTAAGGTGGATTAATTTTAGAAAACTTGAAAAGGTGAGTTGAGTTCTATGTCTGCGATGACGATGATGTAAGGTAAGACCAGAGTATGTGGAGAAGTTGGAGTTGATGACAGAGAATATCCTGAAAGTGTAAAGCCCTGAGAATTAGCAAGAATTCATGGGAAGTCTTTAAACTTTCAGGTATGTGGAACTGATGGTGTCAAACGAGAGAATGCCAAGGGGTAAGGTTGAACCCAGTTCATATCTGCATATATGGAATAAGTAGAAAATTGTACTAAGCTATATGTATAGACAGATACAGATATAGATGATATAGATATAAAGATATAGATATAAAAAATTTTTTTTTATGTACAGGTAAAGATGATATAGAGATATAGATTTAGATATACATATACACGTATAAATACAGAGAAAGGTATAGATATAAAAAAATAGATGTAGACATGGTATAAATTTGAATTTGGAAAATAACAAGGAGGCCTGCTAGTGTAGTGCTTAAGAGCTCAGCCGCTAACCAAGAAAGGTCAGCAGTTCAAATCTGCCAGCCGCTCCTTGGAAACCCTATGGGGCAGTTCTACTCTGTCCAATAGGGTCGCTATGAGTCAGAAATGGAACTGACTCAGTGAGACCTAACAACGACAACAGAGAAGGGCAGAAGGATCTAGTAGCCCAAGATATGCAAGTTCGGGATGGTAGGAAAGGGGCTGGGATTCAACTTCCTCTTTGTGTTCTTTCCCCTACCTTTTAGAGCCCTTTCCCCCATTGTTCTGTGATGCAGGCTTGGGTCTCTAGGCCAGAGTGTGCAGGCTCAGGGCAGGTGCTCAGTGCTGCCTGAGACAGCAGTGTGCTGCAGAAGATGGAGAAAGATCTCTATTTCCTGAATAGTCATAGTGCCTCATGGGTGAGCTCAAGGTCAACAGCATGAATCATTTTATCTATTTTATTCTTCCTGTGTGGTATAGAGCTCTTCCTTCTTCTTCTTTTTTTTTTTTTCCACTTGAAAAGAAGATACAGAAATTTGTGAAGGAAACCTTAGATTCAGCTCCAGTATAGCTGCACACTTGTTTTCCCTATTCTTCTTTCCACTTTACTAAATCAATTATGTTGTGCAAATAGACGTCAGAGATGAACCCTTTCAGGAAAGATGAAACCATTTTCCTTCTTGGGAAACAATGTGAGCAGGGCTGGACACAGGTCTTCTATCCAAACCTCACAGACCTGGGGGTTGCAGAGGACTCCAGGGGAAAGTCCCAAACACTGGGATTCTCTGTCCCTGGAATATATGATCAAGAGTATATGATATGTGTAGGGAAACAGAGTAACACAATAATTGTTCATCATTCCGCTTCCTATGTCATGTGTCTCTGGGTCAAATCTCTGTCTCAGGAATGATTTTAAGAGCCAGACCGAGCCTCTGAAAGCCTCCGATAAGGGGCTAAATATAGCTCTGGTCTTGGAGCAGAATCCTACGTAACAGCACATACAAGCTCCAATAGGTCAGAGAGTCAGCAGCTGTCCTCAGTAGAGGACTACTGACTGGAATATCTGTGGAGGGCCACAAAAAGAAAGCCATCTTTATTTGAATTTTTCAAAGGGAAGAAAATGAACAGAGTCCCATGAACTTGAGATAAAAAGTCATATTATTCATGAATAACGATGATCTCCTTTGCCTAAAGAGGGATAGTGAGAACTGAGTCCTTACCCTCATTCTTGCAGGGTCAAAACAGTCAAGGGATGAATGTTCTCACCTGACCCCACACTTTCTCAGGATATTACCCTCTCACCAAACTCTGCCACCCCATGGATCCCACTGAATGATCTACCTGCTATCCTCCACTACTAACCTGTCTACTTCACCATGACATATACCACCTTAACGCTGACTCAGTCTGTTTGCTTCCCTTTCTACTGAACTCTGTTCCAGAGAGCACATCCCCAGAGTGTCCCTGTTGACTGGCCTCTTCAGTTCCTACATTTTCAGGTATGCGTGTCTCATGCTTACCTACTTTAGCCTTGTCCCGTAGGCAGTTATCTCACAAGAGCTTGTCCTTTCTACCTTCCCGCATTGCGTTCTCCATAAAGAGTGTCTTTCTTTTCATCATGCACAAGCTTCTCTCTGGGAATACTTTGAAAGCAGGTATTTGGGAGCTAGTAGCTTCTTTATGTTTCATCTTGCCATCCAAGAGTATGTAGAAGTGTGAGTCATAAGGAGGGTGGGCATCCAAATGTGATTGGAGAAACAAAAAGGGGAGGGATCATTTACAAAATAACTGAGGCAAAACTATGAACTGAATTTCTAGGAGAGTCTTAGAATCTACTTGCTGGTGAGGAGGACACCTCATTCCCCCATGCCTTCTGGAGCACTGAAGACAAATCAGAGCAGTTGTTTGGAGAAAGCATCAAGGCTGTGGAATCTACTGCTCCCAAAATAAAATCAAGAGACTTCCTGAGAACCATTGATCTTGGAAGTTCCCAAATTCAAAAGGGAAAACTGAGTAGCCTAAGGACTCTAGCCCCTGAGGAACACCTCATACCACCAAGAATGTTGGTAGTACAAGAGTTAGGGAAACCATGTCTGAAAGACCATCTTTCTAGAGAGTCAAAACTCGAATTGGAGGGATAGCCACGGAGCCAGGCTCATGGCTGTGCCATTGAAGTCCTTCTAGACTCGC
Organism: Elephas maximus indicus; assembly: GCF_024166365.1. Taxonomy (NCBI): domain Eukaryota; kingdom Metazoa; phylum Chordata; class Mammalia; order Proboscidea; family Elephantidae; genus Elephas; species Elephas maximus. The sequence goes on along the minus strand of NC_064829.1, from coordinate 53,017,794 downwards.
ATAGTTTGTCTTCTAAAGACTCAGAGCCCGATGACCAGCATATGTGTGGAGGAGATATGGCCACTTCTCAGGAGTACTACTTCTACCTGGAGGGCAGAGGGAGCAATCTAGTGAGGCAGAAACATAGGGCTTATGGAGGTTCAGGCCCCATTGAGGGGGCAGGACATCAATTTAGACACAAATGTAGAAAAAAAAAAAAAAGTGTTACTTGGCTTGTGGCTGTTTAACTCCAATCTCTGTCTCTGCCTTCACATGGCCTTCACCTCTTATCCCTATGTAGCCTTTAAGCAGCATATATCTTTATCTACTGAAATAGATTTGTCTGATAATGTCTAAAGAAGCAGGCATCTGGCAGTCACCCTGGAACAGATCAACACCAAAAGGAACTTCCACCACGTGGACAGAAAATTTCAGAATTACCTGTTATAGGCCAGTGAGAGATCTCAAATCTTGAGCCATGGAACTCAGACAATTTGCTGCCTATTTGGAAAGAAGTTGGGCTAGCCTAAAAATATGGATAGATTAGATTTATTATTAGCTCAAATCTTTACTTCTCATTCCAAGAATATATACATAGCTAAGATGTTTGCAGTAAAACTGGCAAAATCACATCTACAATAAGCCATTCTACCCTGAGTTGCTGGGTTGGTCTACAGGAGTGAATTTAGTTTTCCCTCTTAAATTCTAAAACTGCAGTTCCTACTCCTTCTTTCAGCCAATGCTTTGTTGTTTTTTTTTTCTTTTTCTTCCTACCAGAAACATTAACATAGTTGCTCAGTAAATATTTGAAGATAGATGAGATAAATAAACCACAAAGACTATCTCTGAATACCTATCACGTGCTCTTATCTACTCCCTCTTTGGAGTCCCTGGGTGGCACAGATAGTTAAGTGCTCAACTACTAACTGAAAGGTTGGTGGTTTGAACCCAGGCCCAGAAGAAAGGCCTGGCGGTCTGCTTCTGAAAGGTCACAGCTCGAAAATCCCAAGATGTGCAGTTCTACTTTGCACACATAGGTCGTCATAAGTTGTAATCAACTGGTTTGGTTTGGTTTACTCCCTTATTGTTTGCCAGAAGCTCTCACCACAAAGCCTGTGCTATGTTCAGGGTGTGAATCACTAGGTCTGGCAGATGGCAGAGATGTTTCTAGGGGAGGGGAGGTGAGCACAGTATCCCAACAGCTCAAAAGGCTGGTGGCTGCCTGACCCTGTGTGCTCTTTAGTGAGGCTGGCCTGGCTGTCCAGCTATAATTGTTTGATGAAGTGTAATCTCCACTAAGCAGTCACAGATCAAAGAGCTCTTGACAATAAATGAAATCAGAAAGGGACAGCAATTTGTCATCTCTCCCTCTAAGCTGACCCCCATGAAGTCAACTCATTAATATAAGAAACCACAAAGGACACACAGCACAGGTCTAGGGCTGGGCCAGATGGCTGAGGGGCACCAGGAAGCAACCCTCTGGTCTTCTTCCCCTCAAAACTCCTCAAATGAGTCCAGGTTTCTGCCTAAAATTCTGCCAGTAAGAGATCAGTCAGTCCTGTATCTCCCTAGACAAATAGCTCCTGAAAAAAATGCAACTGCCCTTGGGGAGGTTAGTAACCCATGATCATTCATGTTTTACTGTGTGCTAGTTTCCTTGGGCTGCCATAACAAAGGACCATAGACTGGGTGGCTTAAAACAACAGAAATTTATTCTCTTACAGTCTTGGAGGCCAGAAGTTCGAAACCAAGGTGTCAGTAGGGCCGCACTCCCTTTGAAGGCTCTAGGGAAGAGTCCTTCCTTGCCTATTCCAGCTTTCTTGCCTAGTTCACCTCGGCTTGTGGCAACATCACTCCAATCTCCACCTTGTCTTTGCAGGGGTCTTTTCTGTGTGTCTTCTTCTGTTCTTATAAGGACACCAGTCACTGGATTTACAGCCCATCCTGATCCGGTATGACCTCATCTTAAAGACCCTCATCTGCAAAGATCCTATTTCCAAGTAAGGTCACATTCTGAGGTTCCTGGTGGACATAAGTTTGTGAGGATGAGGCACTATTTAACTAATTACACTCTGGATTATATTGTCAGTTTTTTCAAGATGACACCTGGACAGAACAGAGGTAATCTTTGAGAATGCAAGTATGAGGTGACACCCTTCCCAATTACGGCAAAACTGATGGTGTGCCACAGAGATTCTGGGGACACATAAAGGCACTGGGAAGGGTCCTTGAGGAATAACACACATAGCAAGTGGCATTGCCAATAAACCAGATAATGCATGTTGAAATGGTAAGGAGAAGAAAATAAAGTGAAAGAAAGAGAAGGTGGAAGGACATAAGGGAGAGAAGGGATGGGAACAACAATTAAGAAAGGGCAATTACTACACAAAGAGTACTTTCTATGTATTCTCCACTATGCCACCCACTCTCATGGATAATCTCATTTATTCTTCACAACAACCCTGTCAGGACTTGATTATCTTCCTATTATACAGATGTGGAACCTGGGCTCAGATGAGTGATTTGATTGAGCTGAGGGTGGGGCAAGAGGGGCAGAGTAGAAGGTCACATAGAACCAGATCCACACTTAGGCACAAGAGGTTCTGCTTACAGGTCCTGCTGTTGGGGTGGGGGTGGGGGAAACAAAGTTTTGAAGCACAGCATCCTTTCTGAAAAAGTACAGTTATCTGCATCTCTAAATGAGTACACAAATGTTTCCCTGAAATTAAACACAAACATTAACTGATAGCCCCGATTATTTGATCAGGCCAGATTGCTTTAGCATAGAAGTCTGTGGCTGAGGAATCGGAGGGAAAGTAATTTTAAGGTTTAGGAGAGGTGAAAGAAAGGCCTGGAACAGGGGGTGTGGTTGAAGATAGGCTGCAAGAGACACCCTCAGGAAAAGGTGTTAGAATCCAGGTACTACGGCAAAGATCTGGGATGGAAACCACTGCAAAGTAATTTTGTCTATGTAGTGCCATCTTCTAGATCAATGTTTTTGAAATTGTGAGCTGACTTAAAAAAAATATGTATGAGTGTGTGTGTGTCAGGGTCGACTTGTTGGCACAAGACAATAAAATGCATACATACATGTATATATGTACATATATATGTACACACATATATGTATGTGTATGTATAAATATGTATACATATATATGTATGTATATACACATGTATGTATGTATCTCCCACCACCACCACGAGTTGCCGTGGAGTCAGTCCAACTCATGGCAATACCTTGTGTATCAGGGTAGAACTATGTTCCATAGGGCTTTCAATGCCTGGCTTTTTAGAAGTAGAATACCAGGACTTTTTTCTGAGGTGCCTCTGGGTGGACTTGAATAGCCAGCCTTTCAGGTGGCAGGCATGTTAACCATCTGTACCACACAGGGACTCCATAGATGTATACATTTATGTGTTTATGTATGTGTATACATATATATACACACACACACATACGTATACATATATGTTTATACATCAATTTATCTACATGTATACACATATATGTATATAGGAGGTCTGGTGGCACAGTGATTAAGAGCTTGGCTGCTAACCAAAAGGTTGGCAGTTCCAATCCACCAGCTGTTCCTTGGAAATCCTGTGGGGCCATCCTACTCTTTCCTGTAGGGTTGATAAGAATCGGAATGGACTGGATGGCAGAGTTTTTTTTTTTTTAGTGTGTGTGTATATTCATATAAAAAAAAAATATATATATATACATATGACCTTCTACTCTGCCCCTCTTACACCACCCCCAGCTCGATCAAGTCACTCATCTGAGTCCAGGTTCCACAACTATATAAGAAGATAATCAAGTCCTTATAGGGTTGTTGTGAAGAATAAATGAGATTATGTGTGAGAGTGGGTGGCACAGTGGTGGATACACAGAAAGTACTCTTTGTGTGGTAATTGCCCTTTCTTAACTGCCATAGAGTCAATTCTGACTCATGCTGATCCTACAGAACAGAGCAGAACTGCCTCATAGGGTTTCCAAGGCTGTAAATCTTAATCTTCACAGAAGCTGAGTGCCACATATTTCTCCTGCAGAGTGGTTGGTGGATTTGAACCACTGATTTTTGGCTAGGAGCTGAGCGCTTAACCACTGCACCACTAGGGCTTCTCTCTCTCTATATATATATACATACACCTCTCTGTCTATATATATACATATACATACAAAGAAATAGAATAGAACATAATAAAGTACATGTAATAAGGATAAATATTATTTCATAAAACTTTGGTTTCAGTTAAGGATATTTGTGTGAGTTTGTATACTGGATGGTGACGTTAGGACATTTCACGATCAGATTTTAGTGTACGTGAGGTTTATTTGGGGAGCTTGTTAAAATTCATGACTGAGCCTCACCTTTACTGACTCAGGAGCTGTGGGATGGGTCCCAGAAATTTACATTTTTAATAAGCTCCTCCAAAGCCACACTTTGAGAAATGCTGGTCTTGGGTAATCCTTGCAGGGAAAAATCTGTCTGAGGATTCACTACAGCTCAGACCCACAGAATGGGAATAGCTGGACATTTGCCCATTTGGCATTTAGTTCTTAGGAATTTGCTTGGTAACCACTAACACATTGCATTTCACTAAATACTCTGAGGGACATGAGCTTGGCAAAAACTTTTTCAAAGTTTGATAAGGGGCAATTTGAGATATTTCTCCCAACATTACATATTGCTGGCCCAAAATACCGCCTGAACTTCAGATAATTAGAGCCAAGGATCAAAGTTGGAGAGAAGAGTCCAAAGTCTGGTACAAGGCCTGAAGAAAGCTGAGAGGTGGCTGGAGCTAAATAAATGCAGAAACTGAGTGGGAAGAAAGGAATAGAGACAGAAAGAGACCCACCGTGCTTTCTGAAAAAAACATTCATCCATCCAGCCGGCCATTCATCCACCTAAAAATCCATTCATTCATTAATTTATTCAAGTATTGAATGTGGACCTGGAATCACCCAGCCTGGGTTACAATCGGACTCCGAAAATTGGAGTAAGTTACTTAAACTTTCTTTATTACAGGGTCTCCATATGCGAATGGAAATAGTACCAGTTCCTTCCTCATAAGGCAATGAGAAGTTTAGGTTAAATAATATATGCAAAATGCTTGGAGCACTGCTGGACACAGGGCAAGCACTCAGTAAGTGTTGCTATTGTTATGCCTGAAACATTCATTTGCTGTTTTCCCTGAGATGAGCTCTGGGACTTGGGCTGCCTATGGGTGACTAACCATAGCTCCCACATACACGCCTGGGGCTTCTCTGTTCCTTAAAGTGAACATCCCATCTCCTCAGCCTGCTATACTACCCTTCAGAAGCAGGTGACGCTGCCTTTCTGGCTTCATTTGCTGCAGAAACATAGAGTGACATGTGTGTCTTAAAATACACCATTCACTTTCTGGAAAAATAAACTCTACCTGTTGCAGCAGATGAACTCCTACTCTATCTTCAAGGGTTTGCTCAGAGCTGACTTAATTAATAAGCTTTTCATAACCTTTCTTGCACTCTTCCCATGGATCCTTGTTAATCACTCACTCAAGGCATTTCCTTACTCTGTTATCATAATGATTTTTGCATTGATATTTGCTGACCTATCAGGCTGAGTCTCCATTTGCCTTGTAATAGGTCTTAACAATCACCATTCAGGCATGTGACATGACACTTGTTTTATTATCATGACTCCAGTTCTTCTTTTACTTTTTTATCAGATAACTTATTCTGTCAATTTTTGCAAAATCAGTTTAATTCAGTGATTTTGCAGTCTAATTTGGTTATTAATATCTTGAAAACTACCCAGTTTATAATCTCAAGCTCAGTTCTTCCTTCATCCACAGCTTCTCTCTCTCTCTCTTTCTTTTCTCTCATTCCCACTGCTATCATTACAAGACTTTTCTGCAGCCAGATATGGCTTCTGAAAGCAGGGAAAGAAAAAATATATATATGGTAATTGTGGTAAAATACAGGCAATATTCAGCTTTATTCTGGCTTCCCAGCAAGGAGGACACAGAGAGAAGGACTAGATCTCCCTTCCATCCATACCAATTCAGTGACTCCTTGTCCTCTGCTTGGCTAACCTCTGTGACCCTTCCCTTGGGGATTATAAGGACCAGGTTGGTCTTCTTCAAGACTCTATGAGCTCTATGGGGAACTGGTATGGAATATCACACACTCTCCATTCTGTAATATATACTGTACCACAGTGCCTTCATAGTTCACATCCTCAGAAACTTCCAGAGGAGGAGTGCTGGTCCCTGTGCTGATCTACTCCTCCTGACTTTAGGGGATATGTACAGCACCCTCCCCCCTACGGTGACCTGGGAAATAGATTCCTCATATTTTCCAAAACTTACCACTCTGGTTGCAAAAGCTACCAAATCAATTCCGAATTCCTTGGAAATGTGAAGCACCACCTCCTCCACCAATTTTTTTTTCCCCCTTGGGAGTTGACTACTTGGAATTGAGGCTTTTTTTTTTTTTTAACTAAAAGGTCCCATCACAGTGATCAAAGTATCTTCTGCTTAGTCCTTGGATATGGCCAACTAACATGGTGTGTAGGGTGGGGGAGTAAGAGGTTCTGGTTAATATTTCATACTGTTATGTTAAATTATAAGTATCTATAAACCAGGAAACATATTTATCTATGCTACGTATGAACAGAATGTCTGGCAAATAATTGGAATGTAATAATTGTTTATGAAATGGAAGAATAGCTTGAGGCCTTCTGCCCATGCTATAAGTGATTTCTAAGAGAATTTGACCAAACTTTAGTAGGCTCTCAGTCAACTCTAGGATCTTTGCCATCAGTAGTTGAAGCCAGAGCTTCATACAAAGAGCAGATCCCAGAATTGGTGGTTTGGGAATAATAATGTCAGACTGGAAGCTAAAAGTATTGTGACCACTGATTGACTATGGAAGATAAAAAATATTCTTAGCCTCTATTGTCCTCAGTTTTGTTTGTCAAATGAAAGGATGATTCAAAGTTTCCCTTCAGCTTTAAACATTTCATGCATCTATTGCCATGTTTTTCTTAGTTTATGGCTTTAAATAAACCACTTAAGGACTCACAACCTCAGATACTCAACTAAATCATGAAGAAGCTGAATTGTGTATTTACTTATTCACTCATTTATTTATTCAGTAGTAATATATTGTTGGGTTTCTGCTTTAGAATCATGGGGAGGGATGGTGAGATTTAAGAACTCTAATTGCAGATTTGGCATTAATTTCTACTAGGGTGGGTGCGACCTCAGAAATGAAGGCAATGTGTGTTACCCCTCACTTGGTTCAGGGACTTCGGGGCCAGTGGAACTCTTTCAGATCCAGAGCTCTAACGGCATGAAGGATTAGGTTTAGACTCTAGACTCTATGTTACAATCTGGTCAAATTTGCTCCACTTTCTGCTTGCAGATCCTCAAGTTTGGAGCCAGCCAAGAGACAACATAGATGGCAAGTTAAAGGGCTCTCAGCAACATAGGGATTTGCTCAAGTCAGCTTGGTACAGCTCCCCTAGGTTAAAGCATCAATTTTTCCTCCAAGGGGCCACCGGAAGCCTATGAGAGTACTCTCTGGGGTCTTCCATGGGATCATGGCCAATTACAGCTACTTCTCCTAGGAGGTAACTGCATTATTCTCCTCAGTTCACCTTCTCACAAGACTTTGTTAACAACTTTTCCTGAGTCAGGTCCATTGTGACCTGTCCTGCTCATACACTTGTTGAACCCTATTATATGCATCCATTGTGATATTGGTGAAGAATGTTGAATATACCATGAACTGCCAAAAGAAGGAACAAATCGGTCCTAGAAAAAAGGCAACCAGAATGCTCCTTGTTGCTGTTAGTTGCACTTGAGTTGATTCTGACTCACAGTAACCCCAGGTGACAGAATAGAACTGCTCCAGAGGGTTTTCTTGGCTGTAATCTTAACAGATGCAGATCACCAGGCCTTGTCTTCTGTGGTACCACCAGGTAGGTTCAAACCACCAACATTTAGGCTAGCAGTTGAGTGCAAACCATTTATCCCACCTAGGGACCTTAGAATGCTCCTTAGAAGTGTACATAGTGAGACTTTGACTCGCTTATTTTTCACATGTTATCAGGAAAGGCCAATTGCTAGAAAAGGATATCATGTTTGGTAAAGTAGAGTGGTCAGCAAAAATGAGTGAAATCCTCAGTGAGATGGATTGACGTAAGAGCGACAACAATGGACTCAAACATACCAATGCTTATGAAGATGGCAGTGGACAAGGCAACATTTTGTTCTGTTATACATAAGGTCACCGTGAGTTGGAGCTGACTCAACAGCAGCTAACAGCAACAACAAATCATGTGCCAAGTATAGTATATCGTGGTGGCAGTGGTAGACATAAAGATAGAAAGACAGAGTCAATTTCTTCAAGAAGGCTACAGCCAGAAAGAGAAAAATGCAACTATAGCGCAACAGGAGAGATGTTGCAGTAAAAGTATGAACTGAAGGTTCTAATGATGCAGAGAGCAGGCTTGACAGAAGAGGTGACAATTGGGTGCTAGGTTTTGAGTCAGTAAGAATGTTTCAGGAACCTGGACCAGGTGACCCAGCATACGATGGTCAATGTCAGGACCTGAACCCATGTCTCCAGTTCTCAGCCCATTAGTCTCATTAGTAATAATAATGTCACATTAACTTTCATTAATCCACTACTTGAATAAATTAGTTTTACATGAATCATCTTAATAGGAGCTCATGATAGTTGCTAATTGAGATAAGTATCAATAGTTATATCTTTTTTTTTTCCTTAAATTAATATTGGAGAAAGTATATCAGATTAAAAGTCCAAGTAGTAATAGAATATTATTGCTAAGCAGGGCTTTAAAGACAGTCTTCATTAGCTCCCTCATTTTACAGACAAGAGACCAAAATGGATAAAGTGACTTTTTAGAAAAAGAGTCATGTAAAATTAAAACGCTCAAGGTCACTTTATGAACCTGTGTGTAGAATTCAGTTCTCCTCGTCCTAAGGTTGGAAAGATTTTCACTAAACGACCTGCTTCTCTAGGCACAGGGCTAAACTGCTTCTATTCTAAGACAGACACTCATCAAGGACACAAGCAGATTAAATGCTGTAGTGTATCTTAGCATAGGTCCTGATTTGGAGGAGAGAAGAGGGCAGAGTGCAGGGAGGAGGAGGAAGAGCACAGGAAGCCAGCTTGGGCAGCACCTCTGCCTGTTGATATCCCAGCTTCTGAAATCAGCTCTCCTGTCTCCCATCCCAGCCAATAGGGTAGCCAGACAGTAAACTACTTACTTTAAATTATGTTCTCATCTCACTGACTGTGGGGCACAATTTTCTTGTATTTTCTGATAAGGCTGATAATGAAGCGATCAGTCTATAGGATTCTGGAGTGGCGGTGAACCCGCATTTGCGTAATGATATTATAGCGTCTGTCGAACCCGCTAGCAGTGATACATCCATATGCGAGAAATATAGGTCAGCAAAGATGCAGCAGCAATGAGGGAGGCAGGGCTATTCACTTATTAGAGTAAGAAAGGTCTCCTCTATCCTTTAGCTCAGCACGACAGAAATAAATGGAATGGAATGGATCAGGGGGTTCTATTGGCTTTTGAACAATTCAAAGGAGATGCATCAATTCTGTCTCATGGTTTAAATTCAGTTCAAAGTCTACTTAACTCTTTCATTTCCATTGATGAAGAGTATCCCTCCTACATTTCTCTATCTAATTCAGATTTCCAACCTTCAGTTTTTGGCTTTTTTATTCTGTTTATTGTTTTTATTTTCATTTGGGTACTTCATTTATTTAGTATACTTTTTCTGTGACCTTCTTCCCATTCTGTCTCTGGATCTTGTGTGCAATACAATAAATCTTGCTTCTCTTATAAGAATTGTACATTGGCCAGTGGCAAATTTCTTGCTTTGTTTTTCCCCTGGAAAGCACTTAGCACAGCACCTACTAAGGGTGGACACACACGTGAACACCTTCCAGGACCCAGCTGAATTGAACTGGGGTTTCAGTACTCCCACAGAATTAAATTCAAGGAGGCAAAAGGATGTTAAGAGACCACTTAGGTTATCTCAGAGCGAGGCAACAGTACAACTACAGCATCTGGATGAACTGGCAGGATACTTTATTGTTAGAATTCTAACATGATATACACATTATCTCACCTAAAAACTAAGTCTTCTAACACCAATTTGAAGACATCTCACCATACCTTATTGTTTGTATTGTTAAAAAGTAAGTCCTGTTACATGCTACAACATGGATGAACCTTAAAAAGATTATGCTGAGGGAAACAGGTCAACCACGAAAGGACAAATATGGTATGATCATATAATCTCACTTACGTGAAATAACAATAGGCAATGTTTAACAATGGTCATGGGGGTGGAAAAAGGGGGATGGGGAATTCATTGTTTAGGAAGCAGTGAGTTATTGTTTACAGTGCTGGGTAATTTAGTAATGATTATGGCTGATGGTTGCACAACATGGTTAACGCAGTTGATATCATTAAATTGTACAACTGAAAAATGTTGAACTGGCAAATGTTGTGTTACATGTATTTTTATAATGAAAATAATGCACCCCAGGCTGTTTGCTATCAGTACACCAAGAAACAATGATTATCTTTTAATGAATTAATGATTATTTATAAATAGAAATTAATTTATATTACTTGCATATGTATAGACGAAGCAAAGGAAGTATATATATATATAAAAAAAAAAAAAAGCCAAGACCAAACCCACTGCCGTCAAGTCGATTCCAACTCTTAGCGACCCTATAGGACAGGGTAAAACTGCTCCATAGAGTTTCCAAGGAGCACCTGGTGGATTCGAACTGCTGACATTTTGGTTAGCAGCTGTAGCTCTTAACTGCTGCGCCACCAGGGTTTCCAAAGAAAGCATAGTATATATAAGAGGAGATTTGTGTATGTGTAGACGAAGCGAGGTAAGTATACTATACGTAAGAAGAGATTCATTTATTGGCACATTTCCTATACAAATATTGTCTTAAATTTACATATTAGACTACCCTGAAGAAAAATATGCACAAGGCATACACATATATAATGCACTCACATTCACTTATATATATATACTCACACGCCTCTTGCACAGATTAGGCTAATGTCACCTTGATTATAAGGACAACGATTTGGGATAACTGGAAGGCAAAACCCCTGATTGCCTGGGAGTGACTTCATCTGATGATTTTGTGAACAGACTGCAATTGGGCAAGTTGTTTAGCACAGGGTTGATTTCAAAGATAACATGCTAACCAAAAGAACCAAACTCTTGGCTCAAAGTAGCAGGGCTCTGCAGCCTTAGTTAACTTAACTTGTGGCAAGGAAAGGAACTTGAGGTTTGACCAGTTCCCAGGAACTAGGGAAGCTGGATTACTCCAAATGAAAGAGTTGGACTAGGATAGGATACAAAAATTTATTTCTCTTCTGGTGGATACCTCAGCCTTCTTTGTTCTTGATCTCTGATCTCTGGGCTGCCTTCCCATCATCTCCAGGCTCTGCCGCCCTTGCCAGTTGGGATCATGGCCATAGAGTGGAGTCAATGAAGAAAATGCCTGAACCTAAGAATACCTAAGGCAAAAAAATAAAGCTAAATCACTGCCACAGATGGGGAAAGAAAATTATATTTTCCCTTTCCTTAACTATAACTGAAAACTTTATTGTTGACTGCCCATCATACTGAATGATGAGATCGTGCCTCAGTGTTAGGTGTTTTTTTTATAGCCATTGTCTCCATGGTGGGGTTTGAATCATTTTCTGGTGCCCTTACTTCACCTTGTTGACCCAGGGTCTGGGGTCACTAGCAGATGAAAGCAAGCATTTCGAGAAGCAGTTGGCCAGTACTATTTGGAAATGTGACATTTTTATTTGGAATAAGCAACATGCCACCCTTCTCTCCCCCCTAATTTTCAAAAACAATATACGTTAGATTACCATGCACACGACAGCCATGTGAAATGGGAATGACTGTTCCTTAGCCTGATTGCCTTGTTTTAGAGAACAAATGGGGGAAAAAATGGGATTTGAATGCTAGTGAGACCATCTGTTTATTGATTGTCTAAAAAACTTAAGCAATTGCCCCAGAATCTTGGATAGAATTGAAACTTGGAACTCCCTTGTTGTTATCTATTGTATGTCAGAATTTTTGCAGTAACTGAAATGTCACCATTTTTCTTGGAACAGTATTCTGCTGGCATCATTTAGTTTCTTTATTTTAACTGATGATTTTCATTTCTCATTTTGTTTCCAACTACTTCTGAAAATGCTTCTTATCTAGCAGATAAGAACTTTGTGGGAAATTATTTGGTTTATGGGACTTAGTCATATATGATATGTTCTGTTTATTTGGGAGGAGTGGAATGTGGGAGAGGAGAATGGAAGTTTGGCTTGTTTTCACTAATCATTGCCTTGGTATTTTGCAAGATTGATGGCTTTCTTTCTTAAAAGGCATTGTCTGGCCCGGTTTCCACAAAGGCAATTGAAATCTGACTCAGGACTTTAAAAAATCTCAGTGACCTCATGACTCACTCCACCTCTTTCTTGATCTTTTGCTATTATGTTGATGTGGGTGTCACACACTAACATTGGTCAAGAATTTTGTTATTGTTGTTGTAAGTTTAACCTAAGCTAAATCCATAATTTGTACCCTTGTGATACAACATTGCCCAACTTTGGATACTATGTTTTCATTTTCCATCCTAACTTTAATTTGGCATTACCAAAAAGTATAAAACATTATTCAAAGTCAACTTCAGGAGGGGAAAATATATATTTTGTATTTGGTACTAAAACATATCCTTTATTTTTTGTTTTGTTTTGTTTTTTGGAGGGGGGAGTTTGTGGGTGGGGTGGGAGGAACTGTTTGAATTTAAACTATCATGGATTTGAGTACAACCTATTTTGATATTATAGCATTCAAATCAGTAGTTTGTTTACATTTAAGAAGTTTTCAAACTCACTTGAGTGAGTAGGCACTGCTGTTTTTGTGGTATTTCTACCATGTGTTCTTTTATGAAAAAAAAAGAATGACAACAACAAAAAAAAGTATAAGCGAGAGTATGATGGGAACGTTCCCATCACCACAGTTCTTCAAAACACAAAGACTTATTCATTTGTGACACTAATAAAAATTGAATAAAAAGAATGAAATTGAAAGAGATATCTGGAACTAATATTTAGGTATGGATAATAACCATAGTATAGAACAGGGGTCAGTGAGCACTTACTCTAACTTTTGTGGGCCAAGAGACTAAATCCTAGATAATACGTAGAAAATAATTAACAAGATAATTCTCTCTTGTTAACTATATAACAAGAGAGAAAACAACTTGCTACTCAATTTCTTAATGATGAAATTCAGAAATGGTTTTTGGTGGGTAAATACATATAATGGGCATATATATAATACATAACATATTTACACTCATATGTATACATACACATGTACTTAAAAAAAAGGTACCAAAAATCAAACTTGTTGCCATTGAGTTGATTCCGACTCATAGTGACCCTATAAGACAGAGTAGAACTGACCCATAGGGTTTCCAAGCCGTAAATCTTTACGGAAGCAGACTACCACATCTTTCTCCCATGAAGTGGCTGGTGAGTTCCAACCACCTACCTTTCAGTTAGCAGCTGAGCACTTTAACCACTGCATCACCAGGGCTCCTTGTACTCAATATAGATATTAAATATGTATGTTGAGTATATGTAATTATACCCAATTATAATAATTTAGTATAATTTTTTGTAATATAGGTGTACTAATTCCATTTTTTTTTTAATGAGAAAAATGGAATTCATTTTTTAGGGCAGGGTAACATTTCACTGATAAACTGGACTATATGAAGAAGAACACAGCATTAGGATTGGAGGAAGACTCTTTAACAACCTGCATTATGCAGATAACACAACCTTTTTGCTGAAAGTGAAGAGGACTTGAAGCACTTACTGATGAAGATCAAAGATTATAGCATTCAACATGGATTATATCTCAAGATAAATAAAACAAAAATCGTCACACATGGACCAAAAAGCAACATCATGAGAGATGGAGAAAAGATTGAAGTTGTCGAGGACATCATTTTACTTGGATCCACAATCAACACCCATGGAAGCAGCAAACAAGAAATCAAATGACACATTGCTCTGGGCAAATCTGCTGCAAAAGACCTCTTTAAAGTGTTGAAAAGCAAAGACGTCACTTTGAGGACTAAAGCGTGCCTGACCCAAGCCATGGTATTTTCAGTCGCCTCAGATGCATGTGAAAGCTGGACAATGAATAAGGAAGACTGAAGAAGAACTGATGCATTTGAATTATGGTGTTGGTGGAGAATATCGAATATGCCGTGGACTGCCAGAAGAAAGAACAAACCTGTCTTGGAAAAAGCACAGCCAGAATGCTTCTTACAAGAGAGGATGGAGAGACTTCATCTTACTTACTTAGAACATATTATCAGGAGGGACCAGTCCCTGAAGAAGCACATCGTGGTTGGTAAGGTAGAGGGTCAGTGAAAAAGACAAAGACCTTCAAGGATATGGACTGACACAGTGGCGGCAACAATGGGCTCAAGCATAGCAATGATTGTGAGGATGATGCAAGACCAGGCAGTGTTTTGTTCTATTATAAACAGGGTTTGAGTTGGAACCGACTCAACGGCACCTAACAACAAAATTTCACTACATTGAGGTCTAAAGTTAGTGTTCCCCATTGTCAAATCATTCATAAATGTCCATCTGTAAAATAATTCTTAGCTTGCTGTCCTGAGGCAGTGAGCCAGATTGGGTCCACAGGCTATGATTTACCAATTGTCCAATTCACAAATTTTACTCATATTATTTGTCCATTTTTAAATCTAACAGTTTTTCTGCCACCAGGGTTCCAATTAAAATACCCCTAAATAATTATAACTGACTTAGATTCTGTTTGCTAAATCAGCAAATAATCTTAAATATGAATGTGCATAAGGTCCAATATCTTCATCGTTCAGATTATGCAACTGAGGCCAAAGAATTGAAATGCCTTCCCATGTATATTTTTGGCTACGGGAAGTACAGTAGGACAGTTCAGGAACCCTTGGCAGCCAGCCCTATGCTTTGTTCTACAGCTTGTAGTGGCAGGATTGGGATTTAAAAACAGGCAATGAGGTTTCAGATCCTGTGCCCTTCACCAACAGATTCTACTACGTCTCAGAATTGAGTCCCCCTCTCTTGAATCCTAGGGCTGTTTTCATGCCACCATAGTCTACTTTCCTTTAGATTGTGGAGTACACATTCTGCTTGCTTAACAAACAAAAAACCATCAACAAAGAAAACACAAATGTGAAATGAGTGGATACATCAATTGAATCTGCCATCAAAAATAGACACTACCACTTAAAACGTTGAAGGTATTGGGACCAAAATCCCAGATCTGCAATGGTCTTCTATTTGAAATTGTATTATTGGATGGTCTGATGAGCCCTTATACCAGTGCATAAAGGTGTTTCAAAAGTGCATGACACATGTCATTACAACAAATGACTCTGGCTCAAAAGCTGAACAAGTTCACTGGCTTCAATAAATTGTAGTATTTCTCATCTCTCACCTGCGTTGGGCATACATAGCTCCAGTATCCACGGAAGGTGACTGACATTTCAGAATAAGACTTTTCTTTTTTTATTTTTAAGTTTAATAGTTTTTTTCTCCTTCCACAAAGAATACAGATTAATTTTTCATTAAGTACACATGGAGATATCTTGCAAAGATACTTTAGAACTCCCCATAGACACAAGATAATTTGCCTCCACTCCATCATCAAATGAAAATGAAATGCTAGTTTGGGGACCAAGAAAGATAGGCCAAGACAGTTGAATTATTCACATTTGAAGGTTTCCAGTTCAAATGTTTTGCAAGCTCATTTGCAGCTGGGTTGCAGCAGGCTCCATCCGTGTCTGTCTAATGAAACTCATGCTGAAAATCTCAGTTGGAAGTTCAGGGAATCAGGGCCATTCATCAAACCTCATCATAATTATTTAATAAGCAACATTAAATGTTCAGTCAAGTCTTTAACTCATCAGTTCAGTTATCACAGTTTACTGCATGCAAACATCATTTACAAGGTTTCCTGCTGAACGATAGAGGATAGAAATAAACCCCATAAATTAAAGCGACACTCAAAATAACCTCCTGCCTGCCCACCCCATCTCACCTTTCCTATGCTTGAAAAGGGCTCCTCAGATAAGCTTCCTCATGAGAAAGGTGGGTAAACTCATTGCCATTGAGTTGATTCCGGTTCATAGCGACCCTATAGGACAGAGTAGAATTTCCCCATAGCGTTTCCAAGGCTGTAATCTTTATGGAAGCAGACTGCCACATTTTTCTCCCATGGAGCGGAGGTGGGTTCAAACTTCTGATCTTTTGGTTAGCAGCCAAGCGCTTTAGCTACTGTGCCACCAAGGCTCACCATTGCCATTGAGTTGGTTCCGTGGGTAGTAGGGAGTCAGGTTCTCTCTCTCTCTGTGCATGCGCCTGTGTCTGCACTTGTTGTGCTAGTAAAGATTTAAATTTTTCCAAGGTTGGAGGGGGCTTTCTGCTCCCAGTCTGTCTAGCTGGTACCTATATGCCTCACTCAAGGAGAGAGGTGAGCATTTTTGTTAACACACCTGGTTCTTGTTTCCTTTTCCTGTGATAATTAGTACACATGACCTAAAGGATAGAATTGTCTACAGAGGTAGGACTTGAAAGCAAAGAAAGGGAGGAAAAGGAGGAGGAGGAGGAAGAGGAGGGAGAAGAAGGAGGGGGAGGAGGAAAAGGAAGATGAGGAGGATGAAGAGGAAGAAGGGAAATGAAGAAAAGGAAAAAGCAGTCTTTAAAGCTGAAGTTCTCACCTGAGCTCTCATGACACAATGATGGACTGTTACATATCATGAGGGGTATCACAGGCAACTTACTACTAATAACAGGGTACACATTTTGTGAGTAATTTACTCTTAAAATATAGTAGAGTGGATTGAAGTTTATTCCTGTTAAAACATCATTCTCTCATATGAATTCTTTTATGGTTTCTTGAGAGAGAGAGTAATGTTTTGATCACATCGTTGTTGTTATTAGGTACCGCAGAGTCAATTTTAACTCATAGCGACCCATGTGACAGAGTAGAATTGCCCCATATGGTTTTCTGGGCTGTGGTCTTTACAGGAGCAGATTGTCAGATCAGTTTCCCACAGAGCCATTGTATCTTAGTACACATATTTTCATAAAACCCAGTCTGTTCATCTAGGTTACAGCTGTTGGTATGCTGGGTGTACAGAGATCTGATTCTGGGGTGTACATGTACAGATGAGAACTGTTGCCTTAGGGGACTTTTAAAGAGAGAAATTAGGGACCCAAAACTTTATTTGGGGTCCTCACTCCAGTGGTTCCCATAGAATGACTGTAGCATTTGTTGACTGTCATTTAGACTATCAATGACCAGTGAGCTTCCCCAGCTTTCTTGGGCAGTTGAATAAACAATAGTTGAGGATACAAAAGGTCTAGGTTTTAATGCTACTTTTTCCTTAACTAGCTAGGTATCCACTTGAAAGCCTTGGTATTCTTAATTACAATTGTTGTGTTGTTAGGTGCTGTCGAGTTGGTTCCGAGTCATAGCGACCCTACGTACAACAGAACGAAAACACTGTGTGATCCTGCACCATCCTCACAATTGTTATGCTTGAGCCCATTGTTGTAGCCACTGTGTCAATCCATTTTCTTCAAGGTCTTCCTATTTTTCACTGGCCCTCTACTTTATCAAGCATGATGTCCTTCTCCAGGGACTGATCCCTCCTGATAACATGTCCAAAGTATGTGAGGCGAAGTACCGCCATCCTTGCTTCTAAGGAGCATTCGGGTTGTACTTCCTCCAAAACAGATTTGTTTGTTCTTTTGGGAGTCCGTGGTATATTCAACATTCTTTGCCAACACCACAATTCAAAGGCATCAATTCTTTTTCAGTCTTGCTTGTTCACAGTTCAATTTTCACATGCATATGTGGCAATTGAAAACACCATGGATTGGGTCAGGCACACTTTTGTCTTCAAAGTGATGCCTTTGCTTTTCAACACTTTAAAGAAATATTTTGCAGCAGATTTGCCCAATGCAATGAGTCTTTTGATTTCTTGACCAGTGCTTCCATGGGTGTTGATTGTGGATGAAAGTAAAATGACATCCTTGACAGCTTCAATGTTTTCTCCATTTATCATGATGTTGCTTATTGGTCCAGTCATGAGGATTTTTGTTTTCTTTACTTTGAGGTGTAATCTATACTGAAGACTCTGGTCTTTGATCTTCATCAGTAAGCACTTCAAGTCCTCTTCACTTTCAGCAAACAAAGTTGTGTTATTGCATAGGGCAGGCTGTTAATGAGTCTTCCGTCAATCCTGATGCCCGTTCTTCTTCATATAGTATAGCTTCTCAGATTATTTGTTCAGCATACAGATTGAACAGGTATGGTGAAAGGAAACAACCTTGACACACACCTTTCCTGACTTTAAACCACACAGTATCGCCTTGTTCTTTTCGAATGACTTCTCTTGATCTATGTACAGGTTCCTCATGAACACAATTAAGTGTTCTGGAATTCCCATTCATCGCAATGTTATCCATAATTTATTATGATCCACACAGTCGAATGCCTCTGCATAGTCAACGAAATACAGGTAAACATCTTTCTGGTATTCTCTGCTTTCATTCAGGATCCATCTAACATCAGCAATGATTATAATTAGGGTGCCACCTTTCTGTAAAAATTGTATTAAACGAACTCTTAAATCAGAAATCCTTTTAAAAAATAAAATACCCTTCATATCTTGATGTTTCTAGTTTCTGCCTCAAGCATTAATATATATACATGAATATATAATTATACATTGATATTTATGTGTATCTATACATATGCATATACATTTAAGAAGTTCCAATAAAAAGGAATGATTAATACTTTAAAACTACGTGTTATGATTGTGGACTCTTGGAGAGGTGCTCCCCACAAATGATGCCAATTGAATATTCATGATCTCTCCATGGATGATCATTGCACATTAAAATAAAACACTGATATCCTGCCAGTCATAGTGGGATTGTGGATACGTTGCATTAAAATGTGCTCTTGGAATTGCTGTTTCAATGATTTCAAGGCCTCATTTTTTTTTTTTTTTCACTTTCTTTGTACCAGTTTCACTGGGTCCCACTCAAGCTACGGTAGCTGTTCCTTCAGATCAAGGTCCCCCCATCGTTAAAAAAAAAAAAAAAAAAAATGCTGTCGAGTCATTTCAACTCATAGCAACTCCATAGCAGAGAGTAGAACTGCCCAATAGGGTTTCCAAGGCTGTAGCCTTTATAGAAGCAGACTGCCACATCTTTCTCCTGCAGAGTGGCTTCCAATAGCCAACCTTTCGGTTAGCAGCCAAGCACTCAATCACTGAGCCATCAGGGTTCCTTCCCCCTCCCCATAAAGTCTTCTAAATATGCTGTTCCCTCTCCCTGAGCTGTTTCTCTCAGATCCCTCCAGCCCACATACCTGGTCATCTTACAGTTGTTTCAGATTTGATATCTATTGATGCCCCTAAACCAGTCAAACCCCTCCCCCCACCCACTCCCTGCTTTCTGCTATTAAAACACTGTGTTTTCCCCTTTCTTGGACTTATTACAACAGTAAACTTAGATTTGTTTTACTACATTCATTGATTGCCTGCCCTGTTAGTTTATTATAAGTGCCACAAGGTCAGAGATTAAGTCGGCTTTGTCATTGCTATATTCCCAGAGCCTCACTCAGTGCTTAGTATGTTACGGGAAATCAGCAAATGTGTGTTGAAAGGACAGCTTGCTCCTGCTGCTCCACTAGCTCCAAAGCTCCAAAAATAGGCAACACAGAAGGCGCTACTCATCACCCAGCTCATCCGGTGCACATGTATCCATTATGGCCCTGCTCTAGGCCAGGTTGTGGGATATAGTCATTCAGAAGACAGACACATCATTGCAGTGAAAGCGAGATGAGGAGGATTTAAACCATCAGAGAGAAAAATCAGAGGACATTCTAGGTAGAAGAGGAAGAACACAGGAGTGTAAAGAGGAAAGAGGATAGTCTGGTGAAAATGCTCCAATCAGTTTCATTGGTGTGACGATTCTTCGGGGCAATGATGGAATTAAGGCAGGAAATGTCTGTGAGAATCACAGCGTGCATAATTTTTACACTAATATAAAGTGATTGATCATAACTTTGTAGGAAGTAGACCACCATTCAAACTTTGGTCTTGGCTTAGTTACTAGGAGTTCTTTATAACTTTATTTGTGAAATATGTAGGGAGGTTGCTGGGTGGTTCAAATGGTTTGTGCTCAACTACTAACCAAAAGCTTGGAAGTTTGAACTCACACAGCGGCATCACAGAAGAAAGGCATGGTGATCTGCTTCTGTAAAGATCACAACCAGGAAAACCCTGTGGAGCTCAGTTCTACTTTGTAGCACATAAGGTCTGTTTGTTTATTTGGTTTGGTTTGGTTTTCTGCGTGTAATTTCATACACTTAATATATGATATTTTATTGAAGCCTCACACCAGCCCTTTGAGTTTTACAGGTGAAGATTCTGAGATTTATAGGAGGGAAGTAACTTGACCTAGGTCCCTGTGTAATAAAGAGTTAGAAGTTGAACCCATGTCCTATACCACCAGAACCCATGTCCTTAGCCATACTTTAAGGTCTCTGTGGAGTATGAATGTGCAGTTAGTAGAAACCATTTCAGAGGGGACCTGAAGTCTTATCACTTTGCTTTACACTGTAGTGCAGATTACGGCCTCCGTGCCTCATCTGGTTACAAACTCATAAGAGATTTCTGTTTCATCTCCAGAAGAATTGCAAAATTAATTTAATAAATTTAAATTCAAATGGAACGCAGTTAATAAAGGTTTGTGGAAATTACTGTTTTGCCAAATGGGATAATAGTGACAGCAGATATTACTGGTCTAGGAGTTATTCACCCTACTTCTAGCTCTGTTTCCATCATTAATTATCCATGGGCCCTTGGGCAAGTCACTGCTCTTTGGTCCACAGTTTCCTCACTAATAATTAAAAAAGGTGGGGAGGGGCTTCAGCCAGATTATCTCTAAGATCCTGTATCACACTCCTTTTGTCTGTTTCACTGCAGATACACTTGGTCTCAATTCTTACTCCCACCTCTGCTGGGGTACCATGCAGGTTCTGGTCAGCTTCACGCAGATGTAAATTGACAGTGCCTTGCTCCTTGGGGCCATGTTCAATACCTCTCCGTCCCTGCCTAGGACTTCTCTTACACTAGAACATATATTCAGGACCCTGCCTGGCACTCAGGATGCACAACATGGATGTTCCCCTTTTATTCCCTAGTAAGAGATTCTAAACACAACCAGACTCTAGAAAATAAAATCTGTGTGAGCTCAGATGTCACTGCTCTCTCTGTCTGCCGGCATTTTCAGATAACAGAACTTTCTAGGTACTTGAGCAGCCTTGAGTTACTAGATCAAACCTGATTACTTATTTATCATGAGTTTCTTGTAGCTTGTGAGCTTGTTGTGAAGACTGCATGAAACACACAGAACAGTGCCTGGCACATACCGAACACTTGTGAATTTTATCACTTATAATAAAATGAGACACTAATGGCTACTGTCTAGAGTATCCTTTTATAACGAAGATGGTCAGTAAAGTAGAGTTGTCTATCAAAACTTTTGGCTCAAAAAGATGGATGCTGAAAGATAATTTGAAAAAAGTGCAGAACGTTTGACAATGAACTCAGCAAGATTTAAGAGTGTGATCTAGAGGTCAAAGTGGTCATTTTATTGAAAGTTTTTTTCTCTATGTCACAGTGTTAATGATATTAACCAAATTTCATCAAGTACCCACAATGTGCCAGGAACTGATCTATACATATTACATGTAATGCCCACAGTGATCTTACATGGTTAGTCTTACTGTTTTCCCATTTAAAGGGATGGTGAGCTGAGACCCAGAGAGGTTAAGTAACTTGCACAAAGTAACACAGTTACCAAATGTGAGAGCTTGGATCTGAACCTAGGCAGTCTGTCTGGTTCCAGGGTTAAAAACAAAACAAAACACCAAACGCATTGCCATGAAGTTGATTCTGACTCATAGCGACCCTACAGGACAGGGTAGAACTGCCCCCATAGGGTTTTCAAGGAGCGGCTGCTGGATTGGTTGCTGACCTTTTTGTTATCAGCCAAGCTCTTAACCACTGCACTACCAGGGCTCCAGGATAGGTATGCTCAACCCGTATCTCGTGCTGGACAAATAGAATTTATAGACACACTCTAGTGAGAGAAACACATTACAACTCTACATTCAAACTTCAAGTTATCTTTCTAATTCCATCTTCTATTACTCTCCACCCCGATTCTATGTCCCAAAGCAACAAAATATCTTTTACAACCCTGCATGTGCCGCTCCCAATCTACATCTTTTTAAGACATTGACTCAAATGCCCTGTGTATGTGCTCTGCTTAATTAAATTAAACCCATTCTTCAAGACTTGTGATGAGGCTCAAGACTTTCAAAAAGTTTTCTCACAGTTCAGCCAACACAGACCTTTCCCTCCTCTGAATGCTGCGTTTCCAGTTTTCATTGATTACATGACATTGTATCATAGTTTGCATTATTCTAAATGCATTTTAGAAGTCTTATTCTCTTCTCTCACTTACATGAAAAAGCCACTGAGTTGCACTTTATTCATCTTCTTTTTTATGCCCAAAGCCTTGCATATTTCTGGATAAATATTTAAGGCTCAATAAAAATTAATAAAGTGATAACAATAATAAAGCAAAATTGAAAGATTAAATATTTATTAAAGACCGGGACTGGGTTTTTGAAGGATGTACAGAATTAAAATACATATAGGATGAGAGAAAGAGAACAACATTTGATAGGGATGCAATATGATCCAAGACAAAGATGATGAACATAAAATGGAGTTGTTGGGGTTGGAAGTTTGGGCATAGGGTGCAATGAACAGGCTTTCACGTGAGGGAGAAGGAACACATTGATGAGTATAATCTAGCCAGACATTATAAGTCCTATTATAACACTGGTATTTGTGGAGGGTGCACAGAGGGTGTGTGTTGCCTACCAAGTAGTTCACACTCACATGCATCATTTGAAGACACTGAAGAAGGATATCAGTGAGTTGATATATTTATTTACTGAGGTGTACTACAAGAAGTGGAGCCCTGATGGCATAATGGTTAAGAGTTCAGCTGCTAACCAAAAGGTCAGCATTTCGAATCCACCATCCACTGCTTGGGAACCCTATGGCAGCTTTACTCTGTCCTACAGGGTTGCTATGAGTCAGAATCAACTTCACGGCAACAGGTTTGGCTTTTTTTTTTTTGGACTATAGGAAGTAAAAAACTCACTGAGAGTTGTTAAATGGTTTTCCACCATTTTGTCATCTGATATGATTATCCTATGTGTTGTAAGCTTCTATGATGACAATGAGACAGGATTAGGGCAGTCATGTTAATGAGGCAGGACACAATCTACAGGGTTAGGCTGTACCTTGAATCAATCTCTTTTGAGATATAAAAGAGAGAAGAGAGCAGAGAGGAGAGGGACCTCATTACCTCCAAGCAAGAAGAGCCAGAAGCAGAGTGCATCCTTTTGGACCCAGGATCCCTGCACTGAGAAGCTCCTAGACCAGGGGAACATTGATGACAAGGACCTTCCCTCAGATTCGATAGAGAAAGCCTTCCCCTGGAGCCGGCACCCTGAATTCAGACTTCTAGCCCTCTTATACTGTTAAAGAATAAATTTATGTTTTTTAAAGCCATCCACTTGTGTTGTTTCTGTTATAGAAAAACTTGATAACTAAGACAGAATTTGGTACTGAGAATGGGGTGCTGCTCTAACAGATAACTAAAATGTGGAAGAGGCTTTGAAACTGTGTATGCATAGAGGCTGGAAGAGTTTTAAGGTGTCTAAGAGTAAAAAACTAGCTTGCCTTGAAGAGACTGTTGGTGGAATTATAAGCATCAGACAATCCTGGTGAGTACCCAGAAGGAAGTGATGAGAGCTGTAACAAGGGAGATGGTACAGACAGCGAGAAGCAGTGACAGAGAAATGGCAGCAGCAGAACAAGGAGACTGGTGTGAGACTGGTGTGAGACCATGCGGGAGCTGATTCATGGAGTGAGAGGGTTGAAAGCCTTTGGACAGGAGGCTTCCTGGCAGGGTAGGTTGTCTCTGGTCACTTATTGGTGGAGCTAGGCTTACTGACCCTTGGTGTGAGAGAGCTGAGTTCCTTCCAGCTGAGGTTTACTGGTGGAGTGAGGTGCCTCCAGACACTTACTGGTAGAGCTAAAGAGCTTTGGAACACTTGCCCAAGCTGGGCAGGCACGGGGCCAGCCCAAGAGGCCTGAGAGACCAAGGGCCTGAAGGGCCAAGATACAAAGGAACCAGGAAGCAGAAACTGAAGAGAAAAAGAGTACAGGAAGCAGAGCTGCCTCAGTCTCAAAGGGTGGGGCCATGACCTCTGAAGTCTCAAAGGGTGGGGCCATGACCTCTGAAGTCTCCAAGGGTGGAACCATGACCTGCTGGGTATCCATGGGTGGGGCCATAGCCTCCTAGGTTTCAAAGAGTCAGGTCTTCACCAATTCAGTTGTGGAGAGTGGGGCTTCCATTCATGAGTGCCAGGGAGATGGGGCCATATCTGCTCTCCAAAGCTGAGGGGGTGGAGCTGCCATGCCCAAGGGGCAGAAGAGTGGGGCCTGCTGCAGCTGAGGGGGTTATGTCCCCACTCTGATGGTTTAGGAGAATGGGGCCACTCAAAGCCAAAGAAGCAGAGTTGCCATCCCATTGGGGCTGGAAGGCAGAGCTGAAGCTCCAGGCTGAGGGGCCTCCACCCAGAATACAGAGAGTATGGACAATAATCAGAGTCTGGAAGGCAGGGCTTTAGCCTGGATGGTCTCAGGAAACAGAGAATTATTTCCAAGCTTTGAGAGCTAATGAAAATTGTTCTGCTGGGCGTTAGACTTACTTGATGCTTATTTCCCCTGCCCTCCAATTTCTCCATTTTTAGTGGAAATGTCTATCTTATGCTTGTCCCACTACTGTACTTTGGAAGCAGATAACTTGTATTCTAGATTTCACAAATGAAGAATTTTGCCCAGGATGGAATTTAGACTTGGAGTTGATTTAAGACTTTTGGGATGATAAGACAGAATGAACATATTTTTCATGTGGCAAGGGCATGAATTTTGGGGGGCCAAAGGGTAGAATGTTATCAGTTGAATTGTGTTCCCCCAAAATGTGCATCAACTTGGCTAGGCCATGGTTCCCAATATTGTGTGGCTGCCCACCATTTTTTGATGTGATGTGATTATCCTATGTGTTATAAATCCTAATCTCTATGTTAATGAGGCAGAATTAGAGGCAGTTATGTTAATGAGGCAGGGCTCAATCTATAGGATTAGGTTGTATCTTGAGTCAATCTCTTTTGAGGTATAAAAGAGAGAAGTGATCAGAGAGGAGAGGGACCTCATTACCACCAAACAAGAAGAACCAGGAATGGAACATGTCCTTTGTACCCAGGGTTCCTGCGCTGAGAAGCTCCTAGAACAGGGGAAGATTGATGACAAGGTCTTTCCCCAGATAGAGAGAGAAAGCCTGCCCTTGGAGCTGGCACCCTGAATTTGAACTTCTAGCCTCCTAGACTTTGAGAGAATAAATTTATGTTTGTTAAAGTCATCCACTTATAGCATTTCTATTACAGCAGCACTAGGTAACTAAGACACATGATGTCCTCCTCCAGTGATTGATCCCACCTGATGATGCATCCAAAGGAAGTCAATCAGACGATGTCCTGCTGTAATCTGTGAGATTTTCATTGGCTAAAGTGTGCATTAGTGTTGTATCCTTTCACCATATTTATTCAATCTGTATGCTGAGCAAATAATCCGAGAAGCTGGACTATATGAAGAAAAGTATGGCATCAGGATTGGAGAAAGACTCATTAACAACCTGTGTTATGCAGATAACACAACCTTGCTTGCTGAAAGTTAAGAGGACATGAAGCACTTACTGATGAAGGTCAAATACCACAGCCTTCAGTATGGATTACACCTCAACGTAAAGAAAACAAAAAATCCTCCCAAATGGACTAATAAGCAACATCACGGAGGAAATGGAGGAAAGACTGACATCGTAAAGGATTTTATTTTACTTGGATCCATAATCAATACCCATGGAAGCAGCAATCAAAAAATCAAATGATATATTTCATTGGGCAAATCTGCTGCAAAAAAAAAAATCTTTAAAAAGTGTTAAAAAGCAAAGATGTTACTTTAAGTACTAAGGTGTGCCTGACTCAAGCCATGGTGATTTCAATTTCCTCATATGTGTGTGAAAATTGGACAATGAATAAGGTAGACCAAAGAATTGATGCCTTTGAATTATGGTGTTGGTGTAGAATATTGAATATACCATGGACTGCCGGCAGGACAAACAAGTCTGTCTTGGAAGAAGTACAGCCAGAGTACTCTTTGGAAGTGAGGATGGCAAGACTTCATCTCACTTACTTTGGACATGTTATATGGAAGGACCAGTCCCTGGAGAAGGACATCGTTTTTGGTAGAGGGTCAGTGAAAAAGAGGAAGACGAGATGGATTGACAGTGGCTGCAACAATGGGCTCGAGCATAACAATGATTGTGAGGATGACACAGGACCAAGCAGTGTTTCCTTCTGTTGTACCTGGGGTGACTATGAGTCAGAACTGACTCATCAGCACCTGACAACAGCAAGAACAATTTTCGAAAGTAGATTTATAGGCCTTTGTTTCTAGTCTGTCATAGTCTGGAAGCTCTGCTGAAACCTGTCTACCGTGGGTGACCCTGCTAGTATTTGAAATACTGGTAGCATAGCTCCCAGCACAACAGCAGCACAAAAGCCACCACAGTTAGAACTCTGCCCTTATTCTCTTAAGAAAGCTTATTTAAGAATACATTACATATTAGACGGATGTCTTCAGGGGATGACTTGATGGGCACTGAAACACCCTTCAGGCACAAAATATCTTCTCCTGTTCGAAATCTGTTGTTTTACTTTAGAGCATGAAGGCTTTGGGGTTTCCTAGAGTCTCTGCTGCCTCTGCAAATACCCCTGGGAGGATGAACACATTGAACTGGGTATTTATTTCATCTATCTGAGGGCAAAGCCTTGTGGGAACAGGACACAGAGGATGACAGTGATGCTAACACTGGAAAGAGTCTTGAAGTGGGAGAGGGGGCAATTTGAGGGCTCCTCAGAGAGATGCTATTGACTTCAGCATTCCTCTGAGGTCTGGGTCAGCCTATATCACTGCCCTGGGATCCCTGCCTGAGGCCATTTGCTTTTTCCCCTCTCCTCCTCTTTATTGCGTTGCAAGTCTGTACCTCTTAGCCATTATCTGAAGCACTTAGGCATACTCATCCATCAGGAAGTGTCCCTTTGCCCTCTCTCTGTACTTTGGCTCGCCTTCTTTCTGCTCCATTTAGAAATGTTGACAAGGCATTGTTCGCTGCTGACTAGTTTGGTTTTTAAGTTTAGTTATTAAGCAGCTCTTTTGTTGTTATTGTTGTTTTCCGCAGCACTGAATCTTAATAGCTGCTGAACTGCAAATAATGAAAAAAAAAAAAAAAACTCGAAAAAGAAAATGTTTGGAAGTAATGTTTCCCAAATAATGACACCTGAGCTGGCAGAGTAGGGGACACTTCAGTAACTTGGATTGCAAAGGAGATAACTGTTAAAATCTTTGAGGCTGGAATTTCATCAGTGGCAATGAGGAATTAGGGAGTTCATGTGACTGCTATTTTCAGTGGAGAAAACTGAGAGATTGTAATAGCACTGGCTAGCTACGTATTCGAGGTAGTCATTGGGCTGGGTGAGAGGATGTGTTTGAGTGAAGAACAGTATTGGAAAAAGAGGGCAAAGTGTGTCGTGTGCAGTGTGGGGTATTTGAGCCTAGTGCGGAGAAGTGATGTTGACAGTGTTTATAAAGAAGATAATGGTAATTGAAATACCTCACATCTTACACATTTACACACTTGACTATGCTTAAAAAGGATAGAGCAATACCAAGAATGAAAGTAAAAACAACAAACTAAACCCATTGCCATCAAGTTGATTCCAACTTGTGGGAATCCCATGTGTTAGAGCAGAACTTCTCCACAGGGTTTTCTTGGCTGTAATCTTTATGTGATATGCAGATGACACAACCTTGCTTGCTGAAAGCAAATACAGTTTGAAGCACTTACTGTTGAAGATCAAAGGCTAAAGCATTCAGTATGGATTACACCTCAACATAAAGCAAAAATCCTCACAACTAGAACAAAAAGCAACATTTATGATCAGGAAACTGGTGTTCAGAGAGTTTGAACAACTTGTCCACTTAGAACCACAAAACTAGTTGCGGTGGAGCTGATTCCAACTCATGGCAACCCCATGTGTGTCAGAAGAACTGTGCTCCAATCAATGGCTGATTTTTCTGAAGTAGATCACCATGCCTTTCGCCTGAGATGCCTTGGGGCAGAATCAAACCTCCAACCTTTTGGTTAGCGGCTGAGAGCTTTGACTGCACACAACTCAGGGGCTCCCTACTTAAAACACAATCACTAAGTCACTAAGTAGTCAGATCAGGATTCAGGTCTGTCTGACTTGAAAGTCCATATTCTAAACCATACAGTCTAGTCTTTCATCGAAACAAAATAATAACTTCAACATTTGTTTTAGTTATTAATCCCAAACCAACAAATTTAGGAAATGTTTTACACTATGAATTTCACGCTGCCTTTCATGAGTTAATGTTGAATGTTTATGCAGTTTCAGCCAGTTGTATTCCAATTCATGTATCGTAATCTTTCCTGGAGGAAAGAGAGGGGTGGCTGGTGGGGGAAAATCCTTCATTTACCATCAATTTGTTTTAAAAAATTCAATTTGAAATGTCTAACAAATTGAATTAAATTGAGAAAGGTCACGCGAGTTTATCAGTTGAGGTCCTCAAGATGGCAGTAAAGAAAGTAGTTAGGAGGCTGATTTTATATTAGCTGGCAAGCCCAGTCAGGTCACTCTATTAAAATTCAAAAAAAGCCTGCATTGCAATGCTGCTCAATGTGACAATTAAATGTAATATGTAATTTCTTCCACTACCCATTACACTGATGAGCCAAGGTAGCCGTTCAAAATGAAAGCTATAGGGATGATTAATGCAGCGTAGTGTAACATGTGTGTGGTGGGGCCATGTGGTTTGTTTCATTACAACATATTTAAAAAACCCAGCCCGCTGCCATTGAGCCGATTCTAGCTCATAGCAACCCTATATGAGTAGAACTGCCCCTTAGAGTTTCCAAGGCTCTAAATCTTTACAGAGGCAGCCTGTCATATCTTTCTCCCACAGACAAGCTGGTGGGTTGAACTGCTGACCTTTCAGTTAACAGTCAAGGGCTTAACCATTGTACCACCAGTCCCTGCTATTTTCCTCTCCTTGGTGGCCAAGCCTTCACTTCAGCTATAAGCTCAGTCCTAATACATTTATCCAACATTGCTTATCATTGATGTGTAATTAGCAGTTATGCCCCGCTTCCCTTTTCTTAACTTTGAGATACCATCCGTCATTCACATCTCAAGAGTATTATGCACTTGGATATTTTACTTGGTGGTTTAAAGTTACTTGTGCATTTATTTCTAGCTTCTGAAAGCACACAAGCAGGCTCCCTGAAAACCCGCTTTGTGACTAGTCCATGGCTTCAGTTGGAGTCAGAAGTTATTGCATCCATATTTAGCTCAGTGGCTCACGGGCTGTAGCGTGTGGGAGCAGTAACATCTCCCTCTGGGCTTTAGTTTCTTTTCTCTAAGAAGGGAGAGTTCCATGGCCGATACCAAAAGACTCTTCCAGGTGATCTGTCAATCTACTGGGTGAAGATATAGTCTAGGAGTGCCATTCAGTTGCAGGTGTTGTTGATGTTACGTGCCGTCGAGTCAGTTGCAGGTAATAAGGATTAAATACTAGAAGCAAAACCAGCATTTTTCTGAATGAGGAAGCTGTAAAAACTCAAACTCCTAAATTGGACATGGTGATGGAGGATACTGGACTATTTTAAAGAAAACAAAATTTATAAACTTATCTTTTTACTAGGAATAAGCAAGGGAAAATTATTTCCTATATGTTTTATAGATGAAAGATTATTATCCAGGGTGCAGAGAGAACTTTTAAAATCAATCCAAAAAAGCAAAACCATTCACATCAAATATATATATTAAAAAAAGGGCAAGAAGCAATAACGTACTTCTTATCAAATTCAGTTTAAAAAATGATTTTTAAATGTGCATTACACCATATTTTTTAAAGATTGCTTATTATCATTATGATTACTATTTAGTAGCCACACTCACCTTAAGAGAGAAACCAGTGCATTTGAAACCATCAGCATATCTCTCCTCTAAAATTTCCTTTTTATGTGCCAGAAGTAAACACTATTTTCAATTTTGTGTGTATGTCTTGTACTTTTAGTAATTTCACTATATATATATATTTTTTTAATATGTATATATGTGGCTAAGCAATATATTATATAGGCTTACCTGCATTTAAACTTAATATTTACAAAACCATACTGAACATATTCTTCAATTGCTTGCTTCTTTCATTCAACATTGTTTTTGTAACCATCCGCATTGTGGGTTATACTGTAGTTCATTTATTTTTTACTTCTACATAGTATTACAGTATGAGAAAAACATATCCCTTTCTATTTACCCATCCTACTGTTTATGGACATTTAGTTAGATTTTGGGTTTTCTTATTACAAATAGTGCTACCAGAAGCATTCTCATAGATAACATCCTGGTGCACATGAACAAGCCTTTTTTTAGGTAAATACACCCAGGAGTAGAATTGTTAGGTCATAGGTAGAATGGCCATGTAATGTATTATTAAAATTGGGATGTATTAAAAATTGAAAGGAGAAATTCTTAATGATTAAGAAAATGTGAGTAAATAGCATACATCAGAATACATAGCAACCCTAGTCATAGTATATGAGTATATTTAACTTTAGTGGGTAATGCCCAGTTGTTTTCCTAACTTGTATTAATTTAAATTCCCACCAGCCATGTCTGAGAGTTCACACTGACCCGCATCTTCACCAAGGATGGTAAGTGGGTTATTTATATGATAATCAGGTTGAAACATTTTTTACATTTATTAGCCATTAATCTTTCTTCTTTCTGAAGTAATTATTTATATATTAATTATTTATATCCTTTACCCATTTTTTAATAGGTATAAAGACTACTTGCCTTTTTCTTATTGCTTCGTAAGAGTTCTGCCATTTAGAAAGTTTCTCTGTATGTATGGAGGTATTTCTGAGCTCTTTGTTCAGTCTTGTCCAATTGTCTGTCTCTGTGCCAATACCACACTGTCTTAATTACTATAACTATACAGTAAATTTGATATTCTACAGTTCACTATGACAGATTTAGATGTACACACATATTTTAATATACTGGGTTTAATATAAATATATATCTGTCTGTATATAGATATATATTTTCCTATTTATCCTGCCAGAAGTCTTCTGAGTTTCATGTTAAATGCCTTTAAACAATTAAGAAAAATTCTCAGCTCCCCAATTATTGTCTCTCCTTTACTTTCTTTTTATGAAAACTCAATTGAATGCATGTTGGACCTTCTCATTCACTTAATTAATATCTTTTTGTTCTTTCTTAATATAATTTTTATTTTTTATCTTTTTGTCTAATTGACTAATTTCTCCAGTCCTCCCTTCCAATTCGTTAATTCTCTATTTGCGTCTAACCTGCTGTTTTAACAATCCACTGAATTTTAGATTTCAATTGTTATGCTTTTAATTTCTAGAAATTCTATTTGGTCTTTTCCCAATTTTATCTATTTTGACAATCTCTGGTTCATTCATGACAGTTTGTGTTCTCACTTTTATTTCATTAACATTAAAAAATAATTACTTTATATTATTAATCTGATAGTTTAATACCTGCAGTCTTTGCAGATCTTATTAGTTTGTTCCTGCTTCCATTGAGCATCACATATAGTGGAATGATGCATATATTTAGTGAATTCTGATTGTTAAGTCCATTTCCAAAGTCATGTGAATATAGTTTTTCTTTCTTTATTTTTATTCCCCCAGCTTCATACAAAACCAAGGATGAGATAGGCAATACCCACCCCCCCACCCATTGTGAGCAAGTATTTTTTTTTCCCCTTAATTCACTCTTTAGGTGTCCTAGAGTTATGTAGATAGAGATCTGTGATGTAAACTCCTGCAGGCTTTTTCTCTTATCCGTAACTTTACATTGTCTGTAAAACTGAGGCAAGTGCTGGCTCCAATTTGTTTACCATAGGGTAATCATCTTCTGATCTGTTTCAAATATATAGAATGCTGTAGTCAATGATATCAGAACACATGTAAAATAATTTCAAGATATTACCTTATAAGTTAGCCATAAACCCAAATCTCAATGAATATCAGTGTGTTGAAAAAACAAAGACTATCTCTTTTGACTACAAAGGAATTAAGCTAGAAATTAAGGCACACACACAAAAATAAAAAAACCAAAACCAAACTTTAACTATAAAATCTTCAGCAGTTTGGAAGCCAAGTAATACATTTTTAAATAACTTATGTGTCAAATAACAACTTAT
This sequence comes from Elephas maximus indicus, assembly GCF_024166365.1. NCBI lineage: Eukaryota > Metazoa > Chordata > Mammalia > Proboscidea > Elephantidae > Elephas > Elephas maximus. The sequence goes on along the minus strand of NC_064829.1, from coordinate 52,985,078 downwards.
AATAGAAACTGGAAAATATTTTTGAAATTAACAATAAAGAAAATACGACATATCAGATCCTGTGGATTGCCAGTGAAGCTGTGATTGGTGGGCAATTTGTAGCCCTAAGAAGTGCATATATTAGGAGAGAAGAATGGCTGGAAATCAATGAACTCAGCATCCATATCAGTAGTAATTAAACCTAAATGAAGAAAAGAAAAAATGAACATTAGCAAAGAAATTAATAAGAAAGAAAATGCATTGGGGAAAATTAAGAAACTCAAAAATTGTTTCATTTAAAAGGTTAAATTGATAAATTTCTGGAGAGATTGATAAATATCCATAAAAGAGAGAACACACAAGTAATCAACATGAATAGAAATGGTAAATTATTAGAGAAACTACATATTTTAAGAAAATAATAAGAGGATATTATAACAACTTTATGCCAATTAATCTGAAAATTTATATGAAACAGGTACATATCAAGAAAAATAAAGAACAAATATGACACAAGAGGAAAACTAAAACCTAAATAGACTTATATATTTTGAAGAAATTCTTCTTCAAAGAAAATTTATCCAAAAAGAAATTTCTAGGTACAGATGGCATCATCAGATAAATTATTCCTATTATTTAAAATAGAAACAATTCCAATGTTACATAAAATGTTTCAGATAAAGAGAGAGAGACAAAACTTCTTCTTCTTTTTTTTTTTTAATAAGACCAGGATAACCTGCAAGGCTATCACAAAAAGAAAATTTAAAGATCAATCTTTCTCATGAACATAGATTAAAAAGACCTCTTTAAAGTGTTGAAAAGCAAGGAAGTCACCTTGAAGACTAAGCTGTGCCTGACCCAAGCCACGGTGGTTTCAATTGCCTCATATGCATGCAAAAGCTGGACAAAGGATAAGGATGATGAATAAAGCTGGATGATGAACAAATCTGTCTTGGAAGAAATACAACCAGAATGCTCCCTTGAAGCAAAGATGGCAAGACTATGTCTCACATACCGTGGACATGTTATCAGGAGGGATCAGTCCCCGCAGAAGGTCATCCTGCTTTGTAAAGTGGGGGGTCAGTGAAAAAGAGGAGGACCCTCAGCAAGGTGGGTTGACACAGTGGCTGCAATAATGGACTCAAGCATAACGATTGCGTGGATGGCCCAGGACCGGGCAGTGTTTCCTTCTGCTGTATATAGGGTCACTATGAGTCGCAACAGACTTGATGGCAACTAACAACAACAACATTCAGATTATAAAAAAAAAAAAAACAACAAAAACTATTAGCAAACTGGAAAGGAACATCCTTAATCTGATAAAAAGTAAAGAATCTATAAAATCCCTACAGAAAGTATCATATTTAATGATGGAATATTAAAAAAAAAAAAAACTTTCCTGATACTGAAGATGAGGCAAAGAAGTCCATTATTACCGCTTCTATTCAATGTTGTACTTATTCAATGTTGTACTTAGCCTTTCTAGAAAGGCAGGAAAAAAAAATTTTAGAAAGAATAAGGTTTGGACAGGAAGAAAGAAATTGTCATTATTCACAGGTGCCATTACTGTGTACATGGAAAATATCAAAGGATCTATAGATAAATTATTACAATTGAGTTTAATAATTTTTTTTTATATAAGAGTAATGTGGAAACCAATCATATTTCTATATAATGGCATAAGTATGTAGAAAAAATGTTAAAATTAATACTCTTTACAGTATCACCCAAAAAATCAATTAGGAAGAAAATCTAATAAAAGGAGCTTAAGAATTTTATAAAAGAATCTGTAAAACATTTTTGCGAGAAAATTAAAGGATGTAAATAAATGACACGTTCATGAAAAATCCCTCTGCTATCGAGCTGATTCTGACTCATAGTGACCCTATAGGACAGAGTAGAACTATTCCATATGGTTTCCAAGGAGTAACTGGTGGATTCGAAATGCTGACCTATTGTTTAGCAGCCAAGTTCTTAACCACTGTGCAACCAGTGTTTCAAAATGTTCCTTAGAAGACTTAGTATCATAAAGATGCCTATTTTTCCCAAGTTTCCTGTAGGTTCAGTGCAATTGCAGTTGATATTTTAGCTTTTTTTTTTTTTAAAAAAACTTGACTTGCTGATTCTAAAATGTAAATGGGCAAATGGAGGGGCAAAAAGAGTTACGACAATCTTATAAAAGAAAAAAAGAGAAGAATTTGTTCTACTAGATGTCAAACTTTATTGTAAAGCTATAATAATTAAGATTCTCTGGTTAGGTTGAGGATAGATAAAAAATATAGTGGACAAAATAAAAATTTTTTTTTTTTTTAAAAAATAGCCCACTCATAAATAGACTTGTAGTATATAAAAAAATAACCCATCAATTAGAAATCCATAACAAAAAAAATAATATGAAAGAAAGAAAAAAAAAAAAACAGAAAACCTACTGCACACCAACAAACCTTCAAACCTACTGGTTGTTGTTAGGTGCCGTTGAGTCAGTTTTGACTCAGAGTAACGCTATGTACCACAGAACAAAATGCTGCCTGGTCCTGCACAAATCCTCACAATCTTTGTTGTGAGCCACTGTGTCAATGTATCTCCTTGAGGGTCTTCCTCTTTATCACTGACCCTCCACTTTACCAAGCATGATGTCCTTCTCCAAGGACTGGCAACGCATCTGAAGTAAGTGGGTGAGATGAGGTCTAGCTGTCCTTGCTTCTAAGGAGAATTCTGGCTTCACTTCTTCCAAGACAGATTTGTTCGCTCTTCTGGCACCAACACCGCAATTCAAAGGCATCAATTCTTCTCCCATCTTCCTTATTCATTGCCCAGCTTTTGCATGCATATGAGGTGTTCAAAAATATCACGACTTGGGTCAGGGACACTTTAGTCCTCAAAGTGACATCTTTGCTTTTTAACACTTTAAAGAGGTCTTTTGCAGCAGATTTGCCCAATGCAATACGTTGTTTGATTTCTTGACTGCTGCTTCCATGGGCAAACCTATTACATGCCAACAACAAAAAAATAAATCTAAGAATATGTTATGTCTAATGAAAAAAGTAAAACAAAAATCTCTTAGAAGTTAATCATGAGAATATTGTCATGGACCTGAGATAGGTAAAGAGCTCTCAAACATGTCACAATAAACCTTAATTATAAATTTAAAAATAGTAAAATTAAACTCGATTAAAATTAAGAATTCCCAGTCATTGAAAGACAACTGTGAGAGAGTAAAAAAGGAAATCAAAAGACAGAAGGTATTTTGTACCACATATATACACAATAAACAAAGAACTTATTAACAAAAACTCTTTCTTATCATAAGACAATTCAGAAGAAAGCTAGGCAAGAGAATCAGGTACTCCACCAAAGAGGGTATCTAAATGGCCAATAAACATATGACACAGTACTTCAAATCATTAGTTATCAGAGAAATGCAAATTATTCACTGCACACCTATCAAAATGGATAATGGGGGTGTAAGCTGGTATAGTGACTTTGAAAAACTCTTCACTTTTTCTATATAAATATGCTGTAATCCAGTAATACCCTGTCACTTATATACACCCAAAAGAAAAGTGTGCATACACGTACCAGTAGACAAGTACAAGATTATTCCCAGAAACACAATGCTTAATAGCCAAAAGCTGGAAACATTCCTAATATCTATCAAGAGTATAACGGACAAATAAATCTGGTATATTCATATAATTAACTCCTGCAGGAATGAAAATGAGCAGATATTGCTCCATACAAGGACAAATCTCACATCTGTATGAAATTTAAAAAACAGGCAAAACTGGTATATACTGTTAAAAGTCACGAGAGTGGCTAACTGAAGAGATGGGAGAGCTTGTGATTGAGAGAGGCCAAGTAGGGAGTCCTGAGCTGTCGAAAATATTCAATTTCTTGATTTGCCTGGTGTGTTCACTTTGTAATAATTCATTGAGTGATTCACATATGAATCGTGCATTTTTCTGTAGGTTATACTTCAATTAAAAACTTAAGTAAAGCAGTCAACTAAAAATATTATTTTTCACTGGCTCCATATTGACCAGTATGGATAGCCTGGGCACTATAAGTGCTTCATTTGAAAAATAAAGAATTTCAATTCAAATTTTCTGTCCTCAAGAAGTATAATTGGGGACAAAATCATAAAAGTGATGTTTAAAATATGCACCTAATTCTTATCACTTTCCAAATTCCTGCTTTTGCTCAATAGGCTCTACAAGATATGGCCCAGTGCTACCTCCCTCACATTTTCTTATTATTCTTTCCCTTGTTCACTTTTCTCCAGCAACATTGGCTTCCCAGGTGTCCCTCAAACGGTCCTTCATTTTCCTCTGGCCTGGAATGCCCTTCATTCAGATATTCAAATTCCTGGTTCATCACTTCACTCAGGTTTGTGCTTCTATATTACCTCGGTGCAGCCTTCTTGGCTACCCTATCCAAAATAGCCTTTGTTTCTGTCCCTGCAGCCTGTATTATTCATTCATCATAGCACTTAGTATAACACGACATTTTATTATGCATTTATTTGTTGTCTGCAATCCCCCTTATATGGTAAATTGCAAGAGGGCTGGAATTTTGTTCTATTTTTATTTCTACATCTCCAGAACCTAGATCATTGTCTGACACATACTTGGTGCTCAATAATTGTTGGATAAAAGAATGGATGAATAAATTAACATATGGGTGAAAGACTCATTTGCAGCAAGGGCCAATGATGTACCACCTGGTGGAATTATTTTGTTGATTGAAGATAATCTATTTGAACTAACAACACCGGGCTGTGGACAACTTGCTGTTTGATCCACTGTTGGTTTATTTGGGCAACCTTAAACTCTCAAACATGGACTTGACCATTCTCCTGCTTTATCCTGCTGTGCATATGCTATGGAATTGCATAGCCCCTGGCAGGGACATATTAAGCAAACAGGACCCAGGGTTGCTATACTGTTAAAGCCAGAAGTACATCATTCATTACGTGAATAAAATACATAGAGAATAAAATAGCCACAGAGTAATGGGAGTTTTATTCCCTCTCTATTCCATTTCACTCCCTCTCTATTTTACTTAAATTATGAAATGATGCTCCCACCGCTGGCTGATAAATGTTGATTAATCTTATGGATAGTTGGATTTGTTAGCGGGCAAAAGCAACGTAAATAAATCGAGCAGGTGAACTGGAGTTCACAGTGTCATTTCTGAGATTAAAGAGCCTGTCTAGCCCTCCAAGCTCACTTATTACAATCAGGATGCATGCTCTTCTTGTAAACAGACCGAGTAAGCTCCTTCCAGCAGCTCCTCAGACCTCCTTTTGTGCTATCTACTATATGTCCCTTCAGCAAGTTTTATCTCCTGGGAATTGCCTATCCTGTCAATTTTGTCTCTCCTCTAGGGTCTGGAAGGTAGGAGGGTCTAGAGAGAGTAAATAAATCAGTTTCTCTTTTCTGGAACTATCTAGTCAGCCAGTCCATAATTACACAGAACTTACGATATGCCAGGCTCTGAGCTAAATGCTTGCAGGATAATCACAATCCCAAATAGCCAAAAAGAGAACAATGAAAAAAAGCAATAGTAGTAGTAATTAACACCTATATAGCAATTTTCTGTCTATAAAGCACTTTTATCATGGTATCAGTTGATGCTCAAGGTAATTCTAGGCATATGCATTATTGTTATACCTAGGTCATCCAGATGTCAGCTATGTGTCCCCAGTGGTGCAGTGGTTAAGAACTTGGCTGCCAATCAAAAGGTCAGCAGTTTGAATCTACCAGCTCCTTGGAAACCCTATGGCGGCAGCTCTACTCTGTCCTATAGGGTCGCTATGAGTCGGAATCGACTCAACAGCAACAGGTTTGGTTTGGTTTGGTTTTTGATTTATGAACTTATGTAATGGACTGATCTCCCTATTTCAGGTTCTGCAGGGGGCATAACACCTTCCTCAAAATTTGTTGTGTGTCCTCAGGCAGTTTATGGTCTTCTTGTCATATCTGGTCCTGAGTATTGGCTCTACCCACTTCCACCCAAAGCTCTGTTCTGTTCTCTTTTCTTCTGTTCCATGTTGGCTTAGATATGAAACTCAGCCCTGTTTTCGTGATTGCCCTCCAGATAACAAATGACAGCACTTGGACCCAGCTCTGGCGTGTATTCATGTTGTACCTTATAAGGCTTGGCTTATACTCCCCCAGAAGGTTTCCATCATTGCTTCCAAAGACAGTTATGTTTACTCCTGAGACAATAGAGCCTATTGTCATATTAAAGAAAAGACAAGCCTGATTTCAACACAATTTGCTCACAATGACACAGGTGCTTCACATTATTATGGACAAAGGTTTCAGACCCAACTGCTTTTCAACATCAGACTTCCAGACTCTGCCCCAGATGACCCTGTATTAGAAATGTATTATTTTCATTATTTATTAAATTCTTCTATTAATAATGTAATCCCTGTATATTTTAACTACACTAGGGTACAGCAGAAGCTTTAAAACAATTTTTCCTGTTCCTTTATCCAAATAACAATCCCAGAAAGTGTACCTTCATCCATTCCTTGCTTTATAAACTTTAAAATGGCAGCTGAAATATGTTAGCTAAGCGGATAGGCTCTGGTATTTGATGCTTCATATAAATTTTGGCTCCGTTTATCACTAGCTATGTGATTCAGGCCCCCATGTAAGGTTGCTCAGGTTGTGGCCTGCACAAAGCCTCCCAAGCCGAGGGTGCAAATAGGGGCTGAATTTCAGCGTGGACTCTAATCACTGAGACACGAATCTTACTGCAGGTCTGGGATGGCAAAGATAAAGGAGGACTTGTTAGTAATTAAGTGAAGGTTTTTTTTTTTTCTTTTAATTCAGACAAAGGCACTTCATCTACTAGCAGTTGTTCTGAAGGTGGCCTTTGGCAATTAACCTTGCTCTGAATCAGTTTTCTCATCTGTCAAATGGGGTTGTTGCAAAGGCTAAATAATTTAATGTATATAAAGTACTTAAAACGGCCTAATACTGTAGCATTTGTTGTATGGCTGATTCAACAGTCTTCATTCAGCTCCCCCCATTCCCAGACCACCTTTTAGCTAGGAGTAGCCTGGCCAATGCACTGTAAGGGAAAGCCACTGGGCTCTTGGGCAAGCACTTTAAAATGGACTGGCTGGACTGGCATGTTCCTTCTCCCTTTGCCCTTCTCATTCTTCCTGGTTGCAATGGGGATGTGATACCTCGAGGTATGCATGTATCTTGTAGTCTAGACTATTAAAACCACATACTAAGATTGGTAGACATAAGAATAGAAGGAACAGCAACTTCGATGACATCACTGAGACACAGAACCTTCCCTGGGAGGCCTGCTCCTGGAATTCTTGTTCGGTGAACACCTTATGCGTCTCAACCAAATTAGTGGGATTTTCTGCTACTTGAAGCTGAACATATCATGATAGGTACAGCTATAACAATGTCATTAATAATAATAGTTGCTATTCATTATATAGTTAACATATTATATTATGTTATAATTATATTAATAATAATTATTTTCTGTAAGAAGAATTAAGGTCACCTCTTGCATAAACAACCTCCAGAAATTGAGGAAGGTATCAGAAATGGAGGAAGGCTAATTAACAACCTGCAATATGCAGATGATACAGCCTTGCTTGCTGAAAGTGAAGAGGGTTTGAAGCACTTACTGATGAAGATCAAAGACCACAGCCTTCAGTATGGATTACATCTCAAAGAAACCAAAATCCTTTCAACTGGACCAATAAGCAACATCATAATAAATGAAGAAAATGTTGAAATTGTCAAGGATATCATTTCACTTGGATTAGGACTTTTAACTGATTCACTTTAGTTCAGCCCTTTGCTGAGAATTTGCATTTCCGCCTAGATGTCCTGAATTAGAATCTACATTTTAACAAGATCCCCCAGGCGATTCTTAGGGATCCTCGGGTTATTCTTATGTATAGATAAGAATCTTATGTGCACGTAAGAATCACCTGGGAATTTTGTAAAGCTGTAGATTCTGATTCAGCATATCTGTGTTGGAAAGAAAAATTCTCAGCAGGGAGTTGAACCAAAATGAACCGGTTCGAAGTCCTGGCTTGGATCCAAAATCAACACCCATTGAAGCAACAGACAAAAAATCAAACAATGTATTGCATTGGGCAAATCTGCTGCAAAAGACCTCTTTAAAGTTTTAAAAAGTAAAGATGTCACCTTGAGGGCTAAGGTGAGCCTGACCCAAACTATGGTATTTTCAATTGCCTCCTATGCATGCAAAAGCTGGACAATCAATAAGGAAGACCAAAGAAGAATTGATGCTTTTGCATTATGGTGTTCAAATAATATTGAATACACCACAAATTGCCAGAAGAATGAACAAATGTGTCTTGGAAGAAGTAAAGCCAGAATGCTTCTTAGAAGGGAGGATGGTGAGACTTTGTATCACATACTTTGGACAAGTTATCAGGAGGGACCAGTCCCTGGAAAAGGACATCACGTGTAGTAGAGGATCAGTGAAAAAGGAAGACCCTTAGTGAGATGGATTGACTTAATAGCTGCAGCAATGGGCTAAAACAGAAATGATTGTGAGGATGACGCAGGACCATGCGGTGTTTCGTTCTGCTGTACATGGGATTGGAATAGACTCGGTGGCACCTAACAACATCAATTTGCTTTTCTGGTTATACCTGCTTTAGAAAAAAAGAAAGTGAATAAATTAAACTGCTCAGCTTGTAGCTAATAAAGACAGAATTGACATCTACATGTTGTTAAATGCCATGGAGTCAATTCCAACTCACAGCAACCCTATATACAACAGGACAAAACACTGCCCAGCCCTGTGTCATCCTCACCTGTATACCTTCCAGCAAATTGTTTTTCTACTATTTCACATTTTGCTATGTCTCCATCCTGTGATTATACTTTAAAAATATCATCTAATCCTCTTAAATTTAAATTTATTTGTTTTAAGCCATTCAGTCTATTAAGAATAAGTTGAACCTTGATGGTGTCGTTTAATATTTTAAGTAAAATTTCCAGTTTTGTTCCATCTCTAATTTTATTCTAGGATCATTCTAACATTTTGAGCAATAATTTAAAATTAATTAACAGTCCAGGGCCAAACTCTGAATCTTGAGGTATGTTACCAGATAATGACATATTTATAATCAGAGATCTCCCACATGATTACTCATCATTCCTTAACTATTGTTATTAGAGTAATAATAGCGAAGTTTTTTTTTGCACACTTTAAATAGGCCATGAAAATAAGTTCTTTATGTGTATCATCTGTTTTAATATTTGCAGCAAGCTATTTAGCGGATCCTATCTTTATCTTCCTTTTTCATCTGAATAAATAGGTGGATGGAGAGGGTAGGTATACTTCCTCAGGTAAGCTGTACATTGAGTTACAATGCAGGAGCACTCTGATTGTTCTGTGCATCAGTTGAGAGATATATTACACTGGAAGATGGCACCTGATACATCTCTTTATGAATCACTTGTTTCGGCAGGGAGGTCTCCTGAGACGATCCTAATATTCAAAGTCTTGAGGCTGGGTCAGGGGTTTCTTTTTTACATGTAGAGTATATGGGGCCAAAAGTCTGGTATTAGATATAAGGAGAGTCTGGAAAGGAATGTCCAAAACACATCTCAGAGAAAATGGAAATTCACACTGGTATCAGCATCATATGCAGGGAGTCTTTGGGGGCCATGGGCAATGACCACAACATGTACACAGTCCCTGGTCTGTGTCCATAGACTGTGCCTTCTTTCTTATGTCTATGGATGTGTTTTCATGCCTCTAATAAGACTTTAATTCCACATCTCTCCTCCCTCTCTCCTGCATCATCAATTTTTCCTTCCATCTTTACCTAATCATATTTTCAGCATACATATTTTTTCATCTTTAAAAAAATAAATTTTGAGCTTATTTCTCCTTCCAGCTACTGCCACATTTTTCTTTCATTTGCAACACAGTTTCAAAAAAAAATTTTCCTGTCTCTATTTCCTTCCTATAATCCTCCCATTTTCCATTGAGAATTGCTTTGAGTATTTCACCTCTCATCCCCCACTTTGTCATTCTTAGCAAAACCATCCATGATAACCATGTTGTTATAGCCAATGATTAACCGTCAGTCTCATCTTAATTGACATCTGGGAAACATTCCCTTCATCTGGCTTCCAGTATACACTGCACTTTCCATCTCTGCATCTTTGCTGCTTCCTCCTCATCTCCTCAACCTCTAAATATTGCAGTGCCCCAGGGCTTAAGGATTAGTCTTTGGACCTCTTCCCTTTTCTATTTACACTCATCACTCATTTCTTTAGTGATCTAATCCAGTCTTATGTTTTAAATATGAACTAAAATGGATGACTCTCAAACTTATATCTCCATCCTGAACCTCTACTCTGCATGCCAGACTCATATATCAAACTGCCTACTCGACATTTCCACTTGGGAGTTATGGTAGGCTATATTATTATCATTAGCTGTTCCTTTTTGAGAGATTGTAGTTCTTCAACACTCTGAAATTAGGTCTATCCTACGGCTTGTTTTGGCCAATTGAATGTGACAAGCATCAATATGAGTGGAAGTTTTAAGAGGGCCAAAATCCTTGAAATCATTCTCGACTCTTCCCTTTCTCCATCACTTCAGAAGAGTCTGCTGTCTCAACATTATCAAAAATCCACTGAGAATTCCTTCTCCTCTCTGCTATACATGCTTGTTTTTGCTGTTGTTAGGTGCTATCAAGTCAGTTCCAACTCACAGTGACCCTATGTACAATAGAATAAAACACTCCCCAGTCCTATGCCATCCTTACAATCATTGTTATGCTTCAGCCCATTGTTACAGCTACAGTGTCAATCCATCTCACTGAGGGTCTTCCTCTTTTTTTTTTGCTGACTCTCCCTATTTTCCTTATTATCTGACTTTAAAGTTTAATCTAGAAAATTCCTTCCTACATCCTGTTTAATCTCACTTTGACAAAATTGGGAAGGCGTCTTCTATTATGTCACCCTGAACCTCTTAAGAAAATTTTCTGGGACTGGAGCCAACATTGCATTATAGGTGGAAGAACCATGATGCCCCTTCATAGCAAAGACCCAAAAAACTATGTAAAACAGAGACAAACCTCAATCCTGGAACCTTAAACATCAAATGAAGAGATAAAGAACTCAGCCAAGCATTGAATAGAACAAGAAACTGACAGAGAATGGAGAGCGAGGAGAGATAGGTGTGGAGGTCCCCTATCAGATAACACAGTATGGATTCACCATCTTGGACTCCTGTCGGAGATCAGAGGATGGGGAGAATGGGAATGCAGCCTCACGGAGCTCCCAGCAGAAGACTGAACACCCAGTAACCAGCAATATACACTTTCCCACCCCTCATCCTTCTCCCCCCACTCTACATCTGTTGCTTCCTAGGTGTCTGTGGTACCTCGGTCAGCCAGGAAGTTCAAAGCCCATGCTGCTTGGATTTGCCCTGCCCACACCAAAATGGCGGACAGGGAGTACGGGAAAGCAGCTTCCTGGAGCTCCCAGCAGGAGACAGCACCTGCTGGGCCTGCCCTACTGCACCATAGCTGAGCAACCTGGCCTGTCCTTCGGACAAGGAAGTGAAAAGTATTATGCCTACTACAGATGAGCAAAGAACAAAGAATGCACAGCCCACCTGCTCAGACACAATCAAATAAAACAAAAAAGCAGGACAAAACAAACAAATCTAAAATCAATAAATTAAAAAAATAACTACCAAATGTCCCGAAGACAGCAGACAATATCAAAACATATTAAAAGAAACAGTACAGGTTGGTTCCAGCAGGCATCCAAAATAAAACACCAGATGACTTTCCAGTAGAAGAAAATGCACTAGAACTACCCAATAGGGAATTCAAATCTTTAATATTCAGAGCTTTCCAAGAGCTGTAGCAAAAAGCAGGCAAAAATGAGGAAAAAAACAGACAAATTCATGGGAAAGGCAGACAAATTCATGGAAAATACAAACCAAAAAAAATGAAAAAATTCAGGAAAATAATACAGTAACAAAATGCCAAAATAAATTCTAGAAACAACTAGAAACCATATAAAAACAACTAAAAATCTGAAAGATAAGTAACACGATTTCAGAAATGAACAGTACCATAGAAGGGCTGAAAAGCAGATCTAAAACAATGGAGAACAGGACCAGTGAAATTGAAGACAACTGTTTGGATACAACTGTTCGAGGAAAAATCAGAAAAAAGAACAATCAAAAATGAAGAAACCTGAGAATTATGTGGGATATAATCAAAAGCAAAAATTTGTGAGTGATAGGAGTTCCAAAACAGGCGGAGAAAACAGAAAACACAGAGAGGATCATTGAAGAATTGCTGACAGAAAACTTTCCTGTCATGAAAGATGAAAAGCTGACCATCCAAGAAGCTCAATGAACCCCATATAGGATAGACCCTAAAAGAAAATCACTAAGTCGTATTGTAATCAAACTCGCTAAAACCAAAGACAAAGAAAGAACCCTGAGAGCAGCTCAAGAAAAACAAAACGTCACATACAGAGGAGAAACAATAAGACTAAGCTCTGATTATTCAATAGAAACCATGCAGTTAAGAAGGCAATGGGATGACATACATAAAACCTTGAAAGAAAAACATTGCTGACCAGGAATAATATATCCTGCAAAACTTTTGTTCAAATATGATGGTGAAATTAGGACATTTCAAACTATTTCAGGATGTAGAAAAGGAAGTGACACTTCCAAATTCATTCTATGAAGCCAGCATAACCATGATACCAAAACCAGGCAAAGACACCACAAAGAAAATTATAGACCAATATTTTACATGAATGCAGATACAGAAATTCTCAACAAAATTCTAGCCAATAGAATTCAGCATCATATTAAAAAATAATAATAATACACTATGACCAAGTAGGATTCACACCAGGTATGAAAGAATGGATCAACATTAGGAAATCAATCAATGTAATTCACCACATAAATAAAAATAAAGAATCACATGATCATCTCAATGCGATGCAGAAAAGGCATTAAAAAAAGTCCAACAACCATTCCTGATAAAAACTCTCAAGAAAATATGTGTAGAAGGGAAATTCCTCAACATAATAAAGGGCATATATTCAAAACCAGCATTCAGCATCATTCTTAATGGAGAGAGGCTGAAAGAATTCCCCTTGAGAACAGGAACCAGACAAGGATACCCTTTATCACCACTCATATTTAACATTGTGCCGGAACTCCTAACTATAGCAATAAGGCAAGAAAAAGAAATACAGGGCATCCAAATTGGTAATGAAGAAGTTTAACTGTCCCTATTTGTGGATGATATATGATACTATATATAGAAAATCCAAGACTCTATGAGGAAACTATTGAAGCTAAAGATTCAGCAGAGAAGCAGGATACAAGATAAATGTACAAAAATCAGCTGGATTCCTATACACCAATATAGAGAATGATGAAAAGGATATCAGGAAAACAATACCATTTATAATAGCCCCTGAATAAAATAAAATACTAAGGAATAAATCTAACCAGGGATGTAAAATACCTGTATGAAGAAAAGTACAAAACACTACTGTAAGAAAGCAAAAGACATCTACATAAATGGAAAAACGTAGAATGCTCATGGATAGGTAGACTCAACATTGTGAAAATGACAATTCTACCCAAAGCAATTTACAAATACAGTGCAATCCTGATCCAAGTACCAACAACAGTCTTTAAAGAGATGGAAAAACTAACCATTAACTTCATATGGAAAGGGAAGAGGCCCCAGATAAGTAAAGCACTGTTGAACAAGTAGAACAAAGTAGCATTCACACTACCAGACCTCTGAACCTTCTGACTACAGCTACAGTAGTCAAAACAGTCTGGTACTGGTACAATGACAGATACATTGCCCAATAGAACAGAACTGAGAACCATGTCATAAATCCATCCACTTAAGGTCACCTGATCTTCAACAAGGGCCCAAGTCCATCAAATGGGAAAAAAAAAAAAAGTCCTTTTTTTTTTTTTTTTACAAAATGTGCTGGCAAAACTGGATGTCCACCTTAAAAAAATGAAACAGGACCCATACCTCACACCATATACAAAAACTAAATGAAAATGTATCAAAGACCTAAATATAAAGCCAAAAACTATAAAATTCATAGAATCAAAAATAGAATCAACACTACAGGCCCTAATACACAGCATTAACTGGATACAAACCATAGCCAACAACACACAAACTTCAGAAGATACATTAGATAACTGGGACCTTCTAAAAATTAAACACTTATGCTCATCAAAAGACTTCACAAAAGAGTAAAAAGAGAAGCTACAGACTGGGAAAAAAATCTTGGCTATTACAAATCAGACAAAGATCTAGTCTCTAAAATCTACAAGAAAAGTCAGCACTTCTACAATAAAAAGACAAATAATCCAATTAAAAAATGGGCAAAGGAAATAAACAGACACTTCACCAAAAAAGACATTCGAGCAGCTAACAGACACATGAGGAAATGCTCGTGATCACTAGCCATTAGAGAAATCCATATTAAAACCACAAAGAGATACCATCTCACCCTGGCATTAATAGCACAAATCAAAAAAATAGGAAATAACAAACGGTGGAGAGACTGCAGGGAGATTGGAACTCTTATGCATCACTGGTGGGAATGCAAAATGGTACAACCATTTTGAAAAATGATATGGCGCTTCCTTAAAAATAGAAATACCATATGATCCAGCAATCCCACTTCTAGGAATATACCCTAGAGAAATTAGTCGTCACATGAATAGACATATGCACACCCATGTTCATTGCAGCATTGCTCACAACAGCAAAAAGATGGAAACCTAGATGCCCAACAACAGATGAATGGAAAAACAAACTGTGGTACACACACACAACGGTAAAGGACAATGATGAATCTTTGAAGCATGTCATAACGTGGATGAATTTGTAGGGCATTATGCTGAGTGAAATAAGTCAGTCACAAAAGGACAAATATTGTATAAGACCACTACTGTAAAAGCTCATGGAAAGGTTAACACACCTGAGGGGAGGGGAGGGGTAAGGATTAAAAACCACTAAACAGACAATAGATAAGTGGTAACTTAGGTGAAGGGTAAGACAGTACAAAATATGGGGGAAGTCAGCACAACTTGTACAAGGCAAGGTCATGGGAGCTTCATAGACACATCCAAACTCCCTCAGGGACTGAATTGCTGGGCTAAGGGCTGTGGGGACCATGGTCTTGGGGAACATGTAGCTCAATTGGCATAACATAGTTTCTAAAGAAAATGTTTTACATTTACTTTGGTGTGTAGTGGCTGGGATCTTAAAAGCTTGTGAGCGGCCATCTAAGATACTCCACTGGTCTCACCCCTTCAGGAGCAAGGGAGAATGAAGAAAACTAAAGATACAAGGGAAAGATTAGTCTAAAGGACTAACGGGCCACATCTACCATGGCCTCCAGCAGGCCAAGTCCAGTACAACTAGATGGTGCCCGGCTACCAGCACTGGCTGCTCTGACAGGGATCACAATACAGAGTCCCAGACAGTGCTGGAGAAAAATGTAGAATAAAATTCTAACTCACAAAAAAACGCCATACTTACTGGCCTGACGGAGATTGGAGAAACCCTGAGAGTATGGCCCCCGGACACCCTTTTAGCTCAGTAATGAAGTCATTCCCGAGGTTCACCCTTCAGCCAAAGATTAGACAGGCACATAAAACCAAATGAGACTAAAGGGGCACGACAGTCCAGTGACAAGGACTAGAAGGCAGGAGGGGATAGGAAATCTGGTAATAGGGAACCCAAGTTTGAGAAGGGAGAGTGTTGACAAGTCACGGGTTTGTTAACCATCATAAAACAATATGTGTACTAACTGTTTAATAAGAAACTAGTTTGTTCTACAAACCTTCTTTTAAAGTACAATATAAAAAAAAGGAAAGAAAATTATCCTTTTGTACCAGGAGCTCTAGCAAAGAACAATTATCATTTTCATATTATATTTTCACCTTCTTTCATGTTTTATCATGTTTTCTATCTTTGAGTGAAAACATAAATGAAAACTCTGTCTGGGCCTATAAGTCTCTCAAGATTCTTGCCTAGAGCTTCAAGTCACCAGGAATCTATTCCTGGTTCTTTCAAATGTATGTTATGATTTTTAAGAGACATCAGAAAATAGGTAGGTTAGGTGGGTTTTCTGAAACTTGGAAGGCAATTCATCACATTTCAGATCTATCTTTTAGAAAACAATTCTTTCAATTGTATAACTTAGCAGAAAATTGCCAGCCATCATGCTGCTTGTTTTAACTTGGTTTATTTCATTCAGATTATTTTCTTCCTAAAAGTTAAAGCAATAGGGCAGGGAGAGAGAATAAGACTTTTAATTGGTGGAAAGAAAGAAAGAAAAAGTTTGAATAAGTGGTTTAGTTTGAGGAGGTGGCTGGGTGGAAACCACTACTAAGGGCCTTGAGTTGGATTGATAGTCAAACAGTTGAATGAGCTACTGGGACACACGGGCTGTCAACTGTGAGAAGAAAGCTGAAATGGAAGTGCAGAAGGGCCAAAAAGAAACTCTTGTATCCACATAGTTCCTCTAACAAGAGACAAGACTAGTCTGTGCATTTTCTTAAAAACAGGCTTTTCTACAAAACCCAAAGGCGCCATTTCATAGTCAGGGTTAAATCACTTAATTATAAGCTTTTGCTTGTCATGCAGTTTACACACACAGGCAATGACTGGCTGGCTGTGCCTATGGCATCTTCACAAATGGTGAAATAATAGGCAGTAAAATAATAAACTATAAGCTTCCTCTTTGTCACATGCATTACATTGTTTATCACATCTGTTGTTTTTTTCCCAAACAGTGTGATGATCAATTATTCATGACAGAATGATAGCGATTTCATAATAATCTCACTCTCGGGTGAAATCACCCTGTCCATTGAGGTGCTCATAGACCCTGCATTACTAGAGTAATAAGTCACTGTTAAGCACACACCTGCTCTGGGCATTTCTCTTCATCTTATTTGTCCAGACTTTTAAAAATTACTGCAGAATTCTGCAATAGTTACTAAGGCAGATTACAGCACTAGTCACCATGCCATGTTTAACAAATGACCCTGTTGCCGTGTTCCAGCAAATAAATATGGAGTGATGGATATTAGGAAGAGAGACAGAAAGAGGGAATGAGGGGAGAGGAGGAGGGAGAGAAAGAGAGACAGGAAAATGGAGAGCATGCACCTGTCAGAGAGAGAGAGAGAAGCTCACATTTGAAGTATCTGGAATTATTTTTATTTTTTAAAAAAGGATGAAAATGTCATATAATTACCCTCTTCTCAATTGGTTGATCAGGGATGAAATGGGGGTAGAAAAGAGGTCAGAGCCCCATCTCTGAAGAAGCACAGACTAGCTGAAGTTCACAGTTGATAGATGTCTAATGTGCCAGTGGAAATAAAGCTGATTTAAGAGAAGACAGTGAGGTCTGGTAGAGTTCAGGGTAATTCTTCAGGGATCAGGAGAATCACTCTTACTGCTAAATTAAATTGAGGTCAGAAACAACCCTGGTGATGAGGGGTGAGGAGTAACACCTTATTCTGAGGGAATAAGCTTGAGGCATTTTGAAATTTCCAGTTTGTCTTTGTGTTTCCCTGATTCATTTGGTATCAAATCTGCCAGCTCCAAAATTAACCATAGGACCTACTTGACCACCATTTGTCTGTCAGTTAAAATGAATGAAAGAAATGAAGTAAAAGAGCTGAACAGAAGATTTCAAAGGGTGGCTAGAGGAGACAAAGTAAAATATTATAATGCAATGTGCAAAGACCTGGAGTTAGAAAACCAAAAGGGAAGAATACACTTGGCCTTCCTTAAGCTGAAAGAACTGAAGAAAAAATTCGACCCTCAAGCTGCAATATCAAAGGATTCTATAGTCAAAATATTAAATGACGCAGGAACATCAAAAGATGGAAGAAATACACAGTCACTATACCAAAAAGAATAGCTCAATATTCAACCATTTCAGGAGGGAGCACATGATCAAGAATTTACAGTATTGAAGGAATAAGCCCAAGATGCACTGAATGCATTGGTGAAAAACAAGGCTTCAGGGATTGATGGAATACCAATTGAGATGCCTCAACAAAAGGATGCAACAGTGGAAATGCTCACTCATCTATGCAAAGAAATTTGGAAGATAGCTACCTGGCCAGTGGACTGGGAGAGATCCATATTTATGGCCACTGCAAAGAAAGGTGATCCAACAGATTGTGGAAATTATTGAACAGTGTCATTAATATCACGCACAAGTAAAATTTTGCTGAAGACCATTCAAAAGTGATTGCAGCAGTACATTGACAGGGAACTGCCAGAAATTCAAGCCAGATTCAGAAGAGGAAGTGGAATGAAGGATATCATTGCTGATGTCAGGTGGATTTTGGCTGAAAGCAGAGAGTACCAGAAAGATGTTTACCTGTTGCTGTCGAGTGGATTCCAACTCATAGTGACCCTATAGGACAGAGTAGAACTGCCCCATAGAGTTTCCAAGGAGCACCTGGTAGATTCAAACTGCTGACCTTTTAGCTAGCAGCCGTAGCTCTTAACCACTACGCCACCAGGGTTTCAAGATGCTTACCTGTGTTTTATTGACTATGCAAAGGCATTCAATTGTGTGGATCATAATAAATTATGGATAAGATTTCAAAGAATGGAAATTTCAGAAAATTTAACTGTGCTTATGTGGAACCTGTACATAGACCAAGAGGCAGTCGTTGGAACAGAACAAGGGGATACTGTTGTTACTAGTTGCGGTCGAGTCGGTTCTGACTCAGAGCCACCATATGTACGACAAAAGGAGATACTGCATGGTTCAAAATTAGAAAAGATGTGTGTCAGGGTTGTATGCTTTCACCAGAGTTATTCAATCTGTATACTGGGCAAACAATCTGAGAAGCTGGACTATATGAAGAAGAACATGGCATCAGGATTGGAGGAAGATGCACTAACAACCTGTGATATGCAGATGATATAACCTTGCTTGCTGAAAGTGAAGAGGGACTCGAAGCTCCCACTGATGAAGATCAAAGACTACAACCTTTAGTATAGATGTTAAGTACAGCCTCAACATAAAGAAAACAAAAATCCTTACAACTGGACCCATAAACAACACCACGATAAATGGAGAAGAGACTGAAGTTGTTAAGGTTTTCATTTTACTTGGATCCCCAATCAGTGACCATGGAATCACAGTTAATAAATCAAATGACGTATTGCATTGGGCAAATCTGTTAAGTGTTAAAAAGCAAAGATATCACCTTGAGGACCAAGGGGCACCTGACTTAAGCCATGGTATTTTCAATTGCCTCAAATGCATGCGAAAGCTGGTCAATGAATATGGAAGACTGAAAGAAAATTCATGCATTTGAATTATGGTATTGGTGAGGAATATTGAATATACCATAGACTGCCAGAAGAATGAACAAATCTGTCTTGGAAGACATACAGCCAGAATGATCCTTAGAAGTGAGCATAGTGAGACATCATCTCATGTACTTTGGACATGTTATCAGGAGGGACCAGTCCCTGGAGAATGACATCATGCTTGATAAAGCAGAGGGTCAGCAAAATAAAGGAAGCTCCTCAGTGAGGTGGATTGGCACAATGCTTTCACCAATGCGCTTAAACAAAGCGATGATTGTGATGATGGCACAGGACTGGGCAGTGGAAATTAAGTTATTTTAGGGTCAATTTTCTGTTTGAGAGGTTTCAAGCATAACTGGGAAATACTACTATGACACTTTTTTTTTTCAATAGCCTCTAAGCTCTTTATAGTTCTCGTCCTACATCCTAATGCATTATATATTCTCCTGCCATATCAAACTTCTTAAAGTGGAACTTTATTTTATAACTTCATTTCACTGATACCTTCAATGACACTCTATTGCCAATTGCTTTAAATCTGGAGTTCAAGGCTCTCTACAACCTTTCTGTCCAGATTCATCTCCCTCTATTCTCCTCTGTTTAATCTAAGCACCAGTCAAAGTAGGCCACTCTAATTTTTTTAATTAATTATGATATATATATATAGGAAAATATTTGCCATTTCTACATATTTATAGGTACAATTCGGTGACATTAATTACATCTATCATGTTTACCATCACTACTACCTGTTTCCAAATTTTTCCACATTTAACAGAAGCTTACTGTCCCTAGGCACTCCAATTTTGTTTAACAAATGGCCTATGTTCCTCTTCCTTGACTTTGTTCATGTTCTTCTCTCAACCTGTAATTCCCTCTCCCACCATTTTCATCTATCAATAAGTTTATCTCTCCTGGACTCAGTAGGGGTAAGATAGAGGTAATTATACTACCCAATCCACAGCATTAAGAAGTGCTTGACATACAGCGAGCACTTTATTAGTGCTAGCTGTCATCGTCATCGTCATCACTACCACCATTATTATCATCATTACCCCCTAAAATGGATATCCCCTATATATATTTTGATCCACAATGAGCTTAGATTTAATTTCTTTTATGCCCTACCTTATACTGTGTATATGTTTGGTTCTTCAGGGAAAAATTTTTGTCTTATTCACATCTGTCAGAATCCATACAAGTTCACTATTTGATATGCCCTTGGGAAATTGCAAAGTCACGCTCTGTGGTCTGCAACACTTGGCCATACCTGCCAGCAAGGAGTGTACCCAAGTTTTGCTGACTGACACAATATCTATCATGTTACTCCCATATGCACCCTGAGGAACCCTCTCCGGCTCTGTGGATTGTTCCTTCTTGGGTTGTCAGTTTTCTGCGATAGCCTTTCTTGGTCACCACACTCTTCCCGTTTGCTCATTTTCATTACACATTTGTGTATCATTCATACCCATATTATTTATCTCATTTTACTACCAAACCTGGCATTATGCCTTTCACAAATCATTTCATTCCCATCTCAACTCCCACTGCACCCCTATTTTCCAGAGGTACGACTCCTTTTGGCCCAATACGAAACATATTTTGGACATGAAATAGCTATAGCTATTGAGTTAAAACAGTAATAATTGTAAAATAATAGTTCTACCACCCATCTGTCAGTTTGTCATGCTATAGCAGCTTTTGCATGTTGCTATGATGCTGGAAGCTATGCCAGTAGTATTTCAAATACAAGTATGATTACCCATGGTGGCCGGTTTCAGCAGAGCGTCCAGACTTAGGCAGACTATGAAAAGAGTTCTGGTGATCTACTTCCAAAAACTAGCCAATGAAAACTCTGTGGATCACAACATAATATTATTCAAAATAGTGCTGGAAGATGAGTCCCCTAGATCGAAAGGTACTATACAAGAGCTGTAACAACAGACTCAAAGATACAAACAATCATGAAGATTGTGCAGGACTGGCCAACATTTTGCTCTGTTGAGTTGGAGCTGTCTCAATGGCAACAACGAAGCCCTTGTTATTGTTGTTGGGTACTGTTGAACTGATTCTTACTCATAGTAGCCCCACGTGATAGAGAAGAACTGCTCCATAGAGTTTTCTGGGTTGTAATCTTCACAGGGGCAAATCTCCAGGTCTTTCTCCCATGGAGTCACTGGATGGGTTTGAACCATCAACCTCTCAGTTAGCAGCTGAGCCCTTAAAAATTGTGCCACCAAGTTTTCTCCAATGGCAACTAACATCAACAAAATAATAGCTAATATTTACTGAAGACTTATGTATCTGTCTGGCACTATGCAACATATCTCACTTAATCCTGACCACGATTCTGTACTGAAAATAATAAAGAGCTCCAGCTCATGGAAGTGGAATCTGTGTTAAATACATTGCCAAGATCATATTGCTAGTTGGTAGCAGAGTTGAAGTCTCACTGTCCACCTCCAAAACCTGTGCTGTCGCTGTCTCTGCTCTCCTGACTCTAAGTAGACGGCACTTGAGAGAAATTTAAAATTATATTTAAAGTATATGAGTTCCAAATGTTTCTGATAGAAGGCATGATTGTGGGGAAAACATGTTTTTATTGATGTTAAAAGAGACTCAAGCTCTCATTTGCAATGACTTTTAAAATGTTACGGTTTTGGTATAGTCTATATTTGGGGTCTGAAGGACTTGTCAGTGTCTCTTTAATAGTATCACTGTTTTTTTCTTCAGACTGAATCTCATTGTCTCTAATCACTGGTTTTACTTGTATGTGTAGCTTCCAGTCTTCAATTTTCCTAAATGTCATGTAGATATAAATGTAAGACTCAATTGCTCAGCTCGAGGTTTTGTGTCTTGATGGACATTTAGGCGGGGAAAGCAAAGAATGCTTTGGTGTTGGGTTTCTCCCTAATTTTGTGGGTATTTTGCACAAATAAGAACTCAAGTATATTTTTGCTCTTGTTTGTTTCACATATAAATATCTTCAAGGAAGCTGGAAATGAAAAGAAAAACACTAAGCCCCAGGGTTTCAAGGCAGGCAAATTATCTCAAGGTAGAGTCTGGCCAGGTCACATATAATGACTGTATTACAGGGGTTTTACAGGTTAATATCAATGTTTACTACAGAAACTTTAGGCTTTCCATACACAAAAGCTCAAACTGTAAAATTCATTAGCATTTTCTAAAAACTCACCAACAGGCATGGTCTTATGGCCAGATGATATAGATACAGTTGCAAAAAGAGAATCACTAGGGAGACTCCTCCCTGGCAAAACCTGTTCCTACCTACTCTGTCATAGTGTTGAAAGTCCAATTTTTGAGACCAAAGCCTTCGATCTTAAAAATTAACCTGCCAGTTTCTTGCCTACTGTAAACAAATCCCTGGAGAGAAGAGACACATCACAGCTTTTAGATTCGTTACCATTTTAGAGGGAATTAGCTTATCAGAACTTCTCTTGATAACTAATTGAATCTTGAAAGTGGGAAAGAAGGTGCCTTTCTGGGACATTAGTGTTTGTATTTAAAACCTGGAAGAAAGGAGAAGGCAAATATGGATTAAGCAGTCTTTCTCAGCTTTTAATAAAGGTAAGAACATCTGGAGAACACAGTAAGAATTGGAGGTGGAAGAGGAAAGCATACGCCTTTAGCCGCCATTCAGAAAACTGGCATTTTGTATTGTTATCACATGCCCAGGGATGACAGGTTGGACTAATTTGCTCTCCAGTGTCACTGGGCTGGACTAGCCTTTTCTAGTTCTGGCCTCCTTAAGGAAGAATATGCAACCACCATGGCTTGGAAGGGCCCTGGGCTTGTGGTACCTGATGCAGCAGCTTCTCTTCTTCCCAGATGCTCTGGCCAGCCAGTTAAGGGCCTAATTCCTTAGAAGCCATAGAGATACACTGCAGGAAAATAGAGTCCTTATAATAAATGCCATCACTTACTTCTCTCTTCCACAATTATTGCCTGAATGATAATTAAAATTGAATTATATTTACAGGCCATAATTTCAAAATTATCCTCACATTATTTTTTGTTTCAGTTGATATAGACTTGTAGACAGTTTATACTTCCTGTTTTGTAAACTAATTTGTTGTCTACATGATCTCTGCAATTCTCTCTATAGCAACATCAATAATTTATATTCTAAATGTGTGGGTTCCTTAGTCTGATTACTCTGGTCCTAGGCAAGCTTCAAGAACCAAGATTTATAAGCGCTTTAAGGGAGCCAGATTTCATGAAACTTCCTTTAATGTACTCTGTCAACTTGGTTTTTGCATTTTTGAAAAAAAAATTAAAAACCTCAATAAAAAGGAAAGTTATAATATACATACGCATTTTAGTTGTTGAGATTAATAGAAGAGATGTGAGTTCAGTAGCAGTATGTGACTGGGACCCATCACTTCACAGTGAAAAAAGAAAAAGTAGAAGCTCTTATTGACAACACCTGAGGAACATTATCCAACAGTCCCACAGAGGGACTTTAGAAGCTATTAACATGTAGCTACTATATTCATATTCATAGATGGCATTTTAAAATTAGAAGGGCCTATAGAAACTCTGGTGGCATAGTGGTTAAGAGCTATGGCTGCTAACCAAAAGGTGAGCCATTCGAATCCACCAGGCACTCCTTGGAAACTCTACGGGGCAGTTCTACTCTGCCCTATAGGATTGCTATGAGTTGGAATTGACTCGACAGCAACTGGTTTTGGGGTTTATAGAGATCATCTAGTCCTACAAATTTAATTTATGCATAAGGTAACTGAGTTCCAAATACAGGAAGTATTTTATCTAAGGCTATAACCCAAGGTCATACCACAGAATCTCAACTCCCAGTTTTGGAATGAGGCTGTGAATTCAGTATATGCTTAAAGAATTCTTTTGGTGTCTGATAAAAGTAGGAACAGTTGGGGACAGAATGGGGTTACCATTTTCTAGAGAGGAAAATTGGGGGGACAGGCAGAAAATTTAAGCTGTGTGAATTTGGGGGCCAGTAGCACAGTATAGGGAATCCCATACCCCCTAAGAGTAGGGGTTCTCTGTATCCAGTTAGGCTAAACCCTTTTACTGGGATGTACTCTCTAAGTGAGTCTTTCGAATTGATGAGAATCAAGAAGGAAGAGAGGAGACATCATGGGTTATAAGACATATGAGTCAAAAAGTCATGGTTGCTGTCCCATCTCTGAAATACACTAAGGGACCACAGGAAAACCATTTACCTTTTCTGACCTTCAGTTTCCTCATTTGTGAATCACAGATGGTGTTCCCCTCCTGTTTGCCACCATGATCAAATTTAACAGTGGATGTGACAATGTATTAAATGTATTTTAAAACATAGGCACATAATAGAGATTTTTATTTCAGTATCTTTTCTCCTTCTGACCTGAACCAGATTGTTCCTTCTTGGTCCAGTGTCTATAATATACCCCAATGGACCTGCTTTCATTCTTTCTACCTGCACTGGCACTTTTTTTCTGTTGTTATTGTTCTAAAATATATGTAACACAACCTCTGTCAATTCAATATTTTTCAGGTATACAATTCAGTGATATCAATTACTTTAATTATGCTGTACAACCACCATCCATCATGTGAACTGTTACTTCTTAATTGATTTTAGTTAACTCTGGGAAGTCAAATGGGCACTCAGTTAAGTTTTTTTTTGTTGTTGTTGTTGTTGTTCTTTCCTCAGCTTTGCGAGAGGAGGGGTGTGCCCTGGGGAAGCCCATATAAACAATTAGACCATTCAGGGATTGCCTCAGCTGTAGAGAACCACCTCATCTAAAATCATGTTTCTTCTCTGGGTGGCCAATTATAAAACAAATGGTCTGGCCAATTCAGCCCAATAAATGATAGCTCTGAAGTACCATTATAACTCCACAGTTCTTTACGGAGTTGATCAAGGCTATCATTGGTCCTACATCACAACTTCACTTTTCCCTCTGCCTAATCCTACTGCTTTTCCCTTCCTTCCATACACGCTGGTATCAAGGGCATTTTCTAATAAACATACCCAGTAAAACAATAAACATAAAAAAAAAAAAACAAGTGGTCTCAATATCTGCTCCCAGAGAACCCAATCTACAGCATCTATGTATCAGCACATTTCCTCATTGTCTTCTTCTGAGCAGTTTAAGACTGGGGCATATGAAACCTGAGCATTTCTGACTACCCAATAGGAAGAATCATAGCCAGTTCCAGCTCTCCCACTGTACCGCTAACTGGTGCCCATCTGCATGCTGTTGACTCCCTCGCTGCCCCAATCTCAACTTCCCAATTTTGGATAATAAGGTTAAATCCCATGGGGAGAAACAAATACATTGCAACTGGTAGAGTTCAAAAGATCACACCTGGCTTGCAGTTTTATTGTTTTTGACAAAGCATTAGAATGTTCAGGGGTATGAAGAAAACTATAATTTATTTGAATCGTGGAAACTATTGATCCATTTCCCACTTGGTTGGCTCATTTCCATCTTTCTAGAATTTCTACCTATGTGGGATTCTAAACTACCTACATGGAATTCAAGCCTCGAGTTGCAACATTGAAAGATTCTATGGGCAAAATATCGAAAGATGCAGGAAGCATCAAAAGAAGATAGAAGGAGCACACAGAGTCATCATACCAAAGAACTGGTCAATGTTCAATCATTTCACGAGGTAGCATAAGATAAAGAACTGGAGGTTTTGCAAGAAGAATTCCCAGCTGCACTGGACGCATTGGTGAAAAACAAGGCTGCAGGAACAATAAATAACAATTGAGATGTTTTGACAAAAGGATGTAACACTGGAGGTGCTCACTCATCTATGCAAAGAAATTTGGAAGACAGCTACCTGGCCAACTGACTAGAAGAGATCCATATTTGTGCCCATTGCAAAGAAAGGTGATCCAACAGATTGTGGAAGTTATTGAATAGCATCGTTAATATCACTTGCAAGTAAAATTTTGCTGAAGACCATTCAAAAGGTGTCACAGCACTATATCGACAGGGAACTGCCAGAAATTCAAGCTGGGATCAAAAGAGGAAGTAGAATGAAGGATATCATTGCTGATGTCAGGTGGAACTTGGCTGAAAGCAGAGAGTACCAGAAAAATGTTCACCTGTGTTTTATTGACTACACAAAGGTATTTGGCTGTGTGGATCATAATAAATTATGGATAACATTGTAAAGAATGGGAATTCCAGAACACTTAATTCTGCCCATGAGGGACCTGTACACAAATCAAGGGGATACTGCATGGTTTTAAATCAGGAAATATGTGCATCAGGGTTATGTCCTTTCACTATACTTATTCAATTTGTATGCTGAGCAAATAATCTGAGAATGGGACTATATGAAGAAGAATGTGGCATCAGGATTGGCGGAAGACTCCTTAAGTCACAGTATATAGATGGCACAACCTTGCTTGTTGAAAGTAAAGAGGACTTGAAGCACTTACTGATGAAATCAAAGACTATAACCTTCAATATGGATGTTAAGTATAGCCTCAACATAAAACAAAAATCCTCACAACTGGATTTGGTACATGAAGAAAAGATTGAAGTTGTCAAAGATTTCATTTTACTTGGATCCACAATCAATGCCCATGGAAACAGCAGTGAAAAAATAAAGAGGCTCATTGCATTGGGCAAATCTGCTATAAAAGACCTCTTTAAAGTGCTAAAAAAGCAAAGATATCACTTTGAGAACTAAGGTGTGCCTGACCTAAGCCATGGTATTTTCAGTCTCTTCATATGCATGTGAAAGCTGGACAATGAATGAGGAAGACCAAAGAGGAATTGATGCCTTTAGATTATGGTGTTGATGAAGAATACTGAATATTCCATGGACTTCCAAAGGAATGAACATATCTGTCTTGGAAGAAGTACAGCCAGAGTCCTCCTTAGAAGCTAGGATGGTGAGACTTCCTCTCGCAAACTTTGGACATGTTATCAGGAGAGATCAGTCCCTGAAGAAGGAAATCATGCTTGGTAAAGTAGAAGGTCAATGAAAAAGAGGAAGACACTCAAGGAAATGGATTGACACAATGGCTGCAACAATGGGCTCAAAACATAGCAATGATTGTGAGGATGGTGCAGGGCTGGGCCGTATTTAGTTCTGTTGTACATAGGGTCATTATGTGTCAGAACTGACTTGATGGCACCTAACAACAACAACACATGTGATTCTACTGGGGATTCTCTCCCTCTTTCTCCCTTACTTTCCCTTTCTAACTTCTATTTATTATCATTTCAGGTGTTGCCTACTCCAGGAAGCCTCCCCTGATTTTAATACTCCCTTTGACATTCTCATCTCTGCCTTTGCTTAAGTGCCCTTACTCTGTCCTGTATAGCTCTATAATCACACTTGCAACTTTTTATATGTATTTTCTGATCTTTCCTATGCACAGTGGATTTTAGAATTATTCTTGTGTATGGAGAGGATAAGATTTACTGAATCCTTGTGTTTCCAGAATCTTGAAAGGATAGCAACCCTGTCTTCAAATATGTGTGTCATTCTCTATGTCACTGTCCCTTGAAGAGGGAGAAGTTCTACTAGGACTGTCAAAGTTAGTGGCCTATACAGATAAATAAGAGGCAGCCATAGAAATGGCACAAGAGGCAGGTTCTAGTACATTCTCAGCATGAATTATTTCCTGGAAAGTAAAACAAGCTGTGGAGATGTGAAGGGTTCTTCATAAAAAAAATTTTAAATGTTATAATTAACATCATTCCTATGTAAGTTTATAAGCATTTGTCCACAATTGGTCCCTTTTCAATGGATTCCCAAAATTATAAAAACTTAAAAATGATGAAGTATTGATGTCTATAAGAAATTTTAAGTACAGATTAACAAATAAAACTCAAAAAAATCTTAAGGCACTTTGAACATCAGACATCTCCGTAAGGGTGAATCTGAATCTATATATTCCAAACTGTAGTTCAGCCCCATATGCTGCTCTCTTAAAAAGTATTCCATGGTCTCCACATAAATAAAATAAAAGAATCACATGATCAACTCAATTGATGCAGAAAATGCATTCAACAAAGCCCAACACCCATTCCTGACAAAAACTCTCAATAAAATAGGTATAGAAGGGAAATTTCTCAACATAATAAAGGACATCTGTACAAAACCAAGAGCCAACATCATTCTTAATGGAAAGAGGCTGAAAACATTCCCCTTGAGAAGAGGAACAAGACAAGAATGCCCTTTATCGCCACTCCTATTAAACACTGTGCTAGAAGTACTAACTAGAGCAATAAGGCAAGAAAAAGAAATAAAGAGCATCCAAATTGGAAATGAAGAAGTTAAACTATCCCTATTTGTGGATGATATGATACTATACATAGAAAACCCAAAAAACTCCACGGGAGAACTACTGGAACTAATAGAAAGATTCAGCAGAGAAGCAGGATACAAGGTAAACATACAAAAATCAGTTGGATTCCTATACATCAATAAAGAGAACCACAAAAGGAAATCAGGAAAACGATACCATTTATAATAGCCCCCTAAAAAAAAAAATACTTAGGAATAAATCTAACTAGAGATGTAAAAGACCTATACAAAGAAAACTACAAGGCACTACTGCAAGAAACCAAAAGCGATTTACATAAATGGAAAAATATATGATGCTCATGGATAGGCAGGCTCAATATTGTGACTATGTCAATTCTACTCAAAGCAATCTACAAATACAACGCAATCATGATTCAAATACCAACGGCATTCTTTAAAGAGATGTAAAAACTAATCATTAATTTTATATGGAAAGGGAAGATGCCCTGGATAAGTAAAGCGCTATTGAAGAAGTAGAATAAAGTAGGAAGACTCACACTACCTGATCTCAGCACCTACTATACAGCTATGGTAGTCAAAACAGCCTGGTACTGGTACGATGACAGATATATTGACCAATAGAACATAACTGAGAACCCAGATGTAAATCCATCCACCTATGGTCACCTATCTTCAACAAGAGCCCAAAGTCCATCAAATGGGGAAAAGACAGTCTTTTTAACAAACAGTGCTGGCAAAACTGGATGTCCATCCACAAAAAAAAAGAAACAGGATCCATACCTCACACCATACACACACAAAAAAAACTAGCTCAAAATGGCTTAAAGACCTAAATATAAAACCCAAAAATATAAAGATTGTAGAAGAAAAAAATAGGATCAATGCTACAGTCCCTAATACACGGCATTAATAGGATACAAACCACAACTAAAAACACACAAACTCCAGAAGATAAGCTAGATAAATGGGATCTTCTAAAAAATTAACACTTATGCTCATCAAAAGACTTCACCAAAAGTGTAAAAAGAAAGCCTACAGACTGGGAAAAAAATTTTGGCTATGACGAATCTGACAAAGGTCTAATCTCTAAAATCTACAGGAAAACCCAACACATCTACAACAAAAAGACAAATAATCCAATTAAAAAATGGGCAATGGAAATAAACAGACACTTCACCAAAGAAGATATTCAAGTGGCTAACAGACACATGAGGAAATACTGTTGATCACTAGCCATGGTTGTTGTTGTTGTTAGGTGCCATCGAGTCCATTCCGACTCATACTGACCTTATGTACCACAGAACGAACACTGTCAAGTCCTGCACCATCCCTACAAACATTGTTATCCTTGAGACCATTGTTGCAGCCACTGTGTCAACCCATTTCCTTGAGGGCCTTCCTGTTTTCCGCTGACCCTGTACTTTACCAAGCATGATGTCCTTCTCCAGAGCAGATTCCTCCTGACAACATGTCACTACCCATTAAAGAAATGCAAATCAAAACCACAGTTAGATACTATCTCACCCCAGCATTACTGACATGAACTAAAAAAATGGAAAATAACAAGTGTTGGAAAGGCTGTGGGGAGATTGTCACTCTTATGCTAGTGGGAATGCAAAATGGTACAACCATTTTGGAAAATGAGATGGTGCTTTCTCAAAAAGCTAGAAATAGAAATACCATATGATCCAGCAATCCCACTCCTAGGAATATATCCTAGAATAATAAGAGTCGTCACACAAATAGACATATGCATACCCAGGTTCATTGCAACGTTTATTCACAATAGCAAAAAGATGGAATACCTAGATACCCATCAACAGATGAATGGGTAAACAAACTGGCACATACACACAATGAAACACTACTCAACGATAAATAATAATGATGAATCTGCGAAGCATCTGATAACAATGGATGAATCTGGAGGGCATTATGCTGAGTGAAATAAGGCAATCACAAAAGGACAAATATCGTATGAGACCACTACTGTAAAAATTCATGAAAAGATTTACACACAACAAGAAACAGTCTTTGATGGTTACAAGGGAAGGGAGGGGTGGAGATGGAAAAACACTAAATAGACACTAGATAACTGGTAACTTTGGTGAAGGGTAAGATAGAACACAATACTGGGAAAGCCAGCACAACTTGACGAAGGCAAAATATGGAAGCTTCATAGATACATCAAACTCCCTGAGGGACCGAATCACTGTATTGAGGGCTGTGGGGACCACAGTATCTAGGAACATCTAGCTCAACTGGCATAACATAGTTTATAAAGAAAATGTTCTACTTTCTACTGTGGTGAGTAGTGCCTGGGGTCTTAAAATCTTGTGAGTGGCTGTCTAAGAAACTCCACTGGTCTCACATCTGGAGTAAGGGAGAATGAAGAAAACCAAAGTCATAAGGAAAAGATTAGTCCAAAGGGTTAATGGACCACAACTACCACAGCCTCCACCAGGCTGAGTCCAGCACAACTAGATGGTGCCTGGCTACCACCACCAACTGCTCCAATAGTGATCACAATAGAGCTGGAGAAAAATGTAGAACAAAATTCTAACAACAAAAACAAAAAGATCAGACTTACTGTTCTGACAGAGGCTGGAGAAACCCCTAGAGTATGGCCCCAGCACACCTTCTTAGCTTAGTAATGAAATCACTCCTGAGGTTCACCCTTCAGCCAAAGATTAGACAGGCCCATAAGACAAAATAAGACTAAATGGGTACACCAGCCCAGGGGCAAGGATGAGACAGCAGGAGGGGACAGGAAAGCTGGTAATGGGGAACCCAAGGTCAAGAGGGGGAGAATGTCAACATGTCGTGGGGTTGGCAGCCAATGTCACAAAATAATATGTGTATTAATTGTTTAATGAGAAGCTAGTTTGCTCTGTAAACCTTCATCTAAGTACAATACAGAAAAAAGTAAAAAAATGAAAAAATAAGAGGTTAAAAAAGTCAAATACTTTTGGGAATTCTGCCTACAATATTCCCCTCTTGGAACTGCACCATGCATTTTAGCTGTTAAATGTTCTGCCAAATTCTGCAGTAAAATAACCTCTTAAACTTTGTTTAACCTTGCTTTTTCTGAATTAATTAGATCTCAGAGTTATTTTGTGTATATTATCACTTATATAATCTCATGGAACTAGATTCTATGGGACATGGTTTGAGAAAGACTGATATGGTCTCTTTTTCTGGTGCTACACCCATGTCTGGATGTCAGTGTTTCTCCTAGTACCAGCCAACTTCTCCCTAAAGATTTTTGTACAGAAAACACGGGAACTGGCATGGTGTCCTTCTTCAACATTGAATCTTGGTTTCCAGGAAAATGTTCTGAGTCCTTTGTTGTGCAATAACTGCAAATTAATAATCTCTTGGTCAGATTCTGTGAGCAAAAAAAGAAATGGAAGAAATAATCCTCTATAAGAGAATACATAGTTGTGTAGGGAACAAGAGCAAAATAAGAGTGATAACATCAACTGACACAGACCACAGGTACTATTGGAATTTAGAAGACAGTACAAAAATAAAAATTTTTTTTTTTTTTTTTATTACAAGCAATAAGGATGAGAGTGATGAGTGAAATCTTTTAGGATAAATGAAGTTTTAGCTGGAAATTGAGGATACTTAGCTACATAATGAGCTAGACAGACCAAAGAAGTTAATCCAAGCACAAGACTGTCATAAATGGTGACTCCAACTAGGCTTAGGTTAATTTTAATGTTGGTTATTGTCTTATGCTGGGTTCTCTAGAGAAGCAAAACCGGTAATGCATATAAAAAAATATATAGGGAGATTTATATCAAGGAAACAGCTCACACAATTGTAGGAGCTGGAAATCCCAAGTCCTTGGATCAGGATAGAGTTGTTTCCCAATTCACAGAGCTGCAGAAGCTGGTGAACCCAAGATGAGCAGGTCGAAGAGCAGGGCTCCAGCCCACAGGCTGTGACTGTTGAGGAATCCACAAGGTTGGCAGGCAAGACCACAAGGTTTCTCCTGAGTCACTTAGCTGCAGGGGCTGTTGAATCCAAGACAGGCAGGTTGGGGAGCAGGACTCTTGTTTGCAGGCTGTGAAGATCGGTGAATCCCAGCACGGACAGGGAAGCTGCTAGCTTGAGTCCCAAGAACCAGAGGTCAGACAACAGACAGCTGCTTGATCCAGAACAAGCCAACAACCTCTGCAAGGTGAGCAGGAAGGAAGTAGGCAGCAGAAGGTGGAGAGATGAAGGCTGAGCAGGTGGTGAGCTGCCACAGGACCCATCCCCACAGGTACCACTCAGCAGGTTCCATCATGGGGGGGTTCACATATCAAATTTCGACAGAGAAGTGATCACAACATAATACAACTGCCAAAACACTGAGAACCATGGCCCAGCCAGTCTTAACCATCACAGTTAGTATTAGCTCTCAAATAAGTAATATGAACAAAACACATGAGATAAGATTAAAAATCAGTGTTACGGCTCTCTCATACCTCCTGTGTTTCTCACATGTGTCTGAATTGAAGTTCAGCAGTCTCAGCAACTCACAGAAGCATGAGGTCTCCCAGAAGTGTGAGGTCTCCCAGGTTGGAGATGCTTAGAGCTCCAGGCTCCCTGGCTTTTCTTTTATTAGGGTGGGGAGAGGCCAAGTCAGTAGGCAAGAGTCTGACTCTTACCATGTAGGAATTCTCTGGTGAACCACAGTTAGGAGATTTAATGTTCTATTTCCTAAAATATCATTGGGTCAACAGCACGTCGGGCCATGGCCTATCACAGAGGTGATGGAGAGCATTAGAAACAATATAACATAAAAATAAGGAGTTCATAATATTGAGAAATGATAAAGAGCATGTTTTTGAGCGCAAGCTTTCCTTATTCCTTGAGGTTCCAGAATTGAGAATCGTGTGCATCTACATGTGTTTATTTGGTCCTTTATTTAAATCCTAAGTGGACATTACCTCTCTAGGTTCAAAGGGAGAAAAGCGAAGAGGTGACTTGGGCTTTCCCACAGCCTGAGACATAGGATCACTTTGCTGTTACCAGTTGCCCCGGTTCTCATGCCAGCAGAAGCTTGTTGGAGAAAATAAATTGTTCCCATTAAATTTTTATAATTTAAGAAGGGATTTGGTATATTATCAAAGCCTTCATCAGTGGCTGTTTTAATGGTAGATGAGGTTATCCTCTTGCATGTTTTATAAAGTTATCTAGTTTGCATTAAATATGAATTGTGTATGTTCTGTTATTTCACACCAACAACTTGATGGTGCCAGTGATTTTGCCTTCTCTCCCTCAGGTCTCATGCTCTGTCCTTCCCAAACAGTACACAGCTCCCTCTGGGTTCCAGGGAAAATCAGGCAGCTCTACAATCTACATGATGTGTTTCCCCAAGTCTCGTTTTTAAGGAAGCTTTATCAGGTTTAATTAGACAGCTGCCATCTCTTGTGGCTTGCAGTGTATATTTAAGGAGAGAAACATGAGTCGTCCTCTGTGAAATGAAAAACAATGTCATCAAAGCTGTCTCTCCAATGCTCTGCTGGCTCTTTACCCACAACTTAGAAACATGTTTGAGCTCCTTCCAGTGCTCTATGGAGAGTTTCGCAGTAAAGACATGCAAATTGTGTTAGTTTAGATTGCAGCGTTTTCATAGGGAAATACCTAAAATGGCATGAAAACTTCCAGTAGGAAATATTTGGGTACAAAAGGAGCAGACGAGTTTGCTCTGGAGTATGGGAGAAGCTTGGCCCAGGAAAGACAATGCTAAATAGATTTCCTACTCTACATGCAATCCTGACCTTGAACGCTCACTTTTTGGGTCCTTACGGGATGTAGGTGAGTGCATAGGTAAGGCAACAAATGATAGGGAAGGGAAGGATAACTTGAAAAAAGCTCTAAGCAGATTGAAAATTTCCATACTCCAAGGTACCATGGGAGGCGTTTCCTCTCCCTCCACCTCTACTTGGGCTTCAGTGGCTCTTTATCCTTCTTTATTTCTCTTGCTTTCATGGCTGTCCTTAATGTTAACTGTTTTCATATTCTCTTGGGTAACAAGCTTGAAGTAGAGGTAGCCCATGGTGGGACTTGCCTGGCACCTCGCCCATCCCAACACTGGTATCTGATGAAGATGGCACCACCCAAACCTTTGCTATATAATTTTATTGCTATCATTATGTTTCATTTCCATTTGTGAAACAAGCTCCAGCAAGACAAATATCTATTGGCTCGTTCAGGTTCTGTTCTTCCAGCAGTGAAAATAATAATAATAAAAAGAAGAAGAAGCTTCCAGGAATCTCTAATCTTCCCTGAAGAATGACTTGGTGATGACTGAATCCCTCAAGTGTCCCTGTGAAGCTGCACAAATCTCTAGCCAGTATTTTAGAAATTAGCTGCAAATTAGCTTTCCTTCCCCAGGTCTTTCCATCATTTCACTCAGTCTTGGCTTTCCTCCTCACCAATTTGCCTGATATACTGTGCATCCACAGAACCAGACAGTGCCAATTATATCCCAGGCTTTGATGCTCCCCAAGATCCAGATACTCGAGTGATGAGATGTGTGCAAGAAGGGGTGGAGCATAGCATGTATCTGACTTAAGTTTGAGTAATCAAAATTAAAGAGGTAGGAAATAAAGAATCATTAAGAATGTTGCTTACACTGGGTCAGTCATCAGGGTTAATTCTCTACATAAGCATCTCATAAAATCCTCAAAATCACCTATGAGCCAGGTCCTACCATCATCCTTAGAATATGAAGACATAAGACTGCACAGTCATTAGTATGCATTAGCACATATTTTATAATTTCTATGAATTATTTGCTCTCCATAACATCAGAAATATAAATCGACTGATCATTATGTCCTCGAACTGTTTAGATCCTGCATACTTGGAATAAGGAATCAATTGCTTCTTCTAAACATAGGAAGAATATGTGCACCATTTGATTGTTATGAGGATAAAATGAGATGCTATGTAAATACAGGACACGGCAGTGGTAAAAAAAAAAAATGCACAAAAGATATTCAATAGTTGTTAATTTCTCTCCTATTCTATCAAAAATTACAGATTGTGATATTAGTGTGTAATTAGACATACATATGCAAAAAAAGAATCTTGACTCAAATCTCACACTTTACACAAAAATTAACTCAAAATGGACCAGAAATCTAAATATAAAACCTATGTCATAAATCTTCTAGAAGGAAAAATAGGGGAAAATTTTTGTGATTTGGAGTTAGGCAACGAATTCACCTTATGATATCAAAAGCAAAATCAAAAAAGAAGAAAATTGATAAATTGCATATCAATTGCATAAATTGATAAACTGCTCTGTGAAAGATATTATTAAGAGGATGAAAAGACAAGACACAGACTTAAAGTAAATACCTGCATCACACACATCTGGCCAAGAAACTTGAATCCAGAATATATAAGAACACAAACTCAAAAAGACAACCAATTTAAAAACAAAAAGACAACCAATCTAAAAAAATACCCAAACCCAAATCCATTGTAGTGGAGTCAATTTCAACTCGTAGTGATCCTATAGTGGTATACTGATGGTAAAAAGGAACATCAAAGGATGCTTAACATCAGTAATAATGATGGAAATGCAAATTAAAACTGCCATGATCTATTATTACACATCTATTAGAATGGTTAAAATAAACTCTAAAAATTGACCAAACCAAGTGTTAAAGAGTATAGAAATCACAGGATGAGTAACTGACAAAAGGAAGCTACCCACAAAAAAAGCTCCTGTAATTTACATGATCCAGCAGTCAAGTACCTATTATTTGCATCTGGAATTAAAAAAAAAAAAATTAGTAGATGTATGAAATAACAGGAAACATCTCCAAAACCAGGAGAAAAATCAGACCGTGGAAATAGACACAAAAAATGATACAGATAATCAAATTAAGAAAGGCAGATGCTAGAACAGCTGTAATAAATATGAAGCAGCCCTGGTGGCACAGGAGTTAAGCACTTGGCTGCTAACCTAAACGTCAGGAGTTCGAGCCCACCAGCCGCTCTGCAGGAGAAAGATGTGGCAGTCTGCTTCCATAAAGATCACAGCCTTGGAAACCCTATGGGGCAGTTCTACCCTGACCTATAGGGTCACTATAAGTTGGAATTGACTCATATCAGAAATGAGTTATAGTAAATATGATTAATGTACTTAAGATTTAAATGAACTTCGAGGGACAAAGTAGCAGGGGCAGGAGTCTGGGGACCATGGTTTCAGGGGACATCTAGGTCAATTGATATAACAAAGTTTATTAAGAAAATGTTCTGCATCTCACTTTGGTAAGTGGCATCCGTGGTCTTAAAAGCTAGCAAGTAGCCATCTAAGATGCATTCATTTGTGCCAACTCACCAGGAGCAAAGGGGAAAGAAGAACACCAAAGACATGAGGAAAATATTAGCCCAAGAGACAAAAAAGACCACAAAAACCAGACACTCCATCAATCTGAGACCAGAAGAACTGGATGGTTATCAGCCACCACCAATGACCATCCTGACAGGGAACACAACAGACAGTCCCTGACAGAGTGGGAGAAAAGTGGGGTGCAGAACTCAAATTCAAGTAAGAAGACCAAACTTAAAGGTCTGACTGAGACTAGGGGAGCCCCAGAACTGATGACAATATCAGAATATTCTTGGAGGCCATGGATTAAAAACAGCACTGTTTCCATCAACCTGGCTGTTGTGAACTTCAAATTCTCCTTCACACAGATGGAAGGGGACAATTTGTCCAAATAACACATTAATAAATTCCCTTTACTCTGATTTTGTGTGGTTTTTAAAGGAGAAAAAGCACAGATACTCATGTTTCTATATTCCCATTACTCAAAACAACTCCTTACCCTCGTAAACAGAAACAGAAAATTTTAAAGTTCTCAAGTAACACATTAAAAAAAAAAAATTTCTTCAGAATGAAGACCACCAAAGACACCAGGAAAATATTATCCCAAGAGACAAAAAGGGCCACATAAACCAGAGACTCCATCAGCCTGAGACCAGAAGAACTAGATGGTGCCCGGCTACCACCAATGACCGCCCTGATAGGGAACACAACTGGGAGTCCCTGCCCTGATGGAGCAGGAGAATAGTGAGGTGCAGAACTCATTCTAGTAAAAGGACCAGAATTAATGGTCTGACTGAGACTGAAGAAACCCCAGAAGACATGGCCCCCAGGCTCCCTGTTAACCCAGAACTAAAACCAGTCCTGAAGCCAACTATTTGAAGATTAGACTAGGCTATAAGATGTAAAATGATACTCGTGAAGACTGTGTTTCTTAGTTCAAGTAGATACACAAGACTAAATGGGCAGCTCCTGTCCAGAGGGGAGATGAGAACGTAGAAAGGGATAGGAGCTGGTTGAATGGACACAGGAAATCTGAGGTGGAAAGGGGGAGTGTGCTGTCACATTATAGGGATAGCAATTAGAGTCACATAACAATGCATGTATAAATTTTTGTATGAGAAACTAACTTGAGCTATAAACTTTAACCTAAAGCATAATTAAAAAAAATAATTAAATGAAAACACCAACATAATGAAGAGGGAACTGGGATGTATAAATAACAAAACAAATGAAATTTCTAGATATTAAAAATAATATCTGAAGTGAATATTTGAGTGGATGGGGATAAAAGCAGATTGGAAACTGTAGAATATGTGTGAATTTGAAGTCATCTCAACAGAAACTATCCAAAGTGAAGCTCAGAAGGAAAACACACACACACACATACACACACACAAAAGATCAATATTTTGGTGGCCATATCAAGAGTGTAACATATGAGATTTAAGAGTCATAGGCTGAAAAGTGGAGGTGAAGGGGGAGATGGAAAAAAATTTGAAGTAATAATGACCAAAATTCTTTCAGATTTGATGAAAAACATGAAGATGCAACTCTAACAAGGCAAAAAACCCCAAGCAAAATAAACACAAAGAAAACCACATTGAAGCATACCATAATTAAATTGCTGAAAACCAGTGATAAAGAAAATATCATATATGTAGGCAGAAAAAGAAAAAGGCACATGACAAAGGAACAAAATTAAGAATTAGTATTAAAAACTGTGAAAGCCATAGGACTGTGGGACAACATCTTTAAAGTGCTGAAAGAAAAACAAACAAAGAAAAAAAGACAACCTGGAAGTCCGTATCAGTGAGAATATTTTATTCAATAATGAAAGTAATATAAAGACTTTTTTAGACACACAGGAACTGAGAGAATTTGGCATCAGCAGATCTACACAATTTTAGGTCTGCAAAGTTGGTTTCACTTGGATAATAAATCCAGGTAATTTGCCATATTATCAGAATAAAATCACAATTATTTCAATAAATGTTGTAAATGCACTAGACAAAATTCAACACCCACTTATGATTAAAAATTGTCAAAAAATTAATAGAAGAGAACATCTTCAATCTGATAAGGGCATCAACAAAAAACATGTATCTAATGTATTTAATGCTGAACAGTGAACGTTTTGTCGCTAAGATAGGAGATAAGTCAAAGATGGCCATTCTTATCACTTCAGTAGATTGAGTATCTGCTGGATCTCCTACACAGTGCAATAAAGGAAGAAGAAAATATTAAAATATATATAGAATAGGAAGGAAGAAGGAAAACTGTCTTTATTTACAGACAACATGTTTCAGGAAGCAGAATATTCTAAGTAACATACCAACAGGTTCAGCAGGATAGTCAAGAAGCAAACGTTAATTTTATTTTAATATGCTAACAAACAGTAAATCTTCAGAAATTGAAATTAAATTTTAAAAATACCCTTTAAATGTAATCCATAAACATGAAGTTGTTGTTGTTAGGTACGGTGGAGTTAGTTCAGACTGATAGTGACCCTATTTACAACAGAACAAAACACTGTCTCGTCCTGCACCATCCTCACAATTGTTGTTATGCTTGAACCCATTGTTGCAGCCACTGTGTCAGTCCATCTTATTGAGGGTCTTCCCATTATTCACTGACCCTGTACTTTACCAAGCATGATGTCCTTCTCCAGGGACTGGACACTCCTGAGAACATGTCCAAAGTAACATGAGATCAAGTCTTGTCACCCTTGCTTCTAAGGAACACTCTGGCTGACCTTCTTCCAAGACAGATTTGTTCATTCTTCTGGCAGTCTCTGGTATATCCAGTATTCTTTGTCAACACCATAATTCAAAGGCATCAACTCTTTTTCATTCGTCTTTATTGATTGCCCAGCTTTCTCATGAATATGAGGCTAAACATGAAGTAATATAGATGAATTTAAGAAAATACGATAAAAGCCTGTACTAGAAAACCAGAAATCACCATGGATAAA
This sequence comes from Elephas maximus indicus, assembly GCF_024166365.1. Lineage (NCBI taxonomy): Eukaryota > Metazoa > Chordata > Mammalia > Proboscidea > Elephantidae > Elephas > Elephas maximus. Next base: position 52,945,076 of record NC_064829.1, on the reverse strand, counting down.
ATTTTTAAAGACTTATACAAACAGAGGTCTATATTATATTAATTGGTCAGAATACTCAATATTATACTGATGTCAGTTTTCCTCTATTTGTCCTACAGATTTCATGTAATTGCAGTCAAAATCTCAGCAGGTTTTTTTTTCTTAACAATTAAAATGCAATTCTAAATTTATATGGAAATACAAAGAATCTAGAATAAAACTGTTTGAAAAAAGCAAGGAACAAATTTGGATGACTTACACTATCTAAAGTCAAGACAACCTTAAAGCTACAGTTGTCAAAACTAATGATGCATATAGATCCATGGAACAGCATTACAGAGTCCATATACATGTCCCACAAATAGATGGTCAATTAATTTTTGACAAAGTTGCCACATTAAGTCAATTTGGGAAAGGTAATCTTTTCAAAAAATGGCAGAAGAAAAACTGGATATCCATATGTAAAAATAAGAAACTTAAACTTTACTTCAAACCATGCACAAAAACTAATTCAAAATAGCTCATAAAAAAAATGCTAAAACTAAAAAGCTTTTAGAAGAATAGTCCTCAAAATGTGGTTTGGATATGCCTGGAAATTCCATGACCTTTTCAGGGCATCCATAAGATCAAAACTGTGTTCTTTCATGGCTGTACAGTATTGTTTTCCAGTGCACATTTCATAAGTATTTTTAATAGTATATACATATATATAATATAGAAGCAAGGGTGGCAAGACTGCATCTTACATACTTTGGACTTATTGTCAGGAGGGATCAGCCCCTGGAGAAGGACATCATGCTTGGCAGAGTACAGGGTCAGCGGAAAAGAGGAAGACCCTCAACGAGGTAGATTGACACAGTGGCTGCATCAACGAGCTCAAGCATAACAATTGTAAGGATGGCTCAGGACCGGGCAGTGTTTCATTCTGTTGTGCATAGGGTCACTATGAGTTGGAATGGACTCGACGGCACCTAACAACAACAACAACATATAGTGGTGGTATGGTGGTTAAGAGCTGCGGCTGCTAACCAAAAAGGTTGGCAACTCAAATCCACCAGGTCCTCGTTGGAAACCCTATGGGGCAGTTCTACTCTGTCCTAAAGTGTCACTATTAGTTGGAATCGACTTGATGGCAATGGATTTTTTAAATATATTTAGGGTTGCTATGAGTTGGAATTAACTCGAAGGCACTGAGTTAGTTTTTTTAGATACTATTAAAATACTGGGGCGGACTATATAGTATAAAATATAAATATGAAGATGATTTCATTTATTAATATAGTTTCAGCTGTTTTCATAATTTGTATGATACAATTTTTTCCTTTTTTTGTGTTCCAATAGAACTTTGTGTGCACTGAAATATGAATCTCATACATAACCTTCATCTGTGATGAAATACTTTTGATTTTTTTCAAACCATTTAAATATTTGAAAACCATTCTTAGTTACCAGGCTATGCAAAAACAGGGCAGGCTGGCTTTGGCCTGTTGCCTGTAGTTTAGGAGGGTCCTAAATGTTTCACCTATAACTTAAGACTTTTAAGTTTCTCATACTAAATTTATCATTATATAGTGGGAAAAGTAAAAAGAAAAGTCAATTAAAACTGCTGTTAACTCTTCTGCAAATGAGAGCTAATTTTTATAGCTCCAATTTTATATTTTAGCTACATATTGGGCTCTACGGGGTTTCCAGGTATTTCTGAGATAGGTGCATTTTGATTAGGGTTTTTTTTTTTTTTATAACTTTTATTGTGCTTTCAGTGAAAGTTTACAAATCAAGTCAGTCTCTTACACAAAAACCCATATACACCTTGCTACACACTCCCAATTACTCTCCCCCTAATGAGACAGCCCACTCTCTCCCTCCACTCTCTCTTTTCGTGTCCATTTTGCCAGCTTCTAAGCCCCTCCACCCTCTCGTCTCCCCTCCCGGCAGGAGATGCCAACCTAGTCTCAAGTGTCCACCTGATCCAAGAAGCTCACTCGTTACCAGCATCCCTCTCCAACCCACTGTCCAGTCCAATCCATGTCCGAAGAGTTGGCTTCGGGACTAGTTCCGGTCCTGGGCCAACAGAAGGTCTGGGGGCCATGACCACCGGGGTCCTTCTAGTCTCAGTTAGACCATAAAGTCTGGTCTTATGAGAATTTGGGGTCTGGATCCCACTGCTCTCCTGCTCCCTCAGGGGTTCTCTGTTGTGCTCCCTGTCAGGGCAGTCATCAGTTGTAGCTGGGCACCATCTAGTTCTTCTGCTGTCAGGATGATGTAGTCTCTGGTTCATGTGGCCCTTTCTGTCTCTTGGGCTCATAATCACCTTGTGTCCTTGGTGTTCTTCATTCTCCTTTGATCCAGGTGGGTTGAGACCAACTGATGCATCTTAGATGGCTGCTTGCTAGCATTTAAGACCCCAGACGCCACTCTTCAAAGCGGGATGCAGAATGTTTTCTTAATAGATTTTATTATGCCAATTGACTTAGCTGTCCCCTGAAACCATGGTCCCCAGACCCCTGCCCCTGCTACGCTGGCCTTCAAAGCATTCAGTTTATTCAGGAAACTTCTTTGCTTTTGGTTTAGTCCAGTTGTGCTGACCTCCCCTGTATTGCGTGCTGTCTTTCCCTTCACTTAAAGTAGTTCTTATCTACTATCTAATTAGTGAATGCCCCTCTCCCACCTCCCCCCTCGCCTCTTGTAACCACAAAAGAATGTTTTCTTCTCAGTTTAAATTATTTCTCAAGTTCTTATAATAGTGGTCTTATACAGTATTTGCCTTTTGCAACTGACTAATTTCACTCAGCATAATGCCTTCCAGGTTCCTCCATGTTATGAAATGTTTCACAGATTCCTCACTGTTCTTTATTGATGGGTATTATTCCATTGAGTGAATATACCATAATTTATTTATCCATTCATCCGTTGATAGGCACCTTGGTTGCTTCCATCTTTTTGCTATTGTAAACAGTGCTGCAATAAACATGGGTATGCATATATCTGTTTGTGTAAAGGCTCTTATTTCTCTAGGATATATTCCAAGGAGTGGGATTGCTGGATCGTATGGTAGTTATATTTCTAGCTTTTTAAGAGAAGCGCCAGATCTATTTCCAAAGTGGTTGTACCGTTTTACATTCCCACCAGTGATGTAGAAGTGTTCCAATCTCTCCATAGCCTCTCCAACATTTATTATTTTGTGCTTTTTGGAACAGTGCCAGCCTTGTTGGAGTGAGATGAAATCTCATTGTAGTTTTGATCTGCATTTCTCTAAGGGCTAATGATCGTGAACATTTTCTCATATATCTGTTAGCTACCTGAATGTCTTCTTTAGTGAAGTGTCTATTCATATCTTTTGCCTATTTTTTAATTGGGTTATTTGCTTTTTGCAGTTGAGTTTTTGCAGTATCATGTAGATTTTAGAGATCAGGCGCTGATCAGAAATGTCATAGCTAAAAACTTTTTCCCAGTCTGAAGGTAATCTTTTTACTCTTTTGGTGAAGTCTTTGGATGAGCATAGGTATTGGATTTTTAGGAGCTCCCAGTTGTCTATTATAATGTTTTGTGTACTGTTTATGCCATGTATTAGGGCTCCTAAGGTTGTCTCTATTTTTATTTCCATAGTCTTTATCGTTTTAGGTTTTATATTTAGGTCTTTGATCCATTTTGAATTAGTTTTTGTGCATGGAGTGAGGTATGGGTCTTCTTTCATTTTTTTGCAGATGGATATCCAGTTATGCCAGCACCATTTGTTAAAAAGACTGTCTTTTCTCCATTTAACTGTTTTGAGGCCTTTGTCAAATATCAACTGCTCATATATGGATGGATTTATGTCCAGATTCTTAATTCTGTTCCATTGGTCCATGTATCTGTTGTTGTACCAGTACCAGGCTGTTTTGACTACTGTGGCGGTCTAATAGGTTCTAAAATCAGGTAAAGTAAGGCCTCCCACTTTGTTCTTCTTTTTCAGTAATGCCTTACTTATCTGGGGCCTCTTTCCCTTCCGTATGAAGTTAGTGATTTGTTTCTCCATCTTATTAAAGAATGTCCTTGGGATTTGGATCAGAATTGCATTAAATGTATAGAACACTTTTGGTAGAATAGACATTTTTATAATTTTAAGTCTTCCTATCCATGAGCAAGGTATGTTCTTCCACTTATTTAAGTCTCTTTTGGTTTCTTGCAGAAGTGTACTGTATTTTTCTTTGTATATAAGTCTTTTACACCTCTGGTAAGATTTATTCCTAAGTATTTTATCTTCTTGGGGCTACTGTAAATGGCATTGATTTGGTGATTTCCTCTTCGATGTTCTTTTTGTTGGTGTGGAGAAATCCAACTGATTTTTGTATGTTTATCTTGTATCCCGACACTCTGCTGAACTCTTCTATTAGTTTCAGTAGTTTTCTGGAGGATTCCTTAGGGTTTTCTGTGTATAAGATCATTTCATCTGCAAATAGAGATATTTTTACTTCTTCCTTGCCAATCTGGATGCCCTTTATTTCTTTATCTAGCCTAATTGCTCTGGCTAGGACTTCCAGCACAATGTTGAATAACAGTGGTGATAAGGGGCATCCTTGTCTGGTTCCCAGTCTCAATGGGAATGCTTTCAGGCTCTCTCCATTTAGGGTGATGTTGGCTGTTGGCTTTGTATAAATGCCCTTTATTATGTTGAGGAATTTTCCTTCTATTCCTATTTTGCTGAGAGTTTTTATCATGAATGAGTGTTGAACTTTGTCAAATGCCTTTTCTGCATCAATTGATAAAATCATGTGATTCTTGTCTTTTGTTTTATTTATGTGGTGGATTACATTGTTTTTCTAATGTTGAACCACCCCTGCATACCTGGTATGAATCCCACTTGGTCATGGTGATTTATTTTTTTTGATATGTTGTTGAATTCTATTGGCTAGAATTTTGTTGAGGATTTTTGCATCTACATTCATGAGGGATATAGGTCTATAATTTTCTTTTCCTGTGGTGTCTTTCCCTGGTTTTGGTATCAGGGATATGGTGGCTTCATAGAATGAGTTTGGTAGTATTCCGTCCTTTTCTATGCTCTGAAATACCTTTAGTAGTAGTGGTGTTAACTCTTCTCTGAAAGTTTGGTAGAACTCTGCAGTGAAGCCGTCAGGGTTTTTTGTTGTTGTTGTTGGGAGCTTTTTGATTACTTCAATCTCTTCTTTTGTTATGGGCCTATTTAGTTGTTCTACCTCTGTTTGTGTTAGTTTAGGAAGGTAGTGTGTTTCTAGGAATTCATCCATTTCTTCTAGTTTTTCAAATTTGTCAGAGTACAATTTTTCGTAGTAATCTGATATGATTCTTTTAATTCAGTTGGGTCTGTTGTAATATTGCCCCTCTCAATTCTTATTTGGGTTATTTGCTTTCTCTCTTGTTTTTCTTTTGTCAGTTTGGCCAGCGGTTTATCAATTTCGTTGATTTTTTCAAAAAACAAGCTTTTGGTCTTGTTAATTCTTTCAATTGTTTTTCTGTTTTCTATTTCATTTAGTTCAGCTCTAATTTTTATTATTTGTTTCTTCTGGTGCCTATGGGTTTTGTTTGTTGCTCACTTTCTATTTGTTCAAGTTGTAGGGATAATTCTTTGATTTTGGCCCTTTCTTCTTTTTGGATGTGTCCATTTATTGATATAAATTGACCTCTGAGCACAGCTTTTGCTGTGTCCCAAAGGTTCTGATAGAAAGTGTTTTCATTCTCATTGGATTCCCTGAATTTCTTTATTCCATTCTTAATGTCTTCTATAATCCAGTCTTTTTTGAGCAGGGTATTGTTCAGTTTCCAAGTGTTTGATTTCTTTTCCCTGCTTTTCCTGTTATTGATTTCCACTTTCATGGCCTTATGGTCAGAGAAGATGCTTGGTAATATTTCATTGTTTTGGCTAAGGCTGGCTTTATGACCTAATATGTGGTCTATTCTAGAGAATGTTCCATGTGCACTAGAAAAGAAAGTATAGTTGGTTGCCATTGGGTGGAGTGTTCTGTGTATGTCTACAAGGTCATGTTGGTTCATTGTGGCATTTAGATCTTCCGTGTCTTTACTGAGCTTCTTTATGGATGTACTGTCCTTCACCGAAAGTGGTGTGTTGAAGTCTCCTACTATTATTGTGGAGCTGTCTATCTCACTTTTCAATGCTGATGGAGTTTGTTTTATGTGTCTAGCATCCCTGTCTTTGGGTACATAAATATTTAATGTGGTTATATCTTCTTGGTGTATTGTCCCTTTAATCATTATATCGTGTCCTTCCTTATCCTTTCTGATGCATTTAACTTTAAGCTCTATTTTGTCAGAAATTAATATTGCCACTTCTGCTCTTTTTGATTGTTGTTTGCTTGATATATTTTTTCCATCCTTTGAGTTTTAGTTTGTGTCTCTATGTCTACGGTGTGTCTCTTGTAGGCAGCGTATAGGTGGATCTTGTTTTTTAATCCATTCTGCTACTCTCTGTCTCTTTATTGGTGCATTTAGTCCATTTACATTCAGGGTAATTATGGACAGGTATGAATTTAGTGGTATCATCTTGATGTCTTTATTTCTGTGTTGACAGTTTCTTTTTCCCACTTGATTTTATGTGCTAAGTAGATTTTCTTTATATATGGTCCTTTCCTCATATTTGTAGTTGTTGATTTTATTTATGCTGAGTCTGTATTTTTCCCTTGTATTTTATTTTGATGAGTAGGATAGTTTGTCTCCTTTGTGGTTACCTTATTATTTACCCCTATTTTTCTAAATTTAAAACTAACTTTTATTTCTTTGTTTCGCCATATCTTCCTCTCCATATGGAAGGTGTATGATTACATTTCTTAGTCCCTCTTTATTATTTTAATGTTTTCTTCTTCTATATAATAACATTGCCATTACCCTGTGTTGGGCTTTTTTTTTTTTTTTTTAATAATCTTGCTTTGTTTTTTTGGATTTCCCTGTCTGGGTTGACTTCTGGTTGCTCTGCCCAGTGTTCTAGTCTTGGGTTGATACCTGGTGTTATTGATTTTCTAACCAAAGAACTCCCTTTAATATTTCCTGTAGTTTTGGTTTGGTTTTTACAAATTCCCTTAAACTTGTGTTTATCTGGAAATGTCTTAATTTCACCTTCATATTTAAGAGACAGTTTTGATGGATATATGATTCTTGGCAGGAAATTATTTTCCTTCAATTTTTTAAATATGTCATTCCATTGCCTTCTTGACTGCATGGTTCCTGCCGAGTAGTCCAAGCTTATTATTATTGGCTCTCCTTTGTACATGACTTTCGTTTATCCCTTGCTGCTCTTATAATTGTCTCTTTATCTTTGGTTTTGGCAAGTTTGATTATAATATGTCTTGGTGACTTTCTTCTAACACCTACCTTATATGGAGTTCGATGAGCATCTTGGATAGATATCTTCTCATCTTTCACAATATCAGGGAAGTTTTCTGCCAACAAATCTTCAACAATTCTTTCTATATTTTCTCTTATCCCTCCCTGTTCTGGTACTCCAATCACTTGTATGTTATTTCTCTTGATAGAGTCCCACATGATTCTTAAGGTTTCTTCATTTTTTTTAATTCTTTTATCTGATTTTTCTTCAAATATATTAATGCCAAGTGATTTATCTTCAACTTCAGAAATTCCAGCTTCTACTTGCTCAATTCTGCTCCTCTGACTTTCTACTGAGTTATCTAATTCTGTAATTTTATTGTTAATCTTCTGAATTTCTGATTGCTGTCTGTCTATGGATTTTTCCAGCTTATTAAACTTTTCACTATGTTCCTGAATAATCTTTCTGATTTCTTCAGTTGCTTTATCTGTGTGTTCCTTGGCTTGTTCTGCATATTGCCTCATTTCCTTCCTGATGTCTTGAAGGGTTCTGTATATTAAACTTTTGTGTTCTGCATCTGGTAATTCCAGGAATACACTTTCATCTAGAAGATCCCTGGATTCTTTGTTTTGAGAGCCTGTTGAGGTGATCATGGCCTGTTTCTTTATGTGACTTGATATTGACTGCTGTCTCCGAGCCATCTACAAGTTATTGTATGAGTTTATGCTTGCTTACTGTGTCATAGCTGTTTTTTTTTGTTTTGTTTTGGTATACTCGCTTGAGCTAACTTGATTATTTTCACCTTTGGAGCTCTGGTGTCCTGTCCCTAGCTGGCTAGAGCTGTTATCATGTATATCAGTCTAGGAGTCCATTCAGTTTTCTTGTATGAATTCAGCTCGGGTTTCCAGGTAGCTGATATCAAGTGTGTGGTACAGGCTCTGCCCCACAGCCTTAGAGGGGCAGGTGATTGGCATATATACTGGTATCTGATAGCAGTAGGGGTCATGCTCTGAACAAGGCAGGGGGCTGAGAACTGACCCCCAAGTGTCTCTGAGGAAAATGCATCTCTGTTCCCTAGAGTGTGCTGGTGGGTGGGTTCTGCAGAGGGACCATGGGCACCCAAAGTTTTTGGTTGTAAGGACTGGGAGGTACCAGTTATCTTTGGACCCCTGTTACAGGTGGCTGGGTGACCTGAGTGGAGCTACCAGTCCTTAGGTCCCTGATGTGGGTAGGTGAGGACCTTGTTTAATATGCAAAGTGATGTCAAACATCAAACACCCACCTCTCCACTGCACAGCTGAAATGGTTGGAGTTTGCCAGCAAGGGCCTATTCTCCCAGCGTAGGCCCACACGGGTCCATGCAGAAGGGAAAGGTGGTCAAGGTCCACAGACGTTTTTGGCCTGGACAGGAGCTGCTTCTGTCCTGAGCTCCCCCTGTTAATGGAGCTAGCAAATTATCTCTTCCCCCCAGTTGCAAATTTTTTCCTTCCCAAAGGCCTGGAGGATGGCTCTAGGTGCTCACCAGGGTCTATCTCAGGCCCAGGAATTCAACTTCTGAAGCTGGCTTGGGGGTGCTTCTCCCTGAGGAAACTGTGGTCGAATGCTAGTACCAGGCTGCCCCCACTGCTGCCGCCGCTCCGAGAATGCTGCCTGAGGTCTCCCCGAGATTCAGGTCCGGTAACTCTGCTCCACTTCTTAATGGTCTCTTCCTTCCCCTGCCCCTCAGTTCATTGTCTAAGCTTGTCTTTGATGCTCAGGGCTCCCAGCTTGTCACAAATATACTCATTTCACTTGTTTTTTCAGGTCTTTGTTGTAAAGAGGGCTCGCCAGAAGTGTCTGTCTATTCTGCCATCTTGGCTCTGCCTCGCTGCATTTTTTAACAGTTGAATTTTTTGAATTATTTGTTTTAAAGATGATTCATAAATAGCAAGTAGTCTTTTTTTTTAAACTAAAGCATTTAATACATTTGTAATTAATATAACTCAATATATTTGGGGTTAACCTACCATAAAAACCTAGAACCTAGGTCGAGTCGACTTTAATGGATAATCAACACCCATGGAAGCAGCAGTGAAAAAATCAAACAACTTACTACATTGAGCAAATCTGCAGCATAAGACCTCTTTAAAGTTCTAAAAAGCAAAGATGTCACTTTGATGACTAAGTTGTGCCTAACCCAAGCCATGCATGGTCTTTTTGATTGCTTCATATGCATGCGAAAGTGGAACAATGTAAAAAGAAGACAGAGGAAATGATACATTTGAATTATGGTGTTGGTGAAGAATATTGAATATACCATGGAGTGCCAGAAGAATGAACAAATCAGTTTTAGGGGGAAAAAAAACAATAAACAGAACACCTCTTAGAAGTGGTAGCCACAAAGGGCTCAAACATATCAAAGATCATGAGGATGGTGTAGGACTATGCAATGTTTCGTTCTGTTATATGCAAGGTTGCCACGAGTCAGAGCCTGCTCAATGTCAACTAAAACAATGTTTTTTTTCTATATGCATGTTATATCACTTTTTAATGAGTAAAGAGATAAAATAAAGAGGACTACTACTTAAAAAAATAAGGTTTCAATTTGTAGTTTCAAAAACAGCAGAGAAAAAAATGAAATAAAGAAAAATTTGAATTCAAAATAGAGCAAGGAAAGGAAACAAAAAGAAGCAAAGAATATAATAAATCAAAAATACAAAATAATATTGTAGAAACACTTTCAATATAAGCAATGAAATACATATAAATGCATTAAATTAACTCATAAAATACCATGTTACTAGTTTGGGTACAAATAAAAATAAAAACAGCTGTATGCTGCTTTTAAAAAAAAGCACGCACCTAAGCAAAGATACAATACATTGAAACAAAATAAAGGAATTGATTGAAGGCCGTTTACCAGGAAAATATTAACCAAATAGATAGTAGGACACGGAAACCAAAAAACGGTCATTTTAACTTCATAAAAGAGCACACATTGGCTGTTGGCTTTGAACTGCCTATCTTTTTTTAGTTAGCAGCCGAGCTCTTAACCACTGTACCACCAGGGCTCCAAATAATACATTAGCAAACCAAATTCAGCAGTGTAGTAGAAACTGAATAATCAGGTACCCTCAAACATATAGATATCCTCATCTTCTTCAAAAAAGCTGATCATTATCCTGTGGGGATGAGCACATTCTCTGTACCCCATTTTAGCAAAACATGTTTGTCCTCTCTTACTGGAATGCTCTGCAGTCTCTGAGGGTTTTCACATGTCCATCACTCTTGGGCTCAGGGAGAAATAATGGCTTATTTTATTTTAGTTCCTATTGATTTGGTAAGTGTTTTGGGCTCTGGTCTAGTATTTTAATCATTATTCCTAACAGCCTTTGTGAGAATATACGATATGCTTTCTAAATAACTGCCAAAATGTAAAGTTTGGATTTATTTCTTGTCCTGTCGCGTAACCACTTGTGAAACCGTGCTACGAAGTGGCAACAGCTCAGGCTCTCACCTCTGTGCTTTGGATTGTGATGTGATTATCCACTGCCTAACTGTAGGCAATCTTTGTTTACCTGCATATAAAATGGGAGTATAATACTATCTTTATATTGCAAATAAAAATCTTTTTTGAAAAATAAGTTAAAAAAATATAAACCAAAAAAAAAAAAAACCAAACCCGTTGCCATCAAGTTGATTCCGACTCATAGTGACCCTATAAGACAGAGTAGAACTGCCCCATAGAGTTTGCAAGGAGCGCCTGGTTGGTTCGAACCACTGACCTTTTTGTTAGCAGCCATAGTTCTTAACCACTATGCCACCAGGGTTTCCAAAAAATATAAAACAAGCCATAAATATGCTTTTCATACCTTTTGGCCCAGTTTCTATATTTCAACGTACCGTCTAAGGGAATAATTCAAGAAAGTACAAATGCAATGGCCTAACTGTGGACATTATTTGTAATTGCGAGGATTTGGGAGAATATTTGATCACTAACAAAAGAGTAACATTACATAAAATTTGATATCGTGAACCCCCATGTTCCCTCTGCCCAAGTACTTCAGTGTGCATCTCTAACAGATAAGGCTTTTTAAAAATCACAGCTTCAATATCTTATCATAACCAATAAAGTTTTTTAAAAATTAAAAAAAAACTTTTAAATGCCAACCAAAAGACTGTATTAAATTTTCCCCAATTTTCACAAAAATGTTGCTTAAACCAGGAACTAAACAAGTTTTAGACACTGAAATTGTTTGATACCCAAAGTCTGTACTAAGTTAAAACAAGTGCTCTTTTATTCTTTTTAATGCCATTTATTTACTTAAAAATCTGGTTAATTTTTCCTATAGAGTTTCCCACATTTTATTTGACTAATTCTATCCTTGTGTCTCATTTTGTGTGCTCTTTAAGCCTTTTTTTTTTCCTGAAAATTGGCAATGCATGCTTCCTATTACATAATAACAAGAGAAACAAAATGTCCAATTGTCCTACCTTGAGCCCTACAGACATAGTGGTTACAGCAGTCAACTGCTAACCAAAAGGTCAGTGGTTAAAAACCACCAGTGGTTTCAAAGGAGAAAGATGTGGCAGCCTGCTTCCATAGAGATTTATAGGCTTGGAAACCTTACGGGATTGCTACGAGTTGGAATTAGCTCAATAACAGTGGGTTTGGTTTGGTTTTGGTAATATTAGCTTGATTAGTGGGTTCAACGATATAAGGGCAGTCAGTTCATTAATAAGTTCCCAGTCAAACTTTTACCCAAGTGTTTAACAGCTTTTCATGATTATTATCTTGCTCCATTGTTTCATTAAGGATAACACAAAGATGATTTTATATTTTTATTAATCCTCCTTGATTTATTAGCTGTAATTCTATTCCAAAGAAACGCTTTCCTTTATCATCTCTTTCATTCCACTGAATTACAGTCTACACAGGCTTATGATTGATAATTCCTTTTCTTTTCCAGTTAATAAGTTGGTACTCAAGCAAACTCCAAAACTGACCAATGGGATTCTTTTTATCATAAACTCATGTATTTTTAAAGTTTCAATCCATTGCATTTATTATTATTATTATTTTGTTGGCTATATTGTTTTACCTTTAGGCAATAACGGTCCACCTATGTAAGTCAATTTCTGTGTCCTTTTGACATGATTCCCTCCCTCCCTCTTTCTTTCCCTCCTTTCTTTCTTCCTTCCTCTCTCTCTTCATCTTTCTTTTTAAGAAGTATTTCTCCTCCTTTTAAGGAAAACTTAACAGGTCAGCTTGGGTGGAAGGAAGGCATTTTGTAAGGCTAAGGGCTTTCAGGAAACCCTGGTGGCGTAGTGGTTAAGTGGTACAGCTTCTAACCAAAGGGTCGGCAATTCAAATCCTCCAGGCGCTCCTTGGAAACTCTATGGGGCAGCTCTACTCTGTCCTATAGGGTCACTATGAGTCGGAATCGACTTGACGGCACTGGGTTTGGTTTTGGGTTTTTTTAAGGACTTTCATCATCGACTTCCTGAATGATTGTGTCACATTTATTTCCATACTTTCTTAATTGGTTTCACTAAATCGGAATGACTTGGTCTTGTGGTGAAAAGCACCCTAAGCCAGGAGTCACAACATGTATTCTTGGTATCAACTGACTGTGTGACCACAGACAAAACCTAGAGATGTCCTGTTCTCTTTCTTTTCCTTTTAACCTACAAAATGAAGATATATAATTTCTTATTTATCTTTCAGAAATGCTGTAGAAATATTACTAAAGTGAATGGGGGATGCCTTAAAAAAATATAAAGTGTTATATACCTGTAAGGTGTGCTCTGTCTGAGGTTCTGCTCTCTGAGTACACAAAAGGAACTGGTTTCCTATCTTTACTAGGCATCAACTTCTATGCCACATGTGGGCCTTGACCATTTTCTTGACTTGTTATTTCACTGCTCTACTTTGTCTTAAATCCTTATTATCTAACCACCAGAAACTTCCAGGCTCCTGATCTCTTCTCAAATTTTAGCTTAGTTTTCAGCCTTGAATCATTGGTCTCCCACTGCCTGTGTCCTAGTACAACAAGGAGGATTAAGTGATAGGCTGTAGTATCTGTAAAGTCCATCTAGGAACAAACAACATTAATGTGTACACACACTCACAACACACACACACCCCTATTATACTAAGAGGGGGGAAAAAAGGCATAGTGAAAAGGTAGTAAGTGATGATAGTGTCATTTAGCAATAAAGCTTTGGCCAGGAAATCCAAGGGCCTGGACTAAGACACTGATCTGCTCAATTGGTAGCTGTGTGATCTTTGGTAAGTTACTGCAACTTCGTGGACCTCAGTTTTATCACCTTTAGTAATTTTAATGACGTGGTTTGAAACATCTCTTATAGCCCTGAAATCTTTAAGTCTTTTAGAAAACTAGGCAGAAAGCCTTTCCCCAAATTTCTATCAACTTTGGTCAGAGTCAACATACATCAAATTCAGTCTGTAGGAATTTTTTTTTTTTTGGTGATGTTGAAGATATCAAGAAGTGAAAGACTCCTTAAGCTTAGGAAGATAAAGGTAAATTTCAAAGTAGCTACTAAGAAAGTTATCAAACCTAATAATCAAAATAAAAATAAAAAAACAAGAAAAACATAAAGTCTCAGTATTCACAAAATCAATAACAATGAAAGAAATGAAAAGTACATTCACAAACAAGTAGAAATCATTGTAGAAAATTAACCAAAACAAAGAAATCTTCAACATCACACACAAAAAAATGACAGCAGTAAATATGTATCTATTGATAATCACACTGGATGTAAATGACTTATATGCACCAGTAAAGAAACAAAGAGTGGCACAATGGATTTAAAAAAAAAAAAAAAGGACAATCCTTCAATATGCTGTCTACAAGAAATATACCTTAGACACAGACACACACATGCACTGCCGTTGAGTTGATTCCGACTCATAGTGACTCTATTGAACAGAGTAGAACTGCCCCATAGAGTTTCCAAGGAGCACCTGGTGGATTTGAACTGCCAACCTTTTGGCTTGCAGCTGTAGCTCTTAACCACTGCGCCATCAGGGTTTCCCCTTAGACACAAAGACATCAATAAACTAAAACTCAAAGGATGGGAAAAATATATATCAAACAAACAATAACAAAAAAGCAGGAATGGCAACATTAATCTCTGATAAAATAAATTTTAAGGCAAAATTTACCATAAAAGATAAGGATGGACATTATATAATGATTAAAGGCTCAATCAACCAAAAAGACATAGCCATAATAACTATATACACACTCAGTGAAAGGGTGTCAAAATACATAAAACAAACTTTAACAGGATTGAAAAGAGAAACAGACAGTTCCACAATAATAACAGACTTTAACATATCGCTTTTGGTGAAGGATATAATGTCTAGAAAAAAACTCAACAAATATACAGAAAATCTAATATGCCAAAATCAAATTGACCTTATAGACATACACAGAACACTCTACCCAAAAGCAGCAAAGTATACTTCCTTTTCCAGTCAACATGGATCATTCTCCAGAATGGGCCACAATTTAGGCCACAAAGTGAACTTCGATAAAATAGAAAGTATTTTCTCTGATCACAGTGCTATAAAAATTGAAATCAATAAAAATGAGAGCAAGGAAAAAAATCAAATGCATGAAAACTGAATAACACCTTACTTAAAAACCAAAGGGTAATAGAAGAAAGGAAAGATGAAAAAAAAAAAAATCCTAGAATCAAATGAGAATGAAAACATGTCTTACCAAAACTTTGGGACTCAGCAAAAGCAGTCCTCAGAGGACAACTTATGGCAGTAGACACACATCAAAAAAAGAAGAAAGGGACAAAATCAAAACATTAACCCTAAAACTTGAACTATACAAAGAGACCAGCAAAAGAAGGCCACAGTCACAAGAAGAAAGGAAATAATAAAAATTAAAGCAGAAATAAATGAAATAGAGAACAGAAAAACAATAGAACCAACAAGACCAGAAGGTGGTTCTTTGAAAGGGTCAACAAAATCGACAAACCATTGGCCAAACTGACAAAAGAAAACCAGGCAAAGAAGCAAATAACCTGAATAAGAAATGAGATGGGTGACATTACAAAGGAGCAAACTGATATAAAAAGTATCATCATAACAGAATACTATGAAAAACTGTATTCTAACAAAGTTGAAAACTTAGAGGAAATGGACAAATTTCTGAAAACACACTACCTATGTAAACTAACCAATCTGAGCTGACTTATTTAAAAAAAAAAAAAAAGAGAGAGAGAGATTGCAGAGGGAATTAAAAAAAAAAACAAACTCCTAAAAACAACAACAAAAAAACCCTGGCCTGGACAGTTTCACTGGAGAATTCTACCAAATATTCAGAGAAGAGCTCACAACAATACTACTCAAACTATTTCAGAGCATAGAAAAGGAAGGAATACTTCCAAATTCATTCTATGAAGCCAGCATAAGCCTGATACAAAAGCCAAGCAAATATCCTACAAAGAAAGAAAATTACAGACCAATATCCCTCATAAATATTGACATAAAAATTCTCAAGAAAATTCTAGCCAATAGAATTCAATAGCATATTAAAAAAAAAAAAATCATGACCAATGGGATTCATACCAAGTATACAAGGATGGCCCGATATTAAAAAAAAAATCGATCAATGTAATTCACCATGTAAATAAAACAAAAGGATCACATGATCATCTCAATTAATGCAGAAAAGGTATTTGTAAATTCCAACACCAATTTTTGACAAAAACTCTCAGAAAAATAGGAATACAAGGGAAATCCCTCAACATAATAAAGGACATTTATACAAAACAACAGTCAACATTATTCTCATTGGAGAGAGGCTGAAAGCATTCCTACTGAGAACAGGAACCAAACAAGGATGCCCATTATTATCACTCTTATTCATCATTGTACTGGATGTCCTAGCTAGAGCAATAAGGCAAGAAAAGGAAATAAAGGGCACACAAGTTGGTAAGGAATAAGTAAAACTATGTTTGCAGACAATATTATCCTATCCTTAGAAAATCCCAAGAACTCTAAAAGAAAGCTACTAGAACAAACAGAAGGAGTCAACAAAGTAGCAGGATAAAAGATCAACATAAAAAAAAAATCAGTTGGATTCCTATACAATGACAAAAACTTTGAAAAGGAAGTCAGGAAAACAATACCATTTACAACAGCCCCCCATAAGATAACACACTTAGGAATAAATCTAACCAGGGACATAAAAGACCTACACAAAGAAAAATATAAAACACTACTGCAAGAAATCGAAAGTGACCTACATAAATGGAAAAAACATACCATGCTCATGGATAGGAAGACTCAACATTGTGAAAATGTCAATACTACTCAAAGCAATCTACAGATATAATGCAATCTGAATACCAAATCCAGCAATATTCTTTACCAACATTAAAAAACGAAACCCAAGCTTTAGTATAGAAAGGAAAGAGGTCCCAGATGAGTAAAGCAGTATTGAAGGAGAACAAAGTAGTAGGGTTCACATAACAGATCCCAGAACATACTACACAGCCACTGTAGTCAAAACAACCTGGTAATGGGACAATGACAGACACATAGACCCATGGAACAAAACTGATAACCCAGATGTAAATGCATCCACCTATGGTCCGCTAATCTTTGACAAAGGACCAATGCCATTAAATGGGGAAGAGACAGTCTCCTCAATAAATGGTGCTGGCAAAACTGGGTGTACATTTGCAAAACAATGAAGCAGGACCCATACCTCACACCATAAACAAAAACTAACTCAAACTGGATCAAAGACTTAAATATAAAAGCTAAAACTATAAAGATCATGGAGCAAAAAAATAGGGACAATGGTAAACCCAAACAATGGTAAAAAAAAAAAAACCCAAACAATGGTAGGGGCTGTAATATACGGCATAAATAGAGTATCAGATATAACTAAAAAAGCAAACATAGCACAAGATGAACTAGATAAATGGGACCTCCTAAAAATTAAACACTTATGCACAGCAAGACTTCTCCAAAACAATCAAAAGAGAAGCTACGGACTCAGGGAAAAAAATTGACTACTACATATCCAACAAGGGACTAATCTCTAAAATTTATAGAAAACTTCAACATCTCAACAATAAGAAGATGAATATTCCGTATTCCCTCTACCCTTATCAAACACTTCAGCTGGTCATGGTTCTTTCCCTGGTGGGGTGGCCCAAACCTTCATTCCTGAAGGGTCTGGGCCATTAGTAGTCATATTGGAACTGGGTTGCTGTAGTTTTCCACTGACTTGAATCACAGGGCATGGTAGTAGTAAGAAACATACTAAGGGATCCCCTGTATTCCAGACGTACTCTTCTTTATCCCCATTATGTATTATCAATCCAATTTCCTCTTGGTAATCAAGATCAATCACACCAGCCAGAATGGTAACTCCCTTCTTTGTCTGTTGATCCAGAGGCATAAGGAGACCGAAGTGGACGCATGGCATTCTTAGCTTCCAGTTCAATGGAATCAGTGATACATCTCCAGGTGGGAACATTCCACTCTTTAGAACTAAGAACTCTAAACACATAGACCTCTAGATCCACGCAGAGCCTAAGATCGTGGGGCAGTAAGCAAAATTCTTGCGAGTGGGTCACTAGCGGTAATAGTGAGTGATGCCACTCCCATTTCCACCCCTTGATTTCTGTTCCTATGAATCCTAGCTATGGGATAAACAGCATCGTATACTGAATGCTGGTTTAGAGCATATACAGCCTCCTGGAGAACATTTCCCCAACCCTGCAAGGTATTGCTACGTAGCTGGGGCCATAATTGTGTCTTTAGAAGGGCATTCCATCGATGGGGAACATGGTAAGACTAGTGAATTCCATGAGCATAGGCCCACTGATGCATTTCATTTGCTGTGAAGTGAGTCCTTTGATCCAAGGCGATGCTGGGTGGGACACTATGATGGTGGATAAGGCATTCTGTAAGTCCATGCGTGGTAGTTTTATCAGAAGCATTGCATGCAAGGAAGGTGAATCCATATTCAGAGTAAGTGTCTATTCCAGTAAGAACAAAACACTGTCCTTTCCATGATGGAAGTGGTTCAATGTAATCAACTTGCTACCAGTTTGCTGGCTGATCACCTCCAGCAATGGTGCCATATCAGGGACTCAGTGTTGGTCTCTGCTGCTGGCAGATTGGGCACACAGCAGTGGCTGTAACTATCAGCCTTGGTGAGTGGACGTCCACATTGCTGAGACCATGCATAACCTCCTTCCCTGCCACCATGGCCACTTTGTTAATGAGCCCATTGAGCAATGACAGGAGTAGCTGGGGAAAGAGGATGACTGGTTTCCATAGAACACGTTGTCCTATCTACTTGATTGTTAAAATCCTCTTCTGCTGAGGTCACCCTTTGGTGAACATTCACATGAGACACAAATATCTTCACTTCTTTGGTCCATTCACATACCTCTATCCACACACTACACTTCAGAGAGGTTTATCCACATATCTTTATCCATATACTTTAATTGAGAGACGCCTATCCACATACCTCTTCCTCATACTTCCTTGTCTCCAGTTTTCCAATCATGTTCCTTCCAAGTCCCTGACAATCCAGCCAAACCATTGGCCACAACCCACGAATCAGTATACAGTCACACATCCGGCCATTTCTCCTTCTAAGCAAAGTGAACAACCAGGTGCACCACTTGAAGTTCTGTGCATTGTGAGTATTTCCTTTCACCACTGTCCTTCAGGGAAGTCCCAGAAAGGGGCTGCAGTGCTGCCACCATCGTTTTTTCAAGTAGTGCCTGCATATCATGCAGAACCGTCTGTAAACCAGGCAAGAATTTTCTCTTTCTCAATCACCTGATCATAAGGAACTCCCCGTGAGGAGTGTGAGATGGAAGGTAATGTCACAGGAGTGGATGTTATGGGGATTTGGGCCGCTTACTCATACAACTTGTGCCTTCAGGCCCTGCTCAGGCCTGATCTCATATAAACCACATCCATTTCATGATGGAGTGCTGCTGTGGACATCCAACTTTATAACTCTGTGGGTCAGACAACACCCAGTTCATGACGGGCAACTCAGGCCTCATGGTGACTTGGTATGGCCCATGATTAAGTGTTCAGTTTTGGCCCAGTAACAAGCCAAAAGCTGTTTCTCAAAAGGAGAGTAGTTATCTGCAGAGAATGGCAGGGCTTTACTCCAAAATCCTAAGGGTTTATGCTGTGATTCACCAATAGATGCCTTCCAAAGACTCCAAACAGTGTCTTTATCAGCCACTGACACTTCAATCACTATTATCCCATACTTTTAATAGCCATTCCCACATATATTCCCTAAAAAAAAAAAAAAAAATTCCCTAGGTTTCTGTTTATACATATTAGAAGTCAAGCAGTTCTTTTGCAGTGTACCTCCTCCTGGGTCACACTTTGCAAGTCACCTTTTGGAGCTTGCCGGAACTTAAGTCTAGTTATAGGTTTGGATGCCAAAATCAGTGATGGGGAAATGTTTTGAGAACATTCAGCATTGTATTGTAAAATATCTGCCTCAGGCGATGCCCTAGGCAATGACTCAGACAAGGCACCACCAGGGTTTCCTCTTTAGATGCAGTTGGGTTAACCTCATTAGATAGGGGTGGAAGGGCTACTGGTTTTACTGGGGAGGGTGGTTTAACAGACAAACATGGAGTAATCTCTTCAGATGGGAGTGAGAGGGCTGGTTCTGTTGGCAGGAGCGATTCAATGGAATTTAGGGGCTCAGTATCTCCAGATTCCTGATTATCTCTCCATATGCCCATCCCAAGTTTCAGGGTCCCATTTTCTTCCAAATCAATGCCCTCACTTTAGCTTCAGGCAGCTCTCGAGGCTGGCAGTTGAGTTACCTTTATAATTCAGCTACTCTTACAATAAGACTCTGGGTTTGGTTTTTGGCAATATCAGCTCTGTTACTACAAGAAATAAAGCTTTCTTTCAAGGCACAAGTGGAAACTTTGAGGTCATTTATGCGGTACATGAGTTTTGACTCTGAAGCCCTGAGCTCATCTCTTTCTTTCACCAGTTTTTCTAGTGAAAGTAGGACCAACCAACCAGCTTCCTTATACTTCTTATTATGACAAAATTGTAGAAATGTATCACACACGCAATCACCCAGAGCCTTGCTTTTCACCAATACCTGATCTATTGGTGGTGATATTTTGTATATTTTTATTGCCACCTCATGCCATGGATTAGTAGTGCCCTCTTTACTACTAGAAGCGAGTCATCAACATCTTTAAGACTAACCAGACTTGAGAATCAATTTAGAAAACTCATCCTTACAATTTTGTTTCTCTAGAACCACTCTTGGTACCAAATGTCTTAGACTGGGTTCTCTAGAGAAGCAAAACCAGTAAAGCCTATAAATACATATAGAGAGAGACATTTATATCAAGGGTATGGTTTATACAGTTGTAGAGGCTGGAATTTCCCAAGTCCATGGGTCAGACCGGAGGCTTTTCCTGATTCACGTAGCCACAGGGCTGGCAAACCCAAGACTGGCAGGTCAGAGAGCAAGGCACTTGCTCACAGGCTGTGAAGATTGATGAATCCCAAGAACAACAGGAAAGACTGCAGATAAGCTGCTAACTCAAGTCCCAAGAACTGGAGTTCAGATGAACAGGAGCCAGCTGCAGGATCTACAAGCCTTTCTAGAATGTCCACTTATATTTGATGCAGGCCATACACTCAAGGAAACTCCCTTTCAACTGATTGGCTACTTACAGCAGGTCCCATCATGGAAATGATCATATTATATCAAATCTCATCATGGAAGTGATCACAACATCATATGACTGCCAAAATATATAACTACCAAACCATTGAGAATTATGGCCCAGCTAAGTTTACTCACAACCTTAACCATTACGCCATCCATCTGTTGATAGGTATTTAGGTTGTTTCTATCTTTTTGCTATTGTGAATAATGCTGCAATGAACATGAGTATGCATATGTCTATTTGTGTGACAGCTCTAATTTCTCTAGGATATATTCTAAGGAGTGGGATAACTGGATTTTATGGTATTTTTATTTCTAGTTTTCTAAGGAAGTGCCATATCACTTTCCAAAATGGTTGTACCATTTTGTGTTCCCACCAGCAGTGCATAAGAGTTCCAATCTCCCCACAGCCTCTCCAACATTTGTTATTTTCTCTTTTTTTGATTCATCCCAGAAATGTTGTGGTGACCACCTCAGCTTTTGACATGCCTTCCTCACTAAGCTTAATCATTTCTAGCTTTCGATTTAAAATAAGAAATGTGCAACACTTCCTTCCTCTTGAACAATTAGAGACCATGGTAAAAAGATTATTAATTGGTCTAATTTCAATATTGTCATGTCTCAGGGAATAGGGAGGCCTGAGGAGAGGGAGAGAGAGAGGGGAACAGCTGGTTGGTACAGTAGTCAGAACACACACAACATTTATCAATTAAGTTTCCTGTCCTATATGTGCACAGTTTGTGACACTCCAAAACAAACAATTACAATAGTAACATCAAAAATCACTGATCACAGATTACCATAATCGATATAATAACAATGAAAAAGTTTTAAATATTGCAAGAATTACCAAAATGTGACATAGAGACACAAAGCGAGCACATGCTGCTGGAAAAATGGTACTGATAGATTTGCTCAATGCAGGTTGCCGCAAATCTTCAATTTGTAAAGAATGCAATATCTGCAAAGTGCAATAAAGCAAAATGCAATAAAATGAGGTGTTCCTGTACTATATGATCCAGCAATTCCACTTCTAGGTAAAAAAAAAAAAAAAGAAAGGAAAAGAAGCCACGATATGAATAGACATATGCACACCCATGCTCATTGTAGCATTATTCACAATAGCAAAAAGGTGGGCACATCCTAAGTACCCATCAACAGATGAATGGACTTAACTGTTAACTACACACAATGGAATACTACACAATGATAAAGAATAATAACAAAACTTTGAAACATCTCGACATGGATAAATTTGGAGGATATTATGCTGAGCAAAATAAGCCAATCAGAAAAGGACAAATACTGTAGGAGACCACACTATAAAGTAACAAAAAAAAGGCTTACATACAAGAAAAAAAATATATTCTTTGATGGTTTTCAACAATGGGAGGGGAAGGGAGGTAAAATTACTGATTAGATAGAAGACACAAGGCAATGTGGATGAAGGGAAAGACAATACATAATATGGGGGAAATTAGTACAGCATGACCAAGGCAAAAGAGGACACTGAGAGGAATCTAAGAATAAAGGGCAACTACAATAACTACTGTAGCTTAGACAATCCTGCAGCAATAGTATTAAACAATAATTTACAAGTGGAAAAACAGGTAGACAGATACGCTAAGAGGTATGGGAGGATGTAAAGGAACACACCCACTGGGAAATATAGGTTTGGCTGTGGACATTTCTACATACATGGCTGTAGGTGCACCTCAGATACAGCACACAACGGGTATAGTCAGGGAAACCTCTTAGGCATAACCAAGTACCTTGCACGATGAAGTTCCTAGGCTAGAAGACAAAGGACCATAGACACGGAGGGGAACTACATCAATTGACACAACATAGTATATAAAGACAATGTTCTGCATCCTACCTTGGTAAGCAGCATATGGGGGGTTTAAAAGCTTTTGAGTGACCATCTAAGATACAACTATTGATCTCTTCCCATTTGTAATGAAGGAGAGTGAAGGATACCAAAGGCTCAAGGGAGCACTTAGTCCAAAGGACTAATAGACCACATGAACCACACACCTTACACAGTTCTGAGACCAGAAGAACTAGATAGTGCCCAGCTATCACTACCAACTGCTCTGAATGAATCACAGCAGAGGGTCCTGGGCACAGCAGGAGAAAATTGTAGAACAAAAGATCAAATTCACAAAAAATACCAGGCTTGCTGGTTTGACAGATTGGAGGAATCCTCAAGACTATGGCCCTAAGACACCCTTTTGGCCTGGAAAGGAAGACATTCCCGGAGACCACCTCCCAGTCAAACAATAGACAAGCGCATAAGATAAACAGTAACACCCAAGAGGAAAGGGCTCTGTAGAGCAATCAATTATACGAGATCAAAAGGACATTATCTTCCCAAAAGCAAGATGAGAAGAGAGAGGTGGAAAGTCAGGAAGAAAGAAAATGGGGAAACCAGGGTAGAAATGGGGAGAGTGCTGACATATTGTGGAGAATTAAACCAAGGTCATGAAACATTCTATGTACAAACTATTGAAAAGGAAACTAATTTGCTCTGTAACCTTTCACCTAAAGCACAATAAATAAATAAGTTCCATAACATCATGTTTTCCCACTTCTTATCCATGAACAAATCCATCTTGGAAGATGTACAGCCAGAAAGTACCTTAGAAGTGAGGATGGTGAGACTTCATCTCACTTACTTTGGACATATTATCAACAGGGACCAGTTCCTGGAGAAGAACATCATGCTCAGTAAAGTAGAGGGTCAGCAAAAAAGAGGAAGAGCCTCAATTAAATGGACTGACACAGTGGCTGCAACAACAGGCTCAAACATAGCAATGACTGGGAAGATGGTGCAGGACCAGGCAAGGTTTCATTCTACTATACATGGAGTCACTATGAGTCAGAACTTATTTGATGGCAACATTCACTTCAACATTAAAACTCAAAACGTTAAAATTTCAAATACTCAAAGATTTGTGTTTTAATTTAAGAAGTAAATTTTGTAGGCTATCACTTTTTTTTTTTTTTTTGAGATTTCCCTCCTTTTACTGAGCCCAGGAATTCTTTCTTCTTTTCCAATTTACCCATCAGCCCACCTTTCAAAATCTGATTGTTTAGCAAACATGAAGAACTATCTGCTTAAAAAAAAAAAGTGAGCACTAACCCTTAAATGAGTGAGGCTTGAGATTTCTCTGTGCTGTCTAGAGACTTTCAGCTCAGTAAGTCTTTGTACATTCTGGGAATTCCTAGGAGTTGGTTGTTTTTCTCTTTTCCTTCCTGCTGTTCTCCACAGAGTTAGACAATGTCAGCATTTCTCCAACTTTTATCAAATAGCCGCAAATGATTGGGAAAGACAGGGTTCAAGAGAAGAACGCAACATAGTGGATCCCCTTATGATACTAATGGTAGGTAGCATGCTTCACAGTCTGCCCTGCACTGTTGTTGTCATTAGGTGCCATTGAGTCAGTTCCAACTCATAGCGACCCCAGGTTCAAGAGAATGAAACACTGCCTGGTCCTGCTCCATCCTCACAATCATTGTTATGCTTCAGCCCATTGTTTTGGCCACTGAGTCAATCCATCTTCTTCAGGGTCTTCCTTCTTTTCACTGACCGTTTACCCTACCAAGCATGATGTCCTTCTCCAGAGGATGGGCCCTCCTGATAACATGTCCAAAGTACATGAGATGGAGTCTCACCACCCTCACTTCCAAGGAGCACTCTGGCTGTATTTCTTCCAAGGTAGACTTGTTCATTCTTCTGGCAGTCCATGGTATATTCAATATTCTTCGCTAACACCATAATTCAAAGGCATCAGTTCTTCTTCGGTCTTCCTTATTCATTGTTCAACTTTTGTATGCATATGAGGTAATTGAAAGTACCATGGCCAGGAACGGAGAAAATATTAGACAAAATAAAAAACAAACATTTTTTAACAAACCCACAGGTACTCAGATGGGAGGACAAACCATAAAATTGTTGTGTCATCTTCATGTCCCAAACCACTCGCTTTCTCTGGGCTCCTGTGAGAGGTGAAGATTGATTTGACTCCTCTGTGGGGCCCCTTCCAGACAGAGCAGTCCAGGAAATGTCCTGTGGTGCATCCCTTGTTTATTCTCATCGTGGGCGAAGAGATCTTTGAGTCTGTGACTCTTTATTTGGTGAGCTTTTTGATACTATATGGTAAAGGGACATTATTAGAAATAAAATGTATAAAATTGTAAAAATCTTGAATAGACTTTCAGGGCAAGCTGCTGAGAGAAAAATACTTTGCATGTTATATATTTGTAAATTTTCAAAAGGAGTACATAGTGAGGACAAATGGCAAGAAGTAATTGGTTTTAAGATCAAGGAAATTGCACCTTTTTTCCTTAAACAAAGGTTATTTTGAAAGGATAATTGGTTCGGTGCATTTAGGGATATGTATGGTTTCAATTAATTATTTAACAAAATGGAGATAGGCTAGAGAGACAACAGACACTTTTCTTCCCTGTTCTATGGGAATAGTCTGCTGCAAAAGCTCTGAGATTATGCAAAGAACATGGAAACAACTTTTAAAAGTCATTTTTTAAAATTTTTAGTGTGATGTTTAAAAATAATACCTTATGTTTATATAACTTAGCCATTTTCCATTTTTTTCTACTTCTCATTTATTACATTTAACTATTCTTATGAGGTGGGCTGACAAGACTTAGTCTCATTGACTTCAGGAATACAAGTCTCAGAGAGTCTCACAGGCAATATTTGAACATGGTCCTCTCAGCAGCTGTGCATGCACGGTGTCATTCCCTCTTCACTACAGATCCTTGCGGACTAGAAGAGTTAGTGCTTCTTGTGGCAGCAGCTTGAGTCTGTAATACTTCAGCTTTCCTTGCTCCATTTGCCCCTTCTCCTTTGTCAAAGAGACCCCTATTGTAGTCAAGTTGATGCCAACTCATAGTGACCCTACAGGGAAGGGTAGACCTGCCTCATGGGGTTTGCAAGGCTGTAACCCTTAACAGATGAAGACTGCCACGTCTTTCTCCCTTGGAGCGGCTGGTGGGTGTGAACTGCTGTCCTTTAGGGTGGCAGCCGAACACTTAACCACTGTGCCACCCGGGCTCCTGTCAAATAGACCAGGCTCCCAGTATTAACTAGGAATTTCAAAATAGCTTCTCTGTTTTGCAGAAGAAAGTGCTATACAAATGTCAGCTGTTGTCACAACAATAATAAGAAAGCAGGAGCTGAGGGATGTGGAGTGATAGAGAAAGGAGATTTCAGAGGACCCAAAACCAAAAAAAAAAAAAAAACCCACTGCCGCCAAGTTGATTCCAACTCATAGTGACCATATAGGACAGAGTAGAATTGCCCCATAGAGTTTCCAAACAGCACCTGGCAGGTGCAAACTGCCAACTTTTTGGTTAGCAGCCGTAGCACTTAACCACTACGCCACCAGGGTTTCCAACTGATTGCCATCAAGTTGATTTTGACTCATAGCAACCATTTAGGACAGAGTAGAACTGCCCCATAGGGTTTCCAGGGAGTGGCTGGTGGATTCAAACTGCTGATCTTTTGGTTAGCAGCCAAATTCTTAGCCACCATGCCACAGCGCCGACATTCAGAGGACCCAAGAAGCACAAAATGGGAAATAGAGACAGGAGGAGGCTGTTAGGACAAAATTGTCTCCCAGGGGGTTAAATCCTTCAATAACTTCTATTTCTTTGAAGAATATGATATTTGCAGCCTGGGGTGGAAGAATCGCCTGGTCATCCCAGTCTGGTGCTTCTGTCCCTGGTGATAATGTTGTTGGTCACTTAGAATTTTCAATCTGAGATTTGTGACAACAACCCCCAAGGATCTTGAGATCCTTAACCATGTGTTCTAAGCTGTGAGTTTAGTGAACCAAATAAGCTTGAAGAACTGCCTGCAGGGGGCAGACCGAATACGAACAGACTGAGGGACAGAGTGAAAATCATTCATACTCTCCAGCAGCCATAAGAGGTGCAAGAGGAACAACAGTTGGCTTAGGAACCCATTGCAACCACAGCACTGGCTGAACAAGACTGGTAGATTCATCTGGGGAATTTGGAGAAAACAATATTTCTGCATGATTTTTTAGTGTTTTGTTGTTTTGACAGTGGAGAGGTGAGCTCTGAAATTAATGTCATCTGCTCTGTCTATGTTATTTTTGACATTGTAAAATTTAGAATGGAGCCCTGGTGGTGCAGTTGTTAAGAGCTTGGCTGCTAACCAAAAGGTCAGCAGTTCAAATCCACCAGCTGCTCCTTGGAAACCCTATAGGGCAGTTGTACTCTGTCCTATAGGGTCACTATGAGTCTGAATCCACTTGACGGTAACAGGTTTGGTTTTTGGTTTGGAATATTTAGAATACAGAATATTAATGTACTGTCACCATTTTGAAGAGGTGATCTATATGTGTCACTGAGACAAAGGGGTGCATTGTTGTAAGCCATGGCCAGGTCTCTCACACTGAAAAAAAAAAAAAATTTTTTTTAATTGTACTTTAAGTGAAAGTTATAAATCAAGTCAGCCTCTCACACAAAAACTTATATACACCTTGCTACATACTCCCAGTGCTCTCCCCCTAATGAGAGAGCCCTCTCCTTCCCTCCACTCTCTCTTTTTGTGTCCATTTCGCCAGCTTCTAACGCCCTCTACCCTCTCATCTCCCCTCCAGGGAGGAGATGCCAACATAGTCTCAAATGTCCACCTGATCCAAGAAGCTCACTCCTCACCAGCATCCCTCTCCAACCCATTGTCCAGTCCAACCCATGTCTGAAGAGTTGGCTTTGGGACTAGTTCCGGTCCTGGGCCAACAGAAGGTCTGGGGTCCATGACCACCAGGGTCATTCTAGTCTCAGTCACACCATAAAATCCAGTCTTATGAGAATTTGGGGTCTGCATCCCACTGCTACTGCTCTCCTGCTCCCTCAGGGGTTCTCTGTTGCGTTCCCTGTCGGGGCAGTCATCGGTTGTAGCCAGGCACCATCTAATTCTTCTGGTCTCAGGCTGATGTAGTCTCTGCTTCATGTGGCCCTTTCTGTCTCTTGGGCTTGTAATTACCTTGTGTCCTTGGTGTTCTTCATTCTCCTTTGCTCCAGGTGGGTTGAGACCAACTGATGCATCTTAGATGGCTGCTTGCTAGCATTTAAGACCACAGACGCCACTCTCCAAAGTGGGATGCAGAACGTTTTCTTAACAGATTTTATTATGTCAATTGACTTAGATGCCCCTTGAAACCATGGTCCCCAAACCCCCGCCCCTGCTGCGCTGGCCTTTGAAGCATTCAGTTTATTTAGGAAACTTCTTTGCTTTGGTTCCACACCGAAATTTTGATTTCTACTTTTGAAGCAAGAAATAATACTAGGCTTTGTAATCAATTTGATAAGAAATTGTGAACCTCCTCCCCCAGCCAAAAAAAAAAAAAAAAATGAAATTATGAACCCAGAACCTGGATATCAAGTCCAGATGATCTGGGCTAAGTGGCCTATACTCTATCCCATCCCCCAATCCTAGCTCACCATTTTCTCTGACCTGGTAGATTCCTGTCTCTGGGTTGAAGAGATCTTGAAATCTTGACCTCCTCTCTGTGAGGGAAAGGGTAAAACTGGGAAGCAGTCCATATGTACAGTGATCTCCTGGGTATCATTTGTATTACTTGCTGGTTGGAACATAGTAAAACCACTGTGAATAATCTCAGGTAAGTCCAAGACGACATTCTCAAATATGGACCAGCACATGGCATTTGGACTATCAGGTACTCCACTCATT
Organism: Elephas maximus indicus; assembly: GCF_024166365.1. NCBI lineage: Eukaryota > Metazoa > Chordata > Mammalia > Proboscidea > Elephantidae > Elephas > Elephas maximus. Next base: position 52,916,323 of record NC_064829.1, on the reverse strand, counting down.
ATTTTGTTCTTTAAAAGCCTCCTAAAAAGTAAGAAGCTTTTTGGAAGTAATAACACCTTTAAATTGGTTAAAACTTCCAAATTACTAGAGCTCTGGTGGTGCAGTGGTTAAAAGCCTGGCTGCTAACCAAAAAGGTCAGCAGTTCGAGTCCACCAGCCACTCCTATGGGGGAAGTTCTACTCCATCCTATAGGGTCACTATGAGTTTGACTCAACTCAATGACAACGGATTTGGTTTGGTTTTTGGTTTTCTAACTTATTATAGAGAGTAAATTGGAGAAGATGATTTTGTAGAAATGGTATGTAAGATTGAAGGGAAGTGTTAGCTTCCGGTAGGGTACATGGAGTGATAATATAAAGCATCACACTGCACCTTGATAGGTTTTGGATCCAGGAGAAAATTTTCTCCACTCACTAAATTCTGAATGACAGCGATCTCCAGTTCCCCTGAAATTTCCCTTGATTGCCTGAGGATAGGGCCACATGGTTTCATTTTTTTTCCACCCACATATTAATACTTACATATAAGGCGAGTATAGAACTTCAAATATAAGAATTTGTTCCACAGCAAGCACCTTGCCAGTGAGAACTAAATCTATCTTGCTGACAATTGCATTTCTAAAGCTTATTACTGGGCCTTACACTTCTCAGTGAATAGAATACATTTAATAAGGAACTTAAGGGCTGATATGTCCATTTCCTCCACACTCAGATAGCTTGGTTTAGTTAGGATCTGAACACTAGTTATTTTTAAACTGCCCATTAGACTCTTCTAAGAAAAATGCCAACTGAAGAATGTTGTCTATGAGTTCTTTTTGGTAGTTCCACAATAATAAGTCTTTAAGACCACTTGACATTTGCTAAAACCCATCCTCTTTCTGATTTACTGAAGTGGAGATATCTATTCAAACTACTAGTTGTCCTTTCTCAGTAGCTCCCTTAATTATTTTTAGGTGCTACAGAGTGGTACATAACAAAACATTATCAAGGAGTTTTACCACCGTAGGTCTGCTATTACTGTACATTATAGTCAGCTGTAATCATTCTAATGGTCTAAGATGTTGCAAGTAATTTACCCAAGGCTGGAACACCAGAAGAGCAGAAATTGTCTGAGAGTTTTATTCTGTATCCAGCCATTACCATGAAGGAGGATGTATTACTTCTCGTTTCTTTACAAGTGTCAGTGCAAATCAACCATCAAACAAAAGTTGGACCTAAAAGCTTTTAGATTACAGTGATTATTACAGATTTTACATGAGATAAAAATGTAATTGCCCCATTTCTTTCTTTCGTTTTTTTCCCACTGCATACTTTAGGCCTTCCTGTTAGACTGCCAGGCCCAGCACATAAAAAAGAGTGGTCTTCAGACTAGGGAACTGGAAGTTTCCTTTTCAAAAGAAACAAAGCTCTTGGAATTTATTTTATGAATGGATCACGCAATTTCCATCGTCATTTCCACGTTTAAACTCTTTTATGTCTGTGTAAGCTCATGCATTGCCTACAAAGGAATGCCGATTCAGCCATTTGGATAGTTACAGGGAAAAAGGGAAAGGCAGCAATCCTTTGTGGGCAATGTGGTGTGCATATAGTCTTCACCCTGCTTCGTTTCCCCTCTTCCACTCGTGCATCCTTTTTCATTCTTTGATTCTCTTCTATTTGATCCCATTCCCTCCTTAGCTGTATTCCCTCTCTATATTTTCATTTAATTAATTTCTTTTCTTCCTTCTCTTTTAAAGTTGGATATTTGTTCTTCCTCCCCGTCACTCTCTTTCACATAGATTCTCTCACTTGTAGGTCCTAGGACACTCACATAATACAACTAAACTCTCTTCTTAATAGGACATGCTTACAAAGTACTTAACTAAGGAGGAACGTTGCCCCAGTTCTCAAAGACTTCCTGTTGGAAATGCCAGTCTTTTACTCTTGCACATGCTAAAAGAAGCAGTGGTGCAGGGATTATGCCCTCAGTCCCTAGACCTAGGTTTTAAATTCTTTTGACCTTTACAAAGTCTGTGCCTTTGAACTAGGCCTTAAACTGTTTGATGTCATTTCCTTATTTATAAAGTGGGGAGGATATTAGTTTTTAACTCTTAGGATTCAGAGCCCGTGGCTGATGCAAATGGTTAATGTGCTTGGCTGCTAATCAAAAGGTTGGAGTTTTGAGTCTACCCAGAGGTGCCCCAGAAGAAAGGCCTGGAGATCTACTTCCAAAAAACCAGCCACTGAAACCCGTATGGAGCACGGTTCTACTCTGACACACATGGAGTTGCCATGAGTTGAATCGACTCAATGGCAAGTGGTATAACTGGTGAGTGGATTATTGTGAAATGATAATACACACAAAACATTTTGTACAGGGTTTGGCTACATAATGAACACTTGGTAAATATTAGTTAATAAGATATTTTGATATACCTACTTAATAATTTATGGAAGAATTAATTAATCACCTTCTAGTATCCATTTTTTTTTTTTTAGTATCCATTTTACTCTGAGTTTACCTGACCACATTGCCATCCAGCTAAAAATGTACATTCAGCAGTCTACCTTACAAAACCAAAAAACCAAACACGTCGCCACCGAGTTGATTCGGGTTCATAGAGACTCTATAGGATGGAGTGAAATTGTCCCATAGGGTTTCCAAGGAGTGCCTGGTAGACTTGAACTGCTGACCTTTTGATTAGCAGCAGTAGCTCTTAACCACTATGCCACCAGGGTGTAGTCACCTAGCTGCATTTTGTCTAACGAAATGTATTTAGGTATACTTTGTATAATGAGGAACACTGTTCTTTTCTTCCTCCCCTATCTTGTTTCCTGAAATGCTTGTGTGATGGTTAAAGCTCTAGCAGCCATTTACGACCATGTAGACAAGGACTGAATGTGTGGAGGATGAGAAGGAAGAAGCTGATAACTTTGTGGTTTCCCCATAGTAGTCCTGGGCTGCCTAAGTGTTATTATTATTATTATTTTTAACGTGGAAGAGAGATAAAGCTCTATTATCTTTAAGCTACTATTTAATTAAATTCTTCAGCTACATGCAGCTAACTCTCATTCTAATTCACTCAGCTTTTTGAAAATCCTGCTTGCACTCCAGCTGCTCTGAATGGCATTACTCTGATATTATTCCTGGTTTGTTGTTCAGTACCTAGATGTCTCTGTTTTCTGTGGTATTTATTTTGGCTTTTACCAGTAGGAAAAGTTTTTAGTGTTGGGATATTACTGGTCCCTTCTGTTTGACTGTTTCTCTTACTCAACTCATCCTGACTTCTAGGATTCATAATCTGCTATTTTTCTGCTTATCTGCCTGGTATTGATCCCTGTCCTTTTTGCTTATAATGCTTGTCTACGCTGAGTAACACTAACCCTTGAACTTTGTGTCCTGACGGTTTATATGAGACCATTCCACTAATTTTTCTCAAATGCAGCTTCTAGCCCTTCTTCTCCCAATTTTTTTTTTTATTGTAATTTAGAGGAAGGTCTACAGAACAACCTAGTTTCTCATTAAACAGTTAGTACACACATTGTTTTATGACATTGGTTAACAACCCCACGACATGTCAACATTCTCCCTTCACTACCCTGGGCTCCCTATTACCAGCTCTCCTGTCCCATCCTGCCTTCTAGTCCTTGCCCCTGGGCTTTTGTTTCCCTTTAGTCTTGTTTTGTTTTATGAGCCTGTCTAATCTTTGGCTTAAGGGTGAGCCTCAGAAATAGCCTCATTACTGAGCTGAAAGAGTGTTTGGGGCCATACTCTCAGGGTTCTCCAGTCTCTGTCAGGCCAGTACTTCTGGTCTTTTTTGTGAGTTAGAATTTTGTTCTACATTTTTCTCCAGTTCTGTCCAGGACCCCCTATTGTGATCCCTGTCAGAACAGTCAGTGGTGGTAGCCAGGTACCATCTAGTTGTACTGGACTCGGTCTGGTGGAGGCCATGGTAGATGTGGTCCATTAGTCCTTTGGACTAATCTTTCCCTTGTATCTTTAATTTTCTTCATTCTCCCTTGCTCCTGAAAGGGTGAGACAAGTGGAATATCTTAGGTGGCCACTCACAGTCTTTTAAGATCCCAGATGCTACTCACCAAAGTAGAATGTAGAACATTTTTTTCATAAACTGTGTTATGCCAATTGAGCTAGATGTTCCCTGAGACCATGGTCCCCACAGCCCTCAGCCCAGCAATTCAGTCCCTCAGGGAGTTTGGATGTGCCTGTGAAGCTTCCATCACTTTGCCTTGTACAAGTTGTGCTGGCTTCCCCAGTATTGTGTACCGTCTTACCCTTCACCAAAATTACCACTTACGTATTGTGTTCTTAGTGCTTTTCCATCCCCACCCCTCCTACCCTTTGTAACCATCAAAGATTTTTTCTTTTTGTGTGTTAACCTTTTCATGAGTTTTTGTGTTAGAGGTCTCATACAATATTTGTCCTTTTGTGATTGACTTATTTCACTCAGCATGATGCCCTTCAGATTCATCCATGTTATGAGATGCTTAGCAGATTCATCATGGTTCTTTATTGTTGCGTAATACTTCATTGTGTGTATGTGCCATAGTTTGTTTATCCATTCGTCTATTGGTGGGTAGCTAGGTTGTTCCCATCTTTTTGCTATTGTGAACAATGCTGCAAAGAACATGGGTGTGTATATGTCTATTCGTGTGACAACTCTTATTTCTCTAGGATATATTCCTAAGAGTGGGATTGCTGGATCATATGGTATTTCTAGTTCTAGCTTTCTAAGGAAGTGCCTTATCGTTTTCCAGAATGGTTGTATCATTTTGCATTCCTACCGGCAGTACATAAGAGTTCTGGTTTCCCTGCAGCCTCTCCAACATTTGCTATTTCCTGTTTTTTTGATTTGTGCCAGTAATGCTGGGGTGAGATGATATCTCATTGCGGTTTTGATTTGTATTTCTCTAACTGCTAGTGATTGTGACCATTTCCTCATATGCCTGTGGCCGCTTGAATGTCTTCTTTGGTGAAGTGTCTGTTCATTTCCTTTGCCCATTTTTTTAATTGGATTATTTGTCTTTTTGTTGTAGAGGTGTTATATTTTCTTGTAGATTTTAGAGATTAGACCTTTGTCTGATTTGTAATAGCAAAAAATTTTTCCTAGTCTGTAGGTTTTCTTTTTACTCTTTTGGTGAGGTCTTTTGATGAGCATAAGTGTTTAATTTTTAGAAGATCCCAGTTATCTAGCTTATCTTCTGGAGTTTGTGTGTTGTTGGTTATGGTTTGTATCCTGTAAATGCCGTGTATGAGGGCCTCTAGTGCTGATCCTATTTTTCTTCTATGAACTTTATAGTTTTTGGCTTTATATTTACGTCTTTGATTCATTTTGAATTAGTTTTTGTATATGGTGTGAAGTGTGAGTCCTGTTTCATTTTTTTGCAGATGGACACCCAGTTTTGCTAGTCCCATTTGTTAAAAAGACTGTCTTTTCCTGATTTGATGGACTTTGAGTCCTAGTCAAAGATCAGGTGACTGTAGGTGGATAGATTTACATCTGGGTTCTCAATTCTGTTCCATTGGTCAATGTATCTGTTGTGGTACAAGTACCAGACTGTTTTGACTACCATAGCTATATAGTAGGTTCAGAGGTCAGGTAGTGTGAGTCCTCCTACTCTTTTTTTCCTTTTTCAATGGTGCTTTACTTATCTGGGGCTTCTTCCCTTTCCATACAAAGTTAATGATTAGTTTTCCCGTCTGTTGGTATTTGGATCGGGATTGCATTGTATTTGTAAGTTGGTTTGGGTAGAATTGTCACTTGTCCCCCAATTTTTTTGAATTTAGTGTTGACTTTCCTACTCTTACTTTTTAAAATTTTTTTTACAGTTTATCATTTCTTTTTTTCTTCTCCTTACTATTTCTATTATTGACTTATTTTTATTCTATCAACTTGTCCTATGTCCAACATTAGCAGTGTATTCTCTGTTACACATTCAAAATAAAATTCTGAACAACTTCATTTAGATACACCTTATCAGGTAATTTCTGACAGTCTCATCTTCCTTAGTATTTCTGGTAGATGCCCTTTAGAGTTAGAAGAAGAAAGGTTTAACCTAATTATGGTAGTTTACATATGCAAATGTTGTCAGATTTAATAATCATGTTTCCCTGGGAATGATGAACAAAGCCACCTGTGTTTTAAGTGGATCATAAGTCTTGTTGATTAAGTTACTGCCCTGAGTCATTTATTGTAAAGAAATTATTGTCATTAAACTTCTAAACTGTAGCTTAGCTTATTTTTTAAGCAGATATTTTAGTGTTTAAGAGTTGGCTATGGTTCCCCATGTAGAAATCAATTCAGGGAATTTTAGAGAAAACGATCACCAATCTGATGCCCCCTGACTCTTTCAATTATTTTTCTCTTTGGCTTAAATTTACCACCTTATTACCACAAGCTCATCTGTATTGCAAATAATTAGGAATAAGGTAAGTGTAATATTGTCCAGGATATATAAACACTCAGATTTAGGTGAGTAAACAAAATAATGAACTTGAGACTTCCATTTATCACTTGATGAAACTTAGCCAGGGCTTTGGACTGGTTGTTTCCAGTTCGAAGCCCTGTTGAGAATTTGCCTTTCCACCCCAGATACACTGAATCAGAATCTACAGTGTAACACAACCCCCAGATGATTCTTACGTAAACATAATATATCATATGTACACCTGTACACATAAATACCACCCCTGGGATCTTGTTAAACTGTAGATTCTGATTCAGTATACCTTGGATGGAAATGAAAATTCTCTGAAGGGGGGTCAAATCAGAAAGAATTGGTTCAAAGCCCTGAAATTACCTTTCTGAGGGGAAACAAATCCAGCTGCATTAAAGATTGGTGTCAATTAGGGAGAACTTGACTTTAACACTGTAATGCTGCCCTGAAGGAAAATGTAATAAATATGAGAGCAATAGACGTTGACTTCTTCAGGAAACTTTCAAAAGTGAACTATCCAGTGTGAATCGAGACTTACTAGCAATACCTCATATTTGCAGAGTATATTCAAGTTAAAAAAGTACATTCACACAAATTTCTTCAATATAACCCATAAGAAACCTAGACAAAGGTATAGGGCATATATTCTTATCTCCATCACATGTATCTGGACTGTGAAACTCAGAGAGGTAAGTGATTTTAGGAAGTGGTAACTGATGTACCAGAGAATTGAACCCAAATTTCAGACTCCACCTTAGAGCCACCCCACCCCTCCACTGCACAGTCTACTGAAACTGAAGAAGTCAGCCTGTCTGCACAGAGGGCTGTCATTTGAAGGGGGACATCAATTTCTTCTGTATTGCTCTGGAGAGAAGAACAAGCATCAGTGGGTGGAAATTACATGGAGGCTGATTTGCCGCAATTTGAGGAAGAACTTTCCAACAATTAGAGCTGTCTAACTAAGGAACAGTCTGCCTCATCAATTCAATGAGTAGCCTGTCATGAAGGCATTTAAGCTGAACCCTTAAGACCACTTCTCAGGAATGTATGGATAACATCTAAGACTTTACCCAGCATAAAGTTTCTGTGGATGGGCAGGATGACATTTGGGAGATACAGTCCATATCCTTGGACTTCAGAACCTTCAGGGCTATATCCAGGCAGCCATGATGTGCTGTGGAACCATGCAACTGTAGTTCGAACCCAATATTTTTCCTAGAAACTCCTTTTGAGCAGACTTTCAGTTCTATTAGCACATTCAGAGAGGTTGAACACGATGGTCTGGAGCTCTGCCTTCAAAAATGTTTAAGATTTACTTCCCATTGTTGATGCCGCTAAAAACATCGAAATACTAGAAATACTACATGTGAAATGGCACATCAAGTTATGTTTCTGCAATTCTTTTAAAGGCTTAAGATTTTTTATCAGACATACCAAAATAATTGGCTTTGAGAGTGGAGAGTGAGAAAGTACAAATGAGAGTGTGAGGAAAGGAAGAATTGGGCAATTGCTTTAATCTGGTGTAAAATCAAATATAAGAATTTGAGCATGTACTCATATGTTGCAAAAGAAATCCAGGAGTTCTTGACTGGTGTAACTGGTTAATGTGCTCAGCTGCTTACCAAGTTTGGAGATTAGAGTTCACCCAGAGGCACCTCAGGAGAAAGGCCTGGTGACCTATTTCTGAAAACTCAGCCACTGAAAACCCTTTCGAGCACAGTTCTACATTGACACTCATGAGGTCGACATGAGATGGAATCAACTCAATAGCAACCGGTTTATTTGGTTTAAATGAAAATTCAGTTCTCCCTCTGTCCACACATACATTCCTCATTTCTGTTTTTCTTTTTTCGTGCTACTGTGAAACTCCACAGTTTTCCTGTTTGTCTTATGCATTCCCTATAGAACACATTTTTCCCCCCAAGGAAAATTATACCCCCACAAATAAATTTTATTCCATACATGAGAATCAAACTTCTAACGCTTATCATGGAAGACCCCACCCACAGAGATGTTTAAGCAACTTCTAGAGTCATCTAGACTGCCCTTAGCTTTTTCCTGACCTCAAGAACAGGACAACAGTCATAAAATACCCAGAGACTCACCACAACAAAAACAACTTTAGATAACTGATTCTCACCTCATTTTTCCATATATTTGGAGGAAAGGGAAAGCCAGAGTTACATCTGAATTTTAGTTGAGTAGAAATATGTTATATAATAATTGCTAAATAATTCTCATAAGCATCTTTGAATGTCAATATTATACTCCTCATTTTACATTTAAGAAACTATAAGTTTCAGTGTTTTATTGATTATTCAAAGACATTCAACTGTGTGGATCATAACAAGTTATTGATAACATTTCAAAGAATGGGAATTCCGGAACACTTAACTGTGCTCGTAAGGAATCTGTACATAGAATCAGAGGCAGTTGTTTCAACAGAACAAGTGGATATGGCATGGTTTAAAATTAGGAAAGGTGTGTGTCAGGGTTGTATTTTTCACCATACTTATTCAATCTGTATGCTGAGCAAATAATCTGAGAAGATGGATTATATGAAAAACTTGGCATCAAAATTGGAGGAAGAGTCATTAACAACCTGTGTTATGCAGATGATACAACGTTTCTTGCTGAAAATGAAGAGAACTTGAAACACTTGCTGGTGAAGATTAAAGACTACAGCCTTCAGTATGAATTACATCTCAACATAAAGAAAACAAAAATCCTCACAGCTGGATAAATAAGCAACATCATGATAAACAGAAAAAAGACTGAAGTTGTCAAGATTTCATTTACTTGGATTCACAATCAACACCCATGGAAGCCCCAACCAAAAGCCCACTGCTGTCGAGTTGATTCCGACTCATAGCGACCCTATAGGACAGAGTAGAACTGCCTCATAGAGTTTCCAAGGAGTGCCAGGCGGATTTGAACTGTTGATCCTTTGGTTCGCAGCCGTAGCACTTAACCACTACGCCACCAGGGTTTCCCCCCATGGAAGCCGCAGTCAAGAAATCAAATGATGTGTCGCATTGGTTGCAAAAGACCTCTTTAAAGTGTTAAAAAGCAAAGATGTCACTTTCAGGACTAAGGGCGCCTGACCAAGCCATGGTGTTTTCAATCGCCTCATAAACATGCAAAAGCTGGACAATGAATAAGGAAGACAGAAGAGTTGATTCTTTTGAATTATGGTCTTAGTGAAGAATATTGACTATGCTGTGGACTGCTAGAAGAATGAACAAGTCTGTCCTGGAAGAATTATAGCCAGAATGCTTATTAGAAGCAAGGATGACAAGACTTCATCTCACGTACATTGGACATGTTATCAGGAGGGACTAGTCCCTGGAGAAGGACTAGGGCTTTGTAAAATAGAGGGTCAGCAAAAAAAGAGGAAGACCCTCTAGGAGATGGATTGACAGTGGCTGCAACAATCGGCTCAAATATGGGTTCAAACATAGGAGGGCACAGGACCAGGCAGTATTTTGTTCTGTTGCACGTAGGGTGGCTATATGTCAAAACTGACTGGATGGCACCTAACAACAACAACAAATTTCAATTAGTTACATAATTTCTCATCTACATTGTAATAAAGATTTTTCTGTCATTTCAAGTGATAGGAACCCTCCTGGATAGATTTTTTAAAAAAGAGATATACTGTGGGGAAGTATGTAGCTGAGTACCAGAGACTAAAATTCTGCCAGTGTCTCTCACTCCCTGTCCGTCTTTCATCTCTTCATTCTCTGTGTCTTTAAACCATTGCCAAATTGGTGTTCTCACCCTTTTGCTGGAAAATAAAACAACTTTGAACGTTTTAACTCCACACTTTAATATACCCTCTTGTTGTGTTTCCATATAAAATATGTTTTAAATTAAACGAGACCTTGTTATTATTGTTTTTACAGCAAATACTAATTTAAACTTAATACTCATTCTCAGTTTAAGCACTGTGGGTGCTTTTTATTTATTTAACTTTTATTTTGAGAAGTGGTCTTTGCTGAGTATTAAATTCTGGGTTGGCTCCCCCCGCCCCATTCTTTTAGTACATTAAAGATACCATTCTATTTTCTTTTGAATTGTTTTTGCTGAGATGTTACCTTTCTTTCATTGAAAGTGATTTTTTTTTTTTTTTTAGAAAAAAATGTCTTTTTCCTTGGGCAGCTTTAAAAACTTTTCCTTTGTTTCTGTCCTTTTATTGTGATATGTTAAGATGTGGATTTCTTTTTGTTTATTCTATAATTACTGATAACATTGGCTTTATATCTACAATTTAACATTTGGAAACCATGGTGGTGTAGTGGTTAAGAGCTAAGGCTGCTAACCAAAAGGTCAGGAGTTCGAATTCACCAGACGCTCCTTGGGAACTCTATGGGGCAGTTCTGCTCTGTCCTATAGGGTCGCCAAGTGTTGGAATCTACTCGAGGGCAATGGGTTTTTCAACTTTTATTTTCAATTTCACACTCTTTTTTATGGTCCTTTTTTTTCTTTTTTCTGGCCTTTTTTTTGTTCATTAATTTTGGATTATTAAGTTTTTTTTCTTCCTTTATTAGCCTATACCCATTGTCATCCAGTTGACTCCCACTTATAGAGACCCCATAGGGTTTCTTGAGGCTATAAATCTCTACCAAAGCAGACTGCCACATCTTTCTCCCACAGAGCAGCTGGTGGTTTCAAACCACAACCTTTTGGTTAGCAATGGGTTGCTTTAACCACTGCACCACCAGGGCTCCTTACATTAACCTATAAATCACATATTTTTACTACTTTTTTGTTGGTTTATCTAGAAATTAATGCGTGTATCTTTTGACTTCTTATGTCTAATACAGTAATCATTTTTACTGCTTCCGCAATAATATTAGAACAGTTGAACCTTTTAACCCCACACACCCTCTGCCTTTTACTTTATATTGTCATGATTTTAGTTCTACATATATTTTACTCTGTAAGACATTTAGGTTTTGTTTTGTGCAGTTAATATTTACTTATATTTACCTATGTGTTTATCATTTTTATGTTTTTCATTCCTTACTTGTATATTTCTGCCTGGAATCATTTCTTCTTGAAGAATTCCTCTTATTGTTATCTTTATTTTTGGCCGGCTATTGAAAGAATTCATTTGTTTGAAAACATCTTTATTTTATCTTCATTTAACAAGTGTATCTTTTCCTAAATATAGAAATCTAGGATGGCTGGGATTTTTTTTCCCTTTGGCCTTCTAAAGATGGCAACCCATTGTCTTCTACTTTCATTGTTTCTGTTTGTAAGTTATCTATCAGTCTTTTTACACCTCCATGAAAGTGAAAGCATCTTTTTTACCTGGTTTCTCTTATGATTCTCTCTCTGTCTTTTTTGTTTGTTTGTTTTTACCAGTTTTACTAAGAAGTATATAGATATGATTTTCTTTGTATTTATTCTGCTTCAAGTTCACCAAAATTCTTGAAAATCAGATTTATTTTAACATTGAAAATAAACATCATTGAAAAATACTATCATTTTCTGTTTTCAACATTACTTCTGCCTTATTCTCCCTTACCTTGCTTCTCGGTCTCCAATTTCATGTATGTTTTACCTTTTGAGTATATCTAAATACTTCTATGGTTTTATCTGTTTTCCCCTCTTCCTCCTTTTCCTCCTCCTTCTTCTTGTTATTATTATTTTTTTTCCATGTCTGTTCTTCAGTTTGAGTATTTTTTTGTTGACCTGTCTTTCAAATCCCTATTGTGCCAATCTGCTATAAGACCCATCTATTGAATTTTTATTTCATATATTGCATTCTTCATTTATAAAATGTCCACGTTAATAATTTTTATAGATACAAATTGCTACTGAAAGTCTTATTTTTTTCTAATCCATTTTGTTCAGTAACTTATATTTTGGACATAATATTCGTAGTTATATTAAAGTCTTTTTCTGCTAATAACCTAGGCTATCTTGATTAATACATAGTTGACCATTTTCTCATGCAGTTTGTACATTTGACTGGGAGGTTCTTTGTGCTTTTATACCAGATATTGTGAGACTAAAGTTTATGGAAATAGTGCCACAGAGAAATTTTTAGTTAGCTTCTGCTGGAAACTCCAGGGTTTTCACTTGTTTTATGTTTGTTTGTTTACCAGTTTTGATATCAACATACCACTTTTGGAATGCCTTCATGATAAGGGTAGAAATACAGGCTTGATGGCTTCTTGCTTATGGGAGTTTTTTTTTTTTTTTTTTACCCCCATCCCCCCAACTTGGAGGTCTAGGCAGAGATAAGCTTACATTTTTTCTTGCTTTTCTTTTTTTCTCCTTTGGAAGGAGTTTCTTTAGTCTTCCTTTCACTAAAAAAGGCTTTTGGGATCTCAACTTGTGCAGTTTTTTTTTTGTGTGTGTGTGTGTGACAATGCTTTATTTTCTCTGATCCAAAATTTTATTTTCTATTTTACTGTAGATATTAAATTCCAGGTACCCATCTCCTAAGGCCTCCTTTGGCTTTAATTTCTCTCTTGCTGGTACTTGAAAATTTTAATTTTTTAAAGCTTTATCATGAATGTACGTTTCTGTTATCTTTCTATGTGTTTGTAGCAAGAGTGGGATCCATGTTAAATTAGTCTGCTATTTGCTGGAACCCAGCTTCATTTCCCATCATGCTTATAACATACCTGGGAGGTAAGTATTATTAAGCTTAATTTACAGTTGAGAAAACTGTTATTTAGAGGTGTCCACTGACTTGATCAAGACTCTATGGCTAATAGTGTGTAGTCTAAATCTGAACCTGTATCTAACTGGCTATAAAGCAACCATCTTTCCAGTAAAACAGGAAAAAGTGTTCAATTGCCGATTATTACTTTTTTCTCTGAATATGTGCTTCATATGGTTAAGGGGCCTAGCTTGTCAATGTCCTGTTAAGGGTACAATGTAGCACATAAGCAGTTTTCTGTAGAATCCATTCTGAATAATACCCATCTTCTGTAGGATGGGGCTTTTCAGAACCTTTGTTTTAACAAGGTAGCGATGGTGAATTGTTCTTATACTTTCATTAGCCTTCAGTCTCTCTGGGCTTTGCCATTCATAGTACAGATTATGAAATCCTATTATTCTTGGAGTACCAGTCATAGTTCTTTTCTGTCACTCTTCGGCTTCCTCCTCTGTGCACACCAAGTAGTTAATTTCTTCTTAGCTGATAGTATTTACTACATTTTTCATTACTTTATAGATTTTTGTTTATCTGTCTAGCTGTCCCAATCTCCAGTGCAGACTGTGAGCTTCCTGTGGATGGGAGCATCTGTCTAGCTGCCTCAATCCCCGATGCAGACTGTGAGCTTCCTGTGGGTGGGCACCTGCCTGATCATCATAATAGTTTCATGTTTGTCAAACCCCTAGAATAAATCTTTGTTGTGTGTGCCATCCAGTGGCAGGAATATTGGCTGCTGACTGACCATAGCTGAGTTTCTCATCAGGAATTGCCCTTAGTCAAAAAAAAGCTGTTTCTCTCAAAATTACTTTTCCTTCCTAGGAAACCCATATCCAATAACTGGTTGATGTAAGGATACAAAGGTCTATCCCCCATGTCTCTCTTGGGACATGTTTGCAGGGCTATCCCAGATTCAGGGTACCCTCTGTGATTAACTATAGCCACTGTTGCATCTGCATTCCAGTTCAACTGCTCCCTCTGAGCAGTCTTGATACTCTCACTGTCTTTCTAGGGTACTCTCAATAATACGCTCCAACAATCCTTCTGTATACTATTCTCAGAACCCGATTTCTAGGGTAACCAGCCTGCAACAGCCTTGTTTAGAGGAGGTATTCGATTAAATTTTTTTTTTTTTTTACGTATGTATGTGTATGTGTATATGTATGTATATACACAGACATATATATATATTCCAAGTTATTTGCCCCTCTATTTTAGGACACTTATTCAGAGTAGACTAAATTAAGTTTAAACTTCTACTGAAGTTCTTTTTCTTCTTTGACGGTGTTTGTAAAAATTTAGGCTCAGTTGCATAAATGTCTGTGTATGGGTATGAACGTATGCGAAGGACCTGGGGCATGGCTGAGGGAGCTGGTGGCTGTGTTTTTAATTACCTAAGAAGATAAATCCTGAATATCACAAAAGAGTCATTTTTGATGACAGATTCTTATACATACTTAGGGAACTTACATTTAGCAGTGTAATATGAGTATTATATATCAAGTAAAATATGGATTATGCATTGCAAAAAAAGTTTTAAATTAGTATGAGTTGAATGTTTAGGCCAAAGAATTCAATGTGAAGTCAGGGCTATAGAAGCAAAAAAAAAAAAAAGAAAGAAAGAAAGGAAAAAAAGAACCAATACTGCTATAGAACATTTCCGAGCTAAGTAATTCTAGCAAATTCTCTGTGAAACCAATACTTCTATCAGGAAAGCCAGTGATGACTTCATTCATTCTTTAGGCTTGGCTCTTTGTGGGGTACCAGGAAACACCAGACATGATTCAATCTTGGAACGAAGGAACAAATCAAATAACAAAACTAGCTGGTAACTGTGAATAAATGCTATTGCTCAGATTGTAAGTGATGATTCTGTATGTTCCTTACAGGCGCTATTCCAGAAATTGTTACTTTATGGAAGAAAGGTGAATAGAAGGACTTCATGGAGTTTTGATTTTGTTTTTCTCTAACATTTAATGCAGTTTATTTTAGAAGACCGTATTTTTACGCAAATAACATGACCTTCTACGTTTGTTTGCCAACTATGTTCTCCCCCTGGGAGGTATTTTCATAAGCACACTATACTAATTTTTTTATGGCAACATGTCAAAAAAATTGGCATAGCAGCACTTATGAAAATAACTTGTGGGTGTGGTTGGCAAACAAACATAGAAAGTGCATGTTATCAGCATAGTTTTATATTTACAGAAAAGTTTCAAGCATATTACAGAGAGCTCCTATATACCCCATAGCAAGTACCCCTAATTTTAACTCTCTCAAGAGACTTTCAAAGATGAAGTGAATCTGCATAGGTGTACGGGAAGGAAAAAGATATTTACGGTGTCCACAGCATCTACAGCAAGTCTTGGCATAAGTTATATCCTCGGTAAATATTTCTTGTGTGATTAAGTGAAATGCAGACTGTGCCCAAATGTTATAAGACCTTCAATGCCCAGGTGATGTTAAGATGTTTGCAATAAGCCCTGTAGGCAACAGGAAGCCATATTTTTAAGGATAATTTAATACCTAGAAAAAAAAATTATTCAACCATTTTTTTTAGAATTATGTTATTCATTACTATTTGGAAAGAAAAAGAAACAGTGTTCATGTCTTGAGCCTCAAAAGACCAAAAGTTTTACTTTCTTGTTCCATGAATCAATGGCAGGCTATCTATAGTCAACGAAATCAAACTCGCTAACCTCAAAGAAGGAGGGAATGTAAATTTGGATTTGTTATCTAATGGTTAGCATAGCTTGGATGAGGCACATGTAATACTTCATCCAGTTTGTCTTCAGGTCATTAATAAAGTGACCGGTTGGAATTTGCATTGGCCTTACTGAGGCCGAAAAGATAGCATCTTACAGTTTGAGGGTGATTCAGAGCTTTTCCTAGCCATCAAATGTCTTTCTAACTAGCATGTGAAGTTCCATCAAGCTTGTGCTTTTTATTTGCATTGAATATTGCTTTACCCTCAGAGTAAAACTTCAACATATAAAAGAAGAGAGGGAGATATGGAGCCTTCAATACCAGCTAGTAACCAATGGCAGCTGACTCACTACCTGTGTGATATTCAACAAGTCACCTAACATTGCTGAACATAAGTTTCTGCAGATGTGAAACTAAGAACAAGATATTGTGAGATTTAAGTGAGGTACCACCTTTGAAATATCAAGCATATGGCCTATAACAGAGTGGGTGCTTTTCTTACATTAGGTTACCTTCTCTTCTTCCTCCTCACTTTCCCCTCTGTATTGATTTCTGAAAGTGGACATTTACTTCTCAGATGGAAACACATTGAACACGTTTTCTTGTTTTATTTATTTATTTTATTGTTTTGCTGTTGAAAATATACACAGCAAAACATACACCAATTCGACAATTTCTACATATACAATTCAGTGACATTGATTACATTCTTTAAGTTGGGCAACCATTCTCACCCTGTTTTTTGAATTATTCCTTCACTATGAACATAAACTTACCAAACCCTAAGCTTTACCTCTCATGTTTTGATGTGTTGTTGTCAGTTTGATCCCATATGGGTAGCTCTTTAAAAGAGCAAATGTTCAAGACAGACATTCTCTGCTAATTAAGCTAAAGTATTGTTTGGTTTAAAGAAGACTTCAGGGGATATTTATGGTTTAAGGTTTAAAGGTGATCTCAGGGCAATAGTTTCAGGGGTTTATCTAGCATCGATGGTTCCAGAAAGTCTTGATTCCATGAGAATTTGAAACTCTGAGGAATACATTTCTATGAAGAGCCTTATCCTCTCATTATCTGTCTGCATATTAGAAGTTGAACTAATTACAGAGTCGGAAAGTGTTTGTGAGGGCTTGTGAGAGGGAGCTGTTTAGCTCCTAACATCAGGCCATGATAAACACACAGAACAGGAATAAGGAACCCTGCATCTAAGGGCTGGTTTATAGTAGGCTCCCTGCTGCTGGGGAAAGAAAGGGCTAGCTGCCAGAGCCATTTTTCTTCGTGGTTCCCAAGGAAAGTGCATAGAAAAAGCCTGGCAGAATGGACACTATTTTCTACTAAAAGGTTTTTTTCCCAACCAGTATAGGCTCCTGGTGAGAGGTGCTTCACCACATGGAACTTGGAAGAATCCTTCCAGTGTGACTAAGGGGCTTCCTTTCCTATGGGATTTGGCCTAGATTCTGATGGCATTGGCTTTCTGCATCTCCCAAGAGGTTAAGCAAGACTAAGGTCTGAACAAGGCAGGTCAAGCAGCCTCTATGGCCTCTTTTCTGCAGGTCTATCTAACCAAATAACTCTATGAAAGAAGAGAAATATGTTAGATCCTAAGAGGAGGACTAAAAGAGAAATCTTCCATCAAACACCTCCCCCTTAACACTGAGCCAAAACCTCATCCACCAGGGCTCCTCCCCTACCTAGAAAGACTCCAAATCTGTTCCTCCCACTTTCCCTGCTTCTTTTAATGTCATTCCAATTACTTCTTTGTGTTTAACTGGCTCTCTTGTCTTCCATGTTCACTCAGGCACAATTGCCTCAACATTTCTCATAGCCATCATGCTAGCCCTAGCACTCAATGTAATAGCATCCTAATCTACCATTAGAATGAAAGTTACGTGAGAACATGGGGTTTTGTTTGTTTTACTCAATATCATTATCCCTACAGCCTAGAATTGGAGTCCCTGGGTGGTGCAAATGGTTAATGGTCTCAGCTGATAACTAAAATGTTGGTGGTTTGAGTCTACTCAGAAGCACCTCAGAAGAAAGGCCTGGAAATCTACTTCTGAAAAATCAGCCATTGAAATCCCTACGTTGTTGTTGGGTGCCGTCGAGTAGGTTCTGGCTCGTAGCAATTTTATGTACAACAGAATGAAACACAGCCTGGTCCTGCACCATCCTCACAATCATTGTAATTCTTGAACCTATTGTTGTAGCCACTATGTCAATCCATCTTTTCAGGGTCTTCCTCTTTTTCGTTAACTGTCTACTTTACCAGGCATGATGTTCTTCTCCAAGGACTGGTCCCTCCTAGTAAGCTGTCCAAAGTATATGAGATGAAGTACTGCCGTACTTGCTTCTAAAGAGCATTCTGACTGTACTATTTCCAAGACAGATTTGTTTACTCTTCGGATATTCCACAGTATATTCAATATTCTTAGTAACACTATAATTCAAAAGTATCATTCTTCTTTGGTCTTCCTTAATCATTGTCCAGCTTTCAAATGCATATGAGGAAACTGAAAACACCATGGCTTGGGTCAGGCTCACCTTAGTCCTCCAAGTGATATCTTTGCTTTTTAACACTTTAAAAAGATCTTTTGCAGCAGATTTGTCCAACGCCAGCCAAAAAAAAAAAAAAAAAACGAAATCCAAATCTGTTGCCTTTGAGTTGACTCTGACTCATAGAGACCCTATAGGACAGAGCAGAACTGCCCCCGTCGTGTTTCCAAGGTGTGCCTGGTGGATTCAAACTGCCGACCTTTTGGTTAGCTGTAGCTAACCAAAGCATCCTGACTGCGGCTTCCATGGGTGTTGATTGTAGATGCAAGTAAAATGAAATCCTTGACAACTTCAATCTTTTCTCCATTTATCATGATGATTGTTGGTCCAGTTGTGAGGATTTTTGTTTGCTTTATGTTGAGGTATAATTCATACTGAAGACCGTGGTCTTTGATCTTCATCAGTAAGTGCTTAGAGTCCTCTTCATTTTCATCAAGCAGGGTTGTGTCATTTGCGTGTCACAGGTTGTTAATGAGTCTTCCTCCAATCCTGATGCCCTTTTCTTCTTCATATATTCCAATTTCTCAGATTATTTGCTCAGTGTGCAGACTGAATAAGTATGGTGAAAGGATACAACCCTGACTCACATCTTTCCTGATTTTAAACCACACAGTATCCCCTTGTTCTGTTCTAATGACTGCCTCTTGGTCTGTGTACAGGTCACCTCATGAGTACAATTAAGTTTTCTGGAATTTCCTTCTTCACCATATTATCCATAATTTATTAAGATCCATACAGACAAATGTCTTTACATAGTCAATAAAACACAGGTAAACACCTTTCTGATATTCTCTGCTTTCAGCTGAGATTCATGTCAACAGAACAATGATATCCCTAATTCCACATTCCCATTTTTTCCTGAATCCAGCTTAAACTTCTGGCAGTTTCCTGTTGATGTACTGCTGCAACCGCTTTGGAATGGTTTTCAGCAAAATTATACTTACGTTTGATATTAATGATATTGTTTGATAATTTCTGCATTCTATTGGATGACCTTTCTTTGCAATGGGCACAAATATGGATCTCCTCCAGTTGGTTGGCCAGGTAGCTGTCTTCCAAATTTCTTGGTGTAGACAATGAGTGCCTCCAGCGCTGTATCCATTTGACATCTCAATTGGTATTCTGTCAATTCCTGGAGCCTTGTTTTTTGCCTGTCCCTTCAGTGCAGCTGGAACTTCTTCCTTCAGTATCATTGGTTCTTGATCACATGCTACCTCCTGAAACGGCTGAATGATGACTAATTCTTTTTGGTACAGTGATTCTGTGTATTCCTTCCATCTTCTTTAGATGCTTCCTGCATCCTTCAATATTTCTTCTGTTGTTGTTGTGTTGTTAGGTTCGTTCAAGTCAGTTCCAACTCATAGTGACCCAATGCACAACAGAACGAAACACTGCCCAGTCCTGCACCATCTCTACAATCATTATGCTTGAGCTCGTTGTTGCAGCCACTGTGTCAATCCCTCTCATTGAGGGTCTTCCTCTTTTACTCTGACCATGTACTTCATCAAGCATGAAGTCCTTCTCCAGGGACTGATCCCTCCTGACAACATGTCCAAAGTATGTAAGGCGCAGTCTCACCATCCTTGCTTCTAAGGAGCAATATGGTTGTACTTCTTCCAGGACAGATTTATTCCTTCTTTTGGTAGTCCATAGTATTTTCAATATTCTTTGCCAATGCCACAACTCAAAAGTGTCAATTCTTCTTCTGTCTTCTTTATTCATTGTGCAGCTTTCACATGCATATGATGTGATTGAAAATACCACGGCTTGGGTCAGGCGCACCTTAGTCTTCAAGGTGATATTTGTGCTTTTCAACACTTTAAAGAGGCCCTTTGTGGCAGATTTACCCAATGCAATGTGTCGTTTGATTTCTTAACTGCTGCTTCCATGGCTATTGATTGTGGATCCAAGCAAAATGAAATCCTTGACAACTTCAATCTTTTCTCTGCTTATCATGATGTTGCTCATTGGTCCAGTTGTGAGGACTTTTGTTTTCTTCATGTTGAGGTTCAATCCATACTGAAGGCTGTGGTCTTTGATCTCCATTAGTAAGTGCTTCAAGTCCTTTTATTTTCAGCAAGCAAGGTTGTGTCATCTGCATAATGAAGGTTGTTAATGAGTCTTCCTCCAATCCTGATGCCCCATTTTTCTTCATATAGCCCAGCTTCTCAGATTATTTGCTCAGCCTACAGATTGAATAGGTATGGTGAAAGGATACAGCCCTGATGCACGCCTTTCCTGACTTTAAACCAATCAGTATCCCCTTGTTCTGTCCAAACAACTGCCTCTTGATCAATGTAAAGGTTCCTCATGAACACAATTAAGTGTTCTGGAATTCCCATTCTTCACAATGTTATCCATAATTTGTTATGATCCACACAGTCGAAAGCCTTTGCATAGTCAATAAAACACAGGAAACCCTGGTGACGTAGTGGTTAAGTGCTACAGCTGCTAACCAAGAGGTCGGCAGTTCGAATCCACCAGGTGCTCCTTGGAAACTGTATGGGGCAGTTCTACTCTGTCCTATAGGGTCGCTATGAGTTGGAATCGATTCAATGGCAGTGGGTTTTTGGGTTTTTAAACATCCTTCTAGTACTCTATCCTTTCAGCCAGGATCCATCTGACATTGGCAATGATATCCCTGGTTCCACGTCCTCTTCTGAAACCAGCCTGAATTCCTGGCAGTTTCGTGTCGATATACTGCTGCAGCTGCTTTTGAATGACCTTCAGCAAAATTTTGCTTGTGTGTGATATTAATGATATTGTTCTATAATTTCTGCATTCAGTTGAATCACCTTTCTTGGGAATAGGCATAAATATGGATCTCTTCCAGTCAGTTGGCCAGGACGCTGTCTTCCATATTTCTTGGCATAGACGAGTGAGCACCTCCAGCGCTGCATCTGTTTGTTGAAACATCTCAATTGATATTCAGTCAATTCCTGGAGCCTTGTTTTTTGCCAATGCCTTCAGAGCAGCTTGGACTTTGTCCTTTAGTACCATTGGTTCCTGATCATACGCTACCTCTTGAAATGGTTGAACATTGACTAATTCTTTTTGGTATAACGCCTCTGAGTATTTCTTCCATCTTCTTTTGATGCTTCCTGTGTCATTTAATAATTTCCCCATAGAACCCTTCACTATTGCAATTTGATGCTTGAATTTTTTCTTCAGTTCTTTCAGCTTGAGAAACAATGAGTGTGTTCTTCCCTTTTGGTTTTCTATCTCCGGCTCTTTGCATGTGTCATTATAATACTTTACTTTGTCTTTTTGAGCCACCCTTTGGAAATCTTCTCTTCAGTTCTTTTACTTCATCATTTCTTCCTTTTGCTTTAGCTGCTCGACGCTCGGAAGCAAGTTTCAGAGTCTCCTCGGACATCCATCTTGATCTTTTTTTTCTTTCCTGTCTTTTCAATGACCTCTTGCTTTCTTCATGGATGGGGTCCTTGATGTCATTCCACAGCTCGTCTGGTCTTCGGTCACTAGTGTTCAATGGGTCAAATCTATTCTTCACATGGTCTCTAAATTCAGGTGGGATATACTCAAGGTCATATTTTGGTTCTGGTGGACTTGCTCTGATTTTCTTCAGTTTCAGCTTGAACTTGCATATGAGCAATTGATGGTCTGTTCCGCAGTCACCTCGTGGCCTTGTTCTGACTGATGATATTCAGCTTGTCCATCATCGCTTTCCACAGATGTAGTCAGTTTGATTCCTGTATGTTCCATCTGGTGAGGTCCACGTGTATAATTGCCGTTTATGTTGGTGAAAGAAAGTATTCACAATGAAGAAGTCATTTGTCTTACAAAATTTCTATCATTCGATCTCTGGCATTGTTTCTATCACCAAGGCCATATTTTACAACTACCTATCCTTCTTTGTTTCCAACTTTCCCATTCCAATCACCAGTAATTATCAATGCATCCTGATTGCATGCTCGACCAATTTCAGACTGCAGCAGCTGATAAAAATCTTCTATTTCTTCATCTTTGGCCTAGTGGTTGGTGCGTAAATTTGAATAATAGTTGTATTAACTGATCTTCCTTGTAGGCATATGGATATTGTCCTATCACTGACAGTGCTGTACTTCAGGACTGATCTTGAAATGTCCTTTTTGGTGATAAATGCAACAGCATTCCTCTTCAAGTTGTCATTTCCAGCATAGTAGACTATATGATTGTCCGATTCAAAATGGCCAATACCAGTCCATTTCAGCTCACTAGTGCTTAGGATATTGATGTTTATAAGTTCCATTTCACTTTTGACAATTTCCAATTTTCCTAGATTCATATTTTGTACATTCCAGGTTCTGATTATTAATGGATGTTTGAAGCTGTTTCTTCTCATTTTGAATCATGCCACATCAGCTAATGAAGGTCCCAAAACCTTTACTCCATCCAAGTCATTAAGGTCAACTCTACTTTGAGGAGGCAGCTCTTCCGCCATTGTTTTTGGAGCTCCTTCCAACCTGGGGAGCTCATCTTCTAGCACTATATCAGACAATGTTCCACTGTTATTGATAAGGTTTTCACTGGCTAATGCTTTTCAGAAGTAGACTGCCAGGTCCTTCTTCTTAGTCTGTCTTGGCCTGGAAGCTCAGCTGAAGCCTGTCCTCCATGAGTGATTCTGCTGGTATCTGAATACTGGTGGCATAGCTTCCAGCGCCACAGCAACACGCAAGCCCCCAGAGTACGACAAACTGACAGACATGTGGGGGATTTCCCCTGTAGAATTCTTCAATATTGCAACTTGAGGTTTGGCTTTTTCTTCAGTTCTTTCAGCTTGAGAAATGCTGAGCAAGTTTACCCACCAGCCACTAGGGGCAAAGATGAAAAAATAGAAGATTTTTACCAATATCTGTAGTCTGAAATTGATCAAACATGTAATCAAGGCTCATTGATAATTACAGGTTATTAGAATGCAAAAGTCAGAAACAAAAAAGGAGGATCTGTAATTCAAAAATATGGCCTTGTTGGTAGAAACGACCTGGAGATCGCATGATAGAATTTTGCAAGACCAATGACTTGTTCATTGCAAATACATTTTTTCAACAACATAAACAGCAACTATACACGTGGACATCACTAGATGGAATACACAGGAATCAAATCGATTATATCTGTGGAAAGAGACAATAGAAAAGTTTGGTATCATCAGTCAGAACAAGGCCAAGGGCTGACTGCCAAACAGACCATCAATTACTCGTATGGGAGTTCAAGTTGAAGCTGAAGAAAATTAGAATAAGCCCATGAGAGCCAAAACACAGCCTTGAGTATATCTCACCTGAATTTAGAAACTATGTCCAGAACAGATTCGATGCATTGAACACTAATGACTGAAGACCAGATGAGTTGTGGAATGACTTCAAGGACACCATATATGAAGAAAGCAAGAGGTCGTTAAAAACACAAAAAAGAAAGAAAAGGCCAAAACAGATGTCAGAAGACACATTGAATCTTACTCTTAAATATCAAGTAGCTAAAATGAAAAGAATAATTAATGAAGTATAAAACTGAATGTAAGATTTCAAAGGGCAGCTCCAGAAGACAAAGTAAAGTATCATAACAGAAAACTCTACAGAGCATGGTTTTACTCTGGGTCTATATAGTTCTGTGTATGAGGTCACTATGGATTGTGATTGACTCATACTGGTCCAGCCTTGAACGGTTTGTTTCACATAGCACATGCCCAGTTAATACTTTTTAAATGACTGAATAAGTGAATAACCCTCACTTTATCCTAATCAGGGTTCCTTTCTCCTGTCTGAGTAATATACTAAAAACA
This sequence comes from Elephas maximus indicus, assembly GCF_024166365.1. Lineage (NCBI taxonomy): Eukaryota > Metazoa > Chordata > Mammalia > Proboscidea > Elephantidae > Elephas > Elephas maximus. The sequence continues at coordinate 52,892,181 of NC_064829.1, read as the reverse complement.
CATCTTTGATCCTCTAAACTCATCTTATTTTTCATCCTATTTTCTCTTATTTAATTAAAAAAAAAAAATGGAGCTAATTCTCATGGCATTGTCCCAGGCACCCTACCTAACTGCACTGGATTGACTTGCCTAATTTTTTCTGATCTTTCTTATTCTTCTTTCCAAAATTCCTTTCTACTTTTTTTCCTCCATACCAAGCTCTTCCTATGAAAATTCTATTTATAGATTTAAAATATTTATCTGTATTAAACATAAATATTTTATGGAAAATATTATGTTTTATTCATGTTTGTATTCCTCAACATATAGAATGGTACCTCATACATTTATTAAGCGCATAGTAAATATCTATTCATTTAATGAACATGGATTTCAAAGACCTCATTAGAAATCTTGGTACACATATAGAACACTTAAAGGACAGACCACGACACTATATAATCAAGGTTTTCAGTGATTTACAGGGGTTGACAGAAAGGAAAGACACCAATGTGGACTGAAGTCACAGAATGAGTTTCCTGGAAAGGGTGGTTCTTGATGTGACCCCTTGAAGGTAACACTCTCCTCTCTCTAAGGAACAAGCTGGTAAATACTTTTTTTTAATTTACATTATTATTTCACTTTATAAATGAGCATTTTCATACAGCACAGGGAGATTCAGAAATGAGAAGAAAGAGATCTTTTAGAAAGTGTGGGAAGAGAACAGAAAAGGAGAGGAGACAACACTAGGAGAAGGTCCAGGTAAGAAGAAAATTTCCAGGAACCCCTGATGGAACAAAGAAAGAGTCCTTGACAGAAATCTGAAGCTGTACCACCTCCATCAAGTCACAGCATCACCCTGGGCTTTGTTTATCTCTTCTGAGAAACAAATCTGTTTAACTCCGTGGTGTCTAGGTCTCCCAGCTTGGATTTTCTGATGCCAACAACAGGCAGATAGAAAGCTTAAGAGAAGCCCATCTCAGATTTTTTGTTTTTGTTTTTTTTTCTACAAGGGCCAATTAGGGACAGAATCATTTAAGGAGTCATACAGAGGTTTTCACCCCATCTGAAGTACTCTGAACATTTCCACACTCTCGAGACTCTTCATGTATACAGTATGGATGTGAGTCAAGGTTTAAACAGTTATTTGCTGTTAACACATACTGCCTAAGAAATAAAACGATCCCTAAGTATGATTTCTGTGTATAAACTCCTTGTAGCTATTATTGAGCTCGCAATAGGTTCTCCAAACTTCTATTAAAATATCAATAGTATTTTTCAGAGCTTAAATTGAGCGGTGATTTTATTTCAGGCTGATCCTATAAACCACTTTTCTTCAAAGATTCTCTTGTTGTTGCTAAAAATGAAAGCCATTCAAACGAGCAGTGATTGAAACAGTGAGAAAGAAGAGGAAAAAATCAATACCACATTTTCCAGGGTACTATCTCTGCTTTTGAAAAGAGACCATTAATAACGTGCTTACAGGAGAGGCAGCCAGTTGCTCAAAGTGCATTCAGGGGTGAGCTGAATGGATGGATTTCTGGGAAGCCTCTCGAGAGGGAGGTTGCTGAGAAGTCAAAGCTCACTGGTGGAATCTGCACCAAGCCGACTCAAGATACTCTCAGGACTTGTAGCTAAATAGACTGTTCTGCAGCCTCAGAAGTGCTCCCTCCTACACCTTGATTTGCATCAGGGGAGACAGGGCTAAGGGTGGCACAAGGGCAAGAAAAAAAAAAAAAAAAGAAGTGCTCCCTCCTACACCTTGATTTGCATCAGGGGAGACAGGGCTAAGGGTGGCACAAGGGCAAGAAAGGAAGAATAATCATCATTTCCTAGTGATTTATGGACTTGGTGTGCTTCCCAATCTGGTTCATAAAATTATGACCAAACTCATCAGTGGAGAATCCAAGCCCTTAGTGATGGGGTGATCATCCTATCAGCATTTAACACCCATTTCTCTCCTGCAATGAACCTCTGCCCCAGGTTTTTTGCTGGGGACAAGAAGGCAAAAGTTCCAGGGAAGAAAAAGTCTGTGGTTACATTTGAAATCTAAGATATTTGGGATTAAAACACGTTTTGTAAATGCCAACTGATACCGCCCCTCAAGTGAAAGAATTAGAGAAAAAAAATTGTTTTTTTTAAATATTCTGACTTATTATGGAACAGAAAGGATTCGAATACATGAAAGAAAATGCCAAATAAGAAAGCTGAAAAGAAAAAGATTTTGAGAAAGGAGAGGGAGATCAAAGCCAAAATCAAGAAAGATGACAACCCATCATAGGGAAGAGGATGAATAGAAAAAACTTATAGTCATAAGAAGTATAACAGAAAACTTCGACTGAAGAGAAAGCGGTGACCCATGCTCTACAGAACAGGAGAGGATCTAAAGGTGTTAAAAAATGTTGGAGATCCTGTTACTGAGCCAGAAGGACCAGATGTGCAATGGAGTGTGGGCATTTCTTCCTGAAATTTAGGGTGCTTCTGACCTGGGTAACTAAGAGGTGCATGCACTGTTTTCCTGGAGCATGTATCTAATCAAATTGCTTAGGGGAGAACACCACCACCACCACCATCACAAAATAAAGCTAAAAGTTATTAAAGCTCTACCTTGAAAATATATCTAGAATTTGGCCACTGCTGTGACTCTGGTCCAAGCCATTACCATCTCTCATTAATATTTCTTCAATCTTCTCTTTTCCCTGCTTTGCTCTTACCACCTCTTAGCTAACCTCCACACTGCAGCCAAAATGATCCTGTTAAATATTGTGCAGTTATGTCAGATTGTTCAAAATCCCCCAGTGGTGGCTATTTAACTCAATAAAAGACAAGATTCTCATATTGGATTATATGTTCCTACTATCACTACCTCCGGAAACCCTAGCATGTACTGGTTAAGAGCTACAGCTACTAACAAAAGGGTCGGCAGTTTGAATCCACCATGTGCTTCTTGGAAACCCTGTGGGGAAGTTCTACTCTGTCCAGTAGGGTTGCTATGAGTCAGAATCGACTGGAAGCAACAGATGCCAGTATTACTACTCCAACTTGGTTTCCTGGTATGTATTTCTTTGTCTTTTCTCTTTCAGCCATCCCAGGCTACTTTGCTTTTGACTGAATGAATTGGGCACAACTTCGCCTCAGGACCTTTAAAATCCTTTGATGCTCAGTGGTACATATTGTGACCATGAACATTTCCAGCCTCTGGGGTTTACTGGGATGCTGCTATACCACTGGCGGTGCGTGCTGCCACAAAGCAGGGATCTTTCTGAATGTTTGAAACTGAAGAAATGGATGTGTGCCACAAATTAGTGGTTTTACAGGGCATTGTGTAAGATATCTGAATTTTTGGTAGGAAAAATAGAAATTTTGAAAATTTTCATTTATTACATATGTGTATAAAAGACCCTGGTGGGGACTCTGGGTTATAACTAGTGGTACTTAATATGTACCACAAAAACTTAGGGGTAGGCTTGTCGGGGGCTGGGGCAATAAAAACAAAAAAAATCCATACTACCTATCAAAAATTCAGACATACTCAATGATTCAGTATGTTTCCGTTAATGAAAACACATGGTAGTAACAAAAAATTCAAAGTGAAAAATAATTGAGTCACCAAAGGGTTAAACATGCAAGTCTACCCACCTAGAATGCTCTTTCTCAGATCTATGTATGGGTAATTCTCACTGCCTTTAGGTATTTACTCAAAAGTTACTTTCTAAGTGAGTCTCTCCCTGCCCACCTATCTAAAATTCGAAGCCTGCCGAATTATTGTATCATATAAATTCCACTTTTGCTTAATTTTTTGCCTTTATCACTTACTACTAATTTACTGCTATTTAACTTATTGTCTCTTCCTTACCAGAATGATGGCAAGGATTTTTGTTTTTCTTCACTACTGTATCCCTGTTGACTAGAAGAGTGCTGGTAAAAGTAAGCACTCAATAAATACTTGTTGAACAAATTAATTCACATATGTGTATGTATGTGTGTGCACATGTGTGTACAGGGCAATTTCCTAGCACAATTTTCAACATAGAGTAGGCATCAATAAATTTCATGTAATATTTTAATAAATAAAATTTGTTCCTTGTGCTGTTACTAGGTATTGCATGATAAGGAGGCTTCTAAATAGGTTTTGGAAATGCTAGGTTAAGCAAAGTTACATTACTTTCTTACCTTTGCATTGACTGCAGGGTTGGTGTTAATTGCCATCAAGCCAGTTCAGGCTCATGGTGAACCCGTGTATGCAGAGGAAAACTGTTCCACAGGAGTTTCAAGGTTGTGGCCAATCAGAAGCAGACCTCCAGGTCTGTCTTCTGAGATGCCTCTGTGTGGGTTCAAACTGCCAATCTTTAGGATAATAATTGAGGGCTTAACTGTTTGTGCCACCCCACCCAGGGACTGCAGGATTTCTCTGAATTTTTATTATGGACATGTAAATCTGATTGGCCATATACCGTTTAGCTCTTCTCTCAGCTTATGTGACCATGGAAACCCTTGTGCATGAAGTTTTTCATGGAATTTATGATCTACCAATCATACTCTCTGAAAAGTCACTCTATTGACTTTGAAGTTATGGGTAAGAAATGGGGGTACAGGTGGACATTTTGTCTTTCATTTGGAGGTCATTACTGAAAATGTGAAGAAACTTTAGGGAAATATGCACTTGGCTGCATAGATGGTTTTCTGGGTCATCATTTAAGAAGTCAGAAAAATAGACCTGTGGCATGGCGTGGACAGCAACTCACAAAGATTAAAAAGAATGAGTTCGGCAGAAAGCCAGACTATCTGATTTTTTTTTAAAAACAACTATTTAAATTTGAATGGGAGGCAGAATGTGTACAGGTACAATTATAAAATGGGCATGATAGAGGGAAATGGGAATGGCGAAAGAAGAATAAACAGTAATATCACAGGTAATCAGTAATACTGAAAAAACAATAATAGAGAAGATCTTTAGACTCAAATGTTTCCATAGATGAGAATAGAGCGTGGCTAATAAAGTGACTGGAAATAATTAACACTCATATTTATAATCTTCCTAGGAAATGGAAGAAAATTCAGTCTCCTGAAATCACTTAAATTAGGTTAGATGGCACTGTGGGTGGACCTAAAATGTTGTAAAGAAGCAGACTTAATAGCCATAGAGGACAATGGTTGAGAAGACAAATGTGCAAATAAAAATTCAACAACTTGAGCTTTATCTTAGAGGAGATGATATGCACAGCATGAAAGGAGAGAATATAAATTACAGTGTTGGAAGTAGACTCTAGGCCACTCAGACTGTGGGTCATCAGCACTGAAAGATATATTCATCGTGGAGGACATAGATATCCTGTGCCCAGACTACAGTAGTGAGCGGCAATAAGGGACTCACTTGCCCAGATGACTGCTGGAAGTCTCTGCTAAAAGAAAAATCTGACAAATTCTGGACTTGCCTTCCTGACAATTACAGCTCTCAGGAGAATAAAAAAGCAATGAGGAGAACTACTACTCTGAAATTAATTTTGACTAACAAGGAAGAACTGCTTGGTGAAGTGGAAGTGACAGGCACTCAGGGAGAAAGTGACCATGTCATCTCAGAGTTTGTAATAATCTAGGCAGGGAAGGCTGGGGGTAGGGGACCTGAATCTTAGACGCTAGTCAAAGAGGTTTCAAAACATTTCAGAAGGCACAGTCTCTGAAGGAGAAAATAAATTGCCATCACTGTAAGAGTATATGAAAGGGGAAAATCTGACATGATTTCAATTTAGTAATTAGTATGTTACTGAGTATACACACTCTTCTTATATACTATATGTATATATTATCTTATACATTAGTGCATCAAGTAAGCATATAATGGTTTAGGCTACATGTAAGTTTGCTAATTAAATAATCACCAGCTAGTACTTATTCTCACAGACATTAAGTGTGGAGTCAAGGTGGTTGAGTGGCAAAATTGAGTCTCGAAACTGTATCTCTTGAAAAAACTCTTCTCTTTCTACAAACAATGTCACCTTTCAAATGTAAATAATTGCACAATCCTCTAGAGACATCTCAGAAATATAAGCAACATATACAAAAGACACAAAAAGATGACATAAAATGGTAGTAAATTGTCATAAAGACTAAAAACTGGAATGAATGCAGGCTTATAAAAATGACAAAGGTAATTAAAAAACCAGCACTCTTAAATTTCTAAGTAGAATGAGATAAAGAACACATAAAGAGAAAAGCCTTCTGCTTGAGAACAGATGGTGTCATGTAAATAAATACAAAAATCAGCAACACTGCTCAACTTTACCTGTTTCTGCCCTCAATCCAGGAAGAGGATCTTATAATTGGATAAAATAAATATGATGACTGGCATCTTAAAAATCAAGGTGACAGTAAGTGACTATTTGGTACCTTTAGATGAGTTCAAGTTTTTAGACCAAATGAACTAGATCTGAGAGTAATAAAATAATTTGCAGTTGTAATTACAAAACCACAATTGATGATCCTTAAGTAATACTGGAGAATGAAATTAGTAGCAGGGAGCTAGAGTTGGGACCAAAACATCAATATACTAAAAAATGTGGGTGAGACAAGTCATGGGATTCTGTAAAACACAAACTGTGGGGGGAAAGAGGAAGGGGATTAAGTTCCAGTTCTAACATAACCCTGAACTAAATTGATGAACAGATCAATATAACTGGTTAGGAAAGGAGTGACTGTTATTAGGTGCCTTCCTAGACCCTATAAAAACACCCTGGTGGCATAGCGGTTAAGAGTTTGGTTGCTAACCAAAAGGCCAGCAGTTCAAATCCACCTGGCACTCTTTGGGAACTCTATGGAGCAGTTCTACTCTGTCCTATAGAGTCGCTATGAGTTGGAATGGACTCAATGACAATCCTAATTGTGTAGATAACTGACAAGACAGCTTCTAAATACGTAAAGCAACACTGATAGAAATAAAATGAGAAAAAGACAAATCCAAATCTGTACTGGGAGAATTTAGTCCTTTGGTAATTAACACATCTAAAAAAATCAGTACACATATAGGAGTCCTGGACAATAGTATCAAACAAACTTGACCTAATTGACATTTACAGAACACATCATAGGAGCCCTTGTGGTGCAGTGGTAATAGAGCTCGGCTCCTAGCCAAAAGATCAGTGGTTCAGGCCCACCAGCAGCTTCATGAGAGAAAGATGTGGCAGTATGCCTCTGTAAAGATTTATAGCCTTGGAAACACAAGAGTTCTACTTTGTCCTATAGGGTCGCTATGAGTCGGAATCAACTTGATGGCAAAAGGTTTGCTTTGGTTTGGTTTCATCTAACATCAGCAGAACACACATTCTTCTCAAGTACATATGGTAATTCACTAAGATAGCCCATATTTTGAGTCTTTAAAAAAATTAAATAACTGAAAATGTGACAAATATTTTGTTATGATAAAAGAGTTAAACAATAATTTAATAACAGAAAGATATCTGGAAAGTCCCCTAAATATTTACAAATTAAAACATTTATAAACAGCAGGCAGGGCATTATAAAATAGTTTTAACTGAATAGAGAGGAAAATTTATATATAAATTTGTGAGATGCAGCTAAAGCAGAACTTAGAGGGAAACATATAATATTAATGTTGACATTTGAAAAAAATAGCTCTCAAATCATAAATTCAGCCACTTAGATTAGATTAAAAGGACTTGTTCCTTAAAAGCAACAAATTGCCAAGGATCACTCAAGAAAATATATAACCTCAATAGTCTGAATCTATTAAAGACATTGAATTTATAGTTAAAAACTTTCCAGAAAGAAAGACAGGCAAACAGATCGACTCACTGACTTCAGGCCCAGGTGGCTTTATTGGTGAACTAAACAAAATAAAGAAGAAAGAATGCTAATTATACAAAAACTCTTCCAGAAATTAGAAGAGGAGGAAGCACAACTCAATTCATCATATGAAGACAGCATTACTTCACTAGCAGAACCATAAAAGGATGTTAAAGAAATTTAAACTAGAGTACCTATCTCTTGGAACATATACTCAAAAATCCTCAACAGACAGCAACACAAAAATATTAATAAATTGAATATTCCAATACATAAAAGAGAAAACATACCATGATGAAGTAGGATTTTACCTGGGAATGTAAGATTATTTCAATATTTAAAAATGAAATTAATCTTATCAATAGACTAAAGAAGAAAAGCCATATGATTATCTCAATAGATGCAGAAGAAACTTGACAAAATTCAACATCTATTCATCATAAAAACTCTCAGTAAACTAGGAATGAAAAGGAAATTCCTTAAGCTGATAGAGGGGATCCATCAAAAACTTACAGCTAACACCAAACTTGATGATGGAAGACTAAATATATTCTCACTAAGATTGGGAAGAAGGCAACTACTTTTACTCTCCCAACTCCTATTCAATGTTGTGCTGGAAATCTTAGCCAATGTAATAAAACAAACAGCAAAAACCACAGCAATATGACTGGTATTGATATAAATAAATGATTGATTGCAGAAATAGATAAACTGGGGGAAAGGGAGAAATCTTCCTTAGAGAAAATTCTAAACGATAAATCTGGAAGAAATGAGGCAAATATCAGCTTACCTTTAGAAGACCACAGTGATAAATTTTGCAATGAAGATCCATTGATGACTGCTCATATTCATGAGTGAAACTTTAAAAACAAATATGTTTACAGTCTTAAGAGTATTGCATCCAAAATATTTATTAATTAACATGTTACTTTTAACATATATCATAATATTATTTGATACACCTCTCTTCATGAGATGGAGCTTAATTTCCCTCCTCTTAAAAAAAAAAATTTTTTTTTTTTTTTTTTAGTGCTGGCTGAACTTACTCATTTCTAAAGAAAAGAATATGGACAGGAAAAAATAGTAACTTAACAGTAGAGAAGTCTGGCAAAGACCGGGTTCAAGGTTAACATGACCAGTAATACATATCGACATCATCTATCCACTTAGATGACACACTGGGAAGGGTACACAATCTTGATAGTATTTAACTCTAAAATCCGTAAGGCTGGTTTAGTTCTCACAGGAGTCCGTAGGCTCAGTCTCTTGCTTCTCCAGCCAGTAGGGGAAAGTCTCCGTACATTTAAACTCAGGTAAAGAGGCATAAGAAGGTGTCATATGTTCCAGAATCATCTAGAATCCCATTTTTGTCTATTTGGATTTATCTAAAGCTTCCTGCTACAAGACCCTCTTCTATACAAGAATGAGAACATTAATTAATTGTTTAATTAACTAAACAAATGTTACAGACATGTAACCAACTGAATTTTTTAAGTTAAAAAGGACCAACATTGCAGTATCTTGTAGCCAATCAGAATTTTAAAATGTTTAAGAAGGTGATGTGATTTTGGGAATAAAACAAATGTGTTAATTTCTTGAGTGCTTTTTTGTGTGTGTTTTTATACCATGTGTCTTTTTTAAGTAAATTGCATGCAAACAAAATTATATTCAAGCAATATGCCATCACTATACAAACACTAAAGAATTCCAGAAGATGAAACAGCCTCCAGTAGGATAAACAGATCAGGATTGAAGGAAAGTTTGGAAAGCTAATGGTGACTGTTAAAACCAAAACAAACAAACCAACCCAGTGCCGTCCAGTCGATTCCGACTCATAGCGACCCTATAGGACAGATTAGAACTGCCCCATAGAGTTTCCAAAGAGCGCCTGGTGGGTTTGAACTGCTGACCCTTTGGTTCGCAGCCAGCACTTAACCGCTAAGCCACCAGGGTTTCCCTGCTGTTAACCAAAACCAAAAACCAAACCCAGGGCTGTTGAGTCAATTCCGACTCATAGCGACCCTATAGAACAGAGTAGAACTGCCCCGTAGCGTTTCCGAGGAGGGCCTGGAGGATTTGAACTGCCGAGACCCTTTGGTTAGCAGCCGTGGCACTTAACCACTAGGCCACCAGAGTTTCCTCCATGCTGTTAGGGGCGGATTGATCAGGAATTCCGGTATGTACCAGTTTACAGTAAGATGTATGCACAGGCTTAATTGTGCTTAGTTACTAATCTGTAGTGTACAATTTCACCTGGGTGGAACCTTGCTTACTGGGTAGTCTGTCCCTGCTAATTGTTCAGAATAGAATGAAAACCCAAGGCTAAAACTGGGCACATTTGAAGGAACAGGTTTCCAGTTAGCAAACTTTTTTTAAGGAAAACCTTACAGAAGGGATAGTTGCTGAGGATGGGGCTATCAAGGAGCTAGTTTTGAAAGAGCTGTAACAATGAGCAGGCAGATCTTCCTTCCTTGACACTGATTTAAATTTAATTACAGTAGTCCCCTGAGGTTGGGGAAGACTGTAAAATTGAGTATGAGTCATTTTTCTAGGCGCTTTATATATGTATTCAAGTTTATCTATCCTATGATTATACTGTTGGGGAAATGGAGGCTTTGAGAAGATATACAACTGGTAAGTGGCTCAGCCAGAATTTGAATCCAAGCAGCAATACTCAAGGACAAATCCCCATGTGTCCTACATTCCAAATAGGTGATTATTTCTTCCATGCAGTCATACCCCAAAGGCATCCTCTCTCCTGAATCAATATTGTTCATATGAGGACTTCAATTTTCAAATTGCAGTCTGCCTCAGTAACCTATTCAGAAAGATGCTTTTCACATAATAGACACTTGTTTTATATCAAAGCGTTGAGGGAATATTAAGAGAATAATGTGAGATAAGAGATATAAAAGAGTTTTGTTAATCTTAATGTGCTAAATACCATTAAGATGTAATTTTGGTCTAACAAGGGAGCTTCCTTGGACATCTAGAGGGAGGGTTCCTTGAGAGTAACCAGGTTCCCAAGAAGAAACAAAGCTTTTAGAGAACGGCAAGGGCCTTCAGACTAAGGGAATCACAATCAGCCAATGGCTAATGCAAATAGTAACCCCATGGCTGTGGAGGTGGTCCCTGTTACACACTGAGAGGAATTTATTCATCTGAAAAATCTAATCTACTAGAGAAAATTACTTTGCTCTTCTTACAGAAAAAAAGTGGAGGTGCCATATAAATACAGAGGTTGATTTTTATTTCTACTGCATGTGCTACTAGAAATTAGGATTCCTTTATGAGCTAGAGAACCTTTAAAAACCTTGCATTAGCATCAGGTAATTAAAATATACAACTAAACCTAAATCATATGAGTTGAGATGAATTGGAATCAATGTCTTTTTTGATTAAGTACCAGAGCTGCTCAAGAACAAACTAATGAATACACTGACTGTAGAGTAGCACTAACAGCTGATTATAGTGATGGTTTTGCAATTTAGCACTCAATAAAGATGTGGAATCTGAATATCCATGGGGCTAATAATTTTTGTAATTATTTTTAGAAGAGCTTCTGGTCTATCTTCATGGAGGAAATGCTTTGAAGATGGAAAGTTGATAGGCAAATAATTTTCATCCCACCAGCACACGTTATTAAATCATGAAAGGAAGGAAAAGGGTAAGAAGCCTATTATCATAGATGCCACATTTGGAAGCAGAATAAAGAGAAAATAGGCCTTAAGATATCTTTGGATTGTTTTCATCAATGCCTCCTTGCAAATATATTAAAATGCATAAGAGCAGCGATTTTATGAAACAAGCAGTCAATAAATGGGGTTCAGTTCACTTAAACAGCGTGGCTTTTCTTTCCCAGTAGCAACAACTGCTAATTTTAACTATAGGCTCCCTCCTCAAGTCTATTTTTACCTTCATTTCCCATATTCAGGCAATCACTGAGCCCTATTAATTCTACCTCTGAAATAGCTCTAAAGTCTATCCCCTTCAACCTCCGAAAAAGGGCTATCATCTCTTGCCACTTGTTTATCACTAGCCTCGTCTCTCCTCCACTACATTCCCTGCTCCAACAACCTCCCCCATTATTCCACTGGCCTATGCTTATTCCAGAGTATTCTGTGGCTCCCACCACTGATAAAGTTCGCACTCCCTGGAAGCATATGGAGCACCCAGCTAAGTGTGGCCCTCTCCTTTCCAGCACCTTGTCATAACACTTCTCTACTTCATGCTCTGAATCTATTGAATGTCTCACCATCCTTCAACCATTAAATACACAGTGAAGGTTATTTCTGTATTTTATACCTCTGGCTCTTAATAATTGAAATGTTTTTACTCCATTTGATAAAATGTTTCAGAACCCAGACTTCATATTTTCAACCAGTCTTTTGATTTTCATTTTTAGCCACTCATTCCCCAAATCCATTGTGAACCAACCACTGCTTAATTTCTAAGCAGTGTATTCATACTCTTTTCCATTTGTGCATCTAGAAGTGATCTCTTTCTGTCTCCTTAATAGTTACAGCATTTTGTATCTCATGGTACTTGATGTATCTCCCTCCTCATCATATTTACCTTTTTGACAAATTTCATCTCATCTACCCAGGGGGGAGCATTAATTTGTGCTCATCTACTAACTGGAAAGGAAATTCAAACCCAATCGGTGAAGCCGTAGAAGAAAGCCTTGACAACCTGATTCTGTAAAGATTATGGCCAAGAAATCTCCATGGAGGTCAACTCTACTCTGTAGCACATGGAGTCACCATGAGTTGGAATCGACTTGCAACAGGCTTGGTTTTTGGTTTATTAGGGGGTAAAATCTTGAGAAGAGGAATGGTGGTTTGTCACTTATCATTGCAACTATAAAGTGACCATTTGCTGTCTTACAGGTCGGGATTACCCTATAAATACGTGTTGAATTGAACTGGGTTCAAGTGAGAACCAAAAGAAGACAGAGATGCCATTCTTTTGGTACCATTTCTTATACTATATTAAGGATTCTTTCTGTTTACACATGAAAGAGAAGATTTTAATCACCCCAGCAACCTTTAACTTGGTAATGAATGCCATTAATTTTTAAACAAAACTAAAGAAGATGGGGTGAAATATAAAACAAAAACATTATCAGAATTTTACCAGGAAACAATCTTCTTAACACCAAATCATGACATTACGGAGCTCGGTTGTTTATTTCTTTCTAGAGCAACACTTTGTTTTATGTCCTGTATAGCATTTCCCTAAATAAAACTGCATGAAATAAAATGCCATTATGATTTCTAACATTCATTTCCAGTGAAGTTCCTGTTAGGTTGCAGCCGTAACTATGATGGAAGGGGTGTGAGGAAAGCCCGTTGCAGTAATAACTGTGTCTTCATACATCAAACCAGGGGATTACAGGGGAAGCATCTACATAGAACAGGAAACTAACTAGAGGGTTAACACTCACAAGGATGGCTTTAAAATGTGGCCAAAAAAAAATCAGAATGGGTCTATTGTTAGCTTTAGGAAGTCAGGGTAAAGGCAGAAAATTTCCTACCAATATGAACAGGAAATTTTACTTTTTTAAAATTTTCATTTAACTGTTTCCAACAGGTACAGTGGCCAACACTGTGTTAGCAGCTGACTTATGAGTCCAGAGGAAGTGAATTTTCTCTAACGGCATGCAAAGTTCTTTAGTCTCTTAGACTCACATAAATCTCAAAGCTCAGGGTCAGGACACGGAAATGACAGAACAGAAACTTCTAAGGCCCCTGAATGGAATTTCACTGTCCTCTGTCTTTAACACTAACCTTCATTCAATTACTAAATCATAGATATTCAAACCTCTAAAAAGCTTTCAGATTAGTTTCCAATTCTTTCTCCTGGGTTCCTCCCTCCTAGTCAATGGGCTCCTCCATATTGCTACTCCTTTAACTCTTTTAGTTCCTTCTTGATGTTTTTCTAGATACTGCATTCACATTCTAACTGATCTCCCTGCCTTCTACACTGACTCCATCCAACACAAAGATGTCACAGTTATCTTTTAAAGTGCTTCTAGGACCATATCACACCCCAACTTCAAAATCTGTAAATGTGCTCTACTCCCTAAAGAAGGTGGCCCAAAGCCTTGGTAGACTACCCAGAACTCATCAAGATGGAGCTTCAATGACTTCCTCCTCCCTCATTGGTCCAGCACTCCCCAAGAATATTTTAGGTTCTAAAAATATTGATCTACTTGTGTTTTCCCAGACACAGTACACACTTTCGTATTTTTTTTCTTTTAACTTAGCTTTTTGTTTCCACCTTTGTCCCTACCACAGCCAAAACTCACTAAGGCAATCAGATCTTTTTAATTAAAATGTGAATTACAGCATGCCCTTGCTCTGCCTAAAAACTACAGCTTCCCATTTATCTCAGTGCACAGCCAATATTCTCATAAAAGTCTAAAATGCTCTATGAGAATTTGTCATAGGCTACCATCATCTCTAATCACCTTATCTCCAGCCACTCTCATCCCTTGTGGTCACTTGTTGTCCCTTGAAAATGCCTAATATGTCTACCTTAGACCTTTGCACTTGCTGTTCCCTCTGCCTGGAAGGCTCATCTCCACTTATTCCAGTGGCTCACTCATATGTTGAATGCCTGTGTTCTGAAGGCATCTTATCATAGAAACCTTGTCGACCACACTATAAAATAACAATTGCCTTTCCGTTTAACCTGTACTGCCACCACTCCTGGCCTTCCTTACCCAGGTTTGTTTTTCTCTATGTCACTGTTATTACCTGCCATAACGTCTTTTTATGCTCATTCTCTATTTCCCCCCACCAGAACGTATACTTCATGTGGTCAAAGGCCCTGTTTTGTTCACACTGCTACATTTCCAATGTAAAGAAAAGTTTCTAGCACATAGCATGTGTTCAATAAATTTTGTCAAGGGAACAAATCCTTTGTACTTTCCCTTCTCCTAATGTCTGCCTTGTTGACTCTTATTTATCCTCGACCAGATACCACCTCCCCATGTGAAACGCTTTCTGCCCAATAGACTGTTAAGTACTCTACCCTCATATCTATCCTCTGACCCCAGCTCTTCATAAACCTATCACCACAAAAATAGAAGCCTTGAGCAGTGCTGCTTCCTAAATCTTTTGAGCTTATAGGATACAAATAGAGCAGCCAGAAAAAAAGTGGTTTGCAGGGTACAGAACCTGGAGAATAATGTATATCCAGAGAGTGGAGCCTGCAGCGTGCTTGAGTCCAAAAGTGAGGAGCTGGGCATGAACACACATTCCCCAGGTTCTTCAGTGTGCCAGAGCAGAGAACCTCAGAATGCAGGACAAGAAAACACATGTAACTTAATGTGATGTGTGTGGATATGTGTGTTCTTCAGTATTAGTCAGTATACATTTGTTTTGTTTTTGTCTTTAATTTTATTTTTGGTGAAAATATGCACGGCTAAGTGCTTGGCTGCTAACAGAAATGTCAGCAGTTCGAACCCACCAGCTGCCCCACAGGAGAAAGATGTGGCAGTCTGCTCCTATACAGATTACAGCCTTGGAAACCCTATGGGCATTCTACTCTGTCCTATAGAGTCACTCTGAGTCAGAATTGATTGGATGGAAATGTCTTTTGGAGGGTTTTATACGTATTGTTCAATGACATTGGTCACTTTCCTTACTTTGTGACAACATTCTCGTTATTTTGGCTCTAATTGTTTCACTCCCATTCATTTAGACTCACAGCTCCCTAAACTTCTCATATTTGCTATAGAGTTACTGTTGTCCCTTTGGTATCATATAGCTAATTTTTTTAACGAATGCAATAGTTAAGGGTGACTTTCTTTACTTTTTGAGCTATGTTGCTTTTTAGTTTAAAGAGGACTTCACAGGATACTTTCAGTTCAAGGTTTGAAGAGTATCTCAGGACAATAGTCTTGGGGGTTCCTACAGCCTTAATGGGTCCAATAAGTCTGGATTCTTTAGGAATTTGAAATTCTTTTCCACATGTTTTTCCCTTTCTAGCAGGATCCATCTGTCGTGTCCCCAGTTGAAATACTTGATAATGGTAGCCAGGCACCATCCAGTTCTTCTGGTTTCATGTTAAAGAAAGCCGTGGCTCATGGAGGCAATTAATCCTGTAGTCCAATTGCTTCTCTGATCCTTGGGTTTCTTTCTTCCTCTGTTGCTCCAGGCAAATAGAGACCATTATCCTGCTTTAAAATAAAACTAACACATCCTAAAATATATTTGACATAAAATAGATAAGAACTGTTTTTTAGATATTTGAATTGTTCACCGACGCATAGAAATTTGTTCAAAAATTTTAGCCATTATCATTGGAAACAGTAGCATATACCTCTCTGATATATCACATAGAGAACAGGATATGCCATTTCGATTGTCATTGGTCACTCAGGATTGGCCTTGAAACTTCAAGACTCATAGGAAGTAAACTGGGTTGATCTTGAGGGACACTGAGACATAGATGTCTGAACACACCCACACTAAATGATGTAGACAACAGAGATATTAGCATCAATAAGTTGCTGCTTCAAATCAGCTGCCTTACTTTTAACCAAACCTGGGAGAGTGATGGAGGAGCTGCCTTTAAGTTTGGCTTAGTGAGAGGCCTTTGAAACTCTCCTCCTAGACTACAATGATATCAAGTAGTTCTACATTCTGGATTCTAACCTCCAGAGTGAGAAGTTAGGGATAATTTAATTATGTTGTCAGGAAAAGCACAAAGTGGATGTCCAGAATGCGTTAAGGTTATCCCCATCCTGGACCAAGGGGACTCCTGAACTCTCCTAGACCATCAGAGTGTGGACACAGGGGGAATTGTCACTTTTATTTGTCATAGTTCCACTGATTACTAATCTGTTGAGGTACAAAGTTCTTACTTCGGACCAACCTTAATGCCTTTTTATCAGAATTTAAGAGACAAGAAATAAACAAAACCTACACATTATATAATTTGTACTCATTTTTATGGCATGTTGGCATCAGATAGTATCATGTTTTCCGTTGTAGAAACAGTTGAAGGACATCTAACGAGCAGTTAATCCATTCACATACCATTATGAAGTTGGTGACAGGGAACAATGCCAACCCCTATGTAATAGTTGTTTCCTGTTTTTGAGTGTGAGTATTATGTCACCAAATTGTGAGGCAACCATTAGGATTTGAGGAATCATGAAAAACAAATTGGAGGTGGCTGGAAACTTTGGGCCAAATAACTAGGGGCTTGGAAAAAAAAAAAAATACCATACAAAGTGGTTCCCTTTTCAGCTTTTTCAAGTGGAAAAAAATAAAAAGATAATCAAGAAAAAATTAGTAAACATATTTCCCATAGAAAAGAAAGTTATTTTTTTGTTATATAAAGAATGCAATTGTGTGTTGCAGAGACAAAACATAGAAAGGCAACCCACTTCAAAATACCTGGATTTTGGTAGGGTAGAGGGGAACAGAGGAGGAAAGAAGGTCTCTGAGCAAAGCAAAATAATAATAAAAAAAGTTTCTTTTCAAGTAATACCCTGTTCTGCTTCATCCTTGATAAAACAAATGCTAATTTTGTTTTTAAGCTGCCAGTACACAGGGAAGTGATCCAGATCCCCTATACCATAGAGAGATTTCCATCTTTTACAGTTTCCAATTCAACTTAAAATATTGTGCAATTGCCAAACCTCATATTTAAAATATGTGCTTATCATTCAACTCAGGGTAACATTAGCACACTGAAAATTGCATCCTAATTAATAAATCAGCGGCTAAACCACTGAAACATCATTCGCACATATGCGATGGCAGTAGTGAGAGCCATTAAAAATAGTAGCATGCTGTCACCCTTCCAGGAAATAGGGAAATCTCCCTTTTTGGGGGTATTGGCCTACATTATTTATCAATGTTTGGCTTTAATATATGGATTTACTCAACATTGAATGAATATTATATTTCTCCTAGAAGATACAACATTAATTTGTGATCTTGGACAAACTGTCAATAGGATAACAAGCCCACTAGGGTGGCATGTAATCAATAATTTGCATCCAGTGATTTCTTCCCTTAGGTTGTTTTTAGAAAATGTTGCTTTCTCACTTTCAGTCTCACTCATAACCACAAAACAAACAAATACACAAATTAATTAAAAAAAAAAATTTTATTCTGGGTTGATAAGATTTCAGAAAGCAAATGACAACTTTTACCAACATATTAGAAGCTGGCGGTCAACTCATATTCCATCTTAAAACAAACAAACACACACAAAATAAAATGAAATGAAAATAAAGCAAACAAACAAGAATAATAGCTATTAGGAAGAGAAATCTTTCTAACACATCTACCCGTCACATCTGTCAGTTTGTCCTACTGTTGTGGCTTACATGTTGCTGTGATGCTTGAAGCTATGCTACTGGTATTTCAAATCCCAGCAGAGTCACCCATGATGGACAGGTTTCAGCTGAGCTTCTAGGCTAAAACAGATTAGGAAGAAGGAACTGATGGTCTACTTCTGAAAAAATTAGTCAATGAAAACCTTATGAACAGCAGCAGAACATTGTCTGATATAGTGCCAGAAGATGAGCCCCTCAGGTTGGAAGCTACTCACAATATGACTGGGGAAGAGCTGCCTCCGCAAAGTAAAGTTGACCTTATAGACACGGATGGAGTCAAGCTTTTGGGACCTTCATTTGCTGATGTGGCACAACTCAGAATGAGAAGAAACAGCTGCAAACATCCATTAATAATAGGAATGTGGAATGTATGAAGTGTGAATCTAGGAAAATTGGAAGTCATCAAAAATGAAATGGAGTACATAAAAATCCATATCTTAGGCATCAGTGAGCTGAAATGCACTGGTATTGGCCATTTTGAATTGGACAATCATGGTCTACTAGGCCAGGAATAACAAATCGAAGAGGAATGGTGTTGCATTCATCATCAAAAAGAACATTTCAAGATCTACCCTGACGTATAACTCTGTCAGTGATGGCGTAATATCCACATGCCTACAAGGAAGACAAGATAATATAACTATTATTTAAATTTACACGCCACCCACTAAGGCCAAAGATGAAGAAATTGAAGATTTTTACCACCTCCTGCAGTCAAATATGCTATTGAGATGCATTGATAGTTATTGGCGAATGGAAAGTGAAAGCTGGAAACAAAGAGAAAGAAAAAGTAGTTGGATAACATGGCTTTAGTGATACAAACAATGCCAGAGACAACACGATAGGATTTTGAAAGACCAATGACTTCTTCATTGCAAATACTTTTTTTCATCAACATAAACGGCAACTATACACATGGACCTCGCCAGATGGAATACACAGGAATAAAAACGACTATACCTGTGGAAAGAGATTATGAACAAAGCTCAATATCATCAGTCAGAAAAAGGCCAGGGGCCAACTATGGAACAAATCATCAATTGCTCATATGCAAGTTCAAGTTGAAGCTGAAGAAAATTAGAACAAATCCATGAGAGCTGATGTATGACCTTGAGTATATTCCACCTGAATTTAGAGACCATCTCAAGAAAAGACTTGACTCATTATTAAACACTTATGACCGAAGACCAGACAAGTTGTGAAATGATATCAAGGACATCATACATGAAGGAAGCAAGAGGTCATTAAAAAGGCAGGAAAGAACAAAATGGATGTCAGCAGAGACTCTTAAACTTGCCCTTGAACGTAGAGTAGCTAAAACAAAAGGAAGAAATGATGAAGTAAAAAAGCTGAACAAAAGATTTCAAAGGGCAGCTCAAGAAGACAAAGCAAAGTGTTATAATGATATGTGCAAAGACCTAGATTTAGAAAACAAAAAGAGAAGGACAGGCTCAGCATTTCTTAAGCTGAAAGAGCTGAAAAGTCAAGCCTTAAGTTGCAATGTCGAAGGGTTCTATAGGGAATATATTAAATGATGCAGGAAGAAGCATCACAAGAAAATGGAAAGAATACATAGGGTCACTGTCCCAAAGATAATTGTTTGACATTCAACCATTTCAGGAGGTAACAAATGATCAAAAACTGAGGTGATGAAGGAAGAAGTCCAAGATGCACCAAAGGCTTTGGTGAAAAACAAGGCTCCAGGAATTTACAGAATATCAATTGAGATGTTTCAACAAATGGATGCAGTGCTGGAAGTGCTCACTGTTCTATGCCAAGAAATTTAGAGGAGCACTACCTCAAAGGATCATGGAGATGGTGCAGGACAGGGTAATGTTTCATCCCATTGTGTGTGGAGTCACCAAGTATTGGGGGCTGACTCTGCGGCAGCTAACAAGAACAAGCTGTAGTCTCAGGTATAAACTATATTAATATTCCTCAGACGGCTCATGTTCTTGTTGCGTGGACAGAACTCCCGGCCCCTGGATGCCCAGCCTGTATTTTTGAACATTTTATTGTGCTTTAGGTGAAAGTTTACATAGCAAATTAGTTTTCCATCCAATAGTTCATACACAAAATTGATCTGTGACATTAGTTGCAATACCCAAAATGTATCAGCACTCTCCCCATTTCCACCTTAGGTTCCCCTTTTTCATTCATGACTTTCCTTGCCCCCCTCCCCCCCCCCCCACCTTCTCATCTTTGCTTTTGGGCAAATGTTGCCCTTAGTTGATTGTTCTAAGGTGAACATTCCTCACGGGTGTTAATGTTTATTTTATAAACTTTCTGGAAGTGGCTTCAGCTCCAAGTTAGGAGGCAGTCTTAGGGCAATAGTTTCAGGGGTTCCTTCAGTCTTATCTATTCAGTAAATTTGGTCCTTTTTATAAATTCGATTTTTGTTCTACATTTTCCTCCCATTTTAACAAAGACCTTCTATTGTGTCCCTGATCAGAGTGGTTGGGGGTGGTAGCTGGGTACCATCTAGTTCTTCTGGTCTTAGGTTAGAGGAGGCTGTGGTTCAGGGGAGCATTAGTCTTTTGGACTAATTAAATCCTTGAGTCTTTGGTTTTCTTCCCTCCCCTTTCCTCCAGACAGGAAGAGATCAATAGTTGTATCTTAGCCACTTGAAAGCTTTTAGGGTCCCTGATGCTACTCACCGAACTAGAACACAGAACATTATATTTATGTACTGTTATGACAATTAACCTAGAAGTCCCCTGAGACTATGGTTCATAGCTTTCAAGCCCAGTAACTCAGTTTCTCAAGGTGTTTGGACGTGTCCAAGAAATTTTCATGACTGTGGCCCCCGACGTGCGCTATTATGTACCGTATTTTTATGCAAACTATGCATGCCCTCTTCATTTGTTTGCCAGCCTCAACATCCCCCTGCAAGGCTCCCTCACAAGCGCTGCCATGCAAATCCTCTTCACATGTTGCTGTAAAAAAAATCAGCATAGTGCACTTACAAAAATACCTCAGGGTGCGGAGAGAGTGAAGTTGGCAGACAAAGGCAGAAGGTGCTTGTTGTTAGTATAAAGATACAGTATATAAATATATATGCAGCTAAAACTAACATGTATGTAGAGATGTACTGGCACACAGGTATAACCTCCCACACCTATTTAGCATACACATCTACAAATGTATTCACTCTCAAATTATTGTTTGTTATTACTGTTGTTACAACACTGAATATGTTATATTATTTACCGCGTTGTTGTTACTAGGTGCCTTGAGACAGTTCTGACTGATACAAACCTATGTACAACAGAACAAAGCTGCCCAGTCTTGTGACATCTTCACAATTGTTGTTATGCTTTAGTCCATTGTTGCAGTCTCTGTGTCAATCCATCTGCTTGAGGGTCTTCCTCTTTTTCACTGACCCTCTACCTTATCAAGTATGATGTCCTTCTCCAGAGACTGGATGCTCTTGATAACATGTCCTAAGTATTTGACATGAAGTCTTGCCATCCATCCTCACTTCTAAGGACCATTCTAGCTGTACTTCTTCCATGACAGGTTTGTTCGCTCTTCTGGCAGTCCCCGGTATATACATTATTCTTCACCTACAGCATAATTCAAAAGTATTAATTCTTCTTTGGCCTTGTCTTAGTTATCCAGTGCTGCCATAACAGAAATACAAGTGGATGACTTTATCAAACAGAAGTTTATTCTCTCACAGTCTAGGAGGCTAGAAGTCCGAATTCAGGGTGCCAGGTCCTGGGAAAGTGTTTTTCTCTTTGTTGGCTCCAGAGGAAGGTCCTTGTCATCAATCTTCCCTGGTAAAGGAGCTTCTCAGCACACAGACCCTGGGTCAAAAGGACATGCTATTCTCCTGGCTCTTGTTTCTTAGTGGTATGAGGTCTCCTTTCTCTCTCCTCGCTTCTCTTTTTATGTCTCAAAAGGTATTGACTTAAAATACAACCTAACCTTGTAGATTGAGTCCTGTCTCATCAACATAATTGCCACTAGTCTCATCTCATTAACATCATAGAGGTAGGATTTACAACACATAGGAAATCTCATCAGATGACAGAATGGTGGACAATAGCATAATGCTGAGAATCGGGGACAAGCCAAGTTGATGCACGTTTTTTGGGGGGATGAAATTCAATCCATAACAGTCTTCTTTATTCACCGTCCAGCTTTTGCATGCCTTTGAGGCAACTGAAAATACCATGGCTTGAATCAGGCACACCTTAGTCCTCAAACTGACATCTTTGCTTTTTAACACTTTAAAGAGGTCTTATGTAGCAGATTTGCCCAATGCAATACGTCATTTGATCCTTGACTGCTGCTTCCACGCACGTGTATTGAACATCCAGGTAAAATAAAATCCTTGACAACTTCAATATTTTCTCCATTTATCATGATGTTGCATATTGGCCAGTTGTGAGGATTTTTATTTTCTTTATGTTAAGGCGTAATTCATACTGAAAGCTGTAGTCTTTCATCTTCATCAGTAAGTGCTTCAAGTCTTCTTCACTTTCAAGCAAGGCTGTGCCATCTGCATATCACAGGTTGTTAATGAGTCTTTCTCCAATTCTGATGCCGTGCTATTCTTCACATAGTCCAGGTTCTCTGATTATTTGCTGAGTATAAAGATTAAGTATGGTGAAAGCATACAATCCTGACACACACCTTTCCTGATGTAAAACCATGCAGTACCCATTGTTATGTCTGAAAGCCTGCCTCTTGATCTATGTACAGAATCCTCATGAGCACAATCAGAATTCCCACTCTTTGCAATGTTATTCATAATTTGTTATGATCCACACAGTCAAATGCCTTTTTATAGTCAATAAAACACATGTAAACATCTTTTTGTTATTCTCTGCTTTTAGCCAAGATCCATCTGACATCAGCAATGTTATCACTCTGTCCACATCCTCTTCTGACTCCAGCTTGAATTTCTTGCGGTTCCCTGTTGATGTATTGCTACAAAAGTTTTTGAATTATTTCAGCATAATTTTACTTGCCTGTAATATTAATGCTATTGTTTGATAATTTCTGCAATCTTTTGGATCAACTTTCTTTGGAATGGGCACAAATATGGATGTCTCCCAAATTTCTTGGCGTAGATGAGTGAATACTTCCAGCATTGCATCTATTTGTTGAAACATCTCAGTTGCATCAATTTGTTGAAATATCTCCATCGATTTCTCGAGCCTTGTTTTTCACCAAATGCCTTCAGTGCAGCTTGGACTTCTTCCTTCTGTACTATCAGTTACTGATCATATGCTATCTTCTGAAATGCGTGAACTTCAATGGGTTCTTTTTCACACAGTGACTCTGTGGATTCCTTCTATCTCCTTCTGATGCTTCCTGCATCATTTAATAATTTCTCCATAGAATTCTTCAATATTGCAACTCGAGGCTTCAATTTTTTATTTCAGTTCTTTCAGCTTGAGAAATTTTGAACATGTTCTTCCCTTTTGGTTTTCTAACGCTAGGTCTTTGCAAATATCGTTATAATACTTTTCTTTGTCTTCTTGAGCCACCCTTTGAAATCTCTTCAGCTCTTTTACTTATTTCTTCCATTCACCTTAGCTATTCTATGTTCAAGAGCAAGTTTCAGAGTCTCTTCTGATATCCATTTTGTTCTTTCCTTTCTTTTCTGTCTTTTTACTGACCTATTGCTTTCTTCATGTATGAAGTCCTTCATGTCATTCCACAAATTGCCTGGTCTTTGGTCATAAGTGTTTAATAAATCATATCTTTTCTTGAGATGGTCTCTAAATTCAGGTGGAATATACTCAAGGTCATACTTTGGCTCTCATGGACTCTTTCTAAATTTCTTCAGCTTCAACTTGACTTTGCATGTGAGCAATTGATGATCTGCCCCACAGCTGGCCCCTGGCCTTGTTCTGACTGATGATATTGATCTTTGCTCCTTATCTCTTTCCACAGATGTAGTCATTTTGATTCCTGTGTATTCCATCCGGTGAGGTCCAAGTATATAGTCACTGTTGAAAAGGTATTTGCAATGGAGAAGTCGTTGGTTTTTCAAAATTCTATCATGATTTCTCTGACATCATTTCTACCACAAAGGCTATATTTTCCAAGTACCTATCCCTTTTTTTTTTCCTAACTTTCACATTCCAATCACTAGAAATTATCAATGCATCTTAATTGTGTGTTCAATTTCAGCCTGCAGGAATTGGTAAAAGTCTTCAATTTCTTCATCTTTGGCATTAGTGGTTAGTGTATAAATTTGAATAACAGCCATATTAACTGGCCTCTCTTCAAGCCATATGGATTTTATTCTGTCACTGTGTTATACTTTAAGATTGATCCTGAGATGTTCTTTTTGATGATGAATGTGACACCATTCCTCTTCAATTCATTATTCCTGGCATAGAAGATTGATGGTCTAATTCAAAATGGCCAATGCCAGTCCATTTCTGCTCACTAATGCCTAGGATATGGATCTTTATTGGTTCCATTTTGTTTTTGATTACTTCCAATTTTCTTAGATTCATACTTCGTACATTCCAAGTTCTGATTATTAATGGATGTTTGCAGCTGTTTCTTCTCACTTTGAGTCATGCTACGTCAGCAAATGAATGTCCCAAAAGCTTCATTCCATCCACTTCATTAAGGCTGCCACTACTCTGAGGAGGCAGCTCTTCCCCAGTCATATTTTGAGTGTCTTCCTGCCTGAGGGGCTAATCTTCTGGCACTATATAAGACAATGTTCTTCTGCTCTGCATAACATTTTCACTGATCAATTTCTTTTAGAAATAGATCACCAGATCCTTCTTTCTGCTCTGCTGAAATCTATCTAGCATGGGTGATCCTGCTAGTATTTGAGATACCGGTGGCATAACTCCCAGCATCACATCAGCAAGAAAACCACCATAGTACGGCAAACTGGCAGATGAGCTGTAGGTATTTACTGTAGTTGTCCTTTATTCTTATGTAGCTCTCAATATCTTCCTTTGCCTTGGTCACATTACGCTGACTTCCCCCATATTGTATTGCCTTTTCCTTCACCAGAATTAATATGTGTCTACTATTTTTTATCTAGTTAGCAATTCTCCCTCCCTTCCCCTCCATCTCTGGTAACCATCAAAGAATGTTGCTTTCTGTATGTAAACCTATTCTTGACTTTTTATAACAGTAATCTCATACAGTATTTGTTCTTTTGTGATTGACGTATTTCACTCAGCATAATGTCCTCCAGATTCATCCACGTTTTGAGATGTTTCATGGATTCATAATTATTCTTTATTTTTTCATAGAATTCCATTGTATGTATGTACCACAGTTTGTTTATACATTTATCCATTGATGGACACTTAGGTTGTTTCCATCTTTTTGCTATTGTGAATAATGCTGCAATGAATGGGTGTGCATATGTCTATTCATGTCACGGCTAGTATTTCTCTACCAAGTTGGGTTTTGAACCTACATCCTGATGTTGCTTGTATCACTTGCCTTTTATTTGCTGATTTTTCACTACTTGAAACTGTATACTTGAACTTAAGGTGCCTATCAAATGGTTGTTCTCTAGCTTTGCTCTCAATATTTGCCAACCCGGATCCCACCAGTCCAATAAAATGCCCATTTCTCTCAGGTGGGGATTTTAGTCTTTTCATTTGGAATTAGAAGAAACTGAGAAATATGCACAAGAAGAAAGTTGTCGTGATTATAGAGTCCGCTTGTAAGGCTTGTGGTGTCCTGCTTTCTCCCACCTGTACATTGCAAATCTAGACATTAGGAATCACAGGATGGGAACTGAAATTGTAGAGTTAGTTGAATTCATGCTGTATCCACCCCCTATCCCTACTCCCAAGATAAAATTCATTAAGCAGACATGAAGCAGGAGACATGTGACCAGGTGTAACAAAAAGAAAAAAAAAAAAAAAAGGCAACATGATCCACAACCTTCAACAGTTAATACAGCTCAGTAAAGAAATGTAGATCATTGAAAGTGGCCCTCACCAATACATCAGTTCAAAATTCTATTCTTCCATGTAAAATATGAGAAATGGCAGTTGCTTCCTCCCTAGAACTGATCCTAGAGGGTAGGGATTACTGGGGAGAAATCCTTATTTTATACGCTTACAGCTGAGTGAAAAGAGAGATTAAGTATGATTTTCTCAAACCCTCCAGACAAGTTCATTTGACCCTTCTTCTAGTTTTTTACTGTCTTGACATAAATATGTTTGATACTACTGAATTACTTCCAACTTGAATTTGCCTCTACAAAGATTGGAGAAAAGAGACACTTATACAGCCAGCAAGATTTGCCCCCAGAAGATTATAAACCCAAGCAGAGATTCTCCTTCTTTCATAACCTCCATCAAACACTTACTTATAAACAGTAGAAATTACATAAATGACAAAAACAAAACAACAACAAAAATTTCAGGGTCTTTTGAAACTTAGTTTTGGTTGCAAACAACAGAGATTCAGTAAAGTTTATTCCAATTAGAATCCCTGTTAAAGAATTTCAGGAAAAGCCAAATGCCCTGGACTAATAAAGAACAGGAAATACATTATAGTGGAACGGCAGAAAGAGCAGAAATTATAGTTGAGATGGATCATAGGTCTTCATTCCAGTGCAATGGTTTTCACTGTGAGATTTCTGGACCACTAGTATCAGCATCACTGAGTATTTTCCCACCAGCCGATATTGATGTCCAGCAAGGTTTGAAAATCACTGATCTAGTTCACCACGATTATTTACTATGACTCATCTATTTTTATAGATTTGCTTCTCTGTCTTATTATTCCAGAAAGAGTGATCAACCTCATCTTTTATGCCATGTATAGAAGATAACCTCTCCATGGTGATTCTATATCTAACCTTCCACATCCAACGCACACCTTCATTTCTTTACACACTCCCAGTCATCATAAATATGTAATTTAATCCTTTCCAAATAAATGCAGGGTCACTATAGTGTCACTATGTGGCAGAATCGACTCAACGGCAACAGTTTTTTTTTTTTTTTTGGTAATAAATACAATAATTTAAATAATTTTAAAATTTACTTTAAGGATTATATTCTTAATTATGATTTTTATGTATATATGATGACTGAGAACTTCCTTGAAAACCCCAGCCTTGAGATGACGTCTGTCCCAACAGCTGAGACCCTAAGGTTAGTATGCAGGCTTAGGCCCACCCTCACTGCAAGCAACACTAACCTCACAGAAGAAGGATATATGCAGCTCAAAAATTACCAGGCTTGGTGCTGCTTAAGCACTGACTTTATGCCTGAGGTCTGATAAATGATCTTCTGTCTGGTTCCTGAGTCTTTAAGTTAGCCTAGTTTTCATAGCTGTGCTTTCTGTGCCTGAGTCTTGTCATCATGACTTGCCTAGCACACCAACTCCTCTAGTGACGGAGCCTAACTTCCATATAGTGGTCTTACCATCCCATAGGGCTTTGGATTTCCAACTGATTTCCAATTTCATTTGTTTGGGAAAGAAGCAAAAAGACAGAACATGGAGGAACATGTGGAATCCTTCTAGGGTCCAGGCCTGGAGATGCCACTTCACTTCTGCACAGTCTCTTTTCACTAGAACTTAGTCATATCACCTCACCTTACCATTAGGGAGTCTGGGGTATGTAATTTATCTCTGTGTCCAAGAAGGTAAAAAAAAATGTACCTTGATGAACACACTGCATTGTCTCCACCATAGTCCAATCTTCTGGTATCTAAATGTTATGTTCACTCTCTGTTCACATTCTTAACGCACAAGTATCCAAAGGAAACAGTCCAAGGCCCCCATCCAATCACTGTAAATCCTAAATTCCAAGATTTATGCAGGTTGTGTCAGAGGCCATTGACTAGGAAATGGACTAGTTACCTTTTTGACTGATGTCTCTTCTTGTTCTAATCTATTATGACCAGAAAAGCATAGAAGAGGTTGTGGTATAAAGCATAACAATGACTCTGGATAGGACCATTCTCCTTGGAAACAGCTATGAAAGAAGCAGGTATTCTGATAGTCTTGTCTAGAACAATATTCATGTGGCAAGAATCATAAGCCTCTTGATTGAAAAAAAGAGTCAGTCTTCCAACAGTAGATGCAACTTATTGATTTCCTCCTCTGTGCTGGATTCAGAGCTTGGTTTTTTACATATAGTAATTTTATTTGACATTCACAATGACACTGTAAGGGAGATATTATTGCCCTCATAGAGGAAAATATTAATTTGCTTAAGATCCCATCCCATATCTATGGGAGGATATGTACAGAAGGAATCATACATCCCAATTTGATAGATAATTGGGTAGATATTGATAAGTACATGAACATAAAATTTGGCATAATTGTAAGCTTTAGGAGGGCA
Source organism: Elephas maximus indicus (assembly GCF_024166365.1). Classification (NCBI taxonomy): domain Eukaryota; kingdom Metazoa; phylum Chordata; class Mammalia; order Proboscidea; family Elephantidae; genus Elephas; species Elephas maximus. Next base: position 52,863,727 of record NC_064829.1, on the reverse strand, counting down.
GGGGCCATATTTGTTTCATTAACTATCATCTTGTTTGTATATATCATAGTGGCTGGTACAAACTATTTGTTGGATTAATGAATGTATGAATCAAGAAATGGTTCAACGAAGGAAGTACTTACTGTGACTGACCTTATGCAAAAGTCTTGGTGTCTTCCATGCGGTTTTGCAATAGCAGAGGATAAGCAGTAGTATCCTGGACATTTTCAGAATGGTGCAGACTAACTATCCTGTATGAAAATGTGTGGAGAAACCAAAGACCCAACACCTGTATCTATTGTACCCATGGCTGGGATAACCAGGATTCAGATGAGTAGAAATCGATATGACATCTGCTCCATCTCTTCTGAGACATTACCACTGCTTTTTCTCAAGGACTGAGGTAATCAATACCCCTCTATTAGTTTGCCTTCAAAAAACTCTACCTTAAATTAAGCATCCTCTTTACTTATTTATTTTTTTAGGTCAATCTACTTTCTTTTGCTCCATAACCTTAAATTAAGCATCCTCTTTACTTATTTCTTTTTTTAGGTCAATCTACTTTCTTTTGCTTCATTGATACATAGTAAAGAATTTCTACAGTTATTGAACTGCTAAATAATATACGATAATTTCAAAAAAAATTGAAGTGGCTTGCAATAAAAAGTACCCTCAGAATATAATGAGAATATCATATTCATAAAGATGGAGGATGTACAAATAATTAAAAGAAACAGAATATTACATTAATATAAAAATTTGACATTAAGCTTCCTGGAAACCTAGTTATAATGGGAAACATAAGGACTATAATTCTAATTACCTGATTAAAGGAACCATACATGTTCGTCAGAAGAAATGTAATTTTTGTTGCCTTGTTACTAAATTATGAAAGGAGCTAATCAAGTGCCATAATGGAAAATGACTTAACAGAGGTGTTTCAAAAAGTTGCATCCTCAAATTTCTCCAAGTTGATGTTTCTTATAGTTTTACTCAGTAAAAGCAAAGGGATATAATGTCTTATCTTGAAGAAGTCTATGACTCAAACCATTGGATGCACTCTTGATTATTATTGTTCTTTCTTGATCAATTTGATTAATATCCTTTCATCAATAAACTATTCTGACATATCTTACAATGAGCCCACAGATTCGTACTCCTTACATTACTGCTGTGGGATACAGATGTGGAGCAGCCCAGGCCTGGAATCAGAGTTGGTGTCTGGAGAAGAACCAGCTTTAATGATAGACCCAGAGGCAAATACAGAGTCTATGTAACAGTAAAATGGTCACCATGGAGGTATTGATTAGAAGTAGGAGGAGCCTCAATAGGTGGGCACAGCTTGGTGACATTTGATGTAAAGGAAATTTGTCAGCAGAGAATAAAGCCTCATATAGGATAGGATGTCAGTCCTGATAGTGAACTGGAAAGGGCAATGTGGGCTCTTTCACTGGAGGAACTGGGCTGCTAGGCAAGGCTCTGAGACAGGATTCAGCTACAAAGTGAGATGTCTGGGAAAGGGTGGGGGAGGCAGGCGACCATTTACTGGAGCTTAACTAGCACCACAGGTCAACATTTTAGAGCTCATAAATTGTGCTTGTATGAAGTCAGTG